>NC_136426.1:122067343-123478488 GCF_052849685.1 Lactuca virosa
AAAGTCTCTTCATAATCCATACCATATTCTTGCAAGTATCCTTTTTCAATAGACCCACCATACTTGGTTTTGATCTTATATACCCAACGATTTTGTTTTTTCCAGGTGGTAGTGGAACTAAATCCCAAGTATAAGTCTAAAAACGAGTTGCAAGGTCCTCAGCCATAGCATTTTGCCAAAAAGGATCAAAGACAACCTCTTTGAAGGATGTTGGTTCTGAGAGACAATGTATATTCCCAATAAATGAGGAGAAGGCTGGCGAGTAAGAGGAATATACAAATTATGGAAGCTTGATGGACTTTTGAGTACGAGTAGGTCTTAATGGTAGGGGTTCTTGAGCAACAGCAAGTGGGGGTTCTTGAGCAACAACATGTATGGGTTATTAAGAAACAGTAGGAGTAGGATCATCAGTTGGAGGGCTAGTTGAAGTAGTGGAAACATCTATAGAAACATCATCACTATCAATGCTAAATGGATCGATAACCCAAAGTTCCGACTGAGTTACGTTATGTGACTGAATAGGAATGCTATAGAAAGGAATGTGTTCTAGAAAGGTGACATGTCGAGAAACATACAATTTTTGACTTGTCGGATCATAACATCGATATCCTTTTTAAACAATATCATACCCCATGACACATATAGAAAAGACTTTAGAGATAATTTGGTTCCCTCAGCGTGAGGTCGTAAAACGAAGCATGTACACCCAAATACATGCAATAAAGAATAACCAGGAAGTTTTCCATATAGTTTTTCATAGGGAGACATCCCAAAATTGTGTGTAGTGGGAATGCAATTAATGATATATGTAGCGGTAAGAACGGCTTCTCCCCAAAAGATACTAGGAACTTGAGAGGATAAACGCAAGGATCATGCAGTTTCAACAAAGTGATGATGTTTTTTTCTGCAATACCATTTTGTTGAGGAGTATCTGTACATGACGATTGGTGTATAGTTCCATCAAATGAAAGTAACTGTGTAAAATCATTAGAGGTATATTCGCCTCCCAAGTTACAACAGAAAGATTTTATAAAAACGGAGTGTTGAGTCTTGACTAGGGCTCTAAATTAGCTATATATGGTGAAAATGTCAGATTTGTGCTTCATAAGATAAACTCATGTATAACGAGTACAATCGTCTATATAGGAAACATAGTATGTGGATCCTCCTTTAGAGGAAACTGGTGAGGGACCCCACACATCAGAATGCACGAGATCAAATGGAGCAGTAGAGCGAGTGATACTTTTATTAAACAGTAGAGCAAAAATTTTTGCCAATTTGCAACCACAAAATCCAGAAATATCATGACTGTCCAAATGACCTAAAACAACAGAATAGGCTAAAAACTATAAACGATAAGTTACCACATGTCCCAAACATGAATGCTAAAGATAAAATTCAGAAGACGAATCACTCAAACGAAAAGAAGACAAATCAACACTATTGAAAGCAACATCAAAAATTTTGAGTTGATCCAAGACATATAGTTCTCCCAACTTACGATCGGTCCTAATCACTCTCTGGGAGTGAGAATCAAGAAAACAACAAAGAGAATCGGAAAAGAATACCCAATAACCAGATTTACACAACTAACTAACCGAGGAAAGATTTAAAGCAAGTGTGGGAATATAATACACATCATTAATATATACACAAGAAGTGACAACGGAGCCAACACCCTCTGTAGGCATATGCGTAGAGCTAGCAGACATGACTGAAATTGTTGGGTTTTTATTCAAAATTTCTTTCAAAAAATATAAACATAGCAACGGGAGACTTTAGATTTGAACAAAAAACTAGTTTTATTCCCACCAAAATATCATTTTGCAAGACTTAGAAATATTAAAACAACCATAGAAGGAAAGCATTACAACCTTTGAAGACATTGTTTCCTTTTGGCAATTAGGAAGTTGATGAAGATGGCTTTAAGCTCCAAAGAAGAAGCTCTCTAGAAGTATCCACCAAGCAAGAATTAACCAACCAAAATATACTAGTATAACACTTGTAAAAAGTTGTTCTTAAGCTTTAAGATATATACCAAAATATGTCTAAAGAGAAGCAACAATTTAAGCCTTCATCCTTGCAATAAAAAGGAAGAAATAAGAAGAGAGGATGAGCTCTCTAGCTCTCGACAATTGGAGAGAAAAGAAGAATGATTTTTTCCAAAAACTTACTCACATATCTTCCATACACTAGTTTATATATTTGATCAAAATTAAGAGTAGACCATAACGCAAAAGTAAAGGCCTTTTCTTACAAGCATAGAGTGAATGAATAAACAATTCAACACTCCATGCATCATGTCTTTTAATCATACAACTAGGAACATATAGGAGGCATGGCTTTAAGCATTAAGAAATTCATAAAGCATTCTTGTCTCTTTGACTAGACATTGTGTGTGTGTGTGTCTATATATTGATGGGTTTTGAGCATTCTAACACTCCTATGGTGTACATGCAACCCTAGAAACCTTGGATCTATGTTTGACTAAGATACATGTAAATAATTATTTTTCCAAGGTTCTTATCCTAACTAGCATGGCATGGGATACTTGAATCAAATAAAACTAGTAGAATTACTTACCTTGTAGTAGTAGTTGATTGCGTGGAGTTTGAGAGCCTGGCACCAATAATGTGGATGCCTCAAATGGAAGTCACAAATCACCACAAACTTGGAAACTTGAGAGAATAGTCACAAACTTCTTGAAATCGGCCCTCTTGGTTTACACACATCAACTCATCCAATTTCAAGAACCAAAGCCTCCTTTATATAGTGTGGTGGATTAGGGTTACATCCATGTAAACCCTAATACCCATGTCTTTTCATTTCCATGAGATCCATGGGTTAAAGCTCCATGGAGTATCCATGTACTTTCCATGCAAGCCTAGCCCATTCCAAATAAGCATTAGCCCACACTATATAAATACAAGAGCCCATATTTAATTAGTCATACTTTTGATCTCTAAATTAATTATAGATCAATACTAATTAAATAATATGATTTTATATTAATATATTAGAACTTATAATATATTAATAAATCATAACTTATACTATTCTCAAACGATTATCCATAAATTGTTCGAGTGAAGTGAAAGCCAAATGGACCATGCCGGGTCGGGTCAAGTACATACCAAATATAGTTATGGACTTAGACACTATATCCAACAGTCTCCCACTTGGATAAGTCTAATAACTATAGTTGCAAGTATGACTTCAGGAACCGATCATCAATCGTAGCTCTTTAAACTCTGTTGAACTATGAAGCGCCATTTTAGATAAGTGATCATATAATCCTCTGTTCTAGATATCAGCCGGACAAATACATGGAACATGGTCTTGCTTATTGTCCAGCATTTGTTTCCCGATTTCCGATTTGTTTGACATAGAACTTAACTGAACACATCAATTTAGTTCTGACCGGGCCCGGTACATAGGTCAAAACAAAATCATCGAGGGGCCCAGATATCGCTTCTAATCCTAGAAGGAACAGATAAACTTCGACTCATATGTTTGCTCTACTACTTGTTGAATTACACACAAAAGCACGGCTTATAACATCGAGTTACCAATGCGTTTTCGTGCAATCAATGCATAACTAACTCATAGGCAACAAATCATATCTCTAGGTTTGAAGACTTATATGATATTACCGTCTCACGATCACTCGAGATAAATTTTATGAAGTGATACAAGTGAGCGTGGGTTGAATCCAATACTCAGAACTTATGAGCACTCATGAGTGTTGTAGCCCCGCTTTATCTAACATCTTAGACCTCTACAAGCCAACCCATGACAGTCTTGATTCATATCTGCTTCCAACATATGACCGACTGTGGAGAGTTTGAATAATATGATATAAACCATAACATAATTATTCTGGAAGTCAAAACATGCAAAAAGAAATAATAGTAAACGATTGAAAAGAGATAGCAACACTTTACTCATAAATAACAGCTTTTATTTATCATCAAATGTCAATTACATTTTACAAATTTCAAGATTATCTAACTACTAAAACTAATATCATCCTTCAGCCCTATGCTCCGAGCATGCTGGAGATGCTTAGCCCGAGTCAGTCCCTTCGTGAGGGGATCTGCTGGGTTCTCATCCGATGATACCCTCTTTGCCACGAGGATTCCTTCTTCTATTCGATGTCTAATGAAGTGATATTTTCTGTCAATGTGTCTGGATCTCCCATGATCTCTTGGTTCCTTGGCTAAGGCAACCGCACTATTGCTGTCACAGAAAATCTCCATTGGCTCCTTTATAGCTGGTACAACTCCAAGGTCTCCGATGAAGTTCTTTAGCCATATAGCCTCCTTTGCTGCCTCGCTTGCTGCTATATACTCTGATTCACAAGTGGAATCAGCCACTGTCTCCTGCTTGGAACTTTTCCAAGTAATTCCCCCTCCGTTTAGAGTAAAGACCCAGCCCGACTGAGAGCGGAAATTATCCTTGTCAGTCTGAAAGCTAGCATCACTGTACCCTACAACTCTCAAGTCCTCACTGCCACCGAGGGTAAGGACCCAGTCCTTAGTCCTCCGTAGGTACTTGAGGATATTCTTTACCACAGTCCAGTGTACCTTGCCAGGGTTCCCCTGATACCTGCTAACCATGCTCAAAGCAAAGGCTACATCAGGTCGAGTACACGTCATAGCATACATGATCGATCCTACAGCTGAAGCATAAGGTATTCGACTCATTTCTGCTATCTCAGCCTCAGTACTAGGGCTTTGTGTCTTACTCAATCTGGCGTTACTCTGAATGGGTAACTCTCCTTTCTTGGAGTTATGCATGTTGAACCTTTTCAACACTTTGTCCACATAGGTGCTTTGACTAAGTCCAATTAGTCTTTTACTCCTGTTTCTCAAAATCCTTATCCCTAGGATATAGGCAGCTTCTCCAAGGTCCTTCATAGCGAAACACTTCCCAAGCCAGGACTTTACTTCCTGTAGGGTTGGGATGTCATTTCCTATGAGTAGTATGTCATCCACATACAGTACCAAAAAGCTGACTATACTCCCACTAGCCTTGATATAGACACAAGATTCATCTTCACTCCTTGAAAAGCCAAATTCTTTGATTTTCTCATCAAAGCAAAGATTCCATCTGCGAGATGCCTGTTTTAATCCATAAATGGATTTCTCGAGCTTACACACTCTACTGGGGTACTCTGTACTGACAAAACCCTCTGGCTGAACCATGTAAACATCTTCAGCCAACTTTCCATTAAGGAAAGCGGTTTTGACATCCATTTTCCATATTTCATAATCATGAAATGCAGCAATGGCTAACAGAACCCTAATAGACTTAATCTTGGCCACTGGTGAAAATGTCTCATCATAATCAACTCCCGGAGTTTGAGAATAACCCTTTGCAACCAGTCGTGCCTTATAAGTGTGTACATTACCATCCATGTCGGTCTTCTTCTTGAAGATCCATTTGCACCCAACTATCTTACGATCAGGTACATTGTCAACCAAGTTCCAAACTTGATTGTCATACATGGACTGTATCTCGCTATCCATAGCCTTTTTCCATTTAGCAGCCTCAGGGCCTGCCATGGCTTCCGTGTAGCTGTTAGGCTCATCCAGATTTACCAGTGTGTTATCACTGATAAGTGTCTCACCTTCTGCAGTAATATGAAAACCATAATAATGCTCAGGTGCATTCCTAACTCTGGTGGAACGCCTCAGAGGTATAGATTCTTCAGTCGGATCAACAGGATTTCCTCCTCAGGTTGAGGGCTAGGGTTTGAGGTTCCTTCACCACTTGACTCTTGAATTTCCTCAAGGTCAATTTGCCTCCCACTGTCTCCTTGGCTCATGAATTCTCTCTCTCGAAAGAATCCTCTTCTTGCTACAAAGACCACATTATCACTGGGTCTGTAGAAGATGTAACCAAAGGATTTTTGTGGGTAGCCGATGAAAATACACCTTTCGCTTCGGGGTTCGAGCTTATCGTGAGTCTTGCGTCTCACGAAAGCCTCGCAACCCCAAATCTTGATGTGGTCTAGATTGGGAACTTTTCTAGTCCACACCTCGTGAGGTGTTTTGGCAACCTTCTTTGTAGGGACTAGATTAAGGATATGGGCGGCAGTCTCTAAGGCATACCCCCAAAATGAGATTGGTAGCGAAGCTCGACTCATCATGGAACGAACCATGTCCAACAAGGTCCGATTGCGCCTCTCAGCTACACCATTCAACTGTGGTGTCCTAGGAGGTGTCAATTGTGAGACAATCCCACATTCCTTAAGATAGTCAAGGAACTCAGTACTAAGATACTCACCACCACGATCGGATCGAAGCATCTTAATGTTCCTGCCCAACTGATTCTCCACTTCTTGCTTAAACTCTTTGAATTTCTCAAAGGTTTCTAACTTATGCTTGATTAGGTAGACATATCCATATCTACTAAAATCATCAGTAAAAGTCACATAGAACCGATTAGCATCTCTTGTGGCGGTTCTGAAGGGTCCACACACTGTTGGATTAGGTGTCTAAGCCCATAACTATAATTGGTATGTACTTGAATTGATAGCAGCACAGTCCTTTTGGGTTGCCCTCAACCTAGCAACTGGACAAGGAAATTATGAAAGAAGAGATATTAATTTATAAGATTAATAAATTAATATATATATATATATATATATATATATATATATATATATATATATAATGATTTATTAATATGTTAATGGATTAATATATTAATTAGAAATCATTATGTTTAATTAATTGTGTTAGCCAGAAATTAATCAGAATTGATTTTGGGGTTAAAAGAATTAATTATAAGGTGCAGGGACTAGTTTGCAATTATCTAATAGTTGAGTGGAAGGCTCTAGAACCCCCTTGGAAGAGGGTGGACGGAATCTTTAGGGGAAACCCTAATAATTTCGTCCATAGGGGCTTGGATAAGGCCCTTGGGTTTGCTTAGGCCCTAAGCAAAGGATAACTAGGGTTTCCCTTAAATCCTAGATCCCTCAGCTATATAAGGAGCCTCCTGGTTCATGTTTTTGGTCACTCTTTCTTTTGAAGAAACCCTAAGGCCGAAATTTTGCATACTCCCTCTCTCCTCTCTCTTCTTCTACTTTCCTTCTTGCTAGTCATTGGGTGTGATTCCATTAGAGGCATTACACTTGTGGTGCTAAAGCTTCCAAGAAGATCAAGATCAAGATCAAGGGAATATCAATTGTTTGCTATAACAATTGAAAGGTATGTAAACCCTAAACCCTAGTTTACTATTTTCGAAAATAGCCTCTCTCCTCTAGGGTTCTTGTTTTGCAATTCAAAGTTATATGTTCAATAGTTAAAACATAGATCCAAAGTAGGTTGCATGTGAACTTAGGAATTGTTTTTCTAGTTTATTTGTTTTACCTAAAACCCATCAGTGGTATCAGAGCCATTGTTTGTTTTAAATTGAATTGCTATAATAGTTGAATTGCAAATTAGGGTTTATAGCCATTAAACCCTAAAGGCCAAATTTTCGCAATTAGGGTTTTGGATTGAAGGGTTTTCGAAAACCCTAGCCTCCAAAGAACCCTAATCGAAATTAGGGTTAGGGTTTTGAAAACCCTAGCCTCCTCCCTTATGAATTTCGAAATATGCTAGAGGATAACTAGGGTTTCTTGTTTTTGGATAATTGTTACTTAATTAGATTAATTGGATAATTATCCTTACCCTATTTTTCGAAATTTAGAGGGATAAGGATTAGGATTAAATTAATGGATTAATTTAATTAGATAATCCTTACAAGATTTAATAATTTGATTAATAGTTAATTAAAAGATAAATATTAAATCTAGTTAATTGGTTTATTTAAATTTAAATTTAATAGCTTAAATTTCGAAATTTATAAACCCTTGAAGTTTTAAAATGTTTTAAAACACACCTTATATATATATTATAATTAAAAGTTTAATATTATATATGTATAAGAATATGGTCAGTCAAATCGCTAGTATGCCTCATTCACGAAGCTAATCTATAAGGGGGGTATAAGGAAACTGCCTATAAAATGGTAGTTGAATGGGTGTCCACTCTCACCCACCGCTTCCTTGATTAGTGGAGGGTCGTTAGCAGAACGGATTTGATAGGACAACTACTTCTCATTAAAAGTATAATGATATTAAAAGTACTAGAACATTATTTTCAAAAATCCCAACTCTAGTTACTTTAGGAAAAATGTGAAAAGTATGCTAATCCATGAAATTGCACATTATGCTTTATTAGTCGTTAGTGGAGCGTGTGTGGTTAACCAGCACACTAAAAGGCACTAATAAAGAGTAGTAATGGGTATCTCATAATTGTCATTTTGATGGAGCGTGTGTGGTTTACCAGCACATCAATAGTTAATGATAAAGACAATGAGGTTACCAAGCACATTTGCATGGTTATTCACATCTTGTTTGTGATCCTCGGCATCCCAGTCACAAATAGAAGAGCATAATCTGAGATTAAAACATGCCATTGAATAGTTTCAATGTATCTCAAAAGAATTAGGAATTTCACTTCGTTTGTTTCGTCTAATGGTGGAATTGGTGAATCGTCATTCACCTACCTTTATGAAATTTGCACTTGGATCTCGGCATCCCATTTCTGAGTTGTGAATCTTCATAGTTGGATCCTAACCTTGGTATTATATCTTTGGGTTATTCTATTAAGGTATCTTGAAATCTAACTAAAACTTTCTTTCTTTTCAGATGTCTACTCCTGGAAACACTTCTGCTTCGTCCTCCTCCAACCAAAACTTCTCTTTGCTCAATATTTGCTCCAAAGTCGTTATGGATGGCTCAAACTATAACGATTGGATGCGCAACATCAAGATGGCTCTTCGTTTCGAGAACAAAGAATATGTTCTTGAAAAGGAGCTCAAAGAGCTTGATGAGAATGAAGCTACTCCTGAAGATCTTGCTGCCTACAAGAAACATTACGATGATGCTACCAAAGTGGCATGCATCATGGTGGCAACTATGTCCCCAGAACTGCAGAGGTACTATGAGGACTACTGGCCTTTCGAGATGAACAAGGACCTTATGGAAAAGTACCATAAGCGAGCTCGTCAAGAAAAGTTCGAAGTAGTCAAGTCACTCATGGCTTGCAAGATGAAAGATGGGGAGTCGGTTGTCTCACATGTGCAAAGAATGCAACGCTACATAGAGCGTTTGGTCAAGCTCAATATTCACTTTGATGAGGAATTGGCCATTGACATGGTCTTGAACTCACTTCCTGAATGTTATGGTCAGTTTATTCTAACTTACCATTTGAACAATACTGAGCAGACCTTGGCCCAATTGCACAACTTGTTGCAGACAGCTGAGGCAGGGATGAAGGGTAAAAGTATACCCTCCACACCTACGAGTGCCCCTGTTTTGGCTATTGGACAGGGAAAGGGGAAAAAGAGGAAAGGTCCTCCCAAGCAAAACTGGAAGAGCAAGGCTCAAGCTGGGTCATCTAGTAATGGCCCAAAGGCTAAGCCCAATGGTTCCACTCCCCATGTTTCTGATCCAAAAGAGGCAGTTTGCTTTTACTACAACCAAAAGGGGCATTGGAAGAGATCTTGCCCACAATATCTGCAAGATATCAAGGATGGCAAAGTGAAGCCATCTTCGGCAGGTATTTACACTATTTCTACTAATAACTCATTATCTTCTCGTTCATGGGTCCTTGATACAGGATGTGGTTTTCATATCTGTTCTGATTTGCAGGGTCTAAAGGAAAGTGAGGAGATAGAGCGAGGAAGGATAAACCTGATCATGGGAAACAGAAAGTCTTCACCAGTAACCAAGATCGGAGTTTATCAGCTTCTGCTTAGTAATGATGTTAGATTAGATTTAATAAATTGTTGCTATTCGTCTGAGATGACGAGAAACATTATTTCATTTCATGCATTGTTCAGACAAGGTTTTACATATTCTTTTAATGATTTGAATGGTTCAATTTCTGTTTATAAGAATGGTGTTTTTATGTTTGAAGCTTTGCCTTGTAATGGTGTGTATGAAACAGTGACTTGTGTTGATAGCTTAGGAAATAGTGTACTTAATATTGACTTGTCTAATAGTGTAGACAAGGCATGCTTGTGGCATTGTCGTCTTGGACACATTAACAAGAAACGCATAGCCCAACTCCAAAAGGATGGAGTGTTGGAATCATTTAACCTAAAGTCAGATGATATGTGTGAATCTTGTCTTTTGGGAAAGATGACAAAATCACCATTCACAGGGTCTTGTGAAAGAGGTGAAGGTCTGTTGGATCTCATACACACAGATGTGTGTGGGCCCTTCAGATCAACTACAAGAGATGCTAATCGATTCTATGTGACTTTCACTGACGATTATAGCAGATATGGATATATCTACTTGATCAAGCATAAGTCAGAAACTTTTGAAAAGTTCAAAGAGTTTAAACATGAAGTCGAAAATCAATTGGGCAGAAAGATAAAGATACTTAGATCCGATAGAGGCGGGGAGTATCTTAGTATCGAGTTTAACGACTATCTGAAAGAATGTGGGATAGTCTCACAATTGACTCCTCCTAGGACACCACAGTTAAATGGTGTAGCTGAGAGGCGCAATCGAACCTTGTTAGACATGGTTCGTTCTATGATGAGTCGGGCTTCGCTTCCTATTCACTTCTGGGGGTATGCCTTAGAGACAGCCGCCCACATCCTCAATCTTGTCCCTACAAAGAAGGTTGCCAAAACACCTCACGAAATGTGGACAGGGAAAGTTCCCTCGTTAGCACATATTAAAGTCTGGGGTTGTGAAGCTTTCGTAAGACGAGAGACTCACGACAAGCTAGCAGCTAGAAGTGAGAAATGTGTTTTCATTGGTTACCCAAAGCAGTCTTTTGGATATTTGTTCTACAGGCCTAGTGAGAACGTGGTCTTTGTAGCACGAAGAGGAGTCTTTCTTGAAAGAGAGCTCATATTCAAAGAGGACAGTGGGAGCACTATTGACCTTGAAGAAATTCAAGAGTCAGCCAATGAAGGAACCTTAGATGACACTAGCACTCAACCAGAGGAAACAGTTCCTGTTGAACCAATTGATAACTCATTACCTCTTAGAAGATCCACTAGGGTGAGTGTGCCACCTGAGTTGTATGGTTTTCATATTACTTCAGATGGTGACACATTCATAAGTGACAGAACACTGGTAAACTTAGATGAACCAGTCACTTATAAGGAAGCAATGGCAGGCCCAGAGGCTTCCAAGTGGAAAGAGGCAATGGACAGCGAGATTAAGTCCATGTATGACAACCAAGTTTGGAATTTGGTTGATAGTGCACCAGGTCGCAAGACAGTTGGGTGCAAATGGATCTTCAAGAAGAAGACAGACATGGATGGGAATGTGCATACATTCAAGGCTCGACTGGTTGCAAAAGGTTTTACTCAAACCCCAGGGGTTGACTATGATGAGACTTTTTCGCCAGTGGCTAAGATTAAATCTATTAGGATATTGCTCGCCATAGCTGCCTTTCATGATTATGAAATCTGGCAGATGGATGTCAAAACTGCTTTCCTTAATGGGAAGTTGGCTGAAGATGTTTACATGAGTCAGCCAGAGGGTTTTGTTGATGCAAAGTTTCCCAATAGAGTGTGCAAGCTTGAGAAATCCATTTATGGATTGAAACAAGCATCTCGCAGTTGGAATCTTTGCTTCCATGAGAAAGTCAAAGAGTTTGGTTTCTCTAGAAGTGAAGATGAGTTTTGTGTGTATATCAAGGCTAGTGGGAGTATAGTAACTTTTCTGGTGTTATATGTCGATGACATATTACTCATTGGTAACGACGTTCCAACCTTGAAAGAGGTTAAGTCTTGGCTTGGAAAGTGTTTTGCAATGAAAGACCTTGGAGAAGCTGCCTATATTCTTGGGATTAGAATATTGAGAGATAGAAAGAAGAGACTAATTGGACTTAGTCAGAGCACATACTTGGATAAGGTACTAAAGAGGTTTAGTATGGAAAATTCCAAGAAGGGAGAGCTACCTATCCAGAGCAATACCAAATTGAGTAAGACTCAATGCCCGAGTACAGATGTTGAAATAGATGACATGAGTCGTGTACCTTATGCTTCCGCTGTCGGATCGATCATGTACGCTATGACATGTACTCGCCCTGATGTGGCATTTGCTTTGAGCATGGTCAGTCGCTATCAGGGAAACCCAGGTAGAGCTCATTGGATAGCAGTTAAGAATATACTCAAGTATTTGCGAAGGACAAAGGACTGGGTTCTTGTGCTTGGTGGCAGTGATACTTTGAGAGTAGATGGTTACAGTGATGCCAGCTTTCAGAAGGATAGAGATAACTTCCGTTCTCAGTCGGGCTGGGTATTTTTACTGAATGGAGGAGCAGTTACTTGGAAGAGTTCCAAGCAAAATACGGTGGCTGATTCTACTTGTGAATCAGAGTACATTGCAGCAAGTGAAGCGTCGAAAGAAGCAGCTTGGTTGAGGAACTTCATCGGGGATCTCGGAGTTGTTCCAACCATCCAGGAGCCTATGGAACTCTTCTGCGATAATGAAGGAGCGGTTGCCTTGACAAAGGAACCGAGAGATCATGGTAAGACCAGACATATCGACAGAAAGTACCATTTCATTAGACATAGAGTTGAAGAAGGCCATCTTATAGTAAAGAGGGTGTCATCTGAAGATAACCCAGCAGATCCCCTCACAAAGGGTCTGAGTAGGGCTAAGCATATTCAGCATGCTCGGAGCATAGGACTGAAAGATGATATTAGTTTTAGTAGTTAGATTAGTTTTTGAAACTTGTAACAAAGTAAATGTAATTGACTTTTGGTGATTAAATAATAAAGTATTATTTATAAGTTTGGCTACTACCTTTTGTCAATTGTTTATTATTGTGTTTCATATTTTGCATGTTTTACTTCCTGAATAATGAGATTATTCAAACTCCACAGTCGCTCGTACTCTTGGAAGTAAGTAGTGAATTAAGACTGTCATGAATTGGATTGCAGATTGTCTAAGGATAGACATGGCAATAGAATTGCTGCAATGTTCATGAGTACTCAGAAATTGAGATTTGAGTATTGGATAAACCCACGCTCAGAGTATTACTTCATGGAATTCATCACGAGTAATACTGAGACGATAATATCTTATAATCTTGAAACGAAGATATATGAGTTGTAATTTACAAGTCGGTTGTGCATTGGTGATACGAAAACGCATCAGTAACTTGGTGTTATAAAACGTATTGTCATGCATAATTTGATGAGTAAAAGATACAAGCATATGAGTCAACGTTTATTCGTTCCTTTTGCCCTAACAGGAAAAGCGATATCTGTGGGCCCCTCGATGATTTGGTGTTGACTTATGTGCTGGGCCCAGCCAGGACTAAATTGATGTGTTCGATTAGAAGTCCTACATCATCACAAATCAGGAATCGGGAAACATAGATTCTGGACAAAGAGATTGATTACATTCCATGTCTTTTGTCTGGGGATATCAAGCAGAACGAAGGGTTATATGATCACTTATCTTAGGACACGTAACTGACTGGGTCAGAGTTCGGCAGCAGCTTTTGGAAGCTACAATTTGCTGGTCAAATTTAGAAGGCATACTAGCAATTATAGTTACAGACTTATCCAAGTGGGAGACTGTTGGATTAGGTGTCTAAGCCCATAACTATAATTGGTATGTACTTGAATTGATAGCAGCACAGTCCTTTTGGGTTGCCCTCAACCTAGCAACTGGACAAGGAAATTATGAAAGAAGAGATATTAATTTATAAGATTAATAAATTAATATATATATATATATATATATATATATAAATGATTTATTAATATGTTAATGGATTAATATATTAATTAGAAATCATTATGTTTAATTAATTGTTAGCCAGAAATTAATCAGAATTGATTTTGGGGTTAAAAGAATTAATTATAAGGTGCAGGGACTAGTTTGCAATTATCTAATAGTTGAGTGGAAGGCTCTAGAACCCCCTTGGAAGAGGGTGGACGAAATCTTTAGGGGAAACCCTAATAATTTCGTCCATAGGGGCTTGGATAAGGCCCTTGGGTTTGCTTAGGCCCTAAGCAAAGGATAACTAGGGTTTCCCTTAAATCCTAGATCCCTCAGCTATATAAGGAGCCTCCTGGTTCATGTTTTTGGTCACTCTTTCTTTTGAAGAAACCCTAAGGCCGAGATTTTGCATACTCCCTCTCTCCTCTCTCTTCTTCTACTTTCCTTCTTGCTAGTCATTGGGTGTGATTCCATTAGAGGCATTACACTTGTGGTGCTAAAGCTTCCAAGAAGATCAAGATCAAGATCAAGGGAATATCAATTGTTTGCTATAACAATTGAAAGGTATGTAAACCCTAAACCCTAGTTTACTATTTTCGAAAATAGCCTCTCTCCTCTAGGGTTCTTGTTTTGCAATTCAAAGTTATATGTTCAATAGTTAAAACATAGATCCAAAGTAGGTTGCATGTGAACTTAGGAATTGTTTTTCTAGTTTATTTGTTTTACCTAAAACCCATCACACACATCCGTGTGTATGAGGTCCAACAAACCTTCACCCTTAGCACAAGTGCCAGTAAAAGGTGACTTTGTCATTTTACCAAGCAAACAAGATTCATAACTATCATCTGACTTTAGGTCAAATGACTCCAAGACTCCATCCTTTTGGAGTTGGCCTATGCGTTTCTTGCTTACATGTCCAAGACGACAATGCCATAAGGATGCTTTATCTAAGCTAGTGGAAGAGTTAATACACAATACATTATTTCCTAGATTATCTACAACAGATACGGTTTCATACACGCCATCACAAGGTAATGTTTTAAAATAAAGAACATTATTAAAGAAAGCATCAATACTACCATTGTTATTGGTATTGGAAGACATCTGAAAAGAAGAGGGAATAGATTAGATTAGATATAGAGATAGTCCTTAACAAAACACTCAAATGTAATATTAAGGCTAGGACCCAACACAATATTTTATAACTTAGAAGAGGGATGCCGTAATCTAAGCTATAAGATATTTGAAGGTAGGTGAATGACGATTCACCAATTTCCACCATGAAAAACGAAATATTTAATTAGGTTTTAATTGGTTTAGAAACTCCTAGATTCTTTGAGATTCATTGAACTTTCTTTAATGGCATGTTTCAATCTCGAGTGTGCCCTTCAAGTTTTGTGACTGGGATGCCGAGGATCACAAAACAAGGTGTGAAGTAACCATGCAAATTACTTGGTACCCTTAATGTATTACCCCTCAATCGATGTGCCGGTTAACCACACACGCTCCATCGATACTATGATAAACATTAAGTCACCCTTTACCTACCTTGTTAAGTTCAAGTTAGTGTGTCGGTTAACCACACACGCTCCACTAACGACTTAAACAAAGTGTAAAGTGTAATTTCATGGATTAGCACCTTATTCACATTTTCCTAAAATAACTAAGATTGGGAATTCAATAAATTTTAGTTACTTTAGTATTATCATTATACTTTTAATGAGAATTTATAAGTCATTGTCCTACCCGTTCGGCTAACGACCCTCCACCGATCAAGGAAGCGGTGGGTGAGAGTGGACACCCATTAAGTTGCCATTTTATAGGCAACAACCTTATACCCCCTTTATAGACCGGCTTCGTGAATGAGGCGTACTAGCGGTAAGACGACTTGATCTTATACATATATAAATATTATTAAACTTATAATATTATAAAGTATAAGGGTTGAATTTTAACTTTTAAAATTCTAGGGGTTGGAACTAAAGTTTTTAATATGACTTTACATGTTCCAAAACTTGAGGGCAAGTTTTGTAAACTTTCAAAACTTTTCATTTCTCATAACTTATGAGTTAATGGTTATTAAAAATGAAGACTCTTCATTTTTTGTAACCTATGTGTTCTTTTAATGGTTATTTATAAATGTGACTTTTGGTTATCCATAACTTAAGAACTAGTTATGGACTCCATTAAAACACATAAAGATCAAGAATTAATCTAATCAATTATTAGCACATAAATTCTATGATCTTCTAAACTCATATGTTTATGAGTGTTCATATCAAAAATTTCAAGAATCGTAAGTACATATACAAAACTTGAAATTTTGATACGAGCTTTTGAACAAAACTTCGATTTTCAAGTTTTTTTTTTTTTTTGCATCAAGTATCAAATAAACAAACCAGGCTCTGACACCACTGATGGGTTTTGAGCATTCTAACACTCCTATGGTGTACATGCAACCCTAGAAACCTTGGATCTATGTTTGACTAAGATACATGCAAATAATTATTTTTCCAAGGTTCTTATCCTAACTAGCATGGCATGGGATACTTGAATCAAATAAAACTAGTATAATTACTTACCTTGTAGTAGTAGTTGATTGCTTGGAGTTTGAGAGCCTAGCACCAATAATGTGGATGCCTCAAATGGAAGTCACAAATCACCACAAACTTGGAAACTTGAGAGAATAGTCACAAACTTCTTGAAATCGGCCCTCTTGGTTTACACACATCAACTCATCCAATTTCAAGAACCAAAGCCTCCTTTATATAGTGTGGTGGATTAGGGTTACATCCATGTAAACCCTAATACCCATGTCTTTTCATTTCCATGAGATTCATGGGTTAAAGCTCCATGGAGTATCCATGGACTTTCCATGCAAGCCTAGCCCATTCCAAATAAGCATTAGCCCACACTATATAAATACAAGAGCCCATATTTAATTAGTCATACTTTTGATCTCTAAATTAATTATAGATCAATACTAATTAAATAATATGATTTTATAATAATATATTAGGACTTATAATATATTAATAAAT
The DNA here is from genome assembly GCF_052849685.1 of Lactuca virosa. NCBI lineage: Eukaryota > Viridiplantae > Streptophyta > Magnoliopsida > Asterales > Asteraceae > Lactuca > Lactuca virosa. The sequence goes on from NC_136426.1 coordinate 122,084,150, forward strand.
CATAACTTATACTATTCTCAAACGATTATCCATAAATTGTTCGGGTGAAGTGCAACCCAAATGGACCATGCCGGGTCGGGTCAAGTACAAACCAAATATAATTATGGACTTAGACACTATATCCAACATATATATATATATATATATATATATATATATATATATATATATATTGAGAGGACCTCTTTCATACTTAACATTATTACTCCAAGTTACTCCAAAACATGCTACATGCATATTTATAAACAATATTTTACATTGATAGTTTAATTACAAAAGACTGGATACAAACTGACTAAGTTTTAATATATTACATAACTATCCAGGAAATTATAACTTTATACATACACGATCACTAAATACAAAAGTAATATTATTAACTATTCTAAATCTTCCAACAGTATATATCTATATTGGATCCTTATTACCTGCAATAGTTAAACACTGAGAGGGATAAGCGGTGACGCTTAGTGAGTTCAAAAATAGATACAATATAACATTAGCCATATATATATATACTAATATGACAGAAGCAAGAGGAACAAAGAACAACAAAGGCATATGTGAATCATGTGACAAGCTTTCCATATCAACAAATGATCTGATTTAAAGATTTACTATCAATGAGATACAACAAATTCAACTTGATATACATCAATAAGACTTTAGCCCAAGTGGCATAGAAAATAAACGATTTTTGAATTAACATTTTGCTAGAATTTACAGGCTTTCAGCCCTATCCAGCATTCTGTCAGTGCCAAAGTGATGCTTACTCATTCACTTCATGGTCAAAGGCTACATACCAATACCCAAGTGATGCGTAGTCATTCACTTCGTGGTCAAAGGTATAGCCCATTATCATAATAACACGGGAAAACACATAACAATTGTTCCTATAATTTGAACTCACCGTGAAATAACCGGAGGTTAAAATAGTAATTTGGGCAGCACTTCGTGTCTAAAAGTGACTTTTTGTGACGAAACCGGGGATTTTTATTGAAAACCGGACCTTGCGCCGGCAGAGTTTTAACTTGAAAATATTATTTTCTCGGGTCTTCGGTGCGTCCGGACTTGCTTCGGGTGTCGGGGATGTTTCCTAGGCTTAGGGGTGTTTTAAAGTGGATTGAGAGAGGTTTTAGGGTGAAAGAAATTGAAAAATGGCAACCAAAACCGGGCAGTCTCGCATGCCTTTTATAGGGGGTCCGAAGCTCCTTACTACGCGGGGCGTAGTCTCGCAGTACGCGGGGCGTACGAGACACGCGTCTGATTCTCGGAAGGAGGGCACGTGGCTCGGACATATCTGCTATGTGGCTATCATGCGAAGACGGGCGACGTGGTCAATCCGAGGCCCTACAATGCGAACGCTGGGCGTAAACCTCTACGCGGGGGGTACCTCTTCGGACTAGTCTTGATATTTGGGCCATAAACTTCAAAATTCCGTAACTTTCGCATACGAACTCCATTTTTAATGTTCTTTATATCCACGCGTAGGTGAAATTATTCTCTACAACTTTCGTTTAGACTCCGTCGGCTAATTTTGAATTTATTTTTAATATTATATTTTTAACGGGCCGGGACAGGAAAAGTCCGTTAAAAATTCATAACTTCTTCATCCAACGTCCGTTTTCGTCTGTCTTTTTACCGTTGTATTACTATTGAAGAGACCTTCGATTCTCATTTAGGTTGTGTCGGCTAAAAATCGTTCGATCTTTATTTCGAGTTTTTAGCTGTATACTGTTATACTGAAACTTAGAAAAAATCATAACTTCCTCATACGAAGTCAGATTTGGACGTTCTTTTTATGAAAATTCTCGGTTTAACGAATACTACGACTTTCATTTAGATCGCTAAAGCTAAAAAGTAGTTTATCGAAAACTCACTTTTTACGCTAAATAGTGTTTTGTCGGTTTTGTCGCGGATCTTCGATTGGTCATAACTTCTTTGTTATAACTCGGATTTCGATGAGGTTTTCGCCTAAATGTTTCTAACGAGATAATCTACAACTTTCAATAACATTATTTTTATTTATTTCCAACTTTATATTTTCGTTAATTTCAATATTTGACTTTTGATCGGAATCTCATAAGACTTCCCATCACTTTCTGAATGATTCTAAGCATAGTTTTACTTCAATCTTATAAAACTATCTTGTTAGAACTCAATGCTCAAACTCATATATTATATAATAATATTTACTTTTAAACAAAACACGATAATTATACATGATTATTAACGTATATGTTATATATATATATATATATATATATATATATATATCAAATTTATATAAAAGGCTATCAATCTTATAAAGTAATTTCTAAGATCTTAGGGTGCATGTACACTTAGGATTATTTTTGAATACTTTTGTTTCCTTAATCTAGTGTATAGTTGCATAGAAATTCCAACAGTGGTATTAAAGCCTTAAGTTTTTGTTATATGCACAAGATTTAAACTTGAAAATTTTTCAAAAAACAAACCTGAATCGCAGGACGTGGTGTGCCCCAGCTTGGCGCAGCGCGCGTTGCAAAGTTTTTGGTGGTTTCGGATTTTTGCAATATTTTTCAAATTTATGGTTTATCTTTAATTTTAATTGTTATCTAAATATGTTAGAATCTAAAGAATTATAATAAGAAGATAAATATGCCTAATTTATTTGAATATATGGATGATGATTTATAAATTAATTAATTAAAAGTTAGTTTAAGATAGTAGATTAAATCATATAATATTAAATTGTTTAAAATACATCCCTCATAAATTATAAAAGTTTATAACATAACCCAAAATTTATATATATATATATATATATATATATATATATATATATATATATATATATATATGTGTGTGTGTGTGTGTGTGTAATACCTTACTATATGTAAAAGAAAATATTACAACATGTCGTCACATGTTTAATAAATGATCATTAGTCGAATCAAGAACATGCATCATTCATAAAGTCATGCTATAAGAGAGAGAGATATAAGGAAATTACCTATAAAATGACTGTTGAATGAGTGTCATTTTCACTCACCGTTTGTTTGTGTGGTGGATTGTCGTTAGCCGAAAGGGTTCGATAGGACGATGTATCATTAAAAGTATAACAAATATAAGTACTAAAAACAAAATTCTCATGCTTAGTTATTTTAGGAAAATGTGAATAGTTGCTAATACATGATTAACACACATAAATCGTTACAAACATTGTTTTATAGAGTTGTATGGATAACCAACACATGATTGATACGTAAAAGGATAATGATGTGGACTTGTGGTTGTGGCAAATTTATGAAGCGTGTTTGGATAATCAACACATCAACTTGAGGTCCATAACATAATAAAGGGTCACGCATTCTTGCATGCATGGTTCACCATCATATTTGTGAGACCTCGGTATCCTAGGCACAAATATAGGATGTGCAAATCCTAGATTAACATGCCATTGAATAGCTTCATTGAAATTGGTAAAGTGCATTACCTACTTAAATAACTTCATGGTGTTAACGTCATCCCTATACACATCGCAATGCCAAATATGGATCCTAGCCTTAGAAAATAATAAATTAGGGGTGAAACAATTATTTAAAGGATCAAGAAAACAAACAAGAATGGAATTAAAATTGAATGATGTCTACAAGAAAAAAAATCCACTAAAATCTACTGGAACAAAAGCCTCTCGAAAGGATTAGCTGGAAGGATGATCAAATTCTTATTTTAAGAATAGAAAGATCGTGTCTTAGTTAAACCTCTTCCTAATGTTTCTCTAACCACTACATTCCAAAACCGTTAAGAATAGTTATCAAATTAACATTTTGAAGTGAAATGGAATTTCATTTGGTTAAGCGTTTACTATGGTTATCAACTAAGCTAATTGTGTATATAGAATCAGTTCATTCTGATTTTTATATGAACAAACTTAGAAATGTCCATTAAGGGGTTGAATAGATGTAGAGACCCTTTGGGATTAAATAGCCAATCATAGAAACTCTAAAATTCAAATACTACAACATTCATTATCAAGAATAGAAGTGTCAAAGAGAAAGAAAGCCAGTTTCCCACGTGATTTGTGATGATATACCTAATCGGGCCCCAAACACCAAAGACAATAGGAAGGCTTATTCTGAGACTTGTTCTGATAAACTATCATTTCAAAAATTAAGAAAAAGGACTAAGAAAGCATAAAATCCCAACATGTCTGATAGGTAACACTAAAACATTGAAGATATAATTTGATCATGGATTACAAGTCCATGCTACTATCCATAGGATCAAACGATAACTCATTCTCGTGAATGTTTAGTCTACAATAAGATATGATAATTCACAATACCATTGGAACATTACTCTTATCCTTGAGTATTTTACTAATGACAAAGTAATGACATTTGCACGAATGTGTATTGACTTGAAGAGAGTAAGAATGATTGATACAAGGAGAAGCAGAGTTGATCTTGAATATCGGGCTCTTGCTACTATTCATAGAATAAAAAAAACATCTCGTTCTCCCAAATGTTTAATATATGGTCTTGATATTCAAAATTATTTGCATAATATTTCATAAGATTGTTATGACTTATTTAAAACGTTTTAACGTGTTTAAAAGAAAGTCACAAACCTGTGAAACTTGTATATTAATAAAATTTGATTCAAGTATTTGAATGATATGTAGTATTGTGGAGTCATATTCTTGAAAATAATAATTGCATTGCCAAAGGTCCAGTTGGATAGGACTTTGGAATTCAGCTGACCACAAGTCTTATGTGATAATGTGAATATTTGTTGGAATTAGTTTTAAATAATGATCCATTTAGATTATCTACAATACGTACCAATTCGAATACATCCAAAAGTTTGGATAAAATGTATTTGTGGAATTGTTATCTTCAACATGTGAACTTGAAATGCATTACCAAGTATCAAGTTGGATCGAATATTGGATGCCACTTGATTGTAAATCTTATGCTAAATGTAAATCATGTTTATCAAGATAGATGATTAATACATTCCTTGGTGGTGTGAGAATATCTTATGCAATAAGTTTAAACTAATGGACCATTCAGATAAACCAAAATATGTAGTAAAATTGACTTCGTGTGAACATGTTTATCTGAATAAACATTAAGACTGGAACCTTCTAAACATTCAGATTTTTCATAAAAACAAAGATTAAGAATAAATTGGACAAAAGGATAAGATACTCAGATTTAATAATATTGGTGAGAATCGTAGTCAAAACCAAATTGATCATCAAAGGAAATATGAAAAGTTTCATAAATTGTCTCCAACACTGTCATTAGGAGTGTTGTTGGAAATAGACGTTAATCATTGTTTGATTTGTTGCTTGATGAGTTGATTTATGCTTAACGGGACGTTTCATGGATTGTACCATGAATGGTGTTGCAAGAATCATTATTCTTACACCAATCTAGAAGGTTATGAAACACTCTATGAAATGTGCAGTAAGGGCTCATCCCTTACTTAATACATTTGGAAGTCTATGATTATGAGGTTTACGTTCCTCGTAAAGTGCTCGACAATATAGGACTTAGATTAGAGATGTGATATCTCTTTGGACGTTCAACCAAATGTTTTCGATAATTGTTTTACAAAGCTTTTGAGAACAAAATGCTTGTTGCTCAAAGGGTAGTCTTCCAAGATAGGGAGCTGATATCCAAAAGAGTTAGCGGGAGCCACATTGGTCTTGATAAGATTCAAAAGTCAACCAATGAATAACCTAATGTGGGTCCTAGCATTCAATTCGAGATTGAAAGAGCTATTGAGGAAACTGACATACATCCAACTCTTCCCAAAAGACTTGATAGAGTACGTCATATACCTAGTCTTATAGATTGGGTCACTGGCAGACAACAATATGAGTATGCTAGTTATTGAAAGTCATGGCTTGACCTATAAGGTTGCAAAATGGAAGAATAAATGGAGAGAAAGATTCATTCTATGAATGCTTGAAAACTTGGTTGACCAAACACTTGGCTTTAAAACTATAAGTTTTAGTAGAATTTCAAGAAGATGACAAACATGGATGGGAACAAACACATAGTCGAACCAGGATAGGTTGTGAAGAATGTGTAAGCTTATGAAGTTCATTTATGAAATAAACAAACATCTCTCAATATGGGATCTTTCCTCAATGACAGAGTTCAAAAGGTTTGAATTCCGAGAAACGAAGATGGACCATAAGGTATGTCGAAGACAGTGGGAGTTATTAGGATTTTCATTTCGATGAAAAAAATTAAAATAGTTTGAACTTCGAGAAACAAAAATAATTCATATATATATATATATATATATATATATATATATATATATATATATATATATTTGTGTGTGTGTTAATGATAGTGGGATCAATTAGGATCTTTGTTTCAATGAGAAAGTTCAAAGAGTTTGAGTTTCGAGAAACGATGATAAGCTATGTTAATGGAAGTAACCGGGATCTTTATTTCATCGAGAAATTTTAAAGAGTTTAAATTTTGAAAAACAAAGATGAGCTTCTGCCCTAAGGGGGAGAAGGTGGGATTTGCATCTTGTCATTTGAGGGATCAAGCCCGTGATTGGTGGGAGGAGGTCGGTAGAGCATTGGGATCTGTGGCCGTGGTGGCCATATCTTGGGAGGAGTTTGTCACGAGATTCCAGGAGGAGTTTGCACCAGCTATTGAGGTGCAACAGCTGGTGAGGGAGTTTCAGGACCTTTGCCAGACTATTGAGACTATGGCAGAGATCACTGCTAAGTTTCGAGAGAGGGCCTTGTTGGTTCTGCAGTATGCAACGGACAAGGAGATGAAGAGGACAAGGTACCATGATATGTTGAGGGATGATATCAGAGAGTTTGTAAGCTTATCAGGGTGCAAGAACCTGAATGATATGACTGATAGAGCCCGTGAGTGGGAGAGTGATTTGGAGCACCTTAGGAAGAGGAAGTCAGAATAGATTCAGACAAAGTGGGTCGGAAGAAGAAGCCCATGACTTAGGATTCCGGAGTAAGAGGCCATCAGGGTTGGGGTCGTTGTGCCAATTGTAGGAGGACTCACGAAGGGAGCTGTCAAGAGACAGGAAGGGGATGTTTCAGTTGCGGTCAGGCAGGTCATTTTAGTAGAGATTGTCTGTGGGGTTCGGGTCCAATTTGTTTTTCATTGCAACCAGGTGGGCCACAAGAAGACTGATTGTTCGAGATTAATGAGTGGAGCGGTGAGGGCACCCACTCCAGCTACACTGAGGATTACAGATGGACGTGAGGGCAGGATATAGGCTCCAGCGGTGAGGGGTCGAGCGTTTCAGATGCAGACCGAGGAGACATGAGTTCCATCGGGTGTTGCAGGAGTGTAGTACATATATTTCTTGTGCTCTTGTTTTTGTAATTATTATCCTGAATTGGTGTATGTGTAATATTATATTTGATTATCCGGGAATGGTAGTACCCTTGTGGTTGGTTAATTATTTTTCTTTTATATTTATTTAGAGGTTTATTTTATATCATTTGCATATTGAAGGTCCTGGTTAGTGTGTGTGCCCATTTTGTGTCGGTTAAATTCTTCTTGTTATCAGATAAGTTTATGTAAGGATTCGGGAAGTGCATTGTATGCGTTAACCTTTTCTTCAAGCATTGTGTTGTGGGTATTCAGCTCCAAATTGGATTTTATGGGTTGTTTAGACATGGAATTTTAGTTTGTGCAGACTCGAGTTGGCGGCAGTCTTGAGTAGCGAAGTTGAAGATGGATTAGAAATTCGAATGGGTACGAGATTGACATATTTTATATGATTCCAAGTGGGGGAGACTCGCTCGGTATTAATGGAAATGTTTCACTGCGAGTCAACTTGGAATGACATGCCAAAGGCAAGTGGATAGCTAGTTCTGATCGTGGAATAAGCCAAAATTTTGCTAAGAATAAGGTTCGTTGGGAAGTTGTAATCAAAAAAGAAAGGGTGGAAATCAGGTTATCACACTTGAGGACGTGAACCATCAATAGTGGCGCATTTTGGGTTGTGGTTAGTCTCAGGTTAGGGGTTGTGTAGGACCTCTCTGATGTTCTTGTCTGATTAAGGCCTTGAGGTTCGAAGCATGACCCGAACGCCTGTTGAGGATCAGTAGATTAGAGTTTTGACTGGTATTGATTCATGTCAAAGTTTTCTCGTAGATAGCTGGCAATACCATGGGTTGTAGCCATGACAGAATGGGAGTGTTGTAAGACTGCGAGGTGGCCTGTAGCATTCACCAGACTTTTAGGCATATATGGAAGTGATTGTAAGACCACTGCATAAGCATAGCATACACAAGGATGATAGGTTGTTGGGGAAGTGTTGTAAGTCTGCGATGTAGTCGTAGCATTCACCGAAATGATTTAGGACATTGTACGAATGGTCGTTGGGTTGAATGAGGATCAACGCATGCCTGGGTCGAGGCCGACAATATTGTCGGAGGACTACTCTATGTTTGGTATGAGGATCGTTGGATCAGAGGCGATGTTAGGCCTATACAACACTCTATTAGTGAGGCTCGTGGGCGAAGCCCATTTGGTTGTGCAGAGTGGGTGAGACCCATGGGCGAGGCCCGTTCGATTGTGCAGATTGGGTGAGACCCGTGGGCGAGACCCGTTTGTTTATGATAGTATGTATGAGACCCGATAAAAAGAGACTTGAGTAAGTTATTAGATCACGTTTAGAATAGGATAACTTGGTGATCAAGGGATGGCATCGGTGCGGTGTTTAAGCTCAAGTAGCCTGTAGCAGTTAGACTCAAGGGCAGGGTCTATTTGTGTGACGTGTGCGAGATTGTTGGACGAGTGGGGAAATTCTATATCTTAGTTTAGTAGAAGGTCGCCACGGAAATCGAAAGAATTAGGATAAAATGCATGTGAGAATCTATGGATTTTTAGTGTGAGATATGTTCCGAGTTGGCTCAAAGGGATGAGACTCGCATTGAGAGTCCCCATTTCTTATATGAATGGTCTTTTCGGCAGCAATGTATGGTCAGGAATTTTGTCCGCCAAGGGTATCAGTTGGATAATTTAGTATTGGAAGATGTTTTCAGTTCAGATTGTAGAAAGAGGTCCTATTGATTGTGTTTTATAATGGTTCTGCATGTGAGGAGGTAAGGTAAATTTTTGGGATCCGGACTTATAGCAGGGGAGTATTTGTTTTTCATATGATTTAAGTTAGTGGATCAATAATTCGATCACCATCAGGGCGTGTGGGTCCTGCTATGTTTGGGTTACGATGGTAACATTGGAAGGTCGTTGTGAGTATGATTCAACCTTCTAGTTGAAGCGGGGTTCGAGTGGTTTTGGTCGGATTGTCTGGTTGCATGGAAGGTAGTAACACTCTGTTTCGATTCGTTTCATAATTTGGGGCCATGACCCGAAGATCAATTATCATAAGGTTTCAGGCGTTAGGGAAAATGAGGTTTAGACCAATTTGGATGTGGGTGATGTAGATTTTGTGATCCAAGAGTTCGGTTTGTGCTTTGGAGCATAAGGGTATATTGGTAAAGTGGTGATTTAGACCTTTTATTGAATTTAAGGATTTTATTTTGATGTGTTTTAAGTCAAAAGTAAATAGATAGGGTTGTAGAGCTCCTCAACACCTTTCCGTGGATATAAGGATCGCCAGAAACGGAGTTGGAACGAAGAAGTTATGACCGTTTGAAGTTATGAGGATTTTGGGCTAGCTGGGAACGCTAGGCGTACAAGGAATCTACGTTGGGCGTTCAGGGATGGGTGATCTTGGAGGCTCCTTCTCGTATGATGGACGTTCCCCAGGAACGTTGGGCATTCATGAATCAGACCAAAACCTTAATTTAGGGCCTTGGACCCTATTTAAACACCTTAACTCATTTCCAACCCTTCTTATCTTCAACCTCCATCCCCTCTAACCCTAAATTCGAAAGTCTGACCCCATTTGGAAGGATTTTGAGCCTTGGAGTGATTTTGGGTGGATTTTTAGTGCATTTGGAATAAAAATAACTCCTTGGAGAAGTGTGGGTTGTCTTGGAGCTTGGAGATCCAGACCTTGTTCATCTTGATCTAGCTTATGGAGGTATAAAGTCTTAATCTTGATGATGTATTTGTTAGATCTAGCTAGTTTTGGGTGTTATGGGCTTTTGCTCACTTTAGTGCATAAAGTTTAGATCTTGAAAGTTTGTGACCTTGTTATGGATAAAGTTGGAAACTTTATCCATCTAAACATCATATTGATTCAGATCTAAAGGTTGGAGACTTGGACTTAATGGATTAAGTTGAAAAAGATGAATTTTTGGTCCCTTTGAGACTTAAAGACTAGATCTTGGTCATTTGGACCGTTCTAATGGATAAAGTTGGAAACTTTATCCATTATGGAGTTATTAGGAACCACAAAAATGTGATCTTGATTGTTAGTTTCCTCCCATGCATGAGTTATAAGGTCTTAATGGGTTAAGTAGTTAGGGTTTTTGGTGTTCGGGCACTTAATGGCCATGCTAGACTATAAAGTTTGAAACTTTATGGTTAAGGACGTTCTTCTAAGACCAGATCTGGATTATGGGCAAAAGAGCTTAAGGATTAAGCTCTTAACAAGAAAAAGGAACTCAGTCGTGTACGTTAGGCGTTCGTGGTCAGCCATCACGTTTTTGGTCAAAATCGTGTACGCCAAGCGTACAAGCTGGGAACGTTGGGCGTTCACAGCCATGTTGACCATCTTTTACTTTTGGACTTCTTTTACGTTGACTTGGATTTGGCCAAGTTTGACCTAAGGATATTTTGAGTATTTTGACTTATATTTGAGGCTAGTCACTATTTGATGAATAGGTGACGGGTAGAGCTGATATTCGAAGTCGGGACCTATTTAGCTATTTGTTCAAACTGAGAGGCGACTCTCCTTACTACAACCGTAGGTTGAAGGCACCAATGTCGGCCCACTATGATTTGTTATATGCTAGTTGTCTTTGTGGCTCTTGCATGGTATGTTGGGCTAGACCCATTGTATGCTAGGATGGGCCCATGGATCAGGAAGGGCTAGGCTCAAATGTATGTTGGGTTGGATCCAATGTTTAGGAAGGGTTAGGCCTATTATTATGGTTTGGGCCCAATGTGCGGGCTAGACCCAGTGATATGTATGGTATGTGGTATCTTGGGGAACTCACTAAGCTTTGTGCTTACAGTTTATGTTTATGGTTTCAGGTACTTCCAGTTCGGAAGGGAATGGTCTGGGGTGAGTGCATAGCATCCGCTAGAGTTTATTCCGCATTTAATTAATTGAAATTTTACTATGATTTTTAATTACTATTTTTCACATTGAATTATTTGGAAACGGAATGTTATATGAATTAATAATTTAAAATGAAAATTTTTCTTATGATTTTCGGGACATTACACTATTTTTTCTGTTTTTTGCAATTTCTTTTAATTTCTTTACCAAAATCCAAAGTACATTGTCATTTGGTGCATTTTCCATATTTAGGTTGTAAATGCAGTAAATAGCAATGTACTTTGAATTTACACTTTTTCTGTTTTTTTTACAATTAGTTTTGATTTTATTCACCAAAAAAACACAAAATAGCAATGTACTTTGAGTTTACACCTTTCTGTTTTTGTTTTTAGCAATTTCTTTGATTTTTTACCAAAAAACCAAAGCACGTTGCTATTTGTTGCATTTTTTCATATTTAGGTGGTAAATGTACTAAATATCAATGTACTTTGACTTTACATCTTTTTGTTTCTGTTTTTTGCAATTTATTTAATTTTGTTACCAAAAAACAAAGTATATTGTATTTGTTGCATTTTTTCATATTTAGGTGGTAAATGCACTAAATAGCAATGTACTTTTACTTTACACCTTTTTGTTTATGTTTTTTTCCAATTTCTTTTGATTTCTTTACCAAAAATAAAAATTATATTCCCATTTTGTGCATTTTCCATATTTAGGTGGTAAATGCACTAAATACCAATGTATTTGAATTTTCATGTTTTTGTTTTTGTTTTTTGCAATTTATTTGACTTTTTTACCAAAAACCAAAGTGTCGGATTAGGTGTATAAGCCCATAACTATTTTGGTATGCACTTGACCCGATTATGAGCATGGTCCTTTTGGGTTGCCTTCACCATAGCAACTGATAGGATGAATTATGGAGAAAGAGGATTAATTATCATTTATTAATATATTATAGGAATAATATATTAAAGGAGAAATCATATTGTTTAATTAATATTGATCAAGAATTAATTTAGAATTAATTTTGTGGTCAAAAGAGATTAATTAAACTTAGGGGACTGGAATTGCAATTATAAGATAATTGGTTTTGGGCTGTAGATCCCTTAGGAATAAGGTGGGCGAATTCAAGGTGGAAGTCCACTTAGAAATCATCCAGGCCTTGATTCTGGAAGGATCTAAAGGGCTGCTTGGTGGCTAAGCAATCCAATTAGAGTTTTGACTGAAACCCTAGCAGCTCACCTATAAAAGGAACCCTAAGGCTCCCAAAATTCAGCCCTATGCTTTCCAAGAGTGCCTTGGACGAATTTTGTGCCTCCTCCTCCCTCTCCTAAGTCATATTGTTGCTTGTGGTGTTTGTGACTCCATTAGAGGTGCAACACTTGGGGCACTAAGCTTTCAAGAGTCAAGGACTTTGTGGTTTGTGATTGTTATTGCTACATAATAATCAAGGTAAGATCTAAACCCTAATTATATGTTAATTTCGATTATAGTATGCTAGATCTAGGGTTTATTGCTTTGGTATTCAATGTTGTATGTTCAAATTAGAAAACCTAGATCAAAGCAATTAGGGTTGCATGAACACCATAGGATTGATGTTATGCTAATAACCCATCACAAAGTACATTGCTATTTGTTGTATTTTTTCATATTTAGGTGGTAAATGCACTAAATAGCAATGTACTTTTAATTTACACCTTTTTATGTTTTTTTCAATTTCTTTTGATTTTTCTACTAAAAACCGAAGTAAATTGATACTTTTCACATTTTTTCATATTTACGTAGTAAATGCACTAAATAGCAATTTACTTTGAATTTCCACCTTTTTGATTTTGTTTTTGCATTTTATTTTATTTTTTTTCCAAAAACCATAGTACATTGCTATTTATTGCATTTTTTCATATTTAGTTGATAAATGCACCAAATATCAATGTACTTTCAATTTAAACTTATTTTTCTTTTTTTTTGCAATTTATATTGATTTCTTTACCAAAACCCAAACTACATTGCCATTTGGTGTATTTCCCATATTTAGGTTGTAAGTAGACTAATTTCAATTTGCATTTTTTTGTTTCTGCAATTTATAATGAGGTAGAACAAAATGGTGAGACTCGATCCATAATTTTTTATTTTTGCTTATTTGTGTGGTTGTTAATACATATATTTTTTATTATTAGTGATTGCAAAAGCTAGGTTACGAATGGATGATCTTGTTCATGGGAATTGATTCCTTGAGACCAAACATAGATTGTTAAATGGAATTTTATTGATTCAATATATGGATTTCGTTGAGTATGAATGGCATATCTTTGAGCTTCTATGGTGATGAACAACAAACCACTGAACCAAACACCCCCCAATGCCATAGAAGGGTAAAATCGGAAAATAGGGCAATTATGACAATTTTTGCCCAAATGTACGGTTTTTGTGGACATAAAATTGGACTTAGGATATAACCGAACATTTCTTGAAAACTTGAAGGTTTTTATGACATTAGCCCTTTGCCAAAATATGCACTTATTTTAATTTTTTAATACCTACAAAATGTAGGTAAAAATTTGGGAAACAGTTGAAATCAGTCACAATTTTTTTAAAACGTATTTTGCTCGTTTGCAAAGAAGTTTGTTTCACATTTCTAGAAATATGTTTGCATTTGCATTTTTTTCAAGTTGGGTGTTCTTAACTTTTAAGATTTCAACCTTTTTCCACAAAGAAATGACAGAATGTTCTCGGGTTCTTTTTCAACAGAAAAGAAAGGAATTGGCCAAATCCTTTTTGATGATTTCTTTTCCAAAACTTTCCTGCCAATGAAAATACTTGACCAAAAGGAAAATACTTTTATACCCCTAACCTAAACTTGGTTATTCTAGAATATCGTTATCAAATTTTCAATCCTTGAACTCAATAACAAGAAAGAAGAATTAAAACATAATACTCACCTTTTCATTTAACTTTCAACTCAATAACAAAATATATAATGAAAAGGTTGTTTGGTGGCCTCTTAATAGTTCCATTCATAGTCAGCATCTATGAAACAACCATTAAGAGTGTTTAGCTCGTTAAGTTGGACCTTTGAATTAGTCAAAGGCAAGCATTTGAATGATTCAGCTAGAAGGATGAGTCTTTAGTCTTAACAATTCAGATGTGAGAAATTACATCCACATAAAAATACATGCTTCATTAACTTGTACAATAGTTATAATGGTGTTGTACCTTATGTGGATGAATCAAAAACTAAACTTCGTTAGTATAATGTACACACGTGGCACTTAGTTTGTTATTAACAAGTGGGAGTTAGTTACAAGTTCGTTTGTTTTCAGTTAGTAGATTAATAATTTAGCAGTTTTTACTTTTTAGCAAATGTTGATAATAAACACACGTGTTTTTAGCAAATGTTAGTTACAATATACGTTACTTTTTACCCTTAATAGCAATATATTTACATTTCTTTACCCACAAAGTCAACATACTTACATTTTTTACCAATACTAGCAATATATTATAACTCATAATAGTATGTAGCTATTCACCACAAACAAAGATATAAAGTAAACAATAGCATGATTAAAAAATCGATAAATTAACAAAATCCGCAAAAACAACAAACATAATACAAATAAAAGAAAGATAAGTTCATGGTAACCACATTGTATGAAAAGTGAAAACTGACTCCAAATATATAGCTGCACACATGAAGCTTTTATTCAAAAAGTAAACACAGCTCATTGATTTAACAAATGAAATTCATATAAAACATGATAAAAGTACATAAATAAACTAACCTCCATTTCAGAAGATAATGTCCTCATCTTTCTGGGCAACAGTAAGCATGTCATGAGCAGCATTAATGGAGATTCCTTGTTCTAAAGAAAGATGTTCAGCAGCTTGTAACTCCCGAAACTGAGCAGCAGCTTTCATCTTATTTTCAATCTCCCTCTTTTTATAAGCTTGAATCTTTTTCAACCTAAAGAAATCCTCCCTTTCCAATTCATCAAGCTCCCCTTTGATGTAACTTATGGTGTTCTCTAATCTTGGTTTGACCACACTCTCAAGAGCATTGACCCTACGGTTTGTAGTTTTGATTGCTTCATCGAGTGTCAAGAAAGATGTTTGAAGGGATGCAAGTTCAACAAGAACCTCAATTGCTTTCACATATGCAGTTTTACATACTTGAACTTGTTGCCCACCTCTTGCTAAACCAGTTAAGTCGTTTTTTGTTTCTGATTCAGTGAAGTAGTCGAATTTAGGAAGCTTTACACCTGCAATGTTCTCTGTGCGTGATTTGACTCTGAGAGTTGCGGTTTTGACATTTTCAATAACAGTGAATTTGATGTTTTCTCCTGCAACGTATTTGGCTTCAGTTAAAGCAAAGGAGGAAGCTTTCATTACAGTTCCCATTGATTCTTTTGTTGTGACGATTTTTTTAAGGATAGCTCGAAATTGAACTGTTAGAGCATCGCTTTTCTTCTTGAGAAGAGCGTGGCCTCTGGTTGCACCTACAAGACGAGCTTTGACAACTCCAAGCACAGTGACAGTTGGGACGACATTCAAACGCTGGGTCTGGCCAGACATCTTGTTGAATATGTAAACCTGTTAATAGGAAGAACAATCAAAAGGGGGTATACCTATTTGTGTTTGACTAGGAATTGAAGTTCGTTTAGATGAGATTCGAAGCTCGGATTGCTCCGATGGAGTTCAAGTTCAGTATACTGGATTGAATTTATGTGAACGATGATCACAATTACTAAGATCTACTCCACGGATTTGTGCGGTTTTCAGAAGTTGTGTCAAATAAGTGCAGTTAGGGCTAGATAAAGTGAACTTCAAATCTAGTTACTAGATTCCAAGTCTGATAAATTTGGATTAAATCCGGGACGATTGGTCCAGATTCTGATCTCGGAGACTTGGATCAAAAATTGTGAGGCAGTAAGGGTTGAACCATACGACTATACAGCAAATTTAGATCTGTAAAAGCAACGAAGATAGAGAAGAAAGAAGAGTACCTGATAACGATACTGCTAGTGCTTTTTGATGGAAATGGAGAAGAAGGTCATACACAAGACGATGATCGCCAGAGTTCTTCCCTCAATCCCGACGAACCAGGAAAGTAGATCCTCTTTTTAATTTTAGCTTGTGATGATGATTATTGAAATTGTTGGATGGGCCACGCCTCTTTTATAACGCAACATGGCCCTTAACTTTTTTTTTTTTTTCAATTGGGATATTTACAAATATGATGATTATTTAATTTAGTATCAAACAAAAAAACCTAATTGTTTGTAGTTTAGAAAAATGATCCATCACTCCGGTACGGGTTACTAAAGATTCAATATCGGTCTTTTAACAACCCGGTTGAGTGTTTCCTACTTAACAGAACTCCGTGATGTGGTACCCACTATGTTGCAGAAATAGGATTTCAGACTTTCTAGAATTTGATGAAAATGGACTCGGATGATGAATAAATTATGTTTTGCACGTATGTTCTCGATTCCCTTGAACATTTTATTACTTATTCTTGTGTTAAAACTGAAAAAACGATGTCTGGAAAACAAAAACAATGACTGGAATCCGATGAACTTGTTTGGAACAAATGAGGTTTTTCGTATCAAAATACATAGAAACTTATACTAAGTAGTTATCCTTATATAAATTCAATTGAACAATATCAAATTAATATGTGGTCCGAGTGTGTATAACGTACATGTTGGAAAAAAGGGTTTAATGGTTGATACAATCGTCAACCAAAGCAAGTTCATTTCCTCGTATCTGATTTGTAGGAGTTTAAGATGTATTATGATGTTTAGTAGTTTCATATATTTTTTGTAACACCCGTATTTTGGACCGGAAGTTTTACCACTCAACTGAATTTCTATACAAAACAAATTTGAATTAAATTAAATTAGTGGACTTAAAACTTTAAGCATTTAATTTAAAGTAATTAAAAACAATAATAATTAATTAGTTAGATGATAAGTTAGGTCAGAATCTTTAAGATCGGGAATTAAGGAATAACATTTGGGTAAATTCATTTAATTATTATATGCACTTATTTGTGACGAATTTTATCATTTAAGGCTGGATTAAAAGATATAAATCTAGAAATGTATTTAGAAAGTCATATTGAGTTAAATAGAAAATTGAAGATTGGGGGCAATCTTGTCAATTTTAGAAACTTAGGCTTAAGTTGGACTTTAACTTGGCAAACTAAGTTTTCGACTTATATTGTGAAAGATATTAACTTGTTGGGTTAAGTTGGAAGTTGTGGGTTAAAGATATTAGTAGAAAGTCATATTGGAGAAAAAGTAAGGTGAGCAAACATATCGGATTTCCGAAACCAAACTAATACCGATACCGAACCGGACCCAAATATACATTATGCTTCGGGATTCGGTTCCTTCAAATGGTTGTTTTTGGTTTTCGGTTTCATCGATTTTAGATAAAAACTGAATTGGTAAAAGTTTTCAGGTTGGTTATTTCAAGATATTAAAGTAAACAGAGGGTTGGCAAAACTTCCTTCGTGCACTCAATAATCTATATGATGAACGAAAAGATTGAAAACGAAGGATGTGTGGTGAAAAGATTTTGTGGAATGTGTTCAGAATGTTCTGAATGTACGATATGTCCGGAATATCCATAATGTACAATCTCATATTCCGAAATATCCGAAATGTAATACCACTTACAAACTCCGGAACAACTCTAGAATTGAGCATTATTCAGGAGTAAATGATCAGTTTTGAAAAGAAAAAAAAAAGTTAATTTTGTTAATGAGGTCTTCTGTAAAGGTTAGTCTACCAATATATCAAATTATATTGAAATGCTACAAAACCTAGATCTTGCAAGCAAATTTTGAATGCGAATTCATTTTGATAGAATCTTTCGACTCCGATTTGATCTAAATTTTGAATGCGAATTCATTTTGATAGAATCTTTCGACTCTGATTTGATCTTATAAAGTGTAGAACAGTTGTATGTAAGATCTTGAGAATCTTGGCTTGTTTCTCTCGTAAAAGTATATAACCCGACTTAACTTATCGCGTTTTCAACTTCTTTTGCAAACATCTAGGGTATTTCATTTCAACCCCACTTAAGTCGTAAAAAGAATAACAATTAATTTACTTTTTTAATTGCCAAGGAGACACATCAGCCCATAACATCAACTAAAACAACCTCCAGCCAAGTTTCTCATGATGTAAAAGAGAAAAGTTATGTTTCTATTTAAGTAACCAGAATAATAAGTCTCGAGTAAGAGTTAAAAAGAAAGAAAAGATTTACATGCAATTAATTTCCTCTCACTATAAATCAGAAAAAAAGAAGTGGTTTATGATCTAGAATCTAAATATACTTGCTACCAGAAAGAAGCCTATTAGAATGTTACAATTTCACAATGAAAAAAAAAAAGAAGAAGAATCTATACCAACCACGCCTTTCTTGAGGGCAAATACGGCATTATCCATTCCAAACCCTAAAATTTCCACAAAATTAAAACTAACCTCAAGAAGAGTCTTGGGTCATTTTTTTTCACCACTTAATTTATTAATTTATCTTATCATCCCTCTTCTTCTGAATCTGAATCAATGGATAAAAACAATCGTGGTCTAACAGACCGCTTTTGTCTAGGAAACAAAAACGGACTATCCGATCCTTCCCTTTCCCTACTACTCTTTTCAGATCTCCCATCACTCATTCCAAGTAGCAATGAAGCTATACAGCAAAAATAAATTAAAAATCAAATTAGCAAAAAAATAATAATAAATAAATAAATAAAAAAAACCCATCAACTTAATACCAGTATCCGCCAATGAATCCAGCGTACCATCTTTCAATGGTGCTTTCTGTCTTGAATTCAACCCATTCACACCCGGATCCGGTTCACAGCGGACCCCACCACCACCCCCACCGCCACCTAGGCTAAGAGATATCCAGTCATCACTTCGGAAACCGTTTGATGACATGGATTGCTGACGTGTCACCTCGACATGTTCTGTTGTTGCTTCTAACGGTTTTGTAGGAAGAAAAAGCTGAAGTGACGGGTCATCGCCTCCGTAAGCTGCTAACGGGTTATCAACCAACCCATCGTCCGCTCCAAGTGCGGTGGGACCACCCATTGAAGTCTCGCCACCCAATGTAAATCCGCCAAGTGGACCGTTATCAGTGGGGTCCGCATCTGAACCGAATAACTGAAAGCTGGGCCCCACTCCATGATTGTTGTTAGAAGGTACAGACCAAAAGGGCGCTCCAAAATCATCATTGAAAAGACCAAGCGGAAGACTAGAAGGGTCTTCAGGATGCGAATGCAAGGGTAGATTTGGAAAACCAATTTGTGCAGAAGAAGAAAGAAGGTTGTCATTATGAGTAACAACAGTGTCAGCCACAGCCATAGCCTCAGCCTCGTCTTCTGAATCACTCAGAACGATGACATCAGCGTCACCCGGATTTACAAATCCATGAATGTTCAACGAAAGTGAGTCAAGGTCAACCCCGTTAGGGGTAGAATAGTCAAACTGCCCACCACCATCTTGATTGACACTAGTATCATCACCACCACTACCAGTGGCACTACTGCTCATGGGAATAACATTATTATGAGTAGTAGTGGTATTATTACCAATACCATGACCGTTGTTGTTTATGAAGTTTTCAGGCAGTTTGCTGCCCGAAGAAAGTGAATTTAAATTATCGGGTTTTCTGACTTCCCAAAACCCGTTTTTGTTTTTTTTCATTCCGAGTTTTAAGCCCCTAGTGTGACCTTCGGAGCCGGTCAAACCTTCCTGTTTGACCTGTTTTAGAGCTTCTAATTTGGGTTTAGAGTCGACTTCCATGGGGACACCAACACAAAGTGTCCCATCGGGCAGATGCCACTGCCCGAGTTCTCCTAGACTTTTTCGGTCATCTTCTGACTTTGCCCGCCATGAACCGTCTGGTTTCACTTCGATTTCTGTCACGTCCTCCCCACAATTACGCATCTTCATAAAAAAAAAAATAACTTTTAGTTAGTAAATCGTTTAAAAAAATTGTTAGAACTCAAAACAAAGATAACCAAGAATAGATTAAACGATAACTAATTACCTTAGATGTTATAAGCGTAAAATATGGGTCGATAATGACATTCTCCAAAGCGTAATTCTTGAGACAAATTGGGCATTGCCACTAAAGGAAACACAAAGGTTTTAAAAGAAAAAAAATTAATAACTTATTAAAAGAGATAAATATGATTATATATATCAATGAAGAATTGTATAAATGTTCTTGCCTTACGAGACCGTTGATTCATTTCAACAAACACTTCAAGATCAAAACAGCCCATGTGGGCACACGGTTTGAATCTTCCAGCAATTTTCATTCTAGAACCACTCATCTGTAACATAAATATGAAATTCAAATCTTCATGTTAAGAAAAGAAAGAAGCAAAACTATCAATAACAGTTTAGTCCCTGTGGTGTGTCAAAAGTTACGGATTTAGTCCAGATTTTTCATTTTACAATATTCGTCCCAGAAACTAAATGTGTTAAAAGGAAAATGACTATATTTCCCCCATCTTAATCTTAAATTCTAAAATCAAATCAAAACAGTAGTGACCATGATCCAACAGATGGCACATCTCGACTAAAGACATAACTTTTGACATGGTCCACAAGGACTAAAATTGTAATTTACTAATTTAAAACAAAAGAGATGAAAGAAAATGTGGTTTACTTACAGGGCAACGTAGATTAACCGGTATAGAATCAGAAACAACCTCCAGATCGCTGTCACTGTCAGCATTTTCTGTGGGGGCCCCACCGCCAACACAGCGGCGAACACGTGCAAGAGCATCTTCAAACCGCTCACCATCAGACTCTTTAGGAATAAGGTTGAGAATCTATCAGGGGTAAAATCGTCAAAAATAAAAACAATAAACATGGTAGTCATAAACAGCTGAAAATAAGGTTGAGATTTCTATTGGTAAAAAAAAATAAAATGACTTCCTGTCAAGACAACATAAAACATGGTAACCACATGGCAGTATTGAGGTGGGGGTATTTTGGTCAAAAAAAACAATAGCATAGCATTTTTTAAGAAACTAACATCTGGATTTGAAGGAGACTTCCCACCTGTTGAACTGTGCGCCGTTTTATTATCCGGACACCCAAACAGAAGACACGAGAATCACATCCTGTTAATGAAATTTTATTAATTCCATCTCGAGTGCATGGTGTGATCTGACAAAAAAGAAATCTTTATTAATCATGTCTCGAGTGTAGGGTGTGTTTATATAAATAACAAATCCATAAATAAATTTAAATGTGTATTATAAATATATATATATATATATATATATATATATATATATATATATATGGATATATTAAACTTACAATAGGACCATCATCACGACCATTGGCTCCAAGCAATTGAGCACCTGGTCTATTTGTTGCACGCATAGGCACCCCTGAGTCAAATGCAGAGTTTGATTAAAACAAATGGAATTAAAGCTTAAATAGATTGACACAATTTAAATCAGATAAAATGATACCTACCATTGATTTGAAGTTCTGCATATTGTGGCCATTGCATTCTAAAAGAAACCTTGTCATTCAGAAGCATACACCAGGCCTAGATATATAGAATCACCCATATTTCATTAAAAATATATATTTATGTTAATATAACTTCATTAAAAGGGAATTTATATTTTATATTAGTAAACTAACCTGCACATCATACTCTGGTTTCACCAACAAATCCCTATCTACTCTTGTAAGTTGAAAAGTCTTTTCAACACTTTGAACTGGATTTGCACTGAAATACACACCAAAGGTAATAAAGAAAAAACCCAGAGCCATCATTTTTCATTCAAAATAATTCCATTCTAAAATATGTAAACAAAGGATTTCAATTTTCAACATAGAGCCTTTTAAGAAAGGGAAAATTGTGGAGAATAGTATGAGCAATGTACTTTTTTCCTTGCCCATAATAGCAGCATACTTACATTTCTTTATCCCTACTAGCAATGTACTTACATTTTTCTACCAATATGGGAATTCCATTTTATTTGTTACATATTGCAATTTAAGTATATTGCTAGTATGGGTAAATAAATGTATGTCTATTGCTATTATGGATAAAATATAAAAGGCATTGCCTATATTGGTTAAAAGAGTAAAGTACGTTGCTATTTCTTGCAAATTTCCCTTTAAGACACACACACACACAAAAAAAAAAAAAAAAAAAAAAAAAAAAACTCACCCGTCTGTAGGTGGATTTGCAATAATCAGCTGTACAGGAGGTAAAGGATGCGCCACAGAAAGCAAGAACCTGAATTTTGAAAAATTACATCAGTAAGTAACTATTTCTTATTAAATTTTTTTTTAAAAAAATTGCAATAGAATTTTGGGAATAAAAATTATTACTTACGGATCTGCACGACCAAGTCTACAAAGTTCACAATAAAACTTTGGTGGAGGTGCTGGTAAAATACCCTCCAAGGGCTTTTCGGGAATAATAACACAATTAATATGCTGCCACACATGGCATCTTGGATCTTCACACTGAGAATAAAAATTGAATCATAATACATAAACCAATAATGGGAATGAAAAAAGGTAAAATGGCATATAAGAGAAGGAAAAAGAAACCTTTATCATTGAATCAGCTTGCAATGAGCTTCCACAGGGGCAACGAACTTTTTCCATGTTTTGAAGAACATCTTCAATCTCCTCTTTAGGTTTTGTACTATTAGTTGCATCTAAAACTGCTCGACCTTTTGATGCCAAGTCTGTTGCCCCTGAATCCTGCATTTTCCTTGTTACAATAGAAAAGGACACATGTCAGAATACAGTAGATACTAGCAATATAAAGCAGAAAGCAAATAATAGCAATACAAGCTTACACACTGGTTTAAATGGAAGGAAACAAGTTTACATGAAAGGGTAGTAAGATTACAAGAAAGATTAGTAAGATTACAGTAGGGTGTGTAGTCATTTTATGGATAAGTATATCAGCAATAATGAGGTGCATAGGCATAAGTTTTCAGGAAAAATCAATCTAAAGATATGCAAACCTGTAAATGTCATCAACTAATTTAGCAACTTCTTCCTTCCCAACAGCATTTTTCTTGGACCACATTCCTGAAACTAGTCAACATGGCATACAAATGCAAGATTCATTACCCATGTAAATAAGTACACAAAATAGGGGGGAAACAAGTAAATGTAGACTCCAAATCACATTAATTGGCCTCTTTGACATATGAATACATACAGATTAAAAAATATGACTTAGAAACAGTCCTACATGAAAGATCCATAATCTTAAAAAGGGAGTAACTTTTACCTCTTTCATCTGACAGAACAGCTGATATTCGGTCAGTGAGATCCTATAGGAACAAGAAAAAGATAATCAAAAAAAGTGAATGAATAACTGAATAAGAACAATGGCAACACCCCAAATCAGGTAGTCCATAGTCCATACAGATTTAAGATCTATGCAGATAAATTCTTGAACAAACCACAAGCATAGAAAGCAAAAATCAACCTGCTTCTTTCCTTGTTTGGAAAGACCTAGTTGGGTGAGGATGTCCTTCAGTTCTCTTATTCGAAAATGTGCCATTTTTTCCTACAACAAAGAACAGATAAATATAAACACGTTGCAACTAGAACCAATTCAAAGTTTATGGGCATACATGATAATACACCAGTCTTCTTCCCTTTATTATAGAAGTATTTGTGTCTAAACATGTGCAATTTTGTAAGAAAAACACACAAGCAAAGGAGCTAAAAATCATTAGAGCTAATTACAGATAGATAAACAGGTGGAAGTGGATTAAAATGAACGTTTCTTCTTCCAGTGAGTGGTTATACAAGTTATGTTTTTTTCTAACAACCAAAGGTCCAAAAACATCTGTTAGCTGAGAATTGATCAAATAATAGTTCTATCAAAGTAAATCGATGTCCTCAATTCACCACAGAAGATAACATATGCCCTTAATCTTAGTTAACTGAATTGTGGACTTCAATTGTAGAAAGCAGGAGGAAGTATTAACCACATATAACACGCATTCACATTGAATCTTGAACGAGCACAAAAACGCCCTTCAGACTACCCTATATGCACAAATTGAATCAATACCTTGCAACTCGCTACCAAATCCATCTTTAACTGTATACATAAATCGCCCCTGTCGCCCAGCAATTAAATTATTCAGCAGCAACCGAGCCAATAAAAAACTGTCATCTGCTTCCGAAAAATTAACCACTGATCCAATCGAAAACGTTCAAACACAAATCACAATTAATATTTCAACCAACAAACAAATAGATAAATAGAGTTTGACCATATCCAAATATTCAATTGCCTTGAATGCAAATTCACATAGATTAGGGCACTTACACAAATTGGGCAAAATTGAGAGTGATGATTGGCACAATCGGACCTTTTAGGAGTATTTTTAGAAGTCAGGAGCGATACGCCGCCGACGTATATTTCTCTCTCATCGATTATTTATCTTTTTTGACTGAGAAACGGAGCCGGGAAGCAATAATCATCCTTCAATTACGAGAGTTTAAACGGACGTGAAGGATGGTTTACAATCTGATTTAGTTCTTACCAACAAATCCGGGTTTGGATTCTATGCTGCTTACGTGCATTTTAGGATCCTGTGTCCTCTCTTCCTGATCGTGGTATTGCCATATTAGGAAATTTAGCATTATTTGCATTTTTAGTACCTGTTATTTGAGAAATTTCAGATAAACCCCTTTTAATTTTTTAACACTTGGATTTTATGTGTGCATAGATCTTCAAATCATGAATGATTTCACTCATAAAGATGAAACTAAAAAAACTAGAACGATGTTAGGATATGATTTTCTATTAAATTTAAGTTAATAGTTGAGGTCTAAAAGTCTTCTAAAGCATGCTCAATTTACTAGTAAGATCAAGTTTATTCATATAAATTAATTAAATAAGAATATTATCAACCAATACTTATAGTCATTTTGACTTTAGTGTTTTGTGTCCACTCCTCAAGCATTCCAAAAGTCAAAAATCAACTGATAAAATATGTTTATTGGTAAAATATAAGATAAAACTTTGGTGTGATCACTCAATATAATTGATTTAACGAAAAAATAAATTTTTACCATGATAAATTAATAATCAATCTTATAAAAAGAAAAATAACGGTTTGAAAGTATTGAATGCTTAAAATATTAATAAAGTCGTAATTGTTACGAAGTATTTGACATAGTGTATTTTCAAACTTGGCATGCTTCATATGATTGAACTATGAGCTTCGAATTTATATTAGTAGATCTTGTTAAGTGTTAATGTTATCCAGTTAGATTATAAGTCATAACACACTTGATGACTTGAAGATGTCCATTAAAAATATTAAATATTTGTTTATCGAGCATAATATTGAAATTGATTGAAATTATAAATGAACTGTAAAATTATCGTTTACATCAACAAAGAAACTTTTAAACCCTCCCTACCATATGCTTTCTTTCTATATTTCACACCATTTTAGAATTATTATATATGGATGTTGTGTTTTATATAACTTAAAAAACACTAATTAAGTTTTTTTTAACAAGTAATCTAATTAGGTGTAAAACTCGTGTATTACATGGATTGATTAAAAAAGAAATTAAATATTAACGTGTAAACAATAAATATTTTTTAAAATAAAATTTTGAAATAAGAAATAAAGAAATGTATTAATTGCAATTTAATATCATATTTATGACATTTAATACTTTACATATATAAATATATAAATATTATTTGGCTTTTTAATTTTAAATTTTGAAAAACCTAAGAATTGACATGTGAATATTATTTATTTCAAAAATATCACAAAACGACAAGTGTCAAAACTCATGAGAGATTGACATATGGCAAAATGGATCTTCATTTATTATAGTTGATTTATTTATTTCTAATTTCACATATGTACCAGACGGTATTTGAACTTTCAAACGTTAAAGTATAAGTTTTTTGGTATAAGTTATAAGTATAAGTCTTTTGGTATAAGTTATAACAGTTACAACAAGATGATCAATCGTCTTGTATGTAACATTTGGATGTTTATTATACTTTTTTTGTAACTATTGTGTGTATGTGTTTCATCTAATTAAATTTTTGTATACTTTGAATACAAATCTATTTGTGTAGTTTTTATAATCTCAAAGGAGTTACGAAAGTAGCTAACTTGCATCTAAAAAAAATAACTGAGAACAACCTCATTGTCTATTTGTATAGTTTATTGTTTTGGTTCAAGTTATATAATTTGTGGTTATTGTCATCAAAACTCTATCAACTCTAACTTCTTGATTTAAATATTCATTATATTAATTTTTATATCTTTTACCCCATTAAAGTAACAAATGACCTGATGAAAATAGTAAACTCAACGAGCTATTTCGATTAGCAAGTCATATTGCACATTTTAGGTTAGATGACATGTACAAATTAAGCCACATAAAAATACGTTGCGTGCCATTTTGAATTAGCTTCATAAGTAGGGGAAAGGTAAGAGAAGGTTTTTGACCGGCTTTGAACAACCATCATCGTCGACATTCCCTTTTTCTTACTTTGACGCTTTACTTAAGCCCTTTTCTTATCGTAGCCGACCCTTTTTCTAAGACTAAGACCCAACGAAATGTGACTGGATCTAGAAGAAGTTGTAGAACACTTCATGATTTATGATTCGCCCATGGCTACACCTTCAGCAGATGATTCGATCTCGATTTCTTGATTCTATATGAAATGTTTTTTTTATCTCTCGATTCACAAATCAATGAAGCTTCCCTCGATCGCTTTCTCATCCTTCTCAGTTCTCTCTTTACCTAATGACTGGCGTGAATCTAAGCATGGCTTTGGTGGAACCGGAATTTAGGTGATGAGTTATAGGTTAATGCATGTGGGCTTAGTTTTCTTTTTTAGTTGTTGCGGTTCAACTTTTACAGGTTTATTGGATGTGACTTCGATTTGGATTTGATCGGTCTTGGTTATAAAAAGTTTTACTTCATCGCCATCATCTTTTCGAGGTTTTGAACTCCGACCGTGGTCACACCCATGCCTTTAAGAAACCTAAATGTGTGTGTGTGCTCTCAATTTTGACCATGTTATAATCAATATGTTTGAATCCTAATTTTTTATGTTTTGATTAGCAGCAAAGAATTTCACGAAATCAAAAGAACCATTTTTTCCATATATCATTTTTTATTTTTTATTTTAAAGACATATTTTAGAAAATCGATGGTAGATAGATCCAAATAGGTTATCGGGTGACAAGATTATTATTATTATTATTATTATTATTATTATTATTATTATTATTATTAAAGGGAGTTAGATTATGAACAGTGAGTCGGTTACTGTTCACCGGCTTAGGCTAAAATTGATCGGCTCCGGCTAAAAGCGATGTATTATTGGTTTCCATTTGCAGTTTACTAATCTTCACCGCCGTTTCTTCCAATCAGATAGTTACAAAGAGACGTTTCTCCACCAATCGCCTTTCATTATTAGTTTCAAAACAAGCTAATATGCAACTGAAGAAGTAAAGTGAACTTTCACCAAAGAAGCCACTCGATGACGGTTTCTTTTCCATCGTTTGAAGCTAACGTGAATGAACTGTTGGATTAGGTGTCTAAGCCCATAACTATTTTGGTATGTACTTGACCCGATTATGAGAATGGTCATTTTGGGTTGCCTTCACCATAAGGAGAAAGATGATTAATTATGATTTATTAATATATTATAAGAATAATATATTAAAAGAGAAATCATATTGTTTAATTAATATTAGTCAATACTAAATTATGAATTAATTGTGTGGCTAAAAGAGATTAAATAAATAAAGGGGACTGATATTGCAATTATATGATAGTTGTAATTGGGCTATGAATTCCTAATGAAAAGGGGATTGGACGAAATCTATGGGAAGCCCATATGGATTTCGTCCAAGGGCTTTCTAAGGGAACTCCAATAGGTTGCTTAGGGCCTAATCAGTCAAATTAGGGTTTCTTAGTTAAAAACCCTAATAGCCTAAGTATAAAAGGGACCCTTAGGCCTCCAAAAACGTGTCCAACTCTTTGAGAGAACCCGAGAACGTTTTTGTGCCTCCTTCTTCTCCTTCTTCTTCATCCTTATTGCTAGTGGTGTTTGTGACTCCATTAGAGGTGCAACATTGGAGGCACTAAGCTTTCAGAAGTCAAGATCAAAAAGGATTATAATTGTTATTACTACATAACAATCAAGGTAAAGATCTAAACACTTTTATTATGACAATATCGATTATTATATGCTAGATCTTGGGTTTATGAGCTTTGGATAATTATTGCATGTTCATTAGACAAACTAGATCCAAAGCTTTAGGGTTTGCATGTACACCATAGGATTGATGTAGTGCTCAAAACCCATCAGTGGTATCAGAGCATGGGCTGTTTGTTTGATGTATTTGATGCTTAATTGTTCATTGCTTGCTTGAAAATCGAATTTTTTGCTCTCTGAATGACAGAATCGGCGAGTCCCCAGAGGTACTCGGCGAGTCGGCTGTACTCGACGAGTCCTTTGAGTGACTCGGCGAGTCGAAGTGTCAGACAGAGGGAAAATTGGGATTTTGGCTGTTTTTTATGTTGGATAATTACCATAAACGTTTTTTTATTGAATGAATCCGAATTTTATTGATATTATGTGATTATCCTTGCCAAAATAGTAGATAATTGTCAATAAATTAGATAACCATTGCCTTATATGATAAACTTGATTTATTTGAATTATTTGATTGAATTATTTTGCCATAAAATTGGATTAGGTCAAATTTAGATAATCACTAATTATTTGATTAATTAAATTATTTGTAATTTGATCTAGATAGTTTTGAAATCTTTCAAAACTTGCCCTTAAGTTTTGGAATTTAAAATTTTGATTAAAAGTTTAATTTTGAAATATTAAATTCTAAAACTGTAGTTTTTTGAAAAGTTCAAATTACATCCTTATGGTTTTATTAAGTTAATTAAATGTATAATTAAAAGAGGGTTGATAAATCCATAATGATTTGGTTTACATTTAATTAAATTAAAAGTATATAATTTATTAAATTAGACCACTTAGTATTTTAAAAGTATAAAATACACCTTATACTATATAACAATTAAAGATCTAATACTATATATGTATGAGTAAAGAGTCAGTCTTACCGTTAGTAGGTTTCATTCACGAAGCTGGTCTATAAGGGGTGTTTAAGGAAATTGCCTATAAAATGGCGATTGAATGGGTATCCACTCTTGTGACAACCTGAAACTACCATCTTGTATGTCTAGCCAATTCAACCCATGTTAAACTCATGTCTGTTATCTTTTAACACTGTTTAAGGGTTCATTTAAGTGCTCTAAGCTTGAGTACAACCAAGGTTGAGGTTAGGAATGAGTCAGCAAGTCGTATAGTAACAAAACTGGGCCATACACTCCTTTAGGAGGAGTGTGCGGCCGTACACATGGGTATGCAGCCGTACACCCCCCCCCCCTCATGACAGCACACCCACTCTTATATAAAGGGTAGACCCCTTTCCTTTCATTCTTTTCACTCCTTGGCCGCACACAACACCATTTCTCTCAAGCTCCTTCAACCGTGAACCCTCCAAAGCTTCCAAAAACGTGAGTAATCCATTCTTTAGTTTATTGTGCTTGAAGAACCTCTTGATCTAAGCTTTGATTCATCATGTCCCATCATGTTCTTCACCCTTTGAAGAGTACGGCCACGCACCCTCATGAGGTTGGTCGTACACTCCTAAAAGACCCTCCAAAGTGAGAGTTTGACCCCTAGCTTCGAGTTGGACATGGCCCTAGCCTTGCTGCACCTTAAAGTCGGCATTTTGGACATAAACATGAAGGGTGTACGGCCGCACACACCTATGTACGGCAGCACACCCCTTTGTGCGACCACACACATGCACCTTAGGGCCGCAAACCCATTTCTATGACCTTTATTGACCTCAAACTTGCACTACAACTAAGTATGGACCTAGAACACTTCATGGATGCAAGCATTGTTGGATTAATGTCTAAGTCCATAACTATAATTGGTAAGACTTGACCCGACCCGGCATGGTCCATTTGGGTTGCATGGCATCATGCATTTGGATAGACTATAATGAGAGAAATAACACTTAAGGTTGGTTAATATATTATAAGTTCTAATATATTAATAAGGTTATTTAATTAGTATTGATCAAGAATTAATTTGGAACTAACTAAGTGATCAAAAGGAGACTAATTAAATATATGGGTTGATTGTGTAAATCATTCATTCTTATATATGTGGGCTTGTGATCCAAGATTCCTTATGTTGGACTAAGTCCATGGGGTGACCCATGGATACTCCATGGAGGTTAAAATCCATGGAGCATAAGGAATGGGTAAAGTTATGAGTTACATGGTGTAACCCTAAGAGCCACCATATAAAAGAATCTCATGGCTCAAGAAATCGTGCACTAATGTGTGAATATGAGGGCTAGACGATTTCAAGGAGTGTTCCATTTCTCTCAAGTCATTCCATGTGCATTTGGTGTTGTGTGAACCATTTGAGGTGTCACACTTGGGGCACTAGGCACTCAAGCTTCATGGAGACAAGCTACATCAAACAAAGGTATGTATTCTATCCATTTGATTACCCAAGTATCAAGTATTGTATGCTAGATAGGGTAATACCTTGGAAAGTTCATAATTGCATGTATAATAGAGAAAACATAGATCCAAGGTATTTAGGGTTGCATGTACACTTAGGAGTGTTAGAATGCGCAAAACCCATCAAGTATGAACCTTGAAAACACCTCAAAGACACCTTCCATCATGAGTGTACGGCCGCACACCTCATGGGCCGCACACACCTATAAGGTGGCCATACACCTCCCTCACTCAATCCTATAAGGTTCTAACACTTAGTGCAAGTGTTTCCAAGTCCCTAGAGTGGTTCCCCATCATATCTAGCAGTGAAATACCTTCATTTGACTCCTATATGTGTCATTACATGTTAATTAGGATCAAATTGTGTTCGAGGCTTCACTTGACCCTCAACATCTCATACCGATCTTTCATACAAACCACTCACTCAAGGTGAGTTCATACCCCTATGCTTTTCCGAGTTTTTCATGTTTTTAGGGGGGAATACAAGAAAAAGCACAAGCAATCTTGTGCTCAAAATATATTATTTTGTCTAAGATAAATATGTTTTCAATATACTTCGAATATGGAAATCAGTTTTACCAAATGGGTTAAGAAATCAACTTGCAAAAGCAGTTTTCAAAACTAAGGAAATGAACTTATGAATCATGAAGTAAAAGATATCATTTTATAAAGGATTCATGTTAAATACAAAAAGGGTTTTCAACATTATTACTTGTAAATTTGTTAGTCTAGTTGGAGACACATCCTTGGTAACACTCACAAACTTAACTGAGTGGAGGACTAGCACTCATGATCAGAGTCTCTTGGAGGGAGAGTGTGACTGTTGTGTATAGATCTATACGGGACTGACTATCCCGCACCTTGCTGCTAGCTACAGTAGGACCGACAGGTCTACGAGTGACAAAGTCATAAAGGATACCAGTGCCCGATTCGCGCCATATCAAGTTAATGTATGGTCATGAAACTCACAATGTAGATAACAGCGATTTACTTACATAATAATAGATCGAACGAACTAACCTCAGAGTAATAACCAAGTGATTACGGGAGGGTATTAACAATACCTTCAGGATTTAGTTCACCACGTTTTCAATTAGTTTTATTTATGTAATAAGACTAATATACCTCACTGGAAGTAACCAGGGTTTTTCAAAAGAAACTATGATTTAACGATATAAGTACGGTGGATACTCGTACTCTTCAGTTTAGAACGGATAACCAACAACCTACTTTTAGGGAAAATATAGAATTTTCCCAGGATAACACGGTATTTTACAAACTGATGGTTTATAATTCAACTAACGGATATTCATGTTCATTCCATGACTCCTTGGATTGTATGTATCTAGTATGAATCGGGAAGTCATGGAAGCAATGGGTTTCAACCATGTTTTTCATAAGAAAATATGGGATTTTCTTGAGGAACACTTTTCAAAAGGATCAAATAACATTTTTCTCCAAAACTAAATGGTTATGAACTCACCAGCTTTATGTTGATATTCTTTCAAAACTGCTTGTATTCTCAGGGAATTAGTAGACATGTACTTCCAAGAGTTTGGAGAAGTCGGAGCGTTAGAGGCATGTCTTTCTATTTTACTTTTGCTGTAAACAAATCTATGTATTAATTCAATGTAAACCTTTTTCATATATGTATTCAATGTTTGGTTGTGCTTACTATGATTGCTATGATACAATTGTTGTGATATTATACATGACGTCCTCCGCCCCAGAACGTTTTCGCCGTTCCGGTTTTGGGGTGTGACAGATTGGTATCAGAGCTCTTGTTTATAGTGAACTAAGTATACCGAACCTTACATGGTATACAACTATAAACACTAAGGGGCCTAAGTGCTCTAAACTAAAAGTATACTTTCAAAAATATAAGTATTTTTATAACAAAGTATATAAGTATACCCGAGTGCCAGAATCCGTGTCATAAGTAGAACAAAACAAAAGTATTTGGATGTTGGACATCGCGGTTAAACCTGGGCAGTTATGAATCATGTCTAGGATCAATATAGCCATATCAACTATATTCATTCGAGACATGACCAACATGTGCTTGGGAGTGACTGTGGTGTTGCAGCAAGCCTAAAACTTACCTAGATACCAGAAGAGTTGGTTAAAATACTATAGGAGTATTTTAGGATGCTATAACGACCGAACCGGAAATTTACCCAAAAATCCATTCTTCAAGAATCAATCATGTAACTATAATACATTGGAAGTATTATTAGATTCGATTCCTATTAACTATCCCTCTACCACTACCTCGCGTAGATAGCATGGTTGGATTCCATCTTCCTGGCGACCCGTACTTTCCCAATCAAGGAGATGATGGATGGCTCGAGCCAGAGCCAGAAGAAAACCATGAGATTCCTTTGGACGATGACTTCGCCGAACCATTTCCGGAAGACACTGACTCTGAACCCGAAGTCGAGAACTTACCTCAAGTGGCCCCAGTACCAAATCCTAACCATCGAGTTGAATTCCAAGGTCCAACGCCTATGTGGGTCAGGAGTTTGAATAGGTGGAGCCACGAGCAAGACCAACCCCTCCCATACGACGGAAACCGCAACTTCTACAATCTGAACGAAGGAGGCCCCGCAGACAGGGCCCTTCTAATCCTGATACGCCGAGTGGCTCGCAATGTGGAGCTGGGTATGGCAACCCTTCAGCGAACTATGGAACTAGGAGCAGATTCGAACACCAGCACGGATCGCATTCGTCGCCTTGAAATTGCCCATGGGAGAGCTGCAAGGGACAATGAAGCTCTGCAATGAGAGTTAGCTACAACCCGAGCCGAAGTCATAGAGCTCCGAGCACACCAGTCAGAGTACGAGAGACGCCTGCTTGGTGTGGAGCGTCAGCTGGCCGAATTAAGATTTCACTTGAGGGGTACCCGTCGCCGATAGGGGAATACTCTACTCATCCTTCCTTTTTGGTCTAAGGAATAACTTTCATATTTATGTTCTAAGTAGCTCTTTCCGGTAAACATCTCTGTCTTTCATGTTGCCAAGATTCTCTCTCAGTTAGTATGACTTATACCTACTTTTAGGTCAAGGTTTCCGAAATATGTGTAATCTTAGTTTCAGTTATAGTGGCAACCATCATATTTCAGTTAAAGATTATCATTGTCAAAAGTATACCTTAGATCGGTAGCATGCAAATTAAGCAACTTTATCAAAGTCATACCACTTTTTCGTCCTTAAAGCATACATCATAGGATGTACTCTTACCCTAGACGAACATTCATTTTTTCCCCATCGATTTCATATCAGTTTCCATGAAAAGCTTCGCTGTCATAATCGGCCTGCGATGGTTGAGCCCCAAATCGTGCCGATGTCCTTTGCTTCGAGAAAGCGATTCGTCTCAATCTTCCCTCTGACGAAGTCCTCACTGGTTACAGTGATAAAAATTTGTTCGAACCTTCGTATCATTTCCTGCACCAAAGCCCAAAAGTATCTGCGAAAGGAATGCCATGCATCCCTGGCTCACGTTGTTAATGAAACCCAAGTAGTTAAGGACCTCGAGAGCATCTCCGAAGTCTGCAACTTTCCTGGTGTCTTCCCCGAAGACATTCCAGGGATTCCTCCCGAGCGCCAAATTGAGTCCCGTATCGACTTGATCCCCGGAGCTACCATTATAGCTAAATCTCCATATTGTCTAGAGTCGGCGATAATGTGAGAGTTATCCAGCCAGCTCAATGAGTTGAGCAGCAAGGAGTTCGTAAGTTTATTGTATGTGAACTTTATTGTGTTCCGATCTTTTCTATTATTGCTAGGACCACATCATGAGGATGTGGGTCGAATCAATGAGAGTCAGATAGCAAAGCGGGAAATTTTAATGCATATATAAACATTTAGGATACATCTAGAGTGTAACAACGTAAATTTCAAAACAAATTTTTGATTTTAAATCATATAACCTTCACATCACATTTCATAAAACTCGTTTATTTATTTTACAAAACACAATCCTTCGTTAGTTACTTATTAATCCAGGATCTTCGAAACATAATTCTTTCTCTGATGTGTACAATCATGCCAGTGCCGTCCCGCGATTATGAGGAAACCTGAAACACATAACTCATAACACGGTAAGCACGAAGCTTAGTGAGTTCCCCAAAATACCACATATAACACATATTAGCCACTCGAGGCTATAACTCTGTGGACCCTCTGGTCCTAACTCTGTGGACCCTCTGGTCCTAACTCTGTGAACCTTCCGGTTCCAACTCTGTAAACTCTGGAACATACACAGCATAAATCACATAGAAATAATGCAGTGCATCACAATCACATAAATAGCATACAAGATACTCTGTCATATAACTCTAATTACCACTCTAGGTAAAGTATAGTGAGAAGACTCACCTCGGGTAACTCGGTAAATCTCGAACTTAGTAAAAATCTGGTCTAGCCTCCGCCTAATCACATGGAATAAGTACTTTAATCAATACAACTCTCAAGGCTAGACTAATCCCTCTCTTAGCACTCTCATAAGGGTAAAAGACCATTTTACCCCTCTCATGGCTCAAAGACCCAAACATTGACCAAACCCTAAAAGTCAACAAAAGTCAACTCTCCGGGTTACGCTGTGCGTACCAAACCTGTACGCTGGGCGTACCAGGCAACCTCACAGAATCGGGGAACGCGACCCCCTACGCTGCGCGTACTCGGATTACACCCTGCGTAAGTCCCAGTTTCATGCTCCTTTGCTTTTGGGGTCTTAAACGGTTAAGACACACGTCCAACTCCCAGATCTGACTACCCCTTGTTGGGTATTATTGTGTTGCGTCATGGACTCGTTTTGTATATCCGGAATGGGCCTGTCCATCCGTGATTATCTTGTAGGGTTAGATTATAAATAGTGCATGCATGTATGCATTAGATATGTTCTTGATCATTATTATTGTTTTGTAACCCTAAACACCTCTACAGTCGAAGTTCTTAATCGAGCTCTTCTGAGGTGTTAAAGTTTTAATCATACAACATCTTTGAAGCCATTCTTGTGTTCATAATTACGTCTTTAATTGTTTATCTGCATAGAATCTATCGATCCTACTAGAACTTTGTTCTATAAATTGGTATCAGAGCAGGAGACTGTGTGATCAATACACATTCCTTCTGTATTAAGGATTCGATAGGGTTTCCGCTTTTATCGAATATATAGAAGCCGTCTTCTTCCTGTCGACGTTAACTCTTGTGTTTGGTAAAACCCTAATCTTAAGTTCACAGGTCAGATTCTAGCGGTTCAAAGAAAAGGCTCACCATGTCTCACGAAGATTCTCAAACAAATCCCATCAACATCTCTAACAACATTAGATCCACTACAAGGGTTCCCATTCTTTACACTCAAGACTATGAAGTATGGGCACATCACTTTGAAGATTACGTGATTGGATCTGAAGATAATGGCTACCTCATCTGGGAAGCAATCACGCTTGGGCCGTTTGTTCACTCTGGAACGAACACAACTGTTAAGACTCAAAAAGAGTACAATAAGCTGGTGGCGGACGTAGATAAGATGTCGCACGATGAGAAGGACAAGTTGCTTTGTAATGTGAAGGCCATGAGAATGATCAGATTCGCTTTGCAATCTGACACTTTTCGGTTAGTTGGTTCATACACGACGGCTAAAGAAATCTGGGATAGGTTGAAGGAACTTTACTCAACCGATGAAGATCTAGAACACTCTATTCAAACCTTGCTGCTCTCTGAATTTGGAGCTTTCGAACAGAAAGCAGAAGAAAAACTCATACAAACTTTCGATCGCTTCAATCATCTCCTAAGCAAGATGCTCAAGCATGGTATAGAGAGAAAGTTAATAGAGCAAAAGGTAACCTTCATGAATGGGTTGAGACCGGAATAGATGGCAGTGGTTTCGACAGTGAAAGCTCATGAACAGTTCAAATCTTACTCACTAGCGAAACTTGTGGGAATACTTAAGTCCCATGAGAGTGTGGTAACCAAGGAAGCGAAGGTAGTTTCGGGTGTGGGATCGTTGGCCCTTGTATCAAAAGGAAAAAGTGTGGTAGAAGAAGAGGAGGACTCAGATTTGTCTGAGTGTGACCTTACAAGCGAAGAATATGCTATGATGGTCACCAATCCAAAGAAATTTGCTCGACGGAAATTTCCTGTCAATAAGAACCGAAACTGGCAGGGAAGTTACAGTTCTGAGAAGGTAAAAGATGAAGCGAAAAATACTTCTCAAAAGAATGACGACAAAAAGGAGAGCAAGCTTGCAGGAGACTCTGGATTCGATTGCAATTACTGTCACGGCAAGAATCACTTTGCCAAAGATTGCATGCTGAGGAAGATGGCTGAGAAAAGAGATGGTGAAGATGATGAGGCGTACTACATGAGGAAGTTGGAGGAGATCAAGAAAAAGAAGGCAACTAATGGTTCAATGAATGCCTTAATTGTGCAAGAAAATGCAGATGAGGATGAATTCGGTGGCGTTGAAGTTTGGTCAACCGATTCTGAGGATGAAGAGGTAAGAAAGCCCACTCATGGAAGAGCTTACGTGGCGAGGGATGCAGGTTCGGCTAGAAGATGTTTGATGGTCACAGCTGGTAGTTCAACCGAAGGTGCAAGAAAGGAGCCGAACCTAACTGAGGACAAGTGCTTTGCTGCAAAGCCCGTTAGCGAGAAGATCAACGACTGTGATCGGCTGATAAGGTACAATCCATCCTTGAATCACTTAAAGTTCCAGTAACAAACTATGAAGAAGAATTAAATGAATTAAAATTTAAATTTTCTGACTTAAGTGGTAGTCTCATGCAAACTCACTTAGCGAACTCTAACCTAACTGACCAACTCAGCAGGGTGTCTTCAAAGAGTGAGGAGAGAAGGATGTGGATTGAGCTGAAGGAGAAGGAGTTAAGTAGGGCTAGGGATGAAAGTATTTATTTGCAACGAGACAATTTAAAATTTTTGAAACAAAGGAATGTTTTTTGTTTAATTGCTAAGTGCTTATACAATAATATTACTCAATTGCATTTAAATTGTGAGATAGGGAAAAAGATTCATAAAATGATTTTACCCTTCCTTGAATTTAAGGAGGATGAAGTCATCGCCGAATGTGAATCTATTGTATCCTCAGAAGAGACATCCAACCATTACAAAATCGGACTGGACAAAATAGAAACCTTCATCGACTCTAAGGAACACAAATGTATGCTCAAAAATCTGTTAGATGAAAATGATAGGTTAAAAATTAAGTCCGACACTATTCAATCGTTTGACTCATCTAACGCCAAATTAATTTCAGAAAATAAAATGAACATAGAAAATACGTCTGAATTTGATGAGGAAAGTGAGATGAGCGAAATCTCAGTCGAAGACATGGTTGATTGCTCAGAGTTTATGAAGAGCGAAACCGAGAATGAGAAACCCCTCATATCTGAGAATTCGGTTGAATATGCTCACCTGTCAAAGGACAAGCCACTAAAACTCAAGGAAAAAGCAATGGTTTATCAAAAGGTTCAAACTGTGCCGAATCAGATATATGCTGTTACAGGAGTCACTGCAAAGCAAACAACAGAGTTGAAAATCTTGGTTGACAAAGACAATGTTGAAGGGTGCGACGATTACTTCTGGTCAGCCCCTATTGATAACGCAGATGAAAAAGTCGCCTTATCTGAGCAAACTTCATGGAGGGTCAAAGGAAGATATGTTGCTGAACCCATCAACAAACCTTCGAGTTTCGACAAACCAAGTACGAGTGGAACAAAAGAGATTCCTGAAGAACCTAAGAGTAAACCGAATGTTCCAACTAAGACAAAAGAAATTCATGAGGAACCAAAGAGCAAACCGAATGTTCCAACTAAAAGAACCGAAACTCAAAAGGAGAAGCCGAAATCAAGCTTCAACTTTTACAAGTCTCAGAAGGAGTTAGCTGAACAAAAACGCCAAAGAAATCAAAGATATATGAAAAATCTGAATGAGCGAAAACAGTATTGACATTCTCAAAATCCTAACTACGTTCCATCAAAGAAAGAGTCAATTGCCAAAGGAAAGGAAAAGCTGAAAGGAAAAGAAAATTTCAGTCCAAACTCCTACTATTCAAAGGCTGAGAACCGAAAGTCAGGTTTCGGTCCCAACACCAGCGCTCAGAACCGAAAGTCTGGTTTCGGTCCCAAGGTCAAGACTTATAACCAAAAGTCAAGTTTCGGTCCTTCAAACTCCCAAAAGAAACTAAATTCAGTAAAGGACATCAAAGGAAAGGGAAAGCTTGATTCAAATTCAGATTTAAATAATAAGAAAAAGTCAGCTAACCCTAGGACAGAAAAGAAAACACCAAAACCATCTAACATCAAACCATCATATACACCAAAAATTAAACAAGACAAATCTAAAATCAAGGTGTATATTATCAAAAGAAAAGATCAATCCACTCTAATAAAAAGAACTTATTTGATTGATATTTCAACTGCAATTCCTTTTTCTGTAAAAAACTCACCAGGACCCAAGAAACTTTGGGTTCCTAAATCTGCTTAAATTTGGAGGTGATTAGTGACGAGCAGTTCGATGACGAATGGTATATAGACAGTGGTTGCTCGCGTCACATGACAGGAAGGAAGGAAGAATTGAGGGAGTTTCGGTCCCTAAAGGATGGTGGATGTGTGAAGTATGGTAATAACTCGTATGGCACAATCAAAGGATATGGAATGATAACCAACGGAGATTTCTCGATTAGAAAAGTAGCCTATGTGGAAGGGTTGCAGCATAACCTCATCAGTGTATCACAATTAGTTGTGGGAACAGGCTTGAAGGTTTCATTTGATGATGAGGGCTCAGAAATAATTGAGAAGCAAACTAAAAAGGTTTTGTTGAAGTCTGAACGCAAGGGAGAGATGTATCCTTTAAATCTCAACCCAATTCGAGGAAAACCAGCCATATGCTTGCTATCAAAGGCGAACACTGATGAAAGCTGGATGTGGCATCGACGCCTATCGCACCTGAACTTCAAAGACATTAATAAGTTGGTGCTTGGTCATCACGTTCGAGGCCTTCCTCTTCTTAAGTTTGATAAGGATCATTTGTGTGCAGCGTGTGAGATGGGCAAACAAAGCAGAAAGAGCCATCCTACACGAATCAATACAAAGATTGTTGAAGCTCTTGAACTTCTGCACATTGACTTATGTGGACCTTCGGCTATCGAAAGCATCGGTGGTAGTAAGTTCATTCTTGTCATAGTAGATGATTTTTCACGCTTCACCTGGGTTTTCTTTCTTAAACAGAAATCAGACGCTACTCCCAAGTTGAAGACGTTCATCAAACAAGTGGAAGTGCAGCTACGAAAGCTGGTGAGGAATATCAGAAGCGACAATGGGCTGGAATTCAAGAATAAAGATTTTGAGGACTTTCTGGCAGACAAGGGGATATTTCACAACTTCTCGACCCTTATACCCCACAACAAAATGGGATTGTTGAAAGACGAAACTGTTCTCTATGTGAGGCAGCTCGAACCATGCTAAGCTTCGCTTCTCTTCCGCTATACTTCTGGGATGATGCAGTTGCAAATGCGTGTTATACTCAGAACCGATCCTTGCTCAACAAACGAATCTCAATTACTCCATATGAGATTCTGAACAATCGAAAGCCCAACGTCAAATTTTTCCACGTGTTCGGCTCAAGGTGTTTCATCTTCAATTCAAAAGAGAACCGAAACAAGTTTGACGTCAAAACTGATGAGGGAATTTTTCTGGGTTATTCACTCACTTCAAAGGCATATAGATTTTTGAACAAACGCTCTAAAAGAATCGAAGAAACATACTATGTAACCTTTGATGACAATTACATGAAGAAAGTTCAAAGGAGCGAAAGTGCCTTAGGGGAAATATTTCCTGAATCCGGACAAGTCTCGGTTCCAATTTCCAACCTGTTTGAAGAGTACATACGACTATTCGATGAACCTGAGAAGGCTGCAAACTCGGAGGCAAAGGCAGCAGACAACAAAATAGACAATCTCAAAAAGATCATAGATGAAGCTGCCAAAGAAATGGAAAGTGAACCTCCTAAACCGACCGAAGGTCAACCCTCAACAGATCCTCCAAACACAAGCTCAATGTTCCAGGGGGAGAGTTCATCTGAACCAAAGACAACCAAAATGTCTTTCGAGGGGGAGAATCAAAATCCAAACCCACCCAATAATGATCCAATCGAGGGGGAGAATTCAACTCCAACAGAGGAGGACAACTCTGAACCAGACAAAGGTTACACTTCACCAGTTGAGGGGGAGAAAGAAAATACAAGTGACGAAGGTGATCAATCAGAACTTGAAGAAGAAGTAAACGCAGAGTTGGATCCAGCTTATGACCCAAATTACCATCCTCTAACGAAATGGACTAAGGATCATCCCAAAGCTCAAATAATTGGTGAATCATCTGAGCGAGTTCTCACTCGTTCTCAATTGAAAGCGAAACAAACTACATTATTCACAAAAGTTGAATTCTGTATGTTTAATTCGTTTGTCTCCAAAGTCGAACCGAAGACAGTTAATGTTGCACTTGATCATTCTGATTGGGTACAAGCAATGCAAGATGAACTCCATGAGTTTGAACGAAATCGCGTTTGGAGGCTGATTCCCACACCAAAGGATGCTTCGGTGGTTGGCTTAAAATGGGTCTTCAGAAATAAATTGGACAAAGAGGGGAACGTCATTCGAAATAAGGCTCGGTTAGTGGTGAAAGGATATTGCCAAGAAGAAGGTATAGATTATGAGGAGACCTTCACTCCTGTAGCAAGGTTGGAATCAGTTAGAATCTTTCTGGCATATGCTGCTCATAAAAACTTTGAAGTTTTCCAAATGGATGTCAAATGTGCCTTTTTGAATAGAGAACTAGAAGAAACGGTGTATGTTGAGCAACCACCTGGGTTTGTGAACGAAAAATATCCTGATCATTGCTATGTGCTAGATAAAGCTGTATATGGTCTGAAGCAAGCACCGAGAGCCTGGTATGAAACTTTAACTCGCTTTCTGAAAATGTCGAAATTTAAACAAGGTTCGGTTGACCCAACCTTCTTCCGAAAGAAAGAAGGCGAACATCTAATGATAGTTCAAATTTATGTCGATGACATCATCTTCGGCTCCACGAATCCTAGCTTAACAGCTGAATTCAGGAAGTTGATGGAGACTAAATTTGAAATGAGCGCAATGGGTCCGATTAATTTTTTCCTTGGTTTGAAGATTAGACAGGGACCAGAAGGTATATTTATCAACCAGGAGGCCTACACAAAGAACTTGTTGGCAAAATTCGGTATGACGGGAGATTCGAAAGTGAAGGTTCCTATGGCATTTGGAACGAAGTTAACTCCATCTCTGGAAAAACCTGATGTAGACATAACACTATATCGTCAAATGATAGAGTCTCTTATGTATCTAACAGCTAATAGACCGGACATTATGTTTTCTGTTTGTTATTGTGCCAGGTTTCAAGCAAATCCAAGAGAACCTCACATGGTGGCAGTGAAAAATATATTCTGTTACCTAAAGCGAACCTCTTCTCTCGGTCTTTGGTACCCTGCTAGATCTGGATTTTTTGTTCAAGCCTTTTCTGATGCCGATCTTGGAGGATGCGGTCTGGATCGAAAGAGCACAACTGGAGGATGCCAATTCCTTGACGGTAAACTTGTTAGCTGGCAATCCAAGAAACAAACTTGTGTGTCACTTTCAACAGCCGAAGCTGAGTACATAGCAACAACATCCTGTACATCTCAAGTAATATGGATACAAAGCCAACTAAGAGACTATGGGCTAAGCATGAAGAAAATACCTCTATATTGTGACTCAGAAAGTGCGATAAGAATATGTCACAACCCAGTGCAACACTCAAAGACAAAGCACATTGCACTGAGATACCATTTCATCAAGGATCATGTAGAAGATGGGAACGTGGAAGTACATTTCGTTCGGTCCTCTGATCAGCTAGCTGATATATTCACTAAAGCCTTACCAGAAGCAAGCTTCAATAGAATTTTACAAGGCTTGGGAATGATGGAAGCAGAGTCTGTGCCGAATCCTTAAATCTCACTCTGAAAATTAGACAAGCGAAATAGAGTGAACGCTCGGTCTAT
Organism: Lactuca virosa; assembly: GCF_052849685.1. Lineage (NCBI taxonomy): Eukaryota > Viridiplantae > Streptophyta > Magnoliopsida > Asterales > Asteraceae > Lactuca > Lactuca virosa. The sequence continues at coordinate 122,127,099 of NC_136426.1, forward strand.
TTCGGTTCCGGATTTTTCGGGAACCGAAATGAACCGAACGCTCGGCTTATTTCTGCTCTATAGTTTTCGGGAACCGAAATGAACCGAACGCTCGGTCTATTTCGGCTCCGGAATTTTAGGGAACCGAAATGAACCGAACGCTCGGCTTATTTCGCTTCATTCTTTTAAGGTTTGGTTTCGGCTGTACATTTTGTTTATTCTTTTAAAGTCTATCTTCTTACTCTCGTTTTTTTTTATTTATTTTTTTAAGAGTGTTTTGTGTTAATTTATTTTCTTTTTCTGTTTTTATTCTTTTTCAGAAAACTTTAAAAATCCAAAAATATTTTCTTTTTCTGTTTTTATTTCTTTTCAGAAAATTTTAAAACCCAAAAATATCTTTTTTTGTTTGTTTTGGTTGTGTGGTTTGCTTGTTTGCTTGTTCTTTTTGAATTAGGTCCCAAGTATATCAATGCAACATCGTTTGGAGCTAAGGCAGGTATAATTTTTCTTTTATCAGAACTAGTTAAGAGTCCCTAGAAGCATGCTGCTGCATGTCGACCGAAGCCTCTACGACTAAGAGCAAGGCCTTAATGATTCGATCGATACCTATCGTTTCTTACCAATCAGGCTGTTCCAATTATCTCAAGTCAAGAGCTACCTTCCTCTTCTCAAATGAGTTAAGAGTTTTCTACTTTGTCATGTTTATATAGGAGAGGTACTTTCGGTTCTTTTAGCCACCCTCCTTACATTCTCCATCAACTTTCGGTTCACCACTGTAACCCTTGAGACTCTCGGCTTTTACCACTGAGGTTTATGGTTGCATAGAATCTGTGTTTATGATCTTAGATACGTACACCACGTGCTGAGTGATACCCACAATCCAACACCAACAATGAATTGACGGTGAATTATTATATTCAAGCTCTTACTTGTTACCTAATTAAATCTCATTTTATTTTTTGAGTGGTCTTTTATGAAATTGTCTAACACCAAGGCGTTTCTTCCCAAAGAGATCCAGTTTGTTTTTGTTTTTGAGATTTATATACCATCTTTAGTCACTGAAAATAATATCCAACCTACTTGTTCAACAGATCACATTGGTCTCACAAGTACTTCTTCCAATGTTCGGTCTTATGTTAAGCATCGACGTTCGGTTGAAGCTAAGCCACCCTTAGCCTATTAATTAAAAGAAGCCTTTCGGTGTTTCGTAACAAGCACTTGATCGTATTTTCTCGGGAAACCACGCAAGCACTTCAAGTCTCTCTTGACTTAGAAGGAAGATATTCATGCCCGGAATCATCTGCTTTATGTCTTCTAACAGACATCACTCACATCCCATACACTTTTTGCTTTATTTCTTTATCATTTGTCACACTATTGCACGAAAATTCTTTAAGATTTTCCCACATTCTGGTTGCTGTTGGTTCGTTTATTGTTTCAATTTTGAGAAACAGGGGTTATCCAACTTTTTGGAGCGAAACTGAATTTCAAACGATGGATTTTGGATAAGATTTTGGGCGCGTGAATTTGAACGGTTCCTTAACCCATGTGTGATGACGTATACCTGGGAGTAACCAACCTGTCACATCACACTTTTTCAGGCGACGTTTCAGTGACCGCATCGTAATCATGATGATTTTTTCCTCTCCTAGCAACGGTATATAAAGAGTTCCTAATGTTATTTGTCTCTTTTCCCAGCATCGAATTCTCTCAATAGCTAAGGCGATTTACAACTGTTCATCTTCTTTCTTCTCTCTACAATGGCGCATTCATCATCTGTTCAAGATCAATCTGCATCGTCTTCATTGCTAACGATCAAGCCAAACCAGAATATGATTATTCAACTAAACCCTTTTCTGTACGATTCCTACATGCTTCAAGTGGTTGAATGCTTGAAGTACTCTCCTCTGGTTCTAGCCCTAACACAGGTGGAATCCGTCCCTATGTCCCTGCTATCGCAAGTCTGCACCACTACTTCCTATGATAAGAACAAGGAGAGGATCTACTTCCAAATCTTCTCTCACAAGGCTTCGATTTCCAAAGAAAGGTTTTGTTCACTGTTAGAACTTGCTACGGATTCGTCTGTGATCTCACCGGATTTCATCACCACCACACAATTATTCTCGATGCTCTACGAGATGGGCTATACGGATGTGCTAACGACCGTCACAAAGGTTAAGAAGTCGTGCTTACCACCACAATGGAATGGGCTGCTAACTCTTCTCAACAAGGGTTTAGCAGAGAGGAGTGCTGGGTCAGATGGTACCAACAAGGGTTTTCTAACGATTCTGTACGGCCTTTACAATGGTCTCAATCTTGACTATGGGTCAATTATTTGGTCACAGGTGGTGCAAAGTCTCAATACTTCTACGAGACACTCTGAAATTTCGTGTGGTCGCTTCTGGACCATTATCACAAGAAGGGGAATTGATTCCTTACAGGTTCCAGTGATGAAGGACGCCCTGCTCTCGTCTGTGGCTACTTTTCACACCAAGAAAATTATTTTCTCTGATCCGACGAAGTTCCCTCGCAATGGTTCCATCCCTGAGACGATGTACCGATGTGTCTCAGCCGAAAGTAACGTGATGAATGATTACCGCAAGCTTCCTTCCACCAGACCAAGAATATTGTCTCCTGAACAACAGACTGCTTTGGATGCTGTAGAGAAGCCTGCAAACAGAGGAAAGAGGGCTACTACAAAGAAAGGAACAACCGAGGATGCTTCCTCTAAGCCTGCCAAGTCAAGGAAGCGAAAGTCTGAAAATGGGGATTCTTCTAAGTCAAAGAAAATAAAGAAGATGGCGAAGAAGTCAAAAAGTCCTTCCCCTTCCAGCTTAGACAAAGAAGAGGAGGATGACGAAGAGGAAATTCAACATCACGAATCACCGAGAGGTAACACACCTCCTCGATCACCAACTCCAACCGAACCTCTTCACGACAACATTCCACCACCTCCTCCTTCACCGAAAACATTTGTTCCAATTTCGGTTGCTACTATTACCCCTCCTACCACCACTTCACCGACAACTTCTACTCCACCTCCACCACCAGTAAGTACCATTCCCATTTCTACTACTCCTATACCCTCTCCTATTGTTTCCCAATCCACTACCACCACTACCCCAGAACCAACAGTAAACGTCAACATATCTAATACGGGGGCGAATACTGCAACCGAACCTCCTGTTACTTCTAACCCTATTTCACCCACCCCTTCAACCGATTCAGGAGCAACTCTCGGTGGTGATAATGATGAGTTCGATTCCACATACTACAGTCCCTATCGGCTTCCTACCGATGATGATGATGAAGCTACAGTCACTCGACAACAACTGCAGAGCATGGATGAGAAACTTGACCAACTGCTTACTGCTTCCAAGTCATACAATGATGTGGTGCTTAAAGCTTTCCTTGACACAGATCTTGAGCAATACACGGGAGCAATTGACAAGTCCACCCTAGCAGTTGATGCTTCGACTTCCTCTTGCAAGAAGGTCCTTACAGAGGTTTCTGAACTTGTGCACAGTTCACAAATATTTCTTGAATCACTCAAAGGGCATGCTGATTCCAATGCAGCCAAGGTGAACGCTTCAGTGGATTCCTTATCCAAATCTCCTCAGGAGGAGCAAACAAAGTTTGAGGTTGTTCGTTCGTCTCTTCAAGCTGACAATACTTCACTGCTTAGTTCAGTAACTTCTCAACTTTCAACACTCCAAGCTGATTTAGTAAAGGAGAGTGCTCTCAAGGAAGATCTTGCCCGCCAAGCCTCAACCATTGAAGTTCAGAAAGTCCAGTTGGCTCAGGCTGAAACAGAAATCTCCTTATTGAAGACTGAGCGTGCAGTATTCCGAAGCTGTGCAGGGGATGTCAAGGATATGCTTACCAATCTTCTTGGTGCTCATGATCCTATCCTTACCTTAACTATCCGCAATCATCTGACTTCAAAACTCCTTCCTGCCCTTGATATGTTACATGAGATGAAAGGTGTTTCGGAGAAATTCGTCCCTCCAAAACAAGGGGGAGAAGGTGCTCAACCGAAGGTAACTGTGAAAACCGAAACTGCTCAACCGAAAGTCACAGTTAAAACCGAACCGAAGGGTAATGAAGCTTCGGGTTCCGGGAACAAAGAAAAGAAGAAGGGTGCTGATGATGATAGTGATGAAGAAGAAGAGACTATTGCTGAGGCTCTAAAGAAAAAGAAGCGGGACAGAGAATTGGATGAAACCCTTCGGGTTGCGAAGGAGGCTGAGGAAAGGGAAATGAGGAACAAGGAAGAACAAGATGCCATAAACTGCAAGAAGGCCTTGTTTCCTCTATGGACAAGAGAAACACTAGTCAAGGAGGCAATAGAATTTCCAAGCGTTTACTGGCTGGAACCTGTCGCTTCTTTTGACTGTGACAATTCAAAGGATTCACAGTTCGACATGCCTATAACACGACGGGCATTTACATTTCATTGTTTTGACTCGACTGTTGAAGTTCCTTTCCCTCATCCTAAAGTTGGTCGAGAACTGATAGATTTTTATTTGAAGTACAGTCAGCCTCAATACTTGACATGGAGTGCACAGAAAATCGTTACTGTCAAGGTACTAAAGCCTTCTCCTGCTGGGAAGTTTATAAACGTTAGTTTCAAAATCACCCGAGGTTCAGCAAACACGGTTTTGGTCATTTCCCTAGCAGATTTACCAAATTTAAATCCTCATGATTGGATCCTACTGTTTAACATTTTGCTCACCAATCCGAAAGAATATGAGCCGATCCTGGATCACTTGAAGAGGATGTTGGCCTCCTATATCCATGAAGTAGCTGCAATGGATCAGGAGATAGCTAAAGTCATGAATAAGAAACCGACAGTCAGGCCAACAGAAAAACCTGGAGATGTGAATAAGATGCGGATGGGACAAATCGACTCTACACATCTTACAGTCATGTTTACAAGAGGCGAAGCCAATCGCTTTCTGTTCGCTCTTGTTGACAAACATCTGTTTTCAACAGACTACTTAGAGCACATTATCAGTATCATTCATCGGTGCAAGCAGAACTCTGAAGCAGATAAGAAGAACTTCACGGACATGCTTCGGTGGTACATTACTTTTCGTCATCATCTATTGGCCATCATACCGAAGGTGTTCAAGACTGTCAAGAAGTCTTCAGTAGCTCAACCGAACTGAGCTTTCGGCTCCATTGACGCAAATGGGGAGATTGTTGGGTATTATTGTGTTGCGTCATGGGCTCGTTTTGTATATCCGGAATGGGCCTGTCCATCCGTGATTATCTTGTAGGGTTAGATTATAAATAGTGCATGCATGTATGCATTAGATATGTTCTTGATCATTATTATTGTTTTGTAACCCTAAACACCTCTACAGTCGAAGTTCTTAATCGAGCTCTTCTGAGGTGTTAAAGTTTTAATCATACGACATCTTTGAAGGCATTCTTGTGTTCATAATTACGTCTTTAATTGTTTATCTGCATAGAATATATCAATCTTACTAGAACTTTGTTCTATCACCCCTAAGCCTCTTAATCCATAAAGTTGGTGACTTTAAGCCTTTGCATGGCTGTAAGAGTCACCAACACCCAAATCATTCCACTTCCAACACTTTAAAGCCCATAACTCAAACATGACTCCCTAATGACGACCAAGTTGGGATTTTTATGGATCTACAACACACATATCACTGAAATGGGACAGATCTAGGTCCATGGAGCCCCTTTTGCTCATAAAGTCTCCACATTTGGGACTTAAACCCTAGAAATGGACCATGAAACACCAAACCAAAATAAAGAGGAAAGTTCTGAGCTTTTTACCTCTAAGTGAAGCTCCTTCCTCTGAAGAACTCAGATCCAAGCTTGAACTCCAAACCCTAGCCTCCACAAGCACCTCCCCTTCTTGTTCACTAACACACGAAGGCACTTTTATCTCAAAACACTCACACACAAGCTTTAGGACGAAGGAAATGCTCTCTTAGGGTTTCTCTCTGTGAAATGGTGGCTGAGGATAAGGCCATATCATTCCTTATATAGTGCACAAGTCTCATTTAGGGTTTGCATCTGGACCAGTTACGCCCAACGTAACTTTGGTACGCCCAGCGTACCTTAAAGAGTCCGCGCGTGCATTTCAAGCGCATGAGTACGCGCAGCGTACTCTCTTGTACGCCCAGCGTACTCATTTGCAACATTTTCCACTCAGGGACCAATCTTGACAACTTGACAAAAGAGAAGGGTTAAATAGTTGTACCGGAATTTCGGGATGTTACAATTCTCCCCCACTTATTTTGATTTCGCCCTCGAAATCGCTCCTTAAACCACACATAGATTGAATTCAACAAACCGAAAGGCACCACCAAAAGGATCTCATGCCGCACCGAAACTTTTCCATGGACACCTGAAAACACACAGAAAACTCTCAAATCCATAACTAATCCAACCCTTCTGCCTCTAATATACTCCTTCTCAAAATCTGGTAACTCTGGTGGCCTGACAGCCGTCAGATCGCCTACTCAAGCGTGTTGGATTAATGTCTAAGTCCATAACTATATTTGGTATGTACTTGACCCGACCCGGCATGGTCCATTTGGGTTGCACTTCACCGGCACAATTTATATGGATAGTCTTTTGTGAATAGTATATTTATGATTTATATTAATATATTATAAGTTCTAATATATTAATATGGAATCATATTATTTAATTAGTATTGATCAAGAATTAATTTAGAATTAATTAAGTGATCAAAAAGAACTAATTAAATATGGACTCTTATATATATGGAATGGGCCAAGTTCATTTAGGTTGGGCTAAGCTTTCATGGATGGTCCATGGAGTTTTTAACCCATGGATCCTATGTAAATGAAAGGTCATGGGTATTAGGGTTTACATGGATGTAACCCTAATCCTCCATAATATATAAAGGGGTCCTTGGCTCACAAAATTGGCACAAGTATGTGAAAATAAGAGTGGGCCGATTTTAGTGTGCATACATATTCTCTCAAGTTCTTCCAAGGTGTTTTGGTGATTTGTGATTCCATTTGAGGCTTCCACACTATTGGGGCTAAGCTCTTAAAGCTTGAAGACATCAAGCTACATCAAAAGGTATGTCATCTAACTAGAACTTTGTAGTATAGGTGCTTCATAATATGCTAGTTAGGATGAAACCTTGGAATAGTTAATATTTGCATTTATAATAGAGAAAACATAGATCCAAGGTTTATAGGGTTGCATGTACACCATAGGAGTGTTAGAATGCTCAAAACCCAACAGTGGTATCAGAGTTATGGGTTGTTTTCTGTTATATTGATGCAAATGTTTTATTTTCAAGTTGAAAAAAAATGAAAAAAAAAAACATGACATTTGTCAAATTTTAAGATAATTACTTGTTTTGTGAAAAATGAATTATTTGTAAAATTTGAATCATTTGTTATATGAGTTGAATTAGGTCAAATTTAGTAAAAGATAAAATGATATGATTATTTTATTAGTTTTAAAAGTTTGATCTAAATGTTTTAAGGAGTTACATATTTTGTCATAAAATTTTGGAGCTCAAAAGTTTTTTTAAAGTTGTGATCTTAAGGGTTTTTGAAACTTCCATAAGTTATGGATATGAAAGTTTTTATTTTAAAAAAAAAAAATTGATTCAAAGTTTTTATGGAGTTACAAAATTTGGTGTTAATGTTTTAAAGAATTCCATAACTTGTTCTTAAGTTATGGAACATGGAAAGTTTCATCATAAAACACCATTAATTCCATAAGTTATGGAATCCAAAGGTTTTCAAGAATTACAAAACTTGCCCTCAAGTTTTGGAATTTGAGAAAAGTTTTTTATGAAAAAAAGAATTGAATTCTAAAACTCTTGGGTTCATAACTTAAACAATTAATTAAATGGTTTTAATTTTGAGTTTAATAATTGGAATTATGATGTTTTGTTGAATAGTTCAAATTAACTCTTATGGACTTTATTAATAGTTAATTAAAGCGTTTAATTAAAAGAGTATTATTAATCCATAAATATATGGTTTGAGTTTAATTAAATTTAAAGTCTAGTTTAATTAATAGATTAAACCACCAAGTATTTTAAATGTCTAAAATACACCCTTATACTATTATAATATTAAAAGTTTAATATATTATATGTATAAGAGCAAGTCGTCTTACCATTAGTAGGCCTCATTCACGAAGCCGGTCTATAAGGGGGGTATAAGGTTACTGCCTATAAAATGGCAGTTTAATGGGTGTCCACTCTCACTCACCGCTTCCTTGACCGGTGGAGGGTCGTTAGCCGAACCGGTAGGACAAGGACTATAATTCTCCCTTCATTATAAGTATAATGATAAATACTAAGTAACTAAACACTTATAAATTCCCAATCTTAGTTACTTAGGAAAATGTGAATAAGGTGCTAATCCATGAAATTACACTTTGCACTTTGTTTAAGCTGTTAGTGGAGTGTGTGTGGTTAACCGGCACACTAACCTGGACTTAACAAGGTAGGCAAAGGGTAACTTAATGTTTATCATAGTATCGTTGAAGCGTGTGTGGTTAACCGGCACATCGATTGAGGGGTAAATATTAAGGGTACCAAGTATATTTGCATGGTTACTTCACACCTTGTTTTGTGATCCTCGGCATCCTAGTCACAAAACCTGAAGGGCACACTCGAGATTGAAACATGTCATTGAAAAGTTCAATGAATCTCAAAAGAATCTAGGAGTTTCAAAACCAATTAAAACCTAATAATACATTTCGTTTATCTTGGTGGAAATTGGTGAATCGTCATTCACCTACCTTCAAATATTTTATAGCTTGGATTACGGCATCCCTCTTCCAAGTTATAAAATAGTTTGTTGGGTCCTAGCCTTAATATATCATATTGGGTGTTATATTAAGGACTTAAATCAACTTTACGTGAATTTCTCCCGTTGTTGATGTCTGGTTTAGACAACAATGATCTTCCCAAACTAAGCTTTCCTAATGAATATGACTTCCCGAGTTTGGCTCATGGAAGTCATACTTCTCTTCCTCCACCTCCTCCAATTATTCTCCCTAACCCACAAGTTCAAGGTCACTCAAGCCCTAATGGCAAGCAAGGTCTATGTGTGATCACATCTTAGAGATGAAGTCACATATTGACAAGCCGGGAGAGTTGGGTGTCAAAGTCTTGAGAAAGTTGGATGTTCAATCACTTTCTAAGTCACATAGTGAGTTCCTTTGGGACTACTATGAAACAGACTATGGCATGAACCTTAATGATCATATCTATTTGCTTGGTGCTGCTGAATCAGCAATGATTTGGAACGATAGTAAAGCAAATTTGATTAGAAGATCAACTTCCCAAAAACTTTATGGACAGTGACAATGGTGACACTGGAAATCCAGAAAAAGCATTCTCTTCCCAATGGAAAGGGATTGGCCATAGTCAACCCGGTTGACCAAATGGTAAAGAGAAAGGCTAAGTCTGAGATAGTCCCATTACCAAAGGGTCCATATGTTTATTTTACCAAAGGAAGGGGCGTTGATTGCAAAGCTGCCAAATTTACCTAAGGATGTTAAAGTCAATAAGTTTGACTCTACATCAGGTAGAGCCCATTATCTAACTCTGTTAAGTTCTATTCTGAGATCCTCATTACATGATATGACTGGGTCACATGTTGATGTTTTAAGAATCAAATAATAGAGAGAAATCTTAAAGGAAGTATATGCTGATTCTGATCGCGAAGGTGGATTTCGATCGCATCAGAATTTTGAGCAGTTGCTTAAGAAGTTATGATATATTGCTAAGGAATAGATAACAACAATTTTCCATGTGGATTGTAAGGATAAGTTTTTCCGCAAAGTTTTAAAATAAAAGAAAATTGTTTAATTTTATTTATTTGAAGTATCCTTACAATGGGATTTGTGGAAAATTGTTGCTTATATGATTCCACTGACAGCAATATTGGAAAATGGATTTGATTCTTTCATTTGTGGTAGTGTCTAAATTTACCAAATCAGGAAAGTTCCTCATCACCCAAGTTTCAATTGGACCGAAACTTGGAATCATGCAAGTTGAATAGTATAATGAATGAGAACTTTCAAGCATTGGAAAATCAAGACTAATTACTTGTTCACATGGATGTGTGAGTCAAGTGAAGGACTAAAGGGATCGAGTACACATTCTTGTGCACTGGTCATGTCCACCACAAAGCTCGTTAAGACTATTTGATTTACTAAAGTTTAGTAAATATGGTTATACTTACAAGTTTAAGTATAATTCTGAAACATTGGAAAAGTCTCAATGTATGGCAGAACGAATGGGAAGAATCAAATTAGGCAGAAAGATAAAAGTTTCTCAAATCTGAAAAGATGGGATAGTACTTTAGTATCATGTTTGTGATCATCTTAATGATTTAGAAATCATATCACAATTAGTCCTCTAAAGGTCATCTTAGTGCATTCTTATGACTAAGAAGAGGAGTCATGAATTGTTGAAATGGTTAGATCAGGAAGATGAGTCATACTTCGTTCCAAAACAATTCTTAGAGTCATACTCCAAGATTGTAACTTGAGTGACATATCTTAAAGAAAGGTTTAAAACACTTGTCAAATGTAAGAGTAAAAGTGTCCTACTCTTGTACATTTGAAATTGGTAAGTTGTGATGTTTTGGATAAAACAAAGACCAACTAAGGCCAATTGTGTGAAGTGTTTGTCTTGATAAAGAATCCGCACTATCTCTTGAATATTTGGCAAGATAGTCTTATATGTCAAGAGGACAGTGGGAGTCTTAAAGATCCTAAAAAGAATTTCAAGAACTAATCAAGAATAAAACCTGAGGTTCTTCACTAGCACACGACATGAGGTTTATAACCTATCGTGTTGACATATTCTGTGCCCATTCCAGTTAAAGTTGGCTTTGCATAGGAGTTCTGAAAGTTCTCAATTGGTTGCATAACAACTTGGAAGCAATGGCAGGCCCTATACTGCCAGGTGGCAAGAAGTTAAGATTGCATAAGTTCAGTCCATATGAGTTTGGATTTGTCATTATCTTTGTCTTGTGACTATGGTTTTGACGATTCGCATTGATAAGAACACATACACCATAAATCTAAGGGTCATAAGGTTTCTCTCCGATTCATGAAAATGATGGCGAGGAAACATTTCCACCAAGTAGATTTGAAGCAGATGGCAAAAGGTCTAAACAATTGAGACTATGATTACGACATCCCTTTTCATAGTTCTGAAATTGTTTAGACACGCATGCATGCTATCTAAGGAAAGGTGTATGATTTTGATAAAGTTTTATCAAAGCATCTCGTATCAGAAATCTGAACTTTGGTAAGAAAGTCAATAAAGTATTGATTTCTAGAAGTCCAGCTGATTTCTGAGTACATGTCAAAGCTAGTGGGAGCATAAGTGTTATGCTAATAATCATCATGTTAGTGGGAGCATGATAATTATTGTTAGTGTTGCAAGTTAGCAATGTTAATTATAGAAAACAAAAGTTTCAATTCGTGAGGCTGCAGGGATTGAAAAAGTTGTTTTGCTATAATTAAGGGAGAGGATATACTTCATTTCAGTTCTAAAGGCTTAGGTTGAGACCTTAATCATCTTTAGTCAAGAATATATATATGAATTTCATGTTGGATTGGTTCAACTTAAGGAAATTATATATATTGCATTCTCAAAATTCGATTATGATTACGACATCCCTCTTCATAGTCAAATTTTGAAAACATGGAAAATAAAAATATTGTAGCAAAAGACTGGTCTAGAATCATGTCTTTCTGTGAGACATCATGAATCGTGTACCATTTGCTTTGGGTACAGGATCGATTACATGTGCTATAATATTTGTCATTTCTAAAATTTTCCAAATGCCCAGAGGCATTAAGAAGGGAAAAGGTCTAGAATTGGATATGACTAAAATGATTAAGCAATTGTCGAGGACAATCTGAGGTTTACCAAAGATTGGTTGCTCAGGGACAGTTGGAAGTATAGTGCTAATTTTGGAAGGACCATATTGACATATTCTGAAAAGAGGCATCTCTTATTCAGAAGTGATAGTCAAAATGAGAATATGGAGTTGTCTCCATAGGTGGAAGTTATCTGTGTAAGATTAGAAAATTTAATGCAAGAAGCATGTCCAAAGCAATGTACTTTGAATATGAGACTTAGTTTCCATGGAGTTGATCTCCATTGGAATACCTTATAATGACTGTTGACAAGTCTTTGTGACTTTGTACATATTCATTACAGGAGGGTCAGTGCATATAAGTTTAAAATCTAAACAGATTTCGATAAATGATAGGAATTTGAAATTCTCACATTTTTCGATAAGGATTTGGGAGTGTGAAATTAGAATCATTGAAATTATGTTCAATTGGTTTATTTCACAAAGTAAGGATCATAGACAAACATAGAGTGCATACTTGGTGTATGGCAAAGCTATTGTTTAAGAAAAACATAGTGTATATGCTTGGAGCATGGGACAACTAGTGTTTTTAATTCAAGTATAAAGTTGATAAAACCGAAACAATGAATAATGAGTAATCAGTATGGTGATAAATAAAAGTGTTTATTTATATTCATAGGGTTTGATACCATATTTGATTCATCTATTCTTGTGTTTCACTTTGCATGTTTTGACTTCCAGAATAACTAAGTTGCTCTTCCTCGATGATTAAGTTATTCAAACCATCCACAGTCGGTCATATGTTGGAAGTAGATATGAATCAAGACTGTCATGGGTTGGTTTGTAGAGGTCCAAGTTGGTGGACAAAGTGGTGCTACAACACTCATGAGTGCTCATAAGTTCTGAGTATTAGATTCAATCCGCGCTCATTTGAATCACTTCATGGATTTTATCACGAGTGATCATGAGACGATAATTCTTATATTCTTCAAACCTAGAGATATGAGTTGTTACTATAAGTTGGTGATACATTGATTGCACGAAAACGCATTTGGTAACTCGATGTTATAAAACGTGCCTTTGTGTATGATTCAACAAGTAGTAGAACAAGCCATATGATTCGAAGTTTATCCATTCCTTTTACCTTCGGGATAAAAGCGATATCTGTGGGCCCCTCGATGATTTAGCGATGACACATGTGAGTGCTTGGCCAAGCCAGGACTGATTTGATTTGTTCAATCAGTCAGTCATCATAAATCGAAAATCAGGAAACAACAAATGGACAGAGAGAATGATTATAATCCATGTCTCAGTCCATATGATATCTAGAATGGAGGAATATATGATCCCTTATCTAATGGACAAGTCATTGACAAGGTCAGAGTTCGACAGCGACTTTAAGAGCTACGATTGCCAGTTAGGTTTTGAAGTCATACTCAATAATAGTTTTAGCCTTATCCAAGTGGGAGACTGTTGGATTAATGTCTAAGTCCATAACTATATTTGGTATGTACTTGACCCGACCCGACATGGTCCATTTGGGTTGCACTTCACCGACACAATTTATATGGATAGTCTTTTGTGAATAGTATATTTATGATTTATATTAATATATTATAAGTTCTAATATATTAATATGGAATCATATTATTTAATTAGTATTGATCAAGAATTAATTTAGAATTAATTAAGTGATCAAAAAGAACTAATTAAATATGGACTCTTATATATATGGAATGGGCCAAGTTTATTTAGGTTGGGCTAAGCTTTCATGGATGGTCCATGGAGTTTTTAACCCATGGATCCTATGTAAATGAAAGGTCATGGGTATTAGGGTTTACATGGATGTAACCCTAATCCTCCATAATATATAAAGGGGTCCTTGGATCACAAAATTGGCACAAGTGTGTGAAAATAAGAGTGGGCCGATTTTAGTGTGCATACATATTCTCTCAAGTTCTTCCAAGGTGTTTTGGTGATTTGTGATTCCATTTGAGGCTTCCACACTATTGGGGCTAAGCTCTTAAAGCTTGAAGACATCAAGCTACATCAAAAGGTATGTCATCTAACTAGAACTTTGTAGTATAGGTGCTTCATAATATGCTAGTTAGGATGAAACCTTGGAATAGTTAATATTTGCATGTATAATAGAGAAAACATAGATCCAAGGTTTATAGGGTTGCATGTACACCATAGGAGTGTTAGAATGCTCAAAACCCAACAAAGCGATCACCATGATATTCGCTCCTCGAATATCAAACCCTGATAACTCACTGGTCCTTTGATTCTCACAAGACCAATTCCAACAATCGGCTACCGTTCACTCATACCAAACATGCCAAATGATCTGATCACGCCCCAAGAAACGGGAGGGTTCACACCCCACCGGGGCTCATCCACTAAACTGCTATCAGACCCCATCCGAACAAAGAATCCCCAACACTCTGTCCTCAGACATAAGAGAATAACCATGCTCGCTTAGAAGTGTCCTCAGACATCACCATGATAAGCTCCAGTTTCGTTTCTCATTTCCCTTTTCAATACTGAGCACCATATCAATTCCTGAGTCCACCGATGAACCTCCAAAGGTCACCCATAACATGTCCCGAAATGTCTCACTGACTCCTTCCCTACAACAACTATCTCGGCCCAGTGACACACAAGTCACGAAGTTCTCTTTACCCCAACAGCTACCACATTCCCATTAATCGTTTCACCCTCGACCTCGGTCGAACACTACTCCCTAGATACATGCGCCTCGCGGTATCTCCCGCACCAATGAACTGACCCACCCCGTTCTAAAACATCGGAAGACAAAACAATACTCCTCAAAATGGATTCCCTCTCATAATCCGCAGTCTCCTCTCGTCTACTCAATGCACCACTTGAGCCAAACTCAACTTGAGAGTCCGACCCGACCCAGAATTGGAACCACTCGTCCCCAAAAGAACCACCCAACTCATGATTCATGACCCGCAACCCATGTGCACCTCACTTATCCAATTCCTTCGAATTGTGATGTCCATACCTCACTCAGAATACAATGATTCCCGATCATTAAGGAGGCCCCGGCCTCGCCCCTGGTCCGACCACCAGGCTCCCAAAACTCATAAATTAGGGCTACCCCAAGCTTAAAATTCTTCTACGTCATGCTCTGATCAAAGAGTACTTCCTCATAACCACCTCTTGCTGACTAGAGAATACTACGACTCCCCGTAGCATCGCAACAACCTCCCTCAGACTAGTGAGTACTACGGCTCCCCGTAGCATCACAGCACCCTCTGATTAGTGAGTACTACGACTCCCCGTAGCATCACAACACCCTCTGACTAGTGAGTACTACGGCTCTTCGTAGCATCACAACACCCTCTGACTAGTGAGTACTACGACTCCCCGTAGCATCACAACACCCTCTGCTATATGCCCACCATTTCATTCTCATGTTAACACCACATTGCGTCCACTAACCCATGCTCCGCGGACTAACATAGATAGGTGCCCACCCTCAACCAAATTATGCATCACTATTCCTGACGACAACCGCCATCACCAAAACACCTCTCCCCGCTGCAATCCTCATTCTTAATTAATCCCTCTTAATGTCAATACCCGAAGGGCTTCCACTGGAATCATAGATACTCGATACACCACTTACCGTCTCAAACTCAAGACTCTATAAGTAATTCGGAATTCAGGGCATGATACTCGGATTCCTCGGAACACCATTACAGAACATCACGATGTCCTGCCATAACCACTGATCTCGTACCTATGGCATTATACACAGATACCCCAATGCATTCCCTCAGGATCTCATTGATGGGTTTTCAGCATTCTAACACTCCTATGGTGTACATGCAACCCTAGAAACCTTGGATCTATGTTTGACTAAGATACATGCAAATAATTATTTTTCCAAGGTTCTTATCCTAACTAGCATGGCATGGGGTACTTGAATCAAATAAAACTAGTAGAATTACTTACCTTGTAGTAGTTGTTGATTGCTTGGAGTTTGAGAGCCTAGCACCAATAATGTGGATGCCACAAATGGAAGTCACAAATCACCACAAACTTGGAAACTTGAGAGAATAGTCACAAACTTCTTGAAATCGGCCCTCTTAGTTTACACACATCAACTAGTGCAATTTCAAGAACCAAATCCTCCTTTATATAGTGTGGTGGATTAGGGTTACATCCATGTAAACCCTAATACCCATGTCTTTTCATTTCCATGAGATCCATGGGTTAAAGCTCCATGGAGTATCCATGGACTTTCCATGCAAGCCTAGCCCATTCCAAATAAGCATTAGCCCACACTATATAAATACAAGAGCCCATATTTAATTAGTCATACTTTTGATCTCTAAATTAATTCTAAATTAATTATAGATCAACACTAATTAAATAATATGATTTTATATTAATATATCAGAACTTATAATATATTAATAAATCATAACTTATACTATTCTCAAAAGATTATCCGTAAATTGTTCGGGTGAAGTGCAACCCAAATGGACCATGCCGGGTCGGGTCAAGTACATACCAAATATAGTTATGGACTTAGACACTATCTCCAACAGTCTCCCACTTGGATAAGTCTAATAACTATAGTTGCAAGTATGACTTCAGGAACCGATCAGCAATCGTAGCTCTTAAAACTCTGTTGAACTATGAAGCGCCATTTTAGATAAGTGATCATATAATCCTCTGTTCTATATATCAGCCGGACAAATACATGGAACATGGTCTTGCTTATTGTCCAGCATTTGTTTCCCGATTTCCGATTTGTTTGACATAGAACTTAACTGAACACATCAATTTAGTTCTGACCGGGCCCGGTACATAGGTCAAAACAAAATCATCGAGGGGCCCAGATATCGCTTCTAATCCTAGAAGGAACAGATAAACTTCGACTCATATGTTTGCTCTACTACTTGTTGAATTACACACAAAAGCACGGTTTATAACATCGAGTTACCAATGCGTTTTCGTGCAATCAATGCATAACCAACTCATAGGCAACAAATCATATCTCTAGGTTTGAAGACTTATATGATATTACCATCTCACGATCACTCGAGATAAATTCCATGAAGTGATACAAGTGAGCGTGAGTTGAATCCAATACTCAGAACTTATGAGCACTCATGAGTGCCGTAGCCCCGCTTTCTCTAACATCTTAGACCTCTACAAGCCAAGCCATGACAGTCTTGATTCATATCTACTTCCAACATATGACCGACTGTGGAGAGTTTGAATAATATGATATAAACCATAACATAATTATTCTGGAAGTCAAAACATGCAAAAAGAAATAATAGTAAACGATTGACAAGAGATAGCAACACTTTACTCATAAATAACAGCTTTTATTTATCATCAAATGTCAATTACATTTTACAAATTTCAAGATTATCTAACTACTAAAACTAATATCATCCTTCAGCCCTATGCTCCGAGCATGCTGGAGATGCTTAGCCCGAGTCAGTCCCTTCGTGAGGGGATCTGCTGGGTTCTCATCCGATGATACCCTCTTTGCCACGGGGATTCCTTCTTCTATTCGATGTCTGATGAAGTGATATTTTCTGTCAATGTGTCTCGATCTCCCATGATCTCTTGGTTCCTTGGCTAAGGCAACCTCACTATTGCTGTCACAGAAAATCTCCATTGGCTCCTTTATAGCTGGTACAACTCCAAGGTCTCCGATGAAGTTCTTTAGCCATATAGCCTCCTTTGCTGCCTCGCTTGCTGCTATATACTCTGATTCACAAGTGGAATCAACCACTGTCTCCTGCTTGGAAATTTTCCAAGTAATTGCCCCTCCTTTTAGAGTAAAGACCCAGCCCGACTGAGAGCGGAAATTATCCCTGTCAGTCTGAAAGCTAGCATCATTGTACCCTACAACTCTCAAGTCCTCACTGCCACCGAGGGTAAGGACCCAGTCCTTAGTCCTCCGTAGGTACTTGAGGATATTCTTTACCGCAGTCCAGTGTGCCTTGCCAGGGTTCCCCTGATACCTGCTAACCATGCTCAAAGCAAAGGCTACATCAGGTCGAGTACACGTCATAGCATACATGATCGATCCTACAGCTGAAGCATAAGGTATTCGACTCATTTCTGCTATCTCAACCTCAGTACCAGGGCTTTGTGTCTTACTCAATCTGGCGTTACTCTGGATGGGTAACTCTCCTTTCTTGGAGTTATGCATGTTGAACCTTTTCAACACTTTGTCCACATAGGTGCTTTGACTAAGTCCAATTAGTCTTTTACTCCTGTTTCTCAAAATCCTTATCCCTAGGATATAGGCAGCTTCTCCAAGGTCCTTCATAGCGAAACACTTCCCAAGCCAGGACTTTACTTCCTGCAGGGTTGGGATGTCATTTCCTATGAGTAGTATGTCATCCACATACAGTACCAAAAAGCTGACTATACTCCCACTAGCCTTGATATAGACACAAGATTCATCTTCACTCCTTGAAAAGCCAAATTCTTTGATTTTCTCATCAAAGCAAAGATTCCATCTGTGAGGTGCCTGTTTTAATCCATAAATGGATTTTTCGAGCTTACACACTCTACTGGGGTACTCTGTACTGACAAAACCCTCTGGCTGAACCATGTAAACATCTTCAGCCAACTTTCCATTAAGGAAAGCGGTTTTGACATCCATTTTCCATATTTCATAATCATGAAATGCAGCAATGGCTAACAGAACCCTAATAGACTTAATCTTGGCCACTGGTGAAAAGGTCTCATCATAATCAACTCCCGGAGTTTGAGAATAACCCTTTGCAACCAGTCGTGCCTTATAAGTGTGTACATTACCATCCATGTCGGTCTTCTTCTTGAAGATCCATTTGCACCCAACTATCTTACGATCAGGTACATTGTCAACCAAGTTCCAAACTTGATTGTCATACATGGACTGTATCTCGCTATCCATATCCTCTTTCCATTTAGCAGCCTCAGGGCCTGCCATGGCTTCCGTGTAGCTGTTAGGCTCATCCAGATTTACGAGTGTGTTATCACTGATAAGTGTCTCACCTTCTGCAGTAATATGAAAACCATAATAATGCTCAGGTGCATTCCTAACTCTGGTGGAACGCCTCAGAGGTATAGATTCTTCAGTCGGCTCAACAGGAGTTTCCTCCTCAGGTTAAGGGCTAGGGTTTGAGGTTCCTTCACCACTTGACTCTTGAATTTCCTCAAGGTCAATTTGCCTCCCACTGTCTCCTTGGCTCATGAATTATCTCTCTCGAAAGAATCCTCTTCTTGCTACAAAGACCACATTATCACTGGGTCTGTAGAAGATGTAACCAAAGGATTTCTGTGGGTAGCCGATGAAAATACACCTTTCGCTTCGGGGTTCGAGCTTATCGTGAGTCTCGCGTCTCACGAAAGCCTCGCAACCCCAAATCTTGATGTGGTATAGATTGGGAACTTTTACAGTCCATACCTCGTGAGGTGTTTTGACAACCTTCTTTGTAGGGACTAAATTAAGGATATGGGCGGCAGTCTCTAAGGCATACCCCCAAAATGAGATTGGTAGCGAAGCTCGACTCATCATGGAACGAACCATGTCCAACAAGGTCCGATTGAGCCTCTCAGCTACACCATTCAACTGTGGTGTCCTAGGAGGTGTCAATTGTGAGACAATCCCACATTCCTTAAGATAGTCAAGGAACTCAGTACTAAGATACTCACCACCACGATCGGATCGAAGCATCTTAATGTTCCTGCCCAACTGATTCTCCATTTCTTACTTAAACTCTTTGAATTTCTCAAAGGTTTCTGACTTATGCTTGATTAGGTAGACATATCCATATCGACTAAAATCATCAGTAAAAGTCACATAGAACCGATTAGCATCTCTTGTGGCGGTTCTGAAGGGTCCACACACATCCCTGTGTATGAGGTCTAACAAACCTTCACCCCTAGCACAAGTGCCAGTAAAAGGTGACTTTGTCATTTTACCAAGCAAACAAGATTCACAACTATCATATGACTTTAGGTCAAATGACTCCAAGACTCCATCCTTTTGGAGTTGGCCTATGCGTTTCTTGCTTACATGTCCAAGACGACAATACCATAAGGATGCTTTATCTAAGCTAGTGGAAGAGTTAATACACAATACATTATTTCCTAGATTATCTACAACAGATACAGTTTCATACACGCCATCACAAGGTAATGCTTTAAAATAAAGAACATTATTAAAGAAAGCATCAATACTACCATTATTATTATCAAAATAAAAGGTAAAACCTTGTTTATACAATGCATGAAAGGAAATAACATTTCTTGCCATTTCTGGCGAATAATAACATTTATTCAAATCTAATGTAAACCCACTATTTAGCACTAAGGAATAAACTCCTATCTTGGTGACAGGTGAAGCTTTCCTGTTTCCCATGATCAAGTTTATCTTTCCCTGCTCCACATTCTCACTTCTTTTTAGTCCCTGCAAATCACAACATATGTGAATACCACAACCTGTATCAAGGACCCAAGACTTAGAATGAGGTGAGTTATTAGACAATATAGTGTATATACCTGCATGGTTGGGTTTTACTTTCCCATCCTTCAAATCTTGCTGGTACTTTGGGCAGTTTCGCTTCCAGTGCGACTTTTCATGGCAATAGAAGCATTCAGCCTCATTAGGGTTAGCAGAAGGAGTGACAAAACCTTTCTTGGTTTTGCTTGAAGAGGAGCCTTCAAGGGTCTTACCCTTGGTACCCTTAGAAGGGTTCTTTCTCTTCTTCCCTTTGCCATGCCCGATTGCCAAGACATTGGCCGCAGTTGGAGTAGGAGTAGGAGTAGTAACAACCGACTTACCCTTTAGACCACTTTCGACGGTCTTCAAGAGTCCTTGAAGTTTGCTGAGGGTGACTTCTTCCTTGTTCATGTGATATGTCATGCGGAATTGATCATAACACGATGGCAAGGAGTGCAAAATGATGTCTATTGTTAACTCCTCAGGGAAGTTCATATTCAGCTTCAGTAAACGGTCCACATACCTTTGCATTTTCTGCATGTGGCCCGTGATGGGTTCACCATCCTTCATTCGGGTTGTTATCATGGAGGAGATTATTTCATATCGCTCTTGACGAGCACTTTGATGATAGCGGTCCATCAAGTCCTGGTGCATCTCAAAAGGATAATAGTCCTCATAGGACTTTTGGAGCTCGGCTGTCATGGTGGCCATCATGATGCATGCCACTTTTGTAGCATCTCTTTCATGTACCTCATATTCAGCAAGCTCTTCAGGAGTAGCAGTTGGCTCGGGTAGCTTCAGCTCCTTGTCGAGAACATATTATTTGTTCTCATACCGAGTGACCATCCTGATGTTTCTGATCCAATCTGTAAAGTTGGACCCATCAAAGATGACTCTCCCACAAAGATTCATGAGAGAGAAGGAGCTAGTAGGGTTTGAGCCAGAAGCATTGTTATTGGAAGACATATGAAAAGAAGAGGGAATATATTAGATTAGATATAGAGATAGTCCTTAACAAAACACCCAAATGTAATATTAAGGCTAGGACCCAACACAATATTTTATAACTTAGAAGAGGGATGCCGTAATCTAAGCTATAAGATATTTGAAGGTAGGTGAATGACGATTCACCAATTTCCACCATGAAAAACGAAATATTTAATTAGGTTTTAATTGGTTTAGAAACTCCTAGATTCTTTGAGATTCATTGAACTTTCTTCAATGGCATGTTTCAATCTCGAGTGTGCCCTTCAAGTTTTGTGACTGGGATGCCGAGGATCACAAAACAAGGTGTGAAGTAACCATGCAAATTACTTGGTACCCTTAATGTATTACCCCTCAATCGATGTGTCGGTTAACCACACACGCTCCATCGATACTATGATAAACATTAAGTCACCCTTTACCTACCTTGTTAAGTTCAAGTTAGTGTGCCGGTTAACCACACACGCTCCACTAACGACTTAAACAAAGTGTAAAGTGTAATTTCATGGATTAGCACCTTATTCACATTTTCCTAAAATAACTAAGATTGGGAATTCAATAAAGTTTAGTTACTTTAGTATTATCATTATACTTTTAATGAGAATTTATAAGTCCTTGTCCTACCCGTTCGGCTAACGACCCTCCACCGATCAAGGAAGCGGTGGGTGAGAGTGGACACCCATTAAGTTGCCATTTTATAGGCAACAACCTTATACCCCCCTTATAGACCGGCTTCGTGAATGAGGCGTACTAGCGGTAAGACGACTTGATCTTATACATATATAAATATTATTAAACTTATAATATTATAAAGTATAAGGGTTGAATTTTAACTTTTAAAATTTTAGGGGTTGGAACTAAAGTTTTTAAACTTATAATATTATAAAGCAAGCATACTCATAACGGCCCGGAAGTTGGTTGCCTAATCAACTTCTGCCCTTCCCAACTGCATATATTAGCCCATACATTGCACCATACTTTCTCAACCACCACACTAACCTTACGAGCTAGCTCCCTCGAATTTACCATAATCACCACAAAGTCTTCGACTGACAGCCACCTGCCGTGGAGACGCTCATCCGTTCTCAAACATGAACCACATGTATTACCACGGTCTGCATCTTGCTTCGACCATCAATAACCCTGGTCTCATGAATCCATTCCGCAGGTTTTTATATTCAGTTCTCTAACCGTTCTTGAACAAATCTCCGATCCTTTCAATACAATGCCTGGTCCTCCCCCACTCAAGGTTCGAACCATCACCATTTGGCGCACTAACAATCCATCCCAAAAGCTGTTCCCACCAGCACTTCGCACCTACCCTGGGAAAGTGCTACACAACGCTTGATGATCTCCGGATAAGGATCAAGCAACTCCAATACCCCTAATCTTGGTGAGATCCTCAAAAACTGATCATCGTGGCTGCCTCTAGTCATTCAGAATCCCGTACATTTCTTCTACCAGAAATCTCAATAGTCCAGAAAAATCCCTGACTCTCAGTCCGGAATTAATGAGTCATCATACTCCTTATCCTCGACTTCTCAGCCAACGTTCCATCACATGAAGAGCAGAGACTCCTTTCCCACACTCGATACCCATCATAGACAATAAGGGCCACCGCCCCGATATACTCATCTTGATCATCCGGCGCTACGGCTAACATATGCCATACTATACTCAAGTAGGGTGCATCCTGGTCCTTGACCACCTCAGTCCTCACTGACAACATGACCATGCTATAACATCACCTTGCGGCAGACATCCTGCCAGATACTCCGGTGGAAGATTACCATCAATGCTACCCCGTAGGGTTTACCCCATCTCAGAAACTTAAATTTCAACACCTCTTATGTTTCCCACAGGAAACAGAATTTGCACCTCTCAGGTCACAGAAGGTGACATTTCCACTATCAGTCGATTGCTCAACTCAGACCGTAGTCCTCCATAAATCACCATCCTTACTCACCCCTGAGTCTTGCGACTCCAACTGGCATCTCACCAAAATCACTCGGAACTATCTCAAATACCCTCTCAAGGTATACTCCGATGAAACTCGCTCAACCTGGCCCTCTGGCCCCATACTCCTTTGCATCCGAACTCGGTCTAATCAACCATGATGGAATAAATGAAATAGGCACAAGCATCATCTAATACGAATCATGGCACTCAACCCATGACATCACCCCTCATTCTGCTACTTAACATGGTACCCAAACCAGGACGTCACCTCTCAATCTGCTACCAATCATGGCACTCGAACCATGACATCACCTCTCAATCTGCTACCAATCATGGTACTCGAACCATGACATCACCTCTCAATCTGCTACCAATCATGGAACTCGAACCATGACATCACCTCTCAATCTGCTACCAATCATGGAACTCGAACCATGACATCACCTCTCAATCTGCTACCAATCATGGAACTCGAACCATGACATCACCTCTCAATCTGCTACCAATCATGGAACTCGAACCATGACATCACCTCTCAATCTGCTACCAATCATGGAACTCGAACCATGACATCACCTCTCAATCTGCTACTTAGAATCCTCCGGAATACTCCCTGCATCGAGTATGGGTCCTCTGCTTTCAGTAGTACGGGCCCATACTACCTGCCACATCTACCCATACTCTCTACACGGACCATCCCATATTCCCTAAGTAGTTGTTCAACCTTCTCAGCCGTCAATCTTATTACGCGTGCTCGCTCCCCAGCGAAATGCTCTACTCTGTCAGCACACTCATCTGACCATGATCACCCCTAGGTTCTCCCTAGGTCCTCACACTTCTCCGCCATCAGCTGCTGAAGAATTCCTAATGATGTAAGCCATCTACCTCCTGAATATCGTCATATTCACTTAGTAGCTGACTCCCATCATCGAGAGTTCCACAAAGCACAAAGCAAGCAGCATTCGGCCATCGAATAAATACGTAGAACTCACTCTAGGTGATAACTCCACTTGCTCTGCTCATACTCAAAGATATCACCGAACTCTGCAACTCTACCCCTCGCGGGTATCTAGCTACTCTCTCGATTAGGCTCCACAATGCTCATCTAGGCATCTCTCCTAGATTACTCCTCTACTCAAATCCTTCTCTACAAGGATTCCTGCTGCATACTCCTACTCAGCACATACTCGGAAGTGCATCACAGATAACAGCAATTTCCTAGG
This sequence comes from Lactuca virosa, assembly GCF_052849685.1. Lineage (NCBI taxonomy): Eukaryota > Viridiplantae > Streptophyta > Magnoliopsida > Asterales > Asteraceae > Lactuca > Lactuca virosa. Next base: position 122,151,626 of record NC_136426.1, read on the forward strand.
CTAAGGCATCACAAATCAGGCCACTCTAGTCCTAAATTATGAATTACCTAGCCTATCTCTAGCATGCATAATATCTCATAAAATATCTCATAACACAAAAGTAAAGGTATTTTGGGAAATCACCGTTCGGGCTCTGGCTGATTGTACACACTTTCTCTTTCTCGTTTTCTCTTAAAAACTCTTGCTCGTTTTTAGAAAAATCATTTCTTTTGAAAATTCTTTCTCAAATCCTCAGTTTGAGTCCAGATTTACCCGAAGGTGCATCCGAATCCCTCAAACCAAGGCTCTGATACCAACTTGTAACAACGTAAATTTCAAAAAAAAAATTGATTTTAAATCATATAACCTTCACATCACATTTCATAAAACTCGTTTATTTATTTTACAAAACACAATCCTTCGTTAGTTACTTATTAATCCAGGATCTTCGAAACATAATTCTTTCTCTGATGTGTACAATCATGCCAGTGCCGTCCCGCGATTCTGAGGAAACCTGAAACACATAACACATAACACGGTAAGAACGAAGCTTTGTGAGTTTCCCAAATACCACATATAACACATATTAGCCACTCGAGGCTATAACTCTGTGGACCCTCTGGTCCCAACTCTGTGAACCTTCCGGTTCCAACTCTGTAAACTCTGGAACATACACAACATAAATCACATAGAAATAATGCAGTGCATCACAATCACATAAATAGCATACAAGATACTCTGTCATATAACTCTAATTACCACTCTAGGTAAAGTATAGTGAGAAGACTCACCTCGGGTAACTCGGTAAAAATCTGGTCTAGCCTCCGCCTAATCACATGGAATAAGTACTCTAATCAATACAACTCTCAAGGCTAGACTAATCCCTCTCTTAGCACTCTCAGAAGGGTAAAAGACCATTTTACCCCTCTCATGGCTCAAAGACCCAAACATTGACCAAACCCTAAAAGTCAACAAAAGTCAACTCTCCGGGTTACGCTGCGGGTACCAAACCTGTACGCTGGGCGTACCCGACAACCTCACAGAATCGGGGAACGCGACCCCCTACGCTGCGCGTACTGGGATTACGCCCCGCGTAAGTCCCAGTTTCATGCTCCTTTGCTTTTGGGGTCTTAAACGGTTAAGACACACATCCAACTCCCAGATCTGACTACCCCTAAGCCTCTTAATCCATAAAGTTGGTGACTTTAAGCCTTTGCATGGCTGTAAGAGTCACCAACACCCAAATCATTCCACTTCCAACACTTTAAAGCCCATAACTCAAACATGACTCCCTAATGACGACCAAGTTGGGATTTTTATGGATCTACAACACACATATCACTTAAATGGGACAGATCTAGGTCCATGGAGCCCCTTTTGCTCATAAAGTCTCCACCTTTGGGACTTAAACCCTAGAAATGGACCTTGAAACACCAAACCAAAATAAAGAGGAAAGTTCTGAGCTTTTTACCTCTAAGTGAAGCTCCTTCCTCTGAAGAACTCAGATCCAAGCTTGAACTCCAAACCCTAGCCTCCACAAGCACCTCCCCTTCTTCTTCACTAACACACGAAGGCACTTTTAGCTCAAAACACTCACACACAAGCTTTAGGACGAAGGAAATGATCTCTTAGGGTTTCTCTCTGTGAAATGGTGGCTGAGGATAAGGCCATATCATTCCTTATATAGTGCATAAGTCTCATTTAGGGTTTTCATCTGGACCAGTTACGCCCAACGTAACTTTGGTACGCCCAGCGTACCTTAAAGAGTCCGCGTCCATTTCAAGCGCATGAGTACGCGCAGCATACTCTCCGGTACGCCCAGCGTACTTATTTGCAACATTTTCCACTCAGGGACCAATCTTGACAACTTGACAAAAGAGAAGGGTTAAATAGTTGTACCGGAATTTCGGGATGTTACACAGAGGCAACCATTGTTGCTCACAAGCTTCTTTTCTTGACATGTAGCAGATCATGCCTCCGAAGAAACGTAACCAACCCACCAGTAAGACACCAATCCTTCAGATGGATTCAGCTACGTTTCAAGCTACTATCACAACAGCCGTAGCAGCCGCCATAGCTGCCCTTAACGCTAACAACATAAATGTGGGTGGAAGTGTTAATGGCAATCCAAATCTTGGTGATAACCAATTTCAGCAACAAGTGCCCACTAGAAAGGACACACCTGATCTCAAACCTAACATCCTGAAACGAAAGTTCAAGAATGAAAAAGGGAGTTGTTCAACCCAAAGACCTACTGGAAGGCAACAAATTGGGGCAGTTAATACCCCAGTCAACCCTGCTGTTCCAACACTAACCACACCCTACTCGGGAAACCTCCCGCACTGCAACTACCATCATTATGGATTCTGTCGAGTGCTGCATTGCACTAGATGCAACAGGAAGGGGCACATCGCCCGCAGCTGTAGGACCCCAATCGAGTTCATCATTCCGACTACCAAAGTTGACATGTCACCTCTGTGGTGGAGTAGGACATTTCAAAAGAGACTGCCCAACAGAGAAGAACAACGGGGAAGCAGGAGGAGTCTAACCTCAGAGAATGGGGAAGCATCAAAGAACCCTGCTATATTTTGGTACGCTTTCGAAAACCCCAATAATTGTTCATAATTGTGATTACTTTCTCGTCCAAATTAAATCACGACATTCCTATAAAATTTGAAGCCTTAATGAGTAAATTATGATAGCTTAGTGTATACGTTAGAGTCAATTGTAGTTATACATGACTTGTATACACCAAGCGATTATAGAGAGATCTAGTAAGAACCATTTCATAAAAAGTTCATAGTTTCAAAGCATCAGAACCCTCGTATTAGTAGTACCCGCCAATTTCGAATCAAACACAGAAAACACCAGAAACATTCACCCAGGGGCACCAATGTGCTAACACAACGATCTTTCCGGACTAACTTAACGCGCGATTCTACGATGTCATCCCGCTTAGTCCGACTGAGTTTAAGTTATACCAAACTCGTTTGTCCCTAAGGAGACCCGTTTGTCTTAAATCGTTCGATCACAAAACTCTCGTCACTCATAGCGGCAAAGTGGATGCTAACTTCAGAAATCGTCTCTCTTCGAAACCCGAGAGTATTCATGCGAAGATTATGAATCAGAACAGCAGATACATCAACGAAAATCTGTTGAAACATCCAGCGAGAGTTCGAATACAAAATGGAGAGACTCACCTGAGTATACCTTCGAGAAGTAATCCGTGTTCTTGGGGTACCTATATCCATTATCTCCAACCGGGTTAGCAGGTTTACCTCGAGAATCTGACAATCATTACAGAAGGCTTTTGGAACTAAGTTGGATATGAGCACGGCTTATCATCCACTGACAGATGGACAGAGTGAGGGGACAACCCAGACCATGGAAGATACGTGGAGGAACTGCGTCATCAACTAGACACTCATCTACCCTTAGTTGAACTTTCTTACAACAACGGCTACCATACCAGCATCAAGGTTGCGCCGTTCGAAGCCCTCTATGGTCGTAAGTACGGATCCCATCTGTGCTGGGATGAGGTGGGCGACACGCAACTAGTCAAGGGTCAAGTTCCCGACAACACTCTCACGAGTCCTGAAATCATCCGAGAGACAACTGAAAAGATCGTGCAAATCCGTGGGCGTTTATAAACAACCAGAGATAGAAGAAAGGGCTACGCCGATAAGAGACAAAAACCTTTGGAGTTCCAGATTGGTGATCGTGCCCTTTTGAAGGTCTCACACTGGAAAGGCATCATACGCTTCGGAAAGTGTAGAAAGCTAAATCCAAGATACATTGGACCGTCCGAGATCCTTGCTAGGATCGGTCCCGTAGCATACAAACTCTAGTTACCCCAAGAACTTAGCAACGTTCACCCCGTCTTCCATGTGTCGAACCTAAAGAAGTGTCCGTTCGATGAGACACTTGTGATTCCCCTCGACGATATGAAGCTAGACGAGAGCCTACACTTCATGGAGGAATCATTTGAAATCATGGATCAGGAAGTCAAACGAACGGAGCAGAGTCGTATCCTGATAGTGAAGGTCCGTTGGAATACCAAGCGGGGACTTGAATTCACTTGGGAGCACGAGAATCCAATGAAACAGAAGTACCTTCATCTTTTCCAAATCCATGAGTTATATCTTTATTCTTGAATTTCGGGACGAAATTCCCTCTAACGGGGGGATGATGTGACAACCCGGAACTACCATCTTGTATATCTAGCCAATTCAACCCATGTTAAACCCGTGTCCGTTATCTTTTAACACTGTTTAAGGGTTCATTTAAGCGTTCTAAGCTTGAGTACAACCAAGGTTGAGGTTAGGAATGAGTCAGCTAGTCGTATAGTAACAAAACCGGGCTGTACACTCCTTTAGGAGGAGTGTGCGGCCGTACACATGGGTGTGAGGCCGTACACCCCCCTCATGGCAGCACACCCACTCTTATATAAAGGGTAGACCCCTTTCCTTTCATTCCTTTCACTCCTTGGCCACACACAACACCATTTCTCTCAATCTCCTTCAACCGTGAACCCTCCAAAGCTTCAAAAAACGTGAGTAACCCATCCTTTAGTTTATTGTGCTTGAAGAACCTCTTGATCTAAGCCTTGATTCATCATGTCCCGTCATGTTCTTCACATTTTGAAGGAGTACGGCCGCACACCCTCATGAGGTTGGTCGTACACTCCTAAAAGACCCTCCAAAGTGAGAGTTTGACCCCTATCTTCGAGTTGGACATGACCCTAGCCTTGCTGCACCTTAAAGTCGGCATTTTGGACATAAACATGAAGGGTGTACGGTCGCACACCCCTATGTACGGCCGCACACACCAATGTACGGCAGCACACCCCTTTGTGCGACCACACACATGCACCTTAGGGACGCAAACCCATTTCTATGACCTTTATTGACCTCAAACTTGCACTACAACTAAGTATGGACCTAGAACACCTCAAAGAAACATTCCATTATGAGTGTACGTCCGCACACCTCATGGGCCGCACACACCTATAAGGTGGCCATACACCTCCCTCACTCAATCCTATAAGGTTCTAACACTTAGTGCAAGTGGTTCCAAGTCCCTAGAGTGGTTCCCCATCATATCTAGCAGTGAAATACCTTCATTTGACTCCTATATGTGTAATTACATGTTAATTAGGATCAAATTGTGTTCGAGGCTTCACTTGACCCTCAACATCTCATACCGATCTTTCATACAAACCACTCGCTCAAGGTGAGTTCATACCCCTATGCTTTTTCGAGTTTTTCATGTTTTCAGGGGGGAATACAAGCAAAAGCACAAGCAATCTTGTGCTCAAAATATATTATTTTGTCTAAGATAAATATGTTTTCAATATACTTCGAATATGGAAATCAGTTTTACCAAATGGGTTAAGAAATCAACTTGCAAAAGCAGTTTTCAAAACTAAGGAAATGAACTTATGAATCATGAAGTAAAAGATATCATTTTATAAAGGATTCATGTTAAATACAAAAAGGGTTTTCAGCATTATTACTTGTAAATTTGTTAGTCTAGTTGGAGACACGTCCTTGGTAACACTCACAAACTTAACTGAGTGGAGGACTAGCACTCATGATCAGAGTCTCTTGGAGGGAGAGTGTGACTGTTGTGTATAGATCTATACGGGACTGACTATCCCGCACCTTGCTGCTAGCTACAGTAGGACCGACAGGTCTACGGGTGACAAAGTCATAAAGGATACCAGTGCCCGATTCGCGCCATATCAAGTTAATGTATGGTCATGAAACTCACAATGTAGATAACAGCGATTTACTTACGTAATAATAGATCGAACGAACTAACCTTAGAGTAATAACCAAGTGATTACGAGAGGGTATTAACAATACCTTCAGGATTTAGTTCACCACGTTTTCAATTAGTTTTATTTATGTAATAAGACTAATATACCTCACTGGAAGTAACCAGGGTTTTTCAAAAGAAACTATGCTTTAACGATATAAGTACGATGGATACTCGTACTCTTCAGTTTAGAACGGATAACCAACAACCTACTTTTAGGGAAAATATAGGATTTTCCCGGGATATCACTGTATTTTACAAACTGATGGTTTATAATTCAACTAACGGATATTGATGTTCATTCCATGACTCCTTGGATTGTACGTATCTAGTATGAATCGGGAAGTCATGGAAGGAATGGGTTTCAACCATGCTTTTCATAAGAAAATATGAGATTTTCTTGAGGAACACTTTTCAAAAGGATCAAACAACATTTTTCTCCAAAACTAAATGCTTATGAACTCACTAGCTTTATGCTGATATTCTTTCAAAACGGCTTCTATTCCCAGGGAATTAGTAGACCGGTACTTCCAAGAGTTTGGAGAAGTCGGAGCGTTAGAGTCACGTCTTTCTATTTTACTTTTGCTGTAAACAAATTTATGTATTAATTCAATGTAAACCTTTTTCATATATGTATTCAATGTTTGGTTGTGTTTACTATGATTGCTATGATACAATTGCTATGATACTACACATGACGTCCTCCGCCCCAGAACGTTTCTGCCGTTCCGGTTTTGGGGTGTGACAACTCTTACCCACCGCACTCTTGACTAGTGGAGGGTCGTTAGCCGAACGGGTAGGATAGGACACAACCTTCCATTATAAGTATAATGAAATACGAAGTAACTAAACGCTTTTATAAATTCCCAAATCTTAGTTGCCTTAGGAAAAAGTGAATTTCATGCAATTCCATAGAATTACACTTTGTACCCTTGCCGAAACAATTAGTGGAGCGTGTGTGGTCAACCGGCACACTAAGTTGGGATTGGCATTGGTAGCGAAGGGTGACTCGATGTTTGTCATAGATCAATGGAGCGTGTGTGGCTAACCGGCACATTGATTAGGTGATAATGACATTGAATGCACCACGTACATTCGCATGGTTATTCACACCTTGTTTGTGATCCTCGGCATCCCAGTCACAAACTTGAAGGGCATAATCGAGATTAAACATGCCATTGAAAAGTTCAATGAATCTCAAAAGATCTAGGAGTTTCAATTCATTTAAAACCTAATTTTCAATTTTCGTTTTTCATGGTGGAAATTGGTAAATCGTCATTTACCTACCTTCAAATGTTCTGCAATTTGGATTACGACATCCCTCTTCCAAATTGTAGAATATTGTGTTGGGTCCTAGCTTTAATATCTCATTTGGGTGTTTTATTAAGGACTCAATCAATTAACTTGAATTTCTCCCGTTTTGTAGATGTCAAAGTCTAATAACTATGGTCTTCCTAAATCCATTGGAAAAAGTTTTCCACTTGAAGATGGTGTTCCACGATTGGATTGTGGAAATGGAAATCATGCTTCACTTCCTCCTCCTCCTCCAATAATTCTCCCTGGCCCACGTGTTCGAAGACTTGAAAAGTTCAAGGTCACTCAAGCCCTATCGGCAAGCAAACACGAAGATGAAAAGTTTGTATGTGCTCATGTCTTGGATATGAAGTTACATATTGACAAATTGGGAATGTTAGGTGTCGAAGTCTCTAGGAAGCTGGTTGTTGACTTGGTTCTTCAATCACTTCCTGACTCATATAGTGTCACACCCCCGAACCAGACGCCGGAAACGTCCGGGGGCTCGTGTGACTAACAATTAAATTATCATCACAATGAATATACATGAAACATAACACATTCATCACCAACATTACATATAACAACCAACATTGTTCACATCAAGTACATTGTTATAAATTACATAAATTCAAAGTATTAATAGTACGATGAGTGATGTTACACAAAATAAATCCATACATACTTGAAAATCTTCCTGCTTAACGATTACCTGAGAATACAAGTTATTTTGAAAACGGTCAACATATATAATGTTGGTGAGTTCATAAGTATGTTTATATAAAAGTCTTTGTATCTTTTGTAAAAACCCAAAAAATCCGATATTTTCTGTAAAGTGTCTGAAAATGATGTGAAAATCAAGTATATATGCATGTGTGAATTTCGTAGTAGTAACATATATGAATGCAGTTTAGATTTCTTTGTATTGTAAGTAAGTGATAATTGAATAATAGTATTTCTCCAGAAAATCCGATATTTTCTTATTTATAATAATGTCGATGTTCTTAGATCATTAATTTAAGTTATTTCGTATTGACAAAATCGAAGGGTTAATCTTTGAAATGTTAAATTGGTATTGGATCTCTATATGAGCCGTTATAACCATACATGATAATGACTAGGTTGCCTGTCTTGACATTTTTCCAAATGCCGGTATTTGCTAAAGGTTTTGTCGCCCTAGACTGGCCTAGTCTAGCTGTAGCGAACAGCTAAGGCGTGGGGGGTCACCCCGTATAGATCTATACACAAACTCCCGCTCTTCCTCCAGGAAACTCTGGTTATAACTACAGACTACGATTGTACACTCAAAGGTGTCAACCGACAAGTCTCACTAGATTCTCAACCTTTCATGTTCGTTATGTTTTTCACTATGTTTAATGTTTACGTGTATGTTGTATGTTTTCATATCCAAAGGTACATACATAAGTATACGAAGTTCAATAACTATGTAAGGGATATAGTTACGATCTACTAAGCATGTGAAATTCAGTCCAAGCCCAATTAGCATGTGAATGGACCACAAAGGCCCGATAACATGTAAGAGGGTAATTTGGGCCTAATAGGCATGTAAATGGACCACCAAGGCCCAACAAACATGTGACACACAGCTCAGGCCCAAATTAACATGTAAATGGGTCGTAAGGCCCAATAAACATGTCATGGAAGATATTGGGCTCAATATACACTTGAATGGGCCTTTAAGGCCCATTGGCCATGTAATGTGAATATTAGGCCCAATAAAATTGTTATCGATGTATTTCGTCCATTCGTTATTGTTTCGTTGTTTATATTTAACTCGAGGTTTACCACATTGATTTTAAAAAGTCTTCTTTTTTGTAAAAACGACTTTCTTGGTCAATAAGCCTCAAATTTTCAATTAAGGCCCAAAGTTTTGTAAAAATAACACTTTAGTCCATAATTTATAAAAATTTGTACTTTCGTCCCAAATGTTTAGAAATTCACAGGTTTAGTCCAAAAATTTATATTTTGACATTTTTGGCCCAGTTTTGCAGAAAAGTGCATTTTCAGCCCCTTGTTTGTAAAAATTGACACTTTCGGCCCAATTTTGATAAAAGTTACATTTTTGGTCCCATTTAGAAATAAATGCTATTTTCACCCCTAAATTTGGTTTATTTACATTTATGACTCAAACTTTGGTCAAATAACATTTTTAATCCCAAAACTTTCATTTTTCGCAAATTTGGGCCCAAAACCGTGAGGCCCAAATGTTTGGCCCATTGAGCTAAAATTTACATTTTTGCCCCTTTGGAAAGCATGTTTATCATAAAAATCCATTTTTATACAAGTAGGACCTGTTTGATCCTTATAAAAAGATAAATGTCACTTTTTTCCCTTATCTTTTGTTTTCTTGACAATTTTGACCCTGAACAAGGTTTTTGCCTTAAATTTTTATATCTTCAACATATAAACACTTATAACTTGACAATAGGATGTATAAGGTGTCTTAGTTCATGGATCTTTACTCAATGTTACTTAAGATGTCGAGATTTGTTAAAATCTAACACATTTTTACAAAATAAACTAAGAAATCACACAAGACATGCATATAACACATAGATCTACACATTTTACTTGTATTCTCCCCCAAAAATCATGTAAAAACCGAAAACAAGGGGGTATGAACTCACCTTTGCTTTGATGTTTTGGTTTTGAAGAAGAGACGAAGAGATTTTTCGTCTTAACAAGCTTTCTTGAGTGGATCTCGAACTTAGGAGGTTTCTAGGAGTATGATCACCAAAAATTTGCTTAAAAGGAGTGATCTAACATGAGAATGAAGTTATATAACTTGGATATGTAAGGACTTACCAAGAAAATGATGATTTTTGGTGGAAACCTTCTTGATCAACCCTAGATCTTCGAAAATTTGAGAGGAAAGGAAGGAGTGTTTCTTATGAGTGTTCGAGAGAGTTTGATGTTGTGTGTGTGTGCTTACCTTCGGCTGAGAGGAAGAAAAAAAAAGAGGGAAGAGAGATTAAGATGTGATAGGTGCATAGATGTATGGGATTGGGTATTTGTTTAGAAGGTAATTTGCATGTATTACCTCCATGTATTAGTGAGGTGGCATGGCTTGGATAATTAGCCATTTTTTTTATGATGGGCCGAGAATTGGATTAGGAATGAGGAAATGAATTAATTTGGGCCCAATCTTGGTCTTCACTCGAAATTTTAAAGCCCATAGATAAGTTTTCAGCCCATTGGGCCTTTAGGGTAGTTCACGGACCAAAATGGCATAAAAGAATGGATTTATGGCTTACTAGGATTAATTGGATTAGTTATGGCCCAATAAGGCCCATTAGGGTTAGAATGAATCATTCTAGGCCCAAATGGTCCAAAATGTTTTAGATTTGTGAATTTGGGTCCATTTAGAATCCAAATAGGGTTTCCAAGCCCAAAATACTTGAGTTGAATGCTTATTGGTCCATTAGGCCCAATAAGGAATCTTAGTCCAATATGGACTTAAACCAAGGTTTTTAGGGTTTCAGACTCTTTGATGAACATGAGAGGTGCATTTATGTAGCAAAGATCTAAGAACTACAACACTATATATATATATATATATATATATATATATATATATATATATATATATATCATATTATCAAGCCAAAGGTGAACACATGTTTAGGATGCAAAAGAATTCAACAAAAAACTTGTAAAAGGTCAAAATTGTCAAGAAAACAAAAGATAAGGGTAAAAGGTGAAAATTCTGTTTTTAAAAGGTCCAAACAGGTCCTACATGTATAAAAAGGTATTTTTATGCTAAACATACTTTTAAAAGGGTCAAAAATGCAAATTTAAGCTTATTGGGCCAAACTTTTGGGCCTCACGGCCTTTGGGCCCAATTTGCGAAAAAAATGAAGATTTGAGGTTTAAAAATGTTATTTGGCCAAATTTTGAGTCATAAATGTAAATAAACCAAATTTAGAGGTGAAAATATCATTTATTTTTAAATTGGACCAAAAATGTAAAGTTTTCCAAAATTGGGCCGAAAATGTAAACTTTTACCAATAAGGGGCTGAAAATGTAATTTTCTGCGAAACAGGGTTTTAAATGTGAAAATATAACATTTTGGGTCAAAACCATAAATTTACAGACATTTGGGACAAAATTGCAAACTTTTATAAATTATGGACTAAAGCGTCATTTTTACAAAACTTTGGGCCTTAATTAAAGGTTGGAGTATTATTGGCCAAAAATGTCATTTTTACAAAATGAAAACTTTTTATCATCAATCTATTAAGCCTCGAACCAAAACAAACAACCGAATAAAACGAACGAACGAAATACGTCAAAAACTATTTATTGGGCCCAATATTCACATTTCTTGGCCAATGGGCCCTAAGGGCCCAATTAAGTGTGAAATGAGCCCAATGTTTTCCATGACATGTTTATTGGGCTTTGGCCCACTTACATGTTAATTTGGGCCTAAGTTATGGATTACATGTTTATTTGGCTTTTGTGGCCCATTTACATGCCTATTGGGCATAAATTACCCTTTTACATGTGATTGAGCCTTTGTGGCCTAGTTACATACTAATATGGCTTGGAATGGAAATTTTATATGTTAGTAAGCCGTAACGATACCTTTATATAATCATTAAACTTCGTAAACTTATTCATGTACCTTTCGAATACAAAAGCATATTACATATACTAAACATTAAACATAATACAAGATAAGGTCGTGAATCTAGTGAGACTTGTCGGTTGGCACCACTGAGTGTACAATCGTAGCCTGTAGTTATAATCAGAGTTTCCTGGTAGGAAAGCGGGAGTTTGTGTATAGATCTATACGAGGTGACCCCCCCACGCCTTAGCTGTTCGCTACAGCTAGACTAGGCCAGTCTAGGGCGACAACATCCTTAGCAAGACCGGCATTTGGAAAAATACCAAGACGGGCGACCTAGTCATTATCATGCATGGTTATAACGGCTCATATAGGGATTCAATACCAAAAGAAACTTTCGAAGATAAATTCTTTGATTGTGTCAATACAAAATAACTTATTTAACGATACCAGAATCTAGACATTGTTATAAAACAGAAAATATCGGATTTTCTGGAGGAAATTATTCATTATACATTTATCATTTATTCACAATACAATGAAACTAAACTACTCTTTTATAAACTATAACTATGAAATTCACACATGCATTTATACTTGATTTTCACAACATTTTCAGACATTTTACAGAAAATATCGGATTTTCTGGGTTTTTATGAAAGACTTTTACTCAAACATACTTATGAACTCACCAACATTATATATGTTGACCGTTTTCAAAATAACTTGCATTCTCAGGTAATCGTTAGGCTGGAAGATATGCAAGTGTGTATGGTTTCATTTTATGTAATAGCACTTATCGTACTTTTAACAATTTGAACTTATATATTTTAACAATGTACTTGATGCGAACAATGCTAGTTGTGTTATGTAATGATGGTGATGATCGTGTTATGATTCATGTATATTCATTGTGATGATTATTCAATTGTTAGTCACACGAGCCCCCGGACGTTTCCTCCGTTTGGTTCGGGGGTGTGACACAAACTAGATCCAAAGCTTTAGGGTTTGCACGTACACCATAGGATTGATGTAGTGCTCAAAACCCATCATGAACGACATCAATGAACTTAAAAGTTCACCGCTGATGCTTCCATTTGCCAAGGAGCCTTACCACCACATCCCGTCATTCAATATTTTTATTAGCATAAATCAATTTCAATTTCTGATGAACTATGCTTTTAATATAGTAAATTTAAGGGTTCTTATTCTTCATATCGACGGAAGTCACAGGCATCCTATAAATTTGAGCAATCGATTCAACACACTGATGGTATTAAGCGTTTTGTCTCAACGGGACTACAAATCGACAAACTTTTAGCAATCGATTCAACACAAACGATGGCATCAAGGGTTTTGTACGATGACAAGTGTGTCTCAAGGAATACGAATTGATAAACGTTGACAACGGGTAAAAAACATCTAGTGTTTGTCCCCTTTTATTATATCTTAAATAGGTAAAAGAGTTATGAGTTCTCCTCTTACTTTTCAGTTCTTGGACTGCGTATTTCATATATGATAAAGTTCACTCTTTCTTTTGTTATGCATCTAAAAATCTAAAGATGGTATTTCTAATGTGTGGTGTAAAATCTGGGATTCTAATGCTTAAAGACATGGATTAGAGGCAGTTTTAAGGGATCTATTTTTGGTAAGCTTCTATTTATTTTTTATTTTTTTAATGGAAAATTTAGTTTAACATATGTGAATCGCTGGGTTTCGAGGCAACCTTACCTTGATTTCATTAACAATGCCCAATTTACAATTATTTGTTTACATATCCTCTACCAGTAACTTTCTTTTTTTTATTCAATTATAAACCAAACCTTTTGTGTACGCTCAGCGTACTCATGTCCGTATTATAGACGCGAAGGCCACCTCGTACGCAAGGCGTACCAGAGGGTACGCTGGGCATACTAGGCTCAGAGTGAAAACCCTAATTGTGTTGTGTGTCCCTATTTAAGGAACATGATGGCCTCATTTCCAGCCACCATTTCCAGGCTTCAACTCCCCTCAAAACCCTAATTTCCGTTTTCTTAGCTTGAGTGGCCATTTGAAGCTTTTGAGTGATCTTTATGGGATTCTTTGGGTGAAGAAGGAGCTTTGAAGAGAGTAGAGTTGGTGTCTAGGCTTTGGATCTGAGTTTCCCTGTGGTTGATTTATCATTTGGAGGTATCAAGCTCAAAGCTTTCTCATTGTTTTGATTTGTGCATATTGTGGTTCATTTTAGGGTTTATGTCCTAAAGCTTGAAGCTTTATGAGTTTGTTGAACTACAGAGCATGGTACCTGTCCCTTTAAGTGTCTCCAGTTGAGTGGACTCATAAAAATGGGATCTTGGACGTCAAGATCTCTCCATGCATGATATATGAGAACTTTTGTGAGTAAAGAGTCAGGGTTTATGAGTTTTAGACTTGCTCAGCCATGCTAAGGCTTAAAGTCACAAACTTTATGGAGTATTAGCCTTTAGTGAGTCCAGATATGAGATTTTAGTTATGGTCTTAACAGATTAAGACCAGGAGAGTGGGAAAAGTAAGTCTGGGACGTACGATGAGCATACTCCCAGATACGCGCAGTGTAGCGTCGAAGTTTCCTGATGCATGCATGGCGAAGTAGTACGCCCAACGTAAAGGGGTTGTACGCCTAACGTACGTGCTGAGTATTGACTTTTGTTGACTTTTAGGGTTTGGTCAAACTGTGGACTTTGGAGGCCATGGAAGGGTAAATTTGTCTTTCATCCTTCTGAGAATTAGTAGAGGGTTTAGCCTAACATCTTTGGGGTCGTTTATTAATTAGATTTAATTACGATATATGTTAGGCGGAGGCTAGATCGGTGGTTCGAGTACGATACATACTTACTTTACTTACGAGGTGAGTCTTCTCACTATACTTACCTGAGTGGTAATATTGTGTGACCGGAGGGTCTTATTTGAGTTATCGACTGGAGGGTCCTATGTGCTTATACTGAGTTATGTGATATTATGCATTTTGTCTTGTGATATATGATATATTATTATATGCCTTACTGAGTTAGGACCGGAGGGTCCAAACCGAGTTGTGAGACCGAAGGGTCTTCACTGAGATACAAAACTGGAGGGTCCAACCCGAGCTGTGAGACCGGAGGGTCTTCACTGAGACACATGACCGGAGGGTCCACACCGAGACGTGAGATCGGAGGGTCCTCACCGAGACGCATGACCGGAGGGTCCATGCCGAGCTATAGCCATGAGAGGCTTATTATTTGTGTATGTGGTATTTTGGGGAACTCACTAAGCTTCGTGCTTACAATGTTGTGTAATATATGTTCCAGGTACTTCTCAGGATCGCGGGAAGGCGCCGACTTGATTGTACACACGAGTTGGAGTTTATGTTTTTGAGGATTCTGGGATATTATCAAACAATTGTTGTCTTGTGTTTTAATAACTTATACATTGTGGTTTTCTGAGAAATGTGATTAGGGGTTTTATGTGATTTTAAAAATGAAAAAAAATTTGTTTGAAAATTTAGAGTGTTACAAAGAACCTGTCGAAATCATGAATTGAGAGATCAAACGGTTGAAACAAAGTCGTATTCCCATAGTGAAAGTGCGATAGAACTCTTTACGAGGACCAGAATTTACATGAGAACGCGAGGATCAAATGAAACAAAAATACCCCAAACTGTTTAAATATATCCCATCCACTAGTTAAATTCCGGGATGAAATTTTCTTAACGGGGGGAGAATGTGACAACCGTCAAATTAAGTCAACGATCGTCACATGTGAACATGACGTACACTAGATGTAATGAGCTTAATTTGTAATAATAAAAAATTTTTAATAAAAATATGATTTTCATTCTATATTTTGTAATATTTTCTTTTTCAAACATTATCTGTTAACATATTTTTATAAAATTACGATTTATAATCATGGATATATATATATATATATATATATATATATATATATATATATAATATAAGTGATACTTAATTAAAAATAAAGAAAAAATAAATATATATGTATTATATATAAGCTATTTAAGTATGAGCTTATATGATTAAATAGAACCGTCTCTATATATATGTACACAAATTATAGCAATAATAATAATATCCTTCATATTCTTATTCATCGAGTTATGCTTCATAATAATAGACTAATAATAAATACAAATAAAATAATGCATGCACGGTAAAGATAAGTGATGGATGAATTAGACGTTAAGCTACGATAGATACGTGGCGGCCGAGCGAATTGATACGTATATGACTTAGCAAATCTCTAACCAAATATATTTATACAATGAGATTAATTAATTATTGTATTTGTATATAATATTTAATTTGGTAAATATTGTTAAAAAAAAAGACGTTATCACTTTAAATACACATTAATATGACATATATTTTGTGTATATATGACGTACAAGTCTATGGAAATTATGGTGGGTAGATTGCATATTAAGCAATACCCGATGAAGAGTCATAAGCACACCTAGATAACAAAGTACAAAAGAAACTCTTTAACTGGTACGTAACATTTCATTTTACTATATCCACACTTACATGATAGTATAAATAGAAGCAATTCCTTTACGTTTTCACGATACAAAATTCAGTTGATTTTCTTACAAAATATTCCCACCTTGAAGTTCAACCCTTTCGAGTCTCGACCATCTTTCCATCAACAACTATTGTTAGATAAACCATACTGCGAGGGTGAGTTTCACAACCCCTTATATAAATCGTAAATTGTTTATATTGCTTATATTATTTAGTTTCATAATCCTTATAACAATTTACCGTTAAAATAGTCGTTTCTATAAATTTAGTAAACACTGTCGTTACGCTACCCACATAATATAGAATTATATTGTGCATTGTCGTTACTCTGCCCACATAATATGAATTATATTATGCTTTGCCGTTACTCTGTCCATATAATATAAAATTATATCATGCATTGCCGTTAATGTATGAATAAATTATACACTCTGCTGTTACTTTGTCTATTTAAGTTTTACAAAATTATTTAACGATATAATTATAAAATCTTTTTATAATTATATAACATAAACCAGTAAACATAAACATGTAAAGTTAAAATACTACAACTTTTACTGCTACTCATTTAAGGGTTTACATGAGACACATTCATCATCTAAGTGTAATACTTAGCAAAGTCCCCTACCTATAATCGTTAAATCTTAAGTGAGCGGGAGAGTTATATATAGATCTATACGAGCTGACACCCCCACCTGTGATTGCTAGTTACAACCATCCACGGTCAAGTCACGGGTGATAACTGTCTAAACACTACGATGTCCGATGAAACGTCGTGAGGGGCAACAACTCATCTGTAGCTCGATTATGGGAACTCATGTAACATTGATAATCACGCCTAAAAGCAAATAAATATATAAGTTTGAAAATACTTATATACGATAAAACAAGTACTTTTGGAAATAAAGTACACATATAAATATATGTTTGAAAATACTTATATACGATAAAAATATATGTAATTTTTTTGGAATGAAAAGTACGTTGATACAAATATACAAACCTGTGAACTCACCAACTTTATGTTGACATTTTTAAAATCACATTTATTCTGAGGAAAATAAGAATCGGCCGTTTCAATCTTTTGGGAAACATTCATGGGATCCTCGTAACACTCTTTATCTCTATTGTACTTATTTGATTGAGAACTACTTATAATTTTTGGTTTCTTGTATTCTAAAAACTTAGTACGATATGTAATATATTTTGTAATATAAAAATAACATCTCTGTTATAATTTTGTATTGTTCAATGTAATCAATAATTGTGAACGATGATGACGTCGCACAAGCTCGACATTTTCGCCGTCGGCCGGGGTGTGACAACAACCCACTCATTCCATTATCTCACCAACATTTACAAGAGTTTTCGTTACATTACTAACTCTTCTCAAAAGACAACTACACCCATTCAACGGAGTTTACAAAAACTAGATTCCAAAAACGGTCTAAAAACAGATCATTACAACCCGACCCGAGACCGTTTCTGTGGATATCTAATTCTCATTGATGATAACGAGATGTTACGATTCTAAAAACGGTATAAAAACATATCATTACAACCCGGCCCGGGACGTTTTTGTGGATATCTAATTCTCATTGTCATTGATGTTCTTGCAATCGTTTCATATAGACCCGGTCCAATCTTCAAACACAAGAGAAACCCAACTTCGAGTCGGCATGAGAACTCTTCATGGTTGGACCATTTTGGACCTCAAATTTATTTCTGGCCATTTTTCCCACAAATTCCTTGTTTTCCCCACACGACTTCTCTTGCCCACCAAAACACAATCACCTTCTTCACTTCTTCCTCAAGAGCTATTCACGCATGAATATTTGACTTCAATCATCAATTTCTAATTTTCTTTCACACCCACCAAAGTTCTCGTGTTCCCTTGTTTTGTTGTTCGATTCTGATTTGGGTAAAAAGTTTCAATCTTTACCCATAAAGAACCCAGTTTTTAGGGTTTTAGTTCGTCTCTGTGAGTTCTGAACCATGGTAGGGGGCATACGCGTTGTTGGTTCGCCCATTGTGGATTCACATACTTCTCCATGTTTGTGTATCGATACACTCATATCAACGCATATGAATCACACAAGTAATGGGGATTTGAATTTGCAAAGGAAATCGGTCAGTAAAAAGCTGAGATCTTCTTTCACGGATTCTAGGCTTCCATCAAAGGCAATTGCTTCCAAGAAGCAGAAGAGGGTTAAAAGTTTTGTGATTGTCAATGATCTTGGTGGACAGTATGAAGAAAGTTTTCATGATGTTAAATCTGTAAGAACTTGTAAATCTACTTCTTTTTAATCTTTTATGTCGAATTGTCAATGGTTATTTAATTATATTTTCAGATCTTACAAATGAATTAGGATTCTATGGGGGGTATCTATAAATACTTAATTTTGATTTAGAAAACCCAAAACCAAATCCCATTTTTTTTTACCAATTTTGGTGTAAGGTTTCTTCAACCCAACACCATTTGTTACATAAAAAATGGTGTGGTGGATAGTAAAATAATTTGGTGCAAAATTTCCTCTGTACAATTTTGAATTTTGAATTTTCATATTTTCTTAGTTTTTTATTCTATAATAATATTATATACGTAATACTCCCTATTTGTTATTTAATCCTACTAAAATTATCACAGAAAGAAATGACATTCTATTGGAAATACTTGAAATTGTTTCAAGTTTATGACTTATTTACCCTTTTGGCATGAATCTAATGACCAAATGTTATGTTTCTTGCAGCAAATCTTCAATCTTTTCACCTACAAAGCAGTGAGGACTGTTATGAACCAACTTTATGAGATGAATCCAACTCAATATCGATGGTTTTACGAGTAAGTCTACCAAATTCATGATTTTTAGTACCAAATTTTTATTTTATAATTAAGTGACATATTTTTTATTACTATGTTATTTTATTAAACCGTAACAATGAAAATTTTTAAATGTATACCAGAAGCTTTAAACATCATATATACTAAATATTGAACTCGTTTTAGAGTATTTCAACACAATACACCATTTTTGTGTATTATAAGTTTTATATTGTAGACTACCAATAACTTCTAATGATATAAAGGTTATTGAGCTTTTGGGTATTACATAACACCATTAGGTTACTCTATTTCTGATTTTGACACTGTAATTTTGACTTTTTTTCAACAGTTTTGTGGCATCAAATCA
The DNA here is from genome assembly GCF_052849685.1 of Lactuca virosa. Lineage (NCBI taxonomy): Eukaryota > Viridiplantae > Streptophyta > Magnoliopsida > Asterales > Asteraceae > Lactuca > Lactuca virosa. Next base: position 122,171,038 of record NC_136426.1, read on the forward strand.
ACCCATTGATGGAAAACGTTTCATTCGAGTCCTCCAAAAGGTACATAAAAATCACACAAATTGAACAACATTCATGGGTCTTCAACTGTGTTTATAATCTCAATTTTGCTTTTTTAGGAGAAACATGAACTTGCAGAAAGAGTAATGGTGACACGCCTTCACCTTTATGGTAAATGGGTTAAGGTATGTAATTTGATTTTGTAATTTTGGGTCACAAAATTGGAAATTTATGGGATTTGGTTTTTGTGTTAGAAATTGGATCATGCTGAAATGTATAAAGATTTTTCGGATATGAACTTGGAGTTGATGCGTGAAAGGCTCATGGAGACTGTGATATGGCCTTCTGATGATACAAATACAGAAAAGATTGGATGAAAGAGTTCTTTGGTATGTGTATGTGTATATGTATGTATGTATGCATGCATGCATTTTTTCTTTATTGGTTGTTGTTTAATAGGTAGATTCATGGTTCCAGAAGTTTAGCTAGATTTTGGTCAAAACACCTTTTATATATGATATGTATATGTATATACTATATATATTCTTCATATAATGCCCTTTTAGAATAGTTTGAAGAAGTATTTATTGGTTCATATGGTGGAGTGAATTTTCCTTATACGTGATGCGATATAGTATTTGTGATACAAAATTTCTATCAACATGTTTAGTGTTTCACCCTTATACGCCACAACATATTTCAAGGTGTACCCCTAACCCGAAATAAATGTGTTGATACTACACAACATGTTAGTTACTCATTAGACTCACAAGCCTAACGTTACTATTTTGATATGTACTCGGAGATGAGGATTTTAACGGCGATTATGCTTGAATATTCTAGAAGGCCCATGATTCACCTTTTACCTTTGTAAATGATATGTACTTCAATACTTGAACACTTTCGTACTTAACACTTTTAAAAAAACTGATGTTTTATGTTTTAGGACCAAATTCTGCACTAATGTTTTCTAAAACATTTAAAAGATTTCAAAAGATTATCACATTTCTACTAGCCCGTACAAGGAGTGTTACATAATTGACCAAAGAGGATGGGGATGTATTCCTAGAAGGAGAAAAAATTTCAGGAAGGATGTGTTGAAGAGGGAATGATACAAAGAAAAAAAAGGAGAAGCTAGGTAAGACCGAGAATGAGAAAGGTGGGAGAAAGGGGAACATCCATGCATCACATGTTCGATACTGATGTCAGACATGAGAGCGGCAGGATAAATACCATGCACCAAGAATGAATTGAAAACATTTTAAGTAGAATTGTACGTAAGGTATTTTAACATTAAAAATTAAGTTTCAAAACTCTCGTCTCAACGTTTGTAAAACCATCGTAAAATAGATAGTGAAAGATTTGTCATTTATCAACTTACCTTTGCACAAAATATGATTTGAGGGTTTGAGACTTGGCCACTAAAAGTACCACATATGATAAAACTATTTGTTAAGAATTGGTGATTATATACGAGAAAACGAACTTGATTGGTGATTAATCACCCAATTAACTATTTACTCCAACCTTCGACTATTATATATAGTAACACACAAACACTCTTTATGTGTGGATGCTTTTCTGACCTAAGAGAATCAGTTTGAAAGCAAATAACATATTACAAATCTCGTACATAATCTAATATTGTATCATTGAATTGTTGCATACATAAACTCTTGTTTTCTCATAGTTATTGTTGTTATTGCTCTTGTTTCCACATAAAGGGCTTATTACTCATCACTTGAACCAAAAGCCCTAATCGTTAAAGGGGCTGTTTGGTAAGCATGTTAATGGTCCATTTAAGATGTGGTTTATGAATACTTAAGCATTAAGAGCGTTTGGCAAAGAATAAATCACTTTTGAATCGTTAAGTGAGCCTCTTATTCCCTCAGTGTTTGGGAACACTCTGAAACTTCCTAAAATAGTAAAATCCCCTCTTTTGCCCGCAGAAAAGAAAAACACGCATCTCCGTCGACTCCAGTGACTTCCCTTCCGTCCTCTCTATCGGCGGCCACCGGCACCCTCACATCGACGACCACTTAGCCTTCCGTCGACCCCAAGCATCGACTACTTTCCCTCCTTCCCTTATCGGCACCCTCACAGCGGTAATATCTTTCCCCCTCTTTGTGAAAAAATATGATTGGCTTGCCGTTCTCTTCGTTTTTGGCTGTGCTCCTGGTATGACTTGGACCATCATCAATCTCTTTCACATTGTGGTCGAAGAAGTTCATGACTTGCTAGAGACAGTTAGCTAATTATCGTGATTACCTAATTACGATTATGTTATAGCCAATTTGATAGATTTTTGTTTGTGTCGATGAATTCATGATTTAGGGTTTAGAGACTTATTCCTTTTGTTACAGCTTGCCAGATATTATTTATCATTGCTTTGATTGTTTTCATAGAATCGATGTTGATGTATTGATGGATTTAGCTGTGTAGTAGAGTTTAAAGTGAAGATGGGACAGGAGTATCAGTCTCAGAGAAGGGTATTTCTGTTTAGAAAGATTCATACCAACCTATATGGAACACCTCTTATCAAAAGCCCTTGTTTCATTACTCAAAATTTGACATTCTCTGTTAGTGCCATTTATTTTGCGATTCTTGTTTGAGGAGGTGTGTGATTTTGCAGATGTCTCAAGTGGAAAAGCTCAAAGCTTGTAGTTGATATCAAAATAGTCTTTTGCATCAGTAGGCATAGGGAAGAGGATTTTTATAGAGAAACCGGTTCATGGTATGCATTTGTCATATTTCCTTTATTCTTTTTATAAAGCACAATATTTCACACTTTTAGAACTTTATTGTTGGCAAGTATTGTGCATGTTTTTGTAAAGCTTCTGATTCACACTATCCATGACTAAGTATGTCATTTTTTTTTCTTGTTTAAAGGTGATGATCACAGAATAATGATCTATTATCCAAGTGCACCAGGGGAATGGCATGAAACAATTGTTTAGAAAGGTGAGCTTTTATGGTTGCTATGTGTGAATAAATGTCAAAAGGTGTCTAAGGTTAAAATGGTTTTATAGTTGCAAATATCTTGTTTAGTTTGATATTTTCTATGATATCGTGTAATATATATATATATATATATATATATATATATATATATATATATAGAGAGAGAGAGAGAGAGAGAGTTAGGTTCATTTGTTTAAAGTAAGTATTGTGTTATTGTATGCATAAATGTGGGCCAATCAAAATTAAACAAAAAATTAAATAATTAAATAAATAAATAAGGGTAACTTAGTAATTTGTTTAGTAACTTCCAAAACTAATCCCTATAATCATGGTATTGACCTAATCTCTCCAATTTAAATCTCGTTCCCGATCTGCAAAATTAGAATGTGTTGTTTAGGGTAAAAGCCTCACAGAATTGGAGGCTGTCGTGAGCAGAAAATATATATATGAAATAGTTACAATAAGCCCCCCTACACTATACAGACTAGATAAAAACAATATAAACTAACACACCCCCTCAGTTTGAGCATGGGGTTTACAAATGTTCAAACTGTCCCGAAAATCCATAAACAACTGTGTAGGAAGACCCTTAGTAAATATATCTGCAAACTGATGAGCCGATGGCACATGCAAGACGCGCACATGACCAATAGCAACATGTTCCCTAACAAAATGTAAATCGATTTCTACATGCTTGGTACGTTGGTGCTGTACGGGGTTAGATGACAAATACATGGCACTCACATTATCACAAAATACAACCGTAGCTTTAGATAATGGACATGATAACTCGAGAAGAAGATTGCGAAGCCAAGCAGCTTCAACAACCACATTTGCCACCCCCACGATACTCAGCCTCAGCTGAGGATCGAGAGACAACATGTTGACGTTTGAAGGACCAAGAAACTAGATTATTGCCAAGATAAACACAAAACCCAGATGTGGACCGACGAGTATGAGGACACTCGGCCCAATCAGCATCAGAATACGAGACCAAGCAATCAATGGAAGATGGTCTAAGAAGAAGGCCATGAGATAAAGTACCCTGAAGATAGCGGAGGATACGCTTGAGAGCAAGAAGATGAGGTTCACGCGGATCATGCATGAAAAGACAGATCTGCTGAGCAGCATAAGCAATATCAGGACGAGTGAAGGTAAGATATTGCAAAGCACCGGCAAGGCTCCTGTAGAGAGTAGGGTCAGAGACAGGAGAACCATGGGGAGAGAGTTTAGATTTTGTGTCAGAGGGAGTGCTACAAGGATTGCAAGAGGACATGTCTGCACGAGACAGAATTTCCTTGGCAAACGAGGTTTGAGATAAGAACAAACCCTCATTAGTACGAGACGCAGCAATACCAAGAAAAAAGGAAAGAGAACCCAAATCGGACATAGGGAATTCAAAGGAGAGACGAGAGATAATGCTAGAGATGAGGGCATAGGAAGAAGCAGTGAGGATAATGTCATCAACATAGAGTAGAAGGAAGACATGATCAGAACCAGAGTGATATGTAAAGAGAGAGCAATCAGAACGACTGCTAGTGAAACCGAGAGATGTAATAAAAACAGCAAATCGCTGATACCAAGCACGGGGGGCTTGTTTAAGACCATAAAGATCTTTACGAAGACGACAAACATGATTAGGGAAAGTAGGATGAATGTAGCCAGGAGGTTGTTTCATGTAGACTTCTTCAGAGAGATCGCCATGAAGGAAGGCATTCTTGACATCCAACTGGTGTATGGGCCAATTTTTGGATATCGCAATGCTCAGAACAGTACGGATGGTAGCGGGTTTGACAACTGGGCTGAAGGTGTCATCAAAGTCAAGGCCAGGAAGTTGAGAGAATCCCTGGGCGACTAAGCGACCTTTATAACGGTCAAGGTTACCCTTGCTGTCAAACTTGTGACGGTAGAGCCAGCGACAACCAACTATGTTGGCATGAGGGGGAGGGGGAACAAGCTCCCAAGTGTGGTCTGACTGAAGAGCAGTCATCTCAGAATCCATAGCAGATTTCCAATTAGGGTCACAAAGAGCCTGAGCAGTAGAACGAGGGATAAGAGAGATGTCCGAAGTGACAGACAGGTTAAAAATCTGTTTGGGTCGAAGAGACCCAGTACGAGAGCGAGTGACCATTGGATGAGATGGGGGAGGGGTGGGGTTAGGAGATGGGGATGGAGTAGTAGACGCTTCACTAGGGGAAGATTCAGGTGTGGGAGATACAGGAGAAGATGAGCCACTAGAAGAAGATCCAGTTGTGGAAGGAGTGACCGTGACCATAGGAGGAGAAGGAGTGAAGTCTTCAGATTGAAAAGAATCATAATCAGAATCAGAGGGCTTGTCATGAAAGTCACAATACGGGAAGTGGTCTTCGTCAAATGTGACATGACGAGAGATAATAACACGTTGAGATATGAGATCAAGACAACGATGTCCACGATAATCAGAGGAAGGTCCAAGATAGATACACGCAGAAGATCGGGGAGATAGTTTATGAGCAGCAGTAGCAGAGAGGTTCGGATAACATAGACATCCGAAGACACGAAGATGATCATAGGAGGGAAAATGACCAAAAAGAAGTTCAAAAGGAGTTTTAAACGAAAGAGTGGTGGTAGGAAGAAGATTAAGGGTGTGAACAGCGGTGAGAAGGGCTTCAACCCAAAATTTTGGCGGAAGAGAGGCTTGAAACAGGAAAGTGCGAAGAATATTGTTTATAGTACGGATAGCACGTTCGGCCTTACCATTCTGTTGAGATGTATATGGACAAGAAAAGCGAATTTTAATGCCCGTGTTAGCAAAGAAAGTAAGTAAGGATTGGTTGTTGAATTCACGACCATTATCACATTGGAAAAGTTTGATGGTAGTTTTAAATTGATTTTGAACATATGCATGAAATTTAGAAAAAACATCAAACACTTCAGACTTAGCACGAAGAGGGAATACCCACAAAAAATGAGTAAAATCATCCAGAAATAGAATATAGTATTTAAAACCACTCATACTAGAAACAAGAGATGTCCATAAATCAGAATGATCCAATTCAAACATATGAGTTGTTTTAGTAGTAGAAGATGAAAAAGGTAAACGACAGTGCTTCCCAATCTGACAAGCATGACAGGTGGGAAGCTTATTAGTAGTACTAGATATAAAGTTTCGAGAATGTAAAAAATCCAAAACAGAGGAGCCAGGATGACCAAGTCGTCTGTGCCAGGTAGGAAGAGAGACAGCAACACACACAATAGTAGAGAGAGAAGGAGTCGGCGATGGAACAATAGGGTAAAGGTCACCGACACTATCACATCTTTGAATGAATGCACCTGTTTTAAAGTCCTTCACAGTGAAACCAAAAGGGTCAAACGTGACAGAAACAGAGTTATCAATAGTGAATTGACGAACAGAAACAAGATTTTTAACAATTTTCTTTGAGATAAGGACATTATTTAAAGTTAAACGGTTGTGAGAATGCGGAAAGTAAGTTTGGCCAATATGAGTGACAGGGAGTATAGCACCATTACCAACCATGATAGATCTAGAAGTACAGGATGTTAAAGAAGACATGTTACCTGAGTTGAAAGACATGTGAGCGGTAGCACCGGAGTCCATGTAAGTGTTGTTGTCAGGAGGCGGTTGAATAGACATGGCTTGAAACACTGATGCTAGGTCTGTATATTGCTGGGGAGCCGACTGCACATGACCTCCAAACGAAACACCACCGGAGAAAGGAGGCTGCGGATAGGAAGTTGCACACTGCCCGGAGTTCTGCTGGAACTGTTGTTGAGAAGCATGTCCAAGACCAGCAGCGGCTTGAAAGTGATTGGCTGCGTAAGGAGGTTGTTGAGTGTACGCCTGTTGTTGATGATAGGGTTGCTGGTGCATAGGGAGCGGAGAAACCATCTGCGGATAAGAGCTGAGAGGCACCTGTTGAGAAGGCGAGAATGGCAGCAGACCTGGAGGGGGCTGCTGATGCATGTTTACCTGCTGATGCGGACTCCCAGTGGCAGCAGCTGCGTGACCACGAGCAGCAAGAGGCTGAATTGGTGGTGCATTACCCAATATCCCAACAAAAGTGGGCTGCGGTTCCATAGAGTTTCCATGAGAAATATTTTTTGAAGCATTTCTTGCATTGGGTCTGTTTTTGTTCCATCTATTTTTAGATTTTCCCGAGTGATGTGATGATGAAAAGAGAGCTGCACTTTGAGATACGGATGAGTCAAGTAGCGAATCGGAAGCCATCTCTCGAGACTCATGCAACAGGAGCATGTTTTTGGCCTCAAGGAATGAAGGAAAAGGCTTTGTGTTGGTGATGACATCTACAATACTGTGGTAGGATGGTGGTAGCTGTCGCAATACTTGCATAACTAACTCAATTTCTGTGATGTTGGAGTCGACATCTTTAAGGTCATCGGCTAGATTCTTGAGAGTGTGGCAAAACTCGGTAATAGAAATCGAGCCCTTTTTTGTATTACGAAACTGGTTCTATAGTTGTAGCATCCGGGACATTTTGTTGTTCCGGAAGAATTCATCCAATCTATCCCACAGGTCTTTGGCGGTACATTCATCATTTGATATGATTTGTAATAATCCAGGATCGCATGTACTATAAAACCACGACTTGATGCGTGCATCAACTGAAAACCATTCCTCATCATTATTACTAGATGGAGTAGATTTCCCAGAAAGATGACCATAATAAAGAGTACCTCTGCACATGTTTGAAAAAATCTGGCGCCACAATTTATATCTCGAGCCATCAACAGTCAATTTAAAACTAAATTGATTGTATACATTTGTAAGGGTACAAACTAGACTTAGCTTGGAGGGAGTTGTGGTGGAGGAAGAGGCAGGAACTGTAGACATCTGGGAAATACAGGGCAACAGAGAAGGTACAGCAGAGGAACAAGTTGAGAGTGCAGCAATGGAAGAGTCACTTGGGCAGAAAACGGTGATGATTGCAGTAGAGAAGCGAAGTGGTGCACTGTCACAGGAGAGAACGGTGAAACAGCACCAAGAACAGGGACGCAAAGAAGAAGCAGGCAGCAAAAAAAAATGCCGTCGATGCCGTATTACGTGATTGGAGTGGGTAGAAAGAACCCTAGCTTGATACCATGTTGTTTAGGGTAAAAGCCTCACAGAATTGGAGGCTGTCGTGAGCAGAAAATATATATATGAAATAGTTACAATAAGCCCCCCTACACTATACAAACTAGATAAAAACAATATAAACTAACAGAATGGACTACAAAATCGATCTTGAGTTCTACAAAAATCGATTGCCATCACCATCTCCAACTCCAGCACGTCGACCGACTATCACCGGCGTTTTCTTTCTTTTCTTTCTGGCCTGATCAGCAGCCACACGAATGGGGAAGGCAAAGAAGATCGTTGATCTCCAAGGGGGTGTTTTAGGTGGTTTAATCGACTGAATCGGATGGAGAGGAGGGTGAAGCGAGGGCAGCAAGGGTTGATTAGCAACTCTCGGCTTACTCTCTTCTGATTCTAACAACGAGGGGTGAGACCAGAAGAGGGTCCGACGACAGGTGGGGCTTCGGTGGCATTGGGTCGACGGAAGAATACGCCGTTGAAGCTCTCGACAAACGGCTTTGTCTATTCCGCCTGAAGGTTCAGGTTTCTTTATATTCTTCTACTTCTTCAGACATGGTTTGTCTCCCTTTGTTTATAAGTAGCTTTTTTTTCCTATTTGATTTTGTTGATTCAAGTTAGTTCAGTCGTAATTATATGATGTTTGTGTTTCGAGATGTCGCTCCCGTTTGTCTGTATTTCATTTATGTCTAATGCACTGCTTTTCGTTGGGGATTCAATTGAATTTTGGGAATTAGGGTTTTCAGAAATTTGGATTGACAGAATTTCTTCTGGAATTAGATAATGTGGATTTGTTAAAGCAATTAGATAAGTACATATTGTCTTTCATTTAGTCCTTCTGCAATCGTTATTGAGGATTAGATATGAGGACTATAGTTAGATTAAAATTATGTATAGATCTATCTCAGGTATGCTATTAGATACGTACCTCGAACAAGTACATCTTATGAATGAATTAGAACAAACAATCAAGTAAAATTAAAACCTTGTTGCTTTTGAATGGAATAAAGTGCAGGGAAGGACAGAGGAATAAAGTGAGAGAGAGTTTCTTTCTCCAGAAAAGAGAAGGAAGAACAGGGAAGGCTTTGGTTGCTTCATTTGGCAGAAAAGAGAAGGAAGAACAATGGTGATGATCTCTTCTTTGATTGGGTATGTTTCTTTTGATTGAGTTTTACTAGTTAAATAGATCAAAAAAAAAAAAATCAATTATCTTGATGATCTTATTGTATAGTTGTGAATTTTGATAGACATATAGTACATTGTGATCTAAGGGAAAGAAAACATAAACGTGTGGTACAATTCTTGAGATTGACATGAAGAAGATAAAAAGAATCATGAATTCCAATTCTGTTGGAATGGAATCATGAATTCCAATTCTGTTGGAATCTAAACTACAATTTGGTTTTATTTTGACAGAAGTTGATGCTTGAAGAACGGACCACCAAATTTGAACGACGCCTCTTAACAACATTATTCTTTTAGAATAAATTAGTGTATTTGTTAGATTTTGATGTTTTTTTTTCCAGATTTGAAAGTTTTTTAGTTTTATTCTTTAACAATAAATGTAATTCTTAGCAATTGTTACATGTATTCTATAAGAATTAATATAATTTTTGTTTTAATTCTTCAGTTGCTGGTTCGAGAATTTGTTATTCTACAAGAAAAATATGTTCAAGAATATTTTTTTTATTTTATGGTTCAAGAATTTTTTTATTTTTGAATATATTCAAACATATTCTGTCAGAATGTCCGAATTAAAAACCTAATAATTAGTAAAATCAGATTTTTAAAATTAATAGAATCTATGATCCCTTAAAATATGCAAACTTCCTTTATTAAATCTATGTTAATTGACTAAAATACCCTTCTAGTTAAATTAGATGGTATTTTTCGATTATTTTTAATTCAATAATATGTATTAATCACTTTCTTAAAATAAGTAAAATGATTGGCGCATATTTATGCATACAATAACACAATGATTAGTTTGAATAGAATAACCTAGGCATATATATATATATATATATATATATATATATATATATATATATATATATATATATATATATATATATATATATATTCAACAAGTTAATTCCGATGTTTTATTAAAGAGAAATAATTCATTCAGCAAAAAATGGTTCATAAGGTTAAAATGGTAACTTTGATCCTTCGGCACATCCATTCATCAATCTTACCTAACAACATGAATCTTTCAGAGTCTTTGAAACATTCAGGCCTCTTAGCCATTCAGCACTAAATCATTCAGTGAATACCAAACAGCCCCTAAGTTATTTAGCATCAAGAAAATCAAGAAATCAATTTCTGAAGCATGATGGAGACGCAGGTTGTTAAACGTGCGAAATACAAATCTTCTGTCAAAGACCCTGGTGTTCGTGGGACATTGAAAATGGTGAAGTTTTCTTAAACCCAGTTATTTTGGAATCTTCTAAGTTTCTTACTTTATTAATGTAATTATTGTCGATATATTGGATGAGGTGTAGGATTTGGTTTCCTTACTAATGAATAGTCATTATGCAGACAAGGGAGAGGTTTGTTTTTATGCCTAATGATCCATCATCGTCCATCAGGCTTAATGTAGAATTCAGACTTATAAAAGGCAAGTAAAATTACCTTATCAATGATCAATGTTACTTTCATCCATGCATCAATGATATTGATTGCTTTCCATCTGTTTCTTTATCTTTTTTAAGGACACAAATCCAGCAAGGAGGGTTCCAACAGACCTGCCTTAGTTAATCTTACTCAAGATCAGGTTTCTTTTAGCATTTTTCAGTTATTTTGTAACTGTATATGTATATCAATCATGTTTCAGTTGCTGAAAGCCTGAAACATGTCTGTTTATAACATTTGATGTTTTATCTAAAGTTTTCAATGATTCCATTTCCAGGGTAATTACATCTTTGAGTTTGAAAATTTCTCAGACAGAGAACTTTGTCGAGACTTTGTAGGTAATGCCATTTGGTGCTTCTGTTATGTTCTTATTCTCTTGTCGATTCGTTTTTGTACTTTATGATATAATAAACCTCTCCCATTGCCTTTAGATAGACTTTTCAAATGTTTCTATGTCTCATAAACCACTTTATATTATGAAACTATGATCTATAATGGTGAATTTGAACACAGCCAAAGCTATCACATTTTATGGGGAAGGTGGCTCTGAAAAAGCTGTTCCACTTCCACACAAAGATGAACAACTTAGCTCAGCAGAAATGGAGCGTAGGATTAAGCTGCTGCAAGAGGACAGGTAGCTTATCTTTCTCGACAATAACATTCATCATCTACTTTTTTTTTTTTTTTTTTTTTTTTTTTAATTTTTTTTTACTATTGGTAGTTAGTTTGTTTGTTTGAGATAATTACATGAACACTTATATAGATAAGTTGTTTTTGTAGTGAGCTGCAGAAGCTTCATAAGCAATTTGTAATGGGAGGTGTGTTGTCAGAGACTGAATTTTGGGCTACAAGAAAGGTTAGTGCTTACTTGCTGAAATGAAACTTGTATGATTTAATGTCATAGGAGAATGTTTTGAACTTAATTGTATGTTTATTTGTAATCGTGAGTTAAACTTGTAGTTGTAGTACCTTGGCATGTATCTGGCTTATGTTGTTGTTGGTGATTTGGTTTAAATATGTAACAGAAATTTTATGTTTACCAATGAAGTGCAGAAGTTGCTAGATGTGAATAATACAAGTAGCAGTAGAAAAGCAAAACAAAAGGTGGGGTTGAAAAGTGACATGATTTTCAATGTCAAACCTTCATCTGATGGTCAGGTATCTATCTCTCCATACAATACATTCAAACTTATATGTCCACTTTCTGCACCTTTTGAAATAAAGAACTGTAGATTTTGAGACAGAAGGGGATACAAGATCTGTAGCTCAAGCTCTTGCTACTTGTAAACGTGGTCAGTATACATTATTTGTTTTTTCCTGTATAAGTATATTAAGTATTCTGAAAAACTAATCTGGTGATAAATATTAAATAGTTGAGTTAGCTAAAGAAGCTTCTTCTGATGGGAATTTGGTGCATCAAGAACGGTTGGATCGGATAACACGAATGGCTGAGATTGAGGATCTACAAGCACCACGTGACCCTCCTGTTGCACCACTATCTATAAAGGTCTGAATGAATCTTGATTCTCTTGTTTGTTTCTTATGAGTGAGTCACTGATTTAAAAAAAAAAAAAAAAAAAAAAAAAAAAAAAAAAAAAAACAGGATCCACGGGATTACTTTGATTCTCAACAACAAGTTGTGGGAATGGGAATGGGAATGGGTGATGAGTTAGGTGGGGGAGGAAGACAGTTTAAATCTAGGATGAACACCTCTGAGACGTATGCTTCTTTAAGGGGTTTTATATCTGAAATTAGAACCCTAGGTTTGACTGATCCTGTTGTTAGACCCGAAGTGGCTGTGAAGGTCTTGCTTGAATGGGTTGACCCAGACTATATCAAGCTCCAAATATCAACGGGGTTTTGGTAAAAACCCACATGAGAGCATATTGGATACCTTGCCAACTGTCACAAAAGATGAGCTTTTGCTTGTGAGTTTCTTTAACCTTTTCAAATTTGTGTATATACTTATCTTGACAAAATATTTGTATTTGTTTATATAATAACAAAAGTTTGGGTTTTTATATTTATATTTATATTCCATTCCAGCATTGGACGTCTATTCAGGAATCGTTGAAACATTTCTGGTCCTCATATCCGATCACAACTTCATACCTTTATACAAAGGTAGGTAATTGGGATTGATTGGTGTTAATTATATGCACATTGCACAACACAAACCTATTTGGTATAACAATCAAATCAATTCTCAATAAAACACAAATCACAAATCTATCTTTTGTTGGTTTGGTTTTATTTATTGTTCACTGCTTAATTTATTTGGATTTTTCCTTCATCTGTCATCTGTAATGTAGGTGAGCAGGCTGAAGGATGCCATGTCACAAATCTACCCAAAGCTACAGGTATCTTTTCTTTTCTTTAGTCAAGGAGTTAGTTGTGTATATATGGTATTAAATGACATTATCATGTGAAGGGAAGGGTTATGTTTGTAACTTTGTATATTGTACTGAAAGTTGAAAGTATAATTCATTTGTTCCAGGAGATTAAAGAATCCGTGCAGTCAGATTCTAGGCATCAAGTTTCCCTCCTTGTTCAACCAATGTTACAGGTGCTTAATATTATTCATTTTGTTTTGTTTTGTTGTTCTTTTAAGTCTCTCACATTATTATATTCTTTTAATGTTTGTTGGTGCAGGCTTTAGATGCTGCTTTTGCACACTATGATGCAGTAGATCAACGCAAGAGGTCTTCTGCAAATGGTTACAATGTCTAATGATGACTTATTTTATTACTTATTCATCATGATTGATTTGCATGCTGTACATTCAAGAAAATTTTCATCTGAGAGCCACCTTGCTTGCTTGGTCTTAAAGACTTTTTTCCGATATAATATGATGAAATATCAGTTGTCAAATGTCAATCAATTTTGTAAAGACATCAATCACCAAATAAATCATCAAAACTAGATTAGGGTCTATTTGTATCCCTTTTGAACCATACAAGCTTTCACGCTTTTGGTTTGTATATTTTCATAATGATTTCATCAACACTTAATCTTAGCCTTCAATATTTTATGACAATGACTAAAAATAAAGAGGTGACATTGATTGTAAATAGAATGCAAACAATACCCACTTTCATAACCCAACCCCATAAGATCTGGAGCTTTGTCCCCTAAAATTACCTCTTTGGCCAATCGTTGGAGCCTTCTACTAATGAACATTTCCCTCTTTGTATACACAAATTATTTTTGACACAAATCACCAATATTGTACCGGATTGATTCGCGATGCGATTGAGTGGGTAAATTTGTAATTTTCTCATATGCCTTATATAAAAAATTAGCATCTTATTTTTCTTTAACTTGATGTTGGTAATGCTATGTGTAGCTTTTTGATTGAGGTTGAAATTTTGACAACTCCTAAATGGAATTAGAACACTCACTTCTGATTCACCTCAATAAACAATCAATCGGATGGAGGAAAATGAAGGCTGAATAGTGAATAAATAGCAAGCAGTGTTACAATCCGACCACTAATTAACTGTCATAGCCTTTTTTAGGACAAGCCTTTAAATGCAAAATTGGTTTGGTTTAAAATTTTAAATACGTCAATTTTCTTTTATATGTGTGTACTAGGGGTATGTTTTGAGGGTAGTTTGGGTATTTAAACAAATTAAAAGTAGGATGTTTTTATAGTTGGGTGGGTTTTTAAACGTTCAATGTCCTCCTAACAAGAAGCAAAATGGAAAGTATAATTAATGTTACAATAAGGAACGTTATAATTGGATATTTACAAATTCGGCATGCATACATTCACCTTTTCCTGCTTCAGCTGTACCACAACTTAGATCACAGAAAGAAAGTTAATTGGTAAGTGTCCATTAGATGACCAAAAAGTCAAGACATGTTGGTACGTGACATAATTTTATGGACTACTTATTGAAAGTGGTACCACCAAAGTTGTCTATGAAGACATAGAAACTTAACGGAACCATTTACCAAACCTCCAATGAGAAAGATTTGGTTTAACTACCATGACAGTCATGGGTCTAAAACAACAATAGAATTGTTTATTTACGGAAATCCAATTTGACAGTAATGTTCTTAATTCTCAAGTTTAAAGGGTAACAACATGTCAACAGTGATAAAATATATTATCAATTATAGATCCATATAATGTAGGATAGTACGTCGTTGTCGAAAACGAGGTTGACTTAAAACTTTTAACAAAGTTTTGGAGACATCTAAGCAATAATGATGTTGTAAAACTTTGCCTATATGATCTAGAGATGGTGTGGCCTCAAATGGAGATTAGTGGCTTATAACACATGACTATATTCACCGTTAGTGAGAATGCAAAGATGGTAGGTGATGTGTGACAGTGTGAGGGTACACCGAAGAGGTCAAAAGGTTATTGGTTTAAATCTATAAGGATACCATTAAATCAGACTCTTCCTGTTTGTGCACATTACACGATGGTTTAATCTTCGCGACACCCAAGTGAATCATCTATCTATCTATCATCTATATTAGTGAAAGAAAACTTTCCAACTTGATGGAGGATTGTTGGAATTTTGATGAGTTAATTGCAGATATGTATTTTTCATTGTCCCACATTGGTGAGATGGTCCAAGCCCACACGCACGCATAGACTCAAGACGCAAGGATTGGAAAATGACATGATTTAGGTGCACACCATGTCGGTCGTTGGGAGCTTTTATTTTTGGCAATGTTCGGGTCGGATCGAGTTGGAGTCGGTAAGCATGTTAACCAACGTTGACTTTGTGGATAAGTAGTCATAATCTTCTAGAGGCCTCTGAAAACCTCATAAGCTCCAAGGTTGAATTGAATGAGATAGCTATTAGCGTCGCCAACTCGTTGGATTTATCCAACGTTCGAATTCAAATTTATGTTGCCATGAGGAAGCCAGTGAGAGGCAATACATCATCATCAAGTCCCTTTTTTTGGGGGTCTAAATTTTTTCGTGTTAGTATAAATAAATAGGATAAATAGGACCTCTCATGTCCCATTTATTCCACACCTAAAAAACAGAGTCTTCTCTGCACCCTCTCTCTTCAATGCAACTTTCTTTTTGCTTTCTGAGTTTTTGCTGTGTGTTTATCAGTTATTTCATAACTGTTGGAAAGAACAATAATCTTCATTCAATCCCGAGGTTTTACTTTGAATCTTAAAGCCCTAGAACGACTAAAAACCTTTAAGGACATGAGTCATTCTGTGCAGTTTTTAGTAGCCAAATATCAAAGAACATCAAGTTGATATTAAATTATGTCTCATCTTTTAATTCGTCCGACAACCAGATAGTCTTCCTTCTATATTTCTTATAATCATATATGACCACGGATGATCAAACTGATTTGTGGATGAAATTTGGTAACCTAATAATAATTAGATTTTATTATATGCGACGAACTGATATATATTTCTCAATATTATTTGCCGGTTTGTTTGCATTAGAGATTATAACAATTCAATATTGCTTCTTAATAATACTGATCGATCGTCAAATTGTTTATTATCTTGTCTGAAATACAACATCTTCCATGGAGGGAACCTGATTTTCCGTTAATACTCAAGAGTGAAGTGAAGAAACTTGATCTTTTCGTATAATGTTGTTGTTGATTTAGAGGGGTGATCAAAAATTTCAGTTTGGGAGGGTAGAATAGCCATCAATAGTAGTTTGGGGGGGGGGGGGGGGGGGTTACCGATTTTCTGATTTGAATGTAATTAGGGAATTGATTTCTTGGGGTTTAAGAGTTTGCCCCTTCAAATTTCAGTTCTATATTGATTTTCACCTAAATCCGAAAGTATCGAGAACAAAAAATTAGATATTTGAGGAACCGAAGACCGCCCGGGCTTGTCCCAGATGGACAACAGTCCATAGCTCATCCCTCACAAGAGCCCAAAAAAATAGTCTATGTTACATGTTGGTAGTATCTCTCTATTTAGTTAATGTTTTTTATTTAAGAAAATAGTTTCATGGGCCCCAAACATAATATATTTCGTTATATGACATGCATTTTGTCTCTTCGAAGAATTTGATCGTCAACACGAATTTCAAGGACTAAATAAGGAATGTCTGATTTTGTATTACATAAACATCTTTGTTTGTTTTAAATCTCGGTTTTTATTAGGTTATCCGGGGTTAATAATAGTTTCTAGATTAATTTGAACGCGTGATTTTGTTTTACATCTAACACTTTGTTTTTCATTTTGGTCACCTAACTTGTCTAAGTGTCTTAGATTATAAACATATTATATATCTGTGATTTAGATATTGAAATTTTGTATTTTAACTCAATTTGTATATTGAAATTTTATTGTTTTGATATTGTAATTTGCCTTTATTTGTGTTATGAATTGTTTTTTTTTATCACTAAATTGTCTCACCATATAATAATGACTCACCACACAAGTGAAAATATATAGCTGTGATTTGTTAAATAGCTTTTTAATGACCGCAAAGTTTGTTATTTATTTATTTATTTATTTGTATTATTTCATAGTTTATTATTAAATGATAAAGTGATATGTCACCTGTCATTTGTTTGCAATTTTCATTTTGTTCGTTGTGACATTACAACTAATTGATAAATTGAGTATTTTTTTTCATTTGCATATACTTTTATCTTGGTTTTTTGTTATTTTTGCTTATTCGGTTTTACAACTTAGATAACTTTAGCCATTAGATGTTTTTGTTTCGTTACTACTTACTAGTTATTTTTTATATTGTTAGTAGTGACTTCGCATCTAAAAAAGACAGAAGAAGTATTTTTCGTAAATTATTTGATTTCTGAAATTGGGTCTATGTGGGGCTTTATTTCTTTCTCATTTCGGGCCCAAAATATGTTTATAACGGTCCTAATACCGACTTGAAAAATGACATACATTTCAGTTTGGTACCGATATCGATTCAATGGTTCTTGCGGCCCATTTGCTCATCCCTATGTATAATTACTTAAAAATCATGTACGGGGATATAACATTCGTTAACTTGGATGTGAATTTATATGTTTTGGAACATGTTGGATGTACTTTGCCCAATAATACCCTTGTTTATATATCATATTCCTTGTCATATCAACAAGGAATATATGTGAGAAAGTTATCTTTATATCTATTTACTTCATCATATCAATTAAGTAAACTTATTCTAACAAACATTTCTTACTATGGCGAGTTTTTAGCAATTTAGTTTGTTTATTACCCATTTTAGTTTGTCTCTTTCCTTACTTTGTAGAGACATCTTATAAGTTATAACAACCTCCATGATCACATTAATAGGCCAAATGTCTCAAAAAGGTGCTAATGTTATTGCATTGTTTAAAATGTGATCGTGACATATCACTATGTTTATTTTCCTTTTGAAGTTAAGTCACTGTACGCAATTGTGAAAATGGTAATATATATAGTTAGCAACTATTATTATAATATCGTCCCCTACGGCCCTACCTGTAAAGAATCCATCAAAAAGCCATTCGGAGAGCATATATACAATGGTATATGCTTATCGTATCATTTTTTTTAATGGTATTAGATTCTCCAACAAATTTATGACATTTATTATACTCATTATCTTTTATGCATAAAAACATATGAATTATACAATGTTTCAATTTATAATTATGGTGTACCATCACATCTATTTAATTTAAACTATATGGAATTCATGTACACATTATCTTGAGTTTCATTACATTTTGAACAATATATGGACCAATAATGAAAACGGTCATCATCAAATGCAAATAATAGAACAATAATTGGACAAGGCTTCAAGAAAATAACCATAAAAATCCTACCGAAGATACCCAATACAACCAGAATGATTGAAGAGCAAAAAAAAAAAAAAAAGTCGAACCCTAATTAGAAGACCAAAAAATTGAAGATTACTTCAAAAAATCTATTAGCGGCACTCTAATATTAATAGTCTAATTTTAGGGTTTTTTTAATTTTTTATAAATGTATGTTTTGACTTTGTTGCTTTTACAATATATTTTAATGAAGCTATATTTGGATGATATTACATTTTATGGTGTAGTTTATTAGTTTATAAGTTAATAAATAATTAAACATGCGGATTAGATATAACTATTTGGAATCTTATGGACAAAAATCCGCATAAAACCATCCCAAACCGAATCATATTGGGTCCGATGATTTATGAAGATGTCACCCAAACCGAATCGGATTTATGTCGGATAATAATATTGTTTCGTCACCTCTGCCTTTTTCTAAGTTTCACTAGTATAGGGGTCGATTCATTGTCCCAATTTATCTTCATTATAACTATGAATGATCTTCATGTAGCTATGAAAGATGTTATGATTAATAGTATGTTTCAGTGGTGCATTCGTTGGAAATGAAGGTTTCTTTGATATTTTATTTACTAGGTGTAAAACCCGTGTATTACACGGGTTGATTAAAAAAATATTAAAATGTAAATAATATGTATTTTTTAAAATAAAATTTTGAAATGATAAATTAAGAAACATATTAATTGCAATTAGTATAATATTTATTACATTTGATACTTTACATATATAAGGATAAATATTATGTGACTTTTTAATTTTTAAAATTGAAAAAACAATAAATTGATATGTAGATATTATTTATTTAAAAATTATCACAAAATGACAAGTGTCAAAACTCATTAGAGATTGACATGTGACAAAATTATCTTCATTTATTATAGTAGATTCTATATCGATGATGCTTCGTTCTTAGGTAAATGGGATGCGAGAAAAAGTCCAAAATTTAGTTTGATTGTTGGGATTTTTAATTTAGCTTCATGGTTGAAAATCAATCTCAACATGTCGAATATACACAGAGTAAAGAAATATTCGACTAGAATAGATCAAATGGTAGTTACTATAGGATGTGAAACAACTACATTTCCTTTAAAACATATTGGATTACTGGTAGGGGACAATATGTCACAAGTTGATGGTTGATATGTTATAACTGATAGATTTGAGAAAAAAAATTATAACCGGAAAGTTAAGATGTTATCGATTGGAGGTCGACTTATTTCGTTGAAATCTATGTTGGGCAGTTTAGGCATTTTTTACATCTATTTTTTAAAATGTTGGAAACAATATGTCACTTATTACAAGGAGTTAGATCACGTTTTTTTAGGGCGGAATATAAATGAAAAATATCCTTATCGTTATTATAAATCACACACACAAACACACACACACATATATATATATATATATATATATATATACTAATAAAAAAGTAGTTTGTTTTTGCCATGTGTCACCATATTAGACATTCTAATTAATGTCATGCCACTTATGAACCTATTAATTCTCCATTTCAAATTTTAAATTTTCCACTCTAATTACATTAAATTAATAAAATTAGAATATAAAATAAAATAAAACTAATACAGATTATAAGGTGATATAGTTTCACATATTCATTTGAATCAACGATTATAATTTTATATAATTAAAAAAATATTTCTTAATTAATAATTACTTAAAATAATTTATTTAAAATAATTAAATAATAATTTTGAGTTTTACTATAAAAGTTTAGTTAATTTTGTAACCATGGTTTCCACGAGGTATATATATATATATATATATATATATATATATATATATATATATATATATATATATATATATATATATATATATATATATATATATTGGGCTTTAAAAAAGATTGGCCTGTGATATTGCCTACTGCCTACTGCCCACTCCCCCCCCCCCCCCAATGGGTTTGGAAGTCTTGGTGCTTTCAACCTTGTTAGATTACATAGAAGTGGCGATGTTAGTTTCTTAGGTGCTTTTTGTTTTTTGTCTGCATATCTTTTTGGCCTTTTTTGTCTGCGCCGCGCAGACCACGCGCAAATATTAGACTTCGCAGGCTGTTTGCTTTTTTGAAGACTGCAAACCTAAAAAGGTCTGCACGTCCTCTTCTTGGCGCAGATGTGGACCAAAGTCTTCAAACATCTTCAGACATTTTCTAGCCTAAATAACACATATATATCTTTTTTTTTTTAAACTTAGATTTATTCCAACTTTATCTATGATAAACAATTTTAAATTTTTTTTTACTATACCTAAAGAAAAAAGGTTCAACGACACAAATGAATTTTGTGACAAATTTATAAATAAAAATGTAATTACAATAATGGTCGTTAGAGCTGTTTATATGGATATGAAAAAAAACCGTAATATTGTCTTATATTTTTTGTGCCAAATTTTATAAATCATTATTTAATGCTATATCATTCATTTCTTGGAATAAATATTTATGGCCAGTTTTTAATTGATTTAATTGAGAAGGTAAAATGAAAATTTTGAAAATTTCATTTAAAATCAAATTTTATTTTCATCCATTTTACATGTTAAATTCTTTTATCCTTAATTACAATGTTTATGTATATCTTTGCAACCACAGTTTATTGGTTTTTATCAAATATATAACGTTAATTCGTACCATTTTTATAAAATAATACATAAAAGTCGATCTACATTTGTTAATTATCTATAATAAAGTCATAAAATTATTGAAAAACTCTTATAAATTAAAAAAAATCGGTTTAATTAGATTTTAGTTTATTCTAGCAGTTTGCAGATGTTAAAAAACAAACAATCTTTTTCTTTCAGACTGCAGGCGTTTGATCCACCTCTTCTACTGCAGAGGTCTGCAGATGTGGTCCGCAGAATGCAGATAATTTGCCTCAGAAAAAATAAACAACACCTTAATGACTTTGACACCTTATGAGTCAAAGTTGTTAAATCCATTCACGGTTGCTAAGGGGGTTGATGTTGTTTGGGGATGTTTTAAAAAGAAGTGGAGTGTGGGCTAAGACCGTGAGTTTATTTAATCGTTTAAATGACAAAGGCCATTATCACTCATTCACGTTTTTGTATGCGTTTGGCAAATGGTTCTGGAGCACTGTTTTGGAAGGAAGTGTGGATCGAGGATGCTGCTGTTATAGAGAGATTTCCTAGGCTGTTCTTACTTGAAATTAAGAAAGATTGTCAGGTTAATTGAAATAGAGTTAAGTGATTATTTATTAATTTAACTAATGTGATTAGAAAAATGATATTCAATATGTATCATTTCATGAATTGTGAAATTAGTGAAGTTTGTTGCTATAATAGTTATAAAAATATATGATAATATTGTCTTCCTTATAAGAACCTAGTGGTTGAGGTGATGAATTCCACAAATGATATCTAAGGTTCAAATTAATATGGGTGCACTTACTACTACTTACTGGCGGTTTTACTATGGTGCCCATAGTGGTACCGACAATGCCTAGTTTTTCGGACACGGTGCAAAAAATTTCGAAATTTCTAAAATTTCCCATGACACCCCTACTATGAGATCATGCACTAGTGCTCCATGATTTACACCGAAGTGATTGACATTTGGATGTGTCCGACGTGCACCTCTTAGATGATGTGATTTAGCATCTCATCTCAAAACCTAAGAATAATATAAATGGATACAATGTCGGTATTAAATTAAAAAAAAAAAAAATCAATGCAAATAGCCAAATATGCTTGGGTACATACATGATACACCAAGCAAACGTTTTTAGCTAGTCATATATATGGATTGTCATCTCAACCTTTTTCCAAACCAATACAGCAATCGACACAACGTAGAAGAATATTAAAGTCTACAAGTCTACAAGCAAGACCCACCTCTCTCT
The DNA here is from genome assembly GCF_052849685.1 of Lactuca virosa. NCBI lineage: Eukaryota > Viridiplantae > Streptophyta > Magnoliopsida > Asterales > Asteraceae > Lactuca > Lactuca virosa. The sequence goes on from NC_136426.1 coordinate 122,193,394, forward strand.
CTCTCTCTCTCTCTCTCTCTCTCTCAGAGACAGACACGCACACACATATATATACATGGTTGAGAAAGTTGATGGTGAAAACAGAAAGTCTCAACCAAGAATTATTTCTTCAAAACTGTCATAAGTCTCTGTCTTTTTAACTTCACACTTTCACTTCAATTATCACATATCCTTTTTCTTCTTCTTCAAAGTAAATCCTCTTTCATTTCCCTTTTCCCCTCTGTTATCGACTTCCTTATAATTGCAAACGACATAGAGTGATCTGCATCTCTTAAGCTAGCGATTCATGTTTTATTTGATCACATGTACTGTTTTTTTGTTTTAAAAGAAAAGTAAAATATGATTCCATTTATATTGGTGTTCATAGTGTTTCACTCTTGGGATGTGTATTTTCATGTTTTGGATTAATTGGTCTTTAATCGAGTTTTTGAATCTAATAATTATGGGTTTTAGGTGTTTTTCATGTTTCATGTTTGATCTTATCCCGTTTGTTGCAGGAAAACCATCGACGGAGGTAGCTTGTATGTTCGAGTGTGAATTGACGATTTTAGCCTCCAATTATCAACTGGTTAAATATTATGGCTGAGAAAAACGATGGATGTCCATATGGAAATCCAACAAGATTTCCCTTTTCCATTTTCTTTAAAGATGCGAGGTACATTACCTTTCCATTTACCTGTTTTCAAATATTAAACTAACCATTATATTTTTGATATAATAAATAAATGCTTATTTTTTATATATATATATATATATATATATATATATATATATATATATATATATATATATATATATCTTAATAATATTTTCTAAATTGAAAAAGCTATTGTGCACTCGATCATCTGAATTCTGATTAAAATTGTTTATAAATGTTGTAACATAATTTAAAAACTTGTTCTATACTTTTTGTGCTAAAATGGTAATACGTGTATTTTTCAGGTCAGCATTAAAAATGGACGAACTTGGCGTCGAAATAGCTAAAATTGCCTTACCAGCTGCACTTGCTTTGACAGCCGATCCTATTGCCTCTCTTGTGGACACAGCCTTCATTGGTCAAATTGGTAATTTCATATATTCTAATGTGTTTTTATTTGTATGTTAACAATGAATCTATGATTACGATAAAATTATACATACAATAGTTAGAAAACATATTAATTCAAATAAACATGTATACATGTAGGTGCAACTGAACTAGCTGCTGTGGGAGTTTCGATAGCTGTTTTCAACCAAGTATCAAGAATCGCAATTTTTCCTCTAGTAAGCATTACAACATCTTTTGTGGCTGAGGAAGACGCAATCATGAACTCAAGTCATCAAATGCAAGGGCCCACTACAAATAGCGAAAACAAAAAGTTGCTCGAACTACAAAACATAAGTATAATACTGTTACCAAATTTCATTTTATTATGATTTATGACATCCAACTAATTTGTTATTTATCAAAATATAAACTTGTCCAATGTAGAGCTTGAGTCGCTCGATGAGGAGTCAATAATTACAAGCTACGAGAAAAAACGGATCCCGTCAGCTTCATCTGCTATAATCATCGGGGTTGTTTTAGGGTTTTTGCAAACTGTGTTTCTAATAACTGCATCGAAGCCCATTTTGGGCATAATGGGGATCAAATCGGTATGTAAAAAAGCTAAGTTTTCGCTTATTATAAAGTAACTTTTTTTATTTTAAAAAAAGAGTACTTTATAGTCTATATGTACCCTTGACAGAGAACATGTCTAGGTTTTGAACAACTGTCAAAGCCTGGACACTGATTCTTTTGAATATACAGGACTCTCCTATGTTGTACCCCGCACAACAATACTTAAAGTTAAGGTCGCTTGGTGCTCCTGCGGTTCTACTTTCGTTAGCGATGCAAGGAGTCTTTCGTGGATTCAAAGACACAAAAACTCCTTTGTATGCAACCGGTAAGTGGAAAATGAAATAATGATATATTGTCTATAATACATCATTTATTGTATTTTCTAACTAACTTAAGTTTAATTTTAAATGAGTTTAAGTGGCCGGAGATGTGACAAATATTATTCTAGACCCAATATTTATTTTTGTTTTTGGTCTTGGCGTTAGCGGTGCGGCCATTGCTCATGTTATATCTCAGTAAGTTATCTTAAAATCGTGTTTTTCTTTTTCTACAAATGCTTACATTTTAATTGTTTACTTTTATAGATGAATAATTCAATTTACATATGTGAACGTGAAAGTATATTTTTTGGACTAATTAAAGAAAGATGTGACACAATTGTTGGTTTAGTATCGGTGTAGGGTTATTGACCGGGTTCATAATTATAAATATATACAAAAAGCAACGCCTCACATATTTATCGTAATGCACAATGTACAACTAGATGGTGAACCATGACCTCTCTCTTTGGTCAAAAGTATTGAGAGTAATGTACAACTGAAAGTTTCACAGGACTTATATATATATATATTTAAATGACTTCTTAATAAGGCATAGTTTTAGGCTACTACTTAAGCCTTTGATACATTGTAGCATGCCCTACTAAATTCTATACCCTTCCAAACAACTTTTCAAGATTTTAGAAACGTCTACAAGGTTTTAAGAATTTTTCAACCGGTTCATTACATCATATGACCATTTATATACCACAGATTATAAAAAATCAAATTAAAGACATTTATTTTAGCATCAAAAGTCAAATATATCGCCTTTTTTCCTTTAAAAACTCATTGATCTTTTGACACTTGTGTGTAGGTACCTAATTTCAATAATACTCTTTTGGAGATTAATAGAAAAGATTGATATCGTACCACCTAATTCTAAGCATCTACAGTTTGGTCGATTTCTCAAAAACGGTGATTATATCAATTTCATGTCTTATTTAAACAATGTAAACGGGATCAAATATTTATTTCTCAATTTTTATTTTGGTTTATGTTTCCAAGAAGCAGGTTTTTTGTTGCTAATGAGAGTGACGGCTGTAACATTCTGTGTAACATTAGCTGCATCAATGGCTGCAAGACAAGGGTCAACAACAATGGCTGCCTTTCAAGTTTGTTTGCAAGTTTGGCTTGCAACTTCACTTTTAGCCGATGGTTTGGCTGTTGCAGGACAGGTTTCTGTTTCTATCTCAGTCACTATATATTTTTTATTCTTTTTGGCTCTCACATATAAAATCTTGTATCTTGCTTAAATCTTTCAAGGCTATAATTGCAAGTGCATTTGCAAAAATGGACTACGAAAAGGTTACTGCAACCGCTTCAAGAGTATTGCAGGTACACTAAAGCACCCGCAATATGAAAGTTTTTAATTAAGTTTTGTAGTGCCATATCAACATTAAGTCAAGAAAAGGAAAAATATGTTTAATATCATAATATGTCTCTTATTAGGTCTAACTCTGTCAGATTCATAGTCAAGTCTCTTACTCGGTCAGATTCATAGTCAAGTCTGTTTAAAAGTCTCTTACTCGGTCAAATTCATAGTCAAGTCTTATTCGGTTAGACCATGACTCAATCAACAACTCTTAAGTTTTTTCAAAACTTATTTATGGGTCCCACAAATCTTATCTATTTATAAATAATAAGATAAAAGATGAAATATAATTATGAAAAAACTCTCACATAAGCTCTTATTGTGGATGTTGTTATTGATGGTACGACTTGTCAATGCAGTTAGGTGTAGTTCTCGGGGTTGGGTTGGCTATTCTCTTAGGGTTTGGATTACACTTTGGAGCAAGATTGTTTACAAAAGAAGCCGGTGTCCTACATCTCATTAGCATCGGAATCCCGGTATTATTTACTCAAAGAAAATTAAAAACTATTTTTTTTGGCTCGATCTTTAAAACTAACTCTAACAATATGATGATCTTTTTTTCGTGTATAGTTTGTTGCAGGAACTCAACCAATCAACGCATTGGCCTTTGTTTTCGACGGTGTCAACTTTGGAGCATCTGATTTTGCATATGCAGCATATTCTATGGTTCGCTTCTTTTCACCATTTTTTTTTTCTTCACCATTTTTTTTTTCTACCTTTTATATCATTTTGTAGGTTCATACAAAAGAACCTACAAAATGAAATAAATCAAATCGAACAAATGGATATTTCTTCAATTGAGACTATTTTAACTTTTTTTTTTGGATCTTAGGTTCTCGTTGCTATAATTAGCATTATATCATTATTTGTCGCCTCAAGCCATGGGTTCATCGGTCTATGGGTTGCTCTGACTTTATATATGAGTATGAGAGCATTCGCGGGATTTTGGAGGTACTTTTTCATACTCTAAAGCCAAAACACGATGTTTTGTCTTTGTTACGACATGACACACAGAAGCGCAGACTGTCTGCCCTTCTGTGTGTCCTGTCTATTTTTGTGTCTATCTATCTACGCATACATCCTCAAGTACTATCGCCATGTGCTTTTGCAGGATAGGGACAGGAACCGGGCCCTGGTGCTTTCTAAAGGGAATTACCTAGATTTAGTTCATTCGGTCAAAAATAAAAGAAACATATCTTTGTTTATTAAGCACTTCATAAAGATGATATGTGAAATTGATCCAAGTATATGAAATGCAAAAACATGCTAGAATTCTCTCAAGGCAGTTACATAATGTGACATATCAAAATTTTAAAAGTACAAATTCAAACTTGAAATATAATTCGGCCTCATGCCATGTATGATGTATAACATCTTTAACCTACACAACCCTCCAACAAACACAAAAATTATTTGCAAGGTTAAAGAATCCTGAGCAAAAATCTAGGAAACCAGATTTGGATTTGGTTAAATCCTAGTAGTAAAAGAAAAAAGCACAGGAAAAGTCAGAAGGTTCTGAGTTTTGTGATCAAATTGGTACCTTTTTTTTAACTACCATAAGCCGATGAACTTCCACCAGACACCTCCAACTCCAAGCCAGATGATGATGTTGACCACAGAGATAAGGAACCCATAACCCCACCATTTTGCAAGAGGGACATAGTTTGCTCCATAGAAAACTGGAGCTGACCCGATTCCATAATGGGTCAACCCACCCATGAGGTTGGAAAGAAATGCCAACACCATTGCTGCAAACAGAGGTGGTGTCCCAAGGGCAGTGGCAACTGACAAGAAGGCGGTGAACATGGCACCAATGTGAGCAGCTCCACTAGCGAAAAAGTAATGGGAGTAGAAGTATAGAAGAACTAGAATCCCAAAAGATGCTTGCCATTGAAGACCTAGTCCACCTACAAACTGCATTCAAAAGATTTTCAGATTTTGTTATGTTTGGAGGATGAATGTATGATGAAATTGAAAACATACCTTGACCACGGTTTGACTGAACCAGGAGATGAGACCATATTTGTTGAGGTACCCTGCCATTGCAATGAGTGCAGCAAACCATGTAAGGGTGTCCCAAGCAACAGATTCACCTAAGCATTCTTTCCATGTCACAACTCCTGTTATAAGAAGAACAGATAGTCCAAGAATTGCAGCTGTAACAGCATCAACATTCAGCATTCCTCCAAATATCCATAGCCCAACCTAACTCCAGAATTGTTCAGTTAGTACTAACTACAGTATGAATGAATAAATCAACGTAGTTAGTGACTAATGAGTAATCAGTTTACCATACCGTAAGAAGCAAAGTGCCTGCCATGATGATTTCGTTCTTTGTCATTGGCCCCATTTTCTCCAATCTCTCTTTCGCAAGCTTGGGTGCATCAGGGCTACTTTTCACAGATGGTGGATAGATTAAGTAGAGAATGAGTGGGACTACAATCAATGATACCATTCCAGGAACGATCGCAGCTGTTGCCCAATCGGTCCACCCGATTGTCTGCTTTATGGTGTTAAACGTCAAATTAGCACTCAGTGGATTGGCAGCCATTGCAGTCAAGAACATAGATGAGCTAATAACCGACGTCTGGAAACAAGTCAACATCAACCATGAACCTAGCTTATGCTCGGTTCCATCGCCTACATTACTCCCACAAGCAACGCATAAGGACTTAACCAAGGGCAAGAAAATTCCTCCTGCTCTAGCGGAAACTGAAGGAATTGCTGGTGCTAACAAAGCCTCACTGAAAACCAAACTATATCCTAGCCCTAACGATGAGCTACCGAATAACGAGACAAATTGGTAAGCAATTCTGTTTCCTAATCCTGTTTTGATAAATCCTCTGGCGAAGAAGAAGGCAAGAGCAATTAACCAAGGGATCGGATCACCGAAAGCCGAAAATGCAGCGGCAAACGTCAGTGTTTTGGTGAGAACGCACGCACCTAGTCCCATTAACGCTACAGCGCCGAGTGGGAGAGGCTGTGTGATGATCCCAACGATAGTTGCGAGAAATATCGAAAGCAATTGCCATGCATTCTTAGAAACTCCAGTAGGTACCGGAACGAACCAGAGGATAACACCGGTAGCGATTGAAGCAAGCAGAGGTTTCATCGCCGCTCCTTGCCATGGCACCGGCGCTGGAGCAGGATCCTGTTTAGCCGGAACTACAGCAGCAGATGCTTGTACGGAGAAATTCAGGTTTCTCTTCGGTGATTTAAGGCTGAGTAGCGGCAAGCGAGGAGTAAGATTTGATGTGTATGAAGAAGATGACCGGAGGTGGTGCTGACTGTTTGATCTGTTGAGATTTAACGGAGGAGATTGTTTGGACGATATGCGGTGGTTTGAGGTGGCGAATGACCTGAACCCTAGGTTGACGGAGGCGGTGAGGGCTACCGACGCCATCGTTACGACTAAACGATGGCGTTTGACGGCGGAATCCGGGATCTGTTTGTGTGTGGTTTGAATATGAAGAATGAACAATTGGACAGTTGAGAAATCGAAGGAGTCCACGTTTATATAAAGGTGAGAATTCTCGATATTTCAGCCGTTAGATTAAGATCCGACGGCTGAGAATGCAGTATTAGTTGGCCTCGTTTTGTCCGTTGAAAACCTTTCGCTGTTTCCGTCTCTCTATGGCCTTTGAGTTCACTGAAGACAGGGTTTTTGCTAAACTGCGCCAGGACGAACAGAGCACCGAATAAAATCCTACGTGGCGATTGTGATTTGACACGTGGAGAGATGAGAGTGGATCGCAAGTAGATGGAGAAAAGGGTTGAGGGAGCATGACTTTCTGACCACTGAAATGCACGTTGCTTCTTTTCTATGTCTTTAAACTAAGAGTAAATTACACGAATCGTCCTATAGTTTGGGGTAATTTACGCGTTTGGTTGCTAACTTATTTTTTTAACTCGAAAGGTCCTTACTATTTGTTTTCGTTACGCACTTGGTCCCTATTGTTTGTTTTTGTTACGTGCTTGGTCCCTATCTTACCCAAAAAGACTATTATTTAAATAGGAAAAGATGGTGGACATTAGCGGAGCATTATTAGGGCCAGAGGGGGCTGTAGCCCCCCTGATTTTTTGGTTCTAAATACCCCTTATAGTTTCATTTTATACATTTTATACCCAAAAATATAAAATTTTGACATTGGCCCCCCTGCTTACCAATTTTTATACATATTATATATTTGCCCCCCCCCCCCCCCGAATCAAATGTTGAAGCTCCGCCCCTGATGGTGGGGTAGGTAAGGTAAGGCGATAAGGGTGACGTTGGGGTGTGTTTATTTATATAAATTAAAAAAATCAAGGGCAAAATAGTCTTTTTGGAAAATATAGGGACCAAACGCGTAACAAAAACAAATAACAAGGACCTTCCGAATTAAAAAAATAAGTTAGGGACCAAACGTACACTAAACCATAGGGACCATTCGTGTAATTTACTCTTGAACTAAAATATAAAAAAAAATCCACAAAAATAAAACATCTTTAAAAAGAAATTGTTCAAATTTTGTTCAATTCCAAAAGAAATTGTTATAAGTTTTACACATCACAATTTTCACATGTACCAAATCACTCAACGCATTATGGTTTAATACAATTTTGATATCAAAAGGTTAAAATGGACTAATATGAAAATATTATCGATAAATGAATATGAGTATGGATTCATTGGGTCCATATGGCCCAAGTATCTAATTAAACCATACTCTTTTGTCTTGTGAATTGTGAATTGAAAGAAAGGTATCATATTAGCCACATAACATGCAACTCTTGTTACTAGTTATTTGTCTCGTTATTTGATTCATTATTACACCCAACCTTCTTTGGAAAAACAAATTATTATATTTTATATCTTTATCTTAAATGTTTTATAAAATTCATCTATAATGTTTTCTGAAGTCCTAATATCAGTGGGTATGGACATGACCTCTTTTGTGAGGTGATATCTGTGATGATGAATTAAACTGTATTATCATAAAAGAAACAAATGTATATTGTGAAATGAAAATTACAAAAACAGTTTTATTGTTTGTAAATGTGAAATAATATTATTAAAATCATGGAACATACAGACATAGAAATCATGTTTAACATGTTTTTCTCCCAAATTTAAAAGTGTATTCATTTGCACTTTTTGCAGTGAAAAGTAAAGATTTATATATAGGAGTTTAATTGAGTAGTTTTTTTTTCTTTTCTTGCGAGCATATGAATAATTGATATTATTTTTGGCATTTGAGATTTACTTCATTTGTGTTATATTAACAATCCTATATATGTTGCAAACTAGAGATGCAAAAGTCCGGTAAAAAAACATAGTGTGATGATGATCCGAACCTGACATACAAATAAATAGGTTTGGATTGACGTTAAACGGGTTCGGGATATTTTTGGTTTGACCCATGTAACACGTATAATAAACAGGTCACGGTCGGGTTGTTATGCATGTTTGCAGTCCCGTTTATTTTGGTAAGAGATTAGGAGTCCATGTTATTTCCATTTTGATAGTAATTGTGTTTGATTATTCAAGATCTTCTTTCAATAATTTTTCTTATGAATACAAACTTTATTGATTAAAAAATTAAAAACAAATAACTTTATAAATAAGTATGAAGACTAAACTGCACAAATGGTCCCTGTGGTTTACTCAAAATTGCCACTTTGGTCCAAACTTTTCATTTTGTTGTGGGTTTGGTCCAATTTGCTTTGAACTTTTTTATAATGACGGATTTGCCCTTGCTTTTTCAGTTTATTTATTTATTTAAATGTTTTTATAATTAAAAGAAAATAAAAAACCAATTAATCTCTCTCTCCCTGTCCTGTACGAAGCTAACCCAACTCATCTTCTCCAAGCAAACCATAAAAAATGATGATCAGAAATCGATGAAACCAGCAACATTCAAACCATAAAAAATGATGATCAGAAATCGATGAAACCAGCAACATTCATCGCAGATGTCTTTCCACCAAGCAAGGACACAACAAGATTCGAGCACTACAAATTCAGAAGACATACCCTATTTTTGATTTCTTTTGGGGTATAAAAAGGCATAGAAGACAGAAGCCCTTGGGGTTTACATTTTCTTGGGGGATCCACTATTCATCATCTTCTTTGTGAACCACATTCAATCCAAAAACAATGAAAGGTCTGTGAATTTTTTTGATAAACACATCCCTTTCTTCATCCACTTTCAGATGTTCTACCCCCAATCTCTCCGTTTCTGATTTGCAGGTGTCATTAAAGTTTGAACAAGAATACCCATAAAACCCAAACAAAAAATAACTTAAAGCTTGAACGATGCTCAAGAACAGGGGAAGAAATCAGCATCGATTACTGAAATCATAAATCCCAAATGGAATAATCAAGAAAAAGAAGAACTCATGAAGACCCAATTCACAGGTCTAAAATCCAAGATCAAATGATTAAGAAACAGAAGAATACATAAACATCCACTTCAAAAATCCCCAATCGATCGATCAAGCAAGAAACAAGAAAACCCACAAAAATCCAACTGGAAGATCAAGCACATCGTATCCTCGTCTCTCATTAGAAAAAGACATCGCACCTAGATAGATTCCAGTCAAAAACACGAGACCCATTTCCTCCAACCCGATTCTCTATGAACACTCCTGTCATCTGGACACGAGACCCATTTGAGACACCTCTTGCAAAAGGTTCTTGTACACCCCTGTGATCTAGACCTTCTCTGATACGCATATACAACGACAAGTTAAATCAACTCCTCTGTGTCAGCTCTTGAAGACGCTTCTTATACGTTTGTTTCTATGAAATCGATCTCAAAGAAGAGAAAATCCTCAAATCTCACTTCTATTAACTTCAATCAAAGCGTCTAGTATTAATGTTGATCGTCGATTTCGATCGGAACATTCAAAGATCGTTATAAAGGGTTATTAGGGTTTGGAGTTCTGATTTCTAGTGACGTGTGTGTGTTTTTTTTTTTGAGGAAAAAGACAATCAGGTCAAAAAGAAGAACATGAGAGAGAGAGAGAAGAGAGAGAGAGAGAGATTAATTGGTTTTTTATTTTCTTTTAATTATAAAAACATTTAAATAAATAAAAAAAACTGAAAAAGCAAGGGCAAATCCGTCATTATAAAAAAGTCCAAAGCAAATTGGACCAAACCCGCAACAAAATGAAAAGTTTGGACCTCTGGTGTTAGTCCAAACCTTTTTGGACCAAAGTGGCAATTTTGAGTAAACCACAAGGACCATTTGTGCAGTTTAGTCAAGTACGAAATATGTTAAAAATAAATGAAAGGATGTTATGTATACATGCTCTTATATGAAGGACAAAAGTGCAAAAATGGTCCATGTGGTATGCATTTTTTTTGTGGTTTTAGTCCAAACCACGACTTTTTTGGATTGGTGGTCCTTTTGAGGTAGTTTACTTGTAACTTTGGTCCTTTGCTAAGCGACCGGACGATAGTGGAGATGTCATTTTCTGTGACCTGAGCGCTGCTATTTCTGTTCCAGTGGGAAACAGGAGAGATATTGAGATTTTCGGTTTCCGAGGTTGGGGGTGAGCCTTGTGGCGTAGTTTTGGTTACGATCTTTCATCAGAGTATCTGGGCAGTATGTCTGCCGCGAGGTAAGGATATAGCATGAGTAGGTTGTCAGTGGGGACTGAGATGGTCAAGGACCAGGATACACCCTATTTGAGCATAGTAGGGCATGTGTTAGCTGCAACAACGGACGGTCAAGAGAAGTATATCGGAGCGGTGGCTCTTATTGTCTATGATGGGTATCGAGTGTGGAAATGAGGTCTCTGCTCTTATGATAATTCACGTGATGGGACGTCAGTTGAGGAGTCGAGGATGAGGAGCATGTTAGTTCATTATTTTCAGACTGAGGGTCAATATTACTACTGGACAGTTGAGATGTCCGGTAGTGGGATGGTACGAGATTCTGAATGACTAGAGTCAGTCATGATGAGAAGTTTCTGAGGATTTCATCTGAGATTCGGGGTAGTTGGAGTTGTTTGATCTCCATCGGGGAGATCATCGAGCATTGTGTATCACCTTCCAAGGGTAGGTGCGATGTTACTGGTAAAAATAGTCTGTGGGATAGATTGTTGGTGAACCAATTGGTGATGGTTCGAACCCTGAGTGGGGGAGAACCGGGTACCTTTGAGGAGATTAGAGGTTGTTCAAGAGTGGTTGGAGAACTGGATATAGAGACCTGCGGTGCGGATTCCTAAGACCAGGGTTATTGGTGGTCAAGGCGAAGTGCAGAGCGAGATAGTGCATGTGGTATGTGTTAAGGAAAGGATGAGTGTCTCCACGGCAGGTGGTTGTCGATCGCAGACCGTGTGTGGCATGAAGATTAGTGGTGAATCCTGAAGGAACGCATTGTTGTATCTGTGTATGATGCGGTAAGTAGGAGATCAGTGGTTGAGACAGGACGTCATGAGGTTCTGTGATGGTGTACCGAGGTATCCGAGTATGATGTTCTAAATTTCGGACTATTTTGAGACTTGAGTTATGGGATGACGAGTGGTGTATCAGGTGTCTACGGTTCCAGTGGGAGCCCTTTCAGCTAGTTGATATCAAACGGGATTATTCGAGAATGTGGATTGCAGCAGGGAAAGGTGTTTTGTTATGGCAGATGTCGTCAGAAATAGCAATGCATAATTTGGGTAAGTATGTACACCTATGGTTGGTCCGCAGGGCATGAGTTAATGATCGCAGTGTGGCGTCGACCTGAGGATGAGATTGTGAAGTGGTAAGAGCAAGGGTGGTGATGCTACGGGGAGCCGTAGTACTCACTATTCAGTGAGAGGTTGTGGTGATGCTACGGGGAGCCGTAATACTCACTATTCAGTGAGAGGTTGTGGTGATGCTGCGGGGAGCCGTAGTACTCATTATTCAGTGAGAGGTTATGGTGATGCTGCGGGGAGCCGTAGTACTCACTATTCAGTGAGAGGTTGTGGTGATGCTACGGGAAGCCGTAGTACTCACTATTCAGTGAGAGGTTGTGGTGATGCTATGGGGAGCCGTAGTACTCACTATTCAGTGAGAGGTTGTGGTGATGCTGCGGGGAGCCGTAGTTTTCATTATTCAGTGAGAGGTTGTGGTGATGCTGCGGGGAGCCGTAGTACTCACTATTCAGTGAGAGGTTGTTGTGATGTTGCGGGGAGCCGTAGTACTCACTATTCAGTGAGAGGTTGTTGTGATACTGCGGGGAGCCGTAGTACCCACTAGTCAGCAAGAGAATGTTGCGACGAAGTACTCTCTGATCAGAGCGTGAGACAGAGGAGTTTTGGGCTTGGGTAGCCCTAATATTTGAGTTTTGTGGGAGCCTGGTGGTCGAATCAGGGGTGAGACTGGGATCTCCATAATTGTCGGGAGTTGTTATATTCTAAATTGAGTAATGGTTGTCGCAACCAAAGGGAAGTGGATAAGTGAAGAACGCATGAGTTGCAGGTCATGAGTCATGAGTTGAGTGGTTCGTTGGGACGAGTGGTTCCAATTCTGTGTCGGATCAGACTCTCGAGTTGAGTTCGATTCTAGTAGTGCATCGAGTAGACAGAATGAGATTCCAGATTCAGAGATGCATTTCATTTGGAAGGGGGTATTGTTCCATATGGTGTCTTGGACTGGAGTGGGTCAATTCGTTGGTATGAGAAAACCGTGAAACGCATGGAACTAATGAGTAGTGGACGACAGAGATCGAGAGTGTGTCAAATTCAGTATTCGCTTGAGGTACAGCGAACTCCGTGACTGGTGTGTGTCACACTGGGCCGAGATAGTTGTTGTGGAAAGGAAGTAGACGAGACGTTTTGGGACATGCAAGGGGTAACCTTTAGAGGTTCAGCTGCTGGGTCGGGTGAGGACCCGGTGCTCAGTTTTGAGAGGGGAGCTGAGGTTTATGTTTGTTAGATGTCGGAGGACGCTTCAGAACAAGCATGATCATTATCTGTGTTTGAGGTCAGGGTGTTGAGGATTCGTTGTTCAGATGGATTTGATTACAGTACAGTGGATGAGTCCATGTTGTGATGTGATCCTTCCATTCCTTGGTATATGATTTGGGTTGTTTATCATGTCTGGGACGAGTGATCGGTAGCCAGTTTTGGGCATGGACTTGTTTTTATCGGTCCCCACCAGAGAATCAGAGGTGCAGTGAGCTATCATGGTTTATTATTCGAGGAGCGAATAACGAGGTGACACCTGAAGAGAGCGGTTTGGCTGTGTATCGAGATACTAGAGTTTCCAGACTCTTGAGAGTCAGGAGGGGTAGCGTAGTGGCAGTGAGTCTGTCCTTTTCCAGGGAGGAGTTCATGTTGGATTCAGGTGCCCAGAGAGAAAGATAGCTGTGTGGTATGAGATCCTTTGGATGGTGCTGTTCGATTATTGGATTAGATCTATATGTTGTTGAGAAGCGATTTCGAGGGCGAAATCTAATTCAAGTGGGGGAGAATTGTAACATCCGGATTTTCAGGGACATTATTGTGTATGTTAATCTTGATATTTAAGGAGGGACTCGACGAGTTAAGGGACCAACTCGCCGAGTCGAGTCGAGATTGCCACGTGGATTTAATGAATGGACTCGACGAGTCAGAGGAGGGACTCGTCGAGTAGGTGCTGGGCAGAGAAACCCTAATTTCTCGGGTTTGGGACCTATTTAAAGGCATTTATAGCCTCAATTGCGGCTACCTTCCCCTGAGAGCAAACCCTATTTGCTATTGTAGCTAGAGAGTGAGAGAGAAGCTCATATTGTGGTTCTTGGTGCATTTCTATGGAGAATGATGAAGAGCTTCTTGATGGGGAACAAAGGAAGGCAGTGGATCTGTGGTATTGAGTGTTTCAGCTGCTAAGAGAAGGTACAAAGTTCTCATCTTGTTCATTGCTTGTACTAGATCTCATTTTGGGAGTTTTAGGGCTTTGCTTCCATTCTTTTGAATCTATGAGTCAAATGAGACCTGGTTGTGGTTGGAAACCTCAGATCTGGACCTCCTAAGGTCCTTAGAGTCTAGATGTCTCAGCTTTAGTGGTCCAAATGAGGGTTGATGAGCAAAAACCTTCATGAAGAGCATGTATTGGCGTTTTGAAGCAATAGCATCATGTATGAACGTAAAGATCTAAGCTTTACGTAATTATTGAGCCTTGGGATGATAGATCTATAGTTTAGAGTGATAGATCTGGTTGAAATCGTCTGAATGAGAAATCAGATCAAAGGGACTCGCCGAGTCCATGACCTGACTCGACGAGTCGGAAAGGGTTTGTCCCGATGGATTGATTGTTCGATAACTCGGCGAGTTGGGGGTCAACTCGACGAGTTGAGCTGGACTTTTGAGACTTCTGAGGATACGAGGGGACTCGACGAGTCGCAGGAGTGCACTCGACGAGTCAGGTCAAACTTGGACTGTTGACTTGAGTTTGACTTCTGTTGACCATGGGGTTTTGGTCAACATATGTGATGGAGACCTTGGAGGGGGTAAAATGGTCTTTTACCCACTTTAATGAGTTAGAAAGAGAAAGACCCGCCTTCGATTATCTGAGTTGTGAGAAGAGTATTAATAAGAGATATTCATCCTTTGTGTTAGGAGGAGACTAGTTCGAGATCCGAGCGCGAGGGTCCAACGATATAGACCTGACCGAAGGGTCCAACGAGCTATGACCGGACCAGAGGGTCCAACGAGCTACGGGACTGGAGGTTCCGGCTGAGACACATCGACCGGAGGGTCGTACTGTAGCCTCGAGTGGCGTATGTGTTGTATGTGGTATTTTGAGGAACTCACTAAGCATTTATGCTTACCGTGTTATGTGATATGTGTTTCAGGTATCAGCGAGGGTCGCGGGAAGGCGCCGACATGAATTGTACACACTGGCAGAAGATTCTGTGTTGAGATTCTGGGATATGTTTTATTGTGATGACATTGATACATGAGATTTTGAGAATATTATATGAGATTTATTATGTTTGAAAAATGAAAAATTGTTTTAAAATTTACGTCGTTACAGTCTTTCTCCCTCACCTCTTGAAACATTGAATCCACCTCTCCATTACAACCGAAAGCTGCAATTTGCTCCCACCACCACCAACATCGGCTGCTACCGGCCAAGGTAAATGATTTGTTGACTCTACCCCGCTCAATGCTAACAGATCCACTGCTATCCCTTCCTGTCAGCAACCCTAAATCAAATTTGAGGAAAAGAACCCCTACACCTCCATTTTTTCCGGCAACACCACAATCACCACCGATTATCACCTCCCATCCATTTCCTCCCTATTTAGCCTCTCCCGTATTCTCCATCTCATCCCTAACTGGCTAACCACATGTAATTTTTCCAAACCCAAATCCTCATATGCGGAGATTGAACCGATGTGGGTGGGGGAACTCATTGGCTCTGCAACAGGAACAACAATGGAGTTGAACCTGAGATAAGGTAGGGACGATAGCAGACATTGGTTGCTGACGGTGGGTGGTTCTTTCCCACCACTGATGGTTATTGAACCTCCATGAGCATCATCATCATCATCAAACCCACCACCGATCACCATTCTCTTACGTATTTCTCATATGCCCCAAACGTGCAACACCATTGCCACCCTATAGCTCTGTCGACCACCATTTAACCATCCATTAACCACCTCCTTACACCGCCACCCCTGTTCACAGTTATGGGTTTTGTGAGGGCTTCCACTTGTTGATTTCAAGAGCTTCTTCATGGATAAATGAAAGAACACAGACACATATTCACTTGCAAATCGATTATAGTGTGTGTGTGTGTGTGTTTATGTGTTCATCATTTATCTGCAGGTATGTGGGTATTTGTGTGTATATGTTTTTGTTCCTATAAGTACACTTTGTGGATGAGTTAAAGACTTTAAGGCTGCAATACATGATTTATGTATCCCTGGTAACAAGAGTAATGGATCTGTGTCCTTGGTTTAGTGGGTTCGAGCCTAAAAGGCATTCGATTGCTTGGAATGTGTAGAAATGGCAAAGTGTACCAGGAGAGAGAGAGAGAGAGAGAGAGAGAGAGAGAGAGAGAGAGAGAGAGAGAGAGAGAGAGAGAGAGAGAGAGAGAGAGAGAGCCCTTTTTTATTTTTTTTAATTATTAAAATAAATAAATTAGTATTAGATTTAAAAAAAAATGAAAGAAAAATGGAAAATAAATACCCCAAGGGTATTACAGTCATTTCACTATTTGGAGGGACCAAAAACGCAACGAAACTAGCTCAAAAGGACCACCAATCCAAAAAAGTCGTGGTTTGGACTAAAACCCCAAAAAAATGCATACCACATTGACCATTTTTGCAATTTTGTCTATATGAAGGGGACCTGTAAATTTGACTATGCCCTATGAACCTTAAACTTGAATATTACTGGTGAACCCATATAATTAAATAGGTTTGACAGGTTATGTTTGTGTTTGACAGATACAAGTTAGTAATTAGTATTTACGTGTTTATGGTTGAAAAAAAAAAACATTGTGAATGTGCAAAGATTAACACCCACTCATGCTTAGCAATTAGTATTTATTTGGTGGAGACAGTTTAAAGTTTAAACTAACTTAAACATGAATAAAGTCTTTTCACGAATGTGTAGTGGGGTTCTAAGTGGCAAATGGAACCACCTATATTATCGTGAGTTCATGAATACCTTTTAGCATGGTTGATGCATGTTTTGTTACAGTTTCGAAAAACATATGGTTGATTATTGATACACCTTCATTTTATATAGTATTTTTGTAAATAACTCTTATTATAAATCGTATTAATATTTGATTAACACGATAAAGTTCTTATATAAATAATCATAAATACTTAATATCCACTTAGATGATATAATGATGGAAACGAAGATATATTTTTTTACCTATCCACGTAGATGATATAAGACCTTCCGGTATGGATAGCACGACTGCCTTCGTGGTTGAGCTGGACCACGACCACGTCCTTATACACCATCCCGGCCGGTTGTGGTTCATGGTTCTCGTGGTGGTTCGTTGTGCATATCACGAATTGAAACGAACAATCCTATTGGTTGTGTCAGCAACGGCTACATTTTCATTTGTAACGTATACTTTTTTTAAAATTTTTTTTTACCTTTCAAACATATTAAACCTCTTTTATAAATACCACACTTTCTATTATATACTCACACAATTTCTTCTTTCTTTTCTCACAATCACACACTTGTTTTGCATTATCATTCAAAACCAATGACTCCTAAAAAGATGAATTGGTCAGAAAATGAAGAAGATAACTTAGCACGAGCATGGGTAGCAGTTTTAGAAGACCCAGATGCTATAATGCCTCCTAATTTTTGGGTAAAAGTTGGAAACGTTTTCCATTATTTAATGGGTTGCCGAAGTCGTAGTCTTGATGAAATATGTTCGAAGTTTCGCGATATGAGGGTTAAATGTCTTGAATTCAATGAGATTTATAACTTTGTTATAAACAATGTAGACGAAGGCGACCCGTTTGCTATGGTCATGCAACAATATGAAGACACGAAACACGCACCGTTTAAACATGTCAAAGTTTTGCGAAAATTGAGAGAGTGCCTAAAATTTGGTCATTAAAAATAAGGTTTAAAAACTAGTTTAAGTTGTTTGTCGTTGTATTTTTATGTTTTTTTTTAAATTTTATGTTGTTTGTTTTAAATTAATGTAATATTTGTTTATTGAATAAAAAACTAGTTTAAAAAAAATATGTTTTATTGTGTTTTATTGTGGTTTTGAATTAAATTTTATTAAAAAAATATGTTTTATTGTGTTTTTGAATTAAATTTAATTAAAAAAATGAGGTGGAGTGGTGTGTTTAGTGGTAGGTATCACATGGTTAGGCTGTGGGGAGTGGTCACCACCAACCCACTGAAAAAGTGGTGTCACCTCTGCGCCACCAATCCACTACACATAGGAAATAGTCACCACTCCACCTCATTCACATTCAACCCACCACCAATCCACTACACATAGGAAATAGTCACCACTCCAAAAAAAATTCTTTTTAACATTAAATTAAATAAAAAACATAATTAATAAAAACATAAAAGTCTAGGGTGGAAGTTATACATTTTATAAACCAGTTTTAAGGAAGAAAATTAAAGAAAAGATTTGTTCTTTTGACCCAAACTCAAGGGACTATAATTAACAATTGTTGAAAAATGTGTCTCCTTCTTCCTGATTAAACGACGTCTCCATCGTCTTCCTCCATTTCAATACCTGCAACTGTGAATTTTTTTTTTATTTTAATGTGCAACGGCTACAGCAACAAAATGGTCAAAATGACCGTTGGCAATTTACTCGTCTCCCATTCGTCCTCTCCTTCCGTCTTCTGAGTCACGTCACACCCACAACACCGGCCCTTGGGGGGTGTTCACGTGTCTTCCGTCGCGCCACCTCAGCATCACGCGTCTTCAAAGACGCCCACTCCGTATAGTGGTTAGTGGTTAGTGGTTGGTATAACGGATAGCCTAATGATGAAAATGAAGATAGAGACTAGAGAGTGTGGTGATGATGTTGTACCCACCACTAAAGTGGTTAGTGGTTGGTATAACGGATAGCCTAATGATGAAAATGAAGATATATTTTACACCAAAAATACTATTTTTGCAAAAAAAAATGAAACAATTTTTGAGCCTTTGTTATTGAACATGAGTCTTCTCTTCTTTTTCAAATAGAAATAGTTATATTAAGATGTGAGTAATTTAAAATTTAAAAAACTTACAGCAATTAGTAACCAATAGGAATTATAATTAAATGTTGCCTAGCTATAATAGTGTTTTAATTACATTGAAAAAAAAAAAGTAGCAAAGAGATAGGAGAGGCGCCCATCTTATTTTTTTAATGGCCAGAAATTAAAAATGGTTGTTGTTACAAAATGACAACCTAGTTTTTTTTTTCTTTGAGTCACTTATCTTCTAATCATACTCAATAGTCAAATTAATTTTTTTTTCTCATTGCATTATTAGAGTAAATTTCAATAAGATATAGTTCTACAATATTAGATGACATCATGGATCTAATGTCAACGCCATGTAGAGATAGATGAGTAAGTTATGTCATATTGAATGCTACAAGTGACACCATGTAAGATTCAATACTAGTATTAGTTTATCGAGTTGAAATCCACTCACTGGTGTAAAAAGAGCACAAACCATCGTTTATTGGTTTATTGAATACAATAAAAAAAATGAGATACAACAAGAGCAAATTTGGTATTATTAGTTGTCATTTTATGAAATTAACCCATTAAAAACAAAGGTTTTATAAAAGGAAGATATAAGGGGTTAAAACCCCAACACCCTAACTAAGAGAAACACGACAATGTCTTTAGGCAAACACCCCTTAAGTTTTAAACTCATACATGACCGTTATAAACAAATAGCAAGATGTTACTATTCATGTTTTATTAATTGCTAGTAACTAGAGGGAATTTCATGCGCCTTTGGCGCTGTGTTGTTTGTTTTATTTGGTTCTTTGAGGCTGTTGTACAAAACAAAACATATTATAATATTGATGAGATGGTAGTACATGAAAGAAACGGAGCTTGCAAAAGATGATTACATAAGGAAAATATATTAGCAGAAGATGTTTTTTGTGGAGGTTCACGCATTAGACATACGGATGGATATCTTCTGGGAGTTGTTTGATCTCTTTTTTTAATTTTTTGATAATCTCTTCATGCTTCTTTCTCATTTTGTGCATGGTTTTCAGCAGCACAACAGTGTCGTTGTTGGTTTCAAATAGAATTTATTTCAACTACTTGTATGTAAATAGACCGGCATCTGCTTACTACTAGTTACGCAAAAATCTCTATTTGCTATCCGCTAGACGACTACTAATAACTGACTACTGACCTTATGAAAATGATGAGTCATTTACTAAGCCCAATGACATAAAGTTGAGTTGGAAAGTGCAAAGCAGCCCACACCTACAAATGGAAATTGAGTTCACTCAAAGATAACTTGAAGTTAATTGAGCTCATTATCAGAAAAGCATGTGTAGATAGTCAGCAAACCTAGTCAAATATCAATTGGAGAAAAATTTCCCAAAACTGATCCCATATTTAGGGCAAAAATTGAATGTGTATAAGTAAAAATATGCTCATCAAAGTTTTAATATGCTTATGGTGAAGGAAAAGTATTGGAATCAGTTTTGGGATCACTTACTGTTACACACACAACCATCATGATTCTATGCTTACTACAAATTAAAGATTAGCAAAATCCGTTTTTTGTTTACAGCAAGCAAAATGATCCAGTAACATATTAAGTCTGCAAGGGGAAAAGCATGTAGTGATTAAAAGCAATTAGATAAAATCATTTTAAAAGATGGACTAAAGTTGCATGTTTTAGGGCTATTAAACAAACACAAACAAATATTGAAAATATATAACATAAAGGAATTACATATAAAGAGTTTTCTGTGCTTACATAGCTGATTACTTCTTTGTGCTTACATGACACTGCAACATCTACAACACAAACAAATCATCACTAAATATGTTCCCTTTCAAAACCAAATCTTTAAGACCACCCAACAACATTCAACAAAAGGGTAAGTTGGTATTTTAATTTACGTCCATATTTTCTTACAAGATCCTTGTAAAACCATTCTAGTAAAGCAACTTCCATTGCAAATTTTGCAAGTATCATAAAATCCGTAACATAAATCAAAATTCAAAAAGATAGATGTTCCTGATAAAGTATTCTTACCACTAAAAAATCCTTTTTAATCAATTAATATACATGAAAAACTTAGAGTAAAAAAATTATGATGCAACAATTCAAAAATCTCTATTTGGCATTTTAACAAACACTTGGTGAGCATAATTTAGTTTTGGTTTTAGTGAGCTTCAAAATGGAGAGCAAAAAACCAACTAAATCAAAATAAGAATTCCGTCGGACGACTTATCTGCAGCACTTGTAATAAACCCAAATATGAAGACAACGTAATCGATTACCAACATATATGAATTCCGTCTGACAAAAAATAAGGGAAGACAACTTGCCTGATATAAAATCATTGAACAGTGGGCGGTGATCATAAATGGCGGTGACGTCACTGGCAGGGCTAGCGAACGAAGCAGGAGGAGGGTGTGGCTGATTGTGGGTGGACCTTTGGTAAATTGATTTCTAGAGAGAAGTGGAGATCGATTAGAGAAGGAGAACCGATGGCAACGGATCGAACGGGAAATCGGCTCACCCTAGCGGAGGCAAGTGACGGTGGAGGTGGGAGGTGAACGGGATATCGAAACAGATAGGGGTTGACGAAAGAGGGATGAGCTGATGAACTGAGGTGCCCTTAAAATGAGGAAGAAAACTTTCGTGGCAAAAGAGGAAAGAGAAAGAAGTATACTATTCCCCAACTTTTTAAGCTTTTATGTTATATATAATGAACAATTTGAGTTAAATAGTAGCGCTTAACTGAAACATACTTTTAGTTTGAGTAATCTTGTGTAAACACTCTCCCCGTAAACTTATTTTTTTATAAAATTACATAAGTGATACTTATGCTAGGCAAAACATACTAGATTTGGTCCTTATGAATATTTTTTTACAAAGATAGTCCCTGAGTTTGAAAACCTTGCAAAAATGGTCCTTATGGCAGCCTCCGTTAGTTTTGTATCATTAATGGGTTGAGGTGTGCTCCTTACGTGAGGGTACTTTAGTCATTTCCTTTGCATCGTATTGATTTTCTTTTTCATGTGTTTATTTAAATGAATTATAATAAGAAAAGAAAGGTTGGCCTAATCTCTACCCACCTTTCTCTCTATTTTATGATACTCTCTCGTCTCTCCCACACCAAGAACACTAAAGAAGTTGGGACCGATTATGACTAACATCGACGCCAACCCTCTTCCTCATTGTCACCGGTGGCGGAGGATGCTTGCCAATTCTGTTTTTTTGTTTAGAACTAGTCATTGCCCATTAGTTTTAATACACATTAGGCCCAAACATAAAAGAAATGGGTTGTGCCCCCTGGTCTCCTATAGTCCAATAAGCGACAATCCAAACTTCGACTCTCAATCCCTCACTCAGTCGCTTGACGCTTCATCGTTTGTTTGTTTGCTGAATCACTGGACATCTCCAATCGCAATCTGCAGTCACTGGACGCCTCCACATCTCTCACCTACGCGTTGGAAGAGTGGAATTGATCATGTATGCTCAAATTCTCTCTTCAATTTCGTTGTTTGTTGTTCCCTATTTGACTATTCCTTCCACCACACTGATTTTAGTTTAACTGATTTTTATCTTCAATTTTCCATAATGAATGTTTGATTTTACTTGTTTTACTTAATGACTTCCTTCAAATTACTGATTTGCTTGTTGTTGAACCTTTATGAGCATATTGTTGCAGAATTTTGCTGATGTTTGATTAATTTTGCAGAATTTAACCATTTTTAGAGCATGATTTCAAATTAATGATGTGGCTTTTTGGTTTATGAGCTGATAATTTCAATTTTGATTTTTATAGATACAATCATACAAATCATATAATCTCATGGGAAAGATGAAAACCATTGATTTTTATGTGTAAGAACGGTAATTAACGTATTTTTGGTGTTTAACTGCTAAATTTTTTTGGGTTTTTAGCTATAAAAACGTTAATTATAGTTTCTAATACTTTTGGCCCTCCAAATTAATTGTTCAAGCTCCGCCCCTGATTGTCACCTCCAATGCCCGACACCTTTGATGCCGACTCTCTCCATCTTCTTCAGTGACATTCTTCATGGAGGTACTTCCCCCAACAGTTGAATAATTGGGTTTTGTAACATCCTGTTTTAGGTCGTTTTCATTTCGGAATGGTGATCAAGGATTGGGTATTAGCAGGGTTATAATCCTTTAAGAAGTTAGTCTTGGGCTCATTGGAGGTGGATGTTGTATTGGATGATCCGGGTATTCGGTTGTGATTTGGAGCTAAAAGGGTATTTCGGTAATTTTTCAGTTGGGATTTTATGGAAAGGGGATGTTGTTTGGAATACCTTATGACCGGTATGAGTTGATAATAGTGTAAAGCATCTCGATACCTTTTCATGGATATAGGGATGGTCAAAATCAGAGTTACATCAAGAAAGTTATGGTCTTCGGATGGTTTAGGGTCTGGGGAAAACCTTAGTACGTGGAGCGTACCAAGGAGGTACGCAGGGCGTACCGAGGCGAGGAAGGTTACGCAAGGCGTAACTAGCATAAAGGTAAAGTTGGGTCGGGGTGCGAGACCTCGTACGTTGGGCGTACGAGGGGCAGGTTGGAAACCCTAATTTTTAGGGTTATACCCTATATAAGCATAATGTTAGTCCTTTTTCTGCATTTCCAAACCAGCCTCCTTACCCTAGAAACTCTAATTCGACTTTGTTTCCTTTTGAGGGTGTTCTTGAGCTCTTGGATGGATTTGGTGCTCTTTTATGCTTTGGGAAGGAAAGAAGAGGAGTTGAAGTTGCTTGGCTTGGTGGAGTCGCCTTAGATCCAGAGCCATGATCTTGTGAGGAAGCCATTTGAGGTATCAAGTTTAAATCTTGAATTGTGTATGAATATATCTCCTCATTGCTAGTTTATTGTGATTTTGGACTTCTTTTTAAGTTAATGGATGAGCTAAGTGTTGAATTAGTGTCTAAGCCCGTAACTATGTTTGGTATGTACTTGAACCGGTTGTGCATGGTCCTTTTGGGTTGCCTTCACCAAAGCAACTTGATAGGATGATTTATAGAGAGAGAGAGAGAGGTTATTATGGTTTATTAATATATTATATGAATAATATATGAAAAGAGAAATTATATTGTTTAATTAATATTAGTCATAAATTAATTAAGAATTAATTTGGTGGCTAAAAGAAATTAATTAAATAAAGGGGACTGGATTGCAATTATTGGATAATTGATTAATGGGCTGTGAAACCCTAGGAAGCAAGGAGTGGACGAAAATTGGATGGGAGTCCATCATATTTTCGTCCAGGGCCTTATTCCAGAAGGTTCCTTGGACTGCTTAAGGCTTAAGCAATCCAATTAGGGTTTTTGACTGAAACCCTAGCAGCACAAGTATAAATAGACCCCTAGGGCATCATAGTTCGGCTACCAGAAACCATAGAGAGTTATATATCCGAGATTTAGTGCCTCCCTCCGTTCTCTCCAATATCATCCTCTTGCTTATGGTGTTTGTAAGCCATTAGAGGTGTGACATTTGTGACACTAAGCTCCAAGAGTTGAAGATTCAATCCATTCAAGAAAGGTAATCATCTAGATCTGATTTGTTAAGTCAATTTCGAAATATGTATGCTAGATCTAGAATTCATAAGTCTTGGATAAATTTCATGTACAATAGAGAAACCTAGATCCAAGCTTTAGGGTTTTGCATGAGCACATAGGATTGTTCTTTTGCTCTAAACCCATCACTAAGTTGTGTGAAGGTTCATCCTTTCAGATCTGAGTTTGTTTTGGCATCTTTGAGCATAAAGATGCAAACTTTATGTGTATTATGGGGTCATACATGTATTAAGTCACCCATTAATTCCCTTTCTAGCTTAAGAGTTTCATCTAGTCGCATGTGGACGTAAAGTTGACAACTTTACGTGGTATTCCAGCTCAAGGAGGTCAGATCTGTGGTTTGGGAAGCTTTGTCTTCATAGATTAAGTGGAAATGAAGTTTGGGCTGGATAAGGTGAGTACGTTGGGCGTACAAGCAGGTACGTCCAACATACAAGTCTCTAAGCGAGTACGCTGCGTGTACATGCTTGTACGCCCCGCGTACTCTATCTGAGTGGGTTTGCGCATTTGGGCTTCGGTTTGGGCTACCTTCTTGGACCTAGTTGCTTGGTGCCTTGTTGGGCCATCTGAGAAAGTGTGTTTTGGTTTAGGGTTAAGTAGTGGGCTTTAGGGTAAGGCCCAAATAAGGGTTTTGGCCGAATTTGGAAAATTGGGCCATTAGTGGACCTTGTGGATCTTTTGGTCTTAGGCCTTGGTGGGCCTAATGGGTTTGGGTCATTAGTGGGCCTGGTTAGTTGGCCATATTTAGGCCTAGTGCTAAGGTTAAGCCTTGCTTAGTTATTGAGTATGGTGTTGGGTTGTTTGGCTCAGTTGGGGAGCCATATCGCAACAACAGCGGAGGTGTAGGATTACTCGTGTAGCGGTTGAGGTGAGTCTTCTCACTATACTTACCTATGTGGTAATTTATGTGTGTCCGGAGGGTCTTATTCGTGTTATTGACCAGAGGTCTTATTTACATTACTGATTGGAGGGTCTTAATTACATTATTGACTGGAGGGTCTTAATTGTTTATACTGTAATATGTGTTATTATGCATCATGTCTTTGTGACTTATGTTGTTATATGATTCTGTATATATATTAAGTTATGACCGGAGGGTCCATATCGAGACGTGAGACCGGAGGGTCTTCACTAGGACACATGACTGAAGGGTCCATTTCGAGATTTAGCCATGAGAGGCTAATATTTGTGTATGTGGTATTTTAGGGAACTCACTAAGCTTTGTGCTTACCGTGTTGATTTAAATGTGTTTCAGGTACTTCTGTAGATTCTGGGAAGACGGAGGCATGATTGTATACATTTGTCGGCTTATGATAAATTGTGGATTTTGGGATACTCTGATATTGTTTTGATAATAACTTATGATTTATGTGATGACTTGAATTTATGAGTAATGTTTGGTGAATTTAAAAAACGAAAAATATGTCTTTAAACTTGAGGCGTTACAAGTTTACAAACATGTTTTTTTTTTTTTTTTTTTACAAGCTCTTTTAAGAAAATCTTACTAAATTCGAAACATGGGTTTACAAACCCAAACATGCGATTTTTGTGGTCTTTGACCGTTTGTCTTCTCCAATTGATCGTACCTTTGTGCAAATCGAACTTCACAAACTACCTAATAATATATTTCAATTTCTAAAACGAAAATTTGATGTTTTTTTTTGTGATTTTGAACTATAAATCGTTACTCACATTCAATTTCCTAAAGTTACCATGTTCGCAATGAGGTTAAAACGACATAAAAGTCTACTAATTTCACAAACAAGTTTTGATTTTCTCTTGAGCAATCTTCATCTTTTTGAATTGTTTCTACTACCCTTCATCTTTATTCTTTAGCATTGATGGATTCGTAGAAACTCAATGTATGACATCAGTTCGAATCTCAATGTATGGCATCATTTCGAATCTCAAGGTATGAACATAACCCTCTTTTTGAAATTACAAAATTTTGACCCAATTTCAAGAAATCAAGATCATTTATGGCATCTATTCACGATATTAAATCGATAATGCAAGTATGAGTTGTTTGATAACGTTTTTATCTTACGTTAGGCGCATCTTAGAGTTCGCATGCACCTTTCGACCAGTTCTGCAAGCAATGTTTCGAATGCGCAAAGCTTGAGGCCACATTTGATAACAAAATCTACAAGATCTTGATGGTTGTAGCACTTAACATGATGTTGAATCGTTCACATATTACTGGGCAAGCTGAGTTTTTTAGGTTCAATTGAGAGAGAGAGAGAGAGAGAGAGAGAGAGAGAGAGAGTATTAGTCATTTCAGAAGCACACCTTGCCATTAATGATACGAAGCTAATGCAGCCGACGCAATGACCATTCTTGAAAAAGTTTTCAAACTTAGAGACATCATTGTAAAAAAAATCTTATAAGGACCAAACCTAATGCGTTTTACCAAGCATATTGACCATTTATGTAATTTGTCTATACTCTTTGTTGAAGACAAGATAATATGTAAAAACACTTTGATGACAAAACTAGATAGGGATAATGACTTAAAAGGGTAATATATTTTTCGATTTGTACATATTTGGTCACTGAGTTTTTTTTTCGTCCACATTTACCCCTTCAACTTGTTAAACTGTATACATTCAGTCCTTATGACCGGCTACTCCAGGTTACCCGGTAAAAATGACTTAATAGGGTAATATATTTCTTACTTTGTACACATTTAGTCCTTAATATTTTTGTACACATTTAGTCCTTTTTTTTTTTTTTTGCAAAATAAGTCTTTTTTTTTACTCATTCAGTACTTATGAATGATTTTTTAGTTTTTTCTCACGAAATATTACGTGGGACATTCATTAATGAGGTGTATGGGGCTTTTGATGCTTATATCCATCGCGATCTCGACTACTTGGTTGCTTAGGTCATGTGTTCTGAACGTCATAACTTCTTCATATGATATCGGATTTTAACGATCTTTATATAATCATGCGTTCGTATTTTAGTCTACTACAACTTTCATTTAGATTACTCCCATTAAAAAATAATATATTTTTACTTACGATTTTTATATCCATACGCGGTGGCGGATTTAGTATGGTCCCGGTGTTGCACCGACAACACCTGTTTTTTCTATTCGCAGTGGAAAATTTTTCATTTTTTTTTACGTTTATACCTATTTTCACGTATCGGCAACACCTACTATGTATTATTTCGTTTTCCCCTGTCCATACGTTTTTTATGAATGCATGTATGTATGTTTTTTTTATAAAATCGTTAGTAAAAATATATTACATTTTAACGGGAGTAATCTTAAAGAAAGTTGTAGTAGACTAAAAAAATGAACACATGGATAAAGATCCTTAAAATCTGATATCGTATGAAGAAGTTACGATATTCAAAATACAAGACCTAAGCCAAACCACAAGACTTACGCAGCCAAACAGTTGAGATCGCATTGGACATAAGCATCAACAACCCCAAACACCTCATCAATGATTGTCTCACGTAAGATGTCGTGAAAAAAACCTAAAGAAATTATTCATAAGTACTGAATGAGTACAAAAAAAGGACTTATTTTGAAACAAAAAAAAAATGTTAAGGACTAAATATGTACAAAAATATTAAGGACTAAATGTGTACAAAATGAAAAATATATTACCCTATCAAGTCATTTTTCCCGACTAACCTGGAGTAACATGTCATAAGGACTGAATATGTACAGTTTAACAAGTTTAAGGGGTAAATATGGACGAAAAAAAAACTCAGTGACCAAATGTGTACAAATTGAATAATATGTTACTCTTTTAAGTCATTATCCCAACTAGATATAATCTTAATTATTATCGATAACTTATGTTAAGATTAAATAAAACGGAAATATGATGAAAATTGAAACGATATCAAAAACAAAGAAAAAAAACAACGCAAAACCTGTCAAGCCTTTTCACATATATTCATGGTTTTTGCTCTGTCGGTCCAAAACATATTCATATCGCATCCAAAAGACACCAAAAATGCGAATAAAACCTCTTCTTCCCACTCTTTCCTCACAGCAACTCGCCCAAATCAAAGCTCATGTACTAAAATCTTCAGAGCCACAAGCACTAAACACCCTTCTTGCTTCATTCGTAAACTCACACACCCCTCAAAATGCCTTTGTTCTGTACAATCAAATGCTCCAAAACTCAAACACCCACAACCATTTTAGCTTCAATTATGCTCTCAAAGCATGTTGCTTGACAAATTCATTCAATAAAGGCCAAGAAATCCACGCCCAGATAATAAAATCCGGTCATTTTTCTCATACGTATATTCAAAACTCCTTCATCCATTTCTACGTTATACGAAATGACATCGCTTATGCTTATCGCGTTTTCAAGACTATTGATTATCCTAATGTGGTTTCATGGACTTCCATCATTTCTGGTTTGGCAAAATGTGGGCTTGAAGATAACGCCATTTTTATGTTCTCTTGGATGGATGTAGACCCTAATGCTAACACTCTCGTTAGTGTTTTATCTGCTTGTTCTAACATAAGAGAATTGAACCTTGGGAAAGCTGTCCATTGCTATTGCCTTAAGAACTCCATTCAAGGTAACGCAATTCTTGACAACGCATTATTGCATTTTTATATGCAAGTTGGGTCTTTGGAGAATGCCCAGTACCTGTTCGCTAAAATGCCTAAAAGAGATGTGGTTTCTTGGAGCACAATGGTGGGTGGTTTTGTACAAAGAGGTTTTTGCGAAAAAGCCATTAATGTTTTCAATGAGATGGTTAAAGGTGGTGAAGTCAAACCTAACGAAGCCACCATAGTCAATGTAATGGGTGCTTGTGCTTCACTTCAGTCCTTGAGTTTATGTGAATCCATTCACTCTTACATTCAAGAAAGACAAGATATACAACTCGAAGGAAACATTGGAAATGCATTAGTCAACATGTATGTCAAATGTGGCAACATGGGAAAGGCAATTCATGTGTTCAAAACACTTAGAATCAAAGATATCATAACATGGAGCACAATGATAAATGGGGTTGCCATAAATAGTCTTGGACACCATGCATTGCCACTCTTGAGTCTCATGTTAGTTCATGGGGTTGAACCAGATGATGTCACATTTATCAGTTTATTAACCGCATGTAGCCATGGTGGGCTTGTTAATGAAGGGTTGATGTTGTTCAAAGGCATGGTTGATTTTTACAAAATTGTGGCTAATGAGAGGCATTATGCTTGTGTTGTGGACTTGTATGCAAGAGCTGGTAGGGTTAAAGAAGCTGAGGATTTTGTTAGGGGGATGAGTATAGAGCCAGATGGGTATGTTTGGGGTGCATTGGTTAATGGGTTAAGGGTTCATGGGAATGAAGTGATGATTGAGCGAATTGGTCGTTTTCTTGTTGAAAAAGGTGTGAGTGGTGGAACTTTGGCTTTGGTGTCGAATAGTTATGTGGGTTTGAGTAGATGGGATGAATCGATTGAGATTCGGAATGAGATGAATAGTTTAGGTTTGAAAAAAATGGTTGGGTGTAGTTGGATCGAGCTTGATGTATAGAACATATGATGTAGAATATAGCAATGATATGTGTTTGAATATTTATATTGGTTTATACGAAACAACCGATCTTGATGATTATGTATTCAGACTTAACATTCAAATATTTAAGAGTAGCTAGAATATTAGGTGCATGTGTAAGAAGTGTTATGACACTCCTAGTTCTCTGTTTTACATGGTCGATGATTACTTTAATGGGATAATGACTTAAAAGGGTAACATATTTTCCGATTTGTACACATTTAGTCACTAAATTTTTTTTTTGTTCATATTTTACCATTGAACTTGTTGAACTGTTCAAAAAACATCCTTATGACTTGCTACAGGAGGTTTAGCCGGTTTTCCGGCGTTCTTGTGAGTTCCGGCGAGTCTCCGGTCATCTTCTCCAGCCAAACATTAATTTTTCCGGCAAGTTTGTCATCTCCAGAAACCAACAAGTTTGAAAGGTTCCAAATTCGTCGGTTTTTAAGAAAGAAAAAGACCATAGAAGATCTGGTGTTCTTGGTTACAAGAACCCAAGAACTCATATTTCGATTTCAAAAGAAGAGGGCTATGAAGATGAAGGGACTGTGAAGTTGAACACGAAAACCATAGAAACCCAGATCTAGCACTATTAGAAATCCCAAAGCTCGATTTCTTGAACTCGATTTCAGATTTAAGTTAATGTGTGTGTGTGTGTTTTAGATTCGAGTTTTGGGTTCATAAATCGAAACGAGAACAAAGAGGTTTTTTGATCAGAAAATCAAACGAAGATGTTTGGAGATCTGAAAATCGAATGAAGAGATTTGGGTTTAAACTCGAATGAAGAGATCTAAAAATCGCTACAAACCTTAAACATCATTTGATTTCAGATCTGAACACTTATGGAGTTCTTTTTTTTTGGGAAGAAGATGAACATGATGAAGACGAACACCTTACTGAAAATCGATGAACACACTATGTTTGAAGGTTTTCAAGGGAAGCTTCGAGCATCAGATCTGGGTTGAAGACAATAAACATCAGATATGGGTTGGAGTTTGAAGATGATGAACATCATATATGGAACAACACTGAGATTTCAAAACACGATGTAGCTTCAAACCCATTTTCCAGATCTGACCTTCAAATCGATTTCATCCATGGAGTGTATGTCGGATCTATAAAAACAAGCAGGTGTGTGTTGGAAATCGTTTCCAGATGGATTCTTCTAAAATAAACTCGAAATCTAGAGTTTTTTGGATGGATTTGTTCATATTGTGTTTCAGATCTTTATCTAGTTCATCTGGGTTGTTCATCGTGTTCTTGAGAGCTTCTTTATATTTGAGTGTATGTGTTTGTTCAGAACACGAACCCAGATCTGGATGTGTGTATGATTTCGTTTTTTGACAGATTTTCTATAAATGATTTATCAGATTTAAGTGTGTGTATATGTGGGTTAGATCAGAACACGATCCTAGGCTCAAGAAATTGTTTCAGGTTTGCTTAAGAACTCTATGGCTGGAGGTTGAAGACGATGAATAGTGATCTGATGGAAAATCATGAATGTCGGAGTTTTTGAGTTCGCCGGAAAAATCAGGAACGCCGGAGAAGATGACCGGAGCTGTCAAATACGCCGGAAACCGGCTAAACCTCCAATAGCAGGTCATACGGATGTTTTTTGAACAGTTCAACAAGTTCAATGGGAAAATGTGGACAAAAAAAAATTTCAATGACTTAATATGTACAAATCAAATAATATGTTACCCTTTTAAGTCATTATCCCTACTTGAATATCATATTGACCTTTATACAATGAATTTGAGATCGTTTGGATTTGGTTGGTTAGGATAGTTGGGATTCTAACATTTTTTTTGGTACGTGGGATAAAAAGGAATGTAATGAATAGTTATTTATACCAAATTTGATTTACATTATTCATTATATTATTAGTTGAAGTATTTCTTTTAAACTTTTGTTTAATGGACTTTTTTTTTTACGTTTATTAGAGTTTGATTAATTCATATATTGCAAAATACTAAAAGTAAGAAAGTTTGTGACTTGAGAGTTTCAAAGGAGCTTAACCCCAAATCCGTGTAATTTACTCTAGTAATTATTATTAATAAAAAATTAGTTAATTCGGTTTTTAGAGTCTCTAAAGAGTAATTAAAACATTCCGCAAACATAAAATAAAATAAATCTTTATATAACTCTAGGTAGATAAATGTAAGAAAGTTTGTGTGTGTGTGTTTTTTCTCAAATTTAACCAATGAAGCATTTTTTTTAATTTAACCACTAAAGATGTTTATTTTTATAAAAATACCACCACATAAAAATTCAAATTCTTTAAAAAACACTATTAGCTTGGAATTTTTTTAGTTTAACTATTTTGAAAAACAAAACTTTTTTATTATTTAACCTTTAAAATTTTATATTTAAAAAAATATATATCTACCCAAAATAATTCTTACTATTGCTTTTTTGCGGTTACGAAAAACCTCATATTGACTGTTACATAAAAAAACTCAATATTTAAATCATAAAAATATTTTTTAAGTGCTTAAACAAAAAAAAATACAAACCAAATAATTTTTATAAAATTTAACCTGATTTTTAATATATATTGAACATGTATATTTATTAAAAAAAATGTTGTTCAAGCTACAACTTTATTAGACAATATACATTATTTTGGGCAAAAGAATTTTTTTTTATAGAAAAAGCAAAAGTATCTAAATGAATTTTAGATTTTAGATTTTATATTTGTATTGCTATTCTGCCGTTTCGAAAGCTGTCCTGCTCTAACGTTTACATTTTCGACCGTTAGAACTAACCACTATAAATTCACAATCTCTCTCGCCATCTCCCTCATCTCAAATTCACTCACACCTCTCTTCTTCTTCGTAACACTCATACTCTCTCTCGCCGTGTCTTTACTCTCACTCCGACAGAGATTCAGTTGCCGTAAAATGGCATCCGGTGGTGCACTCAGATCCGCAATCGTCGCTCTCTTTATTCTGGTCATCTCCGCCACTGCCGCCGCTGCTAGTGACTATGCCGAGTTTTCGTTAGCACCAGCGCCTGCTCCAATGGAGGCTGGATCTGCTGTTCCGATGACTCTTTCAATGGTTGTCGTTTCTGCTTCGCTGCTGATCTCTCTCGCCGGTGTCATCTTCCATTAAAGACGGAGAGGTGGGAAGAGTTGAGAGTAATGAATTGTGTTCCCCGTAGTCCTAATTTTGTTTCCCTCTCTTTGCCCTAATATCTAATCAGGGTTTTGTTGTAATTTCATTTTTGGCATTAAATTAAATTATTTATTATTATTTATCGGTGGTGTTAGCATTCTCTTTAGCAAATTACTCTCTTCTTTTATTGTCTTTATCTTGTGCATCTGGTTTTTGTTATCTAGAAACAGTAAATTACTTTGCTACTAGTAACATATGCAAGTTATTGATTGATAAAATGTATGATTAATCACATAATCAAAATGTAAATAACACCTAAAATAATACTCGAGTTTTTTTTTTTCCCTAATCTATGAACGACAAAACAAATATGAATATTCACAAAGCCCAATTTACGATCTAAACAAAGGAAATAGGAACCAGGCCACACTCGATAATTTCATGTATCCTCACGCTTCACTACCCTTTCTAAACAAATGTTGGAACAAACATTATACAAAATACCTTTATATTTTATAGTATTTTTTATCTCTTACATTTCTTTAATTAACAACAACCACTTAATTTTTTTTTTACCAATTTAGTCAAGATATCATAAAATGGCTACCAATAACTTTACTTGTATATTTTAAATATTTAAGTCGCTAAACTTCTAATTATACCAACAAACTTTATTGGTTTAAATAAAAAACAATGTTGATCAATTGGTAACAAATAGAAGTTTAGTGACTTAAATAGCAAATAAAGTGTTCGTATTATTATTTTGTGTCATTTTTTATTTAAACAGAAAGTTAGACATGACCTTTAGATCATCAAGAAACTTTTCTTTGTTTGAAACTAACGATAAGATTAAAAAAGAAACCAACAAACATAACCTTTATTAGATTATGATGATAATTTTTACTCATTTAAATATATTTTTTTATATAAACTTCGATATTTGGATTACTCAGATGACCAAAATACCCCAAAGACATTTGTAAATTCAATTTAATTCTTTAATAGCCTTTATGCACTTATATAAGAGTATTAGAAGTATCGAGGTACTAAAAAGACAAGCCAAGGTCAAAGATAGCTTTGCATGCCCTTAACAAATAGCTACACGACCCATGTTTATTTTTCATTGGCATTACACGGTCGTGTAATGCTCAACACAACACAAAAAAGTCTGAATTTTCTCATTAAGGCTATGTACTTTGGCTCCTTCACACACAAACCTTCTATATCATGCTCTAATGATTCTATAAGATGAAACATGATGGGTTTTGAGCACTACAACATTCTTATGGTGTACATGCAACCCTAATGCTTTGGATCTATGTTTTTCTCAAGTTATACATGCAAATCAAATCATTCAAAGCAAGAACCCTAACTAGCATACAATTTTCGAAATTTGTAATATAACATCAAAGTTAGATGAATACATTTTCTTGAAGCTTGTAGATCTTGACCTTCAAGAGCTTAGTGCCTCAATTGTTGCACCTCCAGTGAATCACAAACACCAAGTGCAAGTTAGAGGAATATGAGAGAGGTTGGGAGGCTCAAAATCGGCTAGAGTGTTCTTTAGGAAGCAAGTGGCCGATTTTGGGAGTCCTAGGGGTTCCTTATATAGCTGAGCTTCTAGGATTTCAGGTAAAACCCTAATGTGATTGCTTAAGCCTTAAGCAGCCCACAAGATCCTTCCAGAAGGCCCCTATGGACGAAATCTATGTGGGCTACACAAGAGATTTCATCCACCCTTTCCTTAGGGATCCTTAACCCAACTTTCAGTTATTAGATAATTGCAATATCAGTCCCCCTTAATTTAATTAGTCTCTTTTAATCACCAAATTAATTCCAAATTAATTTCTGATCAATACTAATTAAATAATATAATTTATCAATTAATATATTATTCCTATAATATATTAATAAATCACAATTAACCTCTTTCTCCATAATTCATCCAGTCAAGTTGTTATGGTGAAAGCAACCCAAAAGGATCATGCCACTATCGGGTCAAGTACATACAAATTATAGTTATGGGCTTAGACACCTAATCCAATAGTCTCCCACTTGGATAAGTCTAATAACTATAACTGCAAGTACGCCTTTAAAATCTGATTAACAATCGTAGCTCTCAAAAGCCGTTGTCGAACTCTCACCTAGTCAATAACGCGTCCTTTAGATAAGGGATCATGTAGTCCTCCGTTCTCAAGATATCATGTGGACAAAGACATGGAATAAAGTCATACTCATTGTCTAATAGTTTGTTTTCCGATTTCTGATTTGTTTGACATATAACTTAATTGAACACATCAATTCAGTCCTGACCGGGCCCGACACATAAGTCAACACAAAATCATCGAGGGGCCCAAGATATCGCTTTTAATCCTCTTAGGATAAAAGGAACAGATAAACTTTGACTTATATGCTTGTACTATTTACTTATTAAATCGTACACAACAATATGTTTTATAACATCAAGTTACTGATGCGTTTACGCACTATGAATGCACAACCAACTTGTAAACAACAACTCATATATCTCAGTTTAAAGACTATATGATATTATCGTCTTACAATCGCTTGTGATAAATTCCATGAAGTGATGCATATGAGCGTGGGTTTGATCCAATACTCAAATCTTATTTCAAGAGTACTCATGAACGTTGTAGAAAACTTTTGCTATGTCTAAACACTTATACAATCTACAAACCAATTAATGACAGTCTAACCTCATAACCTACTTCCAAAGTATGATAGAATGTGGATAATTTGAATAATCTAATTATTCTGGAAGTCAAAACATGCAAAAGTGAAACAATAGTAAATAATTGACACAAGATAGTAACTTTACTCATAAATAAAACTCCTTTATTCAATCATCAAATGTCAATTACATTTTATCTATTATAAGTTTATGAACAACTATCTAATCAATAAAACTAATATCGTCCTTCAGACCAATGCTCCGCGCATGCTGTAAGTGCTTAACCCTGCTTAGACCCTTTGTGAGGGGATATGTTGGGTTATCTTCTGACGATACCCTCTTTACTACGAGGAGTCCCTCTTCTACCCGATGTATGATGAAGTAATATTTTCTGTCGATGTGCCTAGATCTCCCATGATCCCTCGGTTCCTTGGTCAAGGAAACCGCTCCTTCGTTATCGCAAAAAATCTCCATAGGCTCCTTTATGGCTGGTAAAACTCCAAGGTCTCCAATGAAGTTCTTCAACCATATCGCCTCCTTCGATACTTCGCTCGCTGCTATGTACTCTGATTCGCATGATGAATCAGCTACGGTCTCCTGCTTGGAACTTTTTCAAGTCACTGCTCCTCCATTCAGGGTAAATACCCAGCCCGAATGAGAGCAGTAGTTATCTCTGCCAGTCTGAAAACTAGCATCACTATACCCTATCACTCTCAAGTCTTCACTTCCACCAAGTACGAGGACCCAATCCTTCGTCCTTCGTAGATACTTAAGAATGTTCTTTACTGCTATCCAGTGAGCTCTACCAGGGTTCCCTTGATATCAGCTGATCATGCTCAAAGCGAAAGCCTCATCAGGGCGAGTACACGTGATAGCGTAAATGATTGAGCCAACGGCGGAAGCATATGGTACTCGACTCATTTCTGCTATCTCAACATCGGTACTCGGGCTTTGAGTCTTACTCAACTTGGTATTGATCTGGATTGGTAACTCCCCTTTCTTGGAATTCTCCATGCTAAATCGTTTCAACACTTTATCCAAGTAAGTACTTTGACTAAGTACTATTAGTCTCTTACTCCTATTTCTCAGTATTCTTATCCCTAGAATATAAGAAGCTTCTCCAAGGTTCTTCATAGCGAAACACTTCCCAAGCCAGGTCTTAACCTCCTGCAAGGTCGGGACGTCGTTTCCTATGAGTAGTATGTCATCCACATACAATACCAAGAAGCTAACTATACTCCCACTAGCTTTGACATATACGCATGACTCATCCTCGCTTCTTGAATAACCAAACTATTTAACTTTCTCATCGAAACAAAGATTCCATCTGCGAGATGCTTGTTTCAATCCATAAATGGATTTCTCAAGCTTGCACACTCTATTCGAGTACTTCGCATCCACAAAACCCTCTGGCTGATTCATGTAAACATCCACAGCCAACTTTCCATTAAGGAAAGCGGTTTTTGTTGGATTAGGTGTCTAAGCCCATAACTATTATTGGTATGTACTTGACCCGATTATGAGCATGGTCCTTTTGGGTTGCCTTCACTCATACAACTTGATAGGATGACAAAAGGAGAGAGAGTATGATTTATTATATGAATAATAAATTGTTACTCAAAATGGTTTTATTAATATATTACAAGATTAATATATTATTTGGAAATCACATTATTTAATTAGTATTGATCAGAAATTAATTTAGAATTAATTTCGTGGTCAAAAGAGACTGATTAAATAATTGGGGATTGATATTGCAAATCACTGATAGTTGCAATTGGGCTGATGGATCACCTTGGAATAAGGTTGGATGAATTTTATGGGAAGCCCATGAAGAATTCGTCTAAGGGGTATTCTAGAAGGTGTCTATGGGCTGATTAAGGCCTAAGCAGTCATATTAGGGTTTCCACCTAAAACCCTAGAAGCCACAAGTATAAATAGACCCCAATATTAAGGATTTTTGGCCCATGCTTTATGAAACTCTAAGGTGGCGGAAATCCTTCTCTCCTAAGTCATTCTTATTGCATTGGGTGTTTGTGACTCCATTATAGGTGCAACACTTGGGGCACTAGGCTTTCAGAAGTCATGATCAAGAAGGATTGTTCTTGTTATTGCTACATAACGAGTGAGGTAATGTTCCAAACCCTATTTTACATATGAATTTCGAAATTGGTATGCTAGTTATTAGGGTTTATGCTTTGGATATGAATTTTCATGTATAACTTGAGAAAAACCTAGATCCAAAGCATTAGGGTTGCATGTACACCATATGAATGTTGTAGTGCTCAAAACCCATCAGTGGTATCAGAGCCTAGGATGCTTTTTCTGTTATATGATGCAATTGTAAGGTTTTCAAAGCTGGAAAAAAGTTTTTGTTTTTGGTTCTGTCTGATTCCACGACGTGGAGAAGTGTTAGTTGTCTTGGAGCTTGGAGATCTAGGCCTTTTCCATCTTGATCTAGCTTCTGGAGGTAAAAAGATTTAATCTTTATGGATTTCTCATGTATGTTGAGCATCAACAGGCAGTACGCGGGGCGTACTCGTGAGACTCCCTTTTTAGGCCTTTTGGGGCTTGGGTTTTTTGGAAGTTGGGCCATGAGTTTATAGGAAGGGTAAAATGGTATTTTACCCATTGTAATGATAGAAATGAATTGGAACTTGGATTATGGGGAATTATCTTAATTATTGACTAGGATAATTTGATTGTGATCTGTAACGCTTGATTTCCTGGTATGATTTTAATTCAAGTTGTTGTGTTTTCTCTTTGAGACACGACATGTTGGATCCTCAACACAGCGTGTCGAAATTTCTTGGGCCACGGAGTTTAATGAACCAAAACGGCTTGTTGAGGTGCCTCAACACGGCGTATTGGTAGCTGGGAAGGAAAATCTAATTTTTAGGGTGTTGCACCTTATTTAAAGGCCTTAAGTCCCCTTGACCGACCTCCTTACCAGCCTCCTTTGTTATCTAAAACCCTAAATTGAGTATTGAGCTTTCTTGGTGGTCTTCTTGGAGTTTTGAGTGGTTTCTTGTGGATTTTGTGCTCATTTGAAGGATCTTTGGAGTTTGAAGGTGCTTAGCTTGGAAGGAAGGTCATAGATACAGAATCTCACCAGTTGTTGCAGTCTCCTTGAGGTATCAAGTTCATACCTTGTTTTGTTGTTGATTAGATCTTCTCTTATGGGGTTTTGTTATGATTTTTGCCTCATTGTTGGGTTGTCTAAGGAGTTAAGTTGTTTCATGGGTTTTCCTGTTAGATCTGGACATTTTGTGGCCTCCTTTGGCTTAAAGGTGCAAGATTGATTATATTCTAGGTCTTATGCATGCATTAAGTCATTTATTAAGCCCTTCTTGAGTTTTAGAACTTCTCTTTGCCATGCATGAACGTAAAGTTGGCAACTTTACATGGTCTTCCAGCTCTAGGGTGTCAGATCTGCATTTTGGGGCTATGTCTTTGAAGATTAAGTGCTTAATCGTTAAGCCCTCAGTCTATTAAGCCTAGGGTTTGGGTTTTGGACCCATTTTCGTGGTTCCTAGGGGTAAAGTTGGAAACTTTACCCTTTTAGATATCATTTGGATCAATATCTGAGCTTTGGATCTCTTAGATTCGATGAAGGCAGCTTAATGCATTAAGCTGTTGGATTTCAGCGAACACGACGTGTTTAATAGTAAACACGGCGTGTTGGCTTGGTTTTTCCCGGCTTTCTAGCTATTGACGAAACACGACGTATTGGGTCAACTCGGACTGTTGACCTTGACTTTTGAATTTTGTCTTTGACCAAGTTGGACCTATAGGGGGTGTTAAGGCATTTTGAGTGGAATCTAAGGAATTGTTTTCTGTTTAGGGGTTGGATAGAGCTGATATTCGGAGTCGGGACCTATTCAGCTATCGTTCAGCTTTCGAGGTGAGTCTTCCTCACTGGGTTTAGCGGGTCGAAGGCACCAATGTCGGACCATGATTATGTTATGTTAGTATGCTAGATGTCTTCGTGACTCTTGCATGCGTTATGTGTTTTTATGCTTACCGGGCTAGGGCACGATGTTGGGCGGGGCCAGATGTCGGGCGGGGCCCATTATATGTTATTGTATGTATGGTATGTGGTACTTTGGGTCCTACTATATGTTATTGTATGTATGGTATGTGGTCCTTTAGGGAAACTCACTAAGCTTTATGCTTACGATTTTTAGTTTATGTTTCAGGTACTTTCGGTTCCAAGGGGAAGAGCTCGGGTTGACTGCATCGCACACACCATATGTATTCTATTTATGGGACATACTATGATTTTGATGATGTTTGATATATTTATTCTATTGGGATGTATGAGCAATGTTTTGGAATAATGTTTTTACTTAAATCAAAAATGAAATTTTGGGTCATAATTTTTGGATGTTTCAAGTTGGTATCAAGGCCTTGGTTTGATGGATTCGGGAACACTCTCGGGTGTGTCTAAACTCAAACTGAGGATTTGGTAAAGTTTTCAAAAAAAAAGAAACATATTTCAAGGAAAGGGTTTTCTAAAATAAGAAAGGGTGTGGTGCATGCAATCAACCGAGCTCAAGTAAGTTGTCCCAAAATACCCATACATGTTCATGATATACTTTGAATTGTGAATATGTGAATCACATGCTAGATTAGGGCTAAGGATCTAGGATAGATGCCTTTGTATGCCTGCTGTATAAGCTTGTAGACTTGCATGCTAGTACTGATCAGTCAATAATAGGATGACCTAATTAGGTTATGTTTGGTTCCGATCACTTGATGCTCGAATGCTGCTTGCTTTGTGATTTTAGGAGTTCTAACTAGTAAACGAATATGCTAAGTTACATATTATGAGAATTAAATAATTTTAGAAGGTTAGGTTTTAACTCTATTGTGCAGCTCTTGTTTGAGTCCAACCGTTGTAGTGTAAGACCTCTTATTCGAAGAATTATCTAGTTTTTGTAATATCTAATTGTATTTGTGGGCTAGTTAGAGGAAGTTAGTGGGAGTTTCTTCTGCAGCTGACGGCGGATAGTGGTGTGAAGTTGCCCTAGGAAAACCTAGGATGAGATTTAGTGTTGGGAGCCTTATCTATGAGGGAATTGTTGCATATAAAGTAACTTGGATAAGATAAGTCACTTCTTGAGGAAAGTACGGATAGATGTGGAAGGTAGTATGGGCCCGTATTATTGGAAGCAGAGGATCTGTACTCGATCCAAGGAGGGTTGCGATGAAGCCAGGAAGCTGTGATTTCCCCGATGTGTATATTTTGATGCGTATTATGATGGTTTGTATGGTCTATTTTCAGTATGGTGGTATTGCGCGCCAGACCAGTAGGCAGTTTCGGTGCTTGGGAGGGTTCAAGCTCAGGTTCTGGAGTCGGGCAGCTTGATGACCAGATGATGGAGTTCATCTCATCTGAGATTACGCGCAGTATCCTTGAGCAGACTCCTGTGATCTTTGACACGGTCAAGGAGGGTATTCTTGAGATTCTTGATGAGCGGTTGAGCGCCTTTCGCGCTAAGATGGTGGCTTTGGTCGGGACGTATTCTCTGACTTTCAGGGAGTTCAGGGCATGTGGAGCGCCATGTTATCATGGAGTGAGGGACCCCATTGCGAGCAACAGGTGGTTAGAAGATGTTGCTAACGCCTTCCGTACCAGCCGATGTACCGAGGGGGACAAGGTCAGACTAGCTTCCTGCCTCTTGAAGAATAGGGCACATGATTAGTGGGAGGAGGTAGGGTGATTAGTGGGAGGAGGTAGGGCGTGCTATAGGAGATGATGATGTTATGATTCGATGATTTGGAGTGATTTCTCGACCAGCATCTGAGCCGAGTTTTCACGAGTGATCGAGGTGCAGCAGCTGGTGCGAGAGTTCCAGTATCTCTGCCAGACTACTGAGACGGTGGCTGAGATCACCGCTATGTTCAGAAAGAAGGCATTTCTGGTTCCTCAGTATGTGGCGGACGAGGAGATGAAGAAGGCCCGGTACCATGAGATGCTAAGGAGTGATATTCGACAGTTTGTTAGCCGATCTAGCTGCAAACGTTGTAAGACATGAGAGCGAGGTCTAGAGAAAGGGAGATTGACTTGGAGATGGAGAAGAAGAGGAAGCCAGATTCTATGTCGAGTGTTGAGGGTTCGGGAAAGAGGACCAATGTATCTGATTCTAGATCGCGAGGCCAGCATGACCGTAGCCGTTGTGGAAAGTGCGACAAGGTGCACGAGGGGACGTGCAAAGTGGGTGGTTCTGGCTGATTCAAGTGCGTCCGGACTGGTCATATCAACATGGATTGTACTGCTGCCACCACCACCACTCAGGTATCTGATCTGATTTTCTTTCAGTGCAATCACAGAGGCCACAAGAAGGCCCATTGTCTGAGTTTGGCTGCAGCAGTACCAGTGTCAACACCCGCTCCTCCGACTCTCCGGATTACTATCGGCCACCAGGGCCGGGCAGATGCGCCTGTGACGAAGAGCAGGGCTTTCCAGCTGACGGCAGAGGAGGCGCGTACAGCTCCTGATGTTATGACGGGTATGTATCTTATCCTTATCTCTTTATTTATATCGAATTGTTGCTTATATTTATGTGTTTTATTTTAGGATCGTTATTTGTGAACGGTATTTTTGCTTTGGTATTATTTGATTCGGGGACTACCCGATCATTTGTATCTCTTGCGCTTAGCAAGAGATTTGCTGGAGCTCCGGAGGAGCTGGATTGTCCTCTAGATGTTGAGATTGCTGATGATAGGTCTATCTGGGTTGTGAGGGTTCATCGAGGTTGTATTCTCCATTTGTTCAGCGAGTGGTATATGGTTAATGTAGTTCCCATTCCTCTGCGTGGGAACAAGGTCATCGTGGGCATGGATTGGTTGAGCCTTAATGGGGCGGTGAATGACTACGAGCAACAGTTAGTTCGGGTTCAGACCCCAAGTGGGGGAGAGTTGGTGATTCAGGGTGAGAGACCGCAGCGTGGGCCGATTATGTGTTCTGCAGCGAGGGCTAGACGTTATCTTCATCAGGGTTGATCGGGTTTTGTTGCCTATGTCATGGATACCCGGGATAAGGGTAAGGTGACCGTGGATGATGTGTCGATCGTGCGGGAGTATCCAGATGTGTTCCCAGAGGATTTACCGGCGGTACCTCCGGAGAGACAGGTGGAGTTCGGAATTGATTTGGTTCCAGGTGCGGCTCCAATAGCCAAATCACCATATCGGATGCCTCTTCCCGAGATGCAGGAGTTTTCTACACAGCTGCAGGATCTGTTAGACAAGGGATTTATTAGGCCGAGCAGTTTGCCTTGGGGAGCCCCGATTCTGTTTGTGAAAAAGAAGGACAGGTCTCATCGGATGTGTATCGACTACCGGGAGTTGAATAAGGTAATGGTGAAGAACCGTTATCCCCTCCCGAGGATTGATGATCTTTTCGATCAGCTTTAGGGCGCATCTTTGTTCTCTAAGATTGATTTGCGATCAGGTTATCATCAGATGTGGGTCTGGGATGAGGATGTGCAGAAGACGGCGTTCCAGACTCGATATGGTCATTACGAGTTCGTGGTGATGCCTTTTGGGCTCACCAATGCTCTGGCCGCATTCATGGATCTCATGAATCGCGTGTGCAGACTGATGCTGGACCGGTCTGTGATAGTATTCATTGATGATATCTTGGTTTATTCCAAGACTCAGGAGCAGCATGAGGATCACTTGAGGGAGGTCCTGGAGACCTTGAGGAGGGAGATACTTTTTGCAAAGTTCTCTGCGAGTTCTGGTTGCGCGAGGTGCAATTTCTTGGGCACCTTGTCAACCAGAAGGGTATTATGGTCGATCCGGCCAAGTCCGAGGCCGTGACGCAGTGGGAGGTTCTGAGGTCTCCATTGAGATTCAGAGCTTTCTTGGTTTGACTGGTTATTATCGGAGATTCATCCAGGATTTCTCCAAGATCGTTGTTCCATTGACCTGAATGACCAAGAATTCAGTGACATTTCGTTGGGGGCCTGACCAGCAGGCAGCTTTTGAGACTCTTAGACAGCGGTTGTGTGAGGCGCCGATTCTGACCCTGCCAGAGGGTGTCGATGATTTCGTGGTTTATTGTGATGCTTCGATCACAGGTTTGGGGGAAGTATTGATGCAGCGGGGTCGAGTGATCGCTTACGATTTGAGGCAGTTGAAGCCTCATGTGGCGAATTATCTGACGCATGATTTGGAGCTAGGTACTGTGGTTTTTGAT
Organism: Lactuca virosa; assembly: GCF_052849685.1. Classification (NCBI taxonomy): domain Eukaryota; kingdom Viridiplantae; phylum Streptophyta; class Magnoliopsida; order Asterales; family Asteraceae; genus Lactuca; species Lactuca virosa. The sequence goes on from NC_136426.1 coordinate 122,237,464, forward strand.
CTCAAGATTTGGAGGCATTACCTTTATGGGGACCGGTGTACCATCTACGTGGACCATAAGATCCTGAGGTACTTGATGGATCAGCTGAATCTGAATATGAGGCAGCGTTGAGGGTTGGATGTGGTGAAGGATTATGATTGTGAGATACTGTACCACCCGGGGAAGGCCAATGTGGTGTCCGATGCTTTCAGCCGCAAGGTGGTCACGGCTCCGATCAGAGACCTATGTTTTAGGATGACCATGATCACTCCTTTTTTGGAGCGGATCCGTGAGGCACAAGTTGAGGCTATGAAGAAAGATCACCGGAAGAGCGAGTGGATTGTAGGTCAAGTGGCATCCTTCGATTATGATAGTCGCGGATTGTTGACTCTACATCGGAGAGTCTGGGTTCCGTATTGGGGCAGTGTGTGCCAAGTTTTGATGGAGGAGGCTCACAAGTCGAGATTCTCCACTCATCCCGGGGCGACGAAGATTTATAGGGACATTCATCCAGATTATTAGTGGCCCTGCATAAAACGGGGTGTAGCATGGTACGTGGAGTGGTGCTTGACTTGCAGGAAAGTCAAGGCCGAGCATCAACAACCTCACGACAAGATGCAGTCGTTGGAGATTCCCGTATGGAAATGGTAAGATATCATTATGGATTTTATCATAAAGCTTCCCAGGTTTGCGCGCAGATTGGATTCTATCTGGGTCATCGTGGATCGTTTGACCAAGAGCATACATTTCATTTTGATCCAGGAGAGTATTTATGCAGAGAAGTTGGCCGAGATTTATGTCCGGGAGGTGGTGGCATGTCATGGGGTGCCAGTATCAGTGGTTTTAGACTGGGATGTTCGCTTTACTTCCAGATTTTGGAAGCGGTTTCATGACGAGATGGGAACTCGTCTCCATTTTAGTACAATATTTCATCCACAGACCGATGGTCAGAGTGAGCGGACTATTCAGACTCTTGAGGATATGCTGCGTGCGTGCGTGTTGAATTTTGGTGGGAGTTGGGATACGTATCTTCCGTTAGCGGAATTTTTGTATTAAAACAGTTATCGCGCTAGCATTGATCGGCCTCCCATTTAGATGCTCTACAGGAGGAAATGCAGGACCCCGATCTATTGGGGCGAGGTCGGTTAGCGAGTCATGGGAAGTACCGAGGTGGTGCTCAAGACCACTGAGCTGATTCATAAGGTTCGGAGCAGGCTCCCGACAGCTCAGATTCGGCAGAAGAGCTATGCCGACAGGCGCCGTTTAGACTTGGAGTTCGAGGTGGGAGATATGGTTCTCTTAAAGGTGTCACCTTGGAAAGGTGTCATCCGGTCCAGGAAGTGGGGCAAGCTGGATCCCAGGATTGGTCCCTTCAAGGTTTTGGCTTGGGTGGGCCGGGTTGCATATCGTCTTGATCTTCCAGCCGATCTCATTCTTATTCATAGCACATTTCATGTCTCTCAACCGCGGAAGTGTTTAGTGGATGCCTCCGCAGTCGTACCTTTAGAAGATATTCAGGTGGATGACCGCCTGAACTATGTTGAGAGACTGATGGCAATTATAGATAGAAAGACGAAAACCTTGAGGAACAAGGTTGTGAAGCTAGTAAAGGTGCAGTGGCTGCATCGCAAGGGGTCAGAGTGGGCTTGGGAGCCGGATGATGAGATGAGGGAACACTACCCGGAGTTGTTTGAGTCGACGTACTTCAAGGAGAAAGTCTGATTCAAGTGGGGGAGAATTGTAGCGCCTGATTTCCTGGTATGATTTTAATTCAAGTTATTATGTTTTCTCTTTGGGACACAGCGTGTTGGAGCCTCAACACAGTGTGTCGAAATGTCTTGGGCCGCAAAGTTTAATGAACCAACACGGCGTGTTGAGGTGCCTCAACATGACGTGTTGGCAGCTGGGAAGGAAATCCTAATTTTTATGGTGTTGCACCCTATTTAAAGGCCTTAAGTCCCCTTAACCGGCCTCCTTACCAACCTCCTTTGTTATCTAAAACCCTAAATTGAGTATTGAGCTTTCTTGGTGGTGTTCTTGAAGTTTTGAGTGGTTTCTTGTGGATTTTGTGCTCATTTGAAGGAGCTTTGGAGTTTGAAGGTGCCGAGCTTGGAAGGATCATAGATCCAGAATCTCACCACTTGTTGCAGTCTCCTTGAGGTATCAAGTTCATACCTTGCTTTGTTGTTGATTAGATCTTCTTTTATGGGGTTTTGTTATGATTTTTGGCTCATTGTTGGTTTGTCTATGGAGTTAAGTTGTTTCATGGGTTTTCCTGTTAGATCTGGACATTTTGTGGCCTCCTTTGGCTTAAAGGTGCAAGATTGATAAGATTTTAGGTCTTATGCATGCATTATGTCCTTTATTAAGCCCTTCTTGAGCTTTAGAGGTTCTCTTTGGCATGCATGAACGTAAAGTTGGCAACTTTATGTGGTCTTCCAGCTCTAGGGTGTCAGATCTGTATTTTAGGGCTATGTCTTTGAAGATTAAGTGATTAATGGTTAAGCCCTTACTCTATTAATCATAGGGTTTGGGTTTTGGACCCATTTTCGTGGTTTCAAGGGGTAAAGTTGGAAACTTTACCCTTATAGATATTATTTGGGTCGAGATCTGAGCTTTGGAGCTCTTAGATTCGATGAAGGCAGCTTAATGCATTAAGCTGTTGGATTTTAGCGAACACGGCGTGTTTAATAGTAAACACATCGTGTTGGCTTGCTTTTTCTTGACTTTGTAGCTATTGAGGAAACACGGTGTGTTGAAGGACAACACGACATGTTGGTTCAACTTGGACTGTTGACCTTGACTTTTGAATTTTGTCTTTGACCAAGTTGGACCTATAGGGGGTGTTAAGGCATTTTGAGTGGAATCTAAGGAATTGTTTTCTGTTTAGGGGTTGGATGGAGCTGATATTCGGATTCGGCACCTATTCAGCTATCGTTCGGCATTCGAGGTGAGTCTTCCTCACTGGGTTTAGCGGGTTGAAGGCACCAATGTAGGCCCATGATTATGTTATGTTAGTATACTAGTTGTCTTCGTGACTCTTGCATGTGTTATGTGTTTTTATGCTTACCGGGCTAGGTCCCGATGCGAGGCGGGGACCGATGACCATGTGTATGCTATGTATCTTTGTGATTATTTCTTTTGTTTGATTAATTAATATATTTTATATGTATGTTGGGCGGGGCTCGATCTATTACCGAGCAGGGCTCGATGTAGGGCGGGGCCCGATGCCGGGCGAGGCCTGATGACAGACGGGGTCCGATGTCGGGCGGGGCCCATTATATGTTATTGTATGTATGATATGTGGTACTTTGGGGAAACTCACTAAGCTTTATGCTTACGATTTTTAGTTTATGTTTCAGGTACTTCCGGTTCTAAGGGGAAGAGCTCGGGTTGACTGTATCACACACACCATATGTATTATGTTTATTGGACATACTCTGATTTTGATGATGTTTGATATATTTATTCTATTGGGATGTATGAACCATGTTTTGGAATAATGTTTTTATATAAATCAAAAATGAAATTTTGGTCATAATTTTTGGATATTTCATGATCAGTGTGAGGAACCCGGTAGCAGCAACGCGTGTGTTTCGGTTATCTCGGATTAAGGTGAGTCTCCTCACTGTGTTTGGCGGGTCGAAGGCACCAATGTCCGCCGATGGATTATTGTTATTAGAATGATAGTTGTATGTGTAACTCTTGAATGTATTGTATGTGTTTGTATGTATGTCAGGCGGGGCCTGATGAGTGTGTTGGGTGGGGCCCATCGCATGTTACTAATAGATTTGTACCGGGCGGGACCCGATAGAAGTCGGGCGGGGCTCGATGAATACCGGGCAAGGCCCGATGCCGGGTGGGGCTCGATGTATGTATGTATGTATGTATGTATGTATGTATGTATGCATGTATGTATGCATGTATGTATGCATGTATCCATGTATGTATGTATGTATGTATGTATGTATGTATGTATGTATGTATGTATGTATGTATGTATGTATGTATGTATATATGTATGTATGTATGTATGTATGTATGTATGTATGTATGGTAGGTGGTATTTTGGCGAATTCACTGGGCTTTGTGCTTACGGTTATATGGTTATGGTTTCAGGTACTTCCGGTTTGAAGGGAAGGGCCCGGATTGATCGTAGAGCATCCACCCATGTTTTCGAACTTTGTGATTTTGGGATTGTACTATGATAACTATTTTTACTTTGATATGATTTTGAATGATTATTGAATTAAAAATGAAATATTTACCTTATAATTTTTGGGACGTTACAAGTTGGTATCAGAGCTTTGGTTTGAGGGATTCGGGTACACTCTCGGGTGTGAATGAACTCAAACTGAGCAATTGATAATCTTTTAAATGAAAAACAAATTCTAAAAAGATTTTTATAAAGAAAAAGGGGGTGTGATGTGTGCAGTCAGTCGAGCTCAATTCCGTGATTTACCAGAATACCTATACATGTTTGTTATGATATATGTTATGAGAATTGCATGCTAGAACATGGCTAAGGATCTGCTCAGGATTTCATGATTAGGAGAGATGCCTTTATATGCCTGTTGTTTGAGCTGTTAGAATTGCATGCTAGTATGGATTTCAGATGATTGGGATAGAATGGCCTAATTAGGTGATCTATTGATTAGTTTTGCGATGCGCGAATGTTGTTTGCTTTGTGCTTTGTGGAACACTTAGTGAAGTGAGTTAATTATTGAGTGAATATGTTAAGTCACATGCTGCAAATGTTAAATAATTTCAGAGTGACGGATTTGGCTCTATTGCGCAGCTCTCATTTGAGTCTAACCGTTATAGGGATTGAGTCTTTTATTCGAAGGATTATCTAAGCTTTGTTGCATGTGATTGTATTCATGAAGTAGTTAGCTGACATTAGTGGGAGTTCTTTAGCGGCTGATGGCATGGTGATGTCAGGAACCTAGGAGAGCCTACAAAGTGCTTTAGTGGGTTGGTTGCGCTGTTTAGCAAGTACTTGGAGTACCGATTTGAGAAGGTGATTTGGAGAATTCAGGATAACTCTTGAGGAAAGTATGGATAGGTGTGGAAGGTAGTATTGGGCCCGTACTACTGAAAGAACATGATCTATACTCGAATCAAGTAGATTCACGAAGAATCTAGAAAGCTTGTGGGATGAGGATTCTTTGAGTATGTTCTGATTGTTGTATGGTTGCTTGTCAGTATGGTGATGAGTACTCGTGGTGGAGGGTATGGTTCAAGCTCAGGTGTTGGCATCAAGCCGATGGATGAGCGGATGCGGGAGTTCAACTCGGCGGAGATCACCCGCGGTATTTTGGAGTAGACACTGGTGATTTTCGGTACGATCAAGGTGGGGACTAGGGAGATTATGCAGGAGCGTCAGGACGCGTACGACATTGGGATTATGGAGTTTCTGGATAAGTGACTCGGGGCTTTTTGGTCCGAGATCGCGGTAGGACAGTTGGGAGCGCAGACTCCCTCATTTTGGGAGTTCAAGGCTTGTGGAGATCCAGAGTTCCTTGGGGCGAAGGACCCCATTGCTAGCCGTGTAACACTTGAATCTCGGTAAGTTTCTCTTTTGACCTTGCATTATTAATGTGACAACTGTCAAAATTGAGTCAAGTCAAAGTCAACACAAAGTCAACAAGTCAAAACCAATCGACTCAATTAACCCTTGTATATTAGGGTTTACACTATGTAATTACTGTACAATGCAATATCTTAATGAGAGAAACATCATTTGGAAAGTTCGTGTGTTGAATTTCCTAAGTAAACATTGAACCAAAACGATAAAACATTATTGCACACTCATCGGGAGTGTGTACGACACTAAAACACAGTTTAACGGGGTTTACGAACCTTGCGTTGTGAAGCCGGACACACAAATTAATCACAAACGAAACCTCTCTAAATCGTTTTCACTCTATCTCTTTCTATTTGAAATCTCTCCCAAATCTCTTCCAAATCTCTCTCAAAAGTTACTTTAACTTTTTGTAATCATTCGGGCCATCCCGACCCTTAACCGGGTCAAAAACCACTTGAAACGGGGTAAAAACGAGTAAAATAACCTTAAGGAACCAAAACCCTCCTATTAGAAGCGAAAACTCTCATGAGAAGCCTCTCAGGACCGAAGCCTCTCAGGACCGAAGCCTCTCATGAGAAGCCTCTCAGGACCGAAGCCTCTCATGAGAAGCCTCTCAGGACCGAAGCCTCTCATTAGAAGCCTCTCAGGACAGAAGCCTCGCATGAGAAGCCTCTCAGACAGCCCATGCGAGAGGTCTCGCAGACGGCCCCTTTTTATCGGTTTTTCGACTACGACTTCGTTTTAACTCCGTTTTTCATTATTTTAACGTGGGATTTTCACCCAAAACTTTATTTTATAAACTAAGGCCCCAAAATATATAAATCTCCAGGGTTTTTATAAAAATGTATTAAAATAATTGGTGGTTGGACTAATTATTGAGGGAATATTTGCTTTTCCTTATTTTATGACAAAAGCAAGCCACCACCACCACACTCTATGATCAGCCATTCTTTCCAACCACCCCTTGTCTCCTTGGGGGACCTTTACACCCTATCTCCAGCTCTTCCCACGTTCTAAGAGCTGGAGGATTGGTCCTCTCTCCTCATTCTCCTTAAAAGCCCTTTCATTCTACACTTACTCCAAAATTCTCTCATCTTTTCTCTCAACTTCAAGAACTTCAAGGCTTTCTCCAGGGATTTCTTTCTTCAATTAGTAAGTATCTTCATCATTCACATAATTATTAAACTCCATTCTACTCAAATCATTGATATCTTACACAAATTCCATCTTATTCGGTGTTAGATTCTCGAATCATCAAGACATCTTCTTAGTGTTCTTGGGTTGAACACTTCCTCTATCTCACTTTCATCTACTGAAATCACATAAGGCGAGTTCATACCCCTACATTTACATGTTTTTCTTAAGTTTTAAGGGGGGAATACAAGTAAAATCATCAAGAACACAATTAAACTTTTTCTATCAGATTACATCAGAAAAGATGAACTTCGATCACGGACTGTTTTGGTCAACTTAAATATTTTAATTTTCAAAACTGTTCCAGGTGCAAGTAGTTAAAACTCTTAGCTTTAAAATGGCTACTTGCACATCTCCATATGATTTTTCTACAATTTATGGTGATTTTTACAAAACTGCCTATCATTTCAGAGGCAAACTCGGACCAGTCTGTGATTATGAACATTTTCACCTCTGTTAGAGATCACTAAAAATCATGATAAAATTTACGAACAAACTAGACTCATATTACAAACTCTCAGAATTTGCGGATTTGGATTTAGAGCTTTGATGATTTTTCTATAAATTTTCTAAGAACAATAACAGAAACTGTATACAACAAAAAGTTGCTGTCAATTTCATTTCACTTTGTAACATGTTGAGCAAGGTGTATATCTTTATGTGATTATATGTTATTGCAATATATGACATTTTATCTTAATATTTAGACACACATCAGTTTACAAATGGATTTGGACATATAAAATATAAAGAATAACAAGTGATTATAATCAAAGTACAACCGATACATTCAAACATTTAATAAACTATTTTGAATATAGTTTGCATACATTACTACGTACTACCCTTGGTTGATAAACTATAATAGGTATAGTTTATGAAACATTACATAACACATACATTTAAAAAGGGTACATTTATACAAAGGATATTTTCATTAAGCAAGGTACGGCCATACGGTACCAAGTTTTCATAACACGTAATTCCGTTAATGACTTTATGAAACATTACATAACACATACATTTAAAAAGGGTACATTTATACAAAGGATATTTTCATTAAGCAAGGTACGGCCATACGGTACCAAGTTTTCATTACACTACACGTAAATTCGTTAATGACTTCTGTGAGACATTCGATTCAATTTATAATAACTCACATGTGGTATTAACAAACATAGAATTTACGGGGATTTCACTAAAATCAAACGAGTTTATGTCGATTTAAACTTGCATTGTTTTACTATAAGGAACGAACACTACTTGTACATTTCGGTCTTTGGGTTTTAAGACTACATTTACACATTAAGGAAAATATTGGATTTTCTGGAACGAACACTACTTTTACAAGAAAAGGCTTTAATAAACTCACATAAAGTATTAATGAATATTGGAATTTACGGGAACTTCATTAAAATTAAACGAGTTTATGTCGATTTAAACTTACATTATTTATTATAAGTAAGAAAAGTTACTTATACATTTCGGTCTTTGGATTTAAGACTACATATACATTTTAAGGAAAATATTGGATTTTTCTAAAACAAATACTACTTTTACAAACGAAAGGCTTTTAATAATACCAAACAAAAGCTTATGAACTCACCAACCTTTGTGTTGACACTTTTTCAAACAACTTGTATTCTCAGGAAATCATTAAATAGGTAACCAAGTGCTTTTGAGGATGGGACGCTAAGGCGTCTACTATTTCATATTTTGTCAATATATAGTAATTGATTCGTAAACATGTAATTCATACAATGATGTAACTTTTTCAATTATATATATGTTGGTTGTGTTTGCTTGAATTACTATTACAATTGTTGTTATGATACTATACATGAAGTCCTCCACCCCCGGACATTTCCGCCATCCTTGGTTTGGGGGTGTGACAGATTGGTATCAGAGCACAGTTTATAGTGAATTAAGTATATCAAACCACATAAGATATACAAACTATAAACACAATTGGGACTAATAGTCTCTGATTTGTGCATTTTTCAAATAAATATACTTTTAGAAAATAAATGATTTTCTTGATTAAAGTATACATACATACATTACATGCTCGCATGGTATCATAACTAGCGAAAACATAAAGCAAAAGAAGAAGAGTTGAACATTTTGAGTATGCCTTAGTATATGTGGATTAAGTCTGGGAAGGATATAGCCTGATCAACTATATCTGTCCGGGAATTGACTTGCATATACCGGGGGATGGTCAGGATGGGCAACAAATCTAACAAACCTAATAACACACTACAAAGGATACTTTAAGAACTCAAAACTAAACATTTACAAATACTATAGGAGTATTTTGTGTTACTATAATAAATTATCTGAGAATTAAATAGGTCTTTATTTATAGATCAATAGCTGCTAAGTGGATGCGCTAAGGTCATATGTAACTAAGATGCTATAGACTTAGAATTTATGTATCTTTGTTTCACTTCCTGTCCTTGTTTGGTTGTGGTCTTGGAGTTAGGGTCATCTATTCGAAGGACTATTATATCTTAATCACATATGACTGGTATGCACTTTGCAACTAATGAAGTAACCGATAAAGATCTTTTTAAAACATAAATATATTAATTATGTCCCGACTAAATTAGTATGTGTGAAACTTTTACAAACGGTCATATACTTGGAAACAAGAAGCTGCTTTCCAAATGTTAAAACAAGCCCTATGCAGAGCACCGATCTTGTCTCTCCCAGAGGGAACCGAAGACTTCGTAGTGTATTGTGATGCTTCGAATCAAGGCCTTGGATGTGTGCTCATGCAGAGAGGGAAGGTTATCGCGTATGCATCAAGACAGCTTAAGACGCACGAGGTTAATTATACTACGCACGACCTGGAATTAGGAGCAGTAGTATTCACTTTGAAGATCTGGAGACACTACCTCTACGGCACGAAATGCACTATCTTCACTGATCACAAAAGTCTTCAGCATATCCTCAATCAGAAAGAGCTCAACATGCGACATAGGAGATGGGTAGAGTTGCTGAATGACTACGAGTGCGAAATTCGTTATCATCCGGGCAAGGCCAATGTAGTGGCCGATGCTCTAAGCAGGAAGGAGTACTCGGGCCGCCGAGTAAAATCCTTAACAATGACAATCCATTCCCACCTGACCATACAAATCAAGGAAGCTCAACTGGAAGCTTTGAAACCAGAAAAGGTGGCAGGAGAGACATTAAGGGGAATGGATAAAAACTTAGAAGTCAAGGATGATGGAGCATGTTATATCATGAACCGGATTTGGACACCGAAGTTCGGTGGACTCCGAGACGTCGTCAAGAATGAAGCACACAAGACTCGATACTCCATCCATCCCGGGTCGGATAAGATGTATCTGGACCTCAAGAAATTATACTGGTGGCCGAACATGAAAGCTGAGATTGCTACCTATGTGAGCAAGTGCCTGACTTGCGCCAAAGTCACAATCGAATACCAGAAACCATCCGGGCTATTACAACAGCCGGATATACCTGAGTGGAAGTGGGAACGAATGACCATGGACTTCATAACCAAGCTGCCTAAGACATCGGGCGGGCTTGACACCATATGGGTAATCGTAGACAGATTGACCAAATCAGCACACTTCCTACCGATAAAAGAAACCGACAAGATGGAGAAGCTGACTAGAACGTACATCAAAGAGATTGTACGACTCCATGGTGTGCCGATATCCATTATCTCCGATAGAGATAGTAGATTTACCTCACGGTTTTGGCAGTCTCTACAAAAATCCTTGGGAACTAGGCTTGACATGAGTACGGCCTACCACCCACAAACCGACGGACAGAGCGAACGAACCATTCAAACGTTGGAAGACATGTTAAGAGATTGTGTGATAGACTTCGGTAAAGCATGGGATACCCATCTACCGCTTATCGAATTCTCCTACAATAACAGCTATCATACTAGCATCAAAGTCGCTCCATTCGAAGCTCTTTGCGGTCGCAAATGCAGATCACCCCTGTGTTGGGCTGAGGTGGGGGATACACAGCTAGCTAGAGGGCAAGTCTCTAATAGCACCCTCACTGGCCCTTAAATCATAAGGGAAACCATAGAAAAGATCGTTCAAATTCGAGAAAGACTGAAAGCGTCTCGCGATCGGTAAAAGAGTTACATAGACAAACGACGCAAACCCTTGGAATTCCAGGTGGGTGATCGTGTACTACTAAAAGTTTCCCCTTGGAAAGGAATGATACGATTCGGCAAACGCGGGAAACTAAATCCAAGGTACATCGGGCCATTCGAAATCCTTGCTACGATTGGGCCAGTAGCATACAAACTTCGATTACCTCAGGAACTCGACAAAGTACATCCCACATTTCACGTGTCGAACCTAAAGAAGTGTTTGTCTGGAGAGACACTCGTAATACCACTCGACGAAATCGAAGTTAACAAAAATCTCCACTTCGTGGAGGAACCAGTCAAAATCACGGATCGGGAAATCAAACGAACGAAACAAAGTCGTATTCCCATCGTGAAGGTCCGTTGGAACGCTAAACGAGGGCCTGAGTTCACCTGGGAACGCGAAGATCAAATGAAACAAAAATACCCACATCTTTTCCCAAACTCTTGATGTCCCAGTCAAATGCAAATTTCGGGACGAAATTCCTTCTAACGGGGGGATGATGTGACAACTGTCAAAATTGAGTCAAGTCAAAGTCAAACAAAGTCAATAATTCAAAACCAATCGACTCAATTAACCCTTGTATATTAGGGTTTACACTATGTAATTACTGTACAATGCAATATCTTAATGAGAGAAACATCATTTGGAAAGTTCGTGTGTTGAATTTCCTAAGTAAACATTGAACCAAAACGATAAAACATTATTGCACACTCATCGGGAGTGTGTACGACACTAAAACACGGTTTAACAGGGTTTACGAACCTTGCGTTGTGAAGCCGGACACACAAATTAATCACAAACGAAACCTCTCTAAATCGTTTTCACTCTATCTCTTTCTATTTGAAATCTCTCTCAAAAGTTACTTTAACTTTTTGTAATCATTCGGGCCATCCCGACCCTTAACCGGGTCAAAAACCACTTGAAACGGGGTAAAAACGAGTAAAATAACCTTAAGGAACCAAAACCCTCCTATTAGAAGCGAAAACTCTCATGAGAAGCCTCTCAGGACCGAAGCCTCTCAGGACCGAAGCCTCTCATGAGAAGCCTCTCAGGACCGAAGCCTCTCATGAGAAGCCTCTCAGGACCGAAGCCTCTCATTAGAAGCCTCTCAGGACAGAAGCCTCGCATGAGAAGCCTCTCAGACAGCCCATGCGAGAGGTCTCGCAGACGGCCCCTTTTTATCGGTTTTTCGACTACGACTTCGTTTTAACTCCGTTTTTCATTATTTTAACGTGGGATTTTCACCCAAAACTTTATTTTATAAACTAAGGCCCCAAAATATATAAATCTCCAGGGTTTTTATAAAAATGTATTAAAATAATTGGTGGTTGGACTAATTATTGAGGGAATATTTGCTTTTCCTTATTTTATGACAAAAGCAAGCCACCACCACCACACTCTATGATCAGCCATTCTTTCCAACCACCCCTTGTCTCCTTGGGGGACCTTTACACCCTATCTCCAGCTCTTCCCACGTTCTAAGAGCTGGAGGATTGGTCCTCTCTCCTCATTCTCCTTAAAAGCCCTTTCATTCTACACTTACTCCAAAATTCTCTCATCTTTTCTCTCAAATTCAAGAACTTCAAGGCTTTCTCCAGGGATTTCTTTCTTCAATTAGTAAGTATCTTCATCATTCACATAATTATTAAACTCCATTCTACTCAAATCATTGATATCTTACACAAATTCCATCTTATTCGGTGTTAGATTCTCGAATCATCAAGACATCTTCTTAGTGTTCTTGGGTTGAACACTTCCTCTATCTCACTTTCATCTACTGAAATCACATAAGGCGAGTTCATACCCCTACATTTACATGTTTTTCTTAAGTTTTAAGGGGGGAATACAAGTAAAATCATCAAGAACACAATTAAACTTTTTCTATCAGATTACATCAGAAAAGATGAACTTCGATCACGGACTGTTTTGGTCAACTTAAATATTTTAATTTTCAAAACTGTTCCAGGTGCAAGTAGTTAAAACTCTTAGCTTTAAAATGGCTACTTGCACATCTCCATATGATTTTTCTACAATTTATGGTGATTTTTACAAAACTGCCTATCATTTCAGAGGCAAACTCGGACCAGTCTGTGATTATGAACATTTTCACCTCTGTTAGAGATCACTAAAAATCATGATAAAATTTACGAACAAACTAGACTCATATTACAAACTCTCAGAATTTGCGGATTTGGATTTAGAGCTTTGATGATTTTTCTATAAATTTTCTAAGAACAATAACAGAAACTGTATACAACAAAAAGTTGCTGTCAATTTCATTTCACTTTGTAACATGTTGAGCAAGGTGTATATCTTTATGTGATTATATGTTATTGCAATATATGACATTTTATCTTAATATTTAGACACACATCAGTTTACAAATGGATTTGGACATATAAAATATAAAGAATAACAAGTGATTATAATCAAAGTACAACCGATACATTCAAACATTTAATAAACTATTTTGAATATAGTTTGCATACATTACTACGTACTACCCTTGGTTGATAAACTATAATAGGTATAGTTTATGAAACATTACATAACACATACATTTAAAAAGGGTACATTTATACAAAGGATATTTTCATTAAGCAAGGTACGGCCATACGGTACCAAGTTTTCATAACACGTAATTCCGTTAATGACTTTATGAAACATTACATAACACATACATTTAAAAAGGGTACATTTATACAAAGGATATTTTCATTAAGCAAGGTACGGCCATACGGTACCAAGTTTTCATTACACTACACGTAAATTCGTTAATGACTTCTGTGAGACATTCGATTCAATTTATAATAACTCACATGTGGTATTAACAAACATAGAATTTACGGGGATTTCACTAAAATCAAACGAGTTTATGTCGATTTAAACTTGCATTGTTTTACTATAAGGAACGAACACTACTTGTACATTTCGGTCTTTGGGTTTTAAGACTACATTTACACATTAAGGAAAATATTGGATTTTCTGGAACGAACACTACTTTTACAAGAAAAGGCTTTAATAAACTCACATAAAGTATTAATGAATATTGGAATTTACGGGAACTTCATTAAAATTAAACGAGTTTATGTCGATTTAAACTTACATTATTTATTATAAGTAAGAAAAGTTACTTATACATTTCGGTCTTTGGATTTAAGACTACATATACATTTTAAGGAAAATATTGGATTTTTCTAAAACAAATACTACTTTTACAAACGAAAGGCTTTTAATAATACCAAACAAAAGCTTATGAACTCACCAACCTTTGTGTTGACACTTTTTCAAACAACTTGTATTCTCAGGAAATCATTAAATAGGTAACCAAGTGCTTTTGAGGATGGGACGCTAAGGCGTCTACTATTTCATATTTTGTCAATATATTGTAATTGATTCGTAAACATGTAATTCATACAATGATGTAACTTTTTCAATTATATATATGTTGGTTGTGTTTGCTTGAATTACTATTACAATTGTTGTTATGATACTATACATGAAGTCCTCCACCCCCGGACATTTCCGCCATCCTTGGTTTGGGGGTGTGACAATTAAATTTGTCCCATTTTAACCCTTGAGTTGTACGCGGGGCGTACAACAAGGTACGCTTAGCATACAAGCGGTGAAGCGAGTACGTGGGGTGTTACACTTAGCGTACTCATGCGACTGTATTGAGCAGGAATCTGAATGTGTACGCTGGGCGTACAGAAGTATACGCGAGCGTACATTAAAACCTTGAAAACCCTAATTTCCGGTGTTTGCCACTATTTAAGCATCCTTATGGATGTGAAACCCTCATTTTATCATCCTCCTTGTCCTCCTTACCCTACACTCGAACCCTAATTCCATACTTGTGTGTTTTTGAACTTAGAAGGCCATTTTGTGGTGCATTTTGGTGCTTTGAATGAAGGTGATCATCATTGAAGCTTCATTAGAGGAGTGAAGGCTTATAGATCCAGAACACCATCATATTTTGGCACTCATTTGAGGTATAAAGTCTTGAACTTGATGCTTCTTAGCTTAGATCTCTTTTGGTTTGGGTTTATGGACCCTTTTGGTCCCATTGATGAGATCTTATGAGTTCATATCGTTTCTAAAGTTTATAGTTTCCACTCTTGGTGTTATTTTGGTCCTTGAGTCATAAAGTTGCCATCTTTGAGGCTTAGATCCATCCATGCATGATTTAGGGCCATTTTCATGAAAGTAGAATGTTATATTTTGGGTTTGGAATCATTTGGGGCATGCAAAGTCACCAAGTCAGTGACTTCATGGGTCTAGACATTGATTAGGACTCATATATGTGGTTTGGACCTTTGGGCTAAGCATGAAGTGCTTAATGTCAAAATTTAGCTTAATAAAGGAGTACGTTGGGCCTACAAGCCTGTACGTGCAGCGTATAAGCCATCAAGCGTGTACGTGCAACGTACAACTGAGTACACCCTGTGTACTCAGTCAGAATGGACTTCGCATCTTTGGGCCTCGGTTTGGGCCATTTCATGGACCTAGTTGCTTTGGGCCTTAGTGGGCCATCTGAAAGCATGCTTTTGGACTAAGGAAATTATCCGGATTTAAGGTAAGGCCCATTGGAGGGGTTTGGGCCCAATTTGGAAAATTGGGCCATAAGTGGGCCACAAGTGGGCCTTGGAAGATTAGTTAGTGTTGGGCCTTTTAATATTGTGGATTTGGGTCTTAGTCATGGATGAATTAGGCCAGGGGTAAAATGGTCACTTTACCCCAAGTATGGAGTCTTGGATATTGATTGGGTGTTATTTTATACTGATAGCTCGGGTAGTCGTCAGGGCAGCAGCTAAGGATTTCTTTATGTGAGATTCAGCATTTGAGGTGGGTTTCCTCACTGGGTTTAGCGGGTATAAGGAACCAATGCCGACCCTTATTGATTATGTTAGGATGCTAGGAGTCTACGTGACCCTTGCATGTGTTATGTGTTGCTATGCGTACCGGGCGGGGCTCGATTCCAGGCGAGGCCTAAGGACTGTAACATATGATATTGTTTATGATCTCTATATGTGTTAGTATTATTTTGTGATATTTATTGTATGTGTAAAGCGGGCGAGGTCCAGTGACAGGCGAGGCCTAAGAACAAAAGATCTGTATACCGAGCGGGGCTCGATGTCGGGCGGGGCCTGATGTCGGGCGTGACCCGATATCGGACAGGGGCCCAGTATGTGGTTTATTATGTTTGGGATGGGGGTAGTATGGGGAACTCACTAAGCTTTGTGCTTATCATTTTCAATTTATATTTCCGGTACTTCTGGTTGCAAATGGAAGAGCTCGGGTTGACTGCATCGCACACACCATTGGGATTCCGCATATGAAACTTTACTTTGATTTTATGACATTTGATACATTGGTTTTGTTTGAGATGTATGGATGATATTTGGAAATACTATCTTATCTATTTTAAAAATGAAATTTTTGGGACTGTATTTTGGGATGTTACAAGCCGCCAATGGATCGTTGACATGGAGAATGATCAGCGGACGAGCTTCTGCCCTGAGTGGGGGGGGGGGCGAAAGTGGGATTTGCATCTTGTATTTTGAGGGACGGAGCCCTTGTTTGGTGGGAGGAGGTTGGTAGTGCATTGGGATTTGTGGCTGATGTGGCCATGTCTTAGGAGGATTTTGCACCAACAATTGAGGTGCAACAGCTGGCAAGGGAAGTTTCAGGACCTTCTTCAGACTACTAAGACTGTGGCAGAGATCACTGCCAAGATTTGGGAGAGGGCTTTGTTGGTCCCGCAGTATGAAGCGTATGAGGAGATGAAGAAGGTGAGGTATCATGATATGCTGAAGGATGACATTAGGGAGTTTGTGAACTTGTCATGGTGCAAGACCCTGAATGATATGATTTTTAGAGCCCAATGGTGGGAGATTGATTTGGAGCACCTCGAGAAGAGGAAGTCATAGTAGATCCAGATCATAGTGGGCCACACGAAGAAGCCCAAGAGTCGGGATTCACGTTTGGGAGGCCATCAAGGTTGGGGTTGTTGTGCCAAGTGTGGGAGGACCCATGTGGGATGCTGTCAGAAGATAGGAAGGGGGTGTTTATGTTGCGGTCATATGGGTCATTTCAGTAGGGATTACCCTTGAGGATCGGTTCCGATGTGTTTTTCACTGCAACCAGGTGGGTCACTAGAAGGCCGACTGTCCGAGGTTGATTGTTGGAGCAGTGAGTGCACCTACTCCAACTACTTTGGGAATCACCGATGGTCGTGAGGGCAGGGCGGGAGCCCCAGTAGTGAGGAGCCGAGCATTACAGCTTCAATAGGGAGAGGCTAGGGTTTCATCAGATGCTATCGCGGGTATGTTATCTTTTGTTCTTCTAATTCCTTAATGTTGTATTTATGTGCTTTTTAATCATGTGCTTGCATGTGTAAGACATTACCTTCAGTTTAGTTTCTCTGTAATTGCATGGTTAGTATTATCAAGGGTCGTTATATGCCATTTTCCATGCCGACGATTATGAGAGGGGAACATCTTGTTGAGCTGGATTTAGATTGTTAGACATTTTGTTGTGGGCCACTGTGGAAGTGATTTAGGGGTACCGCTTGGAAGATCACTAGTCGGATCAGAGTGTTAGTTTAGCATCGGGGCAGAGGAAGTTGTAATGCAAGTTCGTTGACTTTTGGAAATTCAATATAGATGTTGGGTGAAAATGATTGATTAGGATTTGAGTGCAAGAGGGTTTTCACCATATCAATGTTCTTAGGACGTGAGTGTCACACCCCGAACCAGACGGCGTAAAACGTCTGGGGGCTTGTGCGTGACTTCATCTTGTAATATCATCACAACGTATATAATTGAAATACGACAACACCATCATCATACATATCAAAATACAACCAACATTGTTTACATCAAGTATAGTATCAAGAATTACATGCCAAAATATTCAATGTACGATGATAACAAAATATGACAAATTCCACATGTTTTTGTAGACCTTTCCGCTTAACGATTACCTGAGAATACAAGTTATTTTGAAAAATGTCAACATATATAATGTTGGTGAGTTCATAAGCATGTTTGAATGAAAAATTTTGTATGGTTCGTAAAATGCCAGAAAATCCGATATTTTCTGGAAAAATGGTTTAAAAGCGTTGTGTCAAAATCAAATACTAATGCATGTGTGTTTTTTTGTATTTGGCATGTATATAAAAATGTATTCCGGAAAAATTCTGTAATTTTTCTGTTGTAAGTAGAAGGTATTGTTTAACTACATGTTTCCCCAGAAAATCCTATATTTTCTGTTTATAAAAGTGTCGTGGTCTCCAAACCCTAAGACCGAATATAAGTGAATGTATGTTTTTGTATCAACAAGATTCTATATGTATTCCGTAAAATTATGATGGAGAGAATCTCTATGTGAACCGTTGTAACCATACTTGATTATGACGAATTCGCCTGTTGTGGCGCTTTCAGGTGCCGACTTGTTTAAGGTAAGGTTTGTCACCCTAGACTGGCCTAGTCTAACTGTAGCGAACAGCTCAGGTGCGGGGAGTCACCCCGTATAGATCTATACACAAACTCTCGCTCTCCCTCCAGGAGACTATGGTTATAACTACAGGCTACGATTGTGCACTCGAGAGGTGTCAACCGACATGTCTCACTAGCATCCTTAACTCTGTTTACGCGAGTATTGTATTATGTTATATCTAATGTTTCCGTGTACGTTCTTATGTTTGAAAAGTCCAACGAGTATATATGTGAATGTACGAGGCCCAACAGACATATAGAAGGACCACTAAAGCCCAATAAACATGTAATGTATAGTCCATGCCCAATAAGCATGTAAATGGACCACTAAGGCCCAATAAACATGTAATGTATAATCCAGGCCCAATAAGCATGTAGATGGACCACTAAGGCCCAATAAACATGTAATGTATAATGCAGGCCCAATAAGCATGTAAATGGACCACTAAGGCCCAATAAACATGTAATGTACAATCCAGGCCCAATAATCATGTAAATGGACCACTAAGGCCCAATAAACATGTAATGTATAATCCAGGCCGAATAAGCATGTAAATGGACCACTATGGCCCAATAAACATGTAATGTATAATCCAGGCCCAATAAGCATGTAAATGGACCACTAAGGCCCAATAAACATGGATTGTAAGTATTAGGCCCAATAAACATGGATTGTAAGTATTGGGCCCAATAAACATGAAATCGATGAATTTAGTTCGTTTCTTATTTCATTGTTTGTTTAAGCGTGATTGTTTTCTAAAATGGCATAAAAAGTCCACTTTGTGTAATGATGATAGTTTTGGCCCATTAAGCCGAAAATTTATATTTTAGGCATATTTTTGATGAAATTGACACTTTAGGTCCTTCAAGACCAAAAATTTACCTTTATGGGCTCATTTCAAATAAAATGACATTTTTAGCCCACTTTGGTTAAAAATAACATTTTTGGCCCATTATCATAAAAATTGACATTTTCGGCCCATTTATGTATAAATTGATGTTTCGGCCCATCGTTATAAAAATTTACATTTTGACCTATTTACATGTATAATTTACGTTTTCAGCCCATTTTAGATAAAAGTGACATTTTCGACCCAAGTTTTGTGAAAAATAACATTTTAGGCCCAAATTCAAATAAGGTGATATTTTCAGCCCATAAAACTGTAAATTTACATTTTTGGTTCAAATTTGTATTAAATGACAATTTAATCCATAAAAATCATAAGTTTACAAATTAAGCCCAATGAAACCGTGAAGGCCCATATTAAGGCCCATTATGCGAAAACTTTACTCTTTTGGCCCTTTTTAAACCATAATGTCATAAACACCCATTTTTATACAAAAATGACTCTTTGGTCCTTGAAAAACCGTAAATATCATAAAAGCTTCATCTCTATGTTTTCTTGTCAAAAATGGTCCTTTTACAAGATTTTGTTTAGTCTTTCAACATCTTTAACATGTATAATACTTTCATCTTCAAGGTAAGTTATATAAGGTGGTTTAGTTCACAAATATCATCAAGTTTTTGTTAGAGATCTCGAGATTTATGGAGTTTCATCACAAAATCACAACACATAACATAGAAACACACATAAACATGCACAAATACATAGATCTAGCACATAAGCAACTTGTATCCTCCCCCAAAACATAGTAAAACCGAAAAACAAGGGGTATGAACTCACATTGGGTTGTTGTTCTTGGTTTGATGAAGAGCTTGAAGAAGATTTTCGGCCCTAGGAGTTTCCTTGAGGAGGTTTTCGAAATCTATGAAGTTCAAGAGTATAGATCATGAAATGGTGCGAGTTAGGAAGAGATTTTTGATGTAATCTTGAAGTTAAACCATAGGTTTAGGCAAGGACTTACCAAGAGTGATGAACTTGACGAAAAACCTCTTGTAAACACACACCAAAGTCACGAAAATGACAAGGGAAGTGAGGGAATTTTCCTTGAGCTTGAGAGGAAATTATGAGAGAGTTTGAAAGTGGAAATGTGTGTGTTTGTGGGTGCTCTCGGCCGAGAGTAATAAGAGAAGAGAGATAGAGGAAGATTGGTTAATACATGGAAGATTAAGATGTAGAGGTTTAGATACATGGGATGCAATTTGCTTGGAAGTCCATTAGTTAAAGGTGAGGTGTCACTTAATTAGTTTATTTACAATTTTTCCTTTTTTTTTGAACCGTGAATGGGGTGAGGGAAGGAAAGAATTTGATGTTGGGATTGAATTGAATATATCTGAAAATAGAAGGTCCACTAAGGGAAGTTTTTGGCCCATTGGGCCCACCTATGTGTTTACGGCCCAATAAGGTAAAAAGGAATGGAGTTTACAGCCCATTAGGTCTAATGAATCATTTATGGCCCAACATGGCCCATTAGGGATAAAATGAACTATTCTAGGCCCACATGACCCAAAATGTTTTAGTTTCATGAATGTGGGTTCAGTTAGAGCCCAATTAGGGTTCCTTGGCCTAAAATAGTCAAATTGTAAGTTTATTGGTCCATTAGGCCCAATAAGGGGATCCTAGTCCATATTAACTTGAACCAGGATTTCTAAGGTTTTTAACCCATAGTTGACTATATGCACTGTATTGTATTAGGTTATGGGCTTCTTGAGTGAGGTTCAATTTAAATGGATGATTTTGATTACACATAGAGTATGATTTTCACTTAGAGTACATGCCTTACAATAGATGATGTTTACATGAGAATAAAATTTCTTAGCTAAAATGCTAGTTGTGACAGTGAGGGTAGTCCTTGCATCAGAAGCTTGAGGAAAATATCTCTTGGAAGTTAGTTGTCCCCTCTTGGGACAAAAAAGTCAAAGTTCAGAAGTGCTTGCATCACTCAGTATGGATGGCAGTAGTTTATTGATGGATTCCCGGGTATGATTGCTACCGTTACTGGGGAAGGAACGGTGGCGAGTGGATGATGATGATGGTCGCGTGGGCTAGAATTGTCAAGGGAATTTTGAATTGTATTGGTTGAAGATGTTTAAAATGCATAAATCCTTCGGTAAATGGGATGTTGGGATGGTGATTTGTCAGTTACGGTAAAGAGGTTTGTTATTCGTTGTGTTTAGTAAGGTTGGAGGGTGTAGTTAAATCCATGTGGGGGAGAACCGTTTGGATTTTGGGGATAGAATCAGGTGCGGAACTAGGAGGAGTTCCACATCCTAGTCGAGAGGGAAGCCAGTTTAAGTGGCAATCTGGGTAGAGGTTGTTGGATTAGGTGTCTAAGCCTATAACTATAATTGGTATGTACTTGAATTGATAGTAGCACAGTCCTTTTGGGTTGCCGTCATACTAGCAACTAGACAGGATGACCAATTGAGAAAGAGGAAGAATTTATTATTTGGAATAATAAATTGATATATAAAATGATTTATTAATGTATTATGAAAATATTATATTAATTAGAAATCATGTTAATTAATTAATATTTAATCATAAATTAATTTGGAATTAATTTTGGGATTAAAGGAATTAATTAAAAGTATAGGGGCAATTTAGCAATTAATTAATAGTTGTGGTTTTGGGCTCTTGGACCACCCTAGAAGAGTTGGACGAAAACTTCTAGGGAGGCCCTAGAATTTTCGTCCAAGGCCTAAGGGATGGGAGTCTATGGGCTGCTTAGGCCTTAAGCTGGAAATTAGGGTTTCCTCCAACAAACTCTAGCTTTGGCTCTAAGCAACCAACAACTATTTAAAGAGCCTCTAACCCTCTTGATTTCGGCCATGCTTCCTAAACCCTAAGAAGAGTTGAATTTCTTGAGCTTCCTCCTCTATCCTCTCATCCTCTTGTATAGTGTGTTTGTGAGCCATTATAGGTGTTACACTTGTGACACTTGTTCTCAAAGTTCAAGACCTTCAAATATATCATTGTTATTACAATATAACAATCAAGGTATGTATCTAAACCCTAGATTATTCATAATATCGAAAATCATAGATGCATCCTAGGGTTTCTTGTTTTGGGGTTCAATGCTTGTATGCCTAAATGCCTAATAGAGAAAGCATAGATCCAACATATTAGGGTTGCATGCACACATATGATTGTTTGTTATGCTCAAACCCCATCAATGGTATCAGAGCTTGTTAGATTTGATGCAGTTGATTGAATTTGACAAAATTAGGGGTTATGGCAATTAAACCCTAGGCCTTATAATTTTCGCAAATTAGGGTTTCATAACCCTGTTTTTCGAAATTTTGCTAAGGGTTTTTAACCCTTTCCTTTGGCCTCCTAAATTTTAAGATCTAGGGTTTCCTAACCCTAGGGTTTTCGAAAATAAGGCAATGATTGAAAGCCTTGCCTTCCACCCCAAGTCTTGATTTCGAAAATTAGGGTTATGGGTAGGGTTGTTATTTTTGGTAATTATCTCCTTAATTGCTTAATTAGATAATCAGAGATTTTTGATATATCCCTCCCATATTTTCGAAATTTAAGGGATAAGGGATTAGGTTAAATTAATTTGTTTAATTTAATGGATAATCCTTAAGTGATTTAATAAATTAATTAAAGGTTTAATTAATAGATAATTATTAAATCAAAGTTTTTAAATTTTAAAATTTAAATTAAAATTGGTTTTAATTTTCAAAATTTTAAATAGACTTTAAAAAACCCTAGTATTTTGAAATGTTTAAAATACACCTATATACTATAGGTAAGATTAAAAGTTTAATAATTACTATATGTATAAGACAAGTTAGTCGAACCGCTAGTACGCCTCATTCACAAAGCCGATCTGCAATAAGAGTTTAAGGAAGCGGCCTATAATATGACCTCCATTGGGTATCCACTCTTACCCACCGCTCCCTTGATTGGTGGAGGGTCGTTAGCCGAACGCATTTGATAGGACACTTAATTCTAATTAATAAGTATAATGGAATAAATAAAGTAACTAAATATTTTATTAAATTCCCAATCTTAGTTACCTTAGGAAAATGTGAATTTGATGCTAATCCATGAAATTGCATATTGCACGTTGTATAAGTCGTTAGTGGAGCGTGTGTGGTTAACCGCCACACTAATATGGACTAATAAAGGGCGGCAGTGGGTGTCTCGTAAATTATCATTGATTAATGGAGCATGTGTGGCTAACTGACACATTAATTAGGTGATAAATGACTTCGAGAGTACCAAGCTAATTTGCATGGTTAGTCACATATTGTTTGTGATCATCGGTATCCCAGAGACATATGGAAGAGCATAATCGAGATTAAACATGTCATTGAATAGTTCAATGAATCTTAAAAGTTCTAGGAATTTCATTTAAAAACCTAATTCATTCAAATTTCATTTTTCATGGTGAAATTGGTAAATCGTCATTTACCTACCTTTAAATAATTTACAAGTAGATTACGACATCTCTCTTCTGAATTGTGAATTATTTAGTTGGATCCTAGCCTTAATATTTCATTTGGGTGTTATATTAAGGATTTTCTTATCTAATCAAAACTTGTCCTTCTTCTTTTTCAGATGTCAAACTCCAACAATGCTTCTGGTTCCTCCAAAAACAACTCCAACCACTTCTCTCTCTTGAGCATCTGCTCAAAAGTCACTTTTGATGGTACCGATTATAATGATTGGATACGAAACATCAAGATGGATTTACGCTTCGAGGACAAGGAATATGTTCTCGAAAAGGAGTTGAACGAGATTGATGAAACAAAAGCTACTCTTGAAGAAATAACTAAGTATAGAAGAAATTGCAATGATTCTACCAAAGTGTCATGCATCATGGTGGCTGCTATGACTCCTGAGCTACGAAGGTTCTATGAGGATTACTAGTTGTATGAGATGAACAAGTACTTGATGGAAAAGTACCATCAACGAGCTCGTCAAGAGAGATACGAGATAGTAAAGTCCTTCATTACTAGCAAGATGAAGGACGGAGAGTCCTTCATGACCCAGTTGCAACGCATGCAACGCTATGTGGATCGTTTGCTGAAACTCACTATGAACTTCGATGAGGAATTGGCTATTGACATAGTCTTGCACTCATTTCCTAGCTGTTATGATCAGTTTTTCATGACTTATCATTTGAACAATGATGAAACCACATTGAGTCAACTTCAAAGCTTATTGAGAACTGCTGAAAGTGGAATGAAGGGAAAGAGTATTGCCTCCACTCCTACTGTTGCTGCTTCCATCTTTGCCATTGGTCAAGGGAAAGGGAAGTTTAGGAAAGCTCCCTCAAAACAGAATTGGAAGGGAAAGTACCAGGCGGGGTCCTCAAGCAATGTACCCAAAGGAAAATCCAGTTCTGATGCTCCTCCTGCCTCTGACCCCAAAGAGGCTACTTGCTTTTACTGCCATGACAAGGGGCATTGGAAACAAAGCTGCCCCAAGTACTTGCAAAGAAATAAATGATGGCAAGGTTAATCCAACCTCGGCAGGTGTTTACACTATTCTATCTAAAAACTCATCACATTCAAATTATCGGGTCCTTGATACAGGATGTGGTTTCCACATTTGTTCTGACTTGCAGCGACTAAAAAGAAGTGAGGATGTGGAGCATGGGAAGATGAACCTGATTATGGGCAATAGGAGATCATCACATGTTACCAAGATTGGTGTTTATTCTTTAGTGCTTAGTAGTGGGTTTGGTTTAGATTTGAACAATTTTTGCCATTTATCATAAATGACAAAAAATATTATTTCATTTCATGGTTTATACAGACAAGGTTTTAGATGTTCTTTTGATAATGAGAATGGTTCTATTTATGCTTATAAAAATGTTGTATTTTATTTTGAAGCATTACCTTGTGATGGCGTGTATGAAACTGTGATGGTTGTAGACAACTTAGGTAATAGTGTTTTTTCATATTGATTTGTCTAATGGTTTAGACAAAGCATGCTTGTGGCATTATCATCTTGGACATGTCAATAAGAAACGCATTGCCCAACTCTAATGGATGGAGTATTGGAATCATTTTACTTAAGATCAGATGATACATGCTAGTCTTGTTTGCTTGGAAAGATGACTAAATCACCTTTCACTGGTTCTTGTGAAAGAGGTGAAGTATTGTTGTATCTCATACAAACATATGTGTGTGGTCCCTTCAGATCCACCACAAGGGATGCAAATCAATTCTATGTGAATTTCACTGATGATTATAGCAGATATGGATATATCTACTTAATCAAGCATATGTCAGAAACCTTTGAAAAGTTCAAAGAGTTCAAACATGAAGTAAAGAATCAATTGGGCAGGAAGATCAAGATGCTCGGATCTGATAGAGGTGGTGAGTATCTTAGTATCAAGTTCCACGACTATTTCAAGGAATGTGGAATTGTTTCACAATTAACACCTCCTAGGCCACCATAACTTAATGGTGTGGCTGAGAGGCGTAATCGAACCTTGTTGGACATGGTTCGTTCCATGATGAGTCGAGCTTCACTTCCAATCTCATTCTGGGGGTATGCCTTAGAGACTGCCGCCCACATTCTTAATCATGTCCCAACAAAAAAGGTTGTCGAAACACCTCACGAGATGTGGACATGGAAGGTTCCATCGTTGGCACATATCAAGGTTTGGGGTTGTGAAGATTTTGTTAGAAAAGAGAGTCATGGCAAGCTTGAACCTCGAAGTGAGAGATTTATTTTCATTGGCTACCCACAAAATTCCTTTGGATATCTGTTCTACAGACCTACTGAAAACGTGGTCTTCGTAGCACGAATGGGAGTCTTTCACGAGAGAGAGATCATATGCAAAGAGGACAGTGGGAGTAAAATTGATCTTGAAGACATTCAAGAGTCAAGTGATGAAGGAACTGAAGGGTTTTGAGCATTCTAACACTCCTAAGGTGTACATGCAACCCTAGAAACCTTGGATCTATGTTTTACGAAGATACATGAAAATTTGATTTTTCCAAGGTTCTTAACCTAACTAGCATGGCATGGGGAACTTAAAACATAAAAGCTAGTAGAAGAACATACCTTTATTGTTGCTTGGATTCCTTAAGAACTTTGTGAGCCTAGCACCCCAAATGTGATGCCTCAAATGTTTCACACAACACCACAACTCTTGGAATAACTTTGAGAGAAGTACACTATCCAATAAACCATGGATCATTAGCTCGCTATATAAGAATGGATGATTTACACAATCAACCCCATATATTTAATTAGTCTCAATTTTGATCACAAAACTAATTCCAAATTAATTCTTGATCAATACTAATTAAATAATATGATTTCATATTAATATATTATAACTTATAATATATTAACAAATCGTAAGTGTCCTTCTTCTCATTTTTTCTATCCAATTAGCATGATGCCATGCAACCCAAATGGACCATGCCAATTGGGTCAAGTACATACCAGAAATAGTTATGGACTTAGACACCTTATCCAACAGGAACCTCTAACACTAGCACTCAGCCTAAGGAAGAAATTCATGTTGAACCAGTTTTCGAGTCGTTACCTCTTAGACGTTCCAACAGAGTTAGAATGACACCAGAGTTTTATGGTTTCCATATTACTATAGATGGTGATACATTTATCAGTGATAATACACTGATAAATTTGGATGAGCCTTCTAACTACAAGGAAGCCATGGCGGGTCCTGAGTCTACCAAGTGGAAAGAGGCAATGGACAGCGAGATCAAGTCCATGTATGGACAGCTAAGTTTGGAATTTGGTTGACAATGTACCAGGTCGTAAGACAGTTGGGCGCAAATGGATCTTCAAGAAGAAGACCGACATGGATGGAAAGGTAAACACTTTCAAGTCACGACTGTTTGCGAAGGGCTTTACTCAAACCCCAGGGGTTGACTATGATGAGACGTTCTCACCAGTAGCTAAGATTAAATCTATTAGGGTTATACTAGCCATAGTTGCGTTTCATGATTATGAAATTTGGCAGATGGATGTCAAAACCGCTTTCCTTAATGGAAAGTTGGCTGAGGATGTTTACATGAGTCAGCCAGAGGGTTTTGTGGATGCTAAGTACCCCAATAGAGTGTGTAAGCTTGAGAAATCAATCTATGGATTGAAACAAGCTTCTCGCAGATGGAATCTTTGCTTTGACGA
This sequence comes from Lactuca virosa, assembly GCF_052849685.1. Classification (NCBI taxonomy): domain Eukaryota; kingdom Viridiplantae; phylum Streptophyta; class Magnoliopsida; order Asterales; family Asteraceae; genus Lactuca; species Lactuca virosa. The sequence continues at coordinate 122,264,903 of NC_136426.1, forward strand.
GAAAGTTAAAGAGTTTGTCTTCTCTAGAAGTGAAGATGAATCTTGTGTATATGTCAATGCTATTGGGAGTATAGTCACCTTTCTGGTGATGTATGTTGATGACATACTACTCATAGGAAACGACATTCCAACTTTGCAAGAGGTTAAGTCTTGGCTTGGAAAGTGTTTCGCTATGAAAGATCTGGGAGAGGCTGCTTATATTCTGGGAATAAGGATTTTGAGAAATAGGAGTAGAAGACTAATTGGACTTAGTCAAATCACACATTTGGATAAGGTGTTAAAGTGTTTTAGCATGGAAAATTCCAAGAAATGAGAGTTGCCTATCCAGAGTAATACCAAGCTGAGTAAGAATCAGAGTCCGATTAGCGATGCAGAGATAGCGGAAATGAGTCGAGTTCCATATGCTTCCGCCGTTGGATCGATCATGTATTCTACGACATGTACTCGCCCTGACGTGGCTTTTTCTTTGAGAATGGTCAGTCGATATCAGGGAAATCCAGGTAAAGCTCATTGGATAGCGGTCAAGAACATTCTTAAGTATCTACGAAGAACAAAGGACTGGGTCCTTGTACTTGGTGGCAGTGATGACTTAAGAGCTACTGGGTATAGTGATGCCAGCTTTCAGACAGACATAGACAACTTTGGTTCTCAATCTGGTTGGGTGTTTACCCTTAATGGAGGAGCTGTAACTTGGAAAAGTTCCAAGCATGAGAGTGTGGCTGATTCTACATGTGAATCAAAGTATATACCTCCGAGCGAAGCATCGAAGGAGGCTACATGGTTGAAGAACTTCATTGGAGACCTTGGAGTTGTGCCAGCCATTAAGGAGCCAATGGAGATTTTCTGCGATAATGAAGGAGCGGTTGCCTTGACCAAGTAACCAAGAGATCATGGGAGATCTAGACATATCGATAGAAAATACCACTTTATCAGACATCGAGTAGAAGAAGGACACCTCTTCGTAAAGAGGGTATCATCTGAATAGAATCCTGTCGATCCCCTCACAAAGGGTCTAAGTAGGGTTAAGCACGTTTAGCATGCAAGGAGCATTGGTGTCACACCCCCGGACCAGACGGCGGAAACGTCCGGAGGCAGGTGACTTCATTGTGCAGTATCATAACAATTGAATATAAATGAAACAGAGCAATCCAAACATCATACATTGAGATAACAAACTTACATTATTTACATATTGTATTTGTTCTTCGAATTACACAAAAGAGACATAAGCAGAAAAATCCAAGCTACAGCTAAAAGTCTTGCATCCGTGTCCCTTGTTACCTGCTTACTAGATACCTGAGAATACAAGTCGTTTTGAAAAGCGTCAACTAAAAAGTTGGTGAATTCATAAGCAGTTTTGTGTATAAAATCGTTTACACTTGTTTAGAATCGTTCTTATTGTACTTTCAGAAAATCCGATATTTTCTATGAAATCGTTTGAAGTCTTGCCTTGAAAATCATGGATATGTGTGTGCATGACATTACTTTTGTTCATCCTTATAAGGAGTGATTTTGAAAAGTAGTGTGATTTGTAAAAGCGAGCTGTGTCCGAGAATAGTTCTTCTGAATAGTAACAATCAACCGTTTCAAGAAAAATCCCTTATTTTCAAAAAGGAAATATGGTTGAAAATCTTGCTCCTCTTATCGAGTAAAATTGAGTGTGTGCGTTCTAGTTTATCGTTATTGAAATCGTAGAAAAATCGTTTTCTCCAAAAAAAAATCCTATATTTTCTGCTATAAATATTCGTAAGTTCTAGTTTATCGTTATCGAAATCGTAGAAAAATCGTTTCCTCAGAAAATCCTATATTTTCTGCTATAAAATAATCGTAAGTTCTAGTTTCCAACTATGTATATGTGTGGGTTAGTTTATCGTTATCAAAATCGTTTACAAACGTTTTCCATAGAGTCCTACGCTTTTTAATTTGTAAAAATAGCAGTATTACGACTCTATACTTGTAGGAGAAAGAATCAACATGGCTATTGTGGACATTCTACGCGATGAAGAAGGACAGTCAACACAACAAATGCGGACCATCACCTATCACGTGTAGGACAGTCAACACAACGTGCGAAAATTTATTTATGAGGTTTTCCTTACATAAATTTCTAGTTAATATATCATATTCTAGTGAGTCGCTATAACCATACTAATCTGACGAAGTGCCTGTTTTGGCGTTTCTCAGGCACCCTCGGTTTGGAAAAGACATTTGTCACCTTAGACTGGCCTGTCTAGCTGTAGCGAACAACGAAGGTGCGTGGTGTCAACCCCGTATAGATCTATACACAAATTCCCGCTCTCCCTCCAGGAGACTCTGGCTATAACTCCTTACAGGACTTAGACGTACACTAATATTTTTATATTTAGGTACTTTTGAGATTTGTCCGACTAGAATATTAACAACCTTTTGAGCAATCGTTAGAGATCCATTATTTATTAGATAAATAATGAAATTCGTACTTGTTGAATAAAAATATCGTTCTCGTTCCATATCGTTGATTGTGCTCGTTAACTAGGTGCTCGTGTTCGTTCCTTTTCATTTATTGAAAAACAAGTCATTTTAGTCAAGAGAAAAAGTGTCAAGTTATAATTTGTATAAATTTATAACTACCGGTTATGACACGCATTTTCTGTTTTATGACATATACAACATTACTTATGTTGTTGGAGGTTTTACGACAGCAGTTTATGACATGCAAATATTTCTGTCATAAAGGCTCTATTTGTGTATTTTCTTGACACAAACTTTTATATTGAATATTTATAAAATACCCCCTGACAGTTTGCAAAATAGTCACAAAGTTCCCATTTTCGAAAATCACTAGAATAAGTGTCAACTTATCAAGGTTCCTTTTTATAAGTTTTATTTCTAGACATGAAAGCATATATAAAAGGCTTAAGTTGGACACATCCAATAGTTGGGAGGCTCTTTTGTACACAAAGTATCTTCTGTTTCTTATGAAGTTGTGAAATCTTACGTTCATGAGGATATTACTAAAATAATAATTTAATAATATTACCACACACATACAAACATACGTATACATGCAAGTATTTAGGCAAGATTTGACTTGTACTCTCCCCCAAAAACATTAAAATATTGAAAAAGGTGGGGTATGAAGCTCACCTTGAGTTAGTTGAGGAGTTGTCTGGAGTTATGGAGTGAAGATCTCAAGCTTAAACTCTTGGCTGAGATGAGGAACTTCCCTGGGAGGAAGGTTATCTTTATGGTGTTCATCACATATTATTATGAATAAAATAATATGGATTCATCTTGGAATATTATAAAATATTAGATGAGTGGAGGAATTTACCTTACAACCCCAGGGAGAAATTTAGAATTTTGTTTTCAGTAAGATCTTGTTCTTGCTCTTGAAATGAATCCTTGAGAGAAAATGAGAGGAAAGTGAGAGGAAAATGTGAAAAGTCCAAATTTCCTTCTACTGTCGTGCTTAAGAGTGAGAAAAGGGAGGGAATCTGTGGTGCATGGGGATCTGATGGTCCATGCATGGATATTTGGTGGGTAAAGCATTGAATACTGTGATTTGCATGGGAAATGAGGATTCCATCAACTCACAAAGTCAACCTCTTTGTCCTTATCTTGATTTAGGATAAGGTTTTCCTAAATCCCAAACATTTATTTTTATGAAAAATATGCTTAAAATAATTAATTTTAGCATTAAATAGGGGTTTTAAGGGTCTTAGTTAAGAAAAACACGAGTTTGGTGGGATTCCTAACGTCAAAATACCTTAAAATGCTAAAAAGGTGCGAAATGGTCTAAAATCCGAAACTTAGAGGCGAATTCCGAAGCTGTAGTTCAATTTCCGGAGCATTTGTCAAAATTCCGGAGTCCACAAGAGGGTTCTGAAGTGTAACTCCTCTTGCCTCCTAAGAAGGTATTCCGGACTAAGAGGTTCAGGAGCAAAAGTTTCAGGAGCAAAATGTTCAGGAGCAAGAGGTTCAGGAGCAAGACGTTCAGGAGCAAGACGTTCAGGAGCAAGAGAATTCCGGACCAAGAGGGTTCCGGACCAAGAGGTTCAGGACCAAGAGGGTTCCGGACCAAGAGGGTCCTTTTGGGTTTCCTCTTCCGGTTTTGAGCTGTTTTCGACTAAGGAAGGTGCTTAGAGAGATTTGGGAGAGATTCCACATACTTGGAGAGATTTGGGAGAGATTTCACATACTTGGAGAGATTTGAGAGAGATTCACCATACTTGGAGAGATTTCTCATACTTAGGGAGATTTGGGAGAGATTCACCATACTTGGAGAGATTTCGCATACTTAGGGAGATTTGGGAGAGATTCACCATACTTGGAGAGATTTGGGAGAGATTTCACATACTTGGAGAGATTTGGGAATATTCACTATACTTTGAGAGATTTGCATTCTAACACTTTATGGCTCCTTAGGAACTCATATTGAACACTTAGGAGTGTTAGCACAAATCTCACAATAGTACTTACTTACCCGAGGACGGAATTTCCTAGCCAAAAGTGCTATTTGTGACAATTGGTATGAAGGATGATATTAGTTTTAGACTTTTAGTGATTAGATAGATATTTAGAAACTTGTAACAAATAAATGTAATTGACATTTGATGATTAAATAACGGAGATTTATTTATGAGTATTGTTTACTATCTTTTCTCAATTGTTTATCATTGTGTTTCACTTTTGCATGTTTTACTTCCCGAATAATTAGATTATTCAAATATCCACAGTCGATCATAATTTGGAAGTAAGTAATGAATTAAGACTGTCATAAATTGGGTTGTAGATTATCTAAGGTATTAGACATAGCAATGGTTTGCTGCAATATTCATGAGTGCTTTTGAAATGGGGATTTAAGTATTGGATTAAACCCACGCTCAGTGAATTACTTCATGGAATTTATCACGAGTAATTCTGAGACGATAATATCGTGTAATATTTAAACGGAGATGTATGAGTTGTTGTTTACAAGTTGGTTATGCATTGATAATGCGTAAACTCATCAGTATCTTGGTGTTATAAAACTTATTGTTGTGCATGATTTGATGAGTAAATAGTGCAAGCATATAATTCAAATTTTATCTGTTCCTTTTTCCCTAACGGTTAAAGCGATATCTTGGGCCCCTCGATGATTTGGTGTTGACTTGTGTGTCGGGCCCGGTCAGGACTTAACTGATGTGTTCAATTGTAGTTCCTTGTCATTACAAACCAAAAATCGGGAAACAATCTGTTGGAGAATGAGAATGTCTGTTCCATGTCATTTGTCAACATGATATCTGGCAGAATGGAGGATTATATGATCACTTATATTAGGACACGTTACCGACTAGGTCAGAGTTCGACAGCAACTTTGAGAGCTACAATTTGCTAATCAATTTTGAAGTTATAGTTGCAATTATAGTTATTAGACTTATCCAAGTGGGAGATTGTTGGATTAGGTGTCTAAGCCCATAACTATAATTAGTATGTACTTGAATTGATAGTAGCACAGTCCTTTTGGGTTGCCTTCATAGTAGCAACTAGACAGGATGACCAATTGAGAAAGAGGAAGAATTTATTATTTGGAATAATAAATTGATATATAAAATGATTTATTAATGTATTATGAAAATAATATATTAATTAGAAATCATGTTATTTAATTAATATTTAATCATAAATTAATTTGGAATTAATTTTGGGATTAAAGGAATTAATTAAAAGTACATTGACTATTTAGCAATTAATTAATAGTTGTGGTTTTGGGCTCTTGGACCACCCTAGAAGGGTTGGATGAAAAATTATAGGGAGGCCCTAGAATTTTCGTCCAAGGCCTAAGGGATGGGAGTCCATGGGCTGCTTAGGCCTTAAGGTGGAAATTCGAGTTTCCTCCAGCAAACCCTATCTTTGGCTCTAAGCAACCAACAACTATTTAAGGAGCCTCTAACCCTCTTGATTTCGGCCATGCTTCTTAAAACCTAAGAAGAGTTGAATTTCTTGAGCTTCCTCCTTTTTCCTCTCATCCTCTTGCATAGTGTGTTTGTGAGCCATTAGAGGTGTTACACTTGTGACACTTATTCTCAAAGTTCAAGATATTACAGGATTTCATTGTTATTACAATATAACAATCAAGGTATGTATCTAAACCCTAGTTTATTCATAATTTCGAAAATCATAGATGCATACTAGGATTTCTTGTTTTTGTGTTCAATGCTTGTATGTCTAATAGAGAAAACATAGATCCAACTTATTAGGGTTGCATGCACACATAGGATTGTTTGCTATGCTCAAGACCCATCAGAGGTTGCACAAGGTTGGGGGATTAGAAACTTTCAAAGATAGGGTGGCGTATTCGTAGTGATGCATAGCAGATATGTGGTTGGATCCAGGTTGAATGTGATGGGTTTTAGGTACAACAAATAAACTAGAAACAATTCCTAAGTTCACATGCAACCTACTTTGGATCTATGTTTTAACTATTGAACATACAACTTTGAATTGCAAAACAAGAACCCTAGAGGAGAGAGGCTAATTTCGAAATTAACAAACTAGGGTTTAGGGTTTACATACCTTTCAATTGTTATAGCAAACAATTGATATTCCCTTGATCTTGATCTTGATCTTCTTGGAAGCTTTAGCACCACAAGTGTAATGCCTCTAATGGAATCACACCCAAACTAGCAAGAAGGAAAGTAGAAGAAGAGAGAGAGGAGGGAGTATGCAAAATCTCGGCCTTAGGGTTTCTTCCAAAGAAAGAGTACCAAAAACATGAACCAGGAGGCTCCTTATATAGCTGAGGGATCTAGGGTTTAAGGGAAACCCTAGTTATCCTTTGCTTAGGGCCTAAGCAAACCCAAGGGCCTTATCCAAGCCCCTATGGACGAAATTATTAGGGTTTCCCCTAAAGATTTCGTCCACCCTCTTCCAAGGGGGTTCTAGAGCCTTCCACTCAACTATTAGATAATTGCAAACTAGTCCCTGTACCTTATAATTAATTCTTTTAACCCCAAAATCAATTCTGATTAATTTCTGGCTAACAATTAATTAAACATAATGATTTCTAATTAATATGTTAATCCATTAACATATTAATAAATCATTTATATATATATTAATTTATTAATCTTATAAATTAATATCTCTCCTTTCATAATTTCCTTGTCCAGTTGCTAGGTTGAGGGCAACCCAAAAGGACTGTGCTGCTGTCAATTCAAGTACATACCAATTATAGTTATGGGCTTAGACACCTAATCCAACAGAATGTTGGTGTAGAGCCTCTCTGCCTGTTCTTATTTGATGAGGGCTTTGGGGTTCGAATCGTGATCTGAACACCTGATTGGGATGCATTCAATTTGTTTTGACCCGTGTTTGATTATAGATTGGTATGGTAGTTGGAGAGCAAGCCCACGAGTCGGGCTCATGGCTGATATGGGAGTGTTGTAAGGCTACGGAGTAGCCATAACATACATAAGGATCATAGGCCATTGGGGAAGTGTTGTAAGTATGCGATGTAGTTGTAGCATTCACCAGGATGAGGTAGGCCATGGTAGGAAGATTTATCTTGTTTTGGTATGGGGATAGTTGGATCTAAGGCAAGTTTAGGATTTTACATCACTCGTTTAGGTGAGACCCATGGGCAAGGCCTGTTTGATTGTGCAGACTGGGTGAGACCTATGGGCGAGTCCCGTATGGTTATGATAGAGTAGGTGAGACCCGATGGAAATTGGCTTGAGCAAGGTATTGGATCACGTTTAGAGTTGGATGACTCTATGGTCAGTGGTGTGTATTAGTGTGATAGTTAGTCTAGGGTAGCCCTTATCATCTAGACTCTTAGTCGGAGCCTTGTGGTGGGACCACGTGTGAGACTGCCAGTCTCTGCGAGTGATTGGGGAGTTTATATCTCAGTTCAGTGTGAGGTCACCATGGAATCAGACGATTTCAGACAGATGCAAGTGTGAGTCTTTGGATTTCGGAATGTGAGTCATGTTCTGGGTGGGCGCCAAGGGGTTAGGACTCGCGTTGGGAGTCACATTTTATTTTATGAAAGATCTTTTCAACAACAAGATATGGTCAAGGATTTTGCCTGCTAAGGGTATCAATTGGACAATTTAGGATCGAAAGGATGTCTTCCAATTCAGATTGCAAAGAGAGGACCTATAGGTTTTGTTTTAGAATTGTTCTTCTTGTGAGGAGGTCAGGTAAAGTTTTGGGGTTGTGTGTAGCAGTGAAGTGTTGGTTTTTCCGTATTGTATGAGTTAGTGGATCAATAATTCGTGTTGGTGATTTGTTATCATCAATATTATTTAAGTGTAATGGGATTACTTTGTTGACCAAAAGAGATCTTGATAAATATTAAACAAGTAAGGAAGGTGTGGAGTACACACTTGTTTAAGTTTGATCAAGTTTCAAACTACACTGTCATTTAGGGGCGAAGCCCCTAAATGAACAGGGGTCCGGGGGCAGCGCCCCTGGGAGCGGGGTCCAAGGGACAGAGCCCCTGGCTGGGGTTGAGCTGCCAGGTCAACGCGGAAATTTTTTATATAGGGTATGTTACTATATTAAAAATGCATCAGAAAATCGGATTTTCAGAGAATTGACTATTGTTTGACCCTTATCCAAACTTCCGTTTTTATGACAGTTTTTATAGTTTTATGACAGTTTGAAACTGTCATATGACAATTTTCAGACAAATATCATAAAGTCGGTTTTGGTCTCATTTCTGGTACATACGAAACTATCTTCAAAATATTCTAAGTTCTTGTCTCTCTGAGTCTTATCCGATTAAAGAATATTGGGAGTACCACCCAAATGCTTTAATCTGAAAGTGTTTAACACAATTCTCAGAATTCCAAGCTTTTCTATACCCCATTTTCTAACAATTCGTTCTCTACCAGGGCTTATAAGTACTGCTATGATTGGGTTTCGAGGGTAGCACTGGAAGGTCACTATGAGTATGAGTCAACTTCTCGCCGAATCAGAGTTCGAAAGGAATTGTACAGATCATCTAATTGCCTGGAAGGTAGTAAGGAGTGATTTTGAGGACGAAATCTAATTTAAGTGGGGGAGATTTGTAACACCCTGTTCCGAGTCGTTTCATAATTCGGGGTCGTGACCCGAAGATCAATTATCTTAAGGCTTTGGGCTTTTGGGAAAGAGATATTTAGACCCATTTGGATGAGGGTGATGTAGATTATGTGATCCAAGAGTTTGGTTTGTGTTGGAGCCCAAGGGTATAACGATAAAAGTAATGGTTCATACCTTTCATGAATTAAGGATTTTAGTTCGAGGTGTTTTATGTCAAAAGTAATTAGATATTGTTGTAGAGCTCTTCAATACCTTTCCGTGGATATATATATCGCTAAAATCAGAGTTGAAACGAAGAAGTTACGACCTTCGGAAGTTAGAATGGTTAAGGGCTTGTTGAGTACGCTAGGCGTATAAGGGATGTACGTTGGGCGTACTTGGTTGGAGTGATCACGAAGGTTCCTTCGCGTATGCTAGGAGTACCAGATGTACGTTGGGCGTACGCGACCTAGACTTAAAACCCAAATTTAGGGTCTTTGACCCAATTTAAATGCCTTAACTCATTTCCAACCCTCCTTATCTTCAACCTCCATCCACTCTAACCCTATATTCGAAACCCAAGCCTCCATTTGGTTATATTTTGAGAATTGGAGTGATTTTGGTGGATTTTGGTGCATTTGGAAGAAGAATAACTTCTTGGAGAAGTGTTGGTTGTTTTGGAGCTTGGAGATCCAGGCCTTGTTCATCTTGATCTAGCTTCTGGAGGTAAAAAGTTTTAATCTTGATGGCTTTCTCATGTAGATCTAGTTGGGGTTGTGATTTGTTATGTTTTGGTCCCATGATTGTGGTTCTGTGTGAGTATAAGTTACTCCATAACCTTTGAGCCTCATAATCGGTCCTTGTTGAGGTTATTAAGTCATAAAAATTGGATCTCGAGGAGTATTATACTTTCATGAAAGAACTAGCGACCTTTGATGGAGTTATGAAGCTTGGATTTTGGTTTGGACCCCATCAAGCCATGCAAAGTCATAAAGTCTGGAACTTTATGCCTTAAGACATCCCTTAGAGGCTAGATACGAGTTTGGAAGTTTTGGTCTTAACCATTAAGTGCTTAAAATGGGATTTGGTTACCTAGGGAGTACGTTGGGTGTATGTATGCGTACGCTCAACGTAATGCATGGTTTCCCCGATTCCTTGCTTTGACAAGTTGTACGTTGAGCATCAACAGGTAGTACGTGGGGCGTACGAGTCTAGTATGCGGGGCGTACTCGTAAGACTCCCTTTTTGGTCCTTTTAGGTCTTGGATCTTTTGGAAGTTGGGCCATGAGTTATTGGGTCAGATATGGGAAGGGTAAAATGGTCGTTTACCCATTGTAATGACAGAAAATGAATTGGACCTTGGATTATGGGGATTATCTTAATTATTGACTAGGGATAATTTAGTTGTGATCAGTGTGAGGAATCCGGTAGCAACAACGCGTGTGTTTCGGTTATCTTGGATTGATGTGAGTCTCCTCACTGTGTTTGGCTGGCCAAAGGTACCAATGCCAGCCCATGGATTATTATTATTAGAATGCTAGTTATCTGTGTGACTCTTGCATGTAGTGTATGTGTTTGTATGTATGTTGGGCGGGGCACAATGTCAGGCGGGGCCTGATGAGTGTGTTGGGCGGGGCCCATCGCATGTTACTGACAGAACTGTATCGGGCGGGGCCCGATGAATACCTATAACATCCAAAAAATTTCAACAAATTTGAACTTTTTCAAAACAACCCTTTTACTAATAAAAGTGTTTACAAAATTAGTATTTCCAAAACATTATGTAAAATCAGAGTCTCCCAAGATCCAATCAGTTGTAAAACCAAGTATGTGTACGGTCACGCCATCGCCTTGCCACGGTCCTCCGAGATCCCTGAAATCATAAACTTAAACTGTAAGCACAACACTTAGTGAGTTTCCCCCAAAATACCATCACACAAATAGATAACATATACCACAAGCATGCTCAAATACTCATGCCTGGCCTAATCAACCTCGGGTTGGAATACCAGACATGTCTACGATGGGCCCAGTCATCCCCGGGATGGAATACCCTCGTATCATAAGCGGTTTGATCCAATCAACCATCGGGTTGGAATACCAAACATGTCGGGCCCAATCAACCATCGAGTTGGAATACCCCAGGCCTATTGACTGATACACAAAGCAGTCCAGTCTCACCATATATCATATAATCACATCGGGTCCAATCAACCATCGGGTTGGAATACCCCAGGCCCAATCAACCATCAGGTTGGAATGCCAATATATAACGGGTCCAGTCATCCTCGGGATGGAATACCCTCGGCCCTCAACCATCAAGTTAGAATGCCCCGGACTGTTGGCTTACGCACAAAGCAGTGAAGCATCAGCCACCGACCCAAACATGTGCACATATAACAGATAAGCATACAATAAGCAACCAGTAAACAAACAGACAGATCTTATAGATCACTAAGCGTAACATCATCCTATCTACCAGGATGTTGATCTAATAGACCACTACAACAAAAAATCATATGATAAACCAGGATAACAATCCAAAGGGCCGACCTTGGTGTCTTCGACCCGTAAGTACAGTGAGGAAAACTCACCTTGACGGCTGAACCCACAAATAAATCTCCGACTGCAGATCCGCTAGAATCCCCGCACTAACATACATGAATAACATTCAATTAACATTTGGGTTCCAAACTCCCAAATAAAAAGGCCCACAAACTAAATAATCATCCAAAGCCCACTTATGGCCCAATTTTTCAAATTGGTCCCAAACCCTTACATGGGTCTTACCCTAAAGCCCAATAACTCTTCTTAGTCCAAAACACTTGTTCTCAGTTGGCCTAACAATGCCCCAAGCAACCAAGCCCAAAAGATGGCCCAAACGCGAAATGACACCACACGGCCCAAAATAACCAATGGTCAACCTTGGTCAAACTTCTGGTGAATGATCCATGGACAACAAGTCAATAAAACAAGAAAAGTCAAACAGGCCGAGTACGCCCCGTGTACTCAGCTGGTACACCCAACGTACACCCTTTGGGGCAAGTACACGCATCGTACCAGATGGGTACGCCCAACGTACTCCCATGAACCCCATTCTTCTCCATTAAGCACTTAACCACTTAAGTCCTTGCTCCAAACTCTCAGATCTGATTCCTATGGATGACTTATCACGTAAAGTTGGCAACTTTACTTGTATGTAATGCTTAATGGGACTCTAGAGCTCAAAAGAGCTTAATAAGGGGTCTTAACACATGCATAAGTCCAAATAAACAATAAAGATCACATTTTTATGCCTTTGGGACACCTAAAACGTCCATATCTACAATATTAAGCCTCTGAACAACCTTAGCCCACAAGGACCAACCAAAAGAGGCTAAAATGACCATAAACAACCCCAAAAGAAGATCTTACTAAAGAGATGACAAGATGAGAGCTTTTTACCTTCAATAGGTTGCAAAAGATGAGAAACTCCTGGATCTACAAGCCCCACTTCAAAGGATGATTCTTCAACAAGCTCCAATCTCTTCAAGATGCACAAAAACACTCCAAGATTCCTCATAAAGGCTTAAGAACTCCAAGATGGTGGCTAAGGGTCGAATACTAGGGTTTAGGAGTCTTGGAGGCTGATAAGGGTCAAGGCTCAAGAAGAAAAGATGCTTAAATAGGGGTAAAACCCTAAAAACGAGGGTTTCTAGCTAAAGGGAGTACGCCCCGCGTACCCCTTAGTATGCCCAATGTACTCAACCACCCGCGATGCATTAACCCATTACTCCCATCGTACTTGGTGAGTACGCCCCGCGTACTCGACCAAGCTCCAAATCACATGAACTTCAATTGGCCATAACTCCTTCGTCTTAAGTCTGTTTCGAACGAACTTTATATCCAAGGAAAGGTGACGAGAAGCCCTACACTTCTATCAACTCATACCAACCTTAAGACCTTCCGAACAAAAATCCAATTTCCATAAAGCCCAAACTGACACTTTACCGAAATACCCCTAGGCTCCAAAACACAAACCGAACACCCGAATCACCTCAATTACATTACTCGCACCCCTATGCTCCAAAACACAAACCGAACACCTGATGTCGGGTGGGGCCCGATGTATGTATGTATGTATGTATGTATGTATGTATGTATGTATGTGGTATTTCGAGGAACTCAATGAGTTTTGTGCTTACTGTTTTATGGTTATGGTTTCAGGTACTTCCGGTTTGAAGGGAAGGGCCCGACTTGATCGTTGAACATCCAACCACATTTCCACACTTTTTGATTTTGGGATTGCACTCTGATAACTATTTTTACTTTGATATGCTTTTGAATGATTAAAAAGGATAAATGTTATTTATGGTTGAATTAAAAATGAAAATTTTACCTTATATTTTTTTGGGACGTTACATACTTAGTCAAAACATGTTTTTAATTCCAACGAATCCTTTATATCATAAATCATTTCATAGTTCCCTTTTCAAAGTAGATCATCAACCTTCCAACCTTACTTTGGCGATGATTCCTTTCAAACATCATCTTATAATTTAAATAACTCAACAGACGAGTTTGTTTCATGATTGATGATCAAAATCTCCATAGGAACCCGTAGGTCAAAGTCGAAGGTCACCAATGATTTAACTGATCAATCTCAGTGTGGTTTGAATAATTCTAACATTGAAAATAGTTTCAAAACACTAGATGTGTGTCTGCGCAAAACGTCAACGACAAATAGATATTCTGGTGTGTAACATCCAGATTCCCAGGTATATTATTTTATCATTTAATTTGAGATTTGTGGAGTGACTCGACGAGTTGGTGCCTTAACTCGTCGAGTAGAATCGTGACTGGTGACGTGGATTAATGAATGGACTCGACGAGTCTGTGAGGCGACTCGCCAAGTTAGCGCTGCTGAAGGAAACCCTAAATTCTCGGGCCTGCGACCTATTTAAGGGCACTTATAGCCTCCATTTCGTCTCACCAGAACCCTTACACCCTTGAGAGAAACCCTAACGTCCATAGTGAGCTAGAGTGGTGAGGATAGCTAATCTTGTGTTCATTTTGGCTCATTTCCTTGAAGAGGAAGGAAGGTTCTTCAAAGATCAAGAAGGGAGGGCCAGTGGATCTGTTTCTTTTTTCATCTCAAGCTTCAGATCGAGGTAAAAAGCTTTTACCTTTCTTGTATGATGATTAGATCTCATGTTCTTGAGATTTAGGGCTTGTAACACTTTCTTGATGGGGCTATGGATGCATCAAGCCCCTTTTCGAGTTTAGACTTCAGATCTGGACCTTGTGAGGTCCACAGAGTCCAAAAGTGTAGAGCCTTAGTGAATCAACCAAGGAGTTTTGGGTTTTGGAAGCATTAATGGAGTAGTGATGGCATATAGAGCAATATATGCCATGCATGGTCGTCAAGATCAAACCTTTACGTGACTTTTGGGTATTAGGAGGCTAGATCTAGAGGTTGGAGTTGCAGATCTGACCTCAGGAGCCTAAATGAGAAACTCGAATGAGTCAACTCGCCGAGTCTATGATATGGCTCGACGAGTCGGATCGGGTTGCCCCAGCGTTCTGAACCCGGTGATAACTCGTCGAGTTAGGGGGTCAACTCGACGAGCTGAGTGAAACCCAAGGAAGAGCTCTGAGGATACGAGTGGACTCGGCGAGTTACAAGGGTGCACTCGGCGAGTCAGGTCAACTTTGACTATTGTTTCGTATTGACTTCTGTTGACTTTATGGTTGGGTCAAGTATGATCATTTGAGACAAGGGAAGGGTAAAATGGTCTTTTACCCATTCCAAGGGTTAGAAAGAGTGTAAGAGAACTTTTGGTGTATTTGAGTAAGAGTGGGGTATTGATTTGAGATGCTTATCTAATATGTTAGGCGGAGGCTAGATCGAGGATTTCGAGCACGATATTTTACTAGCTAGCTTACGAGGTGAGTCTTCTCACTATACTTTGCCTAGAGTGGCATCTATGTGTGACCAGAGGGTCTTATGTGTTATTTGAGTACTGTGATATTACTGCATTATGCCTGTGTGATTTATGCTATGTGTATTCAAAGTTTACAGAGTTAGGACCGGAGGTCCACAGAGTTACGTCCGGAGGGTCCATCAGAGTTGTGGGACTGGAGGGTCCCACTGAGACACATTGACCGGAGGGTCTTACAGAGTTATAGCCTCGAGTGGCTAATATGTTGTATGTGGTATTTTGGGGAACTCACTAAGCTTTATGCTTACTGTGTTATGTGTTATGTGTTTCAGGTACTTCTGAGGATCGCGGGAAGGCACCGGCGTGATTGTACACACCTGTTCGAGATTATGTTGAGGATTCTGGGATTTGACTTTTGTTGTGGATTTATGTTGACTTTGAGACACTTATGATTTTTATGAATTATAAGATATGAGTTTTATGTGATTTAAAAATGAAAAATTGGTTTGAAAAATTACGTCGTTACATGGTGAATAGTTTCTTACGGGGAAATAATTATTAAAATTTATTATTAGTTATTAAGTAATAAAAAATACCACTTTTAAATAAAATATTTATTTTTAGACCTTATATTTATATTGCCTATTTATAATATTGATGTAATTTAATTAATAACGATGTCTACTTTAAGTAACATAAATTAATTAATATACATGACTTCATTTTGCTACAAATTGAATTAATTAATAACCTTTCTTATTCACGTCTTCATATTTTTTTGCAAGTATTAATGATCTATTTATGCATAATTGATTTGTACAAAAAGTTTTATAAATTATACCTCTTAAAATTCAAGATATGATGAATATGTGTTATAATGTAGTATATATGTAGATATGGATTAAAATGAACTTATAATAAGAATCACTTCCATCTAATTAAACCACAATTGAGATCCACCATTAGAGATGCATCAAGCTTATCAACTCTCTTCAAACTCCATATCAATCTAATAGATGTAGATTCTTATGATATTTGTGGAGTAGATGCTAGAAATGATAGAAGAAACATATATGAATCATATTTACATAAACATTTTCAGATTTAAGTAAGTTTCTAACCCTAGATCGACATTAAGATAAGGAGAGGAAGAACATTACCTCTTGAGCTCTATTTACACTTTTAACACCAAATCCTAGCTTGTTAGCGATTTACTCTAGTTCTTTAATCCCCATGAAAATCGCCACATACTCTCTTCTTCATCTCTCAATCGATGCTTTCATTCAAATACGACATGGTCCCTCATGTTTCTATTTTTTTACCATGTGACACCATACAAGCTAGATACTTAAGACATTACATTTATGGCCCCTTTCCATCAATATACATGCCATTTAAGTCCTCTCTAGTTATTTGAGTTAACTGTTTAGGTCAAACCTATCTTTTACCAAATTGTCAAGTTTGACCTTTTTTTTCTTCCAAAATTTAACCTAATTATATTTCGTTGCCTCAATATATGGTTTATTTATAATTATTATTTATTGTTTTTATGACTTTATTGAATTGTAGAGTTTATGGATATGTTGGGTATGGTAGTGTGGTGGTGGTAGGGAGGAGAGGGGGGGGGATGAGGTTCTTTATTTTTTATATTGTTTAAAATATTATATGAGAAAAATATATATTAATAAGTACAACTTATCAATATTTCAAAAGTTAGAACAAAAATACATTGCTAACCAAATCACATGGACCAAAAATGTAATTTACCTTAACAAATAAGCAAAACACAGGACCATTTTTATAATTTTGGGTTATTTCCATAAAAGACCTTATATTTTGATTTTTTTTTCTTTTTAGACCTAGAACTTTTTTATTTTTCGAAAAAGACCCAACTTTTACCTGTTACTTGTTATTTCAGACCCTAGCAGGTCACCAACAGGTAAATTAGGTTTTATTTTCATAAAAGACCCTATATTTTATAGTTTTTTTCCATTTCAGACCTAAATGTTTTTTTTAAATAAACTCAACTTTAAAATTGGTTATAATCTTCAAGACCAGATATATAAGGTACTTCTTGACTACACCGAAAAGAAAGTATACATGTATAAACTAAAAAATGGTATCTAATCTATTATCTTTTGAGCGAATATAACCTAGAAGAATTGCAAAATTTTATTTTTGTGTAAAAGATATAATTAAACTTTATCTTGGATATATATTATATCATTAAACCTGGTATATTGTTTATAAAAATGTTATTATTACCGCTAATAAAAAGTTTGATGTTAATTTGATATTTTTTGGTAACATGGATAATACATGGCTAGGAAGAATCTTTTAGCATAATAACAACTTTTTTTATTTGTAGAAAAAAAACATACCACGTAATTTAACAAACTGAATACAAAATAAATTTTTTTAGTTTGTCTATTATACTAATTTCGTGAGTTTGGACATATTTCCCTCTCTCACTTTTCTATATTATTTTTTGGTCGAATTTTTTAATCAACTTTTTTAGAACAGTTAACAAACACACTCACTATCATACTCCTAAACCAAAGTCATAGAATATTTTGTAGCATTAGCCCATTATTCACCGGGGGGGGGGGGGAAGTGGGCAGCTGCACAGGACCCAATTTCTTTTATTATATTATATTATATATATATACATTTATTTTAAAAATAAAAAACTTATAATAGCGATAGGGGTCATTTTTCCCTGATTCGTCATGAGCATTTGAGGATATATACATCTCCAGGACCGGCCATGCCATTATTGAATAATATGTTATAATTATATCAAATACATACATAAAAATATTAATCCTAAACATTCGTAATAGTTTTGTTTAGATATATCAGATTCAAGTTTAAGACATTCTTAAAAAATGTTAACATCACATATAAATACATAAAACTATATTATGAGAATGAAACCATTTGAGCATAAACTGATGCAAAAGTTAAATCGTTGTATGTGTAATGGTTTAAAAAAAATGTTTCATGCGTAAATCAATACGATGTCAAAAGATGCAAAAGTTAAATCGTTGTCTATTATTTAAACTAAAAGAATATAACTATGTTTTTTATATCCTGACGAAATTAAGCTACATGAACTTTGTGTAGTGAAGAAATAGCTTTTACAACTACTTTTTTTTTTAAATATACGTGGACAAAGAAATTGTCCAATCATAAATAAATGTAGACATAATAATTACATTATTTAAATCGATGCCTATGTTTAAACTAAAAGGATATAATCATGTTTTTTATACAACTAGTCTTGAAATAAAAAACATTTTAGGTCTAAACCGGAAAAAAATATAAAATATAGGGTCTTTTATGAAATAAAAATACTTAATTTCCCAGGAGATGACCTGTTAGGGTCTAAAATAACAACTAACATGTAAAAGTTGAGTCTTTTTCGAAAAAGAAAAAAAGTTTTAGATCTAAAAAGAAAAAAATCAAAATATAAGGTCTTTTATGGAAATAATCATGTAATTTTTGTTCGCGTCCGAATAAAGTCGAACCAAACGATGATTTTTATGAGCAAACGATGGTGGGCCTGCAATGGACGTTATCCTTGGTGGGAAGTGGCAAGGGTTCTTATATTCGAATATTTGAAAAAGGAAAACAAAAAGGAGACGCCTCCATTACCACCAATTTCCCTAATACGTCTGAAACCCCTGGCACGCCTGTTCTTACCTCTACTCTAGTATTCTCTACACCGCCGCTGTTCAAAACCCCTAATTAGTAATATCTAGCGTTGGAGAAGGTAAACTCTCGCTTATATACATGATATAAGGATGTTAGCTTTTGTAATTCTGTTAATTAATTAGTTTTAGAAGCTGCGATCATGTTTTGATTAAACAATTTAGAGATTTATGTTACTTTGATACGTTTGATGTTACTTTATCTGTAGACGTGGATTGTACATGTTAATTTTTAGGTTTGGTTGACTCTAGGTTTTATGCTGAAGTTGTGTATCATCATCAAATCAAAGTTAGGTTTCTCATGATCCAAACATCTGTCGTTAATTGATACTTAAAATTGAAGATATAGATACAGTAAAAGAATAGGGACACCGATTTCTAGAACAGTTTTATGTTTGACTTGGATTTGAAGAATTTGAATAGAGAATTGACAAACTTAATAATAAGCACTACAGAGTACAAATAGTGTGTTTTTTTTGTCAAAATAACATGTTTCACATCAAATTTGCATTTAAAAGTTAAAACTGAAAGATTTTAGGTTTGACTTAAATCTCTGAATGTTACTGCTTCTAGGAACTAAGTAGATGTTTGACGAATGATGTTAATTAATGATTTCTAGGGTTTACAGTTTATTTTTATGAAATATGAGAGATGATAGTGTTTTTGGGTTAATTTTTAAATCTACTTGATCCAATATTTGTACTCTACTAATGGTTTGTGGATTTGGTTGCAGGAATGGAAGTCAATGGGAAGGATGATGATTTGAAGACACCACTTCTGAAATCCTCAGATGCTGTTGTAATTGATATTAAATCAGTCCATAGTGTCAATCAAGGGATTAGAACCATTACATTCAAAATAGGTGGCATAGAATGTGCATCATGTTCATCATCCATTGAATCTTTACTTCTGGATCTTAATGGTGTTCAAAGTGCCATTGTGTCACCACTTCAAGGCCAAGCTGTAGTTAAATATGCTCCAGAACTTGTTGATGTAAGCTCCCATTGTTGCCTCATGTATTTATTGTCAAAGACATTTTTTTGCAAAAGTATAATACTATAATATCATGTTTTCAGGTAAAAGCAATCAAAGAAACTGTTGAAGATGCAGGATTTGAAGTCAAAGAATTTACAGATCAAGACATTGCAGTATGTCGACTCAGAATCAAAGGGATGATGTGTACAAGCTGCTCTGAGTCAGTTGAACGTGCTCTTTTAATGATTGAAGGTGTAAAAAAAGCTGTTGTAGGCTTAGCTCTTGAAGAAGCAAAGATAAACTATGATCCCAATGTTATAAACCCTAATCAGATCATTGAAGCAGTGGAAGATTCCGGATTTGGAGCAGATCTCATAGGCTCTGGAAACAATGGGAACAAAGTTCATATAAAACTCGAAGGTATTGTTTCTGTAGAAGACATGAATGGAATCAAGAATTCCCTGGAATCACTAAGTGGTGTCAATGATGTTGAGATTGATGTGGAAGGATGTAAGGTGAGTGTTGGGTATGATCCAGATGTGACAGGTGGCAGGTCAGTTATACAGTTTGTTCAAGAATCGAGTACTCATTATCAGGCAAGTTTATTCATTCCAGAAAGAGGAAATGAAACTGAGAAATCCCATGAGATTAAAATTTACAGAAATCAGTTTTTGTGGAGCTGCTTGTTTTCTATTCCACTTTTGATGTTTTCTATGGTGCTTCCGATGATTCCTCCTTATGGGAATTGGTTAAGTTATAAACTTCATAACATGCTTACTGTTGGAATGGTTTTGAGATGGATCCTCTGCACACCTGTCCAATTTATTATTGGTAAAAGGTAAAGTTTCTAATGTTCACACATTATCGTAATAATAAGTAATATATACTCAATTTTATTTCAATTCAGGTTTTATGTGGGATCATATCACGCACTAAGGCGAAAATCTGCAAACATGGATGTCTTAGTCGCACTTGGCACTAATGCAGCTTACTTCTATTCCGTATACACACTAATAAAAGCCCTAATTTCCGATGCATTTGAGGGACAAGATTTCTTTGAAACAAGCACAATGTTAATATCATTTATTCTCTTAGGAAAATACTTAGAGTCAATCGCTAAAGGAAAAACATCCGATGCTTTAGCAAAGTTGACCGATCTCGCTCCAGACACAGCTTGCCTTTTGACCATGGACGATTCCGGAAACACCATTTCAGAAACCGAAATTAATTCCCAATTAATTCAAAAAAACGACATTTTAAAAATATTCCCCGGAGCAAAATTTCCTGTTGATGGGGTTGTAATCGATGGACATGGTTACGTGAATGAAAGTATGATCACAGGCGAAGCTATTCCAGTTTCTAAAAGTCCAGGCGACAGGGTATGGATAATGCGAATTTACATCTTTACCCTTCCCCCCAATTTAAATGGTTTTTTTATGTTTTTTTATTAATATGAAATAGGTTATTGGTGGAACTGTGAATGAGAATGGATGCTTGTTGATTAAGGCAACTCATATTGGATCAGAAACTGCACTTTCACAAATTGTTCAAATAGTTGAAGCTGCTCAACTTGCTAGAGCTCCTGTTCAGAAGCTAGCTGATCAGATCTCAAGGTTTTTTGTACCTGCGGTCAGTTTTTTTTTGCACAAAATAGCAACATACTTTTACTCTTTTTATACCAAGTTTGACCGGAAAAGTCAACGTTGACTTATTTTCAGGTTGTTGCAGCTGCTATTGTGACATGGCTAGCGTGGTATATTCCTGGAGCACTTGGAATTTATCCCAAAAGTTGGATACCAAAAGCGATGGATGAATTTGAACTTGCATTACAATTTGGAATATCGGTTTTAGTAGTAGCATGCCCTTGTGCCTTAGGTTTAGCTACACCTACTGCAGTTATGGTTGCCACTGGTAAAGGTGCGACACAAGGTGTCCTTATCAAAGGTGGAAACGCACTCGAAAAAGCACACAAGGTAGGTGTGATTAAAAGACTAAATTACCCTTTGTCTCTAAGCCAATACATTTTATTAACATAATTTGGATCATGTAGGTTAACACAATCGTATTCGATAAAACGGGAACGTTAACATTTGGTAAACCTAAAGTCGTGAATGACGTCATCTTCTCCGAAATTGAAATGGAGGAGTTTTGTAATATTGCGATTGCTGTAGAGGCGAATAGCGAACACCCGATAGCAAAAGCGGTTGTGGAACACGCGAAAAGCAAACTGTCGAATCGGGAATTTCAAACCTGGACCGGGACCGGTTCAGTGGTGAAGGATTTTACGGTCCAACCGGGGGCTGGGGTGGGGTGTAAAGTCGGAGAAAAAACGGTGTTTGTTGGGAATAAGAAGCTTATGAGGTTGTCTAATGTGGTGGTTGACGTGGAGGTTGAGGATTATTTTACGGAGAATGAAAAACTGGCTCGCACGTGTGTTCTTGTGGCGGTTGATGGGAAGGTTGCCGGTGGTTTCGCCGTCACTGATCCGGTGAAACCGGAGGCGGCGCTGGTGGTTTCGTTTCTCCGGTCAATGAATATTGATAGTATTATGGTGACCGGTGATAACTGGTCGACTGCAACCGCCATTGCAAAAGAGGTTGGTATTGAACACGTGTTTGCTGAGATTGATCCTTTGGGAAAAGCCGACAGGGTAAAAGACTTGCAGGTAATTACAAAATTGGTCCCTGTATTATCTCATTTTCAACAGTTTACGCCAAAAAGATATTTTTTTTTAATGTTGGTGTTTTGCTATGTTAGGCAAGAGGAAAAATAGTTGCGATGGTGGGAGATGGAATAAATGATTCGCCGGCGTTGGTTGCGGCGAACGTGGGGATGGCGATTGGGGCAGGGACTGACGTGGCAATTGAGGCAGCTGATATAGTGCTGATTAAAAGCAATTTGGAAGATGTGATCACAGCCATTGATTTATCTAGAAAGACTATTTCTCGGATTCATCTTAACTATGTGTGGGCCCTTGGTTATAATGTGCTTGGGATGCCAATTGCTGCTGGAGTTTTGTTTCCGTTCACTGGAATCCGGTTGCCTCCTTGGTTGGCCGGGGCTCTCATGGCGGCTTCTTCTATCAGTGTGGTGTGTTCGTCGTTGCTTTTGCAGACTTATAAGAAGCCATTTACGTATTCGAAATGAGAAAAGGTTTTGTTAGTTTTGGTGTGTTTGCATAAAAGCTCCTAAAAGGATGGAAATGTATCTAATTGTTTAAAAGTATAAATTTGATAAATATTAGACAAAATTATAAAAGTGGTCCTTGTAGCTTGTTATTTTTTTAGTTGAGATCCAAATTTTGGAAAAATTATGGATGTGATTTTTTTCTTTTCTTTTTTCGCCTACTTTCAGAATTTGGTCTTTTGAAAAATTTAAAATATCTATTTTATTCTTTTTAATTTCTTTTCTCATAATTTTTAACAGTTTTATCATTTTTATTGAAAGAAACTAAAAATAAAGTCTCATCCCCATCGCAACCTTCCTCTCTCGTTCTCTCACACACAAAAACATCAATTTGCTAATCTTGATGACACAACAGAAGAAAACCGACTTGGATAACACTAGATTAGATTTGTAGATTTGGGGCGAAATCGAATTTTGTGTGTTGGTACTTGATATTCTAAATCACGAAATTTGGGATTCGATACCCTGGGTACCGATGCTGGTATCGAAAGTTGGTATCGTATCCGGTACCAATATCGTTAACTTTAGTTCGGTTTGGTACTCAATATCGTTTTTTCACCGATTTTGATACTTGATATTCTCGAGTAACTACCTAGTATCATGTTCATCCCTACCGTGAATGCACAAACTCACGGTTTCAAACCGAAAACCCACAAACCTAAGCCGAAAAACCGACATATACAGAAACCAAACTCATATGGGTTTTGAAACCATAAAATCGACTTCTAAGTTCTATGGATTGGCAGTGGCGGAGGCCTTAAGGGGCCAGGGGAGGCCATGGCCCCCCAGCTTTTTTGACTAAGAACAGGTAAGATGTAGGGCTAGAACATTATATCCTACAATAATATTGAAAATATTTAAGATATTCTTGTATTCTACCAAAAAATCATTAGTTTTTAAGTGAAATATAAGATTAAACTTCCAGATTTGAGAGGGAACTGTTATAGTTTTTTATCCCATAAAAATTTCAAAAATAAGAAATCTAAATCTAAAATTCAAAACTTAACAAATCGTAATCCTCATTTAAACTCACCTGTTAAAAAAAAAGCCCACAAATTCTCTTCAATCTAAACTTTTCTAGAACCTACAAATAAGAGAAAACAAAACTTCAAGTAAAAACCAAAAAACCCTAGTTGCATCTCTCCAGTCTCCAGTCGCCGCTTTAGAGATGGCTCCCTTTTCTGCAGGAAACCTTTGCTCCACCACGCCCTTGTGTGTTTGACCGAGCGCTCATCTCGCCCATTTCGACTTTGAGACCTCTTCGTTACTGTATGTATAATACTCTCTCGAATATTTTAGTTTTGCTTTTGCCTCTAAATTTAGATAAGCTCTTTGTTTTGTTTTTGTTGCTTAGTCAAAATGCTATGTAAAGGTAGAAGGCTAAAAGACTTTTCTGGTGTCAGCTTTTGTTGCGCCCTTTGTTTTGTACTTCAATTAATATGCTAGCAATAAAAATCTCTTGTTTTTTTACTTGGTTAATTTTATTTAATTTTTGTCTTATGTTAGGGTCTATACTATATATAATATATATTTGTAATGTAATTTAATTATTTTATTAACATTTTAAGATTGTCAATTATATTAGACCTTTCGAGATTCAATTCTATGTGTTTAATGTGATTTATAGGTTAATTATTAATTTCAAGATAGTCAATTTTGATTAGTTTTTTTTTATGATTTTAGCTTTATTAGAGAATAAAGGTATATTGAACATTTATGTAATTTTTAGTTAAAAGGGACTAATCAATAATATGGATGGATATATTGATTGAATTCTATAACCTTATAGAGAATAATTGTAAAATATGAATTTGTTTCTCATTTCTAATAATAACATACTATGTAAAAATATAAATTAGCTTTTGAAAAATCAAAACAAATATATATTCGCCTTCTTTGGTATCTGGCCCCCCTAGTTTTAGTGTCCGTGTTGCGCCTCTGTGGATTGGGTTCAGTTTTAGCCAAATAACCGACTCATGTTCATCTATATTTAACGATCTTCTTCACCAACCCAGTCCTTTTCTTTTTCGTTTGAATTTTTATGGTGACAATAAATGGTGGTATTGGCAAATAAGAGATAACTGATGTTGTTGGTCTTCTTTATTAGCACAAAAACTCATATTGGGGTAAAATGAGAGAGAGAGAGAGAGAGAGAGAGAGAGAGAGAGAGAGAGAGAGAGAGAGAGAGAGAGAGAGAGAGAGAGAGAGAGAGAGATTCATTTTATTTTTTTAATAAAAATGGTAAAACAATTAAAAATAATAGGAAAAATAAAGTAAACCAGTAAAATAGACATTTCAAATTTTCTAGACACCAAATCCATAATAAAAGTAGAAAAAAATAACAAAATTCATGATAAAAATAGGCCCAAAACACCAAATCCATTACTTTTTCAAGGTTTGTACCTTATCCAAACAAAATAAAAACAATATCTACTATTTTTGCATTTTTGTGAATATTAAGTTACTAATAACAATAATTTTTATATTAGAAAAGGCGTTATTTATTTGATACAAAACTTCATAAATAGTCCTTATAGTTTTTTAGATTTTAGGTTTTAGTTCTTAATTTTCTTGGTCTCATAAAATAAAATGCCCCTTTGATTTTTATTTCTATCCTGGTTAGTCATTGACCAATTTAAAATGAGTTTTTTTTTTACTTTTTTAAATTTTCTTTAATTGAATCTATTTAAAATAAATAAAAAAAATAAAGAGTAAATTACACAATTTGTCCCTCGTTCAAGTGTCAAATTGCACGTTTAGTTTTTATTTTCAAAAATTAACTCGGACCGTCCCTGTAATATTTTATTTTCACTCAAACAGTCCCTGGCGAACATAAAATGACTATTTTACCCTTTCTATTTTATTTTTGATATATTTTTTGATTTATTTGTTATTAACAACTTAAAAGAAAAATAAAAAATAAAGAAAAACAAAAATTGAGCCCACCACCACAAACACTTATCTCTTACGCTAACCCCACTCATACCCATATCCTTTAGTTATCTTCTTCAGTTCATTTTCTACCTCCGGCAACCTCAAAATACCACCGGACCACCGCAAAACACCGTCGGACCACCGCACATCACCGTCGACCACCACCACATTTTCTCTCAAAAAACCGTCGACGGGGATGATGCAATACAGAGAGAGCGCAAGAGAGACGGAGACGGAGCTTCCATTGCCACGTGTTCGCAGATCTACACTCCAGGTGGTGGTTGTCGGAGGTGGCTTCTTCTTCTCCACCCGAAAGAAATGTACCCACCCTCATTAGTCGTATCTCTCATGTCAAGAACATCACCGGAAACCACCGTTGGGAAAGACAAAGATGATTTGAAGAAAGATCCCCCTAGAAGCAGTCACCATCGTCCTTCTCTCTAACCCCATCCACTGTCTCCTTCTTTCTCTCTCCTCTCATCTATGTGAACCCGTTAGAAACTGCCACCATCTCGGCAAGAAACCACCATCATATACTCTGGAAACCGCCACCATAGATCTGGATTGCACTAAGAACCCTAACTTCGAGATTTTCCAACAAACTCGTTTCAGAAATCGTTTTTGAAGCTTCTCAACACACTTGACTTCCAGATTTAGATTCAAGATTTCTAGATTTGAAGTTTCATTCCCCAACTTCTTTGATTTCCCTTCATCCCCAACTTGTGTTACAGATTTGGTGTTGATTTTGGTTTCGGATATTGGGTTGTTTTGGTTTTAGATATCAGTTTGATTTTCCAATTCTGTACTGCTCGATTTCTTCAAGAACCTCTTGAAGTGTTTTATTTTGATTTTCAATCTCAGGTTTTGGTTACATGTTTCAGGATTGTTTGACTTTGATTTACGATTTCTGCAATGCTTGGTTGAATTTTATTTGCAAGAATCTCTTGAGTTGTTTGATTTTGATTTTTGATTGTTTAAAGAAACTATTGATTTTAGTTTGGGTTTGGATACAGGTTTCAAGATAGTGAAGATGGAGTAAACAAGAAGGTGGGTGGGTGGCGGTGGTGGAAGAGGAAGGAGAGGGTGATGGTGGATTAT
The DNA here is from genome assembly GCF_052849685.1 of Lactuca virosa. Taxonomy (NCBI): domain Eukaryota; kingdom Viridiplantae; phylum Streptophyta; class Magnoliopsida; order Asterales; family Asteraceae; genus Lactuca; species Lactuca virosa. Next base: position 122,291,760 of record NC_136426.1, read on the forward strand.
TTCTTTAATTTTTTTTAATAAATTGTAAAACAAATGATAAGTAAAATAAAAATTAAATGGAAAAGGGTAAAATAGTCATTTTATGTTCGTCAGGGACGGTCCGAGTGAGAAAAAAATATTACAGGGACGGTCCGAGTTAATTTTTGAAAATAGGGACTAAACGAGAAATTTGACATTTGGAGGAGGGACGAATCATGTAATTTACTCTAATAACAACCCTACCCCGCCTCTATTTACCCACAACTTTCTCCCTCTCACTCTTCGGTATTTGGAAGTCGAGCAAATTGGTGTTATTGTACGTTAACAGGAAAAAAAGGCGGCTTGGAAAACTCCACAATAACAGTATAATCTTAAAGTAGGAGAGATGAAAAGACAGGAATTTGCAAGTTGAAAAGATGAAATCTGAGATGCTTAATTTACATATTCAATTTCATAGTACGGATCGAGCTCTGACACCGAAACCGGTGGCAATGGTGACAGGTCGCCGTTTCGTGAGAGTTAAGGAGGCGAAGAAGTATTAAACACAAATTTTTCAGTGACCCGTTGTTTCCTTTCGGGAGTTTATCAGTAATAACGGCTATATAACTTGACCGGGTCCATCTATACCTAGTCCTTAGCATAGTTAGTCACGTGTATGTACTCCCTAATTATAAGGAGCTAAGTTAGGTTTCAGTTTACTCTTTTCCATGTATAAATTAATGTATATGTTCAGAATATCAATATACAAAAAATATTTTATGATTCACTCTGTACTCTCTCATAATCAGCAATGCAATCATCGAAAGAAAATCACTTTTTGAATCACCGAAGAGGATATTTCGGAAATCAAAAAGAAAAATAAGGGGAAAATGGAAAGGTCTTTAATTTATGCTGTACAGTTGATTGGAGATGGTGTTTCACATGTGCAATCGATCATGAATTTGGTGGTTACGAATCTAACAAACTACTTCAACATTCCTCCTCAAGATTCCGGTTTAGATTCCTATGTTTCGGTTATACATGACGTCGAACACCCTACTTCACCTCTATTATTTGTTCAATAATTTTTTTTTTTTGGATATGAATTAGACTTGGATTGTTTGATGTTTTTTATTTGATTCATCTTCTATTGGTGAGTTGTAAGAAAATTTTATGGTTCTTGATTATTAATAGAGATTTTTGTTGATTTTGTGGTTTTCAACGAGGGTGTTGTTGATTTACAGAGGGAAGTTAAATTTATTTTCTTTTCTATTAAAGGAACATTGGTTTAAGAAAAATATAAAATAAATTAAAAAAAAGGTATAAAAATATTTTGTGGGTAAGGAACTCAGCACGTTAAAAATTGAAACTATAAGTATCTTCCATGAGACCAAAAGGGTTAGAAACCAAAACCCAAAATTTGGGAAACCATAGAAACCATTTATGAAGTTGTCTTTATTTGATTATAAAATTATAATATATACTAGAGGCGAGCATGATGGGGTTTTCAACTAAAACCGAACACATCAATTTCGATCTTGTTTTCCCTTTCCGGGTAGATCTTCTCATTGACAACAATAGGTATCGGCCATAACCAAAGAAATTCTTTTTCAAATGAGGTAATTCGTTCGCTCCAATCACGACTTGCTAGTAATTTATCCTTCAATCCCAAAAAAGCAAGAATGAATGACCAAACCCGGCCCAATTTCCTTATTTTCTTATTCCCACCAGGCGCTGTTAAACCCTTCACCTCCTTCTGATGATCATTTCACTTCTTCGCCGCGGGAACATCTCTCTACTTAAAAGAGGGAACGAAGGCCCCGACCAATCATCGTGAAGAGAACCAATAAGAGCCAAAGGAGGTGATGAAAAGACCTTCTCTATGGCCCTTTTCTTGCAGCTTTCGGACTTGACCGATCATGAAGAAGATCATCCTCGCTCGGTCACGGGTAGATAAATAAAGGAAAAAGCCTTCTCTGGAGCATGCTCATGACAAGATCCCAAACTCCTACTTTGAAGGTTGACAGCTGGTGCATGGACCTACTTACCATGCTAGTTGACCAACTGCAGCGTTTTCCCTTTTATTGATACTACCAAGACGATTTGGATACTTGACTTCTAGATGCAATATCTTCACTGTTCTGTAAACAAAACTTTCGTGTTCATTCTAGCTGTCAACCAGCTTCATCATTACCATACAAGCCTGTGGTGGACTACACCATACCTTTCTACAATTTCTAAGTAGTATCCCACCTTTGGGCTTTGTAACTTTAGAATCGTAATGTGTGGTTTTCAAGTGGTGTGGTTTTGCGGTTTTTCCAACGATGTGGTTTCAAGTGGTGTAGTTTCGATTTTAAATCGGACAATGAAATGGTGCAGTTTTAATATCACAAGAGACCATAAGTGAAATATTTTTTGATTAAATTTTTAGCATATAACTCTTTACCCAAGACGCTTAGTCTAGAATTATGAAACAATTTTTTTTTTACCTTTTTAGGCCACAATCGAAAGTTTGGTGAAATCATAGTCTTGGTCTACAAACACAATCATAACCCAAACTTTTAAATTATTATGAGTTATAATGATGTATTTTATATTTTTATTTATTAACTAAAACAATCACTATCTTAAACATCCATAATAACATAAAAGAAATAACATAACTTTTTTTTAATATATATAATTATAATGATGTGGTTCAGTTTCTAAGGTTTTTGTCAAATTAAAAACCGCTCCATCGGTTTTTGTATTGGTTTTTAGTTTTTTCGATTTTGGTTTGTTGCGGTTTTTTCTAGATCGGTTTGTTGTTGTCCACCCTTAATATAGACCGCTAAAATATGATTTTGATTTTACATATATGTTTTTAATAGAAATTAACAGATAATATATTAATTTTAGATGCAACTTGACTTTAAGTTATGACGAGTTACATTGACATTTCTTTCATTGCATGGTAAATGTGTTGGTTGGACAGAGAAATTTGTACTTGAAGAAGAAAATGTGATGGGAATGAACCAAGAAAAAAGTTATGATCGAAATTAATCAAAACAAAACTTGTTTAAACTCAATTATGTTATGATGAGGATATGAATAAATATAAATTACTATAATTAACCATTTTGAAAGAACTCTGTTTTATTATTCTTTTTTACATCCACTAATCGCAAAAGATAGGTGTATATAAAGCGCTAGAAGGAGGGCTTGAACCTCCGACCTTGTGGTTAACAGCCACACGCTCTAACCAACTGAGCTATTCCAGCTTTTGTTTTTGTTTCTTAAAAGCGGTTACTTGCAGATGAAATAAACAAAAAGTGTGAAAAAATATATTTAAATATTCAAACATTGTTCATCGTCCTTATTTTATAAAAAAAGTTGACTACTATTTTAATACTGCAAGTTTTTAAATCTTTACTTAATCAATTGATTATTAATAAATTGTTTAAGAAGATAAAAAATAGTTTTACCTAATTAATTTTTCTTTGCTCGTTATCATTCCTACTTAACTTCCTCAAAATGGTATATCAATTAGTCTTTAGTGACGTTTACGAGGAGATTACATGAATATGGTTGAAGTATCCATACTCCTAACATTTTACATACCTATAGGGTGATCAATTTGCGAATAAAAGTCTAAGATAAAATTCCTAACATTTTAAAAGAAATTGAATGTCAAATCATACGAAAGTGTCACATGATATACAAAAGACAATAGTTCAAATAAGTAAATATTTTATGTTCAATAAGATGTCTTCTAAACGTCCTTAAAATCTTCAATGTTACTAATAAACCCTTACTAACATGAAAATATATCAACGTAGTAGGTTAGACTTAAAAATTCTAATGATTATAACTCGGTGTTAGACATCATATATGGATAATATCTAATGAGTAGCATCTTACTTCCCTTTTTATATGTGGATACCTCATGATGCTTACACGATCGTGTAAAACCCTTACACAATCGTGTAAAGCCTCTGGATGCACATTAAGGCAACATGTTTTACACCATATACTTTATAATCTATAACTTTTTCATATAGACTCGGATCTTGATGAATTTATATCCACATAAATGTCTCGAAGTCAACTACAAATTTCTTGTAGAAAACATCCACAAAAATGATCTACATTTTTAATTACGATACAACAAACATAAGGGCATATAATACTTTTAACATAACAACCAACAAGTACATGTTTTTCTATCACTTTGTTATATGATTTAACAAAATACCTAATGACTAGATCTCAATATAGGTTATATTAACCACGGTAATACTCACTATGTTCTCATACCTAACCAATTATTTTATGATGTGTTCAAACTAAGAGATTTGGTTGAAGACGAAAGAACTTATGGATATTTAGAAGACACACCGACTAAATGTAAAGATATTGTTATTTTAATCATTATTTTTTGATTGTGTTACTACACCCTCGTATTTTTCAAACTCTGAAAATCTTAAACTATTTACAAGATTTGAATATTTGAGATCTTATCTTCAAATATTTTTTTCTTAAATGATTTGAAATTTCATTTAAATGATTATTTTAAATTACCCATATGAGGGAGTAAGATATTCTCTTTTGGCTCACTTTCATTATAAATCATATCGGTTCTCCCACACTTGGGGACTGATTATGGTTGAAAAGAAGTCTAATTTCGATTTTTACCCTTTGGTCATGAAAGTCACTAAGTCAAACCCATATGGTCAATAGGTAGTGTTAGATATTATTTTTATGCATCTTTTATATTAGTTTTTTTTAGTGTTTTGCATCATATTTTAGGCATTTGTGTGTGCATTAGTATAAATAATGTTCAACTCATTTATCGCTAGAATTCTCATATTACTCATGTTTTTATGTCGTTTTCAGATATTTCGAGTACAGCGGTGATTTGGAAGCAGCTTAGATGCATATTTGGAGCTTAATGGAGCTAAAGCACCAGAGGAGACTGAAACACGAGTTAGATTTGTTGAAACTGGATAGTTCGCGTCCGAAACACGCGTTTTATGAAAAACACGATCGTGTTTTTCTCCATGCGATCGTGTTTTTTTATCGTGTTTCGCCTTCGCAACTTATCCAATATAAAAATCGAATTTCGGGACTTCGTGGAGTTTACAAGATCGTGTTTCTCCGTAAAACACGATCATGTTTTTGTCAAATATACCCGAAATAGCATCGTACTTCCTTAAACGCGAAAAACATAAATTTCCGGGACTTCGAAGGAAAAACACGATCGTGTTTTTCCCAAAGGCACGATCACATTTTTTTTTAAATCGTGTTTTTTGTTGCTGGCTCGTATATAAAGGCTCCATATCTGATCACTTTAAACCCTAGACGTTCCCAAACGAAGAAAAACCCTTTTTAGACAATTTTTGAGGGAGATTTCTGCACTTTTACATCGATTTTGAAGATCTGAAGGATGTGGATCATCTCATTCAATTAGTTTAGTAAGCTTTAGTAGTTTAATGTCTCTTTTTATTGTTATAGATCAGATTTTAGCAATGTCTGACTAACCCCTAGATTTTAGTTATACGTAGATTAGTACATTTTATGTAATCAACCATTAGATCTGGTTTTTATTTTGTGATTCTGTCTATTTATTTCAGTTTTTCAGTTAATGAATGTTTGATTTTAGTTCTTTTTAGCATGGTCACCTAATTTAGGATTAAATCATTCTAGTTAATCAGTTGTTGAAATTCATAATTGTTTTGATATAATGGTAATAAGTAACAAGTTTATTACAAGTAACAGATAGGTTCCGTGTTGGGATTTAACTCTATTACAAACTGAAATTTCATATTTTTACGCTTTTCGAGCTTGGGAGAAGTATTGAATATTGTTGGGAATTTTACGCAGACCATAATGCTACTTTTCTAACTTGATTAAGAACTTATTTAATTAGGTTAGTAAAAAGTTAGGATTAACTGAATAACTTGTTTTGGTTAACTAACTAGGTAAAACAGAATGTACTAGAGCTTATTAGTTGTTCTCAGTACTAGCTTAGATAGAACACATTTTGAATAACTAGGTTTGTGTTGATTGCATGATTACGAAAGTCATAGCAGAACTGAATTCGCTTTTTATTACTGAAATTTATTTACTTTATTTCACCGCTATTTTAGTTTTAATTAATAATCAAAATACCCCTTTTATGATTTTATGTTTGTGACTAGTATATGCCTTACGCAAAGAAACATTGATTATTAGGTTGTGTCCCTGAGGATTCGACCCTACTTCCCTGTGTTACCCATTAGTGTAACCAAGTAGTGATTTTTATTTGTTTAATACGTCCACGCCAACGTTTTAACAGGTAATGTGTGGTTCAAGAACCTTTTACACATGCATGTGCGCGGGCTACATGATCTAATGACTTAGTCAAGTTTTAGAATATTCTATGTGTTCGGGCCGAGAAAACTCCTTCTAAAGCATGAGTGGGCTACAACTAAAGGTTGTCAAATTCATGACGACCAACTTTTTTGTGTTTTGTCCGGTGACAATGTTTGTGCTTGCATGACACTTAGTTTTCCAAGTACATGATATAAGGAGTGAACACTGTTTGATTTAATTCATTTTTTAGACCCCTACAACATCTTACATAATTTACTAATACCCAACTCATATTTATAAATAATACAACTTTCAGTATTCAAAATCGATGATGTTTCCAAAATATATCATGTATATAGGATATGTCTAGCACACCACAACTAACTTATTATTCGATCTTTTTAGGTTGTCAACTTGTCAGATTTAACAAACCAAAAAATAGCTTATAAGCTAGTTTTTTTTTTCTTAAAATTACTCTGATTAGCATTTCAAAGTGCATACTGAGATTTTTAAAATTCTTCAAAATTTAGAATTTATAAATAATAATAATAAAATCAATAATCTACATTCTCTTTAATGTCATTTTACGTGTTTTAGTTAGCTTATCAGCTAGTTTAACCAAACATCATTTTTTATCAACTAGCTTTTTGGCTAATCCGCTAAACATAATCATAACTGCTATCACTTATTTTACATAGATATTTTGTGTGATATTTTACTATTTTTAGGTGTGTTTTGATGCGAATCAAGATAAAAGGTGTTTATAATGCTTTGAATTGCTATTTTTCATATTATATACGGGCTAAAAAGAGTTGATTATGGAATTATTGGATTGTAATCATTGAAGAAAAGACAATTGTTGGAATGAAGAGTAGAATGTGTCACGTCCATCCTTATCATGCTACATGTAGAGGTGGCTAACTTGAGGAATACATGAAAACTCCATAAACGTGACACGTCCACCTGACTTAGGCGTTGTGTACACTGGGTCGACAGAAATCCCCATAAACAAACATATCCCTTTTGACCTAATAATCATTCAGATCATATATCATATCTTGGACGACAAGAAACCACAAATCTACGGTCTTGAGAGTCTAGAGGAGAACGGAAGGCCGAAAATGTTGATTTGGAGCGGAGATTTGAAGGATTGAGAGTAGAAGCATTCGAAATTCGTTTGGTTTGCTTTATTGACTATATTGGTATTCTATGTTGATTTCCTCATGTTTTTACTTTCTAACTTGGGGTTTAATACCCTTTTACTTTGTGCTTGTATGTTGATGAACCTTTGATACTTTGGTTTGATTGCAATTTAGAATGTTAGATGTTTTTTAATTATTGTGTTTGTTTGATCAAAGATCCATATATGTTGAAGATTGTAACCTTATTGATTATTGTTGAGTTTATGTACTTTAGAGGACCAATCTGACTATGTTTGCTTAAATCATAGTTGTTTTATGACCATTGAAATAGTTATGACTTATGACTAGTGATGGACCAAATCCTAAGGTTAGGCTAATAAAGTTATAAACTTCAATGTATATGAATTGCATTTGATGACCATTCTATGCATTAATTGATTTTCATGAAATTTGAGATCAATAAATATCAAATCTCACACATTACAAAGCGAATATTGATAATTGGGGGTAGTTAATTACATGACCATTGTGATTAATTGTCCTTATAACCAACATAGGATTAGTGAACTGACCAAGGGAACTAATCAACCCAGGAATCGGTAAATAATAAGGAATATCTCTTGCACATCATAGTAGTCAATCATAACTAAATGGTGTTATCAATTCTAAGTGAATGTACCTTAAGTAAGCTGTTTCCAATCAGTTTACTATAGTTTTTTTGTGTTTTTTTGCCTTTACTTTGGTTATGCGTTTATATCAAATACCCTTCTTTATTTTTTATGTGTTTAGTTGAACCAATAATAAAATGTTCTAGTATTAATTCACTCTCGTTCCTCTTGAGTTCGAAAAAATGGCCTTACAAAAGCTATACTATCAAATGATTGGGTACATTTGTCCATTTGTGTAATAATCCCCAATTCGGGTGAAATCAATTATAAATTTAAAGCCAGATTTTACACACCAAGTTTTTGAGTGATTTGTACACATCATTAATGTAATGGGATGATTGTTGATAGATTCCATTTTATGCACCTTTTAGGGTAGTTTTTATTAGCATTTAGCATCATAATTTGTACATTTGCATGTCATTAGTTTAAATAATGTTCACCTCATGTCTTTTATCAGAATTCCCGTACTGCTAACATTTTTGTGTCTTTTTCAGATAAATCAAGTGGAGCGGTACTTTAGGAGCAGCTGGATGTATATTTGGAGCCTAAATGGATTTGGAACTGAAGAAGGATTCTAAGGCATGACTTGGAGTGCGTAAACTCAAGAATCGCGTCCGAATCGAGCTGAAAACCCAAATATGCGATCGCATTTTTGGTTTCTACGTTCGCATAAATGTGTCGAGGTTTTGTAAGGTCGAAAAATGTGATCTAAAAAAAACAAAAACTGCGGTCGTATTTTTATTTCTGCGATCGCATTTTTGTGACGCAACTCCCAAAACTTCAGAAATAGCATCGTACTTCGTTTAAGGGAAAATTTGGAATTTCTGCGATCGCATATCTGCTTTCTGCGATCACATTTTATGCTTTCTTGTTCCATAAGATTCCCGTTTGCATATAAATACGTCCCTCATGATCAGAATATCCTTCTAAAGGCGAATTCTGATACCTTTCAGTGATTTCTGGATATTTGAAGGTTGTGAATCATCTCATACACTTCGTTTAGAAGATTATTCAGTTAATGTTTCTTTTTATTAGTTTAGATTCGTTTTTAGCTATGTCTGGCTAAAACCCTAGTTTTTAGTTCTGCATTATACTAGTACTTTTCATGTGATCAATTATCAGATCTGGTTTTCTTTATGTGATTCTATCTAGTTGTTTCAGTTTTGAACTTAATCAACATTTGATTTTAAATTCTTGTTAGTCTGATCACCTACCTAGGGTTTTATCATTCCAGTTAATCAGTTAATATAATTTGTAATTGTTCTTGTCAGCTGGTAATAAGTAACAAGTATCAAATTGGTTCCGAGTTTGGGATTTAACTCTGATATAAACTGAAAAAAATCATACCTTTACGCTTCCGAGCTTGTGAGAAGTATTGGGTATTGCTGGGAATTTTACACAAAATTTAATGCAACTTTTCTAATCTTAGTTAAGAGTTTGTTTAATTAGACAGTGAAAATTAGGGTTAATTGAAGAGCTTGTTTTGGTTAATTTAACTAGGTAAAAGATATTATACTAAATCTTGTTAGTTTTTCTCAGTATCAGCTTAGATAGAACGCATTCTGAATAATCAGATCTGGATTTATTGCATGATTATGAAAGTCACAGCAGAGCTAAATTCGTTTTTATTATTGAGTTTTATTTAGTTTATTTTCACTGCGATTTTTCGTTTTAGTTTTTAATCAAAATCCCCATTTTTATAATTTTTGTTTATCGACTAGAATGTACCTGAAGCAAAAAGGCATTGATCGTTAGGTTGTGTCCCTGAGTATTCGATCCTGCTTTCATGTGCTATGTTTTTAGTGCAACCAGCAGTGAAACATTATTTGCTTAATATGCCCGTGACAATGTGTTAACAAATTGGCGCCATTGTCGGGGATACGATGCTTCTAATAGTTTTATGCCAAGAAATTTTCGTACAAGTACACCTCTAGCTTTTGATCCAGAAATTGAAAGAACTGTAAGGAAATTGAAGAAAGAAGCAACAAAGAAAAAACATTCATCTGGTTTCTTTGGTTCATCATCTTCAGTACCTCCAGAAATCACCACACCACAAGGCAGTCCCTTGTGGAACGAACCAGATCCAACTTTTCCATTTTTCCAAAAGTACCCCTATCTTCTTCTTTTAAAAGCCCCTATAAAACATACACTCCACCAACCCCAGTAAAATATGAGAAAACAGATTCTTCTGAAACCCAATCTGAAACACCAGAACCTTCAGAATCTGAAATTTCAACCATGGGTGACGTAGGAGACGAAGCAGAGAAGACTCTCAGAGAGTTGCTAGATGCACTCGACGAGTTGGGTCAACAAGGACTGTTGACCTTAACTGTTGACCCTGAATTTGACCATGGTTGACCAAGTTTGACTTTGAGGATGTTATTGGTACGTTTGGATTTTTACAAGTAGTCATATGATGATTGTAGGCAATTGAGCTGGAGTTGCACGTTGGGACTTATCTGATCTGATCTTATCAGTTCAGCTACATTTTGCATTTGAGGTGAGTCTTCTCACCATACCAATGGGTCTAAGGCACCAAGCCTGGCCCATTTTATGATATGTGGATTATTGATTGATTATGTGTTATGTTGGTATTGAGACCATGTGGGGGGTTCCCATGACATTTGGTGTAAGACGTTGGAGGGTTTCCATGGCATCCTAGTATATTTGCATGTTTAGCTTGTATGATATTTTCTTAGTTAGTGAAGACCATGTGGGGGATCCCATGGCAGGAAGACCATGTGGGGGTTCCAATGGCAGGTAGTTAAGACCACGTAGGGGTTCCAATGACATTAGGTATAAGACCTTTGAGGGTTTCCATGGCATCCTTCTATATTGATATGCATGGCTTATGTGGTTTATGTAGCTTTTATGGCTAATGTGGATTATGTGATTATATGGATTGTGTGGGGTATGCTCTGGAGGACTCACTAAGCATTAGCTTACAGTTCGTTGATTTGTTTCAGGTACTTCTGAGCCTAAAGGCAATGGCAAGGCTTGATGGCGCGGCATGCACTTTCTCATGCGTTTTTATGGGACACTCTGATATTTGAAATAAAATGTTGATGTTATGAATTTGAAAACAATTGTTCTTGAGATTTTATGATTTATTGGAAATGTTTTTATTGTTTAAAAATTAAAAGTTTCTTTGGAAAAATTGGGTTGTTACAGATCTGCTATTTAAAAGTATTAAATACCAATTTATTGCTTATAAGTGTACTGATACTGAGTATTATTTGGAATAAACTGTCAAGTGTATATATGATAATGTTACATGACTTGTACAATAAATGCATTGTTACTTTCATAAGAATGATTTTTAATAAAAGTAATTAAGATAAGTTGAATGCTTATATATGAACAAAATGCCTATTGTCTGGAATATGTCTTAAGTGTATATTTGGTAATATTACATGAAAATCTTAATAGAAGGATTATTACTTAAAAGATTAAATGTATATTGAATGTTTGAATTTTGTGCTAAATGTATACCTATATAATGATAGTATTGCATACACATGAAATTGTATTGGAAGTTGATTACAAGTATTGTAGTCTTGTCTGGTTATAAACTAAGACTTATAAATGATGATTAGTTCAAAGTAAGTTGAATAAGTGAGTAGTATCATTATAGGGGTGTGTGTGAGATTGGAACGAAGAGTATAACTCTGTTCTGTGGCGCTATCATATGTCGAGTTACGTACATGAGTTACTTGTAAATTTATGTTGGGTAGTGAAGGGGAGTGAAAGATAAAATAATGGTGTGAGGTCACGACTAAATTTTTGCTATTGTACTACCGAGACTAGTCATCTAGCAAAGTATAGATAACGACCACTGAATATTCTAGACAATCTTATGGAACACTAGTAAACTCATAATCTGTAGGTGTTAATGAATCATATATATATATATATATATATATATATATATATATATATATAGGGAAAATGGATTGTGTGTTCATTCGGGTACTCTATCCCTTCGTGGTTGCCTTTATTGACTCAATTGCTAAGGAATCCCCAAAGTAGTATAGTCTACTCGTTGCTTACGGATATCCATTAGGTTAGATCTCAAGGGATCATTGTTATAGGATCAACGTGAGAGAATCGACGGGTTGGGTAACTAAGGGTAAATGGTATAGTGTCTTATAAATATTTATGTTGTGTGATATATCTATATTGTTTGGTAACAATTGGTTTTGCAGGATTATTATTTATGAGTTATTATCATAGTAATATTGTGGGATTGAATATCCTATGTGGCTCACCACGTTCCCAAACATGACCCACTCAAATTATATGCATCACAGGTAGCGGTGCTAAGGCTGTTGGAACTTGATTAGGATGTACAATTTGCAATAGTATTTAGGACTGATATGTCTTTACGTTATAATTCATGTTGTGTATTAATTATGACATCCTTAGGGTTTTTGGTATTTTGAAACATCATTTGTTATATCAAAATGTATTATTTAAACTGGGATTTTCCGCAACAAAGACAACATGGTATTTAAAGCATAAAAAAAATATTTTATTTGGTTATGAAAATTAGGGTATGTTACATGGTAAGAAAAATCAGAATAGATGATCCAATGTTCTTCCTGTTATGTATGGTTTATCAAGAAGTTGAAGAACATGGATTCAGGGAAGTTCTGTTAGTGTGTAGTCCTTCCTTTAAATCCAGAAAGAATGACACAAGGACATGTTTAAGAATCGATCCACAAGTCTGTTAGCCCTTTTGTATTCATGAAGAATGAACTAAGAAAATAAGAAAGAGTTAAGGAAGAAAGAAGATACAATAAAAGGGTAATAAAGTGAGATTGCAACTTTATGTTGTTAAAAGATGGCATGCTTCCGACAAGGCATATGCAACTGACAAATATAGTCATACCATGATAAAAGCCATAAATCAAGGTTGTTAGAATCCCGATTTTGATCTTAAAATCTTACGTTTTTAAGATCCTACAAGTAAAAAGCGACAACTATCACACTACGATCACGATATCACATTTGTAGTTTTGTTATATAGCCGAGTATTAAAAATCCGTCTATTCAAATTAAAATCGATCATCACAAGCTGAAAAAAGTTTTGTAAAGCATCACTAGTTCATCAATACATCTCCAACCAGGTAGAGCACACTCATAATAATCTTTTTGTGATCTTATGTCTTTTTTTTTTGGAAAGAGTCTTATGTCTTTAGTTGTACATGATCAAAATGATTTTATTTTAATTAAGATGTTTTCTTTTTAACTTTTATTGATTGTAGCAAAAAAAAATTATGGTTCATACTTAAGAAGTTAAAATTGATTACATTATCGATTTCTCAATCAACATCAAGTTTTAATGTACACTTCATACCTAATATCTTGCGAACAAATTAATATAAGCTTATTTTTGTATCATATTTTGATCCTAATCTAATTTTACGATTACGATCTTACAAAACGTAAAATAAAAATTAGATCTCGATCTTGATAACCTTCCATAAATAACAAAACCCTTATAAATATTAAATAGTAGGCGTAAATATGATAAAACTATTAATCGCCAAACTTAAAGGGTTTTGTGAAAATATCCCTTGCACCAAGTCACCAACCCATTGACTCATTGGATGCCTACAATGTTTCCTTCTAACTTGCACAAAGCAAAGCCCCTTTTTACTACAAAATCTCTCTGCAGAAATCCTCATGAACACTAGTCAGGTAACATTTTCAAAATGCTTATCTGAGTAAGTTTATCTACTTCGATCTTGATCTTATGGGGGTGGGAGGTTTAAGGCTAACCATTACCGATCTATCTTTTAGGGTTTTCTTGAATTCTTTTAGTTAATTCAGTTAAAAGTGATTGTATTTCCGATTAGAGATTGTTGATTTCAATACAATTGATGAGTGCACTATGATCCGGGTTTCTTAAATTCTTCGTTTCGTTTTCTGAATCTAACGAATCGAATCGATGGCAAACAATCTGTTCATGGAAACCAAGATTCTAAACCCTAATACGTCCTATCTAAGTTTTGGGAAACCAAAATCTGATGGTAGCTTGAACGATCACAACATGAGCGACGAAGATGAACCAAGTTTCATGGAAGACGGAAGTGGGGCGAAAGGTAGAAAGGGAAGTTCATCACAATGGCAGCGAATGAAATGGTCAGATAGCAGAGTCAGACTTTTGATCCAGATCGTGGCTTCTGTCGGAGACGACGATGGCGCCATTGACGGTGGTTCAACTCGGAAATCCTCCGGATGCTTACAGAAAAAAGGAAAATGGAAATCTGTTTCAAAAATCATGGTTTCAAAAGGATGCCAAGTTTCACCACAACAATGCGAGGACAAATTCAACGATTTAAACAAAAGGTACAAACGATTAAACGATATTCTTGGAAGAGGAACTTCATGTAGAGTTGTTGAAAACCCATCTATAATGGATTCAATCCCACGTTTATCTCCAAAAATGAAAGAAGATGTGAAAAAGATCTTGAGTTCAAAGCATCTTTTTTACCCAGAAATGTGTGCTTACCATAATGGTCAAAAGATCCCGAATTGCACAGAACTCGAGTCATCACCCATTGTGGGGCAATCTTCAAAGGATGATGATTCAGATCATGAGGATGATGATGAGAGTGAAGATGATGATGAAAGTGAAGATGATGGGGAAAGAGAAAAAGGTAACACTCATAATGTAAATGTATTTTTTGATGAGATGAATGAGTTTTTTGAAGATGTTAAGAATTCCAAAGTGCAAAAGAAAGAATGGGTTATGAAGCGAATGGTGTTGTTGCATGAACAAAGAATTGGGATTGAAAGTGAAGCATTTGAGATGGAGAAAAGGCGGTTTAAATGGCAGAGATTTTGTGATAGGAAAGATCGTGAGTTGGAAGTTTCAAGATTGGAGAATGAGAGATTGATGTTGGAGAATGAGCGAATGACGTTGCAATTAAAGCGTAAGGATCATGTTATGGATTCAGTTAGCAGCTAGCTTTTCAGTTATTCTGTCAAACCTTAGTGTATTTTGAAAATAACTTTGAATAGCTTCTAAGATATGAAATGGTTAAAAGTTGTATTTGTTTTTGTAATCTTGTTTGAAAGGGGGTTTATAGTTATGAAAGTATTTGTGAATTGTGATATTGGTTAGGGACATTGGTCCATAGTTTGTTTTTAGGGTCATGTGCTTGTAAAATAATGATGATAGGTTGTGTTTTTTACACTACTAAAGCTATTTTTCGATGACGAATATGAGAAGGGCGTTAATGTCTTTTACACAAACGAGAAGAGTGAGTATTGCATGGTCTTTATAAACTTTTTGTCCGATTAACATTAATAACAATTTTATCCGCGCCGCCTCATTTAATTACATATATAAATTCGCGAATCATCGCGGAAAAGTTTGATTTCTTCTTATTGGTTCTAGACCTTGGACCATTGATTTGTATATCGGAGGTTTTATTTATTTATTATTATTTTTTTTAAACAGATTCTGAACAGAATTATAAAGAAAAAATTGATCATTGAAAATAAATATAAAATTTTATAAACATCTTCTACTTTGATCAAATGACTATTAAAATCGTACTAATTATTTAAATAAATATGGGTCAAATTTGAAGACCTTGTTATTTTTTACAAGGTTTGGATGTGACATGAATTTATTGGAAATGTTTGTTTGAGACTTTTCTCGTAACATCATGGACTTGAATAATCTTGTTATGATTTGCTCAACCTTTCTAGATTACCATACCCATTCAACAAGTGCTAGACTATGGATTTGACTCAAATTCTTTATGTTGGTCTAAGGTCCTGTTTGATAGTTGCTGACTGAGAAAGTGCTGATTGGGAAATGTCTGTCTGGGTAAGAAATCCTGACTGAGTAAGAAATCTTGTTGTTTGATTGTACATCTGACTGAATGTGCTGAGTGATGAAAAATGACCATTTTAGCCTGCTGTTATATATAGTGATTGATTAAGTTGCTGAATAATTATAAAAACATACATATTGTCATACAAAATGTAAATTACACACAAATAAAAATGTCATACAAAATGTAAATTAAACATAAATCATTTAATATTCAAATAAAAACATAATGAAATTTAAAATAACATAATAATTTAATGTAAAGTAGGTGAAAGTAGTCGATTTGTAATCTGATCACGCAAAACACGCATATATTCAACGGCTTCTGGACCCCATTCTATGCCTTGTATGTTTTCTCTATCAATTCCCCAACCTTGGACGTCAGGAGTAACCATAGTGTCCTCAAAATTTCTAAACAAGTCATCTTCTATATTGTATTTCCTTATACATATACATCTATACTCTACAAGCAAAACATGAGTGAATTCCATAGCAATTGCATAACATATGCGCATCATCAAAATTGGATTTTGGATTCGGATTTGGATGATTTTTTTAGAGTTTTTAAGCAAATCGGATTCTGAATTTATAGATTATACATAAAAGGAGAATATTCTTACCTGTTTTGATGAATTGTAGCGGTTGAATGACAAGAAATCGAAAAACTAATCGGAGATGGCGAGCTCTTGTTGACCGATGAGATTGTGGCTACACGGTGGCGAGATGGCAGCGAACGAGGTGATGGCAGCGACTTGCGAGATGGAAGCGAGCTGGAGGAGCAGTGTTTTTCTGTCGGCACTTTTTTTTAGGTCACGAAAGAATGGTAACGATGGAAGAAAGAATACAAGGGCATAATTGTCTTTATTCCCAGTCAGCATATGTTACAAAGTTGACCGGGTAAGATTATTGAGCCAGATATCTTTCTGAGAAAGCACACCATCAAACATCTAAGGTCTGACCGAGTCAGCCCAATTTGCTGACTCAAACCCAGTCAGATGGGTATCAAACGGACCCTAAGTCTACATAATATACCCTCCCAAGTTGTATACGTGCTATAGGTTTCTTCATCAATCATGGAATATATTAATATAACATGGTAAATTTAAATTGAGAATCAAGTAATATAGGGACAATTATAAAAGGTTTTAAGTCATTTTTATTCACTATTTTTTTGAGTTTTATTTTAGTTATTATATTTTGTTTAAGTTATCATTGGTTACTGAACTTATTATTATTATTATTATTATTATTATTATTATTATTATTATTATTATTCGTTTTAGTCACTATAAACGGTGATAGCCAGTTTATAATATGGAACAACTTCGTCAATATTATAATTAGTCATTGAACTCTTCTCGTTGTTTTATTTTTGTCATTATATATATATATATATATATATATATATATATATATATATATATATATATATATATATATATATAGAAGTAAGTTCAAATAAAAACAGCAAATAATGTGAGAACGTAAAAACACTATGTTTATGTTATTATTCTGTAATGAATGATGTATATGTGTGTTGTTGAAGTAATTTTAATATGAATATTAACATTTGATTGTTCATATATTCGTTAGAATGTTATTATTCTATTATAAATTCATGTATGTGTATTTTTGTAGTAAAAATCTAATTAAGTTTTAACATATGACTGTTCTTTTATTCATTGGCGAATAATGACATAAAGCTGTGGATACAAAATTCATTACAGAATAATAACATAAAATAGTGTTTTTACGTTCTCACACTATTTACTGTTTTTATTTGAACTATATATATATATATATATATATATATATATATATATATATATTAAATTTCATTCTAATCACTCTGCTTTAGTATTATCATTTATAAAAAAATTAAAAAAAAAGACAAAATTTCACAAATGGTCCTTAAACTTTTCAGTTGTCCCTAAAATAGTCCTTATGAAACCTTTTTTGCATGGATGGTTCCTACAGATCAAACCTTGCACACAATTAGTCCTTATAACTAATATGTGTTTGTGAAATGACAAAAATACTATTTGTTTTTATTTTTTAAAATTTTTTATATAAAAAACAAAATATACTCAAGAAAATACACACACATTTAAGAGCATACACCTAGTGTCACCACTTATTGCCACCACCCACCGCCAGTTACCACCTACTGTAATCACTTTTTCCAATCACCACCACTGCCTACCACAATCATTTTTCCAATCACCACAATCACGACCCATATGCCACCACACCACTTACCACCAAAACAATCACCATTACCCATAACCATCAACATTAACCACAATCATACCACTTGTCACCCACCTTCATTCGATAGTACATGAGACCGACGAGTGGTCAGAACTCTCTTTTTCCTATCCTTATCCCTCAATGCCGACACCTTAATTCGGACTCCAACCATAACCATCAAATGGATAAAAAAAACCCATCATTTCATATCCAAATTAATATCCAAAGGTTCCAGATCCAAAAAACCCCATTAAAGAGCACATATTGAAGGTTATGAGAATCGCCTAAATGCATCTGCCCATCCAGCTGCCACCCTAAAACAAAACCAGATTGTTGGCGTGTTTGGGATTTCATTTTCACAGATCGATGATCTTCATTAAAGAAGAGATCAAGATGATTCCATTCCATTTCATCGCAAACCTCACTAATTATAACCTTGACAACGTCGTTCAATGTTATACACCGACTATCATTGGTTAGAGGGACTAAAACGAACACAAATAAATAAGTTCAGTAACTAATGATAGCTTAAACAAAATATAATGACCAAAATAAAACACTCATAAAGTTCAGTGACCTAAACCCTTATAAAAATGTCCAAATGATTTTCGAAGATTCGGAGAAATAACTACTTTTGACTATTTACAAAAATAACCACCATTTGTGAAATCGTTCGAATTTCAATGATCTATAATATGAATTTTTAATTTTTTGATTTGCATCAACCATTTTTAGAAGCTTTTAGCTTCTAAAATCAAAAATATCTATTATAGAGTTTTTCAACAAAATGATAAATTTAATGTTTTTGTATCGTCTCTACTTCGCTTTTGATGTGTTTATTTAACTTTGATGTAAGATTTTAGTGAAAAAGAAATCATTTTCTTGACATTCCGGACTTGTGGTTTCAAAAATGGTCCTTGTGGTTTCCGAAAATATCAAGTTTAGTCCCTAAGTTCAAAAAACCTCACAGATGGTCCCTGTGGTTTCAAAACTTTTAACAAATGGTCCTTTTCGCTAACCCCGTTAGCTTTTGGTCGTTAAGTGAAGGGCATTTCTGTTATTTCACTACCACAGGGACCATTTATGAAGTTTTTGCCTTATTTAAAAAAAAAGAAAAAAATATAATTATTTAATATTAAAGGGTCCCACCCCTCTCTCTCTCTCTCAAAATAAAAAATAAAAAATAAAAAAAAGAAACCACACCTACTTCCCCCACCCCATCTTGTTCTTTTTGTTCCTCACCTGCACTACATAAACCATCGGACTTATTTATACCTTAATTAAACTACCTCTGAAATTGATACAACCTTATAGCCGCCGTAGTCACCGCCATACACATAGCTGTCACTGAAGGTGAAGGTATTCGACCACCATGATTGCCATTACCACCTCTAAAATACCGATTACCACGAAACGAAGCACTATTTCAACGAAAGCCTCCATTGTTAGGCAGACCTCGACCTTGATTTCCACCATTATCGAACCTCCAGAAGCACATCAAAGCCATATGCCCATTTTGTTACTTATTTGACAATTGTTTCCAAAATTGATGCTTCCTCGACCTCCCTTCATTAGGGATTGAGTTCTTATTCTGACCCAGATGAAAACAAATACTATGTGATTCTCGCATCAGTCTTTGTTCATATACCGGTTAAAGCATGTATAACTAGGTCATAATCGTCAATTTTAACACCTACTGAAGCCAACGATTGTGCAATAGTGTTAATTTCATTGCAATAATCAATCGATTTTCCTTGTGCCTTATTTAATCTGATGGATTCGAGTTTGGAGATGTATTTTCTTGGCTGAGATTTGTTGTAGAAACAATAATTCGAGTTTCTCCCATAACTCAAACACAGTTTGAGTGCCTACAGCGTCGAGATGGAGGCGGACGACGGTGGAGGAAGTCGACTGTGGTCGACGTGTTTTGCCCGTTTTCTACTCTTGTCGGCATCACAGATTCGAAGGACGACGATGGAGGAGGCTGGGAAAGGTGTTTTTCCCGATGGTCGGCAGCCTCTTCTTGGCCGGTGATGAAGAAAAACGGGAAGGGAAGAGAGAGAGAGAGAGAGAGAGAGAGAGAGAGAGAGGGTAGGACCCTTTAATATTAAATAATTATATATATATATATATATATATATATATATATATTTTAAATAAGGCAAAAACTTCATAAATGGTCCCTGTGGTAGTGAAATGACAGAAATGCCCTTCACTTAACGGCCAAAAACTAACGGAGTTAGCGAAAAAGACCATTTGTTAAAAGTTTTGAAACCACAGGGACCATCTGTGAGGTTTTTTGAACTGAGGGACTAAACTTGATATTTTCGAAAACCACAGGGACCATTTTTGATGTTTTGTCTTTTTTTTAATATATCACATTACAAAAGAACAATTGTTTTTTATTTTTTTATTTTTTTATTTTTTTATTTTTGAAATGTAAGAAATATATGTTTATAGCTTATTGTAATTGTAATTTTAGTTTATTGTAAATTTTAGTACCTTATAATTTTTGAATTATTGTTAATTTTAGATCTTTCAATGCATCTTTAATTTGGGACAATATTCACCGGTTACGATTGTTAATGAAATCAATCATCCTAATAATTACTACCCATGATTCCTTCTTTAATATTTATATAATTCCTTCTTTATATGGTACTATATATTGCTAGTATTCTTTCCATGATATTAGCACTTCCCTAGTTTAAAAGATTTATTGTAGCTTTAACTCTTGATTTGTAATTAGTATTTATACCACAGTGGATGTAATGAAAACCCAAGTTTAATTTCACATTCTTCATATTCATCTCCCTCAAGTTATCACTTCAATATTTCAAAATGAAGAACACGACTTCTGTTCTTGCTATTGTTGTTGCAATGATGCTTCTTTTGGGTGATGTTTATGCTCAAGTTTGTACTCCCAATCAAGAGATAAAGGATTGCTATCCAGCTTTAATTTCAAAGGGATCACCCTCTTCACTTTGTTGCCAAGAATTAGTTCACCATAGAAATTGTTTATGCCAATACATAGACATTAATCACCCAACATTGCCACCAAATCACCAATTTCTTCGCAAAATCACTGAAAAGTGTGGTATTCCTTTCCCTGAAATTTGTCCTGCAATGTAATTTGGTTGTGTTATTATTACATTAACACACGTACCTTGATGAATAAAAGTATCTTTTATTTGGTTTTGCTATTTTGTATTTCCTTTTGGTTGTTTTTGTGTTTGTGTTCATGTCTTATCTTTTATATTCTTGAAATGTGAACTTCAAACATTTATACATTTGCTTAATATATTTATATAATTATTTTTTTAGACTAATGTCATAAAATAAGTTGTAAGAAAAGTAGACATGGCGTATCCAAAATACATATTTAATACTAGGCGTATACTCGCGCGTTGCTCAAGATTAGTATAACATGATAAGATTGACGATTTGAATTTCAAAAGAGACTTACATGCAAAATATTGAGGGTGAACATATTAACCGAAAACCACACCAAAACCCAATCAACCAATAGGATTGAACCATTATAATCGGACCATTACCAAAAGATGGTGTGATTTCTAATATTGATTAACCGAATACATATGATTCCCTTATGGTTTTCATCAAAAACCAAATCACTACAAAATGAACTGAATCAATCCAACAATATTAACTAAACTGTGGACATAGGTGGAATAATTTAGGAGTAGTTTAGTATAAATTTGTATTTATCGTTAAAAAAAAACATGAATTTTAATTAATTATTTTTTGAAGCAACATATATAATATATGATCGATAACATGTATACAATATAATTTACATTAACGATTCAACCACAACATACAACAATTGTATTAAAAGAATACTATAACCAAAAAAATATAAAAAAAATAATTAACATATAACAAATATATAAATTAAAATCTCTACCATAATAAAATATTTCAAAAAACGGTCAAAATACTTCAAGCCAACACAAAAATCTTTAAGTTTGTTTTCTTTTTCAATTGTATGTGATTTATATGGTTGTCTACATAAAAGATTGACATTTTATAGTAATATTTTCATTAAATGCATATTAAACATAATATATATGTTATAAAACTTTTGAGTGTTTAAGTCCTTATTAAGAAGAATTTTGAGTGGTATTAATTAACATAGGGGGTTTCAAATGAATATTGCACTAAGATGTTATAAAATATTATTATTAGTTTAAATATACCATAAGACATACATACATGCACACACACACACACACACACACACACATATATATATATATATATATATATATATATATATATATATTAAAACCAAATCATTATAATAGCATCTACTTATGGTCAATCAATTTAGATAGATGTATTTTAGGATCATATCATCTCAATGGTATTCATTCATATGTTGTGTGTGAATTTAGTTAGTTAAATGTAGTTTTTTATTTGATACATTTTTTAACTATTGACATTGTTAATTAGAAAACCATTTATTTAAACATTTTTTTATTTTGTTTATGATTAATTTCAAACATGAATCGTTTTTCCAATGTATCATAATCTATTTTTTTTAATTTATGTTGTTTAAACTATTATTGTTATCATGTTGTTTTAAGAAAATAGTTATAACACTTTTTATTTACTTATCATAGAAAAAACAATATTTGTTAATAAAATGAGAATTATAAACATCTATTGGTGTTTAATTGTTAAGGAAATTGGGCATTTGGTTGAAAATACTTCATATACTACAACTGGATGAAATTTTAAGTTATTTATAAATAAAGTTATTAATAATGCTAATTATCTTAAATCTTACTTGTATTCATTTGTGTCGTACACCAAAGGGAAAAAATAGAAAGGACAATCGCATTCCAATATTAAAAAAAGGTAAACATTTTAGAATTTCTTCTATATACGTGGAACAAAGATAAAACTTGTGTAGCAAGACTTTTTCAAAACAAAGATAAAGGTACCTAAATAAAACAAATATAATTTTTTTTACTCTATCATAAAATAAACCATAAGGTTAAATGTCCACCTATGCTTAACGTGGATACGATGCATACAACAAAAAAACGCCAACAATCAAAGTATCGATCATTCTCATATTTTTCTTCCCGTAAACACCATAAACGCAAAGTAAAATACAAACTAAAATACAATTACAAATATAAAGTACAATTACAACCACCCATAAATGAAAACTAAAATACAATTACAAACATAAAGTTACCACACAACCACCCACATTGCACAATAATCTCCATATAACATAAACAAAAGGATATTAACATATAAAAAGAATATTATGAACCAAATCCTAATATTACATCCACTACAATTAAATATACAACATTCGACCACCATTTTTTTTTAAATCCATAACACAACAAATCATATTTTGCCTTTTCTATATAAAAACACAATGTAATCAACATTCTTCTTACATGAGTGATTGGAGAAGTGTGGTGTAATGTTGCTAAAACTGTAATGTTTCAAGTTGGTGACATTATAAACTAAGAAGATGCAGAAAGAATTTCACTCAAAGTGAGATGTTTAGGAAAGTAAGAACTAAAAAGAGAAACAAAGATTCATAAATCACATGTAACAACTTATATAACATGTTTAATGTATAAGCAATTAATAATCATTACTAAAATGCATTTGAAAAGTCATTGGAGAATATGAAAAAACATGGGAGTTTCAAATCAATATGGTGCTTGGAAATTTGCCTCTTTTATAAGTTTTGAGAAGAATATGAAAGGGCAAAGGAGTTTCAAATCAATGTGATGCTTAGAAAAATGCTAGCTTTATAAGATACTAGGCGAATGCCCGCGCGTTGCGTGGGATATAAAAAAATATTTTATATTAAAAATAACTAAATCATTGTTATTAACAATTAAATAATAATTTCATAAAAAATATAAAAAATGATTTTTAGTATTGTTATTATGTTGAACTATATTATAAGAGATAAGGTTGGAACTTGAAGTTGTTTTGCCTATACAAAGTTATATGATTAAAATAGAAAAAAAAATTTAAATAAATAAATCGTTATTGTTATCTATTAAATAATAATTTCATATTAAATTAAAACGTTTATATTAAATATTATCATTATGTAGAAAATACGATAATAGAGACATCTTTTTATCTATCTTAAATTTTATCATTCTGTACAACATATGATAATAGAGACAACTTTTTACCTTAAATAGTAAAAAAAATGTTTTGTATCATAAATATTATCATAATTATGTAGAACATATGATAATAGTGACGTCTTTTATAAGGTTAAAACTTTAAATTGTATTACATACAGGGTTGTAAAACTTGGCTAACACAACCAAATACTCGGCATGTTACTTAAACTCGGCCTCCAATGGAAGCGAGTTTGCCTAACTCAGCCAGAAGACACTCGGATCCTTATTAAACTCGATCCAAATCTAAAAAATACGGTCCAAAATCATTTTCGAAATTCTGAAATTTAATTGGTCACTTGTCGACAAAGACAATCTCACCAAAGAATACACTCAACGTCCTACAAAGTTAGATGCAATGAAGATCTCATGGCTTAGTCCCTTTGAAATATTTCACAACCTTTCTTATTTATAGAGGAGAATACATTCTCTTGTTTACTCTCACGATCAATGTGGGATGAAAACATTTTAATTAAACTCATTTCTTTATTTGCCAATAATTTCATTTTGTTAAATAAAATATTAAATAATAAAAATAAAACGTTATCCAGAAAATTTATTGTGCAATAGTTCAATTTTTCAGTAATCTCGTAAGTTGCTATAAAAAATTAAGTTTTTATTGAATAACTTTTTGTTAAATCCTAAAATCATAAATTCAGTTAGGTACTTGATATAGAAAGTTTGTTTATATGTATTTTCATGATTCAAAATGTCATTATAAAATGAATTCATTTATAAAATATAATCGAGTATATATTTCGTGTTTTTGAATCAAAGTGATTTTTCAAACAATTATAATTTTATGTTTAGTTAGATTTTTTTATATTTATATAACATTATGTAACTTATAATATTATTATAAATAATTTGAATAATCATGGGAGTTTCAAATGTATGTGGTGAAAGGAAAATGCTTCATTTATCGGTCCAAATTGATCACACTCAGACCAATTCAACTTAATATACCAAACTACATAACGTTTTTTCTATTGAAACCCGGTTTGTATATGTTTCGTGTTTTTGAATCAAATTTATTTTTCAAACAATTATAATTTCATGTTTAGGTAACTTATTTATAATATTATTAGAAACAATTTGAAAAATCATAGGAGTTTCAAATGTATGTGCTGAAAGGAAAATGCTTCCTTTATCGGTCCAAATTGATCAAACTCAGACCGATTCAACTCAATATACCAAACTACATAACGGTTTTTCAACTGAAACTCTGTTTGAACCTAAAAAAATCTTGTTCAAAACCATTTTCGGGATTCTAAAACTTAAATGGACAGTTGCCAATAAAGACAATCTCACTAAAGAATACCCTCAACATCCTAAAAAGGTAGGCATACGGAAGTTCTCATGGTTTGGTCTCATTGAAACATTTCACAACCTTTCCTATTTATAGAAGAGGAAACGTTCTCTTGTTTACTCTCACCATCGATGTGGGATGAAGATATTGTAATAAAACACGCTTTCTTGTTTATAAAGCATTATTCAACTTATTTAGTAAAACACCATTTCTCTTGTTTACCCTTTCTTTATTGTTCAATAGTTCCATTTTTCTATAATCTCGTAAGTTGCTATCCAAAAAAGTAAGTTTTTATTGAATAACTTTTTGTTCAATTCTAAAATCATAAATCAGTTAGGTACTCAATATAGAAAGTTTGTTTATATGTATTTTCAAGATTCAAAAGTTCATTATAAAAAGAATTCATTTATAAAATATAATCTGCGTATATATTTCATGCTTTTGATCAAATCGAATTTTCAAACAATTATAATTTTATGTTTAGGTAGATGTTTTTTTTATATTTATATAACATTATGTAACTTTTTTAAAATATCATTGGAAACAATTTGAAAAATCATGGTAGTTTCAAATGTATGTAGTGAAAGGGAAATGCTTCTTTTATGGTCCAAATAGATCAAACTCGGACCGATTCAACTAGATATACCAAACTACATATTTTTTTTTTCTAGTGAAACCCGGTTTGTATATATTTCGTGCTTTTGAATCAAAGTAATTTTTCAAACAGTTATAATTTCAGGTTTAGGTAGATGCTTTTTTATATTTATATAAAATTATGTAACTTATTTATAATATTATTATAAATAATTTGAAAAATCATGGGAGTTTCAAATGTTTGTTGTGAAAGGAAAATGATTCCTTTATCGGTCCAAATTGATCCAGCTTCGTTCAACTCAATATACCTAACTACATAATTTTTTTTTCTAACTGAAACACGGTTTAAACCTGAAAAAATTCGGTTCAAAACCATTTTTGGAATTCTAAAAGTTAACTGGACACTTGCCAATATAGACAATCTCACCAAATAATACCTTCAAAATCGTACAAAGGTAGGCATGAGGAAGTTCTCATGGTTTGGTCCCTTTGAAACATTTCACAACCTTTCCTATTTATAGAAGAGGAAACATTCTCTTGTTTACTCTCACCATCGATGTGGGATGAAGACATTGTAATAAAACACCATTTATTGTTTATAGAACATTATTTAACTTATTTATTATATTATTGTAAAGAAATTGAAAAGTCATGAGAGTTTCAAATGAATGTGGTGAAAGGAAGTTAAAAAAGGGGGTTTCAAATGAATGAGATTCAAGAAAAAATGCTAGCTTTATAAGTATGTAAGATGTATGATATAGATAGATAGATAGATATATAGATTTTGGAATAAAATTTTGTTTGTAGCCCCACTTTCTATGGCTGCCTGCATCCAATTTTGAATCTCTTTTTTTTCTCACATCAAATCTCCACCGTCCATTCTTTACGCCCACACCAGAATCTCACACATCAAACCGCACTATATAACCGTCCTTCCTTCATTTTGCCGCTTCAAATTTCTTTCGTCTCATTCATATTCAACCGTCATCGCCACATCTCCTCCTTCTTCTCCGCCGCCGTCGAACTCCGAGGTACTCTCTCCGATCGGTAAACATATCTACATGTTTCAATAAAAGTCACCATGATCAAAACGCCTTCGTTTCATCTCCGGAATGTTTGATGCTTAAATTTCACTAAATTTCGGCTAATTTTTCCTGGTTTTACCGTGGATATGCTATCGGAGTTCGTATCCACGTTGTAATCATGTCGATTTGCATGATTCGCAGTTGAAGATCCTACTGCATTGTTTGTTTTAACTTCTATTGAATACATTCAATTTTCGCTTACATACTCTGTCTCCGATTTATCATTTGTTGCAATTGTTACTCGTTTATGTGCGATTGGGATCGTTACTCGTTAGAGTTTAATATAGATGTCTCGTTTTTCCCCAATATGATGTTGTTTAAACGGATTTGGTGTTCTTGGTATGCTTAATCTGTAGGAATTCTCTATTGTGAGCACAATGACCGATCAGAATCAACATACAGCCGTTATTAGTAAAGTAGCGAGCCGATTACACCTCTCCCAAGATGTTCGAACTCATTATGGTGCTTTTCAAAACCCTGCTGCAACTCAGAGACAAATCACATATGGAAATTGCTCAACTCCAGGGTTGCAGTCATTGATATCTGCAAATCCTTCTCCAGTTTTTGTTCAAGCTCCATCTGAAAAAGGTATGGCTGGATTCGCGATCGATTTCCTCATGGGTGGAGTTTCAGCAGCCGTTTCCAAATCCGCAGCTGCTCCAATAGAGCGTGTGAAGCTTTTGGTCCAAAACCAAGATGAAATGATCAAATCCGGTCGTCTCTCCGAACCCTACAAAGGCATCGGAGATTGTTTCTCAAGAACAATCAAGGACGAAGGAGTCATGTCGTTATGGAGAGGAAACACCGTTAATGTCATCCGTTACTTCCCAACTCAAGCTCTTAACTTTGCATTCAAGGACCATTTCAAGAGGATGTTCAACTTCAAGAAAGATCGTGACGGATACTGGAAATGGTTCGCCGGAAACCTCGCCTCCGGTGGCGCCGCCGGTGCGTCGTCTCAGATCTTCGTTTACTCTTTGGATTATGCCAGAACTCGTTTAGCAAATGATGCTAAAGCTGCGAAGAAAGGAGGAGAGAGACAATTCAATGGGTTAATTGATGTGTACAGGAAAACCATTGCAACCGATGGAATTGCAGGGTTATATCGTGGATTCAACATTTCAATTGTTGGAATCATCGTGTATCGTGGTTTGTATTTTGGAATGTACGACTCATTGAAGCCCGTTCTTCTCACCGGATCTTTGCAGGTTAGGCCTTTTTTTTTTTTTTTTTTAAATTATATTGAAGAACTAGTTATAAGCTTAAAGAAAATAATCATTTTTTTATTTGAAAAGTAACCTCTTACTCCAATTTTTTTATTTTGTATTTGATTTTCTATCTATTTATGTCCAAAATGCTCACTTGGAATTGTTTAATGTCATTATTTTCAATAAAATATCTGATTGAGACTGATAAAAATTTGATTTTATTTTTATAAAATTCAGGATAGTTTTTTTGCAAGCTTTGGGCTTGGTTGGGTGATCACAATCGGTGCTGGTCTTGCATCCTACCCAATTGACACTGTTCGAAGAAGAATGATGATGACATCAGGTGAAGCAGTTAAATACAAGAGCTCTTTGGATGCATTTTCTCAAATTATAAAGAAAGAGGGTTCAAAATCATTGTTCAAGGGCGCAGGTGCAAATATCCTGCGAGCTGTTGCTGGTGCTGGTGTTCTTGCCGGTTACGATAAGCTTCAGGTTATTGTTTTCGGTAAGAAGTATGGTTCAGGAGGGGCCTAATTCCCCTAATTCAAGATTAGTGTTATGTTATTGTTGGATAGTGATGAAAATTTTTAGTGGGTTTTGAATAAAAAAAATTGGGTTTTGGATGGGAATTTGAGTAGTTCCTGAAATATTTTTTTTTAAGAGGTTATTTTTGTATGGTTTTGTTGTATACCATTGATCATTGTTCAATTTTGTTTTTGTTTGTATAAAATGTTTAAATGATTTATGTTGTTGAAAACGAAATTTATGTGGAGCAAGGGAGGGTAACGACTGTTTAAACATTGTAAAGTGATTATAGTGTTTTTGGGAATTTAAGTTTACATTGGCTTTGGTGGAGACTGGAGAGTTCAAAATGGGTGGAGGATAAGGACGCATTTGAATAAACCTATTTTTTTTACACCCATTATCTATTTTGTATTTGCATAAACGGTAAAAGTGATAATTGTCAGCAATTAACCTTTTGTCTTATGTTAAGACATCTTTACGTTACAATGTATTGCGTAAAGTTAAAATCGTAAATCCTCCTTACAACGTATGCCTTAAAAGGAGATGAGTCCCAAACAATCCAACCTAAAATCAACATTTTCCCTCTATGTTTGATCCAAAAAGAACAACACAATTTGAAGTCATTTTTCAGCCCCAAAACCACATTTATTAGTTTTCTCTTTAGCGAGTTTTGATCAATAACCATATGTGACAATGAGATTGTCCCAAGTCTAAGAAAATAGTTAATGGGCCTCCGGCCCACAACACACACCAACTCAACAACCATTTCTAGATTTTGGCAGCAAGAGGGAATTAAAGAAATAAATGTTCAACATCTTCTTCATTTTGAGAACATATGGGACAGTTTATAGTGCTGATCCGGGCACCTGAATAAGGCAAGTTAGTAGCTAGCAAGATTCTATTTTGAAAGAGTCTATATAAAACAACTAACCTTAATGGGTAACTAGTTATTCCAATGAAAAACAACCCGTTTCATGGTTATAGCAAGCTTTATCGATGCATGCTCTCAAAGATTGAACAGAAAAAATATATACCTTGCGTGTTGCCAACCGACACACATGAATCATCCAGATTCAAGAAACTTTTTTGCCATTGAATTAGTTAAAGACCCTCCATTTGCTTGGATTTGACATTTCTCCTCGACTAGTTCCTCCAATTCCAATTTCATGTAATTTTGGAGTTTAGATAGATATGTTGGAGGTGCGGGGTGCACACTCGGTGTGATAAATGTGAACTCGGGAATACGGGGGTTTGGGGGCAGCACTCCTGGATGTTGGGTTCTAAGGGGCAGAGCCGCTGGCGGGGCTCGGAGCAGCGCCTCGAAACCTAAACGGATTCTTATGCATTTTCCCGCCAAAACTCACTTGATGACATCTTAATGATGCAAGCGTTAGTTATGTCTAATAACTACTAGTTTTTTGCGCCAAAACCGGAGGCAACCGCCATAACCACTTTTCCCTTTGGTATAAGAACATTCTTCATGTTCCAGAAAACGGGTTACAAACCTTATACTCTCAAAATCTAATTTTAAGATTTGTGCTATCTCTCAAGAACACATTAACAGGTATTTTGTGTTTCACAATCTGAATTAGGTCTATAATTCAGATTGGTTCATTCTTGGATTATCCCATTTCTGAATTCTTGTACCCCAGGCAAAATGGATGAATTACAGATTTCGAAAAGTGTTTGATAAACACGATCCTTGAATCTATCAAAGTCTAATTTTATTGTTACTCTGATCCCTTATTCTCTAACATTCGAAATCTATAATTTTCTATGAAAGAATAACAATGGCAGAATCTATGAAATACATGACTTCCAAATTCGGGAAGTTGGATAAGTTTGAAGGCACTGATTTTCGTCCTTAGCAGAAGAAGATGCATTTCCTTCTCACTACCCTGAAAGTTGTTCACGTTTTAAGCACTCCTGCACCAGAACCAATAGAGGATGAAACCCTTGAACGCACTAGAAGAAGATGCAAATGGGAAAATGATGATTACATCTGTCATGGGCACATTCTAAATGGTATGTATGACTTTCTCTTTGACATCTATCAAAATCAAGAATCTAAAAAATATATATGGGATGCCCTTAAATCCAAATACATGGCAGAGGATGCCTCAAGTAAGAAATTCCTTGTCAGTAATTTTAACAATTACAAGATGGTGGATCCAAGGTCTATCATGGAACAATATAATGAACTTAAGAGGATTTTGGGACAATTTGAACAACATAAAATGTAAATGGATGAATCCATTTCCGTATCAAGTGTTATTAAAAAATTGCCCCCATCATGGAAAGACTTTAAACATACTTTGAAACACCAAAAAGAAGAGTTGTCTCTAGTACAACTTGGTAGTCACTTAAGAATTAAAGAGGGTCTTGGGGGATCAAGAAAGTGGCAAGGGAAAAGAAAAGGAAGTTCATGGATCTTTAGTGAACATGGTTGAAGATGACAAACATCAGAAAAACAACAAAGGAAAAAGGAAGAAGAAATATAACCATCACAAAGGTTCAAACAAGAAAGCAAAACTTGTGTGTTGGAATTGCAACAAACCTGGTTACATGAAACGAGATTGTCGTTTGAAGAAGAACAAAAATGGTGCAAACACTTCTGGACAAGGATCTAATGATCGAGATCCAAAACCACAAGGTCAGAATTTTATTCTGAAATTACTACTACTGTTGTTGTATATCATGTAACACTAATTCCTGAATCATTTTATGTTTAGGATGATGATCATGCATGGTGGATAGACTCGGGGGCGACGAGTCATGTGTGTAAAGATTTCTCTTGGTTCAAGGATTATGAAGTAGTTAATGATGGATTAGTGTCATACACGGGAGACCATAATAAAGCACCTGTTGTGGGTCGTGGTTGTGTTTCTTTATGTTTTAGGTTTGGAAAAAGTCTTCTTTTTAAGAATGTTATTCATGTTCCTAAGATTAGAAAGAACTTAGTTTCTGGTGGTGTAATTAATTAATGTGGATATAAAAAAGTCTATGAATCTGATAAGTATGTATTATCCAGGGCCAGTCCTGAGGATTTAAATATCCTCAAATGCACAGGACGAGCCTGGAAAAAAGGGCCCTTATCGGTGTTATAAATTTTTTATTTTTAAATTATATATATATATATATATATATATATATATATATATATATATATATATATAAAATAAAAATAGGCCTAAAAAAATTGGGCCCTATGCAGCTACCCATTTTGCCCTCCCTTAACGCCCCCCATGGTATTATCTAAGTTTGGTACATTCGTTGGATTTGGATATTACCTGTAATGGAACGTTTAGGTTGAATGTAAACAATAAAGTTGCAAATTCTATATACATGGCTTGTTATAGTATTGATGATTCATCTTTATGGCATGCTCTTTTAGGACCTATACATTATAAAAGAATGCTTGAAATGTCTAAAAATGGATTAATACCATCTTTTGATGTTAACATAGAAAATGTAAAACTTTTATGTTAACTAAAATAACTAGACAACCTTTTCCTAATGTTAAAAGGAATTTTGTTATGCTTGAATTAATTCACAGTGATCTATGTGATTTGCATTCAACTCCATCCTTAGGAAATAAGAAATACATAACTACTTTTATAGATGATTATTCTTGTTTTTCTATGTATATTTGTTACATTCCAAGGATGAAGCCCTTGATAAATTCAAAATTTATAAAAATGAAGTTAAATTGCAACAAAATGATTTAATCAAAAGACTTCGCATTGATCGTGGTGGAGAGTATTATGATCCTAGTTGTTTCCATTCTGTTGGTATTATACATGAAATAACTGCTTCATATACTCCTCAACAAAATGATATTTCTGAAAGGAAAATAGAGTTCTAAAGGAAATGGTGAACTCTATGTTGTCTTACTCAGGTTTGAGTGATGGTTTCTGGGGAGAAACCATACTAACTGCATATTATCTTTTAAATAGAGTTCCAACCAAAAGTAACAAGATAAATCCCTATGAACTTTGGTACAAAAAGAAACCAGACTTAGGCTATCTGTAACGTCCCAAAAATAAGACCCATAAATTTCATTCTTAATTAAATAAAACCAGTATTCCAAAAACATCATCAATACAATACAGGTGAAACAAGAGTATCAAACATCATATCAAATCAGAGTAATCACAAAACGCGGAACAAGGTGGTGTGTGCTCTGTAATCATCCCGAGCCCTTCCCTTTGGAACTGGAAGTACCTGAAACATAAACTGAAAACCGTAAGCACAAAGCTTAGCGAGTTCCCCAAAATACCATATATCATACATAATAAACACATAATGGGCCCCGCCCGGCATCATGCCCCGCTCGGTATACAGATCGGGCCCCGCCCAACATACATATAACATATATCAAATAGACATATACACATGCAATAATCACAAAGATACATAGCATACAGGATGGTCATCAAAACCGCGCTCGGTAAGCATACAAGTACATAACACATGCAAGAGTCACGTAGTCACCTAGCATACTAACATAGCATAATCATGGGCCGACATTGGTGCCTTCGACCTGCAAAACACAGTGAGGAAACTCACCTCGAACTGCTGAATCACACTGAAAGATCTCTGGCTGTTGGTCTGATAAATCCCCGAGCTATCTACCAAATAACATCCGATTAATAATTTGGATTCCAATCCATAACTATTAGTCCATAATTAGAGTAAAAAGACCATTTTACCCCTTACCTAGTTTGGTCCAAGACTAAGGGCCAAACTCACAATCCAAAAGGCCCAAATCCTAATTATCCATCCAAGGCCCAAATCATGGCCTAATTTTCCAAATTGGACCCAAATCCCATTGTGGGCCCTCTCAAAATAATTATCAGCCCAAAACCTAATGGCCCAACAGGGCCCAAAACAACTAAGACCAAAAGATTGCCCAAACACTGAAGTCCAATCCTGCTGAGTATGCGGGGTGTACTCAGATGTACGCTAAGCGTATACGCTTTAGGGCTTGTACGTGGCGCGTACTGGCTTGTACGCCCAGAGTACTTCCTCATTCAGCCGTCTTCCACTTTTAACCCTTAATCCATTAAGACATTGCTCCAAAAAGTAGATCTGACTTCCTTAAGCTATTTAACCATGTAAAGTTACCCTCTTTACATTCATGCATGGCTAAATTAAGCTCTTAAAGCTCAAAAGGACTTAATAGGTGACTTAATACATGCATGTAGCCATAAACCCCATAAAGCTTGCACCTTTATGCCTAAGAACCTCATAACATGCTTAGATCTAAAAGAGTAATCCCTTCAATCGTCTTAACTCATCAACCAACCCAAAAAGGGACCAAAAGCATAAAAATCAAGACATAAAGAGATCTAAGCATACAGAAGCCAAGTTATGAACTTGATACCTCCAAAGGCTTGCAAGATGAGTAGTGATTCTGGATCTACTAACTTCATACCAAGCAATGCAACTTCACTTCTCTTCAATTCTTTCAATGTGAGCAAAACAAACACCAAATACTTCTCAAGAGCTCAAAAATACAACAATGGAGGCTTAAGGTCGATTTTAGGGTTTAGAAGAGATGGGGGCTGGTAAAGAGGCCAACCCTAGGGACTTAAGGTCTTTATATAGGGTACAATTGTTGGATTTGGTGTCTAATCCCATAACTATAACTGGGATGTACTTGACCCGATTGTAGCATGGTTCTTTTTGGGTTGCCTTCACCAGTGCAATTTGATAGGATGGATTTTGAGAATAAGGTTATTTATGGTTTATTAATATATTACAAGTATAATATATTAATATGAAATCATATTATTTAATTAGTATTGATCAAGAATTAATTTGGAATTAATTTTGTGGTCAAAAGAGACTAATTAAATATATGAAGATTGATTATGTAAATCAATGATTCTTGTAATGTGGGCCAATGATCCATGATTATGTAGATGGGGTAAACTAATCCATGGATAGTCTATGGAGGTTAAATCCATGGAGCATGAGAATGTGGAAAGTCATGGGTCATTAGGGTTTACAAAATGTAACCCTAGCATGTGCAACACTATAAATAGAACTCTCCTAGAGCCAAAATCGGTTGCCACTTACTTTCCAAGAGGGTGAAGTTGATTTTGTGCTAGTAACCCATTCTCTCAAGCCTCCTCTTGCATTTTGGTGTTTGTGAACCAATAGAGGCATCACACTTGAGGTGCTCAAGCTTTCAAAGGTCAAGAACTCTAGCTTACTCAAGAGGTAAGCATCCAAACTAAGTTTATATTGTGTAGCTTCAATTGTATGCTAGTTAGGGAGAATGCTTTGGAAAAATTGAAAATGCATGTATAATTAAACATAGATCCAAAGAATTTAGGGTTGCATGTGCACCATAGGAGTGTTATAGTGATTAAAACCCAACAGTGGTATCAGAGCCTAGGATTGTTTTCTATTATTTTGATGCTTACTAGTTTTTCAAAGCTAAAAAAGTCGAAATTTTGGCCTCTGACTGGTGAACTCGCCGAGTCCATGAACAAACTCGACGAGTCCACTCAGTAACAGAGCAACTCACCGAGTCCAGTTCATACACTCGACGAGTTGATTGCTCTGTTTGCAGAATTTTGAGTTTCTTGGCCTGGTATGGATTAGGAACACTACCACAAACTGTTTTGGATCATTGAAAATGTTTTTATGATATGGTAGTGCTTGTACTCATCCAACCACAAGATAATTGTCAAAGTTTTAAAATAACTATTGTTTTTATATGATAAACAAAATTGCTTTCAAATTGTTGACTTGAAATTATCTTGATTATGAGTTTAGTTAGATCATAGATTATGTGATAATTTTAGTTGTTAGAAAAATGATCTAGATGAATTTTAATGACCTCCATAACTTGTCCTCAAGTTATGGAAAATGAAAGGTCTCATACATTAAAATCCAATTAAACTCATAAGTTATGGATGTGAAGAGTTTTGACAAGTTTCAAAACTTGCCCTCAAGTTTTCGAATTTGTAAAGTCTCATCAATGAAACTTTAATTCCAAACCCTAGAGTTTTAAAAGTTAAAATTCAACCCTTATACTTTATAATATTATAAGTTATATATATATATATATATATATATATATATATATATACACATATATATATGTATAAGACTAGCCAGTCTTACCGTTAGTAGGCCTCATTTACGAATCCGGTCTATAAGGGGGGTATAAGGTTACTGCCTATAAAATGGTGGTTTAATGGGTGTCCACCCTCACCCACCGCTTCCTTGACTGGTGGAGGGTCGTTAGCCGAACGGGTAGGATAGAACATTAATTCTCCCTCATTAAAAGTATAATGATAAATATAAAGTAACAAAACTTTTATTAAATTCTCAATCTTAGTTACTTTAGGAAGAATGTGAAAATGGTGCTAATCCATGAAATTACACTTTGCACCTTGTTAAGTCGTTAGTGGAGCGTGTGTTGTTAACCGACACACTAATCTGGGACCGACAATGTGTGGCAAAGGGTAGCTTGATGTTAATCATAGATCAATGGAGCGTGTGTGGTTAGCCGGCACATTGATTAGGTGATTTGTAACATTGGGTGTACCAAGTTAATTTGCATGGTTATTCACACCTTGTTTGTGATCCTCGACATCCCAGCCACAAACCTGAAAGGAACAATCGAGATTTAAACATGTCATTGAAAATTTCAATGAATCTCAAAGATCTAGGAATTTCAAACCAATTAAAAACTTAATAATCTATTTCGTTTTTCATGGTGGAAATTGGTAAATCGTCATTTACCTACCTTCAAATATTTTACAATTGGATTACGGCATCCCTCTTCGCAATTGTAGAATATTGTGTTGGGTCCTAGCCTTAATATTTCATATTGGGTGTAATATTAAGGATTGTCATATAACCTAAACTTTGTTCTTCTTCCTTTTCAGATGTCTATCCCAAACAATGCTTCCAACCCAATCCATTCAGGCTCCTTCTCCCTCATGAACCTATGTGGGAGGGCCATTTTCGATGGCTCGAACTTCAATGACTGGATTCGTAACATCAGAATGGCTATTCGCTATGAGGACAAAGAATATGTCCTGGATAAAGAGCTTAAGGAGATTGATGTAATCTCTACCACTCCTGAACAAATCGCTGAACACACTACTCATGAGAGGGATGCGACAAAGGTGTCGTGTCTAATGATTGCTACCATGACTGCCGAGCTACATAAATCCTATGAGGACTACTATCCCTATGAAATGTATCAAGATTTGATGGAAAGATACCATCAAAGTGCTCAGCAGGAGAGGTATAAGATCATTACCTCCATGATCACAACCAAAATGAAGGATGGTGAACCCATCACGACCCATTTGCAAAAGATGCAGAGATTCGTGGACTGCTTGCTTAAATTGAATGTCAATTTTGATGAAGAGTTGGCCATAAATATAATTCTACACTCTTTACCTTCTTGTTATGATCAGTTTCGTATGACCTATCATATGAACAAAGAGGAGGTCACTCTTAGCAAGCTTCAAGGCCTTTTAAGGACTGCAGAAAGCAACCTGAAAGGCAAGTCAGTTCTGTTTACTCCTACTACTACTACTTCTGCCCCTATTCTGGCAATCACACATGGGAAGGGAAAGAAGTGGATGGCTCCCTCCAAGAGCCGCAAGGGAAAGTCTTTTGATGGATCCCCGAACCAGACGGCGGAAACGTCCGGGGGCTTGAGCGTGACTTGCAACATTGCAGTATCATCACAGAGTATATAATTGAAACATAACATCATCATCATCACACATGTAATATAACAACATTCATTGTTTACATCGAGTATTGTATTTGAATATTACATGCCAAAATAATTAAAGTCTGATGAAATAGAAATATAACAAAACATCCATTAGTTTGTTCGTCCCAACTTGCTTCAACGATTTCCTGAGAATACAAGTTAATTTAAAAAGGTCAACATAAAAATGTTGGTGAGTTCATAAGCATGTTTGAGAAAATGATTTGTATAACTTTGCAATCACAAGAAAATCCTGTATTTTCTTAAAATAGTTTAATATGTTTGTGTCCGATCTTGTATCAATGCATGTGTGTTTGTGATTAATAGAATGCCAAAAGAGAATGTAAATAGAATACCCCCAGACAACCCGAGGTTGCCTGTAAAAGAAGAAAAGAGAAAGGTGCCGTACCAACCCCGAGGTTGAGTACCAGTGTGAGTAAGTTTCTGAGTAATCCAAGAGAAAAGAGAATGGTCTTCCGCAAACTTCATAACGTTAATTCCTCTAAGTGAGCCGTCATAACCATACTAAATATTGACAATTTCGTCTGTCTTGGCATTTGTGAACGCCGACGGAAAAATAAAATAAGGTCTTCGTCACCCTAGACTGATTTAGTCTAAGTGTAGAGAACAGCTCAGGTGTGGGGTGTCATCCACGTATAGATCTATACACAAAACCCCGTTCTCCCTCCACGAGACTCTGGTTATAACTACAGGCTACGATCGTACACTCAATAGGTGTCAACCGACAAGTCTCACTAGATCCTTAATCGAATTTACGCGAAGAGAAATATATAAACTCATTCTGGGCCCAATGAATCATGTATGCAGACCACTGAGTCTCACTGAACACGTAAGTCATTTTCAGGCCCGAAAGAAACGAGATTATATAACATGGGCCCAAAATATATGTAAAAGGAAAACTAAGGCCCATTTCACATGTAAGGTATTTATAGGCCCAAATAGCACACAAATAGTATCCAAGGTCCGTCGTGCATGTTAATGGGTCAGTGAGACCCAATAAACAAATAAATAGTATTCAGGACCTCTCAAGCATATTAATGGGTCGCTTAGGCCCAATATTATATGAATGACAAATTTAGTCTGTTTGTTATTTTATTGCTAAAATTAGCCAAGTTATTTACCAAAATAGCATATAAAGCCCACTTTTTGTAAAAATGACATTCTTGACCCAATAGGCCGAAAATTTACAATTAAGGCCAAATCTTAGTAAAAATAACACTTTTGTCCATATTTTGTTCAAAACTTGTATTTATGGCTAGTTTTTGGTAAAAATAACATTTCTAACCCATTTTTATCAAAAATATCATTTTTGGCTTGATTTTTGTGAAAATACACATGTTTCTTGTTTTTGACTTTTCTGAACCGGTTGTTGGAAAATTTGTAGAAAAATCACCGTGAGTCGAAATTTGGATCCGTAAAGTCTGGAAGTTTGGAAATTTTGTCTACTTTGTTCACAATTTTTCTCATAATTTTAGTGGCCTCTATCCAGTGGGATATTGCTCACTTTCACAGGCTGGTCCGATATTATTTCAAATGTGATAGACAGTTTTGTAAAATTCGCCAAAAATTGTAGAAAAATTGTGTGAAAACGTGAGAGTAGTCATTTTAAAGGTATAAACATGAACGTTTTTCATGTAAAATAGTTTTGAAAAATATTACCATTAAGGTGGTCAAAACAGTTCGAGATTGGACCGAAACCTTTCTGTCAAGGGCTGATTTTTGAGTTTAAGTTATCCATGTTTGTACACAACACTTGTTTTTGCTATTTTAAGTGTATAAATCTCAGATCTACAAGTGTACATGTATTATATGTGATAACACATACTTTTCTCAAGGTTTTCTTGTAGATCCAAGTGATAAACTTCATATTCTTAACATATTTTTAGATTTATGAAGTAAATAACACATAATCACCAAATAAATCATGAAAAACACACATATTCATGCATATACACATAGATATACACAAAGCAACTTGTATTCTCCCCCAAAACTTAGTAAAATCCGAAAATAGGGGGTATGAACTCACTTTGGTTTGTTGTTCTTGGTTTGATGAAGAGTTTGAAGAAGATTTTTGGCCCTAGATGTTTCCTTGAGGAGATTTTCGAAGTCTATGAAGTTCAAGAGCATAGATCATGAGATGATGTGGGTTAAGAAGAGACTTTTGATGAAATCTTGAAGTTAAACCATAGATTTAAACAAGAACTTACCAAGTTGGGATCTTTGGGGTAGAACTCTTGAACACTCACACACACATTCACGATTTTTGAAGGAGGAAAGGAAGGATTTTCTTCAATTTCTTTGAAAAATATGAGAGAAATGTTTGAGTGATTTTGTGAGAAAGTGAGGGTGGTGGTGGGTTGTTTGGGCCGAGGGTAAGAAGAAGAGAGGGGGGAGGCTTTGCCTTGATATATGGGAGGTAATCTTGCATGCCTAGATACATGGAAGACAATGCATGGATGTCTTCCATGTAATTATGAGGTGTCACTTATTCCTTAATCCTTCATTAATCTCTTTATATATATATATATATATATATATATATATATATATATATATATATATATATATATATATATATATATTGGGCCGAGAATGGTCTTAAGAAAATGAAAATGGAATGGCTTGGGCTCTTTCTTGGCTTAGCTCGAATTTTATGAGGCCCAATAATATTTTTCGGCCCATTAGGCCCTTATGATGGTTCACGGCCCAATTGAATAAGAGAAGTGGAGTTTATGGCCCATTAGGGCTAATGAAATCATTTATGGCCCATCATGGCCCATTAGAGATAAGATGCATTATTCTAGGCCTACATGGCCCAACATATTAAAGTTTCAAAAATGTGGTCCAATTGGAGCCCAATTAGGGTTCCTAGGCCCAAGAAAGTCAAGTTGAAGGTTTGTTGGTCCATTAGGCCCAATAAGAGAATCCTGACTCATATAAATCTTGAACTGGGATTTTTACGGTTTTCCATCCATATGAGATGTATTGTATTAGGTTTTGAACTTAAATCAAGAGTTTGGATTCAAATGGATGGTTTTGATTAAGCATAGAGTATGATGTTCACTTAGAACACATGCCTTACAACAGATGACGTTTACATGAGAATAGAATTTCCTAGCAAAATTGCTAGTTTTCACATCATCCCCCCGTTAGAGGGAATTTCGTTCTGAAATTCTTTCGAAAGGTAGGATTATGAATGAGAGAATAAGTGAGGGTATTTCTGCTTCATCTGGTCTTCGCATTCCCATGTGAATTCCGGTCCATGCTTAGGGTTCCATCGAACCTTCACAATCGGAATGCGGCTCTTCTTCGTACGCTTCATTTCCCTATGCATTACCTCGACTAGTTTTTCGACGAATAGGAGATTCTTGTTTGTTTCGATCTCTTCTAGAGAAATGACAAGAGTTTTACCCTTTTCAAATTCGATACGTGGAACACGGGGTGTACGTTGCTGAGCTCTGAAGGTAGCTGCAACTTATGAGCTATCAGACCAATTCGGGCCAGAATCTCGATTGGTCTGATGTATCGCGGTTTCAGTTTTCCCCGTTTCCTAAAACGGATCATCCTTTTCCAGGGATAAACCTTTAGTAGTACTCGATCTCCGACTTGGAATTCCCGAGGCTTTCGCCGTTTGTCAGCATAGCTCTTTTGTCAGTCTCGCGATGCTTGAAGTTTAGCTCTCATATTGGGATTATCTTTTCTGTAGTCTCTTGAATGATTTCTTGTCCTGTAAGTGTGTTGCTTGGTGAGTTCCCTTTTGCCAGCTGAGTGTTACCCACCTCAGCCCAGCATAGAGGCGATCTGCTTTTGTGACCATATAATGCCTCAAATGGAGCAACCTTGATACTTGTGTGATAGCAGTTATTGTATGAGAATTCAATCAAGGGCATTTGGGTACCCCATGACTTGCCGAAATCAATCACACAAGCTCGGCGCATGTCTTCGAGTGTTTGGATGGTTCGTTCGCTTTGGCCATCGGTTTGAGGGTGGTAAGCAGTGCTCATGTCTAGCTGTGTTCTCATTACCTTCTGGAGACACTACCAAAAATCGTGAGGTAAATCTACTATCCCATCCGAGATTATAGACACTGGCACTCCCTGGAGTCTCACGGTATCTTTGGTATAGATCCGTGTTAATCTTTCCATCTTGTACGATTCTTTTATTGGCAGGAAATGAGCAGATTTGGTTAACCTATCGACGATCACCCAGGTAGTGCCCAATCCAACTTTTGTAATAATAAGCTTCATCTTGTTGACTTCGAGAGTTTTATCAAATCAACGCAATGCTTCCTTCGCGATATTCTCCGGCTTCGATGCCTCCCAAGCCGGTCGTAAGTGTTAACAGTGTTTGTTTTTGTTTCATGGGCAGACGAGTATGTTATCGATGAAAATAATTAAAAGGTTGACTAGGAATGGTTAGGAAAAATCGGTTTGTGGGGCCCATGAATACCACGGGGCATTCGTTAGATCGAAGGGCATCATAACGTGGTCGAAATGTCTGTATCGAGTTCGGAAGGCAGTTTTTGGAATGTCTTTTTCTCGGACTCGGAGCTAATGATAACCGGATTTTGATCTATTTTGGAGAAGTCACTAGCTCCTTGAAACTGGTCAAATAGGCCGTCAATCTGAGGGAGTGGGTATTGGTTTTTGATAGTGAGCTTATTCAATTCTCTAATATTGATGCACATTCTGAAGGATCCGTCTTCTTTGTCGAACAAGACTGGAGCTCCCCAGGGTGAGAAGCTTGGTCTGATGAATCCTTTGCTCAACAATTCTTTTAATTGACTGGATAACTCCTGAATTTCGGCGGGAGCTAACCTGTAGGGTGAATTGGCAATTGATGTGGCTCATGGTATGAGGTCGATTCGAAATCCAACCCGTCTTTCTGGGGGTATTCCCGGAAGGTCTTCAGGAAATACATCCGGAAAGTCGTATGCCACTGGGATTGTCTTTAATGTTGATTTTTCTTCTTTTGGCTTTATCTACAACATGAGCGAGGAACACATAGTTCTTCTTGTGCAGGCACTTCGGTGCCTTGAGGCATGAAATGAGACGAAGATTGGCGCCAAGTTTATCACCATAGATTATTAAGGTTTCGTGATTGGGGAGGTGAAGGCGAACGGCCTTCTCGCGACACATAATATCAGCATGGTGGGGGCTTAACCAATCCATTTCGATTATCACATCAAAACTCCTAATATTTACTGGCATCAAGTCTATTTGAAATCAATGGTTGTTTAGTGTTAAGGTGCACCCTACATAAATACCTTTGGTTGCTTCAGTTTTTCCCATTAGCCATCTCCACCGTGAAGGCTTCGTTTAGCTTCTGGGGTTGTTGTTTTAGCAAGTGTTTGAATTTGTTACCTACGAAGCTTCGCTCAACTCCACTATCGAATAAGATGCAAGAGAAAGAGTTGTTAAGTGGGAACGTACCATTAACAACCGTCGGGTCTTGAATTGTCTCGCCTTGTCCCAAAGTTAAGATTCTTCCTGATTCTCTTGCCCCCTGGTTGTTGGCTTCGGGGCAGTTGCGTCTCAAATGACCGGTTCCTCCACATCTGCAACAAGTGTAACTAACCCCAACGTTATTGTTGTTGTTATTGTTCTTGCGGTTGTTGTTGTTGTTTGGCTGTTGGTTATGTTGTGGTTGAGATCTGCAGTATCGAGTGGTGTGTCCTTTCTTGTTGCATCTATTACAATACGGCTTCTGGCAGGCTCCCTTATGATGGAAATTGCACTTGTTACATTTTGGAAGGCTTCCAACATATGGTCTCGCTGGTGTTGATGTAGTAGGTGTCATGGTCGTATGGACAGCAACAACATGTTGCTTCTTCGAGGACCCTTGAGTTGGCTGTCCCTTTCTCTTACTCCCAGACTTTCGCTTCCTGCACTTAAGTTTGGGGTTTGGAGTGCCTTGATAAGTTGTCACTCATTGATTTTCGTGGTTGTTACTTCGGCTGGAGTTGTCGACACTATTTCCATCTTTGTTGGTGTTGTTTGCGTTGAGTTGTGCCATAGTAGCGGTTACGACAACTGTTACAGCAGCTTGGAATGTAGTAGAGTCCATCTGCAGGATTGGTGTCTCACGGGTGTGCTTGTTATTTTTGTGGGATGACATTTTCTGCTGCAGGATAATAAGCCAAATCGTAAGTAACGATGGTCATTTCTGGTTGTACTCTACAAATTCCGCGTTTTGTCGTATGATTCTAAATGTTCCAACCTACATCCCTATGATGTATATATGGTGGTAAGTAATAGTAGATCCTGCACAAATATTAAGTCTATCCATAGAGTTCATAGGTTACTTTGGTTTCGAGTCCCTTAAGTATCTAGCGGTTTCGGGGGTTCGGTTGTGCATATAAGTGAATTCACGCAATAACATGAAATAGGGAAAACACATAGTTGTTTCATTAGTAAATACCATCTTAGTATGCGAAAGAGAATCATAACAAATAGTAGTGGGGGGGGGGAAGCTACTCCTAATCGTGGCGGAAGGTGTCTGGTGGTGGTGCTGATGAAGCGGATGCACCCTGGAGACGAGCTACTTGTCGCTCAGTATCTCGTAGTCGTGCCTCCCAAACTAACGGTCTTGCTTGGGAGTCCCCGATCACTCCTTGTGTTTGTCTCTCAGCCCTTTCCACAGTAGCCCGCATTTGGTCCATTTGATTGGGGGTGTCCTGAGCTCGGTTGCCAGTGTCTCGGGTGCGCCGGTCCATGACTGGGAGGGCCCGGTCAGCTGGTCCTCTATGAATAAGATCGAAGAAACCTCGGTTCATACTGTAGGGTGGTCGTATCCCCTGCTGGCGACTCCATCTTCAAATATTGTGTGCCCATGGGGCGTGGGGCCATCGGGGACCATACGATAAGCCGGTACTATGGCCATGTATGGAGGATTGATGACCTCAGACTCTGCATCCGAGTCATCATCGTCATTGCCCTCGAGCTCTTCCTCTTCGAGGTCCACCACTGGCTCGGCGGGTCCATCTACAAGTT
The DNA here is from genome assembly GCF_052849685.1 of Lactuca virosa. Taxonomy (NCBI): domain Eukaryota; kingdom Viridiplantae; phylum Streptophyta; class Magnoliopsida; order Asterales; family Asteraceae; genus Lactuca; species Lactuca virosa. The sequence goes on from NC_136426.1 coordinate 122,336,652, forward strand.
CTACTTCATGTTCCTCCTCTGGTTCTTCCTCTGAGTCTTCTTCTGGGTCTTCCTCTGGGTCAAGCCACCCTGCCCTTCCTTGACTACGGAGGTAGGGGTTTCCTGGCTAATGATACCCGACCATAGTGTCTAATAGCACGCCAAATACTCCTATAGTATTTTAAATTTTGTTTAGGTTTGGTTCTATAAGCTCTTTGGATAATTCGATGGTAAGTTTTTGATTCATTATCCATCACAATTACTCCCGAACACATTTTGGTCATATTTTGAATGAATGTAGTTGACGAGGCTACATTCACCCCCAAATACGACTACATAACTGCCCGAGTTTAACTGTGATGTTCAAATCCTCCAAAGACTTTTACTGTTCTTATTGTGTCGTTACCCTATTTGCACACATATGTATGTATTTTATTTGTTTTGTTCAGAGTAGTTTAGTCCCATTGTATTTATAGTTGCATATCTTGTATGATTTAGATATGCCAGTTCACTATAAACAATGTTCTGATGCCAATCTGTCACACCCCCGAACCAGACGGCGGAAACGTCCGGGGGCTTGAGCGTGACTTTCAACATTGCAGTATCATCAGAGAGTATATAATTGAAACATAACATCATCATCATCACACATGTAATATAACAACATTCATTGTTTACATCGAGTATTGTATTTGAATCTTACATGCCAAAATAATTAAAGTCTGATGAAACAGAAATATAACAAAACATCCATTAGTTTGTTCGTCCCAACTTGCTTCAACGATTTCCTGAGAATACAAGTTAATTTAAAAAGGTCAACATAAAAATGTTGGTTAGTTCATAAGCATGTTTGAGAAAATGATTTGTATAACTTTGCAATCACAAGAAAATCCTGTATTTTCTTAAAATAGTTTAGTATGTTTGTGTCCGATCTTGTATCAATGCATGTGTGTTTGTGATTAATAGAATGCCAAAAGAGAATGTAAATAGAATACCCCCAGACAACCCGATGTTGCCTGTAAAAGAAGAAAAGAGAAAGGTGCCGTACCAACCCCGAGGTTGAGTACCAGTGTGAGTAAGTTTCCGAGTAATCCAAGAGAAAAGAGAATGGTCTTCCGCAAACTTCATAACGTTAATTCCTCTAAGTGAGCCGTCATAACCATACTAAATATTGACAATTTCGTCTGTCTTGGCGTTTGTGAACGCCGACGGAAAAATAAAATAAGGTCTTCGTCACCCTAGACTGATTTAGTCTAACTGTAGCGAACAGCTCGGGTGTGGGGTGTCATCCACGTATAGATCTATACACAAAACCCCGTTCTCCCTCCAAGAGACTCTGGTTATAACTACAGGCTACGATCGTACACTCAATAGGTGTCAACCAACAAGTCTCACTAGATCCTTAATCGAATTTACGCGAAGAGAAATATATAAACTCATTCCGGGCCCAATGAACCATGTATGCGGACCACTGAGTCTCACTGAACATTTAAGTCATTTTCAGGCCCGAAAGAAACGAGATTATATAACATGGGCCCAAAATATATGTAAAACGACAACTAAGGCCCATTTCACATGTAAGGTATTTATAGGCCCAAATAGCACACAAATAGTATCCAAGGTCCGTCGCGCATGTTAATGGGTTAGTGAGGCCCAATAAACAAATAAATAGTATTTAGGACCTATCAAACATATTAATGGGTCACTAATGTCCAATATTATACGAATGACAAATTTAGTCTGTTTGTTATTTTATTGCTAGCATTAGCCAAATTATTTACCAAAATAGCATATAAAGCCCACTTTTTGTAAAAATGATATTCTTGGCCCAATAGGCCGAAAATTTACAATTAAGGCCCAATCAATCTTAGTAAAAATAACACTTTTGTCCCCATTTTGTTCAAAACTTGTATTTATGGCTAATTTTTGGTAAAAATAACATTTCTAACCCATTTTTATCAAAAATATCATTTTTGGCTTGATTTTTGTGAAAATACACATGTTTCTTGTTTTTGACTTTTCTGACCCGGTTGTTGGAAAATTTGTAGAAAAATCATCGTGAGTCGAAATTTGGATCCGTAAAGTCTGGAAGTTTGGAAATTTTGTCTACTTTGTTCACAATTTTTCTCATAATTTTAGTGGCCTCTATCCAGTGGGATATTGCTCACTTTCACAGGCTGGTCCGATATTATTTCAAATGTGATATGCAGTTTTGTAAAATTCGCCAAAAATTGTAGAAAAATCGTGTGAAAACGTGAGAGTAGTCATTTTAAAGGTATAAACTATGTAAAACAGTTTTGAAAAATATTACCATTAAGGTGGTCAAAACAGTTCGAGATTGGACCGAAACCTTTCTGTCAAGGGCTGATTTTTGAGTTTAAGTTATCCATGTTTGTACACAACACTTGTTTTTGCTATTTTAAGTGTATAAATCCCAGATCTACAAGTGTACATGTATTATATGTGATAACACATACTTTTCTCAAGGTTTTCTTGTAGATCCAAGTGATAAACTTCATATTCTTAACATATTTTTAGATTTATGAAGTAAATAACACATAATCACCAAATAAATCATGAAAAACACACATATTCATGCATATACACATAGATCTACACAAAGCAACTTGTATTCTCCCCCAAAACTTAGTAAAAACCGAAAATAGGGGGTATGAACTCACTTTGGTTTGTTGTTCTTGGTTTGATGAAGAGTTTGAAGAATATTTTTGGCCCTAGATGTTTCCTTGAAGAGATTTTCGAAGTCTATGAAGTTCAAGAGCATAGATCATGAGATGATGTGGGTTAAGAAGAGATTTTTGATGAAATCTTCAAGTTAAACCATAGATTTAAACAAGAACTTACCAAGTTGGGATCTTTGGGGTAGAACTCTTGAACACTCACACACACATTCACGATTTTTGAAGGAGGATAGGAAGGATTTTCTTCAATTTCTTTGAAAAATATGAGAGAAATGTTTGAGTGATTTTGAGAGAAAGTGAGGGTGGTGGTGGGTTGTTTAGGCCGAGGATAAGAAGAAGAGAAGGGGAGGCTTTGCCTTGATATATGGGAGGTAATCTTGCATGCCTAGATACATGGAAGACAATGCATGGATGTCTTCCATGTAATTATGAGGTGTCACTTATTCCTTAATCCTTCATTAATCTCTTTATATATATATATATATATATATATATATATATATACATATATATATATATATATATATATATATATATATATATATATATATATATATATATATTGGGCCGAGAATGGTCTTAAGAAAATGGAAATGGAATGGCTTGGGCTCTTTCTTGGCTTAGCTCGAATTTTATGAGGCCCAATAATATTTTTCGGCCCATTAGGCCCTTATGATGGTTCACGGCCCAATTGAATAAGAGAAGTGGAGTTTATGGCCCATTAGGGCTAATGAAATCATTTATGGCCCATCATGGCCCATTAGAGATAAGATGCATTATTCTAGGCCTACATGGCCCAACATATTAAAGTTTAAAAAATGTGGTCCAATTGGAGCCCAATTAGGGTTCCTGAAAGAACCCCTTTCTAAACTTTCATACTTGACAATAAAGTCACTCCAAAACATGCTACATGCATATTTATAAAATAATATTTTACATTGATAAAATGATTACAAAAGATTGGATACAAACCTACTATGTTTTAATATTTTACATAACTACCCAGGATATTGTAAATTTATACAAACATAAACTGAAATACAAAAGTAATATTACAACTATTCTAAACCTTCCAACAATATATGACTATACTTGTTACTTATTCCCTGCAAATTTGTTAAACATGGGGAGGGTAAGCGGTGACGCTTAGTGAGTTCAATAATAGATACAATATAACGTTATGCCATATATATACTTCAATATGGGAGAAGCAAGGAGGAACAAGGAACAACAAAGGCATAATGCGAAAAGCTTTCCATATCAATCAATGAGACGTAACAATTTTCATACTTGATATACAATCAATAAAGCTTTGGCCCAAATTGCACAGAAGACATACAACTTCGAATTAACCTTTTGGTAGATTTCAGGCTTATAGCCCTGTCTAACCTTTTGCCAATACCATAGAATAGAAATCATTCTCTTACGGAGACATGTTCTACATGGCCAGAGGATACATACCAGTACCAATATGAATCTAAGTCTTTTCACTGATCACATGGTCAAAGGTATTTCTTTTGCTATTAAAAATAACGAATAAAAATAACACGAAAAATACTCAGGAAGATCATTTTGCTAGAATATTCAGGCTTTCAGCCTTATCTTAGCATACTACCGAAGCCAAAGTGATGCCTATGTCATACACTTCGTGGTCAGAGGTACAGTCTTGCTATAAAAATAGCAGAAATAATAACTCGAGATGATAACATGGAAAAAGCACATAGCACATATAACACATAACATACAATTGTTCTTATATATTAAACTCACCTTGAAATAACCAGGGTCAAAATAATAATTTGTGCAGCATTTCGGCTCTAAATATGACTTTATTCGTTGAAAACCGGGAGATTTATTGAAAAACTGGGCCTTGCGAAGGTAGAGCTTCAAACCGAAAAGATAAATTTTTCGAGCTTCTCGGGAACTTTGGGGCGTGTTTCGGGTACTAAAAATGATATCGGGGTTTCGGGGGATGTCAAAATAATAAAAATGTTGATTTAGGGGTGAAAAATGGCAAAAATCCCATTTTACCCACGAGGGTTCGCAGCTCTCTTATTTATAGGGGTGAGGTCCGAAGGTTCGGATCCGAGGCTAGGAGAGTCAGCAGATGCGAAGGCCACGCGGCAGAAGGAGCTTGGTTCGGAGGCCAGACGTCGCGCATGCGAGGAAGCCAGGTGCGAGGCTCGGAAGGGTGACACGGGGCGCGCATGCGAGGTACCAGCTCATCAGATGCGTCATCGACTTCGGACAGATGGAAGCTTCTAAGTGGACCGAACTTTGGTACAATGGGGAAGGAGGATGACGACTTCGGACCAATCAGCGGGTGCCACGGGAGGCTGCGCTCCAATCAGAAGACGCCATGTGGAGGCTGCATGCGAAGGATGACGTGGCTGGCACTATTCATGCGAAATTTCTCGAAAATTGTGCCCAATCTTGTAAAATCCATAACTTTCTCATACGGGCTCCGTTTTTGACGTTCTTTATATGCACGCGTAGGGAAAATTATGATCTACAACTTTCATTTAGACTTCTTCGGAAAATTTTGATTTTATTTTAATATTATTATTTTTAACAGACCGGGACTGGTAGATCCGTTAAAAATTCATAACTTCTTCATCCGACGTCCGTTTTCGTCAGACTTTTTACCGTTGTACTACTAATGACGAGACCTTCGATTATTGTTTAGGTTGTGTCGGCTAAAAATCACTCGATCTAAAATTCGAGTTTTTAGCTGTCTACTGCTAAGCTGAAACTTAGAAAAATCATAACTTCCTCATACGAAGTCAGATTTTGACGTTCTTTTTATCAAAACTCTCGGTTTAACGAATACTACGACTTTCATTTAGACCACTAAGGCTAAAAAGTAGTTTATCAAAAACTCACTTTTTATGTCATTCGGCGCCGTGCCCGTTTTGTCGCGGATCTTCGACTGGTCATAACTTCTTCGTTATAACTCGGATTTCGATGAGGTTTTCGCCTAAATGTTTCTAACGAGATTCTTTACAACTTTAAATAATAAAATTTTACTTATTTCAAATTTTATATTTTCACTAAATTTCACTATTTGGCTTTTAATTTGGAATCTCATAAGACCTCCAATATTTTATGAGTGATTCTAAACATAGTTTTACTTCATTTCTAGTAAAAACTATCTGTTAGAGCTCAACACTCAATTTCACATAATATTTCATAATATTATTAACTTTTCAAATTACATAACACGATTTCAAAACGTGTATGTTACAAATACCTCCTCCTTTTGAGGATTTCGTCCTCGAAATTACAACGATTTAGACAAATGAGGATATTTCGCTCTTATCTCATTCTTATTTTCCCTAAGTATAATTTGAATCTTATCAGTGGTGTCTTGAATCATTTCAGGACCACCAAGGATTTTCTGTCCTACATTATGCCAACATAATGGTGTTCACAGTTACTACCAAACTCTAAGACACATGCACGAAGCATATCTTCTACTGTTTGGACTGTTCTCTCCGTCTAACGATCTGTCTGGGGATGATAAGCTGCGTTGGGAGCAACTCGAGATCCCAATTCACTTTTCATACTCGCCCAAAAGTGAGAAGTGAAGCGAGTATCATGATCGGAAATAATCTTTAGTGGCACACCATGTCTACCCACAATTTCGTCTAAGTAAACTTGTGCGTATTTGTCCATTAGAACCGTTGTACGTATGGCGAGAAAATATGTACTCTTAATCAGTCGGTCGATAATTATCCAAATGCTATCATTCACAGTTTTCTTCTCCTCTTTCAAGGTATTAACTGTATAAGCCGGATAAGTAGAATATCCCTTCGATATTAATTTACTAGTTTTTAAGAAAGAAATTTATTATTTTCACCGTAGACATAAATAGAATCCTTCCTTTAGATAGGGATGCATATCATCTCTTCGTAGCACAAGAGTTTCTGCGTAGTTCTTTGACAATCGATTCATGTCGAGAATAATATCAAAGTTAGGAAAGAAGATAGGAATTAGGTTAGCAGGAAGATTATAACTTTCAATTCCTATGACACTATTTCTATAGAATTTATCAGCAAGTAATGATATATTTCCTATGTTATCTATATGAAATGATTGGACAACCGCGTAACAAGAAATTTGAAAAGAATGTGCGAATTTATAAGGCACGAAAGAATCTGAGGCATCACAATCAAATAAGATGTGAGCAGATCTAAAGTTTACGAGAAAATTACTAGTCACAACATTCGAGTTCTAACTTACTTCCTCTGTGGTAATCTAAAATGTACGATATTTAACTTTTGGTTTGCCAAACTATTGTCAAACTCTTCAAACTTCTTAATTACTAGCGGTGCTCAAACCTACACCCGCTCATCATTCTCTATTGGGCCTTCGATCCTAATCTTTGAGTTAAAACTCAATTCTCATTGCAGACTCCTGCTCCTTCTTGGTTTATAGACTAAACCCAAGATAAGGTCTTTACTTTTGCTATAACAACAACTCGAATGGTCTTATTCTAATGACCTTTGATTTTATAACGCACAATACACATAACGAACCAAACTCTTATATTAGAATCAGATCGAATAAATCAAGCTGATGGAATAAAGAAAACAAAAAGAGTTTGATCAACACGTGGATGCTTCGGAACAGAAATAATAGCACCACGTATCTCTAATTCGTGCTTTCGGACATACATCAATTTTGTCAAATGACAGAATATTTCGATTGATTACTAAATCACGGATTTCATACTGTAATCCTTCCATGAATAACTAAATTCTTCATCGCCTTCATAACAGGTAACATCTCTAGTTAATGGTTGCTCAATTCTTTAATGAAGATCGTTATATTTATATCGACCATCTCGACCGTCTCCTTCTTGACTGAAGTTTCGTCATTACTCAATACATGGCTTTCTAAACCAATCAACTTTATCTTTGTAGATTTATATTAATCGGACTCCACTCTTTATGACATTAAGATTTGAACGATAATTATCTTTTTAGTCATTACCGAAACGAAGGTAACGACACACATGAATAAAACGAAATCATTTACTAGCTTCTTGGTAACCTTGTGACTTTTCCTGATCCAAGTGTGAGTCCTGTGCTTCCAGTAGTATAGACCTCTACTACTATTCACACCTACTCATAATCGTCCCAAGTATTGTCTCGCAGTTCCCAAGTCACCATTCAAAAGTTTTCACAAAGCAACTTTTCACACCTGAGTGTGTTCAAACAAGTACATACAACAATTTTTCCTAGACTCAACTAGGGTTTTCGCGTTTCTATCAAACATATCTTGGATTACTTATACTCGCCTTCTAAGATTCTTCTCACGCATATGCTTGATCTAGCATATTTTAATACTTTTTCATAGGTCGACAGACATTTACTTCCAATTCTTCATATAAATTCTTTCTTGGGTAGTGTCTACTATACAAGACAAACTACACCCAAAATTTACTCTAGCAGTGTAGAGACAAACGGTTTTCAACTACTTACATCATCTTCTAACTTATGTAATTCATCATGCACATTTGTTCATTTCATTATCCTTCCATGACATCGTTACTCCTGTATATAAGTAAGTCTAAGTCTACTTCATAGGAGTCTATCCTAAGAAGTCCACATTATAGTTGTATTTCAGCAAGCTCTACTAGCTTCAACTTGGTTCTCTGTCATTCCTGACTACAACATCTCTTCTCATACGATACTATGGTTGTATTGTTTCTTCAACTAAGCATTCTATCTTACTTAAACAAGTAAGTTACTTAACCTTTTATTACTAAATGACTTAATTCACCATTCTAATCATGTATGTTAAGGTTGGCTTAACACACAATGGAACTTTCATAAGGATGTGATAGAAGTGAATCATCACTCGGTATTATTAAATACTAAGTCTGAGCATCCTGTATAATGTTACTACTTGAACTACATACTACATCACAAGGCCTTGGCCTATTGAGTCTGAAAACTTCATTAGCCTTTCCTTTGATCTTCATTTAATTCTTCTAAATCTTGTACCACATAAATTTCAATACTGTCGAAGTATTTATCACCAGCTTCGGTTCTTTCGATTCTATAAACAATCACTGCTTCAATCTGGACAGCGATGGAACAACTTCATGGATTTATACCAACACATTTATCTCACCCAAACGTGTTTCAAACGCACATCTTTCTTCCAAAGATGTTATTATATATCAAACATATTTTAAATGTATAATACCACTCTATTGGTATTAATACATTATTTACGATAACACTTCATATTTATTATTTTACGATATCCCGCGATCGTTTATTTATAAACTTATCGATGTCAACTATCATAAGTCTCTCTATCACTTTGAAAGTTTCATGTAAATTCTATTACGAAAATTCTTAGAATTCTGAACATAAAATTTTTTAAACCAAGGTCGGCAACAGACCTTAAACTTTCTCAAATAATAGCAATATAGGTATGAAACCTAAAGCATGCTATATTTACTTATCATTTAGCACTTAATAGAATATAAGGCATATCTCCTCTTAATATTCTAGTGCTTTCCCCATTAGGTATTCAACCTAAAGTATACTAGATACATTTCGTATCATCTTTACTTAACAATCCATGTTTAAATCTAGAAATTCTCAAAATTCCTAGTTCATATAAACTAATTCTCTAAAATTTTTGAAGTAACTTAATATCTTAGAATACTAGGCTTTATCACTACCCAATACCCCACTTAAGTATTTCCTATGGTTTGTATCCATATATTTACAATGATTCAGTTCATATATTGAACTTCCAATAGTTTAAGTCTAAATACCAATCCATGGAATTTGGTTCACTTAAACCACCGCTCTGATACCATGATTGAAAGAACCCCTTTCTAAACTTTCATACTTGACAATAAAGTTACTCCAAAACATGCTACATGCATATTTATAAAATAATATTTTACATTGATAAAATGATTACAAAAGATTCGATACAAACCGACTATATTTTAATATTTTACATAACTACCCAGGATATTGTAAATTTATACAAACATAAACCGAAATACAAAAGTACTATTACAACTATTCTAAACCTTCCAACAATATATGACTATACTGGTTACTTATTCCCTGCAAATTTGTTAAACATGGAGAGGGTAAGCGGTGACGCTTAGTGAGTTCAATAATAGATACAATATAACGTTATGCCATATATATACTTCAATATGGGAGAAGCAAGGAGGAACAAGGAACAACAAAGGCATAATGCGAAAAGCTTTCCATATCAATCAATGAGACGTAACAATTTCCATACTTGATATACAATCAATAAAGCTTTGGCCCAGATGGCACAGAAGACATACAACTTCGGATTAACCTTTTGGTAGATTTCAGGCTTATAGCCCTGTCTAACCTTTTGCCAATACCATAGAATAGAAATCATTCTCTTACGGAGACATGTTCTACATGGCCAGAGGCTACATACCAGTACCAATATGAATCTAAGTCCTTTCACTGATCACATGGTCAAAGGTATTTCTTTTGCTATTAAAAATAACGAATAAAAATAACACGGAAAATACTCATGAAGATCATTTTGCTAGAATATTCAGGCTTTCAGCCTTATCTTAGCATACTGCCGAAGCCAAAGTGATGCCTATGTCATACACTTCATGGTCAATTGTTCATACCAATACCCAAGTGATGCCTATGTCATACACTTTGTGGTCAGAGGTACAGCCTTGCTATAAAAATAGCAGAAATAATAACTCGAGATGATAACATGGAAAAAACACATAGCACATATAACACATAACATACAATTGTTCATATATATTAAACTCACCTTGAAATAACCGGGGTCAAAATAATAATTTGTGCAACATTTCGGCTCTAAATATGACTTTATTCGTTGAAAACCGGGAGATTTATTGAAAAACCGGGCCTTGCGAAGGTAGAGCTTTAAACCGAAAAGATAAATTTTTCGGGCTTCTCGGGAACTTCGGGGCGTGTTTCGGGTACTAAAAATTATATCGGGGCTTCGGGGGATGTCAAAATAATAAAAATATGGATTTAGGGGTGAAAAATGGCAAAAATCCCATTTTACCCGGGAGGGTTCGCAGCCCTCTTATTTATAGGGGTGAGGTCCGAAGGTTCGGATCCGAGGCTAGGAGAGTCAGCAGATGCGAAGGCCACACGGCAGAAAGAGCTTCGTTTGGAGGCCAGACGTCGCACATGCGAGGAGGCCAGGTGCGAGGCTCGGAAGGGTGACACGGGGCACGCATGCGAGGTACCAGCTCATCATACGCGTCATCGACTTCGGACCAATCAGCGGGTGCCACGCGAGGCTGTGCTCCAATAAGAAGACGCCACGTGGAGGCTGCATGCGAAGGATGACGTGGCTGGCACTATTCATGCGAAATTTCTCGAAAATTGTGCCAAATCTTGTAAAATCCATAACTTTCTCATACGGGCTCCGTTTTTGACGTTCTTTATATGCACGCGTAGGGAAAATTATGCTCTACAACTTTCATTTAGACTTCGTTGGAAAATTTTGATTTTATTTTAATACTATTATTTTTAACAGAACGGGACTGGTAGATCCGTTAAAAATTCATAACTTCTTCATCCGATGTCCGTTTTCGTCAGACTTTTTACCGTTGTACTACTAATGACGACCTTCGATTCTCGTTTAGGTTGTGTCGGCTAAAAATCACTCAATCTAAAATTCGAGTTTTTAGCTGTCTATTGCTAAGCTGAAACTTAGAAAAATCATAACTTCCTCATACGAAGTCAGATTTTGGCGTTCTTTTTATCAAAATTCTCGGTTTAACGAATACTACGACTTTCATTTAGATCACTAAGGCTAAAAAGTAGTTTATAAAAAACTCACTTTTTACGTCATTCGGCGCCGTGCCGGTTTTGTCGCGGATCTTTGACTGGTCATAACTTCTTCGTTATAACTCGGATTTCGATGAGGTTTTCGCCTATATGTTTCTAACGAGATTCTTTACAACTTTAAATAATAAAATTTTACTTATTTCAAATTTTATATTTTCGCTAAATTTCACTCTTTGGCTTTTAATTTGGAATCTCATAAGACTTCCAATAATTTATGAGTGATTCTAAACATAGTTTTACTTCATTTCTAGTAAAAACTATCTGTTAGAGCTCAACACTCAATTTCACATAATATTTCATAATATTATTAACTTTTCAAATTACATAACACGATTTCAAAACGTGTATGTTACAGTTCCTAGGCCCAAGAAAGTCAAGTTGAAGGTTTATTGGTCCATTATGCCCAATAAGAGAATCCTGGCTCAAATAAATCTTGAACCGGGATTTTTAGGGTTTTCCATCCATATGAGATGTATTGTATTAGGTTTTGAACTTAAATAAAGAGTTTGGATTCAAATGGATGGTTTTGATTAAGCATAGAGTATGATTTTCACTTAAAACACATGCCTTACAACAGATGATGTTTACATGAGAATAGAATTTCCTAGCAAAATTGCTAGTTGTGACAGACGCCGCCTAGAACACCACAGCTTAATTGTGTGGCTGAGAGGGGCAATAGAACCTTGCTAGATATGGTTCGTTCCATGATGAGTTGAGCTTCATTACCTATCTCATTATGGGGGTATGCCTTAGAGACTGCCGCCCATATCCTTAATCTAGTCCCTACCAAAAAGGTTTCCAAAATACCTCACGAAATGTGAACAGGGAAGGTTCCCTTGTTAGACCACATTAAAGTTTGGGTTTGCGAGGCTTTCGTGAGACGCGAGACTCATGACAAGCTCGAACCTCGGAGTGAGCGATGTATTTTCATTGGCTACCCGCAGAAGTCCTTTGGATATCTCTTCTATAGACCGAGTGACAATGTTGTCTTCGTTGCGAGGAGATGAGTCTTTCGTGAGAGAGAACTCATATGACAAGGGGACAGTGGGAGGCAGATTGAACTTGAAGAGCTTCAAGAGTCAAGCGGTGAAGGAACCTCAAACACTAGTAATCAACCCGAGGAGGAAACTCCGGTTGAGCCAATTGACGAGTATGTACCTCTCAGGCGTTCCAGTAGAGTTAGTGTTCCACCTGTGTTATATGGTTTTCATATAACAGTTGAAGGTGATACATAAATCAGTGATAACATACTGGTAAATTTGGAGGAACCTAATAACTACAGGGAAGCCATGGCAGACCCCGAGTCTGTAAAATGGAAAGAGGCTATGGACAGCGAGATTCAGTCTATGTATAACAATCAAGTTTGGAACTTGATTGGCAATGTACAGGGTCGTAAGACAGTTAGGTGCAAGTGGATATTCAAGAATAAGACCGACATGGATGGGAAAGTACACACATATAAGGCGCGACTGGCTGTGAAGGGCTTTACTCAAACTCATGGAGTTGATGATGGGTTTTGATATAATACAACATCCTATGGTGCACATACAACCCTAAATATCTTGGATCTATGTTTTCTTTAATTATACATGCAAAGGAGTTTCCAAGGCATTAAACCTATAACTAGCATGCAAAGATGTAAACTACACAAGATGCTAGTTAGTGTAACATACCTTTTATGTGGCTGGAAGTCTTGATGTATTTGATGTTGCTTGAAACACTTTGGCGTTTAAGAACTTAGTGCCCCAAGTGTTGCACCTCAAATGGAATCACAACTCTTGAGAGAGAATTTCATGCACCAAAACACCTCCATGCCCTCCAAGAACAAGTGTAGGCGTTTTTAGCTATGTACTCTCATATTTATATGTAGGATTTCAAGGGTCATGGATATAACCCAAATCCATACCCATGGGCTTTATGATTCATGGTTCATGTGGCCCAACTCTTTATGTATCCATACATAAACTTGGTCCAACATGGATCATAAACCTAACACATATAAATATAACTAATTACCATAATTAGTCCCCATAGATTTAATTAGTCTCTTTTGATCACTAAATTAATTCCCAATTAATTCTTGATCAATACTAATTAAAACATATGATTTCATATTAATATATTAGAACTTATAATATATTAATAAATCATATATAACCTTCTTCTCAAGAGTCCATCCTAACAAATTGTCCTGGTGTTATGCAACCCAAATGGACCATGCTACTCTCGGGTCGAGTACATACTAATAATAGTTATGGGCTTAGACATCTAATCCAATAGTCTCCCACTTGGATAAGTCTAAAACTATCGTTGCGTATGACTCCAAGATCCCGACTAGCAATCGTAGCTCTTAAAAGCCGCTGTCGAACTCTGACCTAGTCAATGATGTGTCCATTAGATAAGGGATCATATATTCCTCCATTCTCGATATCATTTGGACTGAGACATGGATTATAATCATTCTCTCTGTCCATCTGTTGTTTCCCGATTTCCGATTTATGACGACCGACTAATTGAACAAATCAAATCAGTCCAGGCCCGGCCGAGCACTTACGTTTGTCATCACTAAATCATCGAGGGGCCACATATATCGCTTTTATCCCTCCAAGGGTAAAAGGAATGGATAAACTTCGACTCATATGCTTGTTCTACTACTTGTTGAATCATACACAAAGGCACGTTTTATAACATCGAGTTACCAATGCGTTTTCGTACAATCAATGTATAACCAACTCATAGTCAACAACTCATATCTCTAGGTTTGAAGACTTATATGATATTACCGTCTCATGATCACTCGAGATAAATTCCATGAAGTGATTCAAATGAGCGTGAGTTTAATCCAATACTCGAATCTCATTTCAGGAGCACTCATGAATGTTGTAGTAACTCTTGCTATGTCCAACACCTTAGACATCTACAAGCCAACTTCGTGACAGTCTTGATTCATATCTACTTCCAACATATGACTGACTGTGGAGAATTTGAACAACCTAGTTATTCGGGAAGTCAAAACATGCAAAGTGAAACACAAGAATAATACTAATCCAATATGGCCCCAAGCACCTTTGAGAGTAAATAAAACACCTTATATTTAAACACCATATTAATCACTCATTATTCATTGTATAATGTTTCGAATAATCAACTTTATACTTGAATCAAAAGAATAGTCTTGCCATGCTCCAAGCATGCACACTATGTTTGTCCAAACAATAGCTATGCAATACTCCAAGTATGCACACTATGTTTGTCTATGATCCTTACTTTTTTGGAATAGATCAATTGAACATAATTCCAATGATTCTCATTTCACAATCCAAATCATTATCGCAAATGTAAGAATACAAGATTCTTTGCCATTTACTGAAATCTGTTAGATTCTAAACTTATATGCATTGATCCTCTTGTAATGACTATGCACAAAGTCACAAAGACTCGTCAACAGTCATTACAGAGTATTCCAATGGAGATCAATTCCATGGAAACGAAGTCTCAAATTCAAAGTACATTCCTTTGAACATCCTTCTTGCATTAATTTTTCTAATCTTACACAGATTTAATGGATAACTTCCACCTATGGAAACATTTCCAGATTCCCATTCTGACTATCACTTCTGAATAAGAGTTGCCTCCTTTAAGAATATGTCAATATGTTCCTTTCCAAAAATTTACACCATACTTCCAACTGTCCATGAGCAAACAATCTTTGGTAAACCTCAGATTGTCCTCGACAATTACTTAATCATTTAAGTCATATCCAATTTTAGACCTTTTCCCCTCTTAATGCCCTAGGCATTTGGAAAATTAAGAAAGGATAAATATTACATCACATGTAATCGATCCTATATCCGAAGCATATGGGACACGATTCATGATGTCTCACATAAAGACATGATCCTAGACCAGTATTTTGTTACAATATTTTTATTTGCCATGTTTTCATAATTCGACTATGAAGAGGGATGCCGTAATCATAATCGAATTTTGAGAATGCAATATATATAGAATTTCCTTATGAATTCCAACGTAAAATTCATATATATATATATATATATATATATATATATATATATATATATATATATATATATATATCTTTGACTAAAGACGATTAACATCTCAATCTAAGCTTTTAGAATTGAAATGAAGTATAATCTCCTCTCCCTTAATTATAGCAAAACAACTTTTCAACCCCTGCAAAGTCACGAATTGAGACTTTTTTATTTCTATAATTAACACTTAACATAATAAGCATGCTCCCACTAACATGATAATTATTAGCATAACACTTATGCTCCCACTAACTTTAACATGTATCCAGAAATCAGTTGGACTTCTAAAAATCAATACTTTATTGACTTTCTTACCAAAGTTCAGATTTCTGATACGAGATGCTTTGATAAGACTTTATCAAAATCATACACCTTTTCTTAGATAGCTCACATGTGTGTCTAAACAATTTTTAGAACTATGAAAAGGGATGTCGTAATCATAGTCTCAATTGTTTAGACATTTGCCATTTCTCACAAGTCCATGTTAGTGTGCTGGTTAACCACACACGCTCCACTAACGACTTTGAGAATGCAAATATCACAACTGCTATCTATTAAAACCTACTCAGTGAAAGCGTTTCCTCACCATCATTTTCATGAATCGAAGAGAAACCTTATGCCACTTAGATTTCTATGGTGTATGTGTTCCTATCCATGTGAATTTGTCATAACCACAAGAGGAGGTTAGTGACAAATCCAAACTCATATGGATTGAACTTGTGCAATCTTAATTTCTTGCCACTTGGCAGCACAAGGGCCTACCATTGCTTCCAAGTAGTTATGCAAACAATTGAGAACTCATGTAACTCACATGCATAGTCAACTTTGACTGGAATGGGCACAAACATAAGAATATGTCAACACGATAGGTTATAAACCTCAAGTCGTGTGCTAGTGATAAACAATACCCTTGATTAGTTCTTGAAACTTTTCAAGATCTTTAAGACTCCCACCGACCTCTTGACATATAAGATTCTCTTGTCAAGAACTATTCCTTGACAAAACATATATTCAAGAGTTAGTGCGGATACTTATCAAGATAAACACTTCACACAATTGGTCTTAGTTGGTCTTTGTGTTATCCAAAACATCACAACTCACCAATTTCAAATGTACAAGAGTAGAGAATATCTTACTCTACATTTGACAAGTGTTTTAAACCTTCTTAAGATTATGTCACTCAAGTCACAATCTTGGAGTATGACTCTAAGAATTGTTTTGGAACGAAGTATGACTTATCTTTTTGAGTTAACCAATTCAATCAATTCACGATTCCTCTTCTTAGTCAAACAAATGCACTAAGATGTCCTTAGAGGATCAATTGTGATATGGTTTCATAACCACTAAGATAATCATAACACAAGATACTCAAGTACTCTCCCATCTTTTCAAATTGGAGAAACTTTTATTTTTCTGCCTAATTTGATTCTTCTTATTCGTTCTGCCTTACATTGGAACTTTTCCAATGTTTCAGAATTACACTTAAACTTGTAAGCACAACCATATTTCCTAAACTTTAGTAAATCATGACGAATAGCCTTATCGTTCTTTGTGGTGGACTTGACCAGCGCACAACCAAGTGTACCCGATCCCCTAGTCCTTCACTTGACTCACATATACATGCGAACAAGGAAATATTCTTAATTTCCCAAAGATGAAAAAATCTCATTCATCATACAATACAAGTTGCATGATTCCAAGTTTCTATCCAACTGAAACTTGGGTGATGAGAATCTTTCCTTATTTGGTAAATTATGACACTACCACAAACGAAAGAACCAAATCCATTTTCCAATATTGCTATCAATAGAATCATATAAACAACAATTTTTCACAAATGCCATTGTAGGGATACTTAAAATAAATAAAATCAAAAACTTTTCTTTTATTTAAAACTTGCGGAAAAACTTATCCTTACAATGCAAATGCATATGAAAAACATGTTGTTATCTATTCCTAAGCAATATATCATAACTCTTAAGTAGCAGCTCAAAATTCTGATCTTCAGATCATGCGATTGAAATCCATCTCTTCAAGATCAGAATTAGCTTACTCTTCCTTTAAGCTTCCTTTATTTGATTCTACAAAACATCAAAATGTGACCTAGTCACATCATGTAATAAGAATCTCAAATAGGAACTTAATAGAGTTAGATAGTGGACTTTACCCGAAGTAGAGTCAAACTTTTTGACTTTACCAACTTTATGATCTTTCAGGTAAATAGGGCAGCTTCGCAACCAATGCCCCTTCTTTTGGCAATAGAAACATATGGACTCTTTGGTAATGGTACATGGGACTATCTCATACCTAGCCTTTCTTTTTACCATTTGGTCAACCGATTTGACTATGGTCGATCCCTTTCCATCGGGAAGAGAAAGCTTTTCTGGATTTCCAATGTTACCATTGTCAATGTCCATAGAAGTTTGGGAAGTCGATCTTCCAATCAAATTTGCGTTACGAGTGCTCCAAATCATTTCTGATTCAGCAACATCAAACAAATAGGTAAGATCATTAAAGGTCATGTCATGGTCTATCATATAGTAGTCCTATAGGAACTCACTATGTGACTTAGGAAGTGATTGAAGAACCTAGTCAACAACCAACTTCCTCAAGACTTTGACACCCAACTCTCCCGGCTTGTCAATATGTGACTCCATCTCCAAGATGTGATCACACATAGACTTTGCTTGCCAATAGGGCTTGAGTGGCCTTGAACTTTTCGAGAACTTGTGGGTTAGGGAGAATAATTGGAGGAGGTGGAGGAAGAGAAGTATGATTTCCATGATCCAATCGCGGGACATCGTCTTCATTAGGAAAGCTTGTTCCAAGGGATTTGGGAAGATCATAGTTGTCTGAACTAGACAATGGGAGAAATTCAAGTTAGTTGATTTAAGTCCTTAATATAACACCCAATACGAAATATTAAGGCTAGGACCCAGCACAATATTTTATAACTTGGAAGAGTGATGCCATAATCCAAGCGATAAAATATTTGAAGGTAGGCGAATGACGATTCACCAATTTCCACCATAAAAACGAAATAGGAATTAGTTTTTAATTGGTTTGAAACTCCTAGATCTTTTTAGATTCATTGAACTATTCAATGGCATGTTTAAATCTCGATTGTGCCCTCTCAAGTTTGTGACTGGGATGCCGAGGATCACAAACAAGGTGTGAATAACCATGCAAATTAACTTGGTACCCTTAATCTTTATCACCTAATCGATGTGCCGGTTAACCACACGCGCTCCACCGATCTATGATAAACATTAAGTTACCCTTTGCCACACTTACTAGTTCAGGTTAGTGTGTCGGTTAACCACACACGATCCACTAACGACTTGGTAAGGTACAAAGTGCAATTTCATGGGTTAACACCAAATTCACATTTTCCTAAGTAACTAAGATTGAGAATTTATAAGTGTTTAGTTACTTAGTATTTATCATTATACTTTTAATGAAGGGAGAATTAATGTCCTGTCAAACCTGTTCGGCTAACGACCCTCCACCAGTCAAGGAAGTGGTGGGTGAGAGTGGACACCCATTAAACTGCCATTTTATAGGCAGTAACCTTATACCCCCCTTATAGACCGACTTCGTGAATGAGGCCTACTAACGGTAAGACTGACTTTGTTCTTATACATATATATAACTATTAACTATTAATATTATAATAGTATAAGGGTTGAATTTTAACATTTAAAATTCTAAGGGTTTACTTGGAATTAAATTATTCATGGGGGAAACATTACAAATTCCAAAACTTGAGGGAAAGTTTTGAACAATTCAAAAAACTTTTCAATTCCATAACATATGAGTTTAAAGTAGTTTTAATGAAAAAACTCTTCAAGTTTCATAACTTGAGGACAAGTTATGGAAGACTTTAAAACATTAAAAGAATGAGACTCTTCATTTTTCATAACTTATGGAAATCTTATGAGTTTTAAAAATCATAAATGAGACTTTTCATATAACTTGAGGACAAGTTACAAAAACACATTTTATGAACAACTTTTAGATCAATTTGGATCGAAAACAAATTATCACATAATTTTTCTATTAATCTAAACTAACTCATAAGAACAAGATAATTCAAATCAAACAATTTTCATGTAATTAGCCTAACCACTAAACTAATACAAAACATGAATCTATTGACAATTATCTTTTGAATTGGATTAGCATGAACATTACCACATAAAAAATAGGTTTATAAGTTCAAAAACAGCTTAGGGTAATGTTCCTAGTCCAATTCTAGCCAAAAAACTCGAAGATATGTTGTCAGGGGGTCCAACTCGACGAGTTGGATGAATTTGTACATGGACTCGTCGAGTCCCTTAATGGACTCGTCGAGTCCCCTGTCCAGACAGCAAAAAACTTCGAATTTCAGCCATTTTCATCAAGTATAATTGAAAACAAGTCATGGCTCTAATACCACTGATGGGTTTTGGTATAATACAACATCCTATGGTGCACATACAACCCTAAATACCTTGGATCTATGTTTTCACTAATTATACATGCAAAGGAGTTTCCAAGGCATTAAACCTATAACTAGCATGCAAAGATGTAAACTACACAAGATGCTAATTAGTGTAACAAACCTTTTATGTGGCTGGAAGTCTTGATGTATTTGATGTTGCTTGAAACACTTTGGCCTTTAAGAACTTAGTGCCCCAAGTGTTGCACCTCAAATGGAATCACAAATCACCTAGAACAAAGGTAACTCTTAAGAGAGAATTCCATGCACCAAAACACCTCCATGCCCTCCAAGAACAAGTGTAGGCGTTTTTAGCTATGTACTCTCATATTTATATGTAGGATTTCAAGGGTCATGGATATAACCCAAATCCATACCCATGGGTTTTAGGATGCATGGTTCATATGGCCCAACTCTTTATGTATCCATACATAAACTTGGTCCAACATGGATCATTAGCCCAACACATATAAATATAACTAATGACCATAATTAGTCCCCATAGATTTAATTAGTCTCTTTTGATCACTAAATTAATTCCAAATTAATTCTTGATCAATACTAATTAAAACATATGATTTCATATTAATATATTAGAACTTATAATATATTAATAAATCATATATATAACCTTCTTCTCAAGTGTCCATCCTAACAAATTATCCTAGTGTTATGCAACCCAAATGGACCATGTCACTCTCGGGTCGAGTACATACCAATAATAGTTATGGGCTTAGACATCTAATCCAACAGTTGACTATGATGAAACCTTCTCACCAGTAGCAAAGATTAAATCTATAAGGCTTGTGCTAGCCATAGCTGCATTTCATGATTATGAAAGTTGGCTGAAGATGTTTACATGAGTCAGCCAGAGGGTTTTGTCAATGCAAAGTACCCTAATAGAGTGTGTAAGGTTGAGAAATCCATTTATGGATTAAAACAAGCATCTCGCATATGGAATCTTTGTTTTGATGAGAAAGTCAAAGAGTTTGGATTTTCGAGAAGCGAGGATGAGTCTTGTGTATATGTCAAAGCTAGTGGGAGTATAGTGATATTTTTGGTATTATGTGTAGATGACATACTACTCATAGGAAATGACATCCCAACCTTGCAGGAAGTCAAGTCCTGGCTTGGGAAGTGTTTTTCTATGAAGGACCTCGAAGAAGCTGCTTATATTCTAGGGATAAGGATATTGAGAGACAGGAGTAAAAGACTAATAGGACTTAGTCAAAGTACCTACTTAGACAAGGTATTGAAGCATTTCAGCATGAAGAACTCCAAGAAAGGTAACCTACCTATCCTAAGCAATACCAAACTGAGTAAGACTCAGAGTCCGAGTACACAGGCTGAGATAGCAGAGATGAGTCGAATTCCATATGCTTCTATAGTTGGCTCGATCATGTATGCTATGACTTGTACTCGCCCTGATGTGACCTTTGCTTTGAGCATGCTTAGCAGATATCAAGGGAATCATGGTAAAGCTCATTGGACTGTGGTCAAGAACATTCTCAAGTACATGCGGAGGACTAAGGACTGAGTCCTTACCCTTGGTGGGAGTGATAACTTAAGAGTGACAGGGTATAGCGACGCCAACTTTCAAACCTACCGAGATAATTTTCTCTCTCAGTTCGGCTGGTTGTTTACCCTGAATGGAGGAGCAGTGACATGGAAAAGTTCCAAGTAGGAGACTGTAGTTGATTCAACGTGCGAATCAGAGTACATAGCAGCAAGCGAATAATCGAAGGAGGCGATATGGTTGAAAAACTTCATCGGAGACCTTGGAGTCATTCCATCCATAAAGGAGCCTATGGAGATTTTATGTGATAATGAAGGGGCGGTTGCCTTAACCAAGGAACCGAGAGATAATGGTAGATCTAGACATATCGACAGAAAATACCACTTCATAAGACATCAAGTAGAAGAAGGACACCTTGTGGTAATGGGGATATCGTCAGAGGACAACCCAATAGATCCTCTTACAAAGGGACTGACTTGGGTTAAGCACTTGCAGCATGCAAGGGGCATTGGGCTAACAGACGATATTAGTTTTAGTAGTTAGATACATAGAAACTTGTAATATCTCAACTGTAATTGACATTTGATGATTAAATAAAAGGGTTTTTATTTATAAGTAAAGCTACTGTCTTGTGCCAATTATTTACTATTGTTTCACTTTGCATGTTTTGGCTTCCAGAATAATACGATTTATTCAAACTATCCACAGTCGATCATACGTTGGAAGTAAGTATGAAAGAATACGGTCATGAGTTGGCTTGTAGATTGTCTAAGGCGTTAGGCATAGCAACAGTTTGCTACACCATTCATGAGTACTTCTGAAATAAGATTTGAGTATTGGATCAACCAGCACTCACTTGAATCAGTTCATGGAATTTATCACGAGTCACCATGAGACGATAATATCATATAAGTCTTCAAACCTAGATATATGAGTTGTTGACTATGAACTAGTTGTGCATTGATGATAAGAAAACGCATCAGTAATTTGATGTTATAAAACGTATCGTTGTGCATGATTTAATGAGTAGTTAGTACAAGCATATAATGTCGAAGTTTATTTGTTCCCTTTTATCCTAAGAGGATTAAAAGCGATATCTTGGGCCCCTCGATGATTTTTTTTGACTTATGTGTCAGGCCCGGTCAGAACTAAATTGATGTGTTCAGTTATGTTCTATGTCAGACGAATCGAAAATCGGGAAACAAACTGCTGGACAATAAGTATGACATTGTTCCATGTATCTGTCCAGCTGATATCTTGAGAACAGAGGAGTATATGATCCCTTATCTAAAGGATGCGTCACTGACTGGGTCAGAGTTGACAAAGGCTTTTGAAAGCTTACGATTGCTAAGTCGGATCCTGAAGTTACATTGGCAACTATAGTTATTAGACGTATCCAAGTGGGAGACTGTTGGATTTGGTGTCTAAGCCCATAACTATAACTGAGATGTACTTGACCCGATTGTAGCATGGTCCTTTTTAGGTTGCCTTCACCAGTGCAATTTGATAGGATGGATTTTGAGAATAAGGTTATTTATGGTTTATTAATATATTACAAGTATAATATATTAATATGAAATCATATTATTTAATTACTATTGATCAAGAATTAATTTGGAATTAATTTTGTGGTCAAAAGAGACTAATTAAATATATGGGGATTGATTATGTAAATCATTGATTCTTGTAGTGTGGGCCAATGATCCATGATTATGTAGATGGGGTAAACTAATCCATGGATAGTCCATGGAGGTTAAATCCATGGAGCATGAGAATGTGGAAAGTCATGGGTCATTAGGGTTTACAAAGTGTAACCCTATCATGTGCAACACTATAAATAGAACCCTCCTAGAGCCAAAATCGGTTGCCACTTACTTTCCAAGAGGGTGAAGTTGATTTTGTGCTAGTAACCCATTCTCTCAAATCTCCTCTTGAATTTTGGTGTTTGTGAACGAATAGAGGCATCACACTTGAGGTGCTCAAGCTTTCAAAGGTCAAGAACTCTACCCTACTCAAGAGGTAAGCATCTAAACTAAGTTTATATTGTGTAGCTTCAATTGTATGCTAGCTAGTGAGAATGCTTTAAAAAAATTGAAAATGCATCTATAATTAGAGAAAACATAGATCCAAAGAATTTAGGGTTGCATGTGCACCATAGGAGTGTTATAGTGCTCAAAACCGAACAACAACACCCTAAAATTAAGGTTTCTTAACCTCTGAGTATGCTAAGCATAACCTTCGTACGCCCAGCGTACGAGATCAGCTCCACCTTAGTACACTAAGCGTACCATGTGGTACGCCCCGCGTATTAGATTTTCAGCTAGTACGCTAAGAGTACCATGTGGTACGCCTGACGTTACAATTCTTCCCCACTTGAATCAGACTTCGTCCTCGAAGTCCGCTGCCCCAAATAACGCTGGATAGTGCTCCCTCATCTCATCTTCGAGCTCCCAAGTCACTCCGAACCCTTGCGGTGTTGCCATTGCACCTTTACCAACTTGAAAACCTTGTTCCTCAAGGATTTCATCTTCCGATCTAGAATCGCCACCGGTCTCTCAATATAACTCAGGCGGTCATCCACTTGGATATCCTCCAATGGTACCACTGTAGAATCATCCACTAAGCAATTCCGCAACTGAGAGACATGGAACGTGTTATGAATCTGACTGAGCTCATCTGGAAGATCCAAGCGATAAGCAACCCGTCCCACCCGGGCCAAAACCCTAAAAGGACCATATACCTGGGGCCCATTTTCCTCGCTTCCTGAACCGGATGACACCTTTCCAAGGTGACACATTCAGGAGAACCATATCTCCCACTTGGAACTCTAAATATGACCGACTCCTGTCGGCATAACTCTTTTGCCGACTCTGAGCTGTCTGGAGCCTACTCTGAACCTCTTGAATCAGCTCAATTGTCTGGAGTACTACCTTAGTACTCCCCATACCCGCTGACCAACCTCACCCCAATAAATCGAGGTCCTACACTTCCTCCAATATAGCATCTTAAAAGGAGGTCGATTAATGTTGGCGTGATAACAGTTGTTATACGAAAATTCCGCTAACGGAAGATACGTATCCAAATTCCCACCGAAATCTAGAACACACGCCCGCAACATATCCTCAAGGGTCTGAATAGTCTGATCACTCTGACCATCGGTCTGTGGATGGAATGTTGTGCTGAAATGGAGACGAGTTCCCAACTCATCAAGAACCTCTTCCAAAATCTGGAAGTAAACCAAACATCTCTGTCAGAAACCACTAATACCGGTACCCCATGACGTGCCACAACCTCTCTGATATAAACCTTAGCCAACTTCTCA
Source organism: Lactuca virosa (assembly GCF_052849685.1). Taxonomy (NCBI): domain Eukaryota; kingdom Viridiplantae; phylum Streptophyta; class Magnoliopsida; order Asterales; family Asteraceae; genus Lactuca; species Lactuca virosa. Next base: position 122,361,576 of record NC_136426.1, read on the forward strand.
GTAGAAATACTCTCCTGAATCGGGATGAAATGTGCTCTCTTGGTCAAATGATCCGTGATGAACCAAATCAAATACACTTCACACGTAATCCGGGGTAGCTTTGTGATAAAATCCATAGTAATATATTCCCATTTCCATATGGGAATCTCCAATGGCTGCATCTTGCCATGAGGTTGCTGATGCTCGACCTTGACTTTCCTGCAAATCAACCATCGCTCCACAAACCAAGCCACATCCCGCTTCATGTAGGGCCACCAATAATCAGGACGAATATCCCTATACATATTCGTCGCTCCGGGATGAATGGACAACCTAGACTTGTGGGCCTCCTCCGTCAGAATTTGACGCACACCGCCCCAATACGGAAACCAAACTCGCCGATGTAAACTCTGTTGGATTAGGTGTTTAAGCCCATAACTATAGTTAGTATGTACTTGAATTGATAGTAGCAATGTCCTTTTGGGTTGCCTACAAACCTGGCAATTGAATAGGATAATTGTAGAGAGAAGAATGATTTATTAATTTATTACTTCATTAATAAATTAATTTGAAATCAAGATAAATGATTTATTAATGTATTATGGATATAATATATTAATCATAAATCATATTGTTTAATTAAAATTTAATTAGAAATTAATTTTGAATTAATTTTGGGATTAAAGGAACTAATTGAAACTGCAGGGACTAAAGGTGACAATGTTTAATAGTTGAGCATTGAACATTCTAGAACCTCCCTAAAGGGGGTGGGGAACGAATTCTAGGGTGTTCCTAGGGTTTCCTAAGGCTCTAAGGATGCCTTGGATGCCTTAGGGAGGAAGTTAAGGGATTAGGGTTATCTTGGATACACCTTCCTAATCTAATGCCTTCCTAGCACCTATATAAACCCTCTTAGGGTTAAATTTGGTCTATGCACTCCAAAAATAACTTAAGGGATGAAATTCTACTCTACTTCTCTCTCTCTCTCTCGCTCTCTCTCTCTCTCTAAAGTATTCCTTGGTTGGTATGTTTGTTTGTGAGCCATTAGAGGCGCGACACTTGTGGCGCTTGCTACCAAAGTTCAAGATCGTCAAGGACTTAATTGTTATTACAATATAGCAATCAAGGTATGTATCCAAAACCTAATTATATGTTAAATTCAAAAATTACATGTTCCTCCTAGGGTTTCTAGTTTTTGTTTTCAATGTTTGTATGTCTAATAGTGAAACATAGATCCTCAAATTAGGGTTGCATGCACACATATGATTGTTTGCTATGTATAAAACCCATCAGTGGTATCAGAGTGTATGGTTTTTGTTTTCAATTGGTTTTGGTACAATTGATTGAACTAGAAAAAATTAGGGTTTCTGGCTATTAAACCCAAAGGCCTTTAAATTTTCGCAAATTAGGGTTTATGAACCCTGTTTTTCGAAAATCCCTAAGGGTTTTCAAACCTTTCCGTTGGCCACCTTGGAGTCGAAACCTAGGGTTTCCTAACCCTAGGGTTTTTTATTTTTAGGCAAGGTTGAAAGTCTTGCCTTCCACTCCAAGCAGAAGATTTTGAAGTATAAGGAATAAGTTAGTAGGTTGTAATTTTTGGTAATTATCTTGTTAATTGTTTAATTGGATAATTAAAGATATCCCTACCCTAAATTTCGAAATCCATGGATAAAGGATTAAATTAAGTTAATCTGTTTAATTTAAATTGGTAATCCTTATCTGATTTAATAATTTAATTAATTGTTTAATTTTTTGGATAATTATTAAATCAAAGGTTTTTCAAATTTTAAAATTTTAAATTAAATGGTTTTAATTTTCGAAAATTTTAATAAAATTAAAAACCCTAGTATTTTAAAAGTTTAAAATACACCCTATATTATATGTAACATTAAAGGTTTAATATTACTATATATATAAGATGAGTCAGTCGAACCGCTAGTACGCCTCATTCACGAAGTCATATTGTAAGGGGAGTTTAAGGAAGCAGCCTGTAAAATGACTGCCATTGGGTATCCATTCTTATCCACCGCTCTCTTGTATGGTGGATGGTCGTTAGCCGAACGGGTTCGATAGGACATTTAATCCTCATTAAAAGTATAATGAATTATAAAGTAACTAAACTATTTTCTAAAATTCCATTCTTAGTTACTTTAGGAAAAATGTGAATTTGATACTAACCCATGAAATTACACATTGCACCTTATTGGGCGTTAGTGGAGCGTGTGTGGTTAACCGAAACACTAATATGGGACTAATATTTTTGGCAATGGTTTTTCTCGTAAATTATCGTTGAGTCAATGGAGCGTGTATGGTTAACCGACACATTGATTTGGTGATAAATGACATCGAGAATGCCAAGCTAATTTTCATGGTTATTCACATCTCGTTTGTGATCCTCGACATCCCAGTCACAAAGTGAGAGCATAATCGAGATTAAACATGCCATTGAAAAGTTCAATGAATCTCACAATATATAGAAATTTCATCTAAAACCTAATTCATTTAAAATTTCGTTTCATGGTGGAATTGGTAAATCGTCATTTACCTACCTTCAAATAATTTGCAATTAGATTACGACATCCCTCTTCTGAATTGTAAATTATTGTGTTGGGTTCTAACCTTAATATTTCATTTAGGGTGTTATACCAAGGATTTAAATCAACTAACCTGAATTTTCTCCCTTATAGATGTCAAGTTCAGACAATTATGGTCTTCTTCATCCTTCTGAAAGAAGCTTAAGTTTTGTCGATCAAGGTGAAAGATCGTTCCCTTCTTCGTGCATTGGTGGAACTAGAAATCATGCTTTTCCTCCACCTCCTCCTGTGATTCTCCTTGACCCACGTTTTCGTCAACTTGAAAAGTTCAAGGTTACCCAAGCCCTGTTGTCATGCAAACACCAAGATGAGAATTCTATGTGTGTAAACGTCCTCAAGATGAAGTTGTTGGATTAGATGTCTAAGCCCATAACTATTATTGGTATGCACTTGACCCGAGAGTAGCATGGTCCATTTGGGTTGCATATCATCAGGACAATTTGTTAGGATGAACTTTTGAGAGAAGGTTATATATGATTTATTAATATATTATAAGTTATAATATATTAATATGAAATCATATGTTTTAATTAGTATTAATCAAGAATTAATTTGGAATTAATTTAGTGATAAAAAGAGACTAATTAAATCTGTAGGGACTAATTACGGTAATTACTTATATTTATATGTGTTAGGATTATAATCCATTTTGGACCAAGTTTATGTATGGACACATAAAGATTTGGGCCACATGAACCATGGATCATAAACCCATGGGTATGGGTTTAGGTTAATTCCACATATAAATATGTTACTTCATAGCCAAAATCACTACTAATGTATTCTTTGAGGATATGGACGGTTTTGGTGTGTATGAATTCTCTCTCAAGTTTCATCCTTTGTCCATGATGTGTTGTGACTTCATTTGAGGCTTCCACACTATTGGGGCTAAGTTCTTAAGGCCAAATACATGAACACTTCAAGCTACATAAGAGGTATGTTACCCTAACTAGTATCTTGTATGGTTTATATCAAATGCATGCTAGTTATAGGTTTAATGTCTTGGAAACCATTTGCATGTATAATTAGTGAAAACATAGATCCAAGGTATTTAGGGTTGTATGTGCACCATAGGATGTTATAGTATACAAAACCCATCAGTGGTATCAGAGCCATGGGTTGTTTTCAAATTATACTTGATGCTACTTGCTAAAAAAAAGCTGAAAAAATCGAATTTTTTGCTGTCTGGACAGGGGACTCGACGAGTCCATTGAGGGACTCGACGATTCCATGTGTAAACTCATCCAACTCGTTGATTTGGTTCTTGCACTCGGCGAGTTGGAGCCCCTAACAGCATATATTCGAGTTTTTTTTGGCCTGTTTTGGATTAGAATCATTACCACAAAGTGATTTTGTTCATAAAATTTGATTTTGATGTTAATGTTTATTCTCATCCAAATAAAGGATAATTGTCAAAGTTTCAAGACTTGTTTTAGTTTATGTGATTAGCTAAGTTCTTGAAAATTGTTGATATGAATTATCTTGTTCTTATGAGTTAGTTTAGATTAATAGAAAATTTATGTGATAATTTGTTTTCGATCCAAATTGATCTAAAAGTTGTTCATAATATGTGTTTTTGTAACTTGTCCTCAAGTTATATGAAAAGTCTCATTTATGAATTTTAAAACTCATAAAATTTCCATAAGTTATGAAAATGAAGAGTCTCATTTTTTAAATGTTTTAAAGTCTTCCATAACTTGTCGTCAAGTTATGGAACTTGAAGAGTTTTTCATTAAAACTACTTTAAACTCATAGGTTATGGAAATCAAAAAGTTTTTGAATTGTTCAAAACTTGCCCTCAAGTTTTGTAATTTGTAAAGTTAACCCCCCATGTATACTTGAATTCCAACCCTAAAATTTTAAAAGTTTAAAATTCAACTTTTATACTATTATAATATTATAGGTTTAATATTTATATATATATATATGTATAAGAGTAAGTCAGTCTTACCGTTAGTAGGCCTCATTCACGAAGCAGGTCTATAAGGGGGGTATAAGGTTACTGCCTATAAAATGGCAGTTTAATGGGTGTCCACTCTCACCAACCGCTTCCTTGACTGGTGGAGGGTCGTTAGCCGAACGGGTTTGACAGGACATTAATTCTCCCTTCATTAAAAGTATAATGATAAATACTAAGTAACTAAACTATTATAAATTCCCAATGTTAGTTACTTAGGAAAATGTGAATTTGGTGCTAACCCATGAAATTGCACTTTGCACCTTGTTAAGTCGTTAGTGGAGCGTGTGTGGTTAACCGGCACACTAACCTGGGACTGAAAGTGCATGGCAAAGGGTAGCTTGATGTTAATCATAGATCAATGGAGCGTGTGTGGTTAACCGGCACATTGATTAGGTGGTTGTAACATTAAGTGTACCAAGTTAATTTGCATGGTTATTCACTCCTTGTTTGTGATGTCGGCATCCCAGTCACAAACTTGAAGGGCGCAATCGAGATTTAAACATGCCATTGAATACTTCAATGAATCTCAAAAGATCTAGGAGTTTCAATCCGACCTAAAGTTCCTTTTCGTTTTCATGGTGGAAATTGGTAAATCGTCATTTACCTACCTTCAAATATTTTGTAGCTTGGATTACGACATCCCTCTTCCAAGTTGTAAAATATTGTGTTGGGTCCTAGCCTTAATATTACATATCAGGTGTTATATTAAGGACTTAAATCAACTAAACTTGAATTTCTCCCTCATAGATGTCTGGTTCAGACAACTATGATCTTCCCAAATCTCTTGGAACAAGCTTTCCTAATAAAGATGATGTCCCGCGATTGGATCATGGAAATCATACTTCTCTTCCTCCACCTCCTCCAATTATTCTCCCTAACCCACAAGTTCAAGGTCACTCAATCCCTATTGTCAAGCAAAGTATGTGTGTGCTCACATCTTGGAGATGAAGTCATATATAGACAGGCCGGGAGAGTTGGGTATCAAAGTCTTGAGGAAGTCGGTTTTTGACTAGGTTCTTCAATCACTTCCTAAGTCACATAGTGAATTCCTTTGGGACTACTATATGACAGACCATGACATGACCATTAATGATCTTACCTATTTGCTTGATGCTGCTGAATCAGCAATGATTTGGAGCACTGGTAAAGCAAATTTGATTAGAAGATCGACTTCCCAAACTTCCATGGACATTGACAATGGTAACATTGGAAATCCAGAAAAGCTTTCTCTTCCCAATGGAAAAGGATCAGCCATAGTCAACTCGATTGACCAAATGGTAAAGAGAAAGGCTAATTCTGAGATAGTCTCGTGTACCATTCCCAAAGAGTCCAATAAGGGTGGTAAAGTCAAATAGGTTTGACTCTACTTCGGGTAAAGTCCACTATCTAACTCTATTAAGTTCCTATCTGGAGATTCTTATTACATGATGTGACTAGGTTGCATTTTGATGTTTTAAGAATCAAAGAAAAGAGAGGAAGCTTAAAAGAAGAATATGCTGATTCTGATCACAAAGATGGATTTCGATCGCATGGTTTGGTGATCAGAATTTTGAGTTGTTGCTTAAGAGTTGGGATAGATTGCCTAGGAATAAATAACAACATTGTTTTCATGTGCATATTCATTGTAAGGATAAGTTTTTCCGCAATTTTATAAATAAAGAAGTTTTTTGAAATTTATATATTTTTTAGTTTCCTTACAATGGCATTTGTGAAAATTGTTGTTTATATGATTCCATTGATAGCAATATTGGAAAATGGATTTGATTCTTTCGTTTGTGGCAGTGTCATAATTTACCAAATAAGGGAAGATTCTCATCACCCAAGTTTCAGTTGGATAGAAATTTGGAATCATGCAACTTGTATTGTATGATGAATGAGAATTTTCATCTTTGGGAAATTAAGACTAATTCCTTGTTCACATGTATATGTGAGTCAAGTGAAGGACTATAGGATCGGGTACACTTGGTTGTGCGTTGGTCAGGTCCACCACAAAGATCGATAAGGCTATTCGTCAGGATTTACTAAATTTTACTGAATATGATTATAGCTACAAGTTTAAGTGTAATTCTGAAACATTGGACAAGTTTCATTGTAAGGCAGAACGAACAAGAAGAATCAAATTAGACAGAAAGATAAAAGTTTCTCCAATCTGAAAAGATGGGAGAGTACTTGAGTATCTTGTTTTGTGATTATCTTAGTGATTAATAAACCATATTATAATTAATCCTCTAAGGACATCTTAGTGCATTTGTTTGACTAAGAAGGGGAATCGTGAATTGTTGAAATGGTTAAAATCAAAAAGATAAATCATACTTCATTCTAAAAGCGAGTCTTAGAGTAATACTCCAAGATTGTAACTCAAGTGACATAACCTTAAGAAAGGTTTAAAACACTTGTCAAATGTTGAGTAAAATGTTTTCTTACTCTTGTACATTTGAAATTGGTAAGTTGTGATGTTTTGGATAAAACAAAGACCAACTAAGGCCAATTGTGTGAAGTGTTTGTCTTGATAAGAATCCGCACTAACTCTTGAATATTTATTTTGTCAAGGAATGATTCTTGAGAAGAGAATATTATATGTCAAGAGGTCAGTGGGAGTCTTAAAGATCTTGAAAAGTTTCAAGAACTAATCAAGAATAAAAATTGTTGTTTATCACTAGCACACGACTTGAGGTTTATAGCCCATCCTGTTGACATATTCTTGTTTCTGTGCCCATTCCAGTTAAAGTTGACTATGCATGTGAGTTCTATGAGTTCTCAGTTGTTTACATAACTACTTGGAAGCAATGGTAAGCCCTTGTACTGCCAGATGGCAAGAAGTTAAGATTTAACAAGTTCAGTCCATATGAGTTTGGATTTGTCACTAACTTCCTCTTGTGGTTATGACAAATTCACATGGATAGGAACACATACACCATTAAATCTAAGTGTCATAAGGTTTCTCTCCGATTCATGAAAATGATGGTGAGGAAACGCTTTCACTAAGTAGATTTTAAGTAGATAGAAATTGTGATATTTGCATTCTCAAAGTCGTTAGTGGAGTGTGTGTGATTAACCGGCAGACTAACATGGACTTGTGAGAAATGGCAAAGGTCTAAACAATTGAGACTATGATTATGGCATCCCTTTTCATAGTTCTAAAAATTTTTTAGACACACATGTGAGCTATCTAAGGAAAGGTGTATGATTTTGATAAAGTCTTATCAAAGCATCTCGTATCAGAAATCTGAACTTTGGTAAGAAAGTCAATAAAGTATTGATTTCTAGAAGTCCATCTGATTTCTGGATACATGTCAAAACTAGTGGGAGTATAAGTGTTATGTTAATAATTATCATGTTAGTGGGAGCATGATTATTATGTTAAGTTTTGCAAGTTAGCAATGTTAATTATAGAAAACAAAAGTTTCAATTTGCAAAGCTGCAGGGGTGTAACACCCGATTCCTGGTACGTATTTAAATTCGAGGATTATTGCAATTTACCCTGGGACTCGGCGAGTTGGAGGCCCAACTCGCGGAGTAGACTCGACTGTTGATCGGGGGTTTAAGTGACTTACTCGACGAGTCGGAAGACCGACTCGACGAGTAGGAGCTGTCTGGACAAAACCCTAATATTTAGGGTTTGCACCCTATTTAAACACTTTATCTTGGTCTCTATTGCCCTTATCACTCCCAGAAAGCTGTGTAACGAAACCCTAGCCGTTTTTGTGTGTTCTAAGGCCATTTTGGTACATTTGGTGGTTTGTATAGCTTGGAGAAGAAGAAGGAAGCTTGAGAGTTCGAGTTAGGGCTTAGAGATTCAAGGATCTAGTTCCATTTTGAGCTCAATCAAGGAAAAATCCCCCTGTGTTGGTCTTCTATGTGTTTATTCATCTTTGGACTTGGGTTTTGGGCACATTTAGAGCTTTCCAAGCCATATTCGGATTTGTGGAGTGTTATATGAGGTATTGACTTCAGATCTGAGTCATTAGAAGGGTCTCATGGCATAAAGGTGCCAACTTTATGGCCATGAGAGCCCCATGCACCTTGTGGATAACTTTTTATGGCCTTTTGAGCCAAAGACCCCTTGCATGTGCACCAAGTTGGAAACTTTACGTGTAAAATGGACATTAGGGGACCAGATCTATGGTTTTGATGAGTTAAGGCCCATTTAAATCGACTGTATAGTAATGGTCATGGATGGGCTTGACGAGTCGCTCTTGGGACTCGGCGAGTCACGGTGTAATGACCACCAAATCCTTTCTGTGTATGGAACAGTTGTTAGGAAGGAAAAGTCCCGTAGATATTTAGTCATAAAAAGGGACCTGGGAATCATGGGACTCGACGAGTGGATGAACAGACTCAGTGCCACACCCCCAGCCATCGGCGGAAACACCGGGTGATGTAACGTTATTCTTCGTATCACAGTTATATAACATACATTGAACAGTACTAAAGAAAATACATACCTTTATTGATAACTGAAAGTTACATAACTGTTTTTCTAGGACCTATTACATAATATCCGACTATGGCATACTTCTTAAAAAACAAAAAGGTAATAGTAAAACTTCTTCTGTTCGAATACATACCATCTTTTCAAGTTCCTGAAAACACATGCATTTTAAAATACGTCAACATAAAGTTGGTGAGTCCACAGGTTTTGACTCCATAAAATAATACATTTTCCACGTTCAAAAGTATAGTTTTGAAAGTATCATTTTGACTCTCCAACATTTAGTATGTATATTAGGTATAATATTTTACTTATCAATTAAGTGTTATACCTAAACATTCCTTAAACCTAAGGTATAAGTAGGGGAAAACTTATACTTAATATTAATACTTGTATACGACAAAGTATAATGTTTCTAACAATTTGCTACCATGAGACTGTAACCGCGGCTGTGACATAATACCTCTGATAAAATACACTCATGATTTACCATGAGAAACAGACACACTCATGATTTACCATGAGAACAACACAGTACGCTTCATCGATGTCGGAACAATAACAAGTAAAAGGATAGTTCATCACTCGCTTTTGGTTGACTGTAGCTAACAGTCACAAGTGGGGTGGTCAACCCGTATAATAATTATACACGACTTCCTCGCTCACACAGGATTAACGGTTACAGTTCAAAGGATTTCCGCTAAGATCCCCAATATTAGTTGATGAATACAATTACTCATGTAGACTTCGACGGCTTCCTATAGCTCTAACAACAAAAGCATTTTCATGTCTAAAACCCTAAGTCACTAGACTATGCTTTTCAACATTACTCCTAACTTCATAACATTTAGGCAGTATAACAACTATATCTTGAAGTAAAACCAGGTTTTATTTTGACCTAAAACCAATAATAACAACATATAATGTTCCTAGTTTTATCTTGACATAAAACTATCAATAACAATACTAAGTTTTATCTTAACATAAAACTAACAATAACAACATATAACATATCCAGTTTTATCTTGACATAAAACCAATAATAACAACATACTTTATAACTTAACATATAGAACTTCCGAATATAACTTCGGAACTATATTGCACACAACATATATATAGAATCCTAAGTATAACTCAAGATCTACATTAGTAAAATAACATGCCGACAAGTTGATAATAGTTGTATATATTCAAAATATTATATTTAGAACAACTATACCCGGCTAATATAACTATATACTATCATATAGACATAATAATAATGTATATATAATATTTAGCATGCATTTTCCCCCGAAATATTAGAAAGTGGGGCCGTGAAACTCACCTTAGTAGCGTTATTTTATGTAATCTAAGCAGAAACGGTCAGCGTACAAGGTCGTCGGGGCTCGGGATGCAAGATGGCTTCAGCAAAGGAGAGAGGAGAAAGAAGTTTAGGTGTAAGAATGGCTGAAGTCGGACCTGCTATTTATAGTAGGGATTTTGGACCCCCACGTCGTGGGTTTTATAAGGCCCACGTCGTGACTTAGGATCTTATCCCCGTAGACTTGCCATTTGCGTCCCTAGCTTCGGAAGGTGGCTATGTGACTCATCACGTCGTGAGATATCCTTGCTCACGTCGTGAACTTGGATCTTATCCCCTCGCAGCCTCGTCACACACCTTCTAGATTCCGAGATATGGATAAATGACTTCTCACGTCGTGAGTTTTGTGCTCATGTCGTGGACTCAGTCATATTAGGGTTTCTGACAGCTGAATCTTCGGAAGGTCGTAACTTCTACATACGAACTCCGTTTTTGACGTTCTTTATATGCACGCGTAGGTGTTTACAAGTACTACAACTCTCTTTTATACGCCAATAGCTAATTATAAGTCTATTTTAAATTCCTCTTATTATAGATATTTATAGTGTTCGGTTTATCATAGCTTCTTCATGCGAAGTCAGATTCAGACATTTTCTATATTTTTGGAATCATATGGACGTATACTTTGAGTTGTATCATAAAGAAAGTTCATATTAGAATTTATCATGAACTACATATCACTCTTATCATATTACTAGTTTAACAAAATCACATTACATGATTGGTATAATCACATGTGATTGTCTATTGACCTATTTTGACTAGTGTTACACTCGGCGAGTCCAAGGAAATCTCCCAATCTCTGAAGATGGACTCGACGAGTTGTTCATACAACTCGACGAGTCATAGACTGGACACATTCTTATGAGGGAGATGAGCTCGTCGAGTTCAAGGAGAAACTCGACGAGTCGGATGAAGATGGTCCCGATGTTTTGAATGAAGGAGAACCCGTCGAGTTCTTGCTAGACTCGACGAGTGGAGTCAGGGTAGGATCGGGTAGTGGAATATGGACTCGACGAGTTCGTAGAGCAACTCGTCGATTCAGGTCAACTGAGTGTTGACTTTGACCAATATCGACTTGGCTTGGTGTTAGTATTGACCCTGGTTAGGGTTGTTTGTTCTGTTTGATGACTTGAGGGTTGTCGTGTAGGGATTGAGGGGTCAAGGAGAGCCGACCTTCTCACCGAGGACAGTTCAGACACTACACGACATCGAGGTGAGTTACATTCTAGTATAAGTGGGTCTAAGGCACCAAGGACGGCCCACTAGTAGTTGTTTAACTAAGATGATTGTCTTTGTGATAATTGTTTGGTCTGCTATTGTTTGATATGCGAGTATGCTAGTTTGCTTGGTATGTGACTATGCTAGTTGCTATGTTATGTGAGATAGTAACAGTAGGAGGGGACTAGTCCCCGAATCGGTCGTTAGGACCAACGGGTAGGTCGGACACCCCAGATATGTCTGACAACATGATTGAGATATGATATTATGTGTTAGCAGTAGGGGGTGAAATAGTCCCCGTGTTCGGTTGAAAGACGGGAGGGTAGGTCGGCACCTCAGAATAGCCTGACATGGGTAGGTCAGCACCCCAGAATGGCTCGACACGGGTAGGTCAGCACCCCAGAATGGCTTAACATGGGTAGGTCAGCACCCCAGAATTGCTTGACATGGGTGGGACGGGCGCCCCAGAATTGCCCGGCAGTATGTATGCTATGTGATTGTATGGTATGTGGTATGATGGGGGAACTCACTAAGCTTTGTACTTATAGTTTTAGTTTTGGTTTCAGGTACCTCTTCGTCTAAGGGGAAGGATTTGGCGGTGTAGCAGCGCATCACACACGCACATGGTTTCCGCATGGAGTTTTCTGGTAATGTACTCTGATTTATTTTACTTTTGACGATATGATTTTCAGACATATTGTTAAGTTTCTTTTTACAAATGACATGGCATGGGAAATGTTTTGGTAAACTATGTTGTGAATTACTTAATTAAAAATGAAATTTTCGGGCTTGAAATTTGGGATGTTACAAGTTGGTATCAGAGCCTTGGTTTGAGGGATTCAGACACGCCCTCGGGGGTGTCTGGACTCAAACTGAGGGATTAAAAGATTTTTTTCGCAAGAAAACAGTTTTCTAAAATTTAAGTTAAAGAATTTTGGGAAAGAACAAGGTGTGTGATGCGTGCAACCGGCCGAGCTCAAGTAAGTTTTCCCCAAGATACCCATACTTGTTATGTTATGTTATATGATTTATGATTTTGAGAACTGCATGCTAGATTAGGGCTAAGGATCTAGGAGGATGCCTTGTATGCCTGATGTATGATTATGAGAACTGCATGCTAGAATAGGGCTAAGTATCTAGGAAGGATGCCTTGAATGCCTGTTGTATGAGCTGTATGCTATGACTGTTTAGTCAACAGTAGGATATCCTGATTAGGTTATGCTTGCTGTGGTTACTCGATGCACGAATGATGCTTGCTTTGTGCTATAGGGGTCCTGGCTAGCTCTAACTAAATAGTGAGCAGATATGTAGCAGTATCTGTAAGCTAGTTAGGGAGAGGTGGTAGGGACTCCTAGTGCAGCTGACGGCGGATAGTAGGTCGGGGAGTGCCCTAGGAAAGCCTAGGATGAGCTTAGTTGGAAAGTTGTATTAGTATAAAGGGACTTGGTGAAGTCAAGGCAGTTCTTGAGGAAAGTACGGATATATGTGGAAGGTATTATGGGCCCTTACTACTGGAAGCAGATGATCCGTACTCGAATCAAGGAAGGTTGAGACAGAACCGGGAAACTTGGAGAGTATGTGAGACCTCTCGAGGATATGTATGATCCTGACATATATGTGTTTATTTTTAGTATGGCGATTACACGGCATGGATCAGGATCTGGGTCAGGATCAGGGTCAGGCTCAGGCGCAGGAACCGAGCAGGTTGATGACGGGTTACGCGAGTTCATCGCGTCTAAGATCACGAGAGACGTCCTTGAGTCGACCCCGGTCATTTTTGGGTCGATCAAGGAGGGGATTGTGGAGCTGATGGAGGATCGCCTTCGGGCATTCAGGAGTGATCTAGCGTCTAGCCAGACGGGTACGCGCACACTGTCCTTTAAGGACTTCCGAGGGAGTGGTGCGCCGGACTTTCACGGGGTGAAGGACCCCATTGCTGCCAGGAGATGGATCGCAGACATTAAGTCTGCACAGTTGACGAGCTTCTGCCCGGAAGGGTCGAAGGTACGCTTTACTGTAGGATGTTTGAGGGATAGAGCTAGAGACTGGTGGGAGTCGGTTGCTGACTCGTTGGGATCCCCAGCCGTCAAGGCTATGACTTGGTCAGATTTCATGACCAGATTCAGGGCTGAGTTTGCGCCGGCTGTGGAGCTTCAGCAGCTGGCCAGGGAGTTTTTTGATATGAGGCAGACGACTGAGACAGTGGCGGAGATCACCGCCAAGTTTAGGGAGAGGGCCCTGTTGGTACCCCAGTATGTGGGGGATGAGGAGATGCGGAAAACCCGCTACCATGGTATGTTGAGGGCTGATATTCGGGAGCATGTCAACTATTCAGCCTGTCCGACCCTGGAGTCCATGATTGCAAGGGCGCAGGAAGGGAGCTCGACTTGGAGCACGTCAGGAAGAGGAAAGCAGAGTCTGAGCAGGTGACAGGGGTTTCAGGGAAGAAACCCAAGGGATCCGATGTTAGGTCGAAGGGCCAGTCGGGCCAGAGCCGCTACCGGAAATGCGGCAGGCCGCATGAGGGAGCTTGTAGAGCGGGATCATCAGGATGCTACAAGTGCGGCAAGACGGGGCACTTTAGCAGGGATTATACTGCCCCCGCCCCCACAGTGCAGATGTCAGACCTGATTTGCTTCCATTGAAATCATAGGGTCCATAAGAAGGCCAACTGCCCTAGATTGACAACAGCGTCAGCAGCAGCGCCAGCGGTGGCGCCGACTCCAGCGTCAGCACGGGTTGCGGATGGCGGGAAGGCCAAGACAGAGGCTCCAGTGGTGCGGAGCCGAGCATTTCAGTTGACAGCCGAAGAGGCACGCACTGCACCCGATGTGGTGACGGGTACGATTTCGTTCTTATGCGTTTATGTTATGACGCTGTGATTTTTATATGTTATGTATGTGCTCTGTTTAGGATCGTTCCATGTGAACGGTATCCCAGTTCAGGTATTGTTTGATTCGGGCGCTACCCGATCGTTTGTCTCTCTTGCGCTTAGCAAGAAGTTTCCTGAGTCTTCGGGCATGTTGGATTGCCCTCTAGAGGTCGAGATTGCGGACGACCGGTCAGTGCGAGCATCAGAGGTCTACCGAGATTGTGTTTTGCGGCTGTTCGAGGAGCGTTATCTGGTAGATCTGGTTTCCATACCTTTGTGGGGGAACAAGGTTATTATTGGTATGGATTGACTAAGCCCCTATGGGGCAGTGATTGACTGTGCGCAGCAGTTGGTGCGGATCAGGACCCCAAGTGGGGGAGAGCTGGTGATTCAGGGCGAGAGGCCACAACGAGGATCAGCTTTATGTTCAGCAGCGAGAGCTAGGCGCTACCTTCAGCAGGGTTGCGCAGGATTTGTCGCCTATGTTATGGATACCCGGGAGACGGGTAAGGCAACGGCGGGCGATGTGCCCGTGGTACGAGTGTTTGTGGAAGTATTCCCCGAGGAGTTGCCTGGGATACCTCCGGAGCGGCAGGTAGAGTTCAGGATCGACCTAGTCCCTGATGCGACTCCGATAGCCAAGGCACCGTATCGGTTGGCTCCTCTTGAGATGCAGAAGTTGTCTACACAGCTGCAGGAGCTGTTAGACAATGGATTCATTACACCGAGCTGTTCACCCTGGGGAGCCCCGATTCTGTTCGTGAAGAAGAAGGACGAGTCGCATCGGATGTGTATAGACTATAGGGAGCTGAATAAGGTAACGGTGAATAACCGTTACCCACTCCCGAGGATTGATGACCTCTTTGACCAGCTTCAGGGAGCATCCTGGTTCTCCAAGATTGATTTGCGTTCAGGGTATCATCAGATGAGGGTTAGAGAGGAGGATATGGAGAAGACTGGGTTTCGGACGCGTTATGGCCACTATGAGTTCGTGGTGATGCCTTTCAGACTCACCAATGCTCCTGCCACGTTCATGGATCTCATGAACCGCGTGTGCAAACCGATGTTGGATCGGTCTGTGATAGTTTTCATTGATGACATCTTGGTTTATTCCAAGACGCGAGAGCAGCATGAGGAGCACTTGCGGGAGGTTCTGGATACTTTGAGGAGGGAGAGCTTGTATGCTAAGTTCTCCAAGTGTGAGTTCTGGTTGCGCGAGGTGCAGTTTCTTGGGCGCCTTGTCAACCAGGACGGGATTTCGGTTGATCCGGCCAAGGTGGAAGTCGTGATGAGGTGGAAGGTTCCGAGGTCTCCATCTGAGATTCAGAGCTTCCTGGGACTGGCATGCTACTATCGTAGATTCATTCAGGACTTCTCCAAGATAGTCGTGCCCCTGACCAGGCTGACGAGGAAAGCCGTGGTCTTTCGCTGGGGGCCTGAGCAGCAGACTGCGTTTGAGACTTTGAGACAGAGATTGTGCGAGGTGCCAATCTTAGCCCTGCCGGAGGGCATGGAGGATTTTTTTGTATACTGTGACGCATCCATCTCAGGTTTGGGCGCGGTATTGATGCAGAGCGGGCATGTTATCGCTTACGCTTCGAGGCAGTTGAAGCCTCACGAGGCGAATTATCCGACACATGATTTGGAGTTGGGGGCTGTTGTTTTCGCCCTCAAGATTTGGCGTCATTACCTATATGGGGTTCGTTGTACCATTTACACGGACCACAAGAGCCAGAGGTATCTCATGGACCAGCCAAATCTGAATATGAGGCAGCGTTGGTGGCTTGATGTGGTGAAGGATTATGATTGCGAGATCCTCTACCACCTGGGAAAGGCCAATGTCGTGACCGATGCACTTAGCCGCAAGGCAGCACCGATCAGGGACATCTGTCTGAGAATGATAGTTGTGACTCCGCTGTTGGAGCAGATTCGGGAGGCCTAGTAGGAGGCCATGAAGGAGGAACATCGGAAGAGTGAGCGAATTGTGGGTCAGGTTTCCTCCTTCGACTATGATAGCCGGGGATTGTTGACTCTTCACCGTAGAGTGTGGGTCCCTTAACATGGGGGAGTACGCCAGGTATTGATGGCAGAGGCGCACAAATCCAGGTTCTCTATCCATCCCGGGGCGACGAAGATGTACAGAGATCTTCGTCTCGATTATTGGTGGCCCTGTATGAAGAGGGACATAGCCTGGGTTGTGGAGAGGTGTCTGACCTGCAGGAAGGTCAAGGCTGAGCAACACAGACCTCACGGCAAGGTCCAGCTGTTGGATATCCTGCTGTGGAAGTGGGAGGATATTACGATGGACTTCATTACGAAGCTTCCCAGGACCACACGTGGAGTGGATTCGATTTGGGTCATCGTTGATCGGTTGACCAAGAGTGCCCATTTTATTCCTATTCAGGAGAGTATTTCGGCTGAAAAGTTGGCTGACATCTACATCAGAGAGGTAGTGGCGCGGCATGGGGTGCCAGTTTCAGTGATTTCCGACAGGTATGTGCGGTTCACTTCCAGGTTTTGGAGGAGGTTTCATGACGAGCTGGGTACTCGTCTGCATTTTAGCACCGCCTTTCACCCGCAGACGGATGGTCAGAGCGAGCAGACCATCCAGACGCTAGAGGATATGATGCGGACGTGTGTTTTAGATTTCAGAGGTAGCTGGGATACCTACCTTCCGTTGGCAGAGTTCTCTTATACTAATAGCTATCATGCGAGCATCGACCGTCCTCCTTTCGAGATGTTGTATGGGAGGAAGTGCAGGACCCCGATATGCTGGGGTGAGGTTGGTCAGAGGGTCATGGGGAGTACCGAGGTGGTACTCAAGACTACGGAGAGGATCCAGCAGGTTTGGAGCAGGCTTCAGACTGCTCAGAGTCGGCAGAAAAGTTATGCCGACAAGCGTCGATCGGACCTGGAGTTCCAGGTCGGAGATATGGTGCTCCTGAAAGTGTCGCCTTGGAAGGACATAATTCGATTCAGGAAGTGGGGCAAGCTGGGCCCAGGTATATTGGACCCTTCAGGGTTGTAGCACGGGTGGGCAAGGTGGCATATAGGCTGGATCTGCCAGCCGAACTCAATCAGATTCATAGCACTTTTCACGTCTCCCGATTGCGGAAGTGTCTGGTGGACGATTCGATGGTGGTACCTTTGGAGGATATTCAGGTTGATGATATCCTGAACTACATCGAGCAGTCAGTGGCAATCCTTGACAGGAAGTTAAGGGATCTGAGGAACAAGAGGGTGGAGCTGGTAGAGGTGCATTGGCAGCACCGCAAGGGCTCGGAATGGACCTGGGAGCCGGAGGACGAGATGAGGGAGCATTACCCCGTGGTTTTTCAGGACCCAGTGGCAGACTTCGAGTATGAAGTCTAAAATAAGTGGGGGAGATTTGTAACACCTGATTCCTGGTACGTATTTAAATTCGAGGATTATTGCAATTAACCCTGGGACTCGGTGAGTTGGAGGCCCAACTCGCCGAGTAGACTCGACTGTTGATCGGGGGTTTAAGTGACCTACTCGACAAGTCGGAAGACCGACTCGACGAGTAGGAGCTGTCTGGACAAAACCCTAATATTTAGGGTTTGCACCCTATTTAAACACTTTATCTTGGCCTCCATTTCCCTTATCACTCCCAGAAAGCTGTGTAACGAAACCCTAGTCGTTTTTGTGTGTTCTAAGGCCATTTTGGTACATTTGGTGGTTTGTATAGCTTCGAGAAGAAGAAGGAAGATAGAGATTTCGAGTTGGGGCTTAGAGATTCAGGGATCTAGTTCCATTTTCAGCTCAATCAAGGTAAAATGCCCCTGTCTTGGTCTTCTATGTGTTTATTCATCTTTGGACTTGGGTTTTGGGCACATTTAGGGCTTTCCAAGCCATATTCGGATTTGTGGAGTGTTATATGAGGTCTTGACTTCAGTTCTGAGTCATTAGAAGGGTCTCATGGCATAAAGGTGCCAACTTTATGGCCATGATAGCCCCATGCACCTTGTGGATCACTTTTTATGGCCTTTTGAGCCACAGACCCCTTGCATGTGCACCAAGTTGGAAACTTTACGTGTAAAATGGACATTAGGGGACCAGATCTATGGTTTTGATGAGTTAAGACCCATTTAAATCGACTGTATAGTAATGGTCATGGATGGGCTCGACGAGTCGCTCTTGGGACTCGGCGAGTCGCAGTGTAATGACCACCAAATCCTTTCTGTGGATGGAACAGTTGTTAGGAAGGAAAAGTCTCGTAGATGTTTAGTCATAAAAAGGGACCTGTGAATCATGAGACTCGACGAGTGAATGAACAGACTCGGCGAGTCCAAGGCAATCTCTCAATCTCTGAAGATGGACTCGACGAGTTGTTCATACAACTCGGCGAGTCATAGACTGGACACATTCTTATGAGGGAGATGAGCTCGTCGAGTTCAAGGAGGAACTCGACGATTCGGATGAAGATGGTCCCGATGTCTTGAATGAAGGAGAACCCACCGAGTTCTTGCTAGACTCGACGAGTGGAGTCAAGGTTGGATCGGGTAGTGGAATATGGACTCGACGAGTTGGTAGACCAACTCGGCGAGTCAGGTCAACTGAGTGTTGACTTTGACCAATATCGACTTGGCTTGGTGTTAGTATTGACCCTGGTTAGGGTTGTTTGTTCTGTTTGATGACTTGAGGGTTGTCGTGTAGGGATTGAGGGGTCGAGGAGAGCCGATCTTCACACCGAGGACAATTCAGACACTACACGACATCGAGGTGAGTTACCTTCCAGTAGAAGTGGGTCTAAGGCACCAAGGCCGGCCCACTAGTAGCTGTTTAATTGAGATGATTGTCTTTGTGATAATTGTTTGGTATGCTATTGTTTGATATGCGAGTATGCTAGTTTGCTTGGTATGTGACTATGCTAGTTGCTATGTTATGTGAGATAGTAACAATAGGAGGGGACTAGTCCCCGAATCGGTTGTTAGGACCAACGGGTAGGTCGGACACCCCAAATATGTCTGACAACATGATTGAGATATGATATTATGTGTTAGCAGTAGGGGTGAAATAGTCCCCATGTTCGGTTGAAAGACCGGAGGGTAGGTCGGCACCCCATAATAGTGTGACATGGGTAGGTCAGCACCCCAGAATGGCTCGACACGGGTAGGTCAGCACCCCAGAATGGCTTGACATGGGTAGGTCAGCACCCCAGAATTGCTTGACATGGGTGGGACGAGCGCCCCAGAATTGCCTGGCAGTATGTATGCTATGTGATTGTATGGTGTGTGGTATGATGGGGGAACTCACTAAGCTTTGTGCTTACAGTTTTAGTTTTGGTTTCAGGTACCTCTTCATCTAAGGGGAAGGAGTCGGCGGTGTAGTAGCGCATCACACACACACATGGTTTCCGCATGGAGTTTTCTGGGAATGTACTCTGATTTATTTTACTTTTGACGGTATGATTTTCAGACACATTGTTAAGTTTCTTTTTACAAATGACATGGCATGGGAAATGTTTTGGTAAACTATGTTGTGAATTACTTAATTAAAAATGAAATTTTCGGGCTTGAAATTTGGGATGTTACAAGGGGTTTGAAAAGTTGTTTTGCTGTAATTAAGGGAGAGGAAATTATACTTCATTTCAAATCTAAAAGCTTAGATTGTGTGATTTTAATCTAATTTGGTCATGATTACATTATTTGTGTTCTAAAATTCGATTATGATTACGACATCCCTTTTCATAATCTAAATTATGAGAACGTGGCAGATAGAAATAAAAGTATTATAGCAAAAGACTGGTCTAGTATCATGTCTTTATGTGAGACATCATGAATCGTGTCCCATATGCTTCAGATATAGGATCGATTACATGTGCTGTAACATTCATCTGTTCTAAATTTTTCCAAATGCCTAAGGCATTAAGAGGGAAAAGTAATAGAACTGGATATGACTAAAATGATTAAGAAATTGTCGAGGACAATCTGAGGTTTACCAAAGATTGGTTGCTCATGGACAGTTGGAAGTATAGTGTAAATTTTGGAAGGACCATATTGATATATTCTGAAAGGAGGCAACTCTTGTTCAGAAGTGATAGTCAAAATGGAATATGGAAATGTTTCCATAGGGGGAGGTTATTCTTTAAATATGTGTAAGATTAGAAAACTTAATGCAATAAGGATGTTCAAAGGAATGTACTTTGAATGTGAGACTTCGTTTCCATGGAATTGCTCTCCATTGGAATACTTTGTAATGTATGTTGTCGAGTCTTTGTGACTTTTGTACATAGTCATTACAAAAGGAACAATGCATATAAGTTTGGAATCTAACAGATTTCAGTAAGTGGCAAAGAATCTTGTATTCTTACATTTGCGATAAGGATTTGGGATTGTGAAATGAGTATCATTTGAAATGTTTTCAATTGATCTATTCCACAAACAAACGACCATGGGTAAACATAGTGTGCATGCTTGGAGCATGGGACAACTATTGTTTTGATTCAAGTATAAAGTTGATTATTCAAAACATTATACAATTAATAATGAGTAATCAATATGGTGATTAAATAAAAGGTGTTTTATTTGCTCTCACAAGTATTGGGGCCATATAGGATTAGTATTATCCATGTGTTTCACTTTGCATGTTTTGACTTCCCGAATAACTAGGTTATTCAAACCGTCCACAGTCGATCATACTTTGGAAGTAGGTATTGAGGCAATATTGTCATGAATGGGTCTGTAGTATGTCTAGATGTTTTTAGACATAGTTGCAGTATTCATGAGTGCTCCTGGAATAAGATTCGTGTATTGGATTAAACCCACTCTTATTTGAATCACTTCATGGATTTTATCACGAGTGATCATGAGACGATAATATCTTATATTCTTCAAACCTAGAGATATGATTTGTTGACTATGAGTTGGTTGTACATTGATTGTATGAAAATGCATCAGTAACTTGATGTTATAAAATGTGCCTTTGTGTATGATTCAACAAGTAGTTAGTACAAGCATATAAGTCAAAGTTTATCCATTCCTTTTACCCTTGGAGGGATAAAAGCGATATCTGTGGGCCCCTCGATGATTTAGTGATGACAAAACGTAAGTGCTCGGTCGGGCCTGGACTGATTTGATTTGTTCAATTAGTCGGTCATCATAAATCGAAAATCCGAAAACAACAGATGGATAGAGAGAATGATTATAATTCATGTCTCAGTCCTTATGATATCTAGAATGGAGGAATATATGATCCCTTATCTAATGGACACGTCCTTGACTAGGTCAGAGTTCGACAACGGCTTTTAAGAGCTACGATTGCTAGTCGGGTTTTGGAGTCTTACTTGCAATAATAGTTTTAGACTTATCCAAGTGGGAGACTATTGGATTAGATGTATAAGCCCATAACTATTATTGGTATGTAGTTGACCCGAGAGTAGCATGGTCTATTTGGGTTGCATATCATCAGGACAATTTGTTAGGATGGACTTTTGAGAGAAGGCTATATATGATTTATTAATATATTATAAGTTATAATATATTAATTTGAAATCATATGTTTTAATTATTATTGATCAAGAATGAATTTGGAATTAATTTAGTGATCAAAATAGACTAATTAAATCTATGGGGACTAATTATGGTAATTAGTTATATTTATATGTGTTGGGCTTATGATCCATGTTGGACCAAGTTTATGTATGGACACATAAAGAGTTGGGCCACATGAACCATGGATCATAAACCCATGGGTATGGGTTTGGGTTAACCCATGACCTTTGGAATTCCACATATAAATATGTTACTTCATAGCCAAAATCACCACTAATGTATTCTTGGAGGATATGGACGGTTTCGTGTGTATGAATTCTCTCTCAAGTTTCATCCTTTGTCTATGATGTGTTGTGACTTCATTTGAGGCTTCCACACTATTGGGGCTAAGCTCTTAAGGCCAAATACATGAAGACTTCAAGCTACATAAGAGGTATGTTACCCTAACTAGTATCTTGTATGGTTTATATCAAATGCATGCTAGTTATAGGTTTAAGGCCTTGGAAACCATTTGCATGTATAATTAGTGAAAACATAGATCCAATGCATTTAGGGTTGTATGTGCATCATAGGATGTTGTAGTATACAAAACCCATCAGAAGTCACACATTGACAGATTGGGAATGTTGGGTGTCGTTTTCCCAAGGGACCTAGCTGTTGACTTGGTTCTTCACTCGCTTCCTGAGTTATATAGTCAGTTCCTTAAGGAATACTACATGACCGATTACGACGTGACCCTAATCGATCTGACATATTTGCTAATTACTGCTGAAGCAACAATGCTTTGGCGCACTGGTCAAGCAAATTTGTTTGGAGGATCTGTTTCCTAAATTTCCATGGACATTGGTGATGGCAAATGTGATAGTCCAGAAATGGTTTCTCGTCCTAAGGGAAAGAAATCGGCCAAGGTCAAAAAGTTTGACCATAAGAGAAAGGCCGGTTCTGAGATAATTCCATGTGGCAATACTAAATAATCCACTTGTTTCTATTGCCAATTGAAGGGACATTGGAAGCGAAGCTGACCAGACTACTTGAGAGATCTTAGAGATGGTAAAGTTAAATTGTATGACTCTACTTCAGGTACGTCCACTATCTAACTTTATTAATTTTCTATTTATAGATTCTTATTACATGATGTGATAGTCACATTTTGATGTTTTGCAGGATCTAAGAGAAAGAAGGAAGCTTAAGAAGAAGAGTAAGCTGAGTCTGATCGTGAGAGATGGATTTCGGTCGCATGGTTCGATGATCAGATTTTTGAGCTACTACTTAGGAGTTATGATAGATTGGTTAGGAATATATAGAAACATATTTTTCATATGTATTTGCATTGTAAGTACAAGTTTTCCGCACATTATAAATAAAGTAAAATTTGGTTTTATCTTATTTGATTTATGATTACTTGCAATGGCATTTATGAAAATTGATGTTTATATTTCTATTGTTTGAAATGTTGAAAATGGATTTCTTCTTGATTATATCGTTTGTGGTAGTGTCATGATTTACTAAGTGAGGAAGGATTCTCATCACCCAAGTTTCAATTGGACAGAAACTTGGAATCTTGATTGTGTGATGTATGAGAATCTTGATCTTTGGTAAATTGAGACTAATTCCTTGTTCACATGTATATGTGAGTCAAGTGAAGGACTAAAGGATCTAGTACACATTGATGTGAACTGGTCAGATCCACCACAAAGGACGATAAAGTCTATTCGTCATGATTTCTTGTTGGTTCAGAAAATATGGTTATGCTTATAGTATTAAGTATAATTCGGATACCTTGAAAAAGTTTCAAGGTATAGCAGAACGGTTAAGAAGAATCCATTGGGCAGAAAGATAAAAGTTTTTCCGATCTGAAAGAAAAGGAGAGTACTTTAGTATCATGTTTTATGATCATCCTAATGATTATGGAACCATGTCACAATTGATCCTCTAAGGAAACCTTAGTGCATTTATATGACTAAGAAGAGGAATCAAGTATTGCTGAAATGGTTAAATCAAGAAGATGAGTCATACTTTGTTTCACAATCAAGTTTTAGAGTCATACTCTAGTTACTCCAAGTTGCACTTTGAGTAACATGTTCTAAGTAGGTTTATAACACCTCATGAAATGTGGAGTAGAAATGTTTTCTTGCTCTAGCACATTTGAAATTGGAAGTTGTGATGTTTTGGTTAAAACAAAGACCAACTAAGACCAATTATATGAAGTGTTTTCTTGATAAGAACCCACACTAACTCTTGAATATTTGTTTGTCGAGGAGTGTTCCTTGACAAAGAATCTTATATGTCAAGAATTCAGTGGGAGTCTTGTTGATCTTGAAAAAGTTTCAGGAGACAATCGAGAGTAAACCTTTTAGTAATCACTAGCACACGATCTGAGGTTGATAACCTATCGTGTTGACACATTCTTGTTTCTGTGCCCATTCCAGTTGAGTTGGAAATGCTTATGAGTTCTATGGTTTTCATTTGACTGCATAAGGCAAAGCACCTTGATCAATGAAAGAACATTAATTTGTATGGGTGAGCTGCTCAATAACTTCGAAGCACTGGTAGGCCCTTGTGCTACCGGATGGCAAGAAATTAAGATTAAGCAAGTTCAGTCGATATGGGTTTGAATTTGTCATAAACGCTTTCACTAGTAGATTTTAAAAGATTGATTAATATCATTAGAGTTAGCAGTTGTGATAATTGCGTTCTCACATTCGAGTATGATTACGGCATCCCTTTTCATAGTTCGAATTGTGAGAAATGGCAAATAGTTTGAACATTCAGGACTTAAAGCTATAAGTTCTGAAAAAGCTTAGACACACACACAAGCTGTCTAATGAAAGGTGTATGAGCTTGAGAAGTCTAGATAAAGACTTATCGAAGCACCACGTATCAGAAATCTAAACTTTGGTAAGAAAGTCAATTGGTATTGATTTCTAGAAGTCCAGCTGATTTCTGGGTACATGTCAAAGCTAGTGGGAGCATAAACTTTATGCTAGTGAGAATATAATTGTTATGCTAGTGGGAGCATGATTATTATGTTAAGTGTTGCAAGTTATAAATGCTATTTATAGGAAAAAAGTTCTAAATTTGCAAAGTTGCAGAATTTGGAAATTGTTTCGATATAGTAAGGCTTAAGGGAGAGGGCATTATACTTCATTTTGAATCTAAAAGCTTATATTGAAGTTTTAATGGAGCTTAGTCATGAACATATATGAATATCATGTTGAAATGATTCAACATAGGAAATTCAATATATGGAAATATTGTAGCAAGAGATTGATCAAGTATCATGTCTCTATGTAAGACATTATGTGTCGGATCTCATATGCTTCCGGTATAGGATCGATTACATATGCTATAATTATTCACTTGTTCTGATTTTTCCAAATGCCTAGAGCATTAAAATGGAAAAAGGAATAGAACCTGATATGACTAAAGTTGTTAAACAACTGTCAAGGACAATATGAGGCTTACCAAATATTGGTTGCTTGTGAAAAGTTGGAAGTATAGCATAAATTTGGAAAGACCATATTGACATGTTCTAAGTGGAGGTAACTCTTATTCATAATTGATAGTCATATGGAAATATGGAAATGTTTCCATAATGGGAGTTGGATATTAAGATCTATGTGTGAGTTAGAAAGTTTAATGTAAGAAGGCTGTTCAAGGAATGCTCTTTGAATATGAGACTTCATTTCCATGGAATCTTTCTTGTAACAAATCTCCAATTGAATGCTTTGTAATATCATTGACCAAGTCTCTGTGACTTTGGAGCCTAGACATTATAAAAAGGATCATTGCATGAAAGGTTAGACTCTAACACGTTCTAGTAGTGGCAAGAATTTGGAATTCTTACATTTGTAATAAGGATTTGGTTTGTGTAATGAGTATCATTGGAGTAATATCCAATTGATCTGTTTTCACAAAGGAAGGACCATAGATAAACATAGTATGCATGCTTGGAGCATGGCATGAATGATGTTTTAATTCAAGTATTAAGTTGATTACTCGAAACATTATACAATGAATAAAGTCTGATTAATATGGTGATTAAATAAAGGTGTTTATTTATATCAAAAGTTTTGAGACCATAGTTAATTAGGTTATTCTTGTGTTTCACTTCGCATGTTTTACTTCCCGGATAAGTAGGTTATTCAAATCATCCACAGTCGATCATACTTTAGAAGTAAGTAGTGAATTAAGATTGTCGTGAATTGGATTGTAGATTGTCTAAGTGCTTAGACATAACAATGGTTGCTGCAACGTTCACGAGTACTCTTGAAATGGGATTTGAGTATTGGATTAAACCCATTCTCAGAGAATTACTTCATGGATTTTATCACGAGTAATTCTGAGACAATAATATTTTATATTCTTGAAACGGAGACATATGAGTTGTTGTTTACGAGTCAGTTGTGCATTGATAATACTTAAACGCATCAGTAACTTGATGTTATAAAACGTATTGTTGTGTGTGATTTGATGAGTAAATAGTACAAGCATATAAGTCGAAGTATATTCGTTCCTTTTGCCATAATGGGAAAAGCGATATCTGTGGGCCCCTCGATGATTTAGTGATGACATCTAAAGCGCTTGGCCAAGCCTGGACTGAATTAATTTGTTCAATTAGTAGTCTGTTGTTAGTCGTCATAAATCGAAAATCGGGAAGCGTACTTTGGACTGAGAGAATGATTAAAATTCATGTCTCATGTCCATACGATATCTTGTAGAACGGTGGAATATTTGATCACTTATCTAAGGACAAGTCACTGACTAGGTCAGAGTTCGACAGCGGCTTTCGGTAGCTAAAATTTGCTAGTCAATTTTTGAAGTTATACTTGCAACTATAGTTATTAGACTTATCCAAGTGGGAGACTATTGGATTAGGTGTTTAAGCTCATAACTATAATTGGTATGTACTTGAATTGATAGTAGCAATGTCATTTTGGGTTACCTTCAAACCTGTCAATTGAATAGGATAACTCTAGAGAGAATAATGATTTATTAATTTATTACTTCGTTAATAAATTAATTTGAAATAAAGATAAATGATTTATTAATGTATTATGGATATAATATATTAATCAGAAATCATATTGTTTAATTAATATTTAATTAGAAATTAATTTGGAATTAATTTTGGGATTAAAGGATTTAATTGAAACTATAGGGACTAAAGGTGACAATGTTTAATAGTTGAGCATTGAGCATTCTAGAACCTCCCTAAAGGTGGGGGGAACGAATTCTAGGGTGTTCCTAGGGTTTCCTTGGGCTCTAAGGGAGCCTTGGATGCCTTGGGGAGGAAGTTAAGGGATTAGGGTTATCTTGGATACACTTGCCTAATCCAATACCTTCCTAACACCTATATAAACCCTCTTAGGATTAAATTTCGGCCTATGCACTCCAAAAAGAACCTAAGGGCCGAAATTCTACTCTACTTCTCTCTCTCTCTCTCTCTCTCTCTCTCTAAAGTATTCCTTGGTTGCTAGGTTTGTTTGTGAGCCATTAGAGGCACGACACTTGTGGTGCTTGCTACCAAAGTTCAAGATCTTCAAGGATTTGATTGTTGTTAGAATAGAACAATCAAGGTATGTATCCTAACCCTAATTATATGTTAATTTCAAAAATAACATGTCCCTCATAGGGTTTCCAGTTTTTGTGTCCAATGCTTGTATGTCTAATAGTGAAAACATAGATCCTCAAATTAGGGTTGCATGCACACATAGGATTGTTTGCTATGTATAAAACCCATCAAAGTCAACAATCCACGACTATCATAATCGAAGGAAGCCACCTGGCCCACAATACGCTCGCTCTTCCGGTGTTCTTCCTTTGTAGCCTCAACGTGTGCCTCACGAACCCACTCCAACAATTGAGTAATCACGGTCATCCTCAAACATATGTCTCTGATCGAAGCCGCGACCGCCCTGCGGCTAAGAGCATCGGCCACCACATTGGCCTTCCCCGGGTGATAAAGGATCTCACAATCATAATCCTTCACCACATCCAACTACCGGCGCTGCCTCATATTCAGATTCGGCTGATCCATCAAGTACCTTAAGCTCTTGTGATCCATGTAAATAGTACAACGGATCCCATAAAGGTAATGCCATCAAATCTTGAGGGTGAAAACCACAGCCCCCAACTCCAAATCATGCGTCGGATAATTCGTCTCATGAGGCTTCAGCTGCCTCGAGGCGTAGGCAATCACGCGACCCCTCTGCATCAACACCGCCCCTAATATTTTGATTGAAGCATCACAATAAACCACGAAATCATCAACACCCTCCAACAGGGTCAGAATCGGCGCCTCACACAACCGCTGTCTCAAAGTCTCAAACGTTGCCTGTTGATCAGGCCCCCATCGAAATGTAACCGTCTTCTTTGTCAACCGGGTCAATGGAACAACTATCTTGGAGAAATCATGGATGAATCTCCGATAATAATCTGCCAAACCAAGAAAACTCCGAATCTCAGATGGAGACATCAGAATCTCCCACTGCATCACGGCCTCGACCTTGGCCGGATCAACCAAAATGCCATTCTAGTTTACAAGGTGCCCCAGAAACTACACCTCGCGCAACCAGAACTCACACTTGGAGAACTTTGTGAAACGTTTCTCCCTCCTCAAAGTCTCTAACAGGTCCCTCAAGTGCTCCTCGTGACACTCCTGAGTCATAGAATAAACCAATATATCATCAATAAATACAATCACAGACCGATCCAGCGTCGATCTGCACACGCGGTTTATGAGATCCATGAACGTGGTTGGAGCATTGGTGAGTCCAGAAGGCATCACCACGAACTCGTAATGACCATAATGAGTCTGAAAAGCTGTCCTCTGCACATCCTCATCCCTAACCCTCATCTGATGATAACGCGATCACAAATCAATCTTGGAAAACCAAGACGCACCTTGAAGCTGGTCAAACAGATCATCAATCCTCCGGAGTGGATAACAGTTCTTCACCGTTACCTTATTCAGCTCTCGGTAGTCGATGCACATACAATGAGACCCGTCCTTCTTCTTCACAAACAGGATTGGTGCTCCCCAAGGCGAACTGCTCGGTCGAATAAACCCCTGGTCTAATAGCTCCTGCAACTGTGTAGACAACTCCTACATCTCGGGAGGAGCCAACCGATATGGTGCTTTGGCTATCGGAGCGACACCAGGAACCAGATCAATCCTGAACTCAACTTGTCTCTCCGGAGGCACCCCAGGAAAATCCTCTGGAAACACATCGGAATAATTCCGCACAATCAACAGATCATCCACGGTCGCCTTACCCTTATCCAGGGTATCCATAACATAAGCGACATAACCAGAACAACCCTGCTGAAGATAGTGTATGGCGCTCGCTGATGAACGCAAAATTGGCCCACTTGGGGTATGAACCCGAACTAACTGCTGCTCGCAGTCAATCATCGCCCTATTAGGGCTCTACCAATCCATGCCCATGATAACCTTGCTCCCGCGCAAAGGAATAGGAACCAAATCGACCGGATACTGCTCACCGAATAACTGAAGAGGGAAATCCCAATGAACCCCCGCAACCCGAACAGACCTATCATCAACAATCTCAACATGAAAAGGACAATCCAGCTCCCGCGGAGCTCCAACAAACCTGTTGCTAAGCGCAAGTGACACAAAAGATCGGGTAGCCCCCGAATCAAACAATACCAAAGCAGAAATACTGTTCACAAGGAATGATCCTAAAATAAAACACAAAAACATAAGCAAGCATTTCAATATAAATAAAGATATAAAGAGAAGATACATACCCGTCACCACATCGGGAGCTGCACGAGCTTCCTCGGAATTCAACTGTAAAGCCCTGATCTTCACCACAGGCGTATCTGCCCGGCCCTGACGGCCATCAGTAATCCGAAGAGTTGCAGAAGTGGGTGCTGACACCGGTCTTGCTGCAGCCAAACTCGGACAATGGGCCTTCTTGTGGCCCCTATGATTGCAGTGAAAGCAAATCAAATCACATACTGGGGTGGTAGCAGTGGAATCTCTGCTAATATGACCAGTCCGACTGCACTTGAAGCAGCCAGAACCACCCACCCTACACGCGCCCTCGTGCACCTTGCCGCACTTACCACAGAGGCTCCAACCCTGATGGCCTCTCAATCTAGAATCAGATACCTTGGGCCTCTTTCCTGAACCCTCAACACTCGACACATAATCTGGCTTGCTCTTCTTCTCCATCTCTAGGTCAATATCCCTTTCCCTAGCTCTCGCTATCATATCCTTTAGCGTCTTGCAGCCGGATCGGCTCACAAACTGCCGAATGTCACTCCACAACATCTCATGATACCGGGCCTTCTTCATCTCCTCATCCACCACATATTATGGAACTAAAATTGCCCTCTCTCGAAACATCGCGGTGACCTCAGTGAAAGGTGATTTTGTCATCTTCCCCAAAATACAAGATTCACATTCATCATCTGGCCTTAAGTCAAATGATTCCAACACTCCATCCATTTGGAGTTGGTAGATGCATTTATTGTTAATGTGCCTAAGACGACAATGCCACAAGCATGCCTTTTCTAAAACATTAGATGAATAAATATGGAATACACTATTACCTAAGCTATCAACACAAATTATAGTTTCATACACACCATTACAATGTAAAGCTTCAAACATAAAAATGCCATTTTTATAAACCAAAATTGATCCGTTCATGTCATTAAACGAATATCAAAAACCTTGTCTAAAAATGCATGAAAAGAAATAATGTTTTGCATCATTTATGATGAATAACAACAATTAATTAAATGTAATCCAACATAACTACTAAGCATAAGACTATAAGTTTTAATCATGGCAACAGGAGAAGATCGCCTATTTTCCATGATTAGATTCATCCTTCCATGCTCCACCTCTTCACTTTCTCTTAGTCCCTGCAAATCAGAACAAATGTGAAAACCACATCATGTATCAAAGACCCAAGAACAAGTAGGTTATGAGTTATTAGTATGAATAGTGTAAATACTTGCCGATGATGGCTTCACTTTGCCATCCTTAATGACTTACAAGTACTTGGGGCAGCTTCATTTCTAATGGCCCCTATCATTGCAATAAAAACAAATATCCTCTTTGGGATCACTAACAGAAGGAATATTAGAACTGGGTTTTGCTTTTAGGTCATTGCTAGATGACGCAAAATGGGCCTTGACCTTCTAGTTTTTCTTAGAAGCACCTTTCCTTTGTTTTACCCAATGGAAAGGACAGGAGCATTAGTTGAGTTAGGAGTTTGATTCTTCTTTAGTTCTGACTCAGCTGTTTGCAACAGGTTGTGGAGTTGGGCCAACATGGTCTCTGTGTTGTTCAAATGATAAGTCAGAATGAACTGGTCATAACAAGGAGACAAGGAGTTAAGGACCATGTCAATGGCCAACTTGTAACATCCCAAACTTCAGAAGTATGATTTAGGGGCTTATGTGTAATTTTAGGAGCCTACTCGTCGAGTCAGAGCGGGTTTTGGCCACGTGTTAAGTGACCAACTCGTCGAGTCGGCGGCTGGACTCAACGAGTTGGTGCTGGGAAGAGAAAACCCTAATTTTAGGGTTTGCACCCTATTTAAAGGACCTTAAGTCCTTACCTCAGCCCCCTTATCGCCCCTTGACGTCCAGAAGCAGCCCGAACCGATCCAAACCCCCATTTTGAGTGTGTGAAGGAGGGAAAGTGTGTTTTGAAGCAATTGCAAGAAGAAGGCTTGGAGTTTAAGAAGATTTGATCATATAGGAGCTGATGGATTCGATCTCTCTGCTCAGTGGCATCAGTCTGAAGGTAACAAGTAGTTACCTTGACCTTGTTACATCTAGATCTATTCATGGATGAGATTTGGGGGCCATTTAGCATGTTTAGGATCTATTTCGGGTTTTGGGTCTAGATCTGAGGTTGCAACTTCAGATCTAGACTTGTCTTGGTCCATGAAATCATAAAGTATCAGCCCTTTAGCTTGTTTGTGAGAATTCTTGTCATGAACCTTCTCTCTAGCTTGTATTGAGCCAAAATCACCTTGCATACACGTAAAGTTTTCACCTTTACGTGAGAAGCATGCCCTAGAAGGTTGGATCTACAATTTGGAACAATTGGTTAGCTCAGAATCACTAGATTATGGATTAGGGCGAAGAGACTCGGCGAGTCGGGCCACCCGACTCGGCGAGTCACATTAGGGTTACGAGTCTTGAGTTGCAATTCAACTCGGCGAGTCTGGGAGATGACTCGGCGAGTCTTCTGGGGTTTCCTTTACTTCTGGACACGTTTGAACTCAACGAGTTGCCTGGAAACTCGGCGAGTCAACGAGGGTTTCATGACTCTGTGAGTTTTGGAAGAACTCGACGAGTCAGTATAGTGCACTCGGCGAGTCAGGTCAACATGGACTGTTGACCTCGGCTGTTGACTTTGACTTTGACCAAGAGTTGACCAGTTTGACTTCCAAGGGTATTCTAGTAATTAAGCACTTATAGATATGGTTACATCATAGTGTTAGGTGGTGGATTTGTGGCTGTGATCGGAGGATTTGATCTTATCTCTTCAGTTCGGCACTTGTAAGGTGAGTTATCCTCACTGTACTCAAGGGTCTAAGGCACCAAGGCCGACCCTTTGATTTATATTTGGAATTGATATTGTTATGATATGTTAGATTGTTATCCTGGTAGATAGGATGGTTGTATGTTGGTATGATCTGTTAGGTCGGTATTCTGGTAGACAGGATGGTTATATGTTGGTATGGTATGATAGATCGGTATCCTGGTAGAGAGGATGTGGTTATGCTTAGAGACCTGTAGTTGGTCTGACTGTCTGTATGCTGGTAGGAGATTACTTGTTATGTGTGCACATGATTGATTGGTAGTTGAGGGTATTCCATCATGAGGATGATAGGACCCTAGTATGTTATCTCTATAGTCTGTTACATGATTAGCTGATATAGGTGCACATGTTTGATTTGTTGTGGGCCGTGAGTATTCCATCCCGAGGATGATTGGACTCGTAGTACGTTGGCATTCCAACCCGATGGTTGAGGGGCCTCGGGTATTCCAACCCGATGGTTGATTGGACCCATAGTATGTTGGCATTCGAACCCGATGGTTGAGGGGCCTGGGGTATTCCAACCCGATGGTTGAGGGGTCTGGGGTATTCTATCCCGACAAATGAGTGGAACCATAGTATATGTGCTATGTGTGTAGTGTGTGGGCATTCCAACCCGATGGTTGTGGGCCGAGAGTATTCCATCCCGAGGATGATTGGACTCGTAGTACGTTGGCATTCCAACCCGATGGTTGAGGGGCCTAGGGTATTCCATCCCGACGGCTGATTGGACCCATATTATGATGTTAGTTATTATATGTGTATTGTTGTGTGTATGAGTATTTTGAGGGTAACTCACTAAGCCTTCGAGCTTACATTTATCGATTATTGTTTCAGGTGCAGCGGATAACCGCGGGAAGGCAAAGGCGTGACCGTACACTTCCTCGATTGATGAATATGATTTCTGGGAACTCTGATGTTTAAACTATTTTGAAAACTGAGTGTAATAAATGAATGGATTTAAATGATTTAAAAATTTTTAAATTGGCTCAAATTTTATGGGTGTTACAAGTTGGTATCAGAGCCTTGGTTTGAGTGAATTGGAGGAACACTCGTGTGAATCCAGTCTCAAACTAAGGAAAAGATTTTCAAAATGATTTCTTAAATGGTTTTCAAAATAAGAAAGGAGGATGCGAAGTGTACGATCAGCCGAAGCCAGTAAGTAGACCCCAAAATACCATGCAGTTATTTGATTATGTGATATGTTAGAACAGCATGCTAGTACTAGGCTAGGGATCTTCAGGAATTGCATGATAGAATTTCCTGATTACATGATGCCTGATAGCCTAGAGTTTTCCTTATATGAAATTGACATCTTTACTGTAGTTGCTTAGTGTATGCATCACGGTTGTACATAATTAAGATCTTATAGCCTAAGAATGTTTGGTTTGGCCTTATTTCCTTTTCTTGTATGATGAAGGGCTTAGGGTAGGATCAGGTATTCGAAAGTCTATAGGGTCCAGCATTATGTATGGCTAGCATACACTACTGCTGCAGGGTTGGTGGAAGTTTTATGGATGGGTGGGTAGAGAGAGAGAGAGAGAGAGGCCGGTAGGTCAGTTATGAGATATTTAGCATTCCTTTAGGAGTGAGGATTGAGTGCTCGCTATGATTATGTATATTGTTAGGGCGTTGTGATGATACTTGAGACAAATATGGGTAGGTGTGGAAGGTAGTATGGGCCCGTACTACTGAAAGCACAGGACCCATACGCGTAGCAAGGAAGTCACAACCCCTAGGGTTGGGTTGGGAGTTGGTTCCCTGTCATTATATGGGTTATCAGAGATCTTTCTAGTATTTTACCAGAATGGTGATCACGATACGTCTTGAGACCGGATCCAGGTTAGGATCGGGGGCGGGCAGCCAAGATAGGAAAACATTTTCAGGGGATCGTGTTGGTGAGATCATCCGGGAGGAGGTGATCAACATGGTCCGGGGACAGTTTCCGTAGATGTCGAATCTATTAAGACCGCCATGGTTGAGTATTTCGACGAGCGCTATGCAGCCATTGCTGAGACGGTTGACGCGACAGCTTTAGCAGCTGTAACAATGACAAGGGGAGGAGCTACTCGAGCTTTCTAGTTCTGGGACGTATTCTGAGGAGCGGAGGGTTGCAGTTACTTGAGATCATGGAAGCATTTTGTACTCATTATTTTTCCTGCGGGCTGAATGGGAGTGGCTATCACAGGAGTGTATGGATTTGAGGCTTCGGGGGTTCTGCTCGAGGCTGGAATGTGAGTCGCAGGGACTCTGGAAAGGAGTGATGATTATGTTCAGCTGGGGTTTTAGCAGCTGGAAGTGGAATGGTTAAATTCATGGTTTGGCTGTCGTTTTATAGGGCAAGGATTGTGCCCTTTTAGTTTTCGAGCTCGAAGGAGTGAGCAGACTTGTGACCCCAGGATCAGGTTGTATTCCAGCTCGAGGTCAGTTGGTTGCAGGACTAGGCAACATTATTTCAGCGCCGGTGAGCGCAGGTGGGTTGACATGACATATGTAATTGTGAGGTCCGGTTTGACTTGGACCTCTTGTATCTGACGATAAAGATTGATTGTGCGGTGTATTGCACTTTTGGGATTGAAGACTATGTCTTGGGAGTAGTTTGTAGCCCGGTTTAGGGCAGAGGTTGTTTCAGCTGCTGCAGTTCAGCTGTGGACATTTGGGCTGGTAAGTGAGTCAGGGTGCGAACCCTGAAGAGAATGATTCCTAGAGCCCGAGAGCGGAAACTTGTTTGGAACACATTTGGAAAAAATGGAATTAGGTAGGAGGTCTGCGGATAAGGTCCCGCAGGAGGGTTATTCAGCATCGTCAGGATTCAGTGGTTTTTGCAACCGTTAATGATTGACAGACTAAAGCACCAAGGGAAGTAGCTCGTCTTTGAGGTATTAGTTGGAACATATATCTTGTGGTCTTCAGGACTTGAGTGTGAGGTCATTCAAGCATTAGTGACAGTCAGTCTCACTGGGATTCAGGAAGTGTTCATCTGGTTCTTAGAAGTGTGTGATCAACTGGGATTGGTTAGTAATGGAGCACTAGAGGGAAGGAGTTAATTATCATCGGGTCAATCGTTGGGAAGTGAGAAGGATTGAGAATCCTCCAATTTTCATGTATTATGAAGACTTAGTCGAATCTAAGTGGGTGAGAGTTACCCCGGGATGCAGAGCGGGAGAGGTTTTGAAATGGGGATAAGTTTCACAACCTGACGAGAAGAATAGACGCCCTAGTGGCTGCTTGATTTGAGGGTTGTGTTTATTGGGGGTTCGACAAAACTTCCCAGCGTTAGAAACACGTCTTGTTAAGTGCTTGATAACAGAAGTTGGGGAACCAGGTTGGAGTTCTAGTCAGGAATTGAGTTCAGTTCGAGTATTCGGAAGAGGGTGTGCTCAACTCTGAGGGTTTTTGGATTGATAGATTGAGGGTTTTGCTAGCTGCCAGGGATCGGCAGTGCATTCAGCACTGGAGTGTGGGTTATTTAGCGTATGTGGTAGACACAAGGGTCAGGGAACAGACCACGGATTTCCGAGAGGGTGGATGATCGACATGAGGTCTAGAGTTAGACCGAGATTATAGTCCATGGATTGGATTAGGAGTTCGAAACCCCAAGTGGGGGAGAACGGGCTATCTAGGGAGGGGAACCAGGACGGGTTTAGGATTTTGCTCAATAGACCCAGGGCGGCCCGGATAGACTGAGGGCCCTGCGAGGTGGACCAGTCAGGCCGGAGGCCTGGAGAACGGTCCAGACATGTTGTAGGCCCAGTCAGGGCGGACCAGACATGCTGTAGGTTTGGGGAGTGGGCCAGATAGGCTGAAGGCCCGGTAGGGCGGTCCAGTCATGCTGAAGACTCTGTATGTGTTTGTAGATCTACGCGTGGGTATTGAGTATGCTGCTATGCTATAGCAATCAGTATATCTGCCCCTAAGTATTGAACATGCTGATGGAGTATGCTGAAGATTTTGTATGGGTTTTGTTAGTTATATGATCAGGTTCTGAGTATATATGTGGTATGGGGTAGCAACTTGTTCTGCAAGTGGATGGTGTAGGGTGAGGTTCAGCATTGTGACACTTGTTGGTGTTGTGAAGGACATTGTTTAGGCATTTTTAGGAAGCAGGGTCGGAGAGGGCATACCAGACTCATGTTGTGGGCTCAGAGGTAATCAATACCTATGCTGAGCATTCCAGTCATAGGCTGCGGGCGTAAGGATTGTGTTGGTTATGTTTCTGGTAGGAGCGCACTCGGATTGGATGTGTTGTGAGATTCGGGGGAGTTGCACCCGGTTATGACGAATCAGAGGATTTTGGATGAGACGTAAGGATAGATCCTTGGATCTCAAGTTATGAGTTTAGACCTGGGTTATGTATTCAGTGGTATTCCAATCTAGGGTATTCCATCCTAAGGATGATCGGACCCTATGATTGACTGGACCTGACATGTTTGGTATTCCAACCCGAGGGTTGATTGGGCCAAACATATGTGTGATACGAGGGTATTCCATCTTAGGGATGACCGGAACCATCGTAGGCGTACCTGGTATTCCAGCCCGAGGCTGATTGGGCCAGGTATGAGTGTTTATGTGATATAGCTGGTTGTTCATGGGAGTTGCCCGAAAGCTGAAGGATGCATCATCCTATCAGCACGGAAAGGGACTAGATTCAGGAAGGGGACAGGATGAGTTTCCAATATTGCAAGTTACTCGAGTTATCGCCAGTTTTGGAAAGGGGAAGATAGATTAGTTCTGTGAGAGAGCCCAGTGAATTATAGTAGTATCTAACTTTCACAAGTCACGAAAGTGTGTTCATGACAGGAAGGTGGCAGTATCATCGGGTGATACTTAGATTGATGTGTGCTAATATTAAGGAGAAGAGTTTGGTGGTCGGCTTGGAGCGTTAGGCAGGGATCCTGCACAGGAAGGAGTTTCCGTAGAAAATATGCGGTGGTAGAGTCTGAAGAGACCTGAGTTGGCTGGGTGGTCGGAGGCTGCAATGTAGGAGTGTTATCCCAAAAATCGTGTACTGCAGCAGGCTTCGCGTACGAAGCCTAATTTAAGTGGGGGAGAGTTGTAACATCCCAAAATTCAGAAGTATGATTTATGGGCTTATGTGTAATTTTAGGAGCCTACTCGTCGAGTCAGAGCGGGTTTTGGCCACGTGTTAAGTGACCAACTCGCCGAGTCGGCGGCTGGACTCGACGAGTTGGTGCTGGGAAGAGAAAACCCTAATTTTAGGGTTTGCACCCTATTTAAAGGACCTTAAGTCCTTTCCTCAGCCCCCTTATCACCCCTTGACGTCCAGAAGCAGCCCTAACCGATCCAAACCCCCATTTTGAGTGTGTGAAGGAGGGAAAGTGTGTTTTGAAGCATTTGCAAGAAGAAGGCTTGGAGTTTAAGAAGATTTGATCATAGAGGAGCTGGTGGATTCGATCTCTCTGCTCAGTGGCATCAGTCTGAAGGTAACAAGTCGTTACCTTGACCTTGTTACATCTAGATCTATTCATGGATGAGATTTGGGCGCCATTTAGCATGTTTAGGATCCATTTCGGGTTTGGGGTCTAGATCTGAGATTGCAACTTCAAATCTAGACTTGTCTTGGTCCATGAAATCATAAAGTATCAGCCCTTTAGCTTGTTTGTGAGCATTCTTGTCATTATCCTTCTCCCTAGCTTATATTGAGCCAAAATCACCTTGCATACACGTAAAATTTGCGCCTTTACGTGAGAAGCATGTCCTAGAAGGTTGGATATAAAATTTGGAACAATTGGTTAGCTCAGAATCGCTGGATTATGGATTAGGGCGAAGAGACTCAGCGAGTCACATTAGGGTTACGAGTCTTGAGTTGCGATTCAACTCGGCGAGTCTGGGAGATGACTCGGCGAGTCTTCTGGGGTTTCCCCGACTTCTGGACACGTTTGAACTCGACGAGTTGCCTGGAAACTCGGCGAGTCAACGAGGGTTTCATGACTCTGTGAGTTTTGGAAGAACTCGACTAGTCAATATAGTGCACTCGGCGAGTCAGGTCAACATGGACTGTTGACCTCGGCTGTTGACTTTGACTTTGACCAAGAGTTGACCAGTTTGACTTCCAAGGGTATTCTGGTAATTGAGCAGTTATAGATATGGTTCCATCATAGTGTTAGGTGGTGGACTTCGTAGCTGTGATCGGAGGATTTGATGTTATCTCTTCAGTTCGGCACTTGCAAGGTGAGTTATCCTCACTGTACTCAAGGGTCTAAGGCACCAAGGCCAGCCCTTTGATTTATATTTGGAATTGATATTGTTATGATATGTTAGATTGTTATCCTGGTAGATAGGATGGTTGTATGTTGGTATGATCTGTTAGGTCGGTATTCTGGTAGACAGGATGGTTATATGTTGGTATGGTATGATAGATCGGTATCCTGGTAGAGAGGATGTGGTTATGCTTAGAGACCTGTAGTTGGTCTGACTGTCTGTATGCTGGTAGGAGATTACTTGTTATGTGTGCACATGATTGATTGGTAGTTGAGGGTATTCCATCATGAGGATGATAGGACCCTAGTATGTTATCTCTACAGTCTGTTACATGATTATCTGATATAGGTGCACATGTTTGATTTGTTGTGGGTCGTGAGTATTCCATCCCGAGGATGATTGGACTCGTAGTACGTTGGCATTCCAACCCGATGGTTGAGGGGCCTGGGGTATTCCAACCCGATGGTTGATTGGACCCATAGTATGTTGGCATTCCAACCCGATGGTTGAGGGGCCTGAGGTATTCCAACCCGATGGTTGATTGGACCCATAGTATGTTGGTATTCCAACCCGATGGTTGAGGGGACTGGGGTATTCCATCCCGACGGATGAGTGGACCCATAGTATTTGTGCTATGTGTGTAGTGTGTGGGCATTCCAACCCAATGGTTCTGGGCCGAGAGTATTCCATCCCGAGGATGATTGGACTCGTAGTACGTTGGCATTCCAACCCGATGGTTGAGGGGCCTGGGGTATTCCATCCCGACGGATGATTGGACCCATAGTATGCTGTTAGTTATTATATGTGTATTGTTGTGTGTATGGGTATTTTGGGGGTAACTCACTAAGCCTTCGAGCTTATATTTATCGATTATTCTTTCAGGTGCAGCGGATGACCGCGGGAAGGCGAAGGCATGACCGTACACTTCCTCGATTGATGAATATGATTTCTGGGAACTCTGATGTTTAAACTATTTTGAAAACTAAGTGTAATAAATGAATGGTTTTAAATGATTTAAAAAGTTTTAAATTGGCTCAAATTTTATGGGTGTTACACAACTCCTCATCGAAATTAACATTAATCCTTTCAAGGCGATCCACATATCTTTGCATTCTTTGCACGTTGTTGCAGACAGACTCTCCTTCCTTTAATTTGCAAGCCACTAAAGCTTTGGCGACCTCATACATTTCTTAACGAGCTCTCTTGTGAAACTTTTCAACAAGATCCAAGTTCATCTCGTATGACCAGTAATCCTGATAGAACTTTTGCAACTCAGGTATCATGGTGGAAACCATGATGCAAGCAACCTTAGTCGCGTCATCATAGTGTTTCTTGTATGATGTTATTTCTTTAGGAGTGGCAGTAGCTTCATCGATCTCAATGAGTTGTTTCTCAAGGACATACTCTTTGCCCTCGTATCGAAGATCCATCTTGATGTTACACATCCAATAATTGTAGTTTGTACCATCCAATGTCACCTTGGACACGATCAAGAGAAGCGAAAGGTTGTGGGAAGAGTTTTGAGGAGCAGAAGCATCACCAGGAGTAGACATCTATAGAGAAAAAGTAGTTTTAGTTAGATGACAATAATCCTTAATATTTTAACTCATAATTGATATTTAAGGCTAGGATCCAAAATAACAATTTACAACTAAGAAGAGGGATGTCGTAATCTTATCGCGAATTTATGAAGGTAGGTTGTTGAGAGAAAAACTTGGAGACACACTTGAACAAAACGTTAGAACAAGTAGATTGCGGAATAGTTAATCTCAAAGGTTCTAAAAGCTCAACAATAATATTAATAAGTTAGAGTTAACTAGTTAGAGAGTTAGTTGCGGAAATATAAAGAAATAGAAATGACAACAGTTGTTATATCAAGTATACACATAAGTTGATTCATAACACGGAATGCATTCAAACCGAGTTAATAAGGAAGATCAAACTTAGTGATTAAGTCTCAAAGACTTGCTCTGGAGAGAGGTTATAATCAGTTATGTTCTAGTAACAATTGAGAGTAAGAAGTGAAGAGTAGAAAGATAGAGAAATAGAGAAGATAACTTTTTAAGAAATGTATTCAGAATAGATCGTAAGTTATATGTTTTGAATACAAGAGAATGAGCTCTTATTTATAGAGACTCATGAAGAACACTAGATTACATCTCTATAGTAGCCATGCAAGGCATACTGGACAATAGAGTAAATTACAATAAGACAAGTAAAGTAATCTAGCTAAGTGATTGCGGTAGCAAAAAGCTCTGATTGCGGTTGCTGATGAAAAAATGACTGCGGGTGCTGGATTGGTTGCGGTAGCTGATTTGGATGCGGTAGCTGTTGCGGTAGCTGAATTGGATGCGGTAGCTGTTGCGGTAGTTGAAGTTTAAGAGGGTCACTTTCATGATTCAACAATTTCCCCCTAAGTGACCTCTTTAACTTCCGATTCAGCTGTCAAGTTTGAGGAACTTGATCAGGATCCACCAAAACTTCCTGACGTTTTCCAGCCATATGATCCTTCTTGTGATCTCGAACTTGACTTCTGCAGTAGTATGCTTCGATCTTTCAACTACGGTCCGGTAGATGTCAAGTTGTTTCCTGGTGAGGCGATGCATGGCAGTCATAGGAATGAAGTATTTGACATTGTCAGTCTTCCTTTTGAATATGACTCCAAGTTCAGGAAAGTTTGTTGCGCCTAGAGATCTTTCTTCAAAGCCTTCGGTAGGCATTGGCACAGGTTCAAGAGGTGGGAGGTCAAACTTCTTGAGGATGGTAGGGTAGATATCTGCATCTATCTTGGCAAAGTCACAGACCGTATCCTTCAGAAAAGAGTTGGCTTTTTCAAGCGCTATCCGCATTTTAGGGTGCTTTTCTGACTTGTTTTGGAACACCTTGGCAATAAGGAAGATTTCTTCCGGATTCATACAAGGAAAGTCTGCCTGGGTGCGGATGTAGTCATGCTTCCTTCTGGTGAGGGTATACTGGATGTAGTCAGCCTTCATGAACTTACGGATCTTGTAGTTCTTGACTGCGGATGGTCTGTCGTTAGACCATATTTTCTCAACGGAAGAGGCATGCTTAGCATAAAAACGATTAAGTCTTTCAAATTCCATTGGTAGTCGTTTGTGGTCAGGAAGGCTGCAGTCGAATGGCTCAAACACTGCGAAGTATTTGGCATTTGGGGATATTGGTACATCCCAGTATCCATCAGCAGGGGGTTCAGCATAAGTGAGGTGCGGTCTGTAGTCTTCATCCAGCAATCTGCGGTGCGGATTGACCC
Organism: Lactuca virosa; assembly: GCF_052849685.1. Classification (NCBI taxonomy): domain Eukaryota; kingdom Viridiplantae; phylum Streptophyta; class Magnoliopsida; order Asterales; family Asteraceae; genus Lactuca; species Lactuca virosa. Next base: position 122,403,601 of record NC_136426.1, read on the forward strand.
AAGAATTTATCAATGATTCGTCCATAACCGTGTCAAAACCGCATTCATTCCAAATAAGTTCAGCAAGCTTGGCCGCCTTCCAGTCATGTTTTCTTTGGGCAGTGGCAGGGGAGTCTGATGAGCTTGGGGATGACATGTTCTCCGCAAGGTTTTTGAAGTGAGGAGGAGTCTCTGGCTTTTTGGGAGTATCCTTTTCTTGCGGTGGAGTGTCATGTGGTAGAGTGTGATAGGATGGTTGCGGTGAAGGCTGCGGTGTGGGAATTTTTTCAGTGATGATGGGGGGACTTTGATGTTGAGAGATGGATGGATCCGAGTGATGGACTTCTTCTTCTTCACTTCCCCCTCTTGAGGGATGCAACGGAGGAGCTTCCTCAAGCCATTGTTTAAGTCCATCAACCTTGGCACAGACTTCTTGGAATTGAGCTTTGAGGGCTTCTGCCAGTTGTTGATTGTTGAGTGTGGAGGAGCTGAAGAGCAGCTTGTGGATTTCCTTTGTGAGCTGGAGGATCTCTGGACCATGGAAGTTGAGGAAAGGGATTTCTGCATTCTGTTAATTGTGGCTTGAAGAACAGAAATAGTGGACTCATAAGCAGTATGAGTCTCATCTATCAATTTCTTAGACTGCGTGGCTTGATCCGCGATGGCCGCTTGGAGATCCGTTTTGATTGCGGTCACCTCAGTGATGAGGCGTTCCGTTGCAGCCATAAATTCCTTGTGGTCCGCCTTGCGGTTGTTGTCAAGGGACCGGATCCCCATCTCTACTTTGAGAGAGATTCTCTCTGCAGCCATGCGTTCCCTGGTTTCCAGACGTTCAATACGTTCGATCAGGGACTGCGGTCCCGGAGTATCTTCTGGTTGCGGTTGTGTTGGCTTGACCGCAGCTAGGATCTGATCAACTTTGGCTTGTAGGCTCATGAACTCCTTCCTGGTGATAACATTCTTCTTCTTTTTCTTCTTTTCTTTTGGCTTGGAAGTTGAATGTTGAGAACCGCTGGATTCCTCTTCCTCATCAAACATCATGAGGTCATCATCAGAAGGGCTGGGCTTGTTTACCTCTTGGATGTCTTCATCATCAAGACCGAAGGTGGGAGCTGAACTGACCTCAATTGCGGTTCCTTCGTCTTGTGATTCATGGACTGATGGAGTGGGGAGTGGATTTGGAGTTGGAGTTACTCTGGAGGTACCTGCAGCTGCACCTGTTGCTTGAGCTCGAAGAACTGTTTCAGCCATCTCGTCCATCCAGTTTTGGACTTTAAGAATGGTGGCTACGGTATTGGCATTGCTGATAGCATTTGCCCAATACTTGGCCACGGACAGGATTTCTTGCTCCTTTAGCTGTTGCTGCTTGATCTATTGTTCCTTGCGGGCTTGGAATGCCCTTTTGAAAGCAGCATACTTCTTGATTTCAGACTCGGTTACAGGATTGTATTGTAACCATGAGTCATTAGATTCATCGCCATCAAATCCTTCAAAACGCACCGAAGTGTCCTTCGGGTCCATGGATCCTTGGACGTTTGTGCTCACCGTGCCTAAACCACCTGCTGCGGATGTAAGCAGAGTAGGATTTCCTGAGCTTCCTTGGTCTCCTTGACTAGTGGTCAAGTGTGGCCTCGGCTCAGTTCTGGCATGGGCGGAAGAAGTGCCTTGCGGGTGGGAAGGTGTTTGTAGTGTATGGGTGACGTTCAAAAGGATGGAGCACAACTCCTCGGGTGAAAAGAAATGCAGTCGGGAAGCCCTGGAGACCTTAGGGCGTGCACCAGTGTCATCCTCTTGGGAGTGAACTGGGGGGGAGTCTCGACGATGTGATGAAACAAACTCACTTTCTGAGCTCGAGTGGAATTCGATGGTGGTGTTGAATGGGTCTGCGGCCACCCCAAGGACTACTGGAGCCTTTTGAGAGGATTCAGTATCGGTCCAGTCACGCATTTGGCCAGAGGTATCGGTTTTACGTTTCTTAAGGATAGAAATTGGTTGTCTATCCTCATCAGAATCACTGCTAGATATGGTTGGGGTAGGTTTGGTTTTACGTTTCCTGGCGGGTGCGGTTCGTTTGGGAGCATTTTTCTTTGGGGTTCTCTGCTTCTTGGTTGCCAACTGCTTTCTTCTTTGAGAAAGATTGGATAGTGTAGTGGCAGAAGGGACTGCGGTACCTTCAGGGTTAATGGTTGCGGATGGAAGAGGCGGGGTAGAAGGGTATGGGGCAATACCCTCCGTAGCCTCTATGTGATCTGAGATATCAGTAGTCTCAAGACCAAGTGTGGAGAGAATATGGGTAGGTAGTCTGCGGATAGGTCCAAAAACAGTTTGATCAGAAGAAGGATTGTACCTTTTGAGATCCTTAGTGACAAAGAAGTTGATGTCACTGCCCATATCTAGTCCAGCGTCCGCATGTAAGTCTGATATGCAGAGAGACCAGAATCGTGCAAATGTGAGCTCTGTTGGGTTCTCCTTTGGGCTCTCCTTGGGAATGTACTGAAGAAAATCGTCTCATAGGATCTGCCCGTAGTTGACGTCATGTCCGGTGAATATGCTCCATACTAATTCCAATAGCTTTAATCTCATGTTGTCAATGCCTCCGGTTCTGCCAGATAGACAGCGGATGACAAAGTGGCATACGAACTGCCAAACCGCAGGCAGCTGGTTCTTCTTGAATTCACCAATCCCTCTGATTGGTTTTTGATACCCCATTTGATAGAGTGCAGATGTAACGTCCGCCATTGAAGGTGAGAAAATCTTGATGGATGGATGAACCAGAAGATTAATGGCAGATAAGAACTTTTCTTTGGACAAGATGACCAAAGAATCGTTAATGAGGTTGAAGTGAACTTCTTGGGGGTTTTCGTATGGGCGATAAGCTAAGAATGCACACTTGAAGAGAGTAGAAACTGGAACAACGTCTGTAAATGCGTCAAAAGGACCAAAAAGTGGATGGTTCTTCAGAAATTTGATCATAAGCTTGGTTGGGGCATTGTATGAAGAATGATCTTCAAACACTGCCCTGAAATTGCTTGACGCGATTGTTGGAGAGTCGGAACCGGTGGGATTCGCTGAGCCTGATGTCTTGGATTGCTTCTTTGATGCACTTGATTTCACCATTGTATGAGCTTGAAGGATTTGAGAGAAGAAGTAGAAAACAGAGTTCTTGAAGGTTTTTGAGAGAAGAAGTAGAAAACAGAGTTCTTGAAAGTTTTTGAGAGGAAATGATCGATATTCAGAAAGCGTAAAGTGATATTGGGGAAGAAGATGGGTTTATAAAGGGGGGGTGAAAAGTTTTTAACCCTAGGTAAATGGTAAGGATAGGGTAAAACGTCGTTTGGTATTTGGGGGGAATCTTTGAATTTGGGATTAAATCTCAGCCACAAATATTGAAACGGTTTAAAAGATTTGGGAGATTTACTAAAAGAGGGCTGCATTTAATGAAAAGTCAGACATCTATCAATGTGTCAGATGGACGTGGGGTGAGGGGAAAGGAAGTTGGAACGGATTGGACGTGCTGGGGAGAGGAAATGACAGATTAAGGATGAGTTTATGGAAACACGTTCTTTTTGTCATTATCCCTAAAATAGGTCTGACACAGGTTTATTCAGAAAGAGAATGGGACAGTTTCTAAAGAGAATGTTTTTTGTCTTTAATGTTCTACTTAATAAAGGATCATTAAATAGCACACAAAGATTCAAGGGTTGATGAAACAGTTGAGACATTATCACGATGATCGCGGATGGAGACTTCATTGCGGATGGTAGAGTCATCGCGGATAGGAACGTCATCGCGGATGGAATGTCATCGCGTCATCGCGGATGGACAAAGGAAATACTGCAGTGAGAAACTGAGGAAAACACTTGTACAAAGATTAGTAATAACAGACAATAAAGACCCATGAGATAAGTATGATTTATGGTTGCAGTACCGTAGACTGCGGTACCAAAACCATCTAACATAGGTAACTCTCAGTTAGAACCACAACGGAGACCAAGGATGGTCTGCTGTAGCTATCAATTCAAAAAGAATTGCGGGTCAGGATTCATCATTCCCAACATTTACAGGAAAGTGTTAAGCTTTGTGGAGTCGAGCGCTTTTGTGAACACATCAGCAATCTCTTCATGAGAGGGGACAAAGATGAGTTCAATGTTACCTTTCAAGATGTGGTCTTTGATGAAATGATATCGTAGTTCAATGTGCTTAGTCTTGGAGTGCTGAATTGGATTGTGAGAAATAGCAATAGCACTTTCAGAGTCACAGTAGATCGGTATCCGCAGCATTCTATACCCGTAGTCCATTAGTTGAGTTTTCATCCAAAGGACTTGAGAGCAACAGCTGGTTGCGGCCACATACTCAGCTTCTGCAGTTGATAGAGAGACACAACTTTGTTTTCTTGAGGACCAGCTGACAAGTCTTCCACCCAAGAATTGACATCCTCCTGAGGTACTTTTGCGGTCTAGTTTGCATCCGGCGTGATCCACATCTGTGAAAGCTTGCAGGCTGAAGTCGTTGCCTGCGGGGTACCATAGACCAAGTGACTTGCTTCCTTTCAGATACCGCAGTACTTGTTTGGCTGCGGTCATATGTGACACTTTTGGGTCCGCCTGATATCTTGCACATACACCAGTTGCAAAGACAATGTCTGGCCTGCTTGCGGTGAGGTACATCAAAGAACCAATAATACCTCGATAAGTCTTGTGATCCACAGATTCGCCTGCGGGATCAGCAGAGATCTTATAACCAAAGGTCATGGGGACCTTAGCAGAAGAACAGTTGTCCATGGAGTATTTCTTTAGCAGTTCAGTGGTGTATTTCTCTTGATGAATGAATATCCCTTGCGGAATTTGTTTCACTTGAAGTCCTAGAAAGAAGTTAATCTCTCTATTCATGCTTATTTTGAATTTGTTGGTCATGAGCTTAGCAAATTCTTCCACCATGCCTTGATCAGTCGAACCGAAGATGATATCATCCACATATATTTGTACAAGCATAAGGTGGTCACCATTTTCTTTTCTAAATAATGTGGGGTCAATCACTCCTCTCTTGTACCCGGATGAGACGAGGAATTCAGAAAGAGTCTCATACCATGCTCTTGGGGCTTGCTTCAGACCATAGACTGCTTTTTCAAGTTTGTAGCAGTGGTCTGGGAATTCAACATTTTCAAAACCTGGAGGTTGCTGAAGATAAACCTCTTCTTTTAGTTCCCCATTGAGAAAGGCACTCTTAACGTCCATTTGGTGTACCTTGACGTTCTTGTGGGCTGCGTATGCAAGGAAGATCCGGATAGCTTCCATGCGTGCTACCGGAGCATACGTTTCATCATAGTCAATGCCTTCAAGTTGACTATACCCCTTTGCAACTAGTCTTGCCTTGTTTCTGACTACCGCACCAGATTCATCCAGTTTGTTTTTGAACACCCATCTAGTACCAACAATGGAGTGACCACGTGGCTTCGGAACGAGCTGCCAAACTTTGTTTCTTTGAAATTCTTCTAGCTCTTCTTGCATTGCGGCTATCCAGTCAGGTTCAAGCAATGCTTCTTTGATCGTTCTGGGCTCTACCGAGGACATAAATGTTGCGTAGTGGCAGTGATCAGATAGGTCCTGGGAAGATCGAGTTTGGATGCCTGCGGATGGGTTGCCGATGATTTGACCTGGTGGGTGGTCCTTCGTACATACATGTAGACGGGGTTGCAGATGATCAGCAGCAGCGGTAGAGGGGATATCTTGAATATCAGGAGAATCTGCGGTTGGAGATGGCAGTTCTCCTTGGATTTGAGAGCATCCTGCTGAATCATCATGGTTTTTCGGAACGAGAGTGGAGTTTTCTTGAACAGTTGGGAGAGGTTCCCCCTGGATTGCTGATGGGAGTTCCTCTGGAACCTGAGAAGGTTCCCCCTGGACTGCGGATGAGAGAGTGATAATCCTTGGATCGGTGCTAGTGTCAATGTTTTCTATGATTTCATCATCCGAATCCGAAGATACTCTTGATGGTAATGCTTCTCTGCGGGCAGGAATTTGAACAACATCAAGTACTGGAACCTCGACGGTTGCGGCTAGATCCCGAGTAGAGCTTTCCCCCTCAACCGGAGAGGTGAAAGTATTGAGAGATGCTACTTCAGATAGAGATGATCCAGAAACATCAGCATGTTGTTGTTGAGCTACGGGAGACACAAGAACTTCGGATAGTTTCGCCGTTTCAACAGGGTCGAAAAGATAGTCATAATTGACTTCAACTAGATTTAAGGGACCTGAAGAAACAGGAATATCACTTTCCATGATTGTGGTGGTTTCAGTGGATGGAGGTGCGTCGCGGATGTGAGAATCATCAAATTTCACATCGAAGCTTTCAATGATCAGTCTTGTACGTCTGATGAGCACTCGATAAGCAACCTTGTTAGTGGAATAACCAAGGAAGATGCCTTCATCAGACTTCGGTGCAAACTTGTTGAGCTGATCTCTGTTGTTGATCACGAAACATCTACACCCAAAGATATGAAAGAAACGAACATTGGGCTTGCGGTTGTTAAGGCCCTCATATGGTGTTTTATTGAGGCATTTGCACACATTGCTTCGGTTTTGGACAAAGCATGCGGTTGCTACAGCTTCAGCCCAGAAGTAGAGAGGAAGGTGGGCGAAGTTAAGCATGGATCTGGCTGCCTCTACTAGTGTGCGGTTCCTTCTTTCTACTACACCATTTTGTTGCGGTGTGTAAGGGGATGAGAAGTTGTGAGAGATCCCCTTGGACACCAAGAAACTATTGAGAAGGTGATTAGTGAACTCGGTTCCCTTATCACTGCGGATGCGTCTAACTGGAAGCTTGATCTGAAGTTCGATTTCTTTGATGAAGTTGATGAAGATCTGCGGTGTCTCTGATTTGAGTCTGAGGAAGAAGACCCATGTGAAGCGTGTATAGTCATCAACAATAACCAGTATGTACTTCTTGTGGTGGAGACTGGCTACGGTTGATGGACCGCAGAGATCAATGTGCAATAGCTCCAGTGGTTCAGAAATAGAAGAGTCCATTATCAGAGGGTGACTTGCTTTGGACTGTTTACCACATTCACAAGCCGGACAGAGAGTATCATTGCTGAATTTGAGAATAGGAAGACCACGGACTAGTTCTCCAGTGACTAAGTCGTTGATGTACCGGAAGTTGAGATGAGCTAGCTTGCGGTGCCATAGCCAGCTGACTTCGGATACAGCTTTGGACAGGAAACACAACTACGGTCTACCAATGATTAGAGAGACATCCAAAGGGTACATGGTACCTTCGGATCGGGATTTGATCAGGCATGTATTCCTATCACTTGTCATCACGTAGCAAAACTGATCATCAAATTCAACACGATGTCCTGCTTTACATAGTTGGCCAACACTAATGAGATTGTGTTTAAGGCTTTCTACATAAGCAACCTTCTGAATGGAAAAGTTCCCCGTAGTGAGAACATCGTAACCTCGGATGACACCATTCGCATTGTTGCCAAATGTGACATTTCCACCATTGCATATAGGCCTGAAATCCCGAAGGTACTCTAACCTTCCGGTCATGTGCAAGGAGCAGGCACTGTCAATTAACCATTCTTCCTCTTGTTCCTCCTTGCACAAAGCCTGAGAATTACACAGTTAGTTTAGGCATCCAAACTAGTTTGGAGCCTGGGGCAATGGGTGAATTTCTGAAAGATGCATGGACCGAGGTTGCAGGGACGGGTCTCTTGTCAACTTTTAATCCTAGTCCTGGGTGTTTGTTCAGATTTGGAGTGTTGTGAGTTTTTGAAAAAGTACGAGGTTTCTGACTCTGACTCGATTTGACATGAGATAAACTCTTTTGACAACTACACTGACATTTACAAAAAGAGACTTTGTCATTTGATCTGACACTATGCTTGGTCAGCGGTTTATAGGATGAATTGGACTTGTTACCGGTCCGAGATGGATAATTCCTGACATGAGTGTTGTTGAGTTTTGAAAAAGTTTGTTTTTGAAAAGGTTTAGCACGTGCAAATCTTTGAGTTCTTTTTGGTGGATTTGGTAAGATACCCTCCCATTTGTTGAACTTTTGACGTGACTTTAAAAGTGTTGGAGTGGGTAAAATACCTTTCCATTTAGGATCATTTGAGGAATAGACCTGAAAAACATAGTTTCGAAAAGACTGAACACACTTTTGGGTTGTGTCAGAAGGAGTAGGAATGACTTTTGAAACTGGACTTTCCTTTTTGTTTGTTTTCTTGATGGAAGAGTTTTTTGAAAAGTAGTGTGAGAAAACATATTTTTCTGGACTCTTGGACTTTGGAAATCTGACATGCTTCTTGTTTTTTGAAAAGGTTTGTCTGTTTGTGCCTCGAGATCTAATTTCCTCTTTGAAGGCCTTTTTGGCCAAAGATTTTGGTGAACCGCAGTCATTGTTGTTCAACTGCGATTTCCTGGAATTCTTAGAATGATTTTGAAAACGTGGGCTTGATTCATCAGAACTTGAGGATTCATGGATTTGAGAGCATTGACCTACTTCAAAATTTTCTAAGGGTAATTCATGATGAATTATTTGAAGAGTGGTAGAGCTTTTGTTCGATGACTGCGGTAGGGATGACTTGACTACCGCAGAGTAAGTCTTAGTTGGGACTTCGGTGGAACATTTGTGAGACATTTGACTACAGTGTGAGACACTGCGGTCTGAGGACAAAGATAGGAAGTCTTTCGAAACTTCGGGTCCTTCAACAACAATTTCTTCATCAACTACGGATGAAGTTTGAGAATTTGGATAAACGGTGCCACAGATAGGAATTTGATCACATGTGTGACCTGAAACCTCAGGCATAATTTCCTCAATGACACAATTATTACTTAGATTGTGCAGTCTACCGAAGTGAGTTTTAATATCTTCGGGAAAGGTCTTGTCATTGACTGGGAAATGAAATTCTCGGTCTGGAGGAACATACAGTCTGTCTTTGTTGAACCGGGGTGAGGAATCCATTGCGGTAGGATATCCATTCGACCAACCCCAATTGTATGTATTGTCCACGGTTCCATTGTTTACCAAATTTTCAATAGCTTCACTTTCATTAAACAATTTTTCAATTAAGAGATTTAAGCGTACAATTTCTCTCTGAGCTAAATCTCTCTGGTTCAAAGCTATCTCTAATTGGGTTTCACTTAACATTCTTGCATCTTTTTCTAACTCTAGATCCTTCTCTAACATAGCCATCTTAAGTCTTTTGTTATCCAGTCGTCCTCTCACGTGGAACATCTCTTGGGATGCAATGTTCTTCTCATCTAAGGCTTTATTATAGTCTGTAAGGACGGCAACACAAGTGTCATTAAGATCATCAATGTAGGGCTGACAGTCATGCATGCTATAATTTAGAGTTTGGATCATGAGTTTTACCTGTTCGACGATGCTTAGAGTTCCATCCTTTGCCATGTAGCAGTAGTTCTTGTTCAACATTGTAGACCCATCATCATCCGCAGTGGCCAGCATGCAAATTTTCCCTTTTCCTTTGACACTACTGATGGCCTCATCTTCATCTCCGGATGACCAAACTTGATGGTCTCTTTTGACATGGGCCACGTATGCCCTTGCCTTTTCCTTGTCTTCCAACTCTTGAGCCATTCTAAGGTAGAATGCTCTGTCTTTTACCACATTGGCCTTACAATCTCTTGCAAAGTGATTCTCTTTGTTGCATTTGTGACAAATTACAACATCAGTCTTGTCTTCTGAAGGAGTACTGGAGTCGGTGATTTGAGGAGACTGCGGTACCTCCTTTGGCTGATTATTCTGAGATTGCGGTGGTGGATGAGAACTTTTAGGATACCGAGAGTGGTAATTCTGAGAACCCAGGTTACGGTTGAATGGAGGTTTATTGAACTGTTGATTCTTGCGGAAGGAAGGAGGTGGTAGACGGTTGAACTGTTGGCTAACCAGAGCAATAGCCTTCTGAAATTCTTCTTCATCATCATACTCTGAATCAGCTTCGTATGACTGCGGTGGAGTGTCATACGAGGAAGAGTAAGGTGACTGCGGTGGAGTTTGTGCTATGAGAGCAAGTGGTCCTCCGAAGTCAGCACAGTCTTTGAGTACGGTGGATTCTTAAGCTTGCAGCTCTCTATAGAGCTTGTAGAGTGACAAAGAGTGAATCTTTCTGTCGCCTTGGACTATCATCTTAGCCGTAGTCCAATGTCTTCCCAAACCATTGAGAAACTGAAGATTTGTTTCATGGTTACTGCGGATGGCGCCCGCATTGGATAACTTGGTGAATATCAGATTGAACCTTTTGAAGGAGTCTTCCAAGCTTTCTCCAGTATGAGCCTTGAAGTTGTTGAACTCATTGAGTGCGGTAGTGAGCTTCTTGTCTTGTGCTTGTTCTGAGCCTTCGTACAAATTCTTGAGAACTTCCCAAATCTCTTTTGCTGATTTGCAATTTATGATAATATCGAAGTTGTCAGGAGCAACTCCACAGGAGATTTCATAAAAAGCAACAACATCATTTTCCATTTTATCAAGATCATCGTTGGTGGGACGACTCATAACTGGTTGACCTCCTCCTAATCTGGTTGTAGCGCCGTCGGTTTGAACAGGTGTAAGGACTGGGACATGTGGTCCTTCTTCTACGGATCGTCATACATCTCTACCAAGTCTCCTCAAGTACCTTTCCATTCTTTGTGACCAGTGATGATATTCATTTGCTACCAGTATTGGGGCTCGGTTAGAACCATCAAAACTGTTGGAAACATTCAGAGATAACGATTGAGCCATTTGAAATTGTTTTTTTTTTTGTCTGAAGAAATGAGCTTTAGTGGTATAGAAGGCCCTTTGAAAAATCAGAGTTCCGTTTTCAAAAAGCAACCACTATGGCTCTGATACCAATTGTTGAGAGAAAAACTTGGAGACACACTTGAACAAAACGTTAGAACAAGTAGATTGCGGAATAGTTAATCTCAAAGGTTCTAAAAGCTCAACAATAATATTAATAAGTTAGAGTTAACTAGTTAGAGAGTTAGTTGCGGAAATATAAAGAAATAGAAATGACAACAGTTGTTATATCAAGTATACACATAAGTTGATTCATAACACGGAATGCATTCAAACCGAGTTAATAAGGAAGATCAAACTTAGTGATTAAGTCTCAAAGACTTGCTCTGGAGAGAGGTTATAATCAGTTATGTTCTAGTAACAATTGAGAGTAAGAAGTGAAGAGTAGAAAGATAGAGAAATAGAGAAGATAACTTTTTAAGAAATGTATTCAGAATAGATCGTAAGTTATATGTTTTGAATACAAGAGAATGAGCTCTTATTTATAGAGACTCATGAAGAACACTAGATTACATCTCTATAGTAGCCATGCAAGGCATACTGGACAATAGAGTAAATTACAATAAGACAAGTAAAGTAATATAGCTAAGTGACTGTGGTAGCAAAAAGCTCTGATTGCGGTTGCTGATGAAAAAATGACTGCGGGTGCTGGATTGGTTGCGGTAGCTGATTTGGATGCGGTAGCTGTTGCGGTAGCTGAATTGGATGCGGTAGTTGTTGCGGTAGCTGAAGTTTAAGAGGGTCGCTTTCATGATTCAACATAGGTAAAAGCAATTTTACCAATTTCGAACTATGAAACTCCTAGATCTTTTGAGATTCATTAAATCTATAAAATGGCATGTTTAATATCAGATTATGATCTTCTATTTGTGACTGGGATACCGAGGATCACAAACAAGATGTGAACAACCATACAAATATGCTTGGTACTCTCAATGTCATTTATCATCTCTCATTAATGTGCCAATTAACCACACGCGCTCCATTAACAATGATAATTTTCGAGATGCCTATTATTACTCTTTATAGTCACTATTAGTGTGTCGGTTAACCACACACACTCCACTAACTACATATAAAGCATAATGTGCAATTTTATGGATTAACAAACTTTTCACATTTTTCCTAAAGTAACTAAGAGTTGGATTTTTAAAAAATTTAGTTATTTTTATATCATTATACTTATTAATGAGATTGTGTCCTATCAAATCTGTTCGGCCAACGACCCTCCACCATACAAGAGAGCGGTGGGTAAGAGTGGATACCCAATGACGGTCATTTTATAGGCTGTTTCCTTAAACTCCCCGTATAGTATGGCTTCGTGAATGAGGCGTAATAGCGATTTGACTGACGTGTCTTATACATATAATATATTAATCTTTTAATTATATATAATATAAGGAGTATTTTAATACTTTTCTAAAATACTAGGTTTAAATTTGAATTTTCGAAATTAATAAAAATTAATTTAATTTAAAAATAAACCAATTTTGATTTAATCTTTATCTTTCAATTAAATAGTTAATTAAATAAATTAAATCAATATGGATTAAATAGTTATTTACAATTAACCAATTAATAAAATAATTCTAATTTAATTCTAATCCTAAGCCTTCTAATTTTCAAAAATAGGCTAGGGTTTATCAGGTTTTAATTGTTCAAATTTTAAGGCTTTTAAAATAACAAATAAGGAAACAAGGTAAACCCTAAAAGGGCTCCTCAATTTTCGAATATGGGCAAAGGAGGCTAGGTTTCTAAAACTCTTGCTAAAATCGAAAATATGAGGGTGGATGATAGGATTTCAAGAACCTTAGGGATTTTCGAAAATTACCTCATTAGGGTTTAGTTTCTATAAACCCTAATTTTGATCTATTCACCTCTGTGCAAGATCAATAAGAATAATGCCTCTGATACTACTGATGAATTTTATAGGTTACATAAATCTTATTTTTGCGGAAAAACTTAAACCCTAAGCTCACATGCAACCTAAAGGATCTATGTTCTCACTATGATTTGCAAACAACTATTGAAATATCAATAACCCTAGAAGTATGTTGCTATTTTCGAAATTGACAAAAGGGTTGTTAGAAAATTACATACCTTTTGTTTATTATAGCAAATAAGCAAAATCCTTCTTGATTGGTCTTCAGAAAGCAAGCACCAGAAGTCTGGTGCCTCTAATGGCTCACACCCAAACCCTAGCAAGTTGGAGCCAAAACATGAGAAATGAGGAGATTGAGAACTTTTGGTTTTCTCTCTTAGAAATATGAGTGCCGAAAATTGTAAACCCTTAAGGGTTTATATAGGTGTTAGGAAGATAGTGGATAAGACAAGTTCATTTTAGATAACCCTAATCCTCTTACTTCCTCCCTAAGGCATTCCAAGCTTCCTTATAGCCCAAGAATGCCTTTATAACATCTTCTAGAAATAGTCCACCTTATGATAGGTTCTAGAATTGGTCAATGTTCAACTTTTGAACATTGTCACCTTTAGTCCTTCTACTTTTAATTAATCCAGTTAATTCCAATTAATTTATGATTAATTTTTAATTAAACAATACTATTTCTAATTAATATATTATTCTTATAATATATTAATGAACAAATTACTGAAATCGTCCCTATGGTTTGGGTAAAATTACGCGTTGGGTCCCTAACTTTTTTTTTGCACTCGGACCGTCCCTAACATGTCATTTTGTTGCGTTTACAATCCCTTACAGAGATAAAAAGACTATATTGCCCTTGGTATTTTCTTTTTCAGTTTTTTTTATATTTATAAATTATTTATTAATTAAAGGAAATATAAATAATCTATAAATAAGTGGGTCCAACTACCCTTCTCCCTTCCCCTCAACCTTCCACCTCCACCATCCACCTCCGGCAACCACCGTTCAACCTCCACAGTTCACCTCCGACATCATCTTCGTTCAACCATGGTTCATCTCCAATTCACCTCCGACAACCACCATCAATTACTACCCCACCACTTTTTACAAAATCAAAACCTGCAACTACCCCCACCACTATTTATGAAATCAAAACTTGCAATCTATTAAGTACACCAAACCAAACATCAAAACCAAATCCTATAAAAATGATCGATGCTCTACAACTACAGATTTGGAACATCAATTGAGGGGAGACGGTGAAAGGCACAAAGCAACCACCAACATGAAAGCGTCTCCTTTATCATCTCAGAAAAGCACAAAGCTCCGACGAAAACTCACCGGAAATAACATCACTCAAATCGATTTGCACCATTAACCACCGATATGTACCACCGGAGACCGCTAGAAGCCTTTAAGGACCAATACCATCACATTCTCCACCGCCGGAAGGAGATCTGAAGCACTGTAGGAAGAAGATATGGTCCATCAATCCACCGAGAGGTCCGATCAACGACTATATCTGCTCCCTCCTCGTTCCTCCCTCTTCAACATCTAACTGAATAGATATTTATGAAATTGTCCCTACGACGATGGTGAAGGTGACCGTCGCCGCCATCGATTTGTAAAAGGGTTTAGGGGTATCGGTGATTCTCTCTACTTTGTTTTCCTCCCTTCTTGTCACTGTGACATTGTGGTGGATCTGGTGGTGATGGTTTCATGGTACTGTGGCGGTGGTGGCTTCAGGGTGGCAGTGGAAAGCATATCTGGAAGATTTCGGTGTTTAGTATCGATTTTCAGGCGACCGGGAAGAGGTGGTTTCAGGGGAGGCGGTGTTTCCGGTGGGAGTGGCTCTATGGCGGTGGTGATGTTCTTCAGCTGAACTGAAACGAGAGAGGACATGGGGAGTGTAGGGTGTAGGGTTTTAGGTGGATCCTTTTTCAAGCTTATTTAATAATTTATATTATTTAATAATAAACGAATAATAAAAAACTGAAAATGAAAAAACAAAGGGCAATATAGTCTTTTTATCTTTACGAGGGATGAAAAACGTAATAAAATCAAAACATAGGGACGGTCCGAGTTCAAAAAAAACATAGGACTGAACGTGCAATTTTCAACAAACCACAGGGACGGTTTCAGTAATTTGTTCTATATTAATAAACCATTTATTTAAATTTCTAATTAATTTATTAATCATATAATGAATTAATAAATCAATCTCTCTCTCCAAAAAGCATTTCAGTCAATTACTAGGTCTGAGAGCAACCCAAAAAGACTTTGCTAATAATTCAAGCTTACACTAATCTAGTTATTGGCTTAGACACCTAATCTAACACTTCTAGCCTTCTTAAATAAACTTTTTCCCATCTTTTGATCGTATACATCATCGCAACAAATATCGTCTCTTCTACGGGCGTCGTATTTAAAATACCAAGCTTACTCCAGAAGATATCTATTGAATCCAAGGGTATACTTTCACCTGAATTAAAAACTAAAATAACTATTTATATAATCTTTTAAAATTTATCTCTATGTTGTAGTTGAACATACTAACCTGAATTCAAGTAAACAAAAAACACGCAAGCACATTATAACCCACAACTGTTACGAATTTTGCAACCACAATTTGAGGAGTCTAACTTTAAAGCATCCAACCTTTAAAGCTCTCCTAATATTATATTAAAAGCTTTTAGAATTGAAATTACATCTTCATAATTTAAACACACAATGATAAATTAAAACAAGTCAAGTTTATTCCAAAAGGAACTATAATTTCCTTAGAACCGATGTCCTACCCTCGGCTTCTTAGTTACCTGAGAATATACATTTTTAAAATACATCAACAAAAATTGTTGGTGAGTTCCACCGGTTTTGACTCCTTGAGATTTATAAAAAGAGATCTTTATAAAACGTAAAATGTTTAATGAAGTAAGTTGTGCAAAAACATGGTCAACAATGTTACCGATATGCTTCGTGTGAGACCTAATACTTGAAATCCGTTGCGAGTATCCCTGTTAATATACTTATGATAAAAGTAAATATTAACATATTTTTGTGAAGCAAAATATTAAGTACTTATATAAATAAACACTACCAATCGGTTTAACAATCTACAAACAATATTTATACTACATACAAACTCAACCTAGTTTGTATTAGTATTTTTGTATCCGAGATTTTGTTATAATTACCAATTGTTTGTGTTCGAAAGTTTTGGTTGTAACGCTTAATAATGTAAAGCTACCAAAGTTTTAACAGGACAACAGTCGTGTGTGTCCCTATACGAGTTTAAACAGCACGTCGGCTGTAAGTGGCCATGTACAAGTTTAGATAGCACTCCGGCTGTAAGTGACAATAACAAAGCTTAGACAGCACTCCGGCTGTAAATGACCATAACAAAGTTTAGACAACCCTCCGGTTGTAAGTGACCATTACAAAGTTTATACAGTACTTCGGTTGTGAGTGACCAACCAACATATTTCAAATCATTTATACCATAAGACTTACAACATGATCATATTAGAAAAACTTGTTATTTTTGTGACCCTAAAGTGTGTGAATTAAACAATCTCATAAGTTATGTTTCTCTTATCTACAACAAGCCTTTGTACATGAATTTGAAAGACTAAACAACAAGATTAATAAAATATGTCGATTCTGTCCCCGTTTTCATAAAAATTCTAGAAAAATCATCGTGAGTCGGAATTAAGATCCGTAAATTCTCAAAGCTTTGCATTGAGTATAATTTGTCCATGATTTTTTCCCTGAATTTATGTGAATCCTAACCAAGGTGAAAATGTCCATTTTTACAGACTGGTTCGAAATGTTCTGAAATGATATGCAGTTTTGTAAAAATCATCATAAATTGTAGAAAAATCGTATGAACATGTGCGAGTAGTCCCTGAAAAGGTATTAATATGAACTACTTGAATATTGTATAGTTTTGGAAACCATAAGGTTTAAGAACGGAAAAACAGTTCTTGAACAGACCACAATTTTTTGTAAAAAGATGAAAATTAAGCTTAGAAATGTTTAGAGAAATAACTTGTATTTTCAGTTAAACAAGTCTTTATTTCATCCAACTAGAAATCATTTAGCATTTATTCTCCACCAAAACTTGTAAAACATAAAAGAGGGGCCCTAGAAACTCTCTTTTGTTGCGTAAAGTTATTCAGTTTGAGAACGACTCGTGCGGTTTCTGGTTCCACTCAAACTCGTGATTTGAGTATTCTTTTGGATGTCTTAACACATAAAGACATATATTTACAACCAAGTTAGACTTTTATCATGTCTTAACTCACTTAAAACAAGTGAACTTTATGATAAAAGGAAAGAGTAAAAATCAAGAAATTACCTAGTTTTTACTTGGATCTAAAGTATGTTGACAAAAGGTGGTTGAAACACAAGCTTTTTAAGAGATGAAAGGTAACTTTATTTGGGGTTTTAAGTTATTGAAGGTAGAAACATATGGGCTACTATGAATCTCGAAAATGGGCAGCGAAATGAAAGACTTTTGTGTGTCGGTTTGATGCTCGAAAACAGCCACTGTTTTGGCTTAGTTGCTGTCACGAAAATTCCCAGCAAAAAGGGTAAGAAAAGAGTGGTTTAGCCACTGTTTTGAGTCCTTATTTTAGTGTAGTATACCAACTAACTTCCATGGGTATTTGTAGGTGAAAATATCAATCAAAAGGAAGATGAAAATAGGAGAAATGGTGGCTGAAAAAACGAGGGACATCAGCCTCTTTTTGCTCATGGTTTTGACGGATTTGGAAGGAAGTTCATGTGGCTAAAATATGATGAAGTTTGAGAGCTTTTCTATGGAGAGTTTGCTGTAAAATGGAAGAAGAGAGAGAGAGAGAGAGAGAGAGAGAGAGAGAGAGGGAGTTCGAGATTTATAGGAGAAGAGGGAAGAAGATAAGAAGCAATATTCTAAACAAGATTTGATGGGATGGGAAGATGAATAGATTTGGTTCACCCT
Source organism: Lactuca virosa (assembly GCF_052849685.1). Taxonomy (NCBI): domain Eukaryota; kingdom Viridiplantae; phylum Streptophyta; class Magnoliopsida; order Asterales; family Asteraceae; genus Lactuca; species Lactuca virosa. The sequence goes on from NC_136426.1 coordinate 122,421,252, forward strand.
TTCCACTTGCTCTCTTGGTTAATTAGGGATAAAACTTAGATAACTAACAAGTTAGTAGTTAGTTAGTAATTAGTTATTAGTTAGATGTAATAGTTTAGGAGGGGAATGATGATAATCTCAAAAATATGAAGAAGAAATAAGAAGTGATCTTTGCAAAATGTCTTAATGAAATAAGTGCTTAATTGATTTCCTTGGCACTTGTCTCAAGTATTTTTACATTTTTATCTTATCACATGGAACTAGACACATTATTACTTACATGTATCACTTAATGTCATGGTAATAACTAGTCATTTCTTAGAACGTAGTACATATATACAAATACATGTATTGTTGGTACAAAATAACAATGTAGTTTTTATGTATTTGAACTTAAATGTTTATATTTGATTCTTTTATTTATAAACATTTAGATACATTTTAATTATGCCTTATAATAATCCATTTTATATTTTTATCAATAAAACATAAAATTGATTGACCAAGGTATCATTTTCGTGACATTTAACCGGTTAAAAATATCGTTAACCACGTTTCGTCATTTCGGTTCGTATAATTGTCAAATTTCGATCCTTCACAACTATTTGATACAAGTTTTATATAATATTTAAATTACTCATCAATCAGGAACATGTTGATACAGTAATTAAATTTCACGTTTAAATGACGTTATATGCTAATTTTCACAAACTGGTGTTGGTTCGTAGTTATACGTCGTAATGGAATTTATCATTAGTCACATGTTTTATTTTTCACAAGAACTTTTTTAAATAAAACATGTTAAATTCCTACAACCATTTTTGATAAAATATCCATATTGCTTAAAATCAAAATATGGTATCGTACAATCTTTCCTATTTTTGCCAATTGGTACAGTTATGGTTTAGAAATATAGTTGATAAAATAAGCTTATGTGGATATTTTATTAACATTAATTGAAGTCGTCCGTAGTTTTCTATGTATGTCATCCATGTTGGAGACTTAACTAGTAAGTTCGACGATGATCTAAAAGAGTCTCGATCATGTTGCAACGTAATAAATATGTTGCAATTTTTCAAAATGTTTTGTTCAATATGTCATCTACAAAGTAGCTAGGTAGCATCTGAAAATCTGTTTTGCATGCATTGATGAGTGCACCTCTCTCTGTGATTATTACACGTGGGTGTATAAACTTATCGAGTGTTGACTTTAGACAGTTTAACACCAAAGTATAATTGATCTCCTTTTCTCTATGTATAAAGGCAAAACCTATCAAGAGCGCTACCCTTTGAGACTTTTGTAATTATTCATATATATATATATATATATATATATATATATATATATATATATATATATATATATATATATATATATCAAGGTTGCAGAAAACGTTAGACGTTAGCTAGTCGGTGGACTGGAGTCTAGGGATTAATCGGCTATGCGGGGATTAATCGGGGGATTTATCGAGGACCATTAATTATTATGAAAATTATTCAAAAATTTGTAAATCTAATTTTAATCGTAAGAATATAAATAAATAAGCATAAAAGTTTAATAATAAGTTTAACAAACACAACAATTTATCATCCAATTAATAAGAAAAGTTATTCAAATTTTAATATATCTTAGGAAAAGAAGTAAATTTGGGTATCTGTATATTTGAAAACATAGAAATTTTGAAAATTTTAGAGAAAAACTTTAAAATTTAAATTTTTAAAATTTTTTTATATATTAGTTGAACATTGAAATACTATGAACTTTTGAAATTTTGAAAATTTTGGTTTAATATTTAAAAATTTGAAAATTTGAAAATTTGGCCGATTAGGCCGCTTAGGACCGATTAGGACCACCTAAGACTGATTAGAACCGTCTAGCTCCGACTTTGACCCCCTTTGACCAAAACCGATTAAACCGACTGATTAGCCTTAATCCTATTCGGTTGAAGACCGCCTAGCGATTAATCCCCGATTAATCGACCGCCTAAACCGATTTTCACAACACTGATATATATATATATATATATATATATATATATATATATATATATATATATATATGTATATATATATATATATATATATATATATTCACTACCCATTAGATGCTTATAAGGCATAAATTTTGTAAATTATATATGATATAACGTTAACATCAATGTAAAAATCATAGACATTGTTCTAATCAACTATGCATATGCCACAAAAAAGGAACAAAAGCCAGAGGGAACTAACAATTAGAGAAATCAATCAAAACAATTTTCCGATTTTGTAATTCATTAATTTAAAGTCAGAAATTCAGTCATTCATAATAGGTGTATTAGTGTGTCATGTTCATTAATCAGCAGTAACAATAATAATATAAAAACGAGAGGTCATCAGATTCAGAAATCATGAATGATGGAGTACTTGTTTAATTTCAGCTAATAGTAAAAAACGAAAGTGGGAGTGCAATTTGAAACGAGACGGAGTCCAATGGAATCGTATAACCAAGAAACAAAAAACTTCGTTTGAGCTTTGTAGTTGCCGCAAATTTGAAATTGAAACAAACCACAAGCTCTTGCTTGCTGCAAATCTATGTCGACCCATTATTAGCCCAAATGCAATTTTTAATTTTAAGAATATTTTAATACGTGTGCTTGTTTCATTGAAAGTTGGTACTTTTGACATCCCTATTTTGGATGTGCTTGTTTCATTGAAAGTTGGTACTTTTGATTCCCAATTGAGGTCTAGAATACAAATTAATTTTTTTTTTTTTATTCAAACTTATTTTGAACATCTAAGCTTTGATTTTTTTGAACGGCATCTAAGCTTTGATGAGTACCAAATGTTTTCTTCTTTACTAACAAGCTTTATCGTTTTAAGTGTTTTGTGAGTTTTACATTTGAACAAAATGACATGTTCGCACAATTACGATAGAGCCCACACATGAACAGACTTCCAATCGAATATCAAAATAGATTTGAATTACTTGAAAAATAAGAAACGATGAATATTAATGAAGATAGCAAAACCATGAACTTGCTCAATAAAAATAAACACATATTAGTCCACGTTGATTTGCTTGCACAACTTGCTCTACATGCAAAATGTCCAATTATATATTTATGCATGCCTAAAACATTTTCCTTACTACCAACATGTTTTTTGTTTTCATTAAGTCCATGCATGTATTGTGTTTATATGTGTAAACATGCTTCTTAATTTAATAATAAAGCCATGTATGGTTTGTGTGTACATGATTTGTCTTAAGATGCAATTATATATTTATTTCTTACAAATATGGCAAGTAAAGATATTATGAGATAATGTTTTTTAAATTAATTTGTTAGTTAATTCATGCGATACTCAATATATATTTGTGCTTAGTGGTTCGTGATTGAGTTAATGAATTACTTATGGTGCTATTAGTAATAATTAATTAATGATAATACACCATGCACATACTAGTTGAACTTTATGTTTTGTAGTGAAATTGTAATTCAAGAGAAACTGAGAAAGTAAAATTTTCATGATAAATATTGATTATGTCAAATACTCTTTGTACGCCAAATTTGTAGCAAATGATGTACGTAAATTTACATCACAAAATGAAATTGTTCACACTCAAAATCTGATCACTGTGTTTTTTATTTTTCCCATCCTCCAAAATAAGTTTTTCATGGCCAATTTGTCAAATTGTGTGTTTAGAACTCATAAAAGATCTTCTGTACCAATCTTTTACTGCAATAATAATTGCTTTATTTTAAAACGTCTTTCTATCAGTGACGGAGCTTGAACATTTATTTTGGGGGGCCGAAAGTATAATATACATGAAAATCGGAGAGCGGGGGGGCCACAGCATAAGTTTTATATTTTTAGGCTAAATATGTATATAAACTAAAGTGGAAGGGCTATTTCTAACAAAAAAAAAATTCAGGGGCCCACAGCCCCCCTTGCCCTAAGCAAGCTTCGTCCATGCTTTCTATCCAGATAGCAATCAGCTTACAAAGCAATCACTTTTATAGGTGATTTTTATTGTTTATAGGAAAGTGTTTTATAAATCCATGATATAAAGGTCACTAAAAACAAGTATTGCCTTTGTAAGATTCTTGTTATGATAAATAAATGTAAAATCTACATAACCTCTAGATGAGTAGATCCTAAATGCTTTTATAAGTTGGAGTCATGTATTGCATTTTTCACAAAAGCTCCTTAAATATTTTAATGTGAGGTTTCCAAAGTGTTAATTATCTCCATGTACAGTGAACCTTCGCGTGTTTGGCACGGAGCTTTTGGAAGCGTTTGAGAGCTTCTAGCTTTTAGCTTTTGACAAAACGTTCTAGTTTAAACAAAAAGCTTTGTTTGGTAGTACAAGCGTTTAGCTTTTAGTTTAAACAAAACGCTCCAAATCTAAAAGCTACTTCATGTAGCGTTTAACAAAACGCTACTGAGCTTTTGAAATCAATTTTCATAATTACCCTTAAAATATATTTATATATTTATTTATTTTTAATCAATTGTCCTTTTATGTAATTTTATATATTTCAAAAGCTTCCAGCTACATTTGTCAAACACTCATATAACAAATAAAAGTTGCAGCTTCCCGCTACCCGCTACCAGCTACCCGCTACCCGTTTCCAGCTAATAGCTACTTTTGTCAAACACGCTCATAAACTAAAATACTTCAAACAAATTATCGAATCACATTGTACTTTTCAATTTTGCTACCTAAAGCCCATCTACATTAATAAGTAATAATTATATCAATAGCTATATAAATAAACAAATTATCGGATCATATGAATACCATGTATGAATTTTCAAATAACAAACCATTTATCTTTTAGCAAATGACATAAAAGACGTTATTTTTTATAGTCTTCTTTTTTTGTCATAAAAGCCCTCAATTTTACTCGAAATGGTTGGTTATGCCCAAAGTCGGATTTTTTGTGTGATCATGCCTCAGATACCTAATAAATTGTTCAGCTTTGCCCCTTAACCGGATTTTACCTTCAAATGTCGGTCACCACTTGCTGATTGGGTGAAGTTGCTGACTCACACGTGACGTGGCTGGCCAAGGCGTCAGCTTTGCTGCCTTTTTCCAGGGAAAAAATAAAGAGATGAAAATGGAGGAAGTGGGTTTCGAACAAGAGTCTTCACTGCACCAAAACAACTCGCTTACCACCAAGCTAAGGGACTTTGTTTGAAAACTATTCTCAAATACTATACTTATCATCTAACATGCTGATGTTATTATTATTATTATTATTATTTATTATTATTATTATTATAATTATTATTATTATTATTTATTATTATTATTATTATTGATATTATTATTATTATCATTATTATTATTATTATTGTTTATATTATACACGTTTATTCTTACGTAATTATACATTTTAAACATGTATTTATATATGTATAACGAAATGTATTTATATATATGTACAACAAATTTATATATATTGAAAACGCTTTTATATGTATTAAAAACTTTTTTATATGTTTAAATATATATAAAAATATTATTTATACATATAAATAACATTTTGTATGGTTTTTATATGTTTTTATATGAGTAAAAAAGTTTTTATATGTATAAAACACATTTTATATGTATAAAAAAAGTTTTTATACGTATAAATAACATTTTGTATGCTTTTATATGTATAAATAAAGTTTTATATGTATAAAAAAAGGTTTTTTTAATAAAAAATTATACATATAAATAACATTTTATATGTTTTTTAATACATATAAATATGTATATATATACATATAAAATCGTATAAATAACATTTTAAAACATTAATAATAATAATAATAATAATAATAATAATAATAATAATAAATAATAAATAATAATAATAACAACAAATTTTTCCAGAATAGTATAGATTAAATATATTAACTAAGGCATAAATACGTAAATTTCGTTGTAGCCTAGTGGTTGAAAGCCTCTTCCGTCTCTTGGGAGACCCGAATTCGAAATCCGTCCCTTTCCCCTCTTTTCGACTTTTTCTGGTTTTAAAAAGTGACGCTGACGTGGCTTAGAAGGTCAAAACTCTCCTAGTCATCAAAGTTCTTCCGGTCAACTTAGATAACCGGCCTTAGAAGGTTAAAACCGGATAATGGGCAAAATCTAACAAGTTTTCCTAAATGTTAGGGTATTAATGAACAAAAAAATGGACTTTGGGCATAACCAACTATTTCATGTAAATTTAGGGGCTTTTATGACAAAAACCTTTTTTTTTTTTTTTGATCATTCGCCATATCTTCTCGCGATACATGTTTGCCATGCTGAATCATAAAATACAATGTCAAAACCCTCAAAATTAAAAAAATGAAAACATTGTATCTTTAAAACAAAATTTGAAAAAAAAAAAAAAAAAACAATGTGTAAATCGAAATAAATGAAAAAACGGTGTATTTTGCCAATGAAAATGTCAGCACCAAATAAAATTAGAATATGCGATATTCAGTTTAAAACAAAAAAAAATACAATATAAAAAAACATAGTGTTTTTTTTAGTTTCATATGCCCTTTATCTTTCTAACAATTATCCCAAATTCCTTGAAAATCATTAATATGTTCTTCCTCTCTAACATGTTTATAATAATTATTATTCGGCATTTAATTTTTGTTAGATATATATGGTCCATATGGAGTTTTTGATTTAATCTTCTAAAAAGCTTTTATAAAGAAAGAGTACATTCTAATATATACGAAGACATAAAAGACCGTGTCTAGCCTATAGGTGACCCAAACATTTGCTATTAAAAAGTATACGAAATATGTATTAAAAAAACTAGTATTTTGCATGCCGTGCCTTACTACGGCGCCAACACGTTTTATTAATTGAATTTTGACGAATGTTTAGATAAAAATTAGATATTGTTGTATTTGTTGGTAGGTAAATATACAATGCCGATACCACTCTTTGTGGATTGGGTTCACGAAAGTTTAGAAAGTCAATGAGATGAAAACGATATTTTACAAAGTTCAAAGTCGAGGAGGTCAAATTGACAGTTGACAGAGTTAAGGGACACATACATAAAAATAAGTAAGGTTTTGTTTAAGTTAACAAACGTAAGTTCAGATAATAATAATAAAAAAACGTATTATATGTGATCCACCACATACATAGAAAGTGACGAAGTGTACATAAAAATAAGAACATAAACTTAAAAAAAATATATAAATAAATAAGTTGAAATGTAGACAAACTCGAATTTATACTGACACGTACATAAAGTAACGAAAGTTATATATTTACATCGAAATGTTAACCACCTTGAATTTATATCGACACATATATAAAAAAAGCACGTAAAAAAAAAAATTATTAGTTAACGAACGAAAGTTATTAAGGAAAACCATATTATATATATATATATATATATATATATATATATATATATATATATATATATATATATATATATATATATATATTACTAGGGATAAACAGGAAAGTTAGAAAATGAATGGGTAAAAATGACATATTATAAAGTTAAAAGTGGAGGCGACCATAAAAAAAATGGCTAATGTCATAAAAACCCTTAATTTTTCAAGAAATGTTCGGCTTTACCATTTGGTGTCTTTTGGGCTCACTAAAGCCGAAAGTTTGCGTAAATTTTATTTTTTTATTTTTGCCATTTTAGCAGGTTACCGATTACCAACTAGTCACCTACACATGACTTGAAAACTTAAGGGTAAAATGAATATTTTTTGAAAACTTTCGGGCTTTATGACATTAGCCCAAAAATATATAAAAATATTTTTATACGTATTTAAACGTATTTATATATATTTAATTGTATTTTAAAAATATTTATCATATCTTTTTGTTAACAATATGTATAAATCATATAGACGATGATTAGACTAACGTTGAGATGTTTCCTTCAATTTCAAAAATCAAAGTTTTGAAGGAAAGTGTGTGAGCCCGTAGACTCAAACCCATAACCACCGATGAAGAAAGTCAACGCCTCTACCAGTACACCAACATGACTTTTTGGTTCTTTCTACAATATATATATATATATATATATATATATATATATATATATATATATATATATATATATATATATATATATATATATATATATATATATATATATATATATATATATATATATATATATCGAATCTTTATGTATACAATATCTATAAAAATATTTTTATATGTATTTAGACATATAAGACCTCAAATATACATATAAAAAAGTATACTTTTTAAAGATATAAATTATTTTTAAATATACAAAATACTTATAAATAAATTTAAATATATATAAAAATATTTTAAATACATATTTATACATATAAAATTATATAAAAACATTTTTATACATATAAAAACATATTTAAACATATAAAAATTGTTTTATAAAAATTTAGACATATTTAAGATATTTATATATATACATTACATATAAAAACCTGTTTATATGTATTTATATATAAAAAATATTTAAAGGTATAAAAACCTATTTTTAAAGATATAAATATATTTAAAAGGTATAAAAAGAGTAGTTTGTACAGTTATGTTTATTTATAAGTATTTCGTATGTATATATATATATATATATATATATATATATATATATATATATATATATATATATATATATATATATATATATATATATATATATATAGGCCTAGGTTATTCTATTCAAACTAAGTATTGTGTTATTGTATACATAATTGTGGGTCAATCATTTTACTTAATTTTGGAAAGTGAATAATACATATTATTAAATTAAATATAATTAAAAAATACCAACTAATTTCATTCTAAGGGTATTTTAGTCAATTAACATAAATTTAAAAAAGGAAAATTACATATTTTAAGGAAAATAGATTCTATTAATTTTAAAAATCTGATTGTATAGATGATAATTCTCCTAATTCGAAAATTCTGACGAAATATGTTTATCAATATATTGAAAAATAACAAATATGATTGAACCATACAAGAATTACACATTCTGACATAATTTATATTTTGATTTAATGAACTTCTTGAAAATAACAAAATTTTGGATACAAGTTTAAAAAAATTTCATTACATTCTTAGAAAAGAAAAAAAAAATTATATACTATTCTATACGAATGTTACACTTATTAATAACACAAAAAACACAATATATGAATCATTCTACCGGAATATACTATTACATATATTTTTTTTCATTATATTGTATATTATTCTGGTAGAATAATTCATTCTTTTTGGAAGATTGGTGGTCATTGTTCATCTTCATCCCATACAATGTTCATCTTCAAGATTCTATTCTCACAGAATCAGAATTCAAGATTCCATTCCAGTAGAATGTTGTAAGTTTCATATGTACCATGTTTTGCTTTGATATCTCTCGTTTCGTACCTACAAAAAATAATGGTATTCAACACTTGATCATTATTAACCAACAATATAAGATAAAATTCAAGCATAAAATTCAAGCAAACCAAAATAAAGTCACGCAAAAACCATTAAAGAGAAATGGATTCGTGATTCCATTCCAACATAATTAGAATTCATGATTCCATTCCAACATAATTTGATTCGCGATTTCATACAATTCGTGAACAAATGCCAACATAATTAGAGGAACTGTTTGTCTTTCTGTTTGGATGGAAATAGAGGAACTGTTTCATTCAAGCATTTCAGCGAACAGTTGGTGGGCAGAATCTAAATATACATAAGCATGTATCTCAAATAATAGGTACACATACACAGAGTTAAAACAAATTACAGCAAGATGCTTGTAACACGAAGTGGTTTTGAAAGATTTTATTGATGTTTGATGACTATCTAAACATCAGGGTTAGTTGGGTTTATCGAGACATTTTTTACCTGTCGTTGATCGGGACTGCCGAAACAAGGGGGAAACACCGGGATTGTCGAGCAAACACCACCGAGACCCCCATTTGATTCCTTATTCTAACCGGGAACTTTTCTGACTTCTTCATCTAACCCTCCCTGCTTCGCACTTCAAAGCCACAGAGGACGAAAGCAGCCCCGCTGCTTCGGCCCACGTCCTTCTTCGATCTAGACGACCATCAGAGCACGTCATTCGGGTGCGATGGGTCTGCAATCGTCGGTTTATAGTTGCGATCAACAGTGGCTACGTGGTTGGAGAACTGGAATGGTTTAACGAGGGGATCAACAGTCTGTTGCTCAATTTAGGGTTTTCAGAAATTGGTTTTTATAGAAAAAGGGGAACGAGATTTAATAAAAGTCAATACCATGATTATAGGGATTATTTTTGGAAGTTATTGAACAAATTACTAAATTACCCTTATTTATTTATTTAATTATTTAATTTTGATTGGCCCACATTTATGCATACAATAACACAATAATTAGTTTAAACAAATAAACCTAGCTCTCTCTCTCTCTCTCTCTCTCTCTCTCTCTCTCTCTCTCTCTCTCTCTCTCTCTATATATATATATATATATATATATATATATATATATATATATATATATATATATATATATATATATATATATATACACACACGGTTTTATATGTTTAAATTGATATAATAAAATTTCATACATATTATAAATATAGAGATATGATAAGTATTTTTAAAATATATTTAAATACATATAAATATGCTTTTTATATGTTTAAATACGTATAAAAACGTTTTTATATATTTTTGGGCTAATGTCATAAAAGTCCTTACATTTTGAAAAATTATTCGTTTTTATCCTTAAGTTAAGTCACGTGAAAGTGATATGTTGGTAACCTTGTAACCTGCTAAAAAGGCAAAAAAAAAAAAAAAAAAAAAAAAAAAAAAAAACTGCAAACTTTCGGATTTAGTGAACTCAAAAGACACAAAAGAGTAAAACCAAACATTTATTGAAAATTTAAAGGCTTTTATGACATTAGCCCTAAAAAAAAGTTAAAATTGTCAAGTAAAGATTATGACTGAAAAAATAAAAAAATAATAAAAAAGGTTGAAATTGCCGACTAAAGATTTACACAACAAATTTTTGTTATACACAACAATTTATGCATGATAGAGTTGTACAATACAACAATTTAAAGCATCAATTGTTGTGTATGGAAAAAAATTGTTGTGTACAAATCATCTCTCAAATATTAGAACCATGAAATAACTAAAGATTAGGACAAAAAAGAAAAAAGAAAGGACCAAACTTGCCAACAATGTCACCACCGACATTACTTATTAATATAGATATAATTGTTTAAACATTAATGCAAATGATAAATCTTTTATTCTATAAACAAGACAACAAAAACCTTCCAAGAAGGAGAAACCGGTTATCCTTCAAGTGCTTTAACAGAATCCATGTTTAATTTCAGAAGAAAGGCACCAGTCAAGCACGAGCCATGTATGACAATCAAAAAGAAAAAGATTTTTGTGATTTATATGGGAATGTCATTTTCCATAAAAACCAATAACTTATGGGGACCCACTGCTTCGATAGCGATGATAAATCTAGGTTTTAAATTGGTGGAAATTCAGAAATTCGTTGCTTTTGGTGAACTTCATTCAACTATAAAGATGTGAAGGTCCGAATTTATTTATTTATTTATTTATTTTGAAACGGCTAATAAATTATATATAAAGAAACCTCCAACAATTAGCAAGTAGCTAAGTCTGTGGGAATAGGAACATCATTACAAGAGAAAATGATCAAAAGAAGAACTACTTGTTTCCGCCCTATTACCACACCTATTCCCTCTATGTTTATACCATTCAAATATTTGAGCAATATAAGATCTGCAATATTTATGGCAGAAGGTTTCGCCTTTTTAAATATATGTCATCTAGAGAGTGGAGTATTGAATCATGTTTAATATCTCTCTTTTCTGAGGATAGTTACCCCAAGAAGTTGTGAAATCTAGACAATCTTTTACATTTGTATAAACCCTGTTTTGAATTGTTCTTGTGAACTCACACTCAACATGAAGATGGTTTACTGTTTCATTTGATTTCTCACATAATGAACAAACCATATTTGGACTGTTATACCCATGAGAGTATTTGGAATTCTACCCAGAACCGCCCTCCAAGCAAAACACCTAACTTTTAGAGGAATGGTTTTTGACCAACAAATTGAGGGGTTAGTATATTGGGTGATCGTTGAGTCAATCAATTTTCTCATGATTTTTACTAAATACTTTCCATTAGAGTTTAGATTGAATTGGAACCCATATTTTGAGGTGGAGTTTAAGTTTTGTTGACCAAAGAGAATGTAGAACTCCTGTAATTCCAATTAAGGGATTGTTTCCAATGTAGATGATTTCCATTGCCACATGAAATCCCTATTGCATAATTTATCCATGAGGGAGCATCTATTGTTTGATTCATGTTGGTATAGATTGGGGAAACGATTTTGTAAAGTTTCATCACCACACCAGATGACTTTCCAAAATAAAATGTGAACCTTTGAGTCTGGATTGAGTGAAAACAATTCTGATGGATTCAAATTGAATTTGTCCAAGAATTCGACAACTTTTGATATATTCCCCATACCCCTGTTGTGTTTTTCCTTGCCAGATATATGGATGGATGACATCTCAGATTATGTAACCTGACAATGACATCATCCCACAATCTATTCTGCTCATTTTTCAGTCTCCACCACCACTTTGTTAAAAGAAAGACGCTCTGTGCTTTTAAAGAACCAACTCCAAGTCCTCCATTTTTTCAACCACCACTTTTGACCAATCCACCCAATGTATTTTCCTTTTCTCATCACAACCTCCACATAGAAACCTACATCTGAGTTTTCCAAGAGTATCCACGATGCTTTGAGGGCCCTTGAATAGTGATAGGTAGTATGTAGGTAGGATTCCCAAGACAGATTTGACTAGGGTTAACCTACCTCTTAATGATAAAGTCTTCGCTTTCCACGCGGATAATTTGGATTGGAATTTGTCCACTAAAAGCTTCAAGTTACATTTCTGAAGCATGTTTGCTCCAACTGGAACCCCTACATAGGTGAATGGGAATGAACCGTTTAAATAGCCAAGTACTTTTGCCATTCTGTTGAATTCCAATTAGTGTTGCCAACACTAAACAAGCGAGATTTATGAAAGCTAACTTTCAAGCCCGAGGATATTTGAAAGCACTTGAGTATGCAAGATAGATTTTTTATGCTATGTCTATTCCATTCACCTACAAATATTGCATCACCAACGTAGAAGAAGTGGGAAATTATGGGTCCATTGTGTGGTAGTTTTATACCCTGAATTAGATACTTTTCACAAACTCCTTTCATGGCGATGTGCAAGCCCTACATAGCCAAGATGAAGAGAAAAGGCAAGAGAGTGTCTCCCTGTCTAACCCCTCTCGAAATGGGGAACTCCTCGGTACTAGTATTGACGGCCTTGAGGTAGATAGACATCATTTGCTTCCATAATCCATATGTTCCATCACCGAGTCTAGGTAACCTTAATTAATTGAGTCGAATGCTTTTTCAAAATCTACGTTGAAAATGAACATCTGCTTTTTTGCTTGTTTGGCCCATGATAAAATCTCATTCATAACGAGTGGTCCGTGTAGGATATTCCTTCCTTCTATGTACGCAGATTGAACTTCATCAACAATTGATCCAATGACTCATTTCAATCTATATACTAAGATTATGGCGACGATCTTGTAAAGACATCCAATTAGACTAATTGGTCTATAATCAACAAGTGAAGTCGGATCAACGAATTTTTCCCTCATTGAATGTGTAAGGCTTGTTTCTAACTTTTATTTGTGGGTTTTTGTGAGGTACCTAGGTAAGAAAAGTTGGCTATGTGTAACATACACGTTCAGTTATCGTGTTTTGTTAATTAAAAAATGAATATTATTAAATATTATATGGTTTTGAGCATTGAGTTCTAACAAGATAGTTTTATGATATTTGAAGTAAAACTATGTTTAGAATCATTCGGAAAGTATTGGAAGTCTTATGAGATTCCAATCAAAAGTCAACTATTGAAATTAACGAAAATATAAAGTTAGAAATAAGTAAAAATAATGTTATTGAAAGTTGTAAAATATCTCGTTAGAAACGTTTAGGCGAAAACCTCATCGAAATCCGAGTTATAACGAAGAAGTTATGACTTATTGAAGTTTCGCGACAGAACCGACACGACGCCATATGACGTAAAAAGTGAGTTTACGATAAACTACTTTTTAGCTTAAGTGATCTAAATGAAATTCGTAGTATTCATTAAACCGATAATTTTCATAAAAAGAACGTCCAAATCTGACTGCGTATGATGAAGTTATGATTTTTCTAATAATCAGCATAACAGTACACAACCCGAAACTCGAAATAAAGATCGAGTGATTTTTAGCCGACACAACCTAAATGAGAATCAAAGATCTCGCCAATAGTAGTACAACGGTAAAAAGACAGACGAAAACGGACATCGAATGAAGAAGTTATGAATTTTTAACGAACTTTTCCTGTCCCAGCCCGTTAAAAATATAACATTAAAAATAAAGTCCAAATTAGCCGACGGAGTCTAAACGAAAGTTGTAGAGTATAATCTCACCTACGTGTGGATATAAAGAACGTCAAAAACGGAGCTCATATGCGAAAGATATGAATTTTTGAAGTTTTGGGCACAAACTTCGAGGTTGGTCTGAAGCCGTAGGCCTGTCGAAAAAACCCGAAACCCGTTCTACCTACCCGACCCGTTCCAAATTCGGATAGAATGGGTCGGGTAGAACGAGTAAGGGGTATGAACATTCGGGTAATATGTTAACCCGATAATAATATAGGTCAGGTTTTAGGTATGAATATTTATTTTCGGGTATACCCGAATTCATTTTTTAAATAATACCAAATATACAATGCAGTCACGTACACACACTTCAAATAAAACAAAACCCTTCGTTTCCTTCTTATGAACGACGGCTCGACAGTCGACACAAACTTGCAAAGGGAATAAGACGTTGAAGCTGAAGTCCTGAACCGTCATCACAATTCTCAGTTTCTCACTATCGCACGGAATGGAATTAAAAAAGTACATAACATATTATAATGATTTGTATTGTTATTATATATGTACTTGTTAATTGTATGGAGTATTTTCCTACCCGATTCTTTATTAAACCAACCAACATGTAAAAATAAAAAAAAATATCAATAAATGTCATTTAAGAAATTTTCGGGTATACCCGACCCGACCTCAAACCCGAATACCCGAAACCCGAATTATAATATAGGTCGGGTATCGGGTATTATTTTCTTAAGGAAATACCCGTTCTACCCGACCCGTTCTACCCGAAACCCGAAAATTTTACCCGTTCGACACCCCTATGAAGCCGTACGCCCAGCATACACGAGACTACGCCCAGCGTACTTCACACGTACCCGATCTGGAGTCAGCCACGTCGCCATTTCCTTCGCATGAAGACACCTATCACCCGCTGATGACACGTCCGAGACCTAAGAACCGAGCAGGTGCCACGCCTCGTACGCCCAACGTACTCCGAGGCTTCGGCCACCTATAAAAGGGGTGCGAGATCTCCGAGTTTAGTTTACATTTTTGAAATCTCTTTCACTCTTTATTCTCTTTCTAGCCTATCCCAACACCCCCCCCCCCCCCGAAGCCTATGGAACTACCCCAACACCCGAAGCAAGTCCCGACGCACCGAAGATCCCGAGAAAATAATATTTTCAGTCGAAACTCTGCCCACACAAAGCCCGGATTTCAGCTAAAACTCTCGGTTTCGTCAAAGAAAGTCATTTTTAGACACGAAGTGCTGCCCAAATTACCATTTTATCAATCGGTTATTTCACGGTGAGTTCAATATAGGGACAATTGTATGTTATGTGTTATATGTGCAATGTGCTTTCCCGTGTTATTATGATAATGAGTTATACATTTGACCACGAAGTGAATGACTAAGCATCACTTGGGTATTGGTATGTAGCCTTTGACCATGAAGTGAATGATTAAGCATCACTTTGGCATTGGCAGAAGGCTAGGTAGGGCTAAAAGCCTGTACATTGCTAGCAAAATGTTAATTCAGAAATCGTTTATTTTCTATGCCACGTGAGCTGAAGTCTTATTGATGTATATCATGTTGAAATTCTTGTATTTCATTTATTGTAAATCTTTGAATCAGATTATTCGTTGATATGGAAAGTCTGTCATATGATACTCATCTGCCTTTGTTGTTCTTTGTCCCTCTTTGCTTCTGTCATATTGATATATATATATATATATATATATATATATATATATATATATATATATATACTAGGTTATAACACGTGGAAACCACGGTAGATATGTTTAAAATTATTATATAGACAACAGATCAACAACATTTCAATGAACTAAAAGGCAACAAAACCATTTCAATGAACTAAAAGGCAACATCTGTGAAGAAAAGCAAAAAAACGACATTTGTAGAATCACACAAGAACCAAGGGCAAAACCGTCCACCAGGTCAAAAAAAACTCACCAACAGCTAGAAGAAAGTAAGAGCAAACCAACAAATGTACATCCCATGAACTATTAAGCAGTAACACCTGTGAAGATTAACCATAACCACCCTCAACATAAGCATGCAAGACACAAGGGCAAAATTGTCACTAACATGCTTAAAGTAATGATAAAATAAATGAAATAGGATGTTTAGTAATAAAATGCTATTTTTGGGTGGCATCAAACCATTTCACATTTATTTTAATTTTTACTTATTAAAGCATTAGAGTTTAAAAGTAAAATGCTATTTTTGGGTGGCAGATTTCAACGTATACCCAATTATAATATTGTACCTTAAAAGTAGAATGCTATTTTTTGGGTGTCAAGAAATACCCAATTATAGACATACATATTAATATTTATTATCTTTCAAGAAATACCCAATTATAGACATATATCTTAAACTGAAAGTAACTAATAGATAAGGTATGAAAGCACATCTGAAAGTTCTTTTTTTAATTGCTTTTAAATAACTTAGGCTTATTATTGTTTTTAGGGATTATACTGTTCCTTGATGCAATTACTTGAGGTTGGTTTTTTTCATGCATTACAAAGGTTTTGTTATATTTGTTTATTTTATTTTTTTATTGTTAAAGCATCGTACTTTCAATGTACAATGTTAAATTGGCGTAAAAAATAGGACATTGTTACTTTATTTATGTATAGTAATTTAACTTGACTTGTTTTTTGATGAAGATGTTTTTTTAACTGAATTGAAAAGGCCTCCTTCGGGTTTTTGAAGTCCTTCTGTCTCCAAAGACAGACGATTCTAACCTTGATGGTGTACTCATCTTTGAAGAGATCCATGTCTTTAAGGAGAGTGATACTTTTTGAATCCATTAATCTGTAGTTAGAAGTAACAATTTATTAGAAAAGGCAATGTGGTAGATCATAGATGTCTATTTTCATTCCAAATGCATTCCTCTTGGTTATGTGTGTTATTACAGAGATGGTTAGCTTCAAGATAAAACAAAATTTCAAGACATGTGAATTCATAAGTCATATATGTCAAATAAAGATATGGACAAGTAAATACCAACATATTAACATATATTAGCATGGAAAATATCTCAAAGAATTTTACAAAATAAGCAAGTTGTTGACAAATAATCAAATGTTTTGCTTCCATTTTCGTTATTCTTGATTAAATCGCATGGTTATTTGTATACACTTTTAATCTTTATCTTTTACTGTATTTGGGTTTTCCTTTTCCCTGAATGGGAATTGGAATATTTGTTTAGTTTACTTGATAAGAAGCATGCAAACCTTTCAGTGTTTTAAGAAAATTTAGAAAATCATTAAAAAAACCATGAATTTGTAAAACCATTAATCTACGAGCTTAAAATCTTACTTAGACATTTCATCAAACAGTTAATCTACGGACTTAACTTATAGAATATTTACACAAACATAAAACATACTAAATAAATGTTACTAGCAGTAAGAAGGATCAAACTCACCACCTAAAATCTCATAAAAAAGATGAATTTACAAAAATTTAAATCCCAACTCCAAAAAATTCTGGAACAAAATAGGTAAATTAAAGAAAGATCGAACCTATAAAAAAGCAATAATGGTGACTTCAGGTGAATTGGATTCCTTCTGGGTGGGGGAAACGAACTCTGAAACAGATCATCCAAACACATTCCGAAGACAAATATATAGATCAATTGCCTACAGAACTATCACACCATTGAATGAGAAATTTATCTTACCTATTTCACACCATTGCAGCCGATAATAGATCTAGATTTCATTCTCATTATCAGCAAAAGAAAAAAACAAAAGAAAAAAAACAAACCCGAGATATAAAAAAAATCAAACGTGAGATATCACAAAAAAAGAAAAACTGAACCTGATCCAAGAAAACACACATCAAATTATGTTTAAAAATGTTATAGCCAATACATCAAACAAAACACATCGAACCTAGTTCAGGCAACACAAATCAATTTAGGGCTAAAAACCGAAAATAAAAATAAAAATTTGAACCTGGTTCAAGTTATGAACTACATGAGAGCGAAAAAAAACCCATCTCAAAGCCATCAGAGATAACGATCAAAAAGCAGACGAAAACATTATGCTAAATTTGTGTGAATTCGTTTAGAAATGCAATCGACATCCTTAATCATTAGGCAATTCTAATAAAAAGGGAAAATTAGAAATCAGGATCCCTGATTTGTTGCCTAAAATCTCTTAGCTGATTTATAAGGATATTAATTGGGATATTAGATTGGTAAACATACGTATTTCAAACTGAGAGGGTGAAGATGAGTGGAAACAGAGATCAAAGCTGGGCGGGAAAACCAGTCAAAGATTTTATGTGGTAGTGACACGTGTCATAGTGGTGGCTTAAAAAGTGTCATGTGGCAGTTTAAAGAGTCTTTTATTAAGAATATATATATATATATATATATATATATATATATATATATATATATATATATATATCATAACGTTATATTGTAACTGTTATTGAACTCACTAAGCGTCACCCGCTTATCTCTCTCAATGTTTAACTATTGCAGGTGATAAACATTCAGAATAGTAATATACTGTAAGAAGATGTAAAATAGTTAATATTATCACTTTTGTATTTAGTGTATAAATTCCTGGGAAATTATATAATATATAAAACTTTGTAAAAATTCTTAATAGTTGGTTTGTATCCAGTCTTTTGATAAATATCCAGACTTTTGTAAATTATATTATGAATATGCATGTAGCATGTTTGGAGTAATATTGTAAAGTTTAGAGAATGGGTTCTCTCACTGTGTATTTAGATATTAGTTTTTTTTAATTATTTGAACTTTGTAAAATACAATAGATAGTGACATCAAAGTTCCTTTTTTGTGGACATTGAACTTTACAACTTAAGAATAATTCTTTTTTGTCTATTCTAGCTTAACTTCTTAAACAAATTCGGCTCTGATTCTATTGAATAGGGCAAGAAAGCGACTTGTCGGCTCAGTCACGAAGGAATACCAAAGAGCCTAAAGAGGGTGTTTGAAACTTAAAATGCAGTTAGATAGAGAACTATAAGATAATAAGATAATATGGATTCTATGGGTGAGAAGGCATATGACTCTTGTTCCAAACTAGTAAAGAGTAAGGGACAATCAGTTGACTATTTCACTCAAACTCACTAGCAACTCCATGAATGAGCGACCCCTCATCATCTTACGATGAGAAGCAGATTTATTTTGTGGTAAACCACAACGAGTAAGCGAGATAGGGTGAGGTAAAGCCTCGGTCAAAGGAGTCTCCGTAAAACCTCATCAGACATGTAGCGGAAGTTGATAGAAAGGGACGAGATCACTTTAATGACATTGAGCTCCAAATCTATTGACACCTCGATTTAGTTTAAACAATTATATATAAACTATAAAAAATGTAATAAATAATAAAAACAAGAAAAAACAAGAAGAATCTCATTCCTATCATTAAATCACAAATCGTCTGAATGGAATAATTAGTTTTTGGTCGGTTTCATCCTCATGCTCTATGAATCATTCGGATTCATTAACCCATATAATAATAATAAAATATAAGATAAAAGTATTTTCCTTTAAATAAATGACCTATGTTATAATGTTACAACCAATCAGTTTCAAAGTATAGTTTCAAGACTTCTACATTAGTCAAGACTTATATGGAATATTCTAAATTTTTTCATAAAAATCTAAAATTTGTCTACTCAAATATTTGGCTTTCTTATGTTACCATCACTTCAAGTAAAGATAAGTCATTCTTTTTATTATTTGTACATATCCTATAAGCTGTATACTTCTCCTTATAAACATTCTTAAACTAATACAAGCTTCTCTCCTATTTGGTTTTCCTTGTTTTGACTTGTATATGAAAAAGGTCATGCCAACTGAATTCAAAAATCGAGTATCTGGTTGTTTTAGTTTTATTATTTTATTATTTTATTATTATTTTTTTAACGGTAAATCTAATTCACTTTTAAACTATTCATGATTTCACATATATTCTATAGGAGACTTAAAACCTCAACATTAATAAGGAAAGGTAACATCTAATTATTAATAAGTAAAGGTAACATCTAATACAACCCATCTAAAAGCCATTTAATAATTTTATATGTCTCACAAGTTTATCATAACTTTATATACGGATACTTATACACAGATAAAAATTACAGTTTTCGGCTCGAAATAAAAACTATAAATTGAATCTCATATTTTGGTTACCAACTATTTTTATCAATATACTCATATTATTGTATAATAAAAGATTAAGTTGAGAGAACCATTTATTTAAATACAAGCTTATAACATATATTTTTTTTAAAAATCAAAATTTTAAATTAAAATATGTTAAAGTCACGTTTTTATAGTTTACCCAATAAAATAACATTTTAAATGTTACTCTAAACCACCCAACCAAAAAGACATAAACGAATTCGTTGAGAGCTTAACTCTTAACTTCAAGTCACAGGAACCTTGATCTTCTGTACCTGAACCACATGATAGTAGTTCACGTGTCACCTTTTCGATAAATATAATCAAACCCGTGACTTTATTTGTGGTTACCTTTACCTAAATCACCGGCAGTAACTTTAATCCAATTGTACCTTGCGAAACACCTAATCATAACCCACCTTCTATACGGAGTCGCGTGTCCCGTTGTTATTAACAACTTCTGCGAAAAGGCGCCACCATAAGCCGCAGACAGAGTGATTGCAGAGAGAGGAATAACAGAAAGCTCAACTCTTTCTCTCTCTAACAATACATACACATTTTTGTATATATATATATATATATATATATATATAGTTTATCTTCTCAGAGCCAACCGGAAAAAGCAGCGATCAATGTAGGTAACATTATCATATTGAAGGATGAAATTTTATTATGATCGTAGTGGTTTACTGTTGCATTTTGATACGAGTGATCGATTTTGGTTATGTAACTTTCTTATGGATTTTGATCAGTTATTTTGTAATGTATGTGTACACGAGATTGAATAAAAAAGTAAACAGAAACGCACAAATATCATGTCGTTAAGTTCGGATTTTTTTCAGTTACGTGTGTGTTATTGTGTCAAGCAATTGTTTTCCGTGGAGTTTCGGTAACAATGAATCTCTAAAAAGTTCCTGGAATTACGAAGCGATTGCTTTGAGTTATCAACTTTGCTTTATTTATATGGAATCAAGCTCTGTTTCAGCGATCATAAGTCATAACATGTTTTGTAACGATTATCAATTCCAGGAAAAAGTTATAGATCTTTGGCAATCAAGAAGACGGAGTGTTTGAGGCGATATTCGATTCACACTGCTTGATCATCGCATTTCTGTTCCCAATCCAATGTATGTGATATCATTTACCCTGATTCATACCTTTAGATTTTAAATCCCTGTATTGCTTGAAAATTATTGTTTCTTTTGTAGGATCTGCTTCGAGTTTAGCTTGAATGCTTGATAAGCTAACCAGATGAAATGAATATGAGAAATTTATGCTAATGTCTTGTTATTTAAGAAGCGATTCTTTCTGATAAAGTGGAGTAAACAAATGAACTGGCTCCTGCAAACTGAAGATCCACGAATAAATACAGGAATACAGTATCAATCGAGTGAAAGCTTCATGGATTTTCTCGAAGGACTTACCTATGAGCATGTCAATTTCATATTTTCTGGTACTACATATCCTCAGGTAAATCATAAAGTCTTTATCAGTAATTAGTTCAGTATGATTTAGAAACTTTAAGGAACATAGATCTTACACCTTTATTTACTTGTTCATGTAGGAGATCACAAACTCTACAATCAACACCTATGCGTATAAATTTGGGTATTCCGAAGCTGGGACATTCTCATACTATGACTACTGTGATGATTATCCGATCTATAATCAGACAATGGGGAACAATGAATATACTAGACAATTGGATGTTAATCAGAGGACTACAACACAACAAGATGAACAATTAAGCTCGAGTTTTCACTCTAATCCAGCAGAGTGTGAGTAGTAGTGATTCGTTTCCTTTTTTTACAAAATACTCAAAAAATAAGAAGTTATAAAAATTTTGTACTTGTAATCCAGGTCTTGAGTGCAATCATAATCATGGTGTACATGTTTGGGAAGACAATGTTGATCTTGACAACATGACATATGAGGTTTAGCTTTTGATTTGAGTTCATGTGATGGTTTTAGATGAAATTTTATAAAAGATTGATGAAAGAGATGTTATTTTAAATTTTTAATTGCAGGATTTGATTGAGTTAGGTGAGATTGTTGGAAGTCAAAGCCGTGGTCTATCTCATGAGGCTATTTCCTTACTCCCCATTTCAAAGTTCAAGTGTGGGTTCTTCTGGAGAAAGAAATCCAAAGTTGAGAAGTAAGCATTTGGTTTGTGGATTTCGGTAGAATCTGATGGAATTGGAACTCAATTCCATTCATTCTCTTGTTTGTTAAAAGACCAAAATACCCTTATTATATATCCATTTACAATGATTAGAAACAGAGTAAGTTACATTTTTGGTCCCTAAATATAACTGTTCTTTTTTCCAATTTTGGTACCAAAATGTTTTTCCATGCAATTTTGGTCCTTATTTTAGGTTTTTTGCAAATAAAATGACTATTTTTGGGACCAAAATTGCAAATATCAGCTTTACTTAGGGACCAAAAGTAGTCATTTTATTTGGAACAAGGACAAACAGGTTACAAAAATCTCAAATAAGGACCAAAGTTGAAAAATGTCAGCTATACTCAGGGACCAAAATTGTAACTTACTCTTAAATAAATATCTATTTATAAAATATACTCAAATACCATTCCATTTCCCAATAACCAAACTCCTGATTAGCTTTGCTTTACATATTAATTCATTTGACATATTTCATTTGTTTATATTTACAGGTGTGTAATTTGTCAGATGGAATACAAACGAGGTGAAAGACAGATTACTCTTCCATGCAAACATGTGTATCATGGTGCATGTGGGAGTCGATGGCTTAGCATTAACAAGGTAAAATATGTTTATTTTTTTTTATTGATTATTTCATGAAAATTTATTGATCATGTCAAAGCATATCAGGCGTGTCCTGTTTGTTACAAGGATGTGAATGTGAATGTGAATGTGAATGTTGGTGGATCAAAAAGTGAAGAAAGATTTCGTAAGTGGAGATAGAAAAGGGATTCTATTCATATCTTTGCATCCATCTCCAATCCATAAATTTAGTTTCATCTTCAATCTTCGTTGTTACATTTTATTTTTTATTTTTTGTACTTTTATCAGTTAGGTCATGTGTTTTAAATAAGTGTTGCTATAGAAGATTCATTAGAGGGTTGTCTGATTGAGGTTTTGTATTTGAACATTTGGTTTCTTGTAAAATGATATCTTTAATTGGACTAAAGTCATTATTATCTCTTGGCATCTCTTTAGTCTGTAAATACACGTGGGCCATAGATTGGCACGTGATGAAAATGGTAGGTTCTGAAGCTGACAACGCAATTAAGCATCCTATGAGCTCACCTTCTTTTATATGGTCGACTGCTTTTACTGTTTACAATTGGTCCAGAATCACATGAATGAATGAATATCTTGGAAATGAAAAAATTACAATTACAAAAAGTAAATACTGCATTATTTTATTTTATTTTTTGTTTTGTTCTAAATTTTAAATGTAAATGATATGTCCGTCCATTCTTTGTCGTTAAAAAACATTGGTGGTCTAGGGTTTAGGGGGGGTTTGTTTTTCTGAAAAAGGTAAGTGTTACCTTCTATGTGGACTGCGGACAAACATTAAGACCACATGGTAGGGGCATAACAAGAACAGGAGATGCTGACCTGGATGCCCATAACGCCGTCTTAATGGGGGGAACACCGCCCCCCCCCCCCCCCAACTCGTTGCATCTCGTCGTGGCGAGTCTCGTGGGCGTTACGACGAATTGAAACGGCATGATTTTATATCGTTGGCTTTAATGACCGTTGCTATTGCATCTTGTTGCCCATTTCCCCACTTGGTTTTATACCACCATTTGCTTATGTGGCATGTGAGGTGGCACAACTTGGTGTTGCACCTTGTTGCCCACACCCAATGCTCTAAAGCAAAAGGCTCTTTGAATTTTAGAAGACCGTATAAATAAAAAGGTATGTAATGTAACTATGTATGACATATTTTTCCAAAAGACAAAAAAATAGTTTCTGATGTTTCTTTTTCCACCGCCACCACCTCTGTCAACACGACCATCTTTACTATCATCTAGAAATCAATGTGGCTAATGGGTGCATGTACATCTAGCTTGTTTGTTTAGTATCATCTATGTTAAATGTGGTTTAGTATCATTTAAACAGTCTGCAAACTTTAAAAAACATAACATTTTTTTTTTTTGCAGACTATGAACTTTTGGTCCAAATCTTCTGCAGATGTGGAAAAAGAAACATCTTAGATAGCTTCCCGACTAATGATAATTCTCATTAAGTGTCAATATATACAATTACAATGCAAGATAACGGGCCAAACTAAAAGGGTATTCAAAATACAACTATGGGCTAATTACAAATATAACATGTACATTAATACGTGAAACACCCATCCATAGGGTAATTTATAAGATCATGGCACCAAAATCACTTGGTGGTCTTGGAGTTGGAAGCCCAAGAGCATCAAACCTATCACTATTAGGCTAAACGGAGTGGACATGCTAAATCCACTCGCTAAGCCCCTTTAAACACCACCCCCTAGCAATTGCTAGGGGGGTCGCTATGGATGCATCACTATGTATACAGCGAGAAGAGAGAGAACAAAATGGTGTAATGTGATTGGTTGGAAGGAAAGTGGTCTGATCCATCATTTTGTATATGTAAATTTCATATTTTTTAATTAAAAAAAAGGTAATTTTACCCGATCACTTTGCCATTTCCCCTTTCCATTAAATTTGAAAAAAGAAAATCAAAAAAAGAAAAAAGAAAAATAGAGTGTTAGGAGTGTTACCACTTCCTACCAAATACTAAGAATTAGATGGTTAGAATGAAAAATGTTGTGACACCCAAAAAGATGATATGAGAAGGTGCTAGGAGTGTTACCACTCCCCTAGCCTTAGCTAAGTGGTGGTGGGAGGTACAAGTCTGATCCACTTGTAATTTGGCTACTATAGTAACGCCGATTCATTGCAACACTCGCTCTTAGAAATTCATTCCTGCCAAACTCGAAATTGCGGGTGTTTGGAAAATTATTGCTAAAGTTGTTTTTGAGTTTTCAACGTATTGACATTGCCGGTTTTATTTAAATGTGTGGTTGGTTGTGATGATACTGTATCTTTATAAAATGATAAATGGACCAACATAGACCCGCTTCACTCACACTTCCATGCCCCATTTGCCCATCAAGCAGATACATTGGAGGATCAATATGTTGGCATTGGTTTTGGAAGCGTATACCGGGTGGTATAATTGCAACTATCCCAATGTACCATTATAACTAATCACTCTCTATGGAAGGTGATTGAATGCAAAATTTGTACTCTGGATGATTATGTGTTTGATTGGAATCAACGGGTGCCAATTAAATTGAACACTTTTGCTATCCGCAAAATACCTACTCGATTAACTCTACCATCTCGTGGATTGGTAACATCCTCTACATACTGCCCTCTTTATGGAGTACATCAGGAAACTGCATCACTTATTGGTAACATGTGTTGTCCCTAATGCTATTTGGGAACAAACAGGTGCATAATGACTTCAATCCATCAATCAAAGAATCCCTTTCACTCTACAACCTGATTATTGGCTCCCAAGCAAATAAGAGAACTGTTAAAGCTATTGTGATGTCTTCTTGCTGGCTTATTGGCGTGCACACAATGAAAGTTTTCAACAAAACACAAATTTCTCATGACAAGATATTGACAGAGATAAAGGTCTCTAAAGGCGAACACGTTTGTGTGGATCAAAAACTGGAAAAATCTTCTTCAATTGAATTGGAATTCATGGCCTTTGTTTCCTTTTAATCTCACATGTTCTTGTATCATGTAACATGTAATAACTCGTTTTTTGAACCTATCTCGCTGGCTATTTGCTAGTTTTAATAAAATAGAGTATATATTTTATTGGAATCCGGCATAATAAATAGACAAAATTGTAAGAATGTTCTTTGTGGTATGTCAAAACTTGCATGTTTAGGCTAAAAAAGTTTGGACTAACATTAGTGGTTCAAAAGTTTTATTTTCTTACTTGGTCTAACTTGGTTTGAACTTTTTTGTAATGACAATTTTGCCCTTATTATTTAATTTTTCATTTTTATTTTATTACCAACAATTTTCCATTTTATAAATATCATCAAAATTTATAAAATATGTACTTTCTTGGAATTTGCTTAATAAAATACCATTACTTAAAAAAAAGCATTACTTTCTTGGAATTTGCCTAACAAATACCATTACTTTATTGCATTTTGTCTCGTTTGTACAAAAGAATAAAACGAGAAAGAACACAAAGAAAATCTCAACATCTTCTCCTTCCTCGTTGACTTGCTGATTCACTAGTCATCTTTCTCAGCTTCGTCACTGCTGGTTCATCCTCTATCATCGCTGTGTCAGGTCTCCTTGTGGTCCTGTAGGCAGCAGGTAACTATGAGTGCGCATTTTTACAAGTAAGTTTCAGATATTGTTAGACAATTTCATCTTATTAATCATAAATTACACCATAATCATTTGTTTATCTCGTTAACAGATCACTGAATTCTGTTTATTTCAATCACTGCTGTTTGGTTACTTCCGAGGGTTTGAAATTGAAACCTTAGAATTTCAAAGTTGAAAAGATCATCGTTGCTAATTTTGGGTATTCATAAACAGCCATGTCAAGAAACTTATTCCTGTTTTTTTTTTTTTTTTGTTTAGATAGATTAAGTGTTTGTTGATATCTAGTGCAAGCTTGAAATTTCCTAAAGGTATTGCAATTTCACTTATAAGAGATAATAGTGGATTTTGTAGTTGTTTGTAGAATGATATTTGGCGTTGATTTTGTTTGATGATTACTTGAGTGAACTTCAAAGGGATTTTATTTAGACAGTAGTATAGTAGGGATGTTTATGTGGAATAATCAAATCAATACAGAGACATTAAAAATCAAAATCAAGAATTAAAGCACACATATACACATTATGCACTATGAAGTTCATATGTATTATATTATTTTAATCAATTAAAAGTTTTATTTTGAAGAATTTCAAAGTAATACAATGATTATTATTGAGGTTCAAAATGGGTGATGAGATTTAAGTTGCATATTGTAAATATTAATAATTTGGATTTTATGTAGAGGCAACATGTATGGGTTCCTGACATTGAAGCACAAGTGAGGAAAGCCTGTGAAACCAACTTTCATAACCGATAACATGAAAGGGTGAAGGGTCATCAACTCATAACTCATAATGGTTGTTCTCTCTGAACTCTCAGAAGGATCTTCATCCTCTTCATCAACACATAGTCATAGTTCACAAACTCTTGGTCATAGTTCATCAACTCATGGTCATAAATATGATGTATTTTTAAGTTTTAGAGGTCTCGACACTCGTGATGGTTTTACTAATTACCTTTATGAGGCCCTTATGCATGCCAATATCACTACCTTCTTAGATGATGAAGAGATTGAAACAGGGGAAGATCTAAAACCGGAATTGGAGAGTGCAATTAAGGCATCTTGGGCTTCAATTATCGTTTTGTCTAAGAATTATGCTACTTCAACATGGCGCTTGGATGAACTGGTGTTAATCCTTGAGCAGCGTATGACATCCAACCATATTGTCATCCCTATCTTTTATCATGTGGAGCCCACCCATGTTAGGAAGCAACAAAGTAGCTTTGGAGATGCAATGGCTAAGCATAAACGGATGATGGAGGCAGAGACAAATGCAAGTAAAAGAAGTCAATGGGCTCAGAAGATGGATAGATGGAATAAAGCACTTATAGAAGTTGCTAATTTAAAAGGGAAGGATGTAAATGGAAGGTAACCATCCTTACTATACATCTAGTATTTTATTGAAAGTTAGTTCATTTAGATAAACCATTTTAATTTATTTTATATGTTCTCCCTTAAAAACCAAATTCTGAACTTTTTGCTATGCCTCTACTATTAGTTACACCATACTACCTTCACATCATAGTGTCTTTTATGATATATAACTTCTCTTACATGTAAGTAGCAAAGGATAACCTATCATTGTCAGTTTTTTCGACGCATGGAATAACACATGAATAGTTAAGTTTAAAGGTCTTGTAGAAACATAGTGATGTTAGGTGGTCCATTAGTGAAATCTTGTATCACATTGGTAGCTTTTGTCTTATCATGCATAAATATACATGACCTTACACATTTGATTATATGGTTATAATTGCAAATACAATATGGTTTTAATTTGGATCTTTGGATAAACCAAATTGCCAAATTTGGTTTGTTACTCTTGTGGATTGTGTTTTGTATTTCTTATTGAATCAAGTTTCAGGCTAGAGACGGAGTTTATTGAAGAAATTGTGAAAGACATCTACCGTAGATTACATATACCCTTAAGGAGTGTTCGACCACAACTTATTGGGATGGAGTTTTCCATTGAGTTCATCACTTCCTGGTTGAAAGATACATCCTCACATACAGCAGACATACTCACTATTTTGGGCATGGGTGGGATCGGGAAGACATCTTTAACCAAATATGTCTATGAGTTACATTGTCGTGATTTCCACACATGTAGCTATATTGAAGATATTAGTAGAAGATGTGATGCAAAGTTTAATGGGTTGCTTGACTTACAAAAACAATTATACGATGACATTTCAAAGACAAGTTCATTTGAATTTCATGATGTTTCAATATACACCTCAAAGATAGAGAATGCATTAGCCCGTAAAAAGGTGTTTCTAGTTCTTGATGATATCGATAGTCTTGATCAATTGGATGCGTTACTTGGAAGCAAAGGTTTTCATCCCGGAAGCAAAATTATAGTAACCACAAAGGACTCATGGTTGACAGAGAGTTGTGCATTATTCAAATCAAATATTATTAAACCGAAGCATGTAGAGCACATGCTTCGAGGCTTACATGAGAATGCATCACTACAACTTTTGTGTTTTCATGCATTCATGCACAACCATCCCAAGGAAGGTTATGAAGAAGTGTTAGATAAACTTGTGAAGTATTGTGAAGGGCATCCACTAGCTCTTGAAGTTTTGGGCAAGTCTCTACATAATCGAGATATAGCTTATTGGGAAGGTTGCATAGAAGGACTACAGAAAGAAAGTGGTTCCCGTATAAATAATGTCTTGAAAATGAGCTTTGATTCTTTGCCATACAAAAATGATAAGGAATTGTTTAAGCATATTGCTTGTTTCTTTGTCGGAATAGATAGAGATGTTAGTGAAACAATATTAAAGGCATGTGATATAAACACAAAATCTGGAATCACAAATCTCATTGATAGATTCCTTCTTAGCATTGGAGGGTTTAACGAATTAAAAATGCATCAGTTGGTTCAAGAGATGGGAAGATTTGAAGTACGTCGAGAATCACTTGAAAAACCATGGAAGCGAAGTCGATTATGGTGTCATAAGGAGTCATTCAATGTGTTAAAACATAAAAAGGTAAAAGGTCATGTATGCTTTTACTAATGTGTATGTCAAACATATTTTGTATTGTCTTATTTTTTTTATTTGCATTTTGTTTCTTCTTAGGGAAAAGGAAATATTCTAGGTCTTACTCTTGACATGCGCATGCTTGAGAAAGAGAAGATGGATGTATCATTTGAGCTGAAAACAAATGCATTAAGTAACATGGATAGTTTGATGCTACTACAACTCAATTTTGTCCACATGAATGGGTCTTATGATAACTTTCCGGAGGAATTAAGAGGCTTGTGTATGCATGGGTTTCCATTAAAGTCTATGCCTTCAGACTTACCTATGGAGAATCTTGTTGCTCTTGACATGTCATATAGCAATATTGAAACATTTGTCATTCGTCACGGTGATCCAAAACGACTTGACAAGAGGCAAAAAGTAAGTTATCTTCATTTATTATGTTTCCATGTTGAGTTAATGAAATTAATAGCTATTCTAACTTATTTCCCTTTCTAAGTTGGATGGAGCGTGCTTAAGAGACAAAAGGTTGCTTGGATTATTGAAGATTCTTAACTTAAGTTTCTGTAAACAACTCCGTAGTCTTGATGGCTTTGATCAACTCCCAACACTTGAGAGGTTAATAGTTAGAAATTGCACTGGTTTGGTTGAGGTTTGTGAATCAATTGAGCAATGTGTTGAACTTGTCTTCATCGATCTGAGCTACTGCAACACACTTGAAAAACTTCCAAGAAACATAGGCATGTTAAAGAAGATTAAAACACTCTTACTAGATGGTTGTAATCTCGGAAAATCTCAAATCAAGAATAGGGATATGGATTCATCGGAAAGGCACAAGGCTAACAACATAGTCATAAACACAAGAACCTCTTCCCCCACCTTTGTGGGTGTTATACCACGTGATTTGAAACTCTCTTTGATTTCTTCACCGAGCTCTTTAGTAAATTTGTCACTTATAAGGAATAACTTGTCCACCAAATCGTTTCCCATGGACATGAGCTCCCTATCCATGTTAAAGAAATTACATATAGATGAGAATCCTATCGATTCTTTGCCCAATTGTGTGAGAACCCTTCCTCGGCTTGAGAAGCTTAGTATGATGAATTGTAAAAAATTGAAGTCAGTCGAGCATCCTCCACGTACACTAAGAGAGTTGTTTATCCATTCTCGTAAAACTTTGCTAGAAAAAGTTGTATTTGATCCAGAAATGTCCCCACTTGAGTTTATGTATAGCTTGATAGATTCTAGACCTTCTTCATATGAAATTGAAGGCATGATCAAAATCCAACCAATTGTGGATGTTGAGGAAAAAGTATTACATAGCTTGGGTTGGATTAATTTAGACTTCCTTAACGACATGCATGTGGGAACAAATTCATGGAAATCTGAAATCCAGGTTTTTTTTTGTAGTTAAACGCTCGTCTTTATGTGAATATGTATGATATAATTATTATAGTGATTAATTAAGGTGGTTGTATTTTGCAGATGATTTATGAATTTGGCATATTCAGCATAATGTATGAGCCGAAGGAGATGCCGAATTGGTTTACACATAGAAGCAAGGGGAACTCGATATCATTTACCATTCCATCATATCCAAACAAGCTTACAGGACTCAACTTCTGCTCTATCCACATATTGGCATCTCCTGATGAGAGGTTTCCATTTCCATGTGATCATTTCCCCCTTACCCCAATGATCACAGTTAATAATATAACAAAGAATCGCATGTGGATATATGAGCGTCATAAAGACATATTTAGTGAAGGTCGAGAGTGTTACACGTTGTTAAGTCATTGGATGTTTGGGATGAATGAGATGGAGGGTGGTGACCATGTAACTATTACTGTTACACTTCCGTGTAATGAACTTGTAAAGGAGTGTGGGGTGAGGGTTGTGTATGATGATGGAAACATAGATGAGGAAGAAGATGCATTGGGTTATTACAAGTCATGGAATCATATTATTGGTGGTTATCTCTCTCCTTTTCAGTTAACAACAGGAGAATACATCCTCCATAATTGGCAATTTTTTTGGCCTGATGTTAAAATGTATCCATATTATCGTAAGTTTGTTGCAGAGGGTGCCAACTATCAAGCTAGATATCAAGGTAGATATCATTTTTATTAAGTATTTTATGATTGTCATGTCTTCTATATAATGACGTGCCCCTTGACTCAACTTCATTTAATACATGAATAATAATTAACATATTACTTTTTATTTGTTTTTAGTACAAGATAATGGGTGGTTTAGAGCTTTATCGAAAAGAAAGCCCCACATAATTGGTGACACACATGAGGTATACTTTTTCTCACTTTGTCAGGTTTTGTTTTCTTTATAACATGTTTCTGTGTGGTCTTTTTGATTATGTGTTTACTGTTAGTTGTTTATGGGTCTCATTTAGTTTTTTATCGTCTCATTTAGTCAATTAGTTGTTTATGGGTCTCTGTAAACAATTAATTAGTTTTTCTTGGTCTTACTTAGTTGTTTCTTGGTCTCAATTAGCTGTTTTTTTTGTATCAATTAGTAAAATTGGGTATCAATTGGTTGTTTCTTGCTAATCTGTTTGTGGGTATTGATTTGTTGTTTCAGGTCTAAACTAATGATCTGGGTATCAATTGGATATTTCTGGAGCTCAATTTTCATGTATACTTTACTTAATTTTATATTATAATGACTATAGTTCGACTTATTTTTAGATTATAATGTCTATCTATATATGTTTCGTATGTTGGTGTTACATGGGATTAGTGGAGAGATACATGACATTGTCATAGTAAACAATAGTCACCTTGGTAGGTGGGCATAAAAGATCTAGAAGAAGATTGCTAATCCAACAAGTCTTCGAAACAATACCAGACACAGACACACACTCCCTGGTATTCAGATTTGGCATTGGAACGAGAATGACATATTGTCGTTTGGAAGACCATGACATCATATTGTTGCCAAGAAATATACAATATCCAAAAGTAAAATCGCCTGGTATTCCGACACAAGCGGTTGAAACATTGGAATTAGTAATAAAAAACGGAAATGAATGTGTGTGCGAAGTTGAAAAACATAACATAGCATATTTCAATTGTATTTATTAAAAGAGATAAATTTTTGGAAATAAGGGACTTCAAGGCTTGAACTTTGGGATGATCGGGTCTTTGATGCCATTGGGATTGGATGGTGGTCACAAGCACTTACATAGAGGAAGGGAGGACATTGTTGAGAGGGCTATTGTCGTCACACGGGATTAGAGGTTGTTAGGTCTTGTAATCCTTGACAGTAAAACCAAATTCATTAAAATCAATACTAGTTTTATTTTGATGAACATAAATAAAGTTACAGATGAATATTTGATGTTATGAGAAAATTATTTAGATGAAGAGTGCAATAAGGGTTATATAGTGGGAAACATTTGGTGTGATGAGGAAATTATTTAGATGAAGAATGCGATAAAGGTCATGTAGTGAGAAATTGATGTCTCCGACCATAGATACATGTATTTTGGAGGTTGGCAGCAGAGAAGCATGATAGTGACCCGGAGATGGAGATGGAGATGGAGATGGGCGTTGGTGAGACACACGTTACTCTTCCAAGAGAAGCATCGAGTGTGATTTCAAGAATGAAGGTAGAGGAGAATGATGTTGAATGATGTTTGTAACATACTCAAACTTGGAAGATAGTTTGTTAATCGCGTAGATGAAAATGTTCTTCAATTCTTGTTAAGAACTAGTGCACCGATGTTTTCTAGGAGGCATGTCATAGTTTAATTTTAAAGAAGTATCGCCTGACAAAAAGATCATAGAGATATTGTGCAACTCACTGTCAAGTTGCATAGTC
The DNA here is from genome assembly GCF_052849685.1 of Lactuca virosa. NCBI lineage: Eukaryota > Viridiplantae > Streptophyta > Magnoliopsida > Asterales > Asteraceae > Lactuca > Lactuca virosa. Next base: position 122,455,146 of record NC_136426.1, read on the forward strand.
TTCACGTATTTGATATCGCGGAACAATTTCTGGACTGCGATCCATATATCCTGAGCCGAAGAGTCCTTGAGAACCTTTTGAAGAAGTGAGTGGGAATGATGCCATAGATACAAAGTTTGATAACCGACTCAACTTTCTACCATCGGGGATCGGTAGATTTTACGGCCGAAATTATAACTTTTGTTGGAAGCTACTGTCGAATTTTAAAGGCCAAGTATCCGTTTTGAAGCTTGGAAGTGAAGAAGTTGATCATAGCTTGGGAATTGAGAGCATTAACGCAATATAACTCTTATTTACGACTTTCTACTTAGTTTAATCATGTTTATTACAATGAATTTTGTTTTTCTGTGTTTGATTGCTGAAATCATGGGCTAAAACCCTATGACTTTCATTTAGTGTAGGTTTGCTTGACTTATTATGGCTTGATTTATGGTTAGGATTAAGGGGCTGTTTGGCAGGATCTGAATTTTTAAGATCTGAATTTTTAAGAGGTCTGAATTTCTAAGAGGGTCTGAATTTTTAAGATCTGAATTTTTAACATGTCGTTTGGTTGGAACCTCTGAATTCCTGTGTTGAATTATAAAAATGATCATTTTACCCTTCTGTCTAATTTTTCGTTGAATTCAATGTTTCTATTTATAAAATAACCGAACCAAACTCCTTAAATAATTATAAAAAATATATAAACACCATACAAAATATTATGCTCTAATAGGAAGAGGTGAAAGTATGATACTATAATAAAGAAATATATAAAAGAACATTGTTATTTCATGTCTTCACCCTTACAAAAACAAGCTTTCAATAGGCTATGAAAACAAATTGAAATGTATGTTTATATGGATCACATTAAAAAAAAAGCTTTTTTTTGTAAAATTCCAAAAGAAGACCAAAATGCCCCTTAAAAATTATCTTGCACCCAACCATTAAACCATCAACCAACTCCTTTCTTCCGGCCATCCAAAGTCTCGATGCTTCATGTAATCTACAATAACCTAGTCCCACTTGATAATAACAAGGAAAAGACCATTATGTCCTTTATTCTTATTTTTGCAGCAGGTCATTCAATATTTTATTTATCTTCAATTCAGAAACATTAATACCCATCAAACTGCAACCAAGGGTATGATTATAGAATATACAATCTAAACATTAATACCCATCAAACACAACTTTGTGATTTGATTAAAAAACCATTCTGTAAAACATATATGGATAGAACCTCACAAGACTTTTCACAAACAGTTGGTGTGCTTAAGAGCTTCAATGAGATGCAAATAAACAGCCATTGCGTTTCTTAAGAAATTGACTGTGTAATTCTAAAATTGATTGAATGGAACATTTTATACTCTAGAATAAGAAATTGACAGTGTATTTCAGCATCAACATTTCAACATAACATCAACAACAAATCTGATTTCAACATTTCAGCATAACCTAATTTCAGCAAATCATATCACAAAATCAGAAAAAAAAAAATCTGATTTGAACACATATTAATCGAGCATAAAACACAGAAAACGGATTTGAACATAAAAAATCACAAAATCAGAAAAGAAATCGATTTGAACTCAAGTTTGAAGAGAAATCGATTTTCAGATGAAGAAGAGAAAGCTGATTTCGTTTATTTCAAACCAAATCACTCATAAAAACAGAACAAATATTGAGTTTGGGGGAAAAAAGGAAGAAACAAACCTGTTGTCGGAGACGGAGGACGAAGTCTCGTTCCAGACGGCGACGGCGGCGTTTCAAGCGGCGGTCGTCGGGGAGCAGTGTCGTCGGCGATCGGGGGTGAAGGGAAGAAGAACGCACAGAGGGAGGAGAAGAGGAGGCATTGTTTTGGTGAAGGATCGATGTCTAGGGCATAATAGGAACGCGTCTTTTTTTTTAAAAATTCAGATGTAGTTTAATATCTGAAAAATTAAAAGGTATTTATAATTTTAAGAGGGAAAAAATAAGAGGCAACCAAACAATCTTAATCTGAATTTTTAAGATATTGCCTTTTAATTTTGCAATTAAGAGATAAACAAACAACCCCAAGTTTTATTGGTTATTTGTTACTTTAACTTATTAAAGAACCTTTTGTGCTTATGATAACTGCTTTTTCTGTTTATTGCTGAGTTTAATTAAGTTTGAATGGCCATCACTATTGATTAACTTGAATCTTATGATCTTTGTGAATTGCGAAAATTGTAGGACTAGTGTTTTGACCAAAACCTAGGGCTGAATAGAAAAGTGGGTAAATAATCGTAGGAGCTAATATATGATGACCAATCATATATTGAATTGAATCAATAAAGCAATTTGATCAATCTATTATAAGTCTAATTTAACTCGAACTGAACACTTGTAAACTTGTTAGTTTGTCCGCCTGATCACCGTATGAATGAGCTTGTTTGCTAAAGGATTAAGTTAGTGAACATTAACTTAGTCATCTTAGAAATGGGTATGTAACACCGTAAATTTTCAAACAAATTTTTCATTTTAATTTCACATAAAAGTCATTAACACATTTAAAAAAAAATCCCTAATTGTCACATTATCCAAAACACAAAACCCAGGATCCTCAAAAAAAACATAACTCCATCTCGTGTGTGTGTACAATCAAGTTGGCGCCTTCCCGCGATCCTGAGAAGAACCTGAAACACATATCACATAACACGGTAAACACGAAGCTTAGTGAGTTCCCCAAAATACCACACATATCTCATTAGCCTCTCATGGCTATGCCCAGATAAAACCCTCCGTTCAATGTGTCTCAGTGGGACCCTCTGGTCCCACAACTGAGTTGGACCCTCTGGTCCCTCAACTTAACAACTCAATATAATACACAACATATATATCACAAAGACAATAAGCAGGATATATCAATACACAATATATGCATATAAGACCCTCCGGTCACACATAGATTACCACTCAAGGTAAGTATAGTGAGAAGACTCACCTTGTAAGAACTCGGACATCCTCGAACTCGAATCACCGGTCTAGCCTCCGCCTAACACATACGATAAATATCTCTAATTAATACTTTATTCACGACTCTAAATAAACCAAAGGTTATTCTCTCTCTCTCTGTCTCTCTCTCTCTCTAACTCTTGGAGTAAGTAAAAGACCATTTTACCCCTCCATGGCCTCCATTCCTCATGTTTGACCAAACCCTAAAGTCAACAGAAGTCAAACTCGAGTCAACGGTCAAAGTTGACCCAACTCGTCGAGTGCACTTATGCAACTCGTCGAGTCCCCTCGTTTCCTCAGAAGTCTCATGAAAGTCCAGCTCAGCTCGTCGAGTTTATCCCCCAACTCGCCGAGTTATCGCATGATCAAGCTGATCGGAACAAACCCTAAACGACTCGTCGAGTCGGCTCATCGACTCTACGAGTCCATTCAGACTCATTTCTCATTCAGACGATTTCAAGGCAGAAAACCTTCCCAAACTCTAGATCTACACTCTCAAGGCTTGATTATCACATAAAGTCACGAGCTTTACGTCCATGCATGGCACTTAGGGCTTGAAATGCCAAGAACATGCTCTAATAAGGGTTTTTCACTCAAAAGCTCTATTATGGCTGAATAAAGCAGGGAGCTTTGGACTCTAGGGACCTCTCAAGGTCCAGATCTGATGTCTAAATCTCTATATGAACTCAATACACTCAAAGTCCCAATATTAGATGGAAAAAGCCCTAAACTCCAATAATATGAGATCTACCCAACAAAATGAGAAAGGTGTGGACTTTTTACCTTTCATAGAAGCTCCTGGATGAAATAGCCACGAATCTAACAGCCTCTTCTCGTCCCTTGGCTTCGAATCCTTCCTTTCTCTTCAAAATATGCACTAAACACTCAAAGTTAGCTCAAATACTCTCTCTTAGCCCAATGGCCGATTAGGGTTTTCTCTCAGTGAAGTTGGGCAGCTGGTGAGCCGCAAATGAAGCTATAAGTGTCCTTAAATAGGCCCCAAACCCGGGGATTTAGGGTTTCATCACTCAGCATCTACTAGGCGAGTCGACTCTCTGACTCGTCGAGTAGGTTACTAATCCCACGTGGCCAAACACGACTCTACTCGACGATTTGAGGCACCAACTCGCCGAGTTACTCAATAAACCCCGAAAATAAATATATAATAATATTCCTGGGAGTCCGGATGTTACAATTCTCCCCCACTAGAATCAGACTTCGCCCTCGAAGTCATGCTCTGGAAATAACTCTGGGTACTGCTCGCGCATCTCGGACTTCGGCTCCCACGTCCACTTAGATCCCTTCCGATGTTGCCAATGGACCTGAACCAGGGCACCCCTTTTTTCTTCAGAACCCTCACTTTTCGTTGCAAGATTGCAATTGGCCTCTCAAAATAGTCCAGGTTATCATCAGTCTGAATATCTCCCAATGGCACCACTTCCGTCTCATGTCATACAAAAATCTCTTTCCCGAGACACCTAACCCATACAGAAACTCTCTATCCCGCCACAGGACGGATTCCCCCGCCGTTGCGGTTCCAGTTCTGACTCTTCAGAACCTGGGACTCTAACAGTCTGACTCCCTACATGACCGCTCATGCACGATATTGTCATGTCAATTGCTCTTCGAATGACCGATCTCAAAATCATACCCCCAGCTCTAATCATCTTGATACGACTGATGAAATCAGATCATTGACCATAACAACTGTTGAACACGCATACCTGACATATTAGTCTATCCAGATCGTACTCCAAAGGAATGAAGGGTCACATCTCACCAGAGACCCATCAACTACACAGCTATCAGAACCCATCTGAACAAAACGAACCCCAATACTCTGTTCTCAATACAAGAAAATGATCGCGCCCGCTCAGAAGTATCCTCGGACCTCTATGAGCATAAGCCCCAGCTCCCTCTCACGTATCCCTTTCAACACTGAGCACCAGGTCAACTCTCGTCCCAATATTTGAACCTCCAAAGGTTACCCACTGCACACCCAATAAAACGACTTACCGGCTTCCTTCTCACAATGACTATCTCGTCCCGTCGTGACTCACAAGTCACGAAGTTCACTTTACCCCAAGAGAATACTACAACCCCATCTGAGGTCGCCTCACTCCCGACCTTTGTCGTCTACTACTCACTAGTTCCATGCATCTCGTGGTCCTTCCTAAACCAACGAACTAGACTACTCAAGTCTAAAACATCAGACGGAAACACATCCCTCTCAGAATGAGATCCACGCGAAATCCCAACCTGCTCGTCCTCCACACAGATAGAGCCAAACTCACCCATCAGAGTCTGGTCCGACACAGAATTGGAACCACTCGTCCCAATCTAGCACTCAACTCATGACCCATGTTCCATGATTATACGTGTGCATTACACCTCGATCCGTCCGATTCACGACAACCCCTCTCTAACTCAAAACATAACGGTTTTCGATCACTGCCGAGACCCCAGTCTCGTCCTTGGTTCGGCCACCAGGTTCTCACAGACTCTTCTAGTAAGGCTACCCAAGCCTACAAACCGCTCTGCATTCTCACTCTGACTAGTAAGGTTGCGGCTCCCCGCAGTTATACAACACACTCTCTCTCACTGACTAACAAGTGCTACGGCTCCCCGTAGTCCTATGCCACTCTCTCATTGCCTAGCGAATGTTATGGCTCCCCGCAGTATTACGATACTCTCTCTCTGACTCACGCACGTTACGGCTCCCTGTAATCATACGATACTCTCTCTCCGACTCATGTATGTTACGGATCCCCGTAATTATACGACTCTCTCTTTGACTCATGTATGTTACGACTCCCCGTAATCATACGACTCTCTCTCGGGCTCATGTATGTTACGGCTCCCCGTAATCATATGATACTCTCTCTCGGACCCATGTACGTTACGGCTCCCCGTGATCATACGATACTCTCTCTTACTCTCCATGGGCTCTCTCTCCAAGGTCTCCCCTGACAGTCCTAAGTGATTACTTCCACTCGGATTTGTTCACCCTCTTATCACCCCTTAATCTCATCCTCAAGTCGTCACCACACTGAGTCCACTAGATCATGCTCCGTGGTCCAATCATAGATAGGTACACGCACCCACTCAGATTAAGCATCTCTACTCATGACGACCATTGCCGCAACAAGACACTTTCTCCTTCTACAATTCACATTTGGATAGCCCCGTCCGATGACAATTAGCTGAAGGGTTCCCACTGGAACAATAGCCACTCGGTACTCCACTTGCCATCTTACAAACTCAAGTCTCAAAATAATCCCAAAAGTTTAGGGCATCATACTCAGATACCCCGGTACACCATTGTGACATCCTCATTTTCACGGCCAGAAAAGACCGATTTTGTTTATGCTTTATAAAAATCTGAGTACCTCTTTTAATAAAAATGTTGCGGAATTTGTTCCCAGTAAAACATGATAAATACGTTATCAAAGCATTTCCGAAGAAAAGTATTTTTATTCATTTTAAAACATTTGGGATGTCATCGTCAATACAGAAACATAAGGATAAACAGAACTTACATTCATTATCCCTAGTGATTTATATCTCCTTAATCTCTCAGTGTAATGTGACTTCATATCAACACCTGTGATATAAATAAACTGAGTGGGTCAGGTTGGGAAACCTGGTGAGTATATAGGGTTTTCAACCCACAATAAATAAGTTTATTAACTTTATCAAACCAAACAAACCCGATTACCCGTTCTCGTTATCCTCACTTTACGTCCCTAAAACATCTAACACAAGGGACCTAGTCTAAGGACTTTCATCGGGGTGACAATACATGCTTCAGGGGTTCCTCAGCAATTCATGTCAAATAACGCAACCATGTGGGGGATGGAGTACTGCTGGTGAGCACACAGTTCAAATAAACACCTACAGCTAGCAACTATTCATCTACCCATGTTTTACCCAACACATTTTGTAGATATAAAATACATATACAGTTTAAATCATTTAAAACATGTATAAAATCGTTCATCCAGCATAGATAGCAAGTATACAGATAATATGCACACACAACACGTAATTTATATAAAATACTTCATATCTAGGTGTAAGCTGAAAGGGACCATGCACTCACTTGAACAGGTGGTGATTCCGAACTCAGACAGCGCTTCGCTTATTAAAAATAATTTCCTTCGACGAAACCTAGTATTATTACCACTAGAGTTTAGTCTATTATTCGCCGAGACTAATTAATAGTCTAGCTATTGTTACTATTATATAAGCGTTAAACAATACTTATATAACCCATAATAATAGCCCAAGTACTTATTATAAGTTCCTAATAACGTTACTATAATTAAATAAAAGCTATATTAAAAATAGCATAGGCGTAGCTCACTTACAGCGGGTTTTATAGAAAACCGGGCTTTGCTTGGAGCAGCATTCCCGAGCCGAAAAGCTCTTCTTCTCGGAGCCATCGAGCACTCCGGGGCTTCCGCCTCGTGCTAGGGAGGTTCCCTAGGCTTTTCGGGGGGTTTCGGGGCTAGAGAGAGGTTCTAGAGAGAGAGTAAAGAGAAGAAAGAATGGGAAATGTGTGAAGAAAATGAGGGTGGGAGAGGTTCTATTTATAGGGTGAAAATGGCTGAACTTGGTGCCACATGTCACCATCTAGTGGCAAGACTTGGGGAGAAAGCAATGGCCAAGATTGTGCCACATCACCCATTTTCGCACAGCACACTTCCGACTCCTAAAATCCGTAACTTTCACATACGACCTCCGTTTTTGACGTTCTTTATATCCACGCGTAGGTAAAAATAATATCTACAACTTTCATTTTGACTCCGTCGGCTAATTCTCGACCGATCTTAAATTTAACAGTACGAGGAGATTATACTGTTAAATGTCTGCGTAAAATTCATAACTTCTATATACGGACTCTGTTTTCGTCTGTCTTTTTACCGTTGAGTTCCTATTAATGAGATCTTCAATTCTCATTTAGGTCGCGTAGGCCAAAAACTGCTCGATCTAAAATTCGAGTTTCGGGCTGTGCACTGCTAAGCCAAATCTTAGAAAATTCATAACTTCCTCATACGAAGTCAGATTTGGGCGTTCTTCTTTGTATGTTCTCGGTTTAACGTATACTACAAATTTTGTTTAGATTTCTAAGGCTAAAAATTTCTCCATCGTAAATTCACTATTTACGTCTCCCGGTGTCGTGCCGGTTTTGCCGTAAAACTTCGACGGACCATAACTTCTTCGTTATAACTCGGATTTCAACGTTCTTTATATGTACGGAACCCTTGAGACGTATTCTACAACTTGGTTAAGATTATTTATTCTAAATAATCTTTTGTCAAAAAGTCGTTTTCGACCCCTATTATCTCTAAATTGACTAGCCCGGATCTACTGGCGTTACAATTATCTCCCCCTTAGGATGACTACGTCCCAGAATCATCAACGAAACAGGGCTCACATGATGACTCCATACGTTATCTCTTCATCCTAAGTAATAACCGTAACATTGATGTTTCTTCGAACGAATATCTAACTCTAAGACTTCCTGATTGCAGGAGGTGCTCGATCTTGCACTTGCTCCCTATCTCACGTTAGACTCCAAATTATGAACTTCAAGTCACAATCTCGATCCTTACTGGAGACTGCTTCTTCTTCTTAACAAACTTAAGATAAGTTATTTTATTACTAAAATGGACTGATGTTTATTATTCTAATGACTTATCATCGTATGTTCCCACGCTTAGACTCAGGTGTCTTAGAGTCTTCCAGAACAGACTATACATTTCTTCATGTTCTAATCACATCTTAAAAGGTAGCATTTCTAGCTACAAGCAACTATCGCGATACCTCTACCGATCGCTTTGATTATCTTTTATTTCAATCTTCCGACTTAAGTCAGATGCTACATCAAACTTGGTTCTCTGAACCACGTAACATACTTATCGTAGTCGGACTCAATTCGATATGACCACTAGGGTTGGAATAACAATCATCCTCTTAGTCATTACCGAAATGATGGTAACGACATATTTGAATAAAATGGTATCAATTACTAGCTTCTTGGTAACCTTGTGACTTTCCCTGATCCAAGCGTGAGTCATGTGCTTCTGGTAGTATAGGCCTCTACTACCTTTCACACCTACTCATACTCATCCCAAGTATTCTCTCGCAGTTTTCTGTGACAACCCGAAACTTTTCCGTTATCCTTACTAAATTTCCGTTAATCAAATTTGGATTCTTATCTAATTCCGTCAAATTTGATAGTTTGGGAAGGACTTTACGTTTAAATAAATCTTTTCGAATTTATTTCCGTTCACGTTAGTATAATTTTTAGTCTAACGGAATATTCTAAACTTAGTTCGATCGACTTCCGTATTTGAAAACGAAGTTTTCTAAGTCGAAACATAGCATTCGGGCCAAACGACTCTTCAAAAGGAGTTTACGGCCGCAAACCCGGTTTACGACCGTAAACTCTGTTTACGGCCGTAAACACTGTTTACGACCGTAAACCCTCCCCCACCTCCTGACCGTAAACTCACCCCTATATAAGGGATGAGTGGCCTCCATTTCTCACTTTACACATTCCAAAAGGCTTTCTCTCTCTACTCTCTCTCTCTCTACAAACTTCGATTTTTTTCTCAAAGATCCTCAAGAATGTAAGTGATTCTTCACCTTGATTATGTTTCTATCTCATTTCTAGTGGCAAATCCATGTTCTTAGCTCATAAATCTCATCATTTTTCTAGATTTTCTCTCTCACCAAGAACACACACTAGTGTTTTTGGGACTCTAACCACCCTTTCAAGCTTCTATTTCGTAAGTACTCTACCCTTAGCTTGTTGGATACAAGAATCACTTGTTAACATCTAGAAATCGTGACCAGAAGGGTGTTTACGGTCAAGGCAATCTCCCTTGACCGTAAACTCTATTTAAGTGGCACAAAGTTGCCACAGCACCCTCCTAAACATAGAAACTAAGCTTAGAGCACTTCCAGAAGACTAGAAAGGGCCTTGAAACACCGAAAATCGCACTTCTCGTCGAAGTGTTTACGGCCGTAAACACTTGGACCGTAAACACCTTTTACGACCGTAAACACCTTTTACGACTGTAAACACCTGGACCGTAAACCCATGGACCGTAAACCCCTTTTACGACCGTAAACTCATGGACCGTAAGCCCATGAACCGTAAACTCCTTTTTCGATCGTAAAGTCCCCATTTTCAATCACATGTGATTCTAACACTTAGTTTTAAGTGTTTCCTAGTCCCTAAGGTGATTTCCTTCCATAACGAATAGTGTTATGCCCTCACCTAATGTATATATATATGAACTTCTTCATGCTAAATAGGATCCGTTTGTGTCCAAGGCTTTTATTGACACTCAAAAATTCCTAGCAACTTACACTCGGATCTCACGTCAATCTGTGAGTTCATACCCCTATACTTTTCCGAATTTTTCATGTTTTCAAGGGGGGGGGGGAATACAAGCAAAAAGTACAAGGAAACTTGTGCTCAAATATATTATTTTGTTTAAAATAATTATATGTTCGGTATGCTTTTAACACAGAAAACCGTTTTAACACTCGATTAAGAAATCAACTCGTAGAAACAGTTTTCAAATCTAAAGCAAGGAACTTATGAATCTTATCATAATATGTATTGTCTCATAAAGGATTCATGCAAATCATAAACAGGATTTTCGTACTATTACTTGTAAATTCGTTAGGCTAAGTTTGAGACATGTCCTTGGTAACACTCCCCCGGATTCGTGAGTGGAGGACTACGACTTATAACCAAAATCTCTTGGAGGGAGAGCGTGACTATTGTGTATAGATATGTACAGGACTGACTATCCCGCACCCTCGCTGCTAGCTACAGCGGAACTGTTAGGTTCAGGGGTGACAAAGTCTTAAAAAGATATTGGCCCCCGTTCGTGCCTTATCCAGTCAAAGTACGGTTATGGCACTCACAACTTAGGTAACGAGAATTTACTTTTCCAATATACTCCTCTGGGTGTAACCAAAGCTTCGAAAATACGGCTAATATACTCCTTTGGGTGTAACCAGAGCTTCGAAAAGAAAACTGCTGTCCGAGTATGGTAGATACTCGCGTATGGATAATCAACTATCAACCCTTAAGAAAATATGGGATTTTCTAGAATAACTTAATCTTTCATAAATAGTCTGTTTAATGTGTAACTAATGGATAATCAAAACTCTTTCATAAGAAAATATGGGATTTTTCTTGGGAAACAACTTTTCAAAGAATCAAGGAAACATTCCTTTCACCAGAATTAACCGCTTATGAACTCACCAGCTTTATGCTGATATTTTAAAACTACTTGTATTCTCAGGGCATCAATAGGCAGGTACTTTTGCCAACTTTTGGAGAAGATGGAACATCCTGAAGTCACATCTTTTACTTTTGCTATATATACTGACATGTATAAACCATGTTTTTGAACAATGTAAATATTCTTATTATAATGTATGGTTGTGTTTACTATGCTTACTATGATACAACTGTTGTGATACTACGCATGACGTCCTCTGCCCCGGAACGTTTCCGCCTTCGATTTCGGGGTGTGACAGATTGGTATCAGAGTTATTGTTTATAGTGAACTAAGTATACCGAACCTTACATGGTATACAACTATAAACACTAAGGGGCCTAAGTGCTCTGAACTAAAAGTATACTTTTAAAATATAAGTATTTTTACAAAGAGTATACAAGTATACCCGTATTCCAGAAACCGTGCCATAAGTAGAACAAAACAAAAGTATTTTGGATGTTGAACACTGCGGTTAAACCTGGGCAGTTATGTAATCGTGTCTAAGGTCAATATAGCCTGATCAACTATATTTATTCGAGACATGACCAACATGTGCTTGGGAGTGACTTTGGTGTTGCAACAGGCCTAAAACTTACCCAGTATCCCTATAACTTAAAATACTATAGGAGTATTTTAAGTCAGAGCCGAATACTTAGTAGAAATTCATTCCAAGTGTTGCTACTCATTCCTCTTAGCGATAACTTACTTGCATCAGTAATCTTTCTTTGCTTATCGCTTAGTAGAACACTCTAATCATCATATTGAGATACATCTTGCTTTATATCTCTTGATTCGATTCCAGAGGACTTACTATCCTCTTCTTCCTGATTGTTTCTAGAACAAGATGCCTCCCCGAAAAAGACATAACAGGAGGAATGACGACGCTCCACCACCACCACCGCCCCCTCAATTCGATCTCGTTATGTTCCAAGCAGCTGTTACTGCTGCTGTGGCAGCCGCGATGTCACAGATGAACCCTGGCGGATCTGGTGGTCAGGGAGGTAGTATGCATCCCCAACTTCATGAAGGTGGTCAGGGACACCAGAAGGAGTGTTCCTATAAAGACTTCATGAACGCAAAACCCACATCCTTCGACTGCAAAGGAGGTGTTATTGCCTTGACTCAATGGTTCGAAAAGATCGAGTCCATTTTCGAAATCTGTTCCTGTTCTGAGGTGAATAAAGTAAAATCCGTCTCTTGCACTTTCGCCAACAGGGCACTGACCTGGTGGAATGGTCGGTTCAAATCCCTAACCCTACCAGTGGAAAATGCTATGGGTTGGGACAGCTTAAAAGAACTTATGATAGCTGAATACTGCCCACGGGGCGAGATGCAGAAACTAGAGCATGAACTCTGGAACTTAAGGATGAAGGAATCCGACATTGCTGCCTACACTTCTAGGTTTGAAGACCTAGCACTTCTTTGTCTGGGAATGGTCACCCCGGAAAGCAAAAAGATTGAAAGATACATATGGGGACTGACACAACCCACCAAAGGAAATGTCTTGGCTGCTAGGCCAAACACCTTTGACAGCGCTAAGTGTCTGGCGCAAACTCTCATAGATTACGGAGTTGATCTTGATAAAGTGTCAACCGCTCCTGAGCCAACTAAAGGGAGTGGTGAGAAAAGAAAGTTCTGGAAGCAGAGGAAGGGCCAATCTTCACAGGAGCCCTCAAAGAAACAGCAAACGGTGGCAGTCCACGCTGCTACTACTCCTGCTGCTACTCCTGCAACTCAAGCACCTACCAATAGATATACTGGCACCCTCCCTTGGTGCAGTAAATGCAGTTATCATCATCGCATACCTGGCCCATGTCGTGAAATGCTCTGCAACAACTGTGGCAAGAAGGGTCACCTGACTCGAGACTGCAGAACACCAGTCCGATCAACCGATCAAGCCTCGGGAGCAGGCATTGGTCAAGCCTGTTACGGCTGTGGAGAGGTCGGGAACTACAAGAGAAACTGCCCCAAGGCAGCAACAACTGGCAACACCGGGAGAGTTCTATCTATGGGTCAAGAAGAGGCAGTTGCAGACCCCACTGTTGTGACGGGTACGTTCCTCCTCGACAATTCTTATGCATGCATTCTTTTCGATTCTGGTGCGGAGAGAAGTTTTGTTAGCCGTGCATTCAAACATCTTCTTAGGCATAAACCTCAACCATTAACTGAAACATTTACCGTCGAGATGGCTAACGGTGAGAAAGAGAGCGCTAGTGAGATATACGTAGGCTGTACTCTTACCTTAAACGATCATTCTTTTCCTATCGACCTTATGCCAGTTTCCATAAAAAGCTTCGATGTCATCATCGACATGGATTGGTTGAGCCCCAATCATGCTGATATCCTTTGTTACGAAAAAGCTATCCGTCTCAATCTTTCCTCGGATGAAACTCTTGTAATCTACGGCGATAAACTCAGTTCAAACCTTCGCATCATTTCGTGCATGAAAGCCCAGAAACTCCTGCGGAAGGAGTGTTATGCATTCCTAGCCCACGTCATTAACGAGAAGCAGGAAGTTAAAGACCTCGAGAGCATCCCCGAAGTCTGCGATTTTCCCGATGTTGACCTCCCGGGAATCCCTCCCGAACGCCAAGTCGAGTTTCGCATCGACTTAGTCCCCGGAGCTACCCCCGTAGCTAAATCCCCATACCGATTAGCACCGGCAGAAATGCAGGAGTTATCTAGTCAGCTCAATGAACTGCTCAGCAAAGGATTCATCAGACCGAGTTCCTCACCCTGGGGAGCCCCGATCTTATTTGTGAAAAAGAAGGATGGATCCTTTCGGATGTGCATTGACTATCGAGAGCTGAACAAGCTCACAGTCAAAAACCGTTACCCTCTTCCTCGAATCGATGATCTCTTCGACCAACTTCAAGGAACCAACTACTTCTCGAAAATAGACCTAAGATCAGGGTACCATCAGCTTAGAGTCCATGAGAATGATGTTCCTAAGACAGCATTTCGGACTCGATATGGTCACTACGAGTTCGTAGTAATGCCCTTCGGTCTAACCAACGCACCGACAGTGTTCATGGACCTGATGAACCGGGTGTGCCGTCCTTTCCTGGACAAGTTCGTTAGCGTATTCATCGACGATATACTTGTCTATTCCTGAAGTGAGGAGGACCACAGACAGCACTTGAAATCGGTGTTGGAAACCCTAAGGAAGGAAAAGCTTTACGCAAAATTCTCCAAGTGCGAATTCTGGATTCGAAAAGTAACCTTCCTAGGTCACGTAGTAAGCGAGGAAGGCATACACGTGGACCCTTACAAAATCAAAGCGATAGAGAACTGGTCAGCACCGAAGACACCCACAGAAATTCGCCAATTCTTGGGTCTCGCTGGCTATTATCGCAGGTTTATTCAGAATTTCTCCAGAATTGCCAAACCTTTAACCACTCTGACTCAGAAAGGCGTACCCTTTTGTTGGAGTGAAAAGCAAGACACTGCATTCCAGACGTTGAAGCAGGCCCTATGCAGCGCACCTATCTTGTCTCTGCCCGAAGGGACGGAGGATTTCGTTGTTTACTGCGATGCATCCAATCAGGGTTTGGGATGTGTACTCATGCAACGGGGAAAAGTTATTACTTATGCCTCGAGACAGCTGAAAGTACACGAAGTCAACTACACAACGCATGACCTGGAGTTGGGAGCAGTGGTCTTCGCATTGAAGATATGGAGACATTATCTCTACGGAACCAAGTGCACTATCTTCACTGACCATAAAAGCCTACAGCACATTTTCGATTAGAAGGAGTTGAACATGCGACAACGGCGTTGGGTCGAGCTACTCAGTGATTACGAGTGCGAAATCCGCTACCATCCCGGCAAGGCCAATGTGGTGGCAGATGCCCTCAGCCGAAAAGAATACTTAGGTCACAGAGTGAAGGCACTGACTATGACTATCCATTCCTACTTATCCGCGCAAATCAAGGAGGCTCAGCTGGAAGCCTTAAAACCAGAGAACATGTCGGGTGAAGCCTTAAGAGGAATGGAAAAGAACCTGGAGATCAAGGGAGACGAAGTCTTTTATTTCATGGACCGGATCTGGACCCCAAAGTTCGGTGGGTACAGAGAGGTTTTAATGAACGAAGCTCACAAGACTAAATACTCCGTTCACCCAGGTTCGGACAAGATGTACCTCGTTCTCAAGAAACTGTATTGGTGGCCGAACATGAAAGCAGAGATCGCTACCTTCGTGGGCAAGTGCCTGACTTGCGCCAAGGTGAATGTCGAATATCAGAAACCCTCAGGTTTACTCCACCAGCCGGAGATACCTGAATGGAAGTGGGAGAGAATTACTATGGATTTTATCACCAAATTACCCAAGTCTCCGAGTGGGCACGACGCCATCTGGGTAATTGTCGACCGTCTGACTAAATCTGCCCACTTCCTACCGATCAAGGAAAGCTTCAAAATGGAGAGGCTCACGCGAATCTATATCCAACAGATAGTTCGACTGCATGGTGTGCCTGTGTCTATTATCTCCGATCGAGATAGCAGGTTCACTTCGAGGTTCTGGCAGTCACTTCAGAAAGCTCTTGGAACTAAGCTGAATATGAGCATGGCTTACCATCCTCAGACTGATGGACACAGTGAGAGAACAATTCAGACATTGGAAGATATGTTGAGAGCCTACGTCATCGATTTCGGCACGTCATGGGACACTCATCTTCCTTTGGTTGAATTTTCCTACAACAACAGCTACCATACCAGCATTAAGGCTGCACCTTTCGAAGCCCTCTACGGTCGCAAGTGCAGATCCCCTCTGTGCTGGGCTGAGGTGGGCGACACGCAGCTAGCTAAGGGACAAGTCCCCGATAGCACTCTCACAGGTCCAGAAATCATTCGTGAAACCACCGAAAAGATCGTGCAAATCCGAGAACGACTTAAGGCCTCACGAGATAGATAGAAGAGCTACGCCGATAAACGACAAAAACCCTTGGAGTTCCAGGTTGGAGACCGTGTCCTACTAAAAGTCTCGCCCTGGAAAGGCATGATACGCTTCGGAAAGCGTGGAAAGCTAAACCCGAGGTACATAGGACCATTCGAGATCCTCGCTAGGATTGGTCTCGTAGCCTACAAACTTCGTTTACCGCATGAACTTAGCAACATTCATCCTGTATTCCACGTTTCGAATCTTAAGAAATGTGTATCTGACGAAACCTTTACGATTCCTCTCGATGAGATTGAAATCAACGAGAACCTGAACTTCGTGGAAGAACCAGTCGAAATCATGGATAGAGAGATCAAACGAACGAAACAGAGTCGCATCCCGATAGTGTTCGCTGGAATACCAAGCAGGGACCTGAATTCACTTGGGAACGCGAATATCAGATGAAACAGAAGTATCCACATCTCTTTTCAAATCCATGATTTGTATTCTATGTTCGAATTTCGGGACGAAATTCCCTCTAACGGGGGGATAATGTGACAACCCGAAACTTTTCCGTTATCCTTACTAAATTTCCGTTAATCAAATTTGGATTCTTATCTAATTCCGTCAAATTTGATAGTTTGGGAAGGACTTTACGTTTAAATAAATCTTTTCGAATTTATTTCCGTTCACGTTAGTATAATTTTTAGTCTAACGGAATATTCTAAACTCAGTTCGATCGACTTCCGTATTTGAAAACGAAGTTTTCTAAGTCCAAACATAGCATTCGGGCCAAACAACTCTTCAAAAAGAGTTTACGGCCACAAACCCGGTTTACGACCGTAAACTCTGTTTACGGCCGTAAACACTGTTTACGACCGTAAACCCTCCCCTACCTCCTGACCGTAAACTCACCCCTATATAAGGGATGAGTGGCCTCCATTTCTCACTTTACACAATCCAGAAGGCTTTCTCTCTCTACTCTCTCTCTCTCTACAAACTTCGATTTTTTTCTCAAAGATCCTCAAGAATGTAAGTGATTCTTCACCTTGATTATGTTTCTATCTCATTTCTAGTGGCAAATCCATGTTCTAGCTCATAAATCTC
Source organism: Lactuca virosa (assembly GCF_052849685.1). Taxonomy (NCBI): domain Eukaryota; kingdom Viridiplantae; phylum Streptophyta; class Magnoliopsida; order Asterales; family Asteraceae; genus Lactuca; species Lactuca virosa. Next base: position 122,472,399 of record NC_136426.1, read on the forward strand.
ATCATTTTTCTAGATTTTCTCTCTCACCAAGAACACCAAGAACACACACTAGTGTTTTTGGGACTCTAACCACCCCTTCAAGCTTCTATTTCGTAAGTACTCTACCCTTAGCTTGTTGGATACAAGAATCACTTGTTAACATCTAGAAATTGTGACCAGAAGGGTGTTTACGGTCAAGGCAATCTCCCTTGACCGTAAACTCTATTTAAGTGGCACAAAGTTGCCACAACACCCTCCTAAACGTAGAAACTAAGCTTAGAACACTTCCAGAAGACTAGAAAGGGCCTTGAAACACCAAAAATCGCACTTCTCGTTGAAGTGTTTACGGCCGTAAACACTTGGACCGTAAACACCTTTTACGACCGTAAACACTTGGACCGTAAACACCTTTTTACGACCGTAAACACCTGGACCGTAAACCCATGGACCGTAAACCCCTTTTACGACCGTAAACTCATGGACCGTAAGCCCATGAACCGTAAACTCCTTTTTCGACCGTAAAGTCCCCATTTTCAATCACATATGATTCTAACACTTAGTTTTAAGTGTTTCCTAGTCCCTAAGGTGGTTTCCTTCCATAACGAATAGTGTTATGCCCTCACCTAATGTATATATATGAACTTCTTCATGCTAAATAGGATCCGTTTGTGTCCAAGGCTTTTATTGACACTAAAAAATTCCTAGCAACTTACACTCGGATCCCACATCAATCTGTGAGTTCATACCCCTATACTTTTCCGAATTTTTCATGTTTTCAAGGGGGGGAATACAAGCAAAAAGTACAAGGAAACTTGTGCTCAAATATATTATTTTGTTTAAAATAATTATATGTTCGGTATGCTTTTAACACAGAAAACCGTTTTACCACTCTATTAAGAAATCAACTCGTAGAAACAGTTTTCAAATCTAAAGAAAGGAACTTGTGAATCTTATCATAATATGTATTGTCTCATAAAGGATTCATGCAAATCATAAACAGGATTTTCGTACTATTACTTGTAAATTCGTTAGGATAAGTTTGAGACATGTCCTTGGTAACACTCCCCCGGATTCGTGAGTGGAGGACTACGACTTATAACCAGAATCTCTTGGAGGGAGAGCGTGACTATTGTGTATAGATCTGTACGGGACTGACTATCCCGCACCCTCGCTGCTAGCTATAGCGGAACCGTTAGGTTCAGGGGTGACAAAGTCTTAAAAAGATACTGGCCCCCGTTCGTGCCTTATCCAGTCAAAGTATGGTTATGGCACTCACAACTTAGGTAACGAGAATTTACTTTTCCAATATACTCCTCTGGGTGTAACCAGAGCTTCGAAAATACGGCTAATATACTCCTTTGGGTGTAACCAGAGCTTCGAAAAGAAAACTGTTGTCCGAGTATGGTAAATACTCGCGTATGGATAATCAACTATCAACCCTTAAGAAAATATGGGATTTTCTGGAATAACTTAATCTTTCATAAATAGTCTGTTTAATGTGTAACTAATGGATAATCAAAACTCTTTCATAAGAAAATATGGGATTTTTCTTGGGAAACAACTTTTCAAAGAATCAAGGAAACATTCATTTCACCAGAATTAACCGCTTATGAACACACCAGCTTTATGCTGATATTTTAAAACTGCTTGTATTCTCAGGGCATCAATAGGCAGGTACTTTTGCCAACTTTTGGAGAAGATGGAACATCCTGAAGTCACATCTTTTACTTTTGCTATATATACTGACATGTATAAACCATGTTTTTGAACAATGTAAATATTCTTATTATAATGTAATGGTTGTGTTTACTATGCTTAATATGATACAACTGTTGTGATACTAAACATGACGTCCTCCGCCCCGGAACGTTTCCGCCTTCGGTTTCGGGGTGTGACATTTTCCAAGTCATCATACAATAAAATCACACAACAGCTTAACACATCAGATAGTAAAACGAAGGTTTTATATTATTCCTTGAAACGATTACATGGGTGTTCAAGTTCAACCTATACTATGCCTCTAATAGGCTACACCACGTGGTACTACTTACACGACTACTTCATAGATCCTCATTCCTGATCGCTTTCATTTCCATCTTCTTCGTCAAGGATCATATGGAACGCTCTTGCCTTCGGTTTCGGTGGAATGTTTGGTCTTGCTGCCTCTTTCTTCTTCGGGCAATCCTTAGCAACATGCCCTTCTTCACGGCATTCATAACACACCCTTTTGCTGGCGGTGCACTCGTTGGCGTAATGTCCGGTCTTCCAACACTTGTAGCAAGTCACTTCCTCGCTACATTTCCCAAAGTGCTTCTTCTTGCAATTCTCGCACCATTTCACTTTGTTTCCTCCTCCGCTAAACTCCTTTCAACCAGACTTGACCTTCTTATTGGGCCTCGTAGACCCCTCAAACTTCCTCTTTTCGCCAACCTCAATCTTGTTGGCAGCTCTTCCCTTAATCATATCCTCCACAGACTTGGCAGCCCAGATAGCTGCCTCCAGCTTAGGTGCTTGACGCACTGGCACCGCGTACTCCCATGGAAGTCCCTTTGCGTACTTGTCGATTTTCGTCAGCTCATCCGGAACAAGACGCAAGGCGAACTCCATCTTCTCTGTGAAGTTGTTGGTGTATTCATCAATTGACATGCTTCCTTTCTTCAAGGTCAGGAACTGGTTCTCTAGCTCGAGCAGGTCTTGGGCCTGAGCAGTACTTGCGTTTGAACTGCACCAAAAACTCTGCCCATGTCAGTTGCAGGGGCTCATTGGGGCTCAGAGTCTTCCCCAGGGTATTCCACCAGCGCACAGCACCTCCTCGGAATTGACGTACTGCAAAGGTGGTCTGTAACTTGCCTCTGCAACCACAAGTCATGAAAGCTAACTCCATCTCCGAGATCCAATCCATGACTCCGATCGGATCTTCCTTTCCAATGAAAGTCGATGGCTTGCAAGTCAGAAAATCCTCGTACTTGCATCCATTCCTCTCGACTCCGTCATATTGGTTGTTTTGTCGAACTATTGGTGGGTTGGCTTGACCAACGGTCCCACTGTAGTTCCCTCCTTCTGACTGCCCATCGTTCAATTCGGGCTGTTCAACTGGCATTGTAGGTTTGTCCCTATTTTCATGCAACATTTGCCTCATCTCTTCCCGTTGTTCAGCCAACATAGCCCGTATCATGGCTTGTACTCCGACCATTGTAATTGGCTCAGGAGCATCTGCTACAACAGGTATTTGTTCAATCACTGGTGGTTGATTCCTGTTCCCATTTGCATCCCCGGCTCCACTACGGGTTCTTGCCATTTCGATCTATATACCAAATCAGACGTTCGGTGTGCAATGACGAGAATTAAGATAGGAAAGATTTTATTTACGATCGACGTGTAATTCTCCCTATTCGCTCCGAAAAGTTATATGCCAGTTCTAATACCGTAATTAAACGTTTAGAAATCTGAACACATAAAGTTTCTAGATCCGGTCGGCAACAGACCATAGATCCGATCATACAATGCATATCATGAATCATTTAGCACATAAAAGCATGTTAGGCATTTTCCCTAAATTAGCTAGTGCTTGTGTCTATTCAGGTGCTTTACCTAAATTTTATTAGACACACTCCTCACAATCCTTGCTTAGCATTCTAAGTTGAAGTCTAGAAATAAATCCATATTCCTAGTTCGCTTAAACTAATGCTCTGATACCAACTGTGACATGCCCATTTTCACGGCCAGAAAAGACCGATTTTGTTTATGCTTTATAAAAATCTGAGTACCTCTTTTAATAAAAATGTTGTGGAATTTGTTCCCAGTAAAACCTGATAAATACGTTATCAAAGCATTTCCGAAGAAAAGTATTTTTATTCATTTTAAAACATTTGGGATGTCATTGTCAATACATAAACATAAGGATAAACATAACTTATATTCATTATCACTAGTGATTTATATCTCCTTAATCTCTCAGTGTAATGTGACTTCATATCAACACCTGTGATATAAATAAACTGAGTGGGTCAGGTTGGGAAACCTGGTGAGTACATAGGGTTTTCAACCCACAATAAATAATTTTATTAACTTTATCAAACCAAACAAACCCGATTACCCGTTCCCGTTATCCTCACTTTACGTCCCTAAAACATCTAACACAAGGGACCTAGTCTAAGGACTTTCATCGGGGTGACAATACATGCTTCGGGGGTTCCTCAGAAATTCATGTCAAATAACGCAACCATGTGGGGGATGGAGTACTGCTGGTGAGCACACAGTTCAAATAAACACCTACAGGTTGCGAACCTGCTAGCGTTCCACTGGACTGTCTAGAATAGTCCGTGGTCGTCATCTATACTCCGCTAGATGACTGGATCATCAATAACATCTATATCGATGCCTCTCATTATTTTATTTTGTCACACAGCAACTATTCATCTACCCATGTTTTACCTAACATATTTTGTAGATATAAAATACATATACAGTTTAAATCATTTAAAACATGTATAAAATCGTTCATCCAGCATAGATAGCAAGTATACAGATAATATGCACACACAACACGTAATTTATATAAAATACTTCATATCTATGTGTAAGCTGAAAGGGACCATGCACTCACTTGAAAAGGTGCTGATTCCGAACTCAGACAGCGCTTCGCTTCTTAAAAATAATTTCCTTCGATGAAACCTAGTATTATTACCACTAGAGTTTAGTCTATTATTCGCCGAGACTAATTAATAGTCTAGCTATTGTTACTATTATATAAGCGTTAAACAATACTTATATAACCCATAATAATAGCCCAAGTACTTATTATAAGTTCCTAATAACGTTACTATAATTAAATAAAAGCTATATTAAAAATAGCATAGGCGTAGCTCACTTACAGCGGGTTTTATAGAAAACCGGGCTTTGCTTGGAGCAGCATTCCCGAGCCGAAAAGCTCTTCTTCTCGGAGCCGTCGAGCACTCCGGGGCTTCCGCCTCGTGCTAGGGAGGTTCCCTAGGCTTTTCGGGGGGTTTCGGGGCTAGAGAGAGGTTCTAGAGAGAGAGTAAAGAGAAGAAAGAATGGGAAATGTGTGAAGAAAATGAGGGTGGGAGAGGTTCTATTTATAGGGTGAAAAATGGCTGAACTTGGTGCCACATGTCACCATCTAGTGGCAAGACTTGGGGAGAAAGCAATGGCCAAGATTGTGCCACATCACCCATTTTCGCACAGCACACTTCCGACTCCTAAAATCCATAACTTTCACATACGACCTCCGTTTTTGACGTTCTTTATATCCACGCGTAGGTAAAAATAATATCTACAACTTTCATTTTGACTCCGTCAGCTAATTCTCGACCGATCTTAAATTTAACAGTACGAGGAGATTATACTATTAAATGTCTGCGTAAAATTCATAACTTCTATATACGGACTCTGTTTTCGTCTGTCTTTTTACCGTTGAGTTCCTATTAATGAGATCTTCAATTCTCATTTAGGTCGCGTAGGCCAAAAACTGCTCGATCTAAAATTCGAGTTTCGGGCTGTGCACTGCTAAGCCAAATCTTAGAAAATTCATAACTTCCTCATACGAAGTCAGATTTGGGCGTTCTTCTTTGTATGTTCTCGGTTTAACGTATACTACAAATTTTGTTTAGATTTCTAAGGCTAAAAAGTTCTCCATCGTAAATTCACTATTTACGTCTCCCGGTGTCGTGCCGGTTTTGCCGTAAAACTTCGACGGACCATAACTTCTTCGTTATAACTCGGATTTCAACGTTCTTTATATGTACGGAACCCTTGAGACGTATTCTACAACTTGGTTAAGATTATTTATTCTAAATAATCTTTTGTCAAAAAGTCGTTTTCGACCCCTATTATCTCTAAATTGACTAGCCCGGATCTACGGGCGTTACAACCATCACCGAACTTCACGATATCTTGTTTCATCCACAGATCTTCCACTCACGGCATCATACTCGGATACCGCAACACACCCTCTCAGAATCTCATAAGGTCTTACCTCGACCACTGATCTTCCACTCGCACAAAATCGCAATCCTCGAATTTCTCCAACTCACAACTTGAAACACGGAGGAATCGTCAATGTCAAGAACACGTTGACGACGATCCGAAACCCCATCCTCTACGGCTCAAAACCCATGCGAGAATACTCATACCGACTCAGAAGTTGATTGCCAAACAACTGTTGCCCTTCTTGGTGTGCATATAATAACCCATACCTTGAACTACAAATTCTCAGCAGTCGAAACCGGACCTCAACGAACCAATCGCCTCGAATCTCAACCACTGCAGCTTGAATAGCTCCTAACCACAATAAGGTCCCTAGCCAACGGCTACTTACTGTGGTTTTATTATCTCGCTCTGTACCTTGTCTCATCCGCCAATGACCCAAATCTCATATTTCCGTACCGCAGATCTCCAGAATCAGTTCTCTAACCGCACCTGAACAAATCTCTGGTCCTATTAATAAAATACTCAGTTCTCCCCCACTCAGGGTTCGAACCATCACCAATCGGCATACCAACAGTCTACTCCACAGACTGTTTCACCAGGTACATCACACTTAACTCTTGGTACGTACCACATAATCACTCAATGATTTTCCCGATGAAAACCAAGCAACTACAAATATCCCATAACTCAGACAAAAATCTCAGAATTCTCCCGACGTGACTGCCTCTAGTCATCTCGAAGCCATAGACCGACACACCGCCGGATGCCCCAACTGTTCCAAATTAGTCCTGACTCTCAATCTGGAAATAATGCACTATCACACACCTCGTCCCTGATTCCTCGACCAGCACTCCATCGCGTGGATCATCATAAAACAGAGACCCACTCTCACAGTCGATACACATTGTGGACAACGAGGGCCACCGCCCCACTATGCTCCTCTTGATCACTTGAAACTACTGCTAAAAGTATGCCTGACTCGACTAAGGCATCTCCTCGTCCTCATCTCAATCTCCACTAATAACTCTTTCACGGTATAAGAATTACCTCGCAGAAAACACACCACAATCACTCTGGCGAAAACATCGCAACTATACGATACCCCACAGAATTACCTCCAAACTCTGGAACCGGAAGCTCGATATCTCATTCGCTCCACACGAGAAGCGGAAATAGTGTAATCTTCGTCACAGGATGTGACAACTCAACCATCGGTCGGTCACTCAACCCAGCCCAAAATTCTCCTCTGCGTATCACCTCCACTTTTCCTCAAGTCTTGTAACCCCAACTAGCAGTCCACCAGTCAATTCCTCGGGATCTAAACTCAATCCCATCACAGGGTACACTCTATCGAAGCTCAACCGACATGGCCCTCTGGCCCCACAGTTTACCATATCCATTCCCGGTCTGAACACCCATCGTCAGATAACTGGTAAAAATGGAAACACACTTTGCTACGAATCGTGGTACCCGAACCATGTTATCCCCTCTCAACCTGCTATTTAGAACCTCTGGGATTCTCCCTGCTTCGAGTATGGGTCCTCTGATTTCATTAGTACGGGCCCATACTACCTGCCACATCTACCCATACTTTCCACACGGATCGTCCCAGATTTCCTAAGTAGCTGCTCAACCTTCTCGATCACCAATCCTGTTACACATGGCCACTCTCCAGTGAATACTCTCCTCTATCAGCATACTCATCTGACTAAGGTATCTCCCTAGGCTCTTCCTAGGTTCTCACCCTTCTCCGCCATCAGCTGCTGAAGAACTCCTTATGATGCCAGCCATCTACCTCATGAATATCGTCATATTCACCCGGTAGCTAACTCCCATCATCAATAGTTCCTCAAAGCACAAAGCAAGCAACATTCGGGCATCGAATAATCTCCACCAACACGTAAAACCACTCTAGGCTACAACTCCACTTGCTCTACTCACACTCAAAAGGTATCACCAAACTCAAGCAACCCTACCTCTCGCGGTATCTCATTACTCCCTCAATAGACTCCTCAAATGCTCATCTAGGTATCTCTCTTAGATTACTCCACTACTCAAATTTCTCTCTAAAAGATTCATGCTAGATACTCTTACTCAGCACATACTCAAGGCACATAACAGATAGCATCAACTCCTAGGCTAAGGCATCATAAATCAAGCATCTCTAGCCCTAGAATATAAAATACCTAGCCTATCCTCTAACATGCATCACTAATATCTCATAACTATCTCATAACACAAATAAGTAAGGGTGTTTTGGGAAATCACCGTTCGGGCTCTAGCTGATTGTACACACTGCTCCTTCTCGTTTTTCTCTTAGAAACTCTTGCTCTTTTTAGAAAACTCATTTCTTTTGAAATTTTTTCTCAAATCCTCAGTTTGAGTCCATACATACCCTAAGGTGCATCCGAATCCCTCAAACCAAGGCTCTGATACCAACTTGTAACACCGTAAATTTTCAAACAAAATTTTCATTTTAATTTCACATAAAAGTCATTAACACATTTAACAAAAATCCCCAATTGTCACATTATCCAAAACACAAAACCCAGGATCCTAAAAAAAAACATAACTCCATCTCGTGTGTGTGTACAATCAAGCCGGCACCTTCTTGCGATCCTGAGAAGAACCTGATCAAACACATATCACATAACACGGTAAGCACGAAGCTTAGTGAGTTCCCCAAAATACCACACATATCTCATTAGCCTCTCATGGCTATACCCAAATAAGACCCTCCGGTTAATGTGTCTCAGTGGGACCCTCTGGTCCCACAACTCAGCTGGACCCTCCGGTCCCTCAACTCAACAACTCAATATAATACACAACATATATATCACAAAGACAATAAGCAGGATATATCAATACACAATATATGCACATAAGACCCTCCGGTCACACATAGATTACCACTCAAGGTAAGTATAGTGAGAAGACTCACCTTGTAAGAACTCAGACAACCTCGAACTCGAATCACCGGTCTAGCCTCCGCCTAACACATATGATAAATATCTCTAATTAATACTCTATTCACGACTCTAAATAAACCAAAGGTTATTCTCTCTCTCTCTCTCTCTCTCTCTAACTCTTGGAGTAAGTAAAAGACCATTTTACCCCTCCATGGCCTCCATTCCTCATGTTTGACCAAACCCTAAAGTCAACAGAAGTCAAACTCGAGTCAACAGTCAAAGTTGACCCAACTCGTCGAGTGCACTTATGCAACTCGTCGAGTCCCCTCGTTTCCTCAGAAGCATGTCACACCCCCAAACCAAGGATGGCGGAAACGTTCGGGGGTAGAGGACTTCATGTAAAGTATCACAACAACGAGTATAATAGTGCTCAAAGTAAATAGAACCATCATAAATATAATTGAAAAGGTTACACCATAGAATAGGTTTACATGTTTCAAAATCAATTACATTATGATGACAAAATGAACTGTTTGACGACTTATCGTCCCATCCTCAAAATGTTGTTGGTTTTCCTGTTTCACTGATTTCCTGAGAATAGAAGTAGTTTTGAAAAGAGTGTCAACAATTAAGTTGGTGAGTTCATAAGAGTTTTGTTTGAGAAAGAAACCGTTTTCCTTGTAAAAGCGATAGAGTATGATTTCCAGAAAATCCAATATTTTCTTAGTTAAGTGTGGAATGAATGCTCCTACGTTATGCGATAATGAACCCTAGAAGGACCCATAGATTCCTTCTATAATCACTCAGCGTATATAAGTTATATATAATTTGAGTTAAATAAACCGTTGAAGTCCAACAATTCTAGACGAGATGTAGTGTTAATAGAAATATGTTTCCAAAGAAAATCTAATATTTTCCTTATAAAAGTTATGTAGTCCTAAATCCCAGGACCGAAAGTAAACAAGTATTTTTCCATACTTAAAGTAATTCATGCAAGTTTAAATCGACATAAACTCGTTTAGTTTAGAAGTAAAACCCCTTTTCAAAGTAGAATTTTCCATGTAAACTTGAAAGATTGTTAACTACCTATGTGAGTCGCTATAACCATACTATGACGAGAAATAACCTGCACAACGTTTTTCAGACGTTAAGATACTATGACTCTTGTCACCCGCAGACCTGCCGGTCCGGCTGTAGCTAGCAGCGAGGTGTGGGGTGTCAATCCCAATATAGATCTATACACAATTATCACGCTCTCCCTACAAGAGACTCTGGTTATAACTTACAGGAATTAGGATCCCGTACTCGAACGTACGGGGAGAGAATTGTCTCACAACCTAAGTTAACTAGTTTACACATAGTTTGATATTAAAACCTCTTCCGTAAAGGAAGTGAAATCACCTTTTCTGAATAAATTAGTGATATGAAATCCTTAAACTATTACTATTGTAGGATATGAAAAACTCATTTGTTTTGAGAGTAAAACCTTTTTCATGTAGTAAAAATCCATAAACTATGCTTATTGCAGTTTATTATATGTGTTCGAAATAAATGAGTAAACCTTATCATGAATGACTAAATTTCAGTTTATGATGATAAACTAACAAGAAAATAAATTCATTATTTAGAACTTATTGTTATGCACTTTGCTCAACATACTACAAAGTGTTATGAAATTTGTAAGCTGTTAACTAGTTTTTAACCTTTCTACATTGTTTTAGAAAAATTATACAAAAATCATACGAAGTCGAAAACTGAATCCGTAAATTCTGAGAGTTCACAAAATGTGTCTAGTTTATTCATAATTTTTATTATGATTTTTAGAAGTCTTTAGCTTGTGTTAAAATGTTCATATTCACAGACTGGTCCGAATTCGTTTTTGAAATGATAGGCAGTTTTGTAAAAATCACCATAAATTGTAGAAAAATCGTATGGTGATGTGAAAGTAGTCATTTTAAAGGTATGAACCTGACCTATTTGCATATTAAACAGTTTTGAAAGATATTAAGTTTAAGATAGTCAAAACAGTCCGTGAATAAGACTCAACTTTTCTGATGAAAGCTGTTGTTTGAGTTTAGTTGTGTTCTTGGTGTTTTAACTTGTATTCCCCCCCCCCCTAAACTTAAGAAAAACATGAAAATGTAGGGGTATGAACTCACCTTGAGTGATTTCAATAGATGGATGATGAAGAAAAGAAGTGTTCAACTCAAGAACACTTAGAAGATTGCTTGAAGATTTGAAGATCTAACAACAATTATGACGATATTTGTGTAAGTAACCTATGATTTGAGTAGAAGGAGTGAAATAATCATATGGAGGATGATAATACTTACCAATAGTAGAAGAAAAGTCTGGAGAATAGCCTTGAATCTCGAATTTTAGAGAGAGAAAGTGAGAGAGAAAGGAGTTTGTTCTTTGGTGGAGAATGAGAGAAATGAGAGTAATATGAGGAGAGATAAGAGTTTTCAGCCTTTGACCAAGAGTGTGGCTGAAAAATAGTGGGAAAAGTACTATGGAATGACTAGGTATGGTGGAAGGACAAGGGGTTGTACTATGAAGGTATGGGGAGGTTGCTTGTGTCCTTGTCCAAAGGATAAGTCAACACTCCACCTAAATATCTCACTAAATAGATTTTATTCTTAGGCAATGATTTTCCCCAAAATATAATCAAAATATGAATATTTAGGGTTTATTATGTTAAAATACAAGTTTGGGTGAAAATCCCGCGTTAAAATCACGAAAAACGGGCTCAAAACGCTAAAAATATTGAAAACCGGGTGAAAAGTGACAATATCCGAAATTCAGGGCCGGAGGTTCGGTCCTAGCCCTTAGAACCGAGAGTAGATGGGGAAACCGAGAGTAGGGTTCGGCCTTCAGCTGCGCATCTCGGACCGAAGGTGAAGTCCTCTCGGACCGAAGGTGGGAAGAGGAGAGCCGAAGGTCAGGTCTCGGTTCGGATTAGTCAGGGGACCGAAATAGACCGAGCCCTCGGTCCATTTCGGTTGAGGGGGTTTCGGTTCTGATGCAAGGTTTCGGTTCTCAGGAGGTTTGGTTCCTAAGAAGGGTTCGGCTCCTTAAGAGGTTTCGGTTCCTTAAGAGGGTTCGGCTCCTTAAGAGGTTTCGGTTCCTTAAGAGGGTTCGGCTCCTTAAAGCTGTTTTTCGCGTAGACTTCCGTTTTCGAGCTGTTTTCGTCAAATTCGAGGGTCGGGATGCCCCGAGTGATTATAAAAAGTTGAGAGAGATTTTGAGAGAGATTTGGGAGAGATTTCACACTCTTGGAGAGATTTCTCATACAGAGAGAGATATGGGAGAGATTTCACATTCTTGGAGAGATTTCTCATACAGAGAGAGATCTAGGAGAGATTTCACATATTTGGAGAGATTTGGGAGAGATTTCACATTCTTGGAGAGATTTCTCATACAGAGAGAGATCTGGGAGAGATTTCACATACTTGGAGAGATTTGGGAGAGATTTCCCATTCTTGGAGAGATTTCTCATACAGAGAGAGATTTGGGAGAGATTTCACATACTTGGAGAGATTTGGGAGAGATTTTACATTCTTGGAGAGATTTCTCATATAGAGAGAGAGATTTGGGAGAGATTTCACATTCTTGGAGAGATTTCTCCTACTTAGAGAGTTTTGGGAGAGATTTCACATACTTGGAGAGATTTGTCCTACTTAGAGAGTTTTGGGAGAGTTAGAGTGAAAGAGATTGGGAGATACTTCTTTTGTGACCTTTTTGAGTGTTTGGCTTTGTAACGCAAGGTTTGTAACTCTCGTTAAGTCTTGTTATGATTGTTATATGCCCCCGAGGGTTAAGGAATAATGTTTTATCGAGTAGTTTCATCACTTGCCCTAATTAGGGTTTAGAATTTCCGAACACATGAAAACTCTAAGTGATACTTTGTATTAAGATTGCGAGTAGTACAATAAGAATCATAATGGAAACCCTAATATACAAGGGTTAGATGGGTTGACCGGTTTGACTTGTTGACTTTAGTTGACTTTGACTTGGCCAAAAATTGACGGTTGTCACAAAGCCTCATGATAGTCCAGCTCAGCTTGTCGATTTGATCCTCCAACTCGTCGAGTTATCGCAAGATCAAGCTCATCGGAACAAACCCTAACCGACTCGTCTAGTCGGCTCATCGACTCGGCGAGTCCATTCAGACGATTTCAAGGCAGAAAACCTTCCCAAACTCTAGATCTACACTCTCAAGGCTCGATTATCACGTAAAGTCACGAGCTTTACGTCCATGCATGACACTTAGGGCTTGAAATGCCAAGAACATGCTCTATTAAGGGTTTTTCACTCAAAAAATCTATTATGGTTGAATAAAGCAGAGACCTTTGGACTCTAGGGACCTCTCAAGGTCCAGATCTGATGTCCAAATCTCTATATGAACTCAATACACTCAAAGTCCCAATATTAGATGGAAAAAGCCCTAAACTCTAATAATATGAGATCTACCCAACAAAATGAGAAAGGTGTGGACTTTTTACGTTTCATAGAAGCTCCTAGATGAAATAGCCACGAATCTAACAGCCTCTTCTCGTCCCTTGACTTGGAATCCTTCCTTTCTCTTCAAAAGATGCACCAAACACTCAAAGTTAGCTCAAATACTCTCTCTTAGCCCAATGGCCGATTAGGGTTTTCTCTCAGTGAAGTTGAGCAGCTGGTGAGCCGCAAATGAAGCTATAAGTGTCCTTAAATAGGCCCCAAACCCGGGGATTTAGGGTTTCATCAGTCAGCGTCTACTCGGTGAGTCGACTCTCTGACTCGTCGAGTAGGTTACTAATCCTACGTGGCCAAACACGAATCTACTCGACGAGTTGAGGCACCAACTCGCCGAGTTACTCAATAAACCCCAAAAATAAATATATAATAATATGCCTGGGAGTCCGGATGTTACAGGGTAACCAATGAAACATTAATCCATTGCACTTCCATAAATCAACCATAATAGCAAGTAAATCAACGCTAAACGAAAGTCTCTCAATTACCTTGGTTTAACTCGTCTTTTGTGTTTCTTGCTTTTAGATTAAATATTTGCTTCATTAGTTGATAGTTAGTTAGTTTGGTTAATTAAGTTTCTAGTCTTGCAAAACTAGAGAAACCCCCTTTTTAAATTTAATAGTAAATTAGGTAGATAGTAGATAACAATTAGCTAATTAATCTGTTCCCTGTGTTCAATACCTGTCTATTGAGCTATACTATTTTCAACAAGGTACACTGCCATAGGTAATAATTAGTTACATTAGTAGGATAAACTAGTGTATAATTATTCAACCATCAGTGAGATCTCATAAAGTTTGAAACTTTATGAATCTCTGGAACATTTCACATAGTTGTTGGTTTTGGATCTGAAGTTTAGTCGGGTTTTGAGCCATGCATGAGATTTCTATGGGTAAAATCCTTATGTTGACTCATTATGGCTTCAAGACATGCATCTCTATAAAGCACCCACTTTTATGATGGTTTTGGTATTAGAAACCCTTTTGGAGTAAATGAACTACAAACTTTTTGGAATAAGTGCTTAATGGGTGAAATATTATTTAGACATTTTGGAACCTAGGGTTTTGGATTTTAACCTTTTGGGTGGTCTTAGCGGGTAAAGTTGGAAACTTTATCTTTCTAGACCTTGTTTCGGACCAGATCTGAGCATTAGGGCTCATAGGATCGAAGAAAACAGCTTAACCCATTAAGTTGTTAAAAAGTGTAACATCTCAATTTCTAGGCATTTACCTTAAACCCTTTAGTATGAGAATTGTTTGCAATTTGGTCTTCAAGGGCATTTTTGTAATTTTGGGGATTGCGTGTGTACGTTGGGCGTACATGGGTTATATTGAGTATGTTGGGCGTACGTTTGGTATGTTGGGCGTACGTGGCCAGGGTGAAAACCCTAATTTTTAGGGTTTGGATCCTATTTAAACATCCTTAACCCCAAGTCTCGTCCCTTCCATTAGTCACCAACCCCATTTCGACCCCCTTTGCAAACCCTAATACTTTTGAGGTCATTTTGAGCTTGGTGTGTGTGTTTTGGTGAACTTGAAGGAGGATGAAAGAAGAGGAGACCATCCTAGAAGTGTGGAGCATCTTGGATCCAGAATTACATCATCTTTGGACACCCTTTGAAGGTAAAAAGCTCTGAACTTGATGAAGCTATGCTTAGATCTAGTTTGGCCATGAAGTTTGTGTTCTTTTGGTCCCAATAGTTTGGTATTATGAGTATGAGCTACTCTAATCCATTTAAGTTGTCCTTTCAGACATTTTGGAGTGTCTAAATGCATAAAAATGTGGTTTTGATCATTGTTTCCTTTCCATGCATGAGTTTCGATGTCTTAATGGGTTAAGAGACTAGGGTTTTTGGTATATAACACTTAATAGCCATGCAAGACCATAAATTTGGAAACCTTATGGTTAAGAACGCTAGTTTAATGCTAGATCTGGAATTTGGACAAAAGAGCTTAAAGGATTAAGCTCTTATTAGAAGGGTGGAGAAGCAGTCACGTACATTGGGCGTACCAAATGGTATGTTGCACGTACGCAGTCAATGCCCTGATTATCTGGTCAAGCCCGTGTACGCCCCGCATACAGCTGAGTATGCCCAACGTACTCAACTGAGTTGACTCGGCTGATTTTGTTGACTTTTCACTTTAACCAAGGTTTGACTAATTTTGACCTAAGGGTATTTTGGGTATTTTGATTATAAGTTAATTTTGGTCATGTTCCAATGAATTGGTAACTGGTAGAGCTGATAATCGGAGCAGTGCCCTGTTCAACGATCTTTTTAGTATGAGAAGTGAGTTTTCCTCACTGTACTCGTGGGTCAAAGGCACCAATATTGATCCACTAGATTGTGTATCCTGGTATATAGGATGTCGTTATGCTGTAGTGATATGTTAGATCTGTATCCTGGTATATAGGATGTTGCTATGTGGTAGTGATCTGTAGATCTGTCTGTTTGTCTGTTGACTGGTTATATTTTACTTTTTTCTAGATATATGTTATTTGTTATGTATATGTCAACATGATATGGTGGAGTTGAGATTGTACTTCTTTGTGTTTCCAGTCAACAATCCGGGGCATTCCAACTGAAAGGTTGTGAGCCGGGGGTAATCCAACAAGGAGGTTATGGACCCAGTATGTATTGGCAATCCAACCGAAAGGTTATGGGCTGGGGCATTCCAACCGAAAGATTATGGGCCTGGGGTAATCTGTGACAACCCGGAAAATTTTTGGTTTTAAAAGCCCAGTCAATCAACTCAACTGAGTGTCAAACTCATTAGTACTGAGTTCTAGCCCGGTAAAAGGCCATTCTAAGGAGTTTTGAGCTTAATACACTTAAGGAATAACAGTGTAGCAGATCAAACCATAACCTCATCAAAATGAGTTCACGGCCACAAGACCATGAGTTTACGGTCGTAAACTCATGTGGCCGTAAACTCAAGGGTATATAAATGATACTTGGCCATTTTTCTCATTCTTTCCTTCCTTGGCCGATTTTTCTTCAAATCCTCTCAAGTATCATCCAACTTTCTTCCTAGATCTTCATTTATGTAAGTGTTCTTTCTCTAATTTGTTGATAATCCTTCTTAACTAGCTTCATCCTCATGATTCATCCATGGAAATCATGTTTTCTTAGATCTTCAAGAAACACCAAGAACACACACTAGTGTTCTTGGCCAAAACCGACCATTTCAAGCTTCTAGATCGTAAGTACTCTTCCCTACACTTCATATCTAGTTATGACTCATGCTTAGAGACTTGAAACATACACTTTCTCAAGAACATCTTGAGTTTACGGCCCAATATCTCCCTTGGCCGTAAACTCAATGTTGAAGCATGTATGGACCATAAACCCTATAAGATGCAAAGCTAGTGACCCAGAACCCTTCCTTGATGATTGAAGGACCTTAAACTTCACTCAAATACATAAATGATTATGAGTTTACGGCCATAAACTCCTTTGGGCCGTAAACTCATCAAAAGCCTCAATGAAGGTGGTCTTTTTCATACAAGTGTAGAACAAAAGTCCCTAAAGTTTCCATAGCTTTCAAACCAACATTAGCCATGTTTGACCATGAGTTTACGGCCGTAAACTCCCTTGGGCCGTAAACCCATGGTAGTAAACTCATGTGAGTGTCATTCTACTCTCCTTTGATGAATCACATGTGATTCCAACACTTGGTCAAAGTGTTTCCTAGTCCCGGAAGGTGTTTCCTTTCATATAGTTGTTTATAAACACTATATTCATGCCAATATATGTCATTTAGGACTTATTGTGTCTCGGGACTTCATTCGTGGAACTTCTCATCCTTACACGCATACCCGTTTGAAGCACCCACATCAGGTGAGTTCATACCCCGTAATGAATCTTTTAACTGTTTTAACTGTTTTAAGGGGGGAATACAAGTTGAACACAATGATAATTGTGTAAATGTTTGTTATAAGCATATTTCAAAATGTTACTTATGTCATTTATAAGTTGTCAAAACATTTCAAAAACTCTTTTAAAGTTATGTTACTTTATAGTTATACAAAGCTCCGTTTTTAAAGTACAAACATAACTTAGTAGATAAACGAGTGTTTTCAGTAACAGTTCAAGTAAAACATTAGTAAACTATAATGGGTATAGTTTAGAGATTCAGTTCATACTAGATACAATACATGATAACAGAATGAACATACTATGATGAGAAACAAACAATACCATACAGAACAAACAAATTAAGTTGCTATAGCATGAGAACATACAGGATCTAATTATACCAATGGATCACTAACTCATTGTTTTAAACAAAAGGTGATAGTTATATTGGGTATACATGATCATATAAAATGTGAATTACACGGCTTGCAAGAATTTGCAGAGGTCACATTTGGTTCCCTTAATCTCTAGACAGGGAGAGCGATTAGTAGGGGTACTAGCCTTCACATTATGACCATAATAAAACAAACATGTTTTAGGTGATTAGTACATCCGCATGTCATTTTAAACGACAACTTTGTACTTACATTTCCCATTACTTTCATAAAGTGACAGTACCACTTGAAAGACAAATACAAACTATTTTCGAGTTAAGATAGTTATAAACTAGGGAAAACATACATTTTTACAAACGACAAACAGAACAGTCGGGTCTAGCACATATCGGTAGATGCCTTGGTAGAAGGCTACGTTTAAAAGAAATGACCATAATGCTAATCTTATGATTCCTTAATGTATACATCATAGGATATATATATATACCCATAGGATCCGACAGGTAATAGGATGTGTGTTCTCCGCTTCATTTCCTGTTCCTTGTTTGGTTGTGGGCTTGGAACGAATTCACTCAATCTATTTTCTATTCGATTCTATATATATATATATATATATATATATATATATATATATATATATATATATATATATATATATATATATATATATGCTTAGTATACATTAAGTCATCATAAGGGTACCAGGTATGGGTCAAGTCATAGAACACAAAGTTAATGCACAGTTTTCTAGTACAAAACATACTTTCCAAATCAGAACTTTTGGTATACAAAACTAGAAACTTCCCAGTAAAGGGTTTAATCCATTTTATTAAACCAGTATAAACTTAAAGGACTTTAGGTGATTAACTCTATAATACCTTAGTTTATACATCATGGTTATATATCATTAATACCCAACAGATAGTTGGATGTGTGCTTTCCGCCTTACTTCCTGTTCCTTGTTTGGTTGTGGGCTTAGGGCATATTCACCCAATTAACTATCTATTCGATATTAGATCATATATAGCCAGTATAACTAAGTTATTATAGAAGTAATCACTGTGGTCACCATTTTATTATAAGAAATAAGGGTTTTCTTAAAGAATCTTTTCATTAAATATAAAGGAACTATTACAGTTAACTCCGTGAGTACCAAGTGAATACGCCAGGGTTATATACAACGATGATCAAACAACTAATGGACTGTGTGCCTTCCGCCTCATTCCCTGTTCCTTATTTGGTTGTGGGCTTAAGGCAGATACGCACAACCCATTGTTTGTTTACTCTGGGTTTTATATAACTTGTATCCATTTAATACTCATAGAAAGGACTGTAGAGTCATTTTTACTTATCTTTCATCAAAGCAGGAAATATAGGATTTTCTGGAGGAACAGGCAAACTTTTCTAAACAGAACTTACTACGACTTACTACATTTTTCAACAACTTTCTACAACTCACTTACATCACTAAAATCTTATGAACTCACCAGCTTAATTGCTGATCAACTCTTTCAAATAACTTGTATTCTTCGGAGACTATTAGACAGGTGCTCGTGCTGGGAATTCAGAAGATGGAGAATTATAGCTTCAAGTCTTGTTTTGGTTATTTGTTTATGAATTCTATGTTTTATGAACACACACATTGTAAACACTTTCTTTCGAAATGAAATGGTTGTTCATTACTTGCTTACCATATACATATCTCGTGATACTAAACATGACGTCCTCCACCTCCGAACGATTCCGCCGTTCCGGTTTTGGGGTGTGACATAATCCAACCGAAAGGTTGTGGAACCGATATCTGTCTGTTTATATGTTTGTGTGGTGGTATTTTGGGGGAATTCACTAAGCTTTGGCTTACAGTTACAATTTATTGTTTTAGATACTTCTGATGACCGTGGCAAGGTGAAGGCGTGATCATGCACATCCTTCAGATTTATGTTATTTGGATTTTGGGACACTCTGATTATTGAATAACACTTTTAAAGCAATGGTTTTGTAAACATTTATGGTTATTGGGATGCTTTTGAAAATTTAAATTTACTCTGATTTTCTGGATGTTACAAAAGCCCAATGCCCACGGCATGTCATAAAGTCGCCATGGCGTGGCGACTGGGAAAAATCATGATTGGTTGGTTATTAGAGGGCCACGGCGTGGCCATGGTTGGCCACGACGTGGCGGTTGACTAAAGTCAATGTTGACCATTGACTTTTGACTTGAGTTGACTTATGGTTAAATTTCGAGTTTTTGGAAGAAATGCTAAGGGCTTATTTGGCATAATCGTATACGTGGTGCATAGCATCGGTATTCTAGCAGTTGTGCATTGACTGAGAGGTGAGTCTTCTCACCACACTTGTGGGTCGAAGGCACCAATGTCGGCTCACTGATTTATATATGTAGGATGCATGTGTATATGTAACTATTACTGGCATGAATGTATGTTGTATGCATGGAGTCGATCTGGGCTTGGAGTCATTATTGACTCGGGGTTGATACGAACCGGGGGGTTGACACGGACCCAACACAACTACGTGCTGTTAAATTAAGTCATTATGGACTCGGGGTTGACACGGACCCGGGGGTTGATACGGACCCGACACAGCTACGTGTTGTTATATTTATATGTTGTATGTGGTATTTTGGGTAAACTCACTAAGCTTTGTGCTTATAATTTATGTTTATGGTTTCAGGTACTTCCAGTACGAAAGGGAAGGGTCCGTCGTGATAGCACAACATCCCCGTCATATTTCCGCACTTATGATTATTTTGTACTCTGATGATTTTGATATTTTGTATCGTGGTTGGTTTTGAGACATATGATGTATGGATGTAATGATTTTTAAATCGAAAAATTTTATCACTGTTTTTGGGTTGTTACAAGTTGGTATCAGAGCCTTGGTTTGAGGGATTCGGGCACACTTCCTGGTGTGTCAGAACTTAAACTGAGTAAATGATGATCTTTTCAAAAGAAAGATGAATTCTTTTAAAAGGATTTTTACAAAGTAGAAAGGGGTGTGATGCATGCAATCAGCCGAGCTCAAGTAAATGGTTCCCAAAATAACTATACCCACGTATTATGATTATTATGTCTATATGTGATCTGCATGATAGAATAGGGCTAAGGATACCTTCAGGAGTCGTATGTTAGATTTGTCTGATATGTGAAATGCCTTATAGCCTAGGAGAATTAGATGTCATGTGTTACATGGGATTGATATCAGCTCAGTTAATTGCTAAGTGTATGCTTTAAAAGTTGTATACGATTAGGTTCATATAACCATAAAATGATTGGTTTTGCCTTATTTCATGTTCATTGTTTGGTTGTGGATTTAGGGTAGAATCATTATTCGAAAGTCTATGTGATCCCATTTTTTGTACAACTTGCATGCATAAGGCAACCAGCAGTGTTGGTTGAGATTCTTGGTATTGCAGGGCAGTCAAGTTGAGGATTCCTAGGAGAGCTTAGGAAATAACATAGTCGGATATATAGGTTATTTAGCATAGGGATGGTGTGTATGGTTTTAGCGGGGTGACTTAGAGGATTCGGGATGGTTCTTGAGGAAAGTATGGATAGGTGCGGAAGGTAGTATTAGCCTCGTACTACTGAAAGCACATGATCCATACTTGAGTCAAGGGCGGTCTCAAAAGTTCTAAAGAGGCCTGTAGAGTGGAAGTTCCCCCGAGATTGTATTGATTGTTTATATGTTTGTATTTTAGTTGAGTTTGGTGACTACTCGAGGAACAGCTTATGGATCCGGTTCTGGCTTTGGTACCCAACCGCTGGATGAGCGATTACGCGAGTTTATCACATCAGAGATTACCCACGGTATCATGGAGGCTACCCTTATGATTTTCGGGACCATTAAGGAGGGGATTATGGAGCTTTTGGATGAGCGATTCTGGGCCCTTCGAGCGTAGATCGATGCAGGACAGTTAGGAGCACGAATTCCCTCGTTTCGAGAGTTCAAGGCTTGTGGAACTTCGGAGTTCTTTGGGGCTAAGGACCCCATCGCCAGCCGCCGCTGGATCGCTGGCATGGAGAATGCTCAGCATTCCACCCTGAGGGGGCGAAGGTAGGATTTGCTTCCTACATTCTGAGAGACATAGCACGTGATTAGTGGGATGAGGTCGGTCGAGCATTGGGATCTACAACGGCAATGGTCATGACTTGGGAAGAGTTTGTTACGAGTTTCCAGGAGGAGTTTGCACCAGCTATCGAGGTGCAACAGCTGGCGAGGGAGTTTCAGGACCTTCACCAGACCATTGAGATTGTGGCGGAGAACACTGCCAAGTTAAGTGACGGGGTATGTTGGTTATGTAGTATGTTGTGGATGATGAGACAAAGAAGAACATGGATGATATGATAGTGAGGGCCCATGAGCGGGAGATTGAGCTGGAGCTTCGAAAGAAGCAAAAACTGGAGCAGGTACAAACAATGATGGCTCAGACTAAGAAGCCTAAGAATTCTGATTCACAAACCAGGGGCCAACAGGTTCAGAGCTGTTGCGGCAAGTGCGGGAAGCGCATGGTGGGGGCATGTCGAGTAGTGAGTTCGAGTTGTTACAGATGTGGGCAGACTAGTAATCTGAGTAGAGATTTCCCTCGGGGTGCACTATCTTGCTGTCATTGCAATCAGACTGGCCATAAAAAGGCCGATTGTCTGAGGCTGACGGGAGGAGCAGTGGATGTGCCTATACCAGCCACCTTGAGGATTACCGATGACCGCCATGTCAAGGCGGAGGCACCTGTAGTGAAAAGCAAGGCATTTTAGTTGACGATTGAGGAGGCGAGAGTAGTGCCTGATGTGGTTGCGGGTTTGTCTCCTTATCTTATTTATTATTTCCTTTATTTATGCTCATATTTTATTTGATCATATATAGGGACTTTCTTAGTCAATGGTATGACTGCTCATGTTCTGTTCAATTCGGGTGCTACCCGATCTTTTATATCTCTTGCGCTTAGCAAGATGTTTAGTGATGCTCCTGGAATGTTGGATTATCCATTGGAGGTAGAGATTGCTGATGACCAGTCAGTGAGTGCTTTGAGGGTTCATTGAGGGTGTGTTCTGAATCTACTCAACGAGAGATATTCGATTGATTTGGTTTCGATTCCGTTGCGAGGATCGAAGGTTATTATAAGAATGGATTGGTTGGGTCCCAATGGGGCCATGATTGATTGTGAGCACCAGTTAGTGAGAGTTCAAACCCCAAGTGGGGGAGAACTGATTATTCAGGGTGATGGTGCTCAGCGCAGACTGGCCCTCTGTTCAGCCGGGAGGGGTAGGAGATATATTCATCATGGTTGTTCTGGATTTTTGGCCTATGTGACGGATACTCAAGTTGGGAGCATGGAGACTATGAGTGACGTTCCCGTTGTTTGGTATTTTCCCGATGTATTTCCTAAGGATTTTCCTGGAGTGCCTCTCGAGAGGCAGGTTGAGTTTCATATTGATTTAGTTCCTGGTGTGGCCCTAATAGCCAAAGCACCATATCGATTAGCACCGCCGAAGATGTAGGAGTTTTCTACACAGCTTCAGGAGCTGCTAGACAAGGGATTTATCAGACCAAGTAGATCACCATTAGGAGAACTAATCATGTTCGTGAAAAAGAAGGACGGTTCATACATGATGTGCATTGACTACCGAAATTTGAATAAGCTAACGGTGAAGAACCATTACCCACTCCCAAGGATTGGTGATTTATTTGACCAGGTTCAGGGTGCATCTTGGTTCTCCAAGATTGATTTGCGGTCAGGTTACCATCATATGATGGTTAGAGACGAGGATGTGCAGAAGATGGCCATCATGACTCGTTATGGTAATTACCAGTTCGTGGTGATGCTATTCGGGCTCACCAATACACCAACAACGTTCATGGATCTCATGAATCAGGTATGCATACTGATGCTAGATCAGTCAGTGATCGTATTTATTGATGATATTCTGGTCTACTCTAAGACCAAGAGCAGCATGATAATCATTTACGAGAATTATTGGAGACTCTAAGGAGGGATAGGCTGTATGCCAAATTCTCCAAATGTGAGTTTGGGTTGCGCGAGGTGCAGTTATTAGGGAACATCTTCAACCAGAAGGGTATATTGGCCGATCCGGTCAAGATTGAGGACGTGATGAGATGGGAGGTTCCGAGAACTCTATTGGAGATTCAGAGTTTTCTAGGTCTCGCGGGTTATTATCGGAGATTTATCCAGGATTTCTCCAAGATTGTTGTACCATTGACCCACTTAACGAAGAAGAACATTACTTTTCAGTGGGGGCTCGATCAGTAGTCGGCTTTTGAGACATTGAGATAGAGGTTATGCGAGGCCCTAATTTTCACCATTATCGAGGGCATGGGTGATTTTGTTGTTTATTGTGATGTGTCTATCTTGGGATTGGGGGCTGAACTCATGCTGAGAGGTCATGTGATTGCTTACGCTTCGAGGCAACTAAAGCCTCATGAGGCGATGCCATACCCCCGGCCTGGCGGCGGAAACGTCGTGCGGTGCGGCATCAGGATGTTGGCTATTAGATAAGGGTTTGCCATTTGAGTTTGGTCTTGGCTGTCACACCCCCGAACCAGACGGCGGAAATGTCTGGGGGCTTGGGTGACTTCATTCTAGTATCATCACAGAGTATATAATTGAAACATAACATCATCATCATCACACATGTAATATTACAACTGTCATTGGTTTACATCAAATATTGTATTTCAATATTACATGCCAAAATATTCAAAGTATGATGAAACAAAACATAACAAAATATCCATGTAATCTTGCTGACCAACCTGCTCAACGATTTCCTGAGAATACAAGTTAATTTAAAAGGTCAACATAAAAATGTTGGTGACTTCATAAGCATGTTTGAGTAAAATGTTTTGTATTACTTTGTAAACACCAAAAAATCCGATATTTTCTAAAAAACAGTTTGATATGTTTGTGTCCGATCTTGTATTAATGCATGTGTGTTAATGTTTGCTAGAATGTAAAGAGAGTATGGAGAGAATAATCCAAGAGAATATAAAGAGAATGACCCCAGACAACCCGATGTTGTCTGTGAAAGAGAATGCTGGTATCTCAACCCCCGAGGTTGAGTACCAGCGCGAGTATGTTACCGAGTAATCCAAAGAGAAAAGAGAATGGTTTCCCGTAAATTTTATAACGTTAATTCCTCTAAGTGAGTCATTATAACCATACTAAATTATGACAATTTCGCCTGTCATGGCGTTGTTGGACGCCGACTGAATACAATAAGGTTTTTGTCATCCTAGACTGGTCTAGTCTAACTGTAGCGAACAACTCAGGTGTGGGGTGTCACCCCCGTATAGATCTATACACAAACCCCCGCTCTCCCTCCAAGAGACTCTGGTTATAACTACAAGCTACGATCGTACACTCAATAGGTGCCAACCGACATGTCTCACTAGATCCTTAATCGAATTTACGCGAAAATAAACATATAAGGTACATTCCAGGCCCAATGAACATGTAAGTGGACAACTAAGGCCCGCTAAGCATGTAAATCATTTCTAGGCTCAAAAGGAATGAGATTATATATATACCCCGGGTCCAATATATATGAAAAAGGACAACTAAGGCCCATTTAACATGTATATTATTTACAGGCCCAATAAGCACGTAAGTAGTATCCAAGGTCCGTCGAGCATGTAAATGGGTCAACAAAGCCCAATAAACATGTAAAGAGTATACATGACCTATCAAGCATATAAATGGCTCACTAAGGCCCAATAAACATGAGAATGACGTAATTAGCCCGTTTGTTATTATATTGCTTGTTTTAACTCAATTATTTACCAAAATGACATAAAAGGCCAACTTTTTGGTAAAAATGACATTCTTGGCCCATTAAGCCGAGAAGTTACAGTTAAGGCACATTTTTGGTAAAAAATAACATTTTAGGCCCCTTTTAAGAACAAAACTTGCATTTAACACAACTATAAGAGCTTTTAGCATGATAAAAATAATTTCCTTGTTTTTGACCTTTCTGTCCCTGTTTTTAGAAAAATTATAGAAAAATCATCGTAAGTCGAAATTCGGATCCGTAAACTCTGAGAGTTTTGGAAAATGAGTCTACTTTATTCATAATTTTTATTAAGATTTTTAATGGCCTCAAACCAGTGTGAAAATGTTCATCTTCACAGACTGGTCCGAAATCATTCCTGAAATGATAGACAGTTTTGTAAAAATCACCAAAAATTGTAGAAAAATCGTATGAATGCGTGTGAGTAGTCATTTTAAAGGTATAAACCTGAACTTTTTGCATGTAAAACAGTTTTGAAAAATATTATAATTAAGGTGGTCAAAAGAGCCCGTAATTAGTCCAAAACGTTTCTGTTAAAAGCTGATTTTTGAGTTTAGGTTATAGATGTTTGAACACAACACTTGTTTTTGCTATTTTGAGTGTAAAATCTCATATCTACAAGTTTAAATGTAATATATAAGACAACACATACTTTTCTCATGGTTTTTATGAAGATCTAAGTGAGAAACTTCATGTTCAAGTAAAGATCCAAAAGTTAAACACATAACACAACATATAACATGAAAAACACACATAATCATGCATATACACATAGATCTACACAAAACAACTTGTATTCTCCCCCAAAACATAGTAAAAACCGAAAATAGGGGGTATGAACTCACTTTGGTTTGATGATTTCGGTTTTTGATGAAGATTGAGAAGGATCTCGGCCTTAGCAAGCTACTTGAGTGGAGATCTTAAAGATGTGGGTGGTCCTAGAGCCTTATCCACGAAAATAAGGTTGTAAGAACAAAGATATTGCTCTAGAATTGAAATAAAACAATGGGGTTTAACCAAGACTTACCTAGTGTATGAAGCTTTGAAAGAAACTCCTTGAAGAACAAGCATCCACACGATTTTTAGAGCAAGGAAGTGATGGAATTTCTTGAGAGTTTTTGAGAGAATTAGTGTTTGATTTGTGGTTAGAATGAAGATGGTGGTGAGGGATTCTATGGCCGAGAATAGAAGAAGATGGAGAGAAGAGAGAAGATGAGATGTGACATGCATGGATAAATGAGATTAACCTAGATATTTGAGGTGTAAAATGCATGGAAATCCACCATGTAATATTGAGGTGTCAAGGTTCTAATCCCTCTTAATTTTATATAGATTATTTCTTTTTTTTTTTAATAATATGGGCCGAGAATGAGAGGGAAGGAAAAAGAGAAAGAAATGTTTGGGCCATTCTTGAATATATTCGAAGTTATGGGCCCAATATGAAGGTTCTCGGCCCATTGGGCCCTTCTTATGGGTATACAGCCCAAAAATGATGAAGGAATGGGGTTTACGGCCCAAGAAAAATAGAGAAGTGAGTTTACGGCCCAATAAGGCTCATGACAACAAAGCGAGACATTTGAAGCCCAATAAGGCCCATGAGAAGTCTTATGGTCCAAATGCTATAGTTTAATGAATGTGGGTCCAACTAGGGCCTATATAAGGATTCTTAGCCCATAATAACCAAATTGTGAGTTTATTGGCCCATTAGGCCCAATAAATTATTTCTAGCCCAATAGGGGTTTGAGCTGGGAAATTAGGGTTTTCTACCCACAGTTTAGTATATGAGATGTATTGAATTAGGTTCTTGAACTTCACAAGTGAGTTTTGATTCAAATGATTGTGTTTGACTAAGCATAGAGCATAATATCAACTTAAAGTTACAATTTATACCATAGTTGATTACATGTAGACATAAATTCCTAGCCAAGAAATGCTAGTTGTGACATTGGCAATACCCAACTTTGGTTGACTGGAATCTGTTCATAATCTTTTATTGAATGGTCTTCTGTCGCCATCAGTAAACTAGAAATGCATGTGAGTTTTGAGAGGGGTCAACATAATATTGGTGAGTCCATAGGTTTTGTATACTTGAAAATACTTTGTCGAGTTTGTTGAGTCGGTCGTTTCTATGTTATGTTAGTGTGTACCAAGATGTTTCCTAATATTGTGGTGGTTGGTTCCAGATAGTCTAGAGACTAGATCTGAACCTTTATGATAGATGGGTGTATTGTATTTCTTCCGTTGATTTTAAATCTCATTGTTGGTACTCAAAATAATATTCCCATAATACTCTTTTATCGTGTAGTATGTACTACCTTCTTATTCAAGACGTTTTTGGTTTAATAAGGTTGATCTGAACTAATTTCCTCAAGTTCGAGTGTACTATCACTACTTGTTATATTAGTAGTGTTTGATAGCTAGTTTTAGTTTAACAAAGTTACGATGAGTTCCTATAATCGAGCTCTGACTGTTGATCCCGAAAAAACCACGATGCTTCGTCGAACGTCGAAAATATATTTAGAAAGTCATGTCTGCTTTGACTTGCGGTCAGGTTGTAGCTAGCAACCACAGGTGGGAGTGTCAATCTCGTATATATCTATACATATCTCTCTCGTTCACTTAAGATTTGGCGATGATAGGCCGGGACCTAGTTGGAAATCTTTCAATGTGTTGATGAATCATGTCTCATCTAACTCTTGTTACGTGGGCGCCTCTCCTGGTTGGTCGTGTTGTTATCCGTTGTTAATACTTATTATGTATATTATTTATCTTATACATATATGTATTTGAGTTGGTGCGTTGGCGTAGCCGAGTATTTGGACCGAGCAATACTAGGTACTAAGCTTATCTAAAGGGTGGCTAGAGTATTTTGTGTTTCCTGGAAATTGGCCAACGTATCGACTAGGAATCATTCTAGTTAGCGTATTTAGCGTAGCTGAATATTTGGGCAGAGTAACACTAGGTACTAAGCTTTATCCAAAGGGTGGCTATAATAGTGTGTAGCATTTCACCGTTTCCTGGCAACTGGCCAACGTGACAACTAAGTATGATCTTATCTAGTAGCATGAATCAGTATAACAACTAGGTATAATATTAGCTAAAATGTTTGGGCACAGTATCTACTGGACATAATATCATCCTACTGTTATGAGCATAGTTATCTTATTATAATTAGTAATAACTACGTAATATATGCATTTTAACATGTATTCCCCCCAAAAGAGTTTGGAAAATGAGGTCGTGAATTCACTTGTAGTTCATGAAACCGTTGATGTAGGGTAGAAAATGGGGCCTTTTCTATTTAAAAGTGAAGGTTGTCTTTTTTCTTCTTTTATTTAACTCAAATCTATGCACAACTTAACACATAAATCAACGAACAAGCCACATAGAAATCAATCAATAAGACAATAAACAACATTCCTTAGGCCTTGGCTTTAGGTTACATTACATACTTTGCTTAGGTGTGATACTGTGATGTAAAAACAGAGGAACTCAAGTTGTATGATTTTATAATTAAAAAAGGAAACATAAAAATCAAGCAGCAAGCCATCAAAGCAAAAACTGAGTGGAAACACTAACTTAAAAAACAAAAATCAAACAGAAACAAAGAAATCGAGCATTAATCAATGAACAAAGAACAATGGAAAAATCATGTAATGGAAAAATTAACCATAATCGGCTATTAACCCTAATAGATAATCAGATAATGAAACAATCAAGTGAAAACACTGACTGCACATACCTTGAATCAGTTAGGATTTTTGAACAACTGAGAATCAAATAAATTCATCATAGAAGTTGAGAATGGAGAATGAAGAAGAACAGTGAATGTATTTCAACAATCAATAGTTCAAACAACCTTTCAATGTTTAAGAATCGAGATTGGAGAAGCCTAAATCGATAATCAGTCCAGTCATTCATGCAATCAGCGACAACTAGAATGGAGAAGAAAGGAAGAATAACATAAGTCAGAGCATCTCTTTTGATTTTTGAGGAGGCGTGTGCGTGCGTGTGTATCAGTAATCAGCGAATGGAATTGGAGAAAGACAAATATCGACATTGAGGGGCCCTTTAGAAAATGGGGCCCTAAGCCCTACCTTAACTCAATAACACATAAGGTCGGCCCCGATCTTCATTCCTATAACATCGTCTCTAAAGTAATGGTAAAGATGTTTTATTACTCCATACATTCCAAAGTGGATAACATATGTATAACCAAATTTGTTTTTAATCATTACATTTTAAAATTTTATTGAAATTTAATTAATTTTTTTAAGTATACACTACTAAGTATTGTCTTACTAAAATATATGAAATATATTCGATAATTATTTCGTGAGAAAATTATAAAGGGTTTTATGCAGAAAAGTCCTATTATTTTGAGATTTTTTTTATAAAGTCCTAATTTTCTTTTTGAAGAGAAAAATCTCGATTATTTAATTTTACATGATAAACTGTCATTTTTTGTTAAAATAAAAATAATGACTTTTCGTTAATTTGGATAAAATATTAAATCATCGAAACTTTTCTCTTAAAAAAACATTTAAGACTTTATCAATTTTTTTTTTAAAAAATAATATGACTTTTCTAATAAAACCTAATTATACTATATATTAAAACAAAAGTACTCATAAACAGTGCACTTTCATATTTTTATACTTTGCCACACATGTTTCATTTATACTTTAGCCACAAAAATTCATTTTTTTTACATATTTAGTCCCTTCAGTATATACTGTTTGTGGTTCCACACTTTGGCCACAAAAGTTTCTTTGTTGATATATTTGATCCTTATATTTTCGTATGTTGGCACTTTCCACCCTTACTTTGTAGAATGTCACTTTTGACTCCTTTATTTTGTAAAACATCACTTTTATCCCCTCAAATTTAAACATCGACATCTTCCACCCTTGAACTTTCGTATATTGGAATATTTGTTGGTTTTGTCCATATACTTTTGTATGTCTCGGCAAGTTTAGTCTCTCTACAAATAAATAAAGCCATCTTTTTGTAAAAATTAATACTGCCTTTCAAAATGGTGCACACAAAACAAAACATACTAAACAAAACCTCATCCGCATCTCAGCAGAATAGGAAATGGACAATTGCTACTTATATATGATAAAGTAAATACAATTTCTCGTTAAAAGATTATTATTATTATTATTATTATTATTATTATTATTTATTTTATTTTTGAAAAATTTAACAAAAACTGAAAACACCCACCCCTCAAAAGCCAAAATTGCAAGAGCGAATAGAGCCTTCCATCACATTCAGGACATTCAGCAGACACCCACAGAGAAGGAAGATGGAAGCACAAGGTGGGCAACAACAATGGATGATGAGCGCACAGCCACAGCCGCAGTATGCTTACGGAGCGCCACCGCCTCCGCCGCAACCCTACCACCAGCCCTCCTCTCACGAAGAGATCCGTACCCTATGGATCGGTGATTTACCCTACTGGGCTGACGAATCCTACCTTCATTCCTGGTTCGCCGCCACCAACGAGGTTCTTCTAATTCTTAACTACATCTCCCCAACACACACACACACACACACACTGTTCACCAAATCTTTTTTATGTTTACGTCTGTTATGGCCTTTAGGGTTTTTAAGAGGCCCAAAAATTGACCATAGCTTCCTTTGTAGGTGCTTTCGATAAAAGTAATCCGTAACAAAGCAACAGGGCTTCCAGAGGGTTACGGATTTGTGGAGTTCGCTTCACATTCTACAGCAGAAAGGGTTCTACAATCATACAACGGGACGCAAATCCCAGGAACAGAATTAAGTTTTAGGTTAAATTGGGCATCTTCAGGCATCGGAGAACGACGCCCTGATGCTGGCCCTGAACATTCCATCTTCGTAGGCGATTTAGCACCAGATGTTACCGATCATTTACTGCAAGAAACCTTTCGCACTCAATATCCTTCTGTAAGAGGCGCCAAAGTTGTCACAGATCCCAACACAGGACGCTCAAAGGGATACGGTTTTGTTAAATTTGCAGACGAAATGGAAAGAAATCGTGCCATGAGTGAAATGAATGGGATTTATTGCTCAACTAGACCAATGAGAATCAGCGCAGCAACACCAAAGAAGACCACAGCCTTCCAACAACAATACGTAGCACCAAAAGGTAGTGTATTCGTGTATCTTATTTACTATTTTTTTCTGTTAATCATATTGTAAAATTCTCATTTGAATCTGTTTGATTAGGCTTATATCCAGCTACAGTGGCTGCTATTCCTGTGGACACTGATCTAACAAACACAACTGTAAGTCTGACTCTTTGAATTACACCCTTATGTCCATTTTCTTTATACCTTTCTTCTTTCTTATTGTTATTACTTATTTCAGGTTTATATTGGCAATCTTGACCCTGGTGTTGCAGAGGAGGAATTGAGGTCGATTTTCTTGCAATTTGGTGAAATAGTTTATGTCAAAATTCCTGCAGCTAAAGGATGCGGGTTTGTTCAGTTTGTCAACAGGTAAGTCTTAAATTTGCCCAAAAAAAAAAAAAAAAAAACTTGATACATGAAAAAACTGTAAAAAGTTGATTACTATTTTCCTGTAGGACATCTGCTGAAGAAGCAATTCAAAGGATGCATGGAAGTCAAATTGGTCAAACTGTAGTCCACCTTTCTTGGGGAAAAAGCACAGCTGCTAAACAGGTGAACATTTGATTACTATTTCCTTGTTTGAATTATGACATGCAACAAACACCCTTTTCAGCAAAAAGTAATATTATGATCTAAAAACTCAAAATTAGTTTTTTTTTTTTTTTTTTTTTTACCGAATTGGTGAAAATTAAAATGTAGGATCCATCTGGAGTGTGGGGTCAACAGGCGGATCAAAGTCAATGGGGGAGTGCGTATTATGGTTATGGTCAAGGGTATGATGCTTATGGTTATGGAGCAACTCAAGATCCATCATTGTATGCTTATGGTGCTGCATATGGTGGTTATATGCAGTATCCTCAACAGGCAAGATAGATGATTTCCATTTTCCATTTTTTTTTGTAATACATTTTTAAAAAATGTGAAAATATAATATTTTATTTATGGATTATAATATTTAGGGTGAAGGTGGTCAGGAGATGGGTGTTGTGGGAGGTGTTGCACCACCTGTGGAACAAAGGGAGGAAATTTATGATCCTTTGGCTACTCCAGATGTTGAAAAGTAAGTTTTTTTTTTTTTTTTTTTTTTTTTTTTTTTTTAAATGTATTTTGTAATAGAATATGAATATGATGCTTAAAGTTTTTGATTTGGATTTTGTTTGTTATTTTATAGGTCAAATTATGTGTATCTTGCTACACATGGAAGTGCGATTTTGGGGAGACCTTTGTGGCAGAAAACATCGTCTTCTTCATTACAAGCTTAGTAGTTAAACAATTAGAGACTTTGGAGAGTGTAGATTTGATCGAGCCAAATTAATCAAATGAAGACTTTTGTTTTTTGTTTTTTGTTTTTTTTTTCTACATGGGTGTGTTATGCTTTGGTTGCATGTTTACTTGATTTTAGAAAATTGTAATGATGATTGGTTGCGACATGTGAAGGCTCCTCCTATATACTAAAATTCATATCCATTTGGTTTGGATTATCGAAACCAAAAGTCAATACCAAATCAAAAAACCAAGTTTAATGATCTGACTATTGTTTTGGTGATCTCGTTGATATTAGGAGTGGCGAAAGGCTGTGACGTAGAGGCCTAAATGTGACATACTCAAAATTGGCCATTTTGAAAACCCATCATATGTTCTAATTTTTAACCAAAAACTTTTCATTCAAAACAGTGAAATGTGATAACCCAAAATATGAAAAAAGCATCCTATTGATGCTAAAATCCTCCCTCTCTCTCCCCCACCTCCCCCCCCCCCCCCCCCCCCCACACACAATATTGATATCTGAGTTTTGGAACTTGCAAGCATGTCATCTTGCAAACCCACTCAATCATCAATAGACACCAAAGACAAAGTTAGCAACAATAATAGACACCCTTACTCTATTCTACTCTTTATCATAGCCTTGTTGCTATTCAATATTTAACTTTTACATGGTTGACTATCTCGTAACATTCAACAAATTTGTCTTCACATGCATTCCCCACATGATTTCCACATGACCATTTTCTAAGGCTATTGCCTATTGGGAGTGGGTGTATCAAGCCCACTCGCCAACTAGCTTGGCATGCATCAACACCACCCCTTAGCGTGTGTTAAGGGTTTGCGCAAAGAACACGCTATATGCTTGGTGAGATGAAAGAGAAGAGGGAGAGGAACACAGGTGGTCCCATTTGACCATTTGACTATTTTAATTTCAAATACTTAGCAATCTGGTAAAGTTTATTTTATTTAAATAGCTAAATAAACATTTATTTGATTTAATAAAAAAAAAGTGTTTTATCTTCTAAATACACCACCACTCCTAGTCTCCTAACATCACGCTAAGCTTAATTGGCATACAAAAAAAAGTGATGTGACAGCTTAGCATACGAACCACCACTCCCTCTAGTCTAACTCACATAACATATTGAAATTAATCTCACTTTGTTCGAAAATTGGTTGCTCTAGCTCAGGGGGCATATTAGACGTCTAGTCATGTATTTGTATTAGGTTAGAATATTATTAATTTATACTCCTTCCGTCCCAAAATTATTGTCTACAGACAAAAAACACACAAATTAATAAAAACATTAATTACCACTAACTTTATTAAATGGAATGACAATTATACCCTTTCGTTGCATTTAATTCTATGATAGTTGTATTTAATTGGGATAATGACTTAAAAGGGTAATATATTTTTCGATTTGTACACATTTGGTCATTGAATTTTTTTGCGTCCATATTTACCCCTTCAACTTGTTAAACTGTACACATTCAATCCTTATGACCGGTTACTCCAGGTTAGCCGGGAAAAATAACTTAATAGGGTAATATATTTCTCATTTTGTACACATTTAGTCCTTAATATTTTTGTACACATTTAGTCATTAATATTTTTTTGTTTCAAAATAAGTCATTTTTGTTTTTGTACCCATTCAATACTTATGAATGATTTATTTAAGTTTTTCTCACGACATCTTACGTGGGACAATCATTGATGAAGTGTGTGGGGTTGTTGATGTTTATGTGTAACGTCTCATTTCACAACTAAAAATTTTCATTTTTAAATAAGGCAAAAGTCCCTAATTATAAATCCATTATTAAGAAAAAACGTTTATTCCAAAATACATTTATCGAAAATCAGAGTAATATAAGAAACACGGAATCCTCAATATTGTTGATGAGTGTGTACAGTCATGCATTCGCCTTCCCACGATCAACGATATAACCTGAAAACATAAACAACTGGGTAAGCACAAAGGTTAGTGAGTTTCCCCCAAAATACTCGATACAACAAACGTATTATCATGCATAATTAGCCCACACTCATTAGACTGGAATACATTGGCCCAATCAGCCATCAGACTGGAATGCCAACATGCAACAAGTCCAATCAGTCATCAGACTGGAATACCTAGGGTTTGTCGGCATGCCGCCTTAACCCAACCGCTTTTCTCGAGCCTCCGTGCCTACGGCTTACAACCGGCCCGCACCAGGTATATTGGCCTACAACATATAACAGGACCACCTCAACCTATCCCACCACCATATGACTATCCCACGTAAGATGTTGTGAGAAAAACCTAAAGAAATCATTCATAAGTAGTGAATGAGTACAAAAACAAAAATGACTTATTTTGCAACAAAAAAATATATTAAAGACTAAATGTGTATAAAAATATTAAGGACTATGTACAAAGTGAGAAATATATTACCCTATTAAGTCATTTTTACCGACTAACCTGGAGTAGCCGGTCATAAGGACTAAATATGTACAATTTAACAAGTTGAATGGGTAAATGTGAACGAAAAAAAAATCAGTGAATGAATGTATACAAATCAAAAAATACATTACCCTTTTAAGTTATTATCCCTATTTAATTCCAAGATAGTTTAATAATGAAGGGTATTATGGTAAAAGTGATATTTAATTTTACAGGTGGACTATTATTTTGGGACAAACAAAAAAGAAAACATGGACTATTAATTTGGGACAGAAAAATAATTATTTCCATACATACATTAGGG
Organism: Lactuca virosa; assembly: GCF_052849685.1. Lineage (NCBI taxonomy): Eukaryota > Viridiplantae > Streptophyta > Magnoliopsida > Asterales > Asteraceae > Lactuca > Lactuca virosa. The sequence continues at coordinate 122,507,961 of NC_136426.1, forward strand.
ACTTTTGTATAAATACTCTATCAAATTAATGAGTGTGGTTGATTTACAAATACTCGAACAACACTGTATACTATGTTTATAAAAATTACTGAATGAATACAAGAAATGCAAATTTTGACACCATTACCTTCCACAGTTCTCAGATTGCAATTCTAGTTTTCCATTTCATCATTTAAGATAACCAAAAAACTAAAATTTCTACAATCAATGTTGGTTTTGATTTTTAATTCTAGTTTAGACTTTTAGTATCTTCACAGCCCTCACCATCGGATTCTCACGAGCGATCGCCTTACGTCCGGCGGCCTTGTAATCATAACTACAATCATGTCGATCGGTATACCGGTGCTCGGAACAGAACATCTCACCGCAACGGCATCGGAATCCCATCAATCCAACTTTTTTCCGGCAACCTGAACACCGATTCAACTGGCGCCTCTTCGTCCTATTATCAACCGCCGTTGATGATGGTTCCTGTGAGGTAGCGCATGTCTCTCTAACTTCAACGATGACGTCGGTGGAACCACCACTCTTCGGATCCGATCTATGCTCATAGGAACCGGAGATCTTAGATGGAGCTGCAGCTACCGGTGGTGGTGTACAGAGGGTGGTTAAAGTGTCAGGAACCTTGAGCTCCGTTTCCTCTTTCTCTCTCTTCTGAGCCATAGCTTTTCACGACGAGACGAAGCTGGGGTTAGACTTTTAGAGAGAGTAAGAAGGAAAAGGATCGTTAATGATTGTGATGGAATATTGGGCTACGTGTTAAAGATTCATATGGTGCCTTTTTTATTTCTTTAAAGCCAAAATATGGGGTCTGTATCATTGCTTACGTGTAATATTCTAGAACACTTAAGACGGTCGGCTGAGCTGGCTAGGTCAGCCATACACGTGGCCATATATATATATATATATATATATATATATATATATATATATATATATATATATATATATATAGGTTGGAGTAGGATTAAATAAAAACACTTAAAATGTGGAGAACGCGAGAACAGTTCAAGACCATTTAAATTTCAAAATCAATGGCTGATATTAAGTTGGTAGTTATTTAATTTTTCAATTAATTTATACCTTTTTATGTTTAAAATATACCAAAAGGATATTAAAGTAATTCATCCACAAACTTATTCCTTAAAATTAGCCAACGTTATCTCTCTTCACCTACATTCCAACACTCCGGCTGAAAAAGAAAAAGAACCCTAATTGTGTTTTTTCTCGATCCAACATCTCGTCTTCGGAAAAAATGGCGGACCACCACCATCGACATCCACCATTGTCATGATCATCGTCCTAACGCCCCACCACTACCACTAACCACCTCCGAACGACCACCGTCACTCAAGACACCGTCGTTCACGTTCGTTGCTCCTATCGTCTGTCTTCTCTGGCGCCATATTGATATTCAGAACCATCACCGATGTCCCATTTCGTGTGTTTATTTCGAGCAGATACATCAAGAATTTAAGTTACAGGTTTTCATTATGTTCACTTCCCATTTCTCATCATATGTATGATGTTTAATCGCTTTAATTAATGAATATAGATCTCATGATGGATTAGCAGATGCATCAAGATTTCAACATCGACTCAAAAAGAAAAAGAAGGATTCGGTAATCATTATCCAACGGTTAAAACCCGACAATTTATACTCATTTTTTCTTATATTTGCTTTGAATATCTTATAGCACGGATGTAACCGGAGAAGAATCGCAAATTTTAGTGTTGAATGTAAAACCAAGTAAGAAGGAAGATGTGAGGCGCCGATAATAAAGGTTTCTTCACTAATGATTGTTTTCTCTCATAATTTAACCCAAACCTCAAAAAAAAGTATTTATTTATTTTTTTTATGAATATTTTTCAAATGAATATATATTTTATATATTTCAAACAAGACGTATCTTCAATTTTTGTTACTTAGATTATCTCGTAGTGGAGAATAATTATATTATTGTATTATTGTAGTGGGCTAAATTATTTTTATTCACCAATGAATAAGTATTGTTATTTATAAATTTGAAGTATTTCTTGGAGTTTCAATCCATTAATCATCTACCAATAGAATTGTATCATAAACTTATAAATTTGTCTTTGTTCATTCATGAATAGAACTTTGAACCCATTAATCATCTTTGCATGAAATTGCATCACTAATTTATGAATTTAGTTTTAATTCATTCCTGAATAGAGGTCTATTCAGATATAGATATAAGTATATGAACGAATATTATTCTTAAAGCTTTATTCATATATGAATAAAAGTGTGAATGCATATATGATTATCGTTTTACAATTCGTCTTAAAAATATTTGTCAAAGAAATTTCGTTGACACTTTATTCGTCAATGAATATTGCATCTTATAAATATTTTTGTGCTAAATAATTTTGAAACATTTTTGTTAACCTTTGTATTGTATTGACATGCAATTTTCTTTTGTAGAAATTACAATTGATGATGACAATGGATGATGATAGTATAACATGAATGATAGTCCAAGTATTGTTTTGATCCATATATTAGTACCAATAGTCCAATTATTGTTGTTGTAATCGTGTACGTGTGTATAAAAGAAATTTTTAATTATAATCATAGATGAATAGATATATTTTGTATTATATTGAATGTAAAATCCAATCATCATTAAATGTTAAGGAAAAATCTAGAGTCCTTGTTTATTTACAAATATAATTGTATGAACTAATTTTTATTCTTGTAAAAATAGAATATAATTAAACAAAAATACATTATGTTTTTATATCTTATCCCAAAAAAAGTACAAATGAACTCGTATGAAACAATAACATAAATACTCTTATAACCATGATATATTTTTTTTTATCATTAATCATTTTATATTCTAATAAATAGAAACATTTAAATCCTATTTTCTAAGAGAAAATCAATCCAGATGTTTTTGATTTCGATTAACCAGAACGAAAAGGAAACATAACATCTTACTTTTTGTAATAAATAATCAATTTCGAAGATATAATAAGCAATTCAATTTAAGATATACGACTTTATTTGTTTTAATATGACGTCGATAATTATGGAAACTAAATTATAAGATCCCATGATTATAGGCAAAAATAATTAAGTTTTAGTTATTATTAATTAATTAAATTTTCTCACATTCTCAACCTTTTTATTGTTCTTAATTTATCCTTTCCCTATATATATATATATATATATATATATATATATATATATATATATATATATATATATATATATATATATATATATATATATATATATATATATAAGGTGAGGTTCAATAGAGAACCATAATTAACCAAGGAACCAAGGAACCAATCTTTTTTTCAACTTTTAGAACTTATTTTTTATCAAAAAAAAAACTAAAAATACAGAAATTTATAACTTTTTATCATTTTCCCAATGATATCAAATTCGATTTTTTTTTCTTTTTTTTTTACGTCAAATTCACAATGTGAATCTTTGAAAATTCACAATGTGAATCCGGATTCACACGGTAAATCCGAAAAATATTTTTCACATTCACAATCTTAATATATGAATTTAGATATTTTTAGATTTTTTTTTCGATAAAGAATAAGCTCTAGAAATTGAAAAAAAAGATTTGGTTCCTTGAAGAACCAATAATTATGGTTCTCTATTGAACTTTTCCCTATATATATATATATATATATATATATATATATATATATATATATATATATATATATATATATATATATATATATACACACTAATAATAATAATAATAATAATAATAAGGGAAAATACCCGCTATAGATATTTTTTGAGGTTGAATTTCAAAATATAGACACAAAAAATTAGATTTTCGGGTATAGACATAGATTCCGTGGAGGTAAGCTCTGAGCGCTCAGCGGAATCCACTATAGCTCTGTGGAATGACAAAATCGTAAATAAATCATGGTATTAAAAAAAACCGCAAGATCCATTCCGTAGAGCTACATCCAAGGAATGAACTCATTACGCGGAGGTAGCTCCGATGAATGGATCTTCAGAAAAAAAAAACATTTCACCTCCAATAATTCTTTTATGTAAATATCTTCGATTAAAAGACCAATTTTTTTTTCCATCTCTCATTCATTCCAAACATTGTTAAGAAAAATTCATACCATCATAATATTTTCTTGAAAATAATTAGTTGGAGAATGAGTATAAACCCCGAAGAATCGATGTGAATTTTTTTTCTAGAAAATCCATTCCTCGGAGCTACCTCTGCGGGAATGAGTTCATTCCTCGGAGGTAGCTCCGCGGAATGGATCTTGAGGTTTTATATATATATATATATATATATATATATATATATATATATATATATATATATATATATATATATATATATATATATATATATTATACCTTAATAAGCATTTAGCCTCAAATGCTAAATTTTAAGAGGTATAACCCTTAAGGCATCATATACAATGACGTTATGCATCGCAGAAAAATTCGATTTTATCCAGTGTGAATCAGTCAAAGTCATTTGAACTAACATTCTCTCAATTTAATCAATTTCAGCCAATTGAATCTCAATTTCAGCCAATTGAATCGGTCAAAACAAACTTAGACCCACATTATATAGCACACCCCACCGTCTCCACCACTAACATCAAATTTATTGATTCCATCTAATTTATATTTTTACTTGATTTTCAGGACTCCGGTGATGTCGACGCTGATAACATTGTCATATGATTATAACAAAGAGAAATTACAAGGGTTCTCAGAGAAAAGCATAAAGACTACAAGGAATAAAGCGGATATAAATACTAGCTAGACAGAAACCCTAATGGGCTAAAGACAAAAAAGGCCCATAAACAAGCGGGCTAATAATATATAGACTAACATCCCCCCTCAAACTCACAATGCCGCAGCAATAAGCATTGAGAGTTTGTCACATAAGAACCGAAACCGAGAAGCCGATAAAGCCTTCGTAAAAATATCCGCAAGCTGCAAGGTTGATGAAACAAATGGAAGCGAAATGGTCCCAAGCTGCAGATGATGACGAGTAAAATGACAATCAATCTCAATGTGCTTCGTCCGCTCATGAAAAACAGAATTCTTCGCAATTTGAATCGCACTTTTATTATCACAATGCAAGGGAGTAGGTGAAGAAATGTAAACTCCCATATCCGCAAGCAGCCACCGTAACCAGATAATCTCGCATGTAGTTACAGCCATAGCACGATATTCAGCCTCTATGGAAGATCTAGAGACAACATCCTGTTTCTTGCTCTTCCATGTAATACGAGACTTTCAAAGAAATACACAAAATCCAGTGGTAGACTTACGATCATGACGATCACCATCCCAATCAGCATCACTATAGGAACGTAACTCAAGAGAAGACGTCAAGGGAAACAAGAGAGTCTGAAACTGAGTGCCATGAAGATATCTCAGAATACGAAGAACAGCTCCCCAATGAACAGAGGTAGGTGCAGTAACAAACTGACTGACAACATGAACAGCATGAGCAATATCTGGACGAGTGACTGTGAGATAAACCAAACTTCCCATCACAGTGCGATAAAGATTCAGATCAGACAAAGGAACACCATCAGTAGGAGAGTATCGTGCATTGGTTTCAAGAGGGGTATCAACAATCCGATTGTCAGAAAGTCCCGCCCGTGTAAACAAGTCAGATATATATTTAGTCTGGGAAAGAAGGTAGCCTTTCTTAGACTGAGCGACCTCAATACCCAAGAAATAACGCAGCAAGCCCAAATCCTTCATAGCAAATCGACGAGCTAGATCATGCTTCAAAGACTCAATACCACCATGGTCATCACCTGTAATAATCATGTCATCCACATATAAGGACAGAAGAATCCGTCCTGCACTCGAGCATCTAACAAACAGAGCAGAATCGTGATTACTCTGGACAAATCCAAGAGAGGTAATCACTGTGGATAATTTCTCAAACCAAGCACGAGGGGCTTGCTTGAACCCATACAAAGCTTTGCGAAGCCGACAAACCTCGCCCGGTCGGTGTTGAATTCCTGGAGGAGGGATCATATAAACCTCTTCATGAAGGTCACCATTCAAAAAAGCATTCTTGACATTCCCAAACTTACTTTGAACCTTGCCTCAGTCAGTCAGTTATGCAAGTCTGGTAACTGGGTGTTCTTTTCTGATTCTGTCTGTGTTATACAGGATCAACACACCCAGAAGGTGATTGGGATCGGCCGTAGGGTGGGGGAACTATATGTCTTGGAGGTCCTTAAAGTATCTGCTGTTGCTGCTTCCAGCATTGATTTATCTTCTTTTTGTTTGAGTCCTTTGTCGTCTGAGTTTTATCTTTGGCATTCTCGTTTGGGACATGTGTCTGTATCACGGTTGAAATTCTTAGCATCTAGTGGTGTTTTGGGTCGTTTAAACTCTTGTGATATTTCTGATTGTAGTGGTTGCAAACTAGCAAAATTTTCTGCTTTACCCTTCAATAAAAGTATGTCTTGTTCTACTACTCCTTTTGATATTATTCATTCTGATGTGTGGGGTCCTGCACCAGTATCCACAAAGGGTGGGTCAACCTATTATGTATCTTTTATAGATGATTATACTCGATATACATGGGTTTATCTTATGAAACGCAGATCTGATTTCTTTGATATTTACAACAATTTTAGAGCTCTTGTTAAAACTCAACATTCGGCTGTGATTAAGTGCTTCAGGTGTGACTTAGGGGGTGAATATACCTCTAATGATTTCACTCAGTTACTTGCTTCTGATGGTACCATACACCAGTCTTCGTGTACTGACACACCTCAGCAAAACGGTGTGGCAAAACGAAAACATCGTCATATTGTTGAGACTGCCCGCTCATTGCTCCTGTCTGCGCATGTCCCTAGTGCCTTTTGGGGAGAAGCAGTCCTAACTGCTGTGTATGTGATTAATCGTATCCCTACTTCATTGAATTCAGGAATATCTCCTTTTGAGAAGTTATATGGTCATCTACCAGACTACTCTTCCTTACGAGTGTTTGGATGTACTTGTTTTGTTCTTCGTCCTCATGTTGAAAGGAACAAGCTGGGGCCGAAATCTGCTATTTGTGTATTTTTGGGGTATGGTATTGGTCAGAAAGGATACCGTTGCTATGATCCTGTGAGTCAGAAGTTATATGTTTCTTGGCACGTTACTTTTTTGGAACATATTCCTTTCTACTCGATTCCTGCTACAGCCCACAATGTAACAAAGTCTGATCTTCTGCATATTGATCCTTTTAATGAAGATATAGAGGCTCAAGACTCATCTATGCCACATGATCCCTCAGCACATGACACACCCACTTCTTCAAAGGGTGCCTCGACTCCACCTGTTCCTGAGCCTGATCCTCCGATTATTGAAGTTGAGGATCCACCTCCACCACCACCCCTCAGGAGATCTTCTCATCCCGTCAAGTCCACCAAGCTACCAGATTTTTCTTACTCTACATATTCAGGACCGTTTGCTTCATTTATAGCAAGCATCCATCATCTGTCTGAACCTGAATCATATAGAGAAGTTGTTTCAGATCCTCTTTGGCAGAATGCTATGGCTGAAGAACTCACTGATCTTCATCAGACTCATACATGGGATTTGGTTTCTCTTCCTCCTGGAAAACATACGATAGGTTGTCGTTGGGTGTACATGATAAAAACAAAAGCTGATGGTTCTGTTGAACGATATAAGGCTAGACTTGTAGCAAAAGGGTATTCCCAACAGTATGGTTTTGACTACGAGGAGACATTTGCCCCAGTTGCAAAGATGACGACAGTTCGTACTATGATTGCAGTTACATCCGTTCGACAGTGGAAGATCTTTCAAATGCATGTCAACAATGCTTTTTTGAATGGTGACCTTCATGAAGAGGTTTATATGACCCCTCCTCCAGGAATTCAGCACCGACCGGGAGAGGTTTGTCGGCTTCGCAAAGCTTTGTATGGGCTCAAGCAAGCCCCTCGTGCTTGGTTTGAGAAATTCACCACAGTGATTACCTCTCTTGGATTTGTCCAGAGTAATCACGATTCTGCTCTGTTTGTTAGATGCTCGAGTGCAGGACGGATTCTTCTGTTTGCAGAATGCACACTCATCATAAGCGACTCTTGAAGTTTGTCGAGATTGACTGGAGGAGACAGCAAGCACAACAGGAGCGAGAGTAGGAGTAGAGGTTGCTTTAAACCCTTTATCTGCATGGGACTTGATACGAGTTGCTTCTGCAATTAACTCATGGACAACTGAATCAACTGAAGGAAGAGGAGAGCGATGAAGAATTGTTCCACGAAGACCTTCAAAATCAGAACGCAAGGCCATTAAGAACTGAACCAAGCGTTGTTCTTCCCTCCTAGCAATGTAAGGCTCAAAATCTTTTAACTCTTTAGATTCAGTAAGAGCCAATTGATCCCAGAGATCAGACATAGCAGCATAGAAATCTTGAATGCTCTGGTCATTCTGTTGAAGGGCACGAATATCATATTCCAACTGGTATTGTTTAGCAAAATTGGACTGAGTATACAGTCTCTCCAAGTGATTCCAAACTTCCTTTGATGTGTCATACTTAGCCAACTGCATACCAATGGACTGAGTAACAGAGTTATTGATCCAAGTAATAACCTTGGAGTTATCAGTCTCCCAAGCATCAAGCAACATATCAAAATTCTCAGTTTGAGGCACTGAGGGTTTGGCTTTAGTCCCAGTGATATAGCCCCACATATTCTTCCCACGAAGGAAGTTCTTCATAACGTAACTCCAATACGTATAATTCTTTCCATCCAAACGAGTACTGATTGACTAAAGGGAATCATCCTTTCCAGTCATGTTGATAGTGAATGAATAACCACAATGACAATATAACAATCTGAGAATGAAAGGAGTAACAAACCAGCGGAAGCAATCACCTGAATAACGAATCAACAGCAATTACGAACCAACAGCAGCAACGAACCAACAGCAGCAACGAATCAACACATCAAAAAGAAACGAATACCAGTGATAATGAACGAAAACGGCATGCTACAGTAACCCTAGATGACTGCTACAAAGACTTCTAACAAAGTATCAAACCTCCGCTCTGATACCATGATAACATTGTCATATGATTATAACAAAGAGAAATTACAAGGGTTCTCAGAGAAAAGAATAAAGACTACAAGGAATAAAGCGGATATAAATACTAGCTAGACAGAAACCCTAATGGGCTAAAGACAAAAAGGGCCCATAAACAAGCGGGCTAATAATATATAGACTAAGACGCCACCATCCCCACCGTCTGCTCCAGTCTTCACTCTCCAAGTAAGATTTCAGCTTCCCATCACTGTCTTTCTCGCAATCCTTACCTTGAACTGGTGTTCCCTTCTCCTCTCTACCCCACCTCTATTGCACCACCAGTGAACCATCACCCATCTGAAAATGCTAGAGACCACCGTCTCCAACACCACTCAACCCTCTCTGAAAACCACAGACACGACATTTACCATTGACTCCTCTAACAGCTCCCACCATCATCTCCTTTAACCAGGTACATTAGTGATTAAAGGAAGGTTCGATTTTCCATTTTTTTCCTATTTTTACATCAAATTCGAAATGGGCAGTTTTTTTTTGTTTTTGTTATTCATTAGAATGTTGATGGAAGTGTAACAATCGTATCAAACAATGGCAATTGAAGAGGCGTCAATGGACTAAAACAGTGGATCTGTTAAAGCCCTACATGCTCAGTAAATTTGATTTCTCTTCATCCTTAGCTCACAACTTACATCTGATGGCTAAATAAGAGAATAAAAGAATGAAAAAAGGGAAAATGTTTTTTTATCTGTTACACTTGATGGTTAAAAGATCATAAAATAAGGAAAAAAAGAGTTGATATATTTGTATCTTGTATAAGGGTATTCATGTCTTTTTGACTCACTCTTGATCAGATTCTCTTTCTTGCTTAAATTTCAGCAGGTACATCAGAAGATTTTTATGTAATCATTTGCTTTGTTTAAAACAACTTCACAGTAAATGACATTGCAACATAGTTTACTAAACTCCTGAACTTTGTTCTTATTTCGTAGGTGCCACTGATGATGTCCTTTGGACTAATTTCTATACGGGGCTATTATTGTGTACTAAGGACCTTGGAAGTAAGCTTCAATAGATGTAAATAGATTTCTTTTAATATTGTCAATTGTCTGGATGAATTATGTAACTAGATGACATTGGCATGCCACTTGCAGCATTTTGAGTCATACATATGACTATTATCATGTAGATCTTTGATCATTTGGGAGGTTAATTTATTAGAACTAACGACATGTAGTTAATGCCTTGCTATAGTGTAGAATTGGTCAAGTTTAATATCTGAACAAAATTTCCTTCTTACAGGTTAAAGAGATGTCAAAGAGATGTTTACCTCTGTCAGATCTCCTTTGTTGACTACTAGCCATTTGACTATGAGAAGCAAGATGTCCCTCTGTAAGTATGACATATAACTAAAATGGTGTGCTCTTTGAAACTGACATCATCAAGGATCTCAAAATCAAGAACTTCTTCTTGAAGTTGGTTTTGTTACCCATATTCATATGGCATGAAAAATCAAAAACAATTCATGCAATTTCTTTTTTTTTCCTCCATGGTCATGGCTAATTAGTACAAGTTCACTAATTAGTGTGTATGAAATCATGATTTTCATTATTATACCTAATTTGTTTAGGCTTTGAAGCTAATGAATAGAAAGCCACTTGAATTGGCTATAAAATTTGGGGAGAGAATGGATCAGGTAGATATATAGGATTTAATAGAATTGAAGTAAAGTGCGTACTAAGTTTTTGTATATTAAGGTCATTTTACTTTGTTGTTTTTAGTCTCTACTCATGACTTCAATTCAATAATAATTGGGGACAAGAAGATTGCCAATTGTACCCTTTGATTTCATCCCACAACAAGAAGGTTTCTTACTTTTTTATATTTATGACTTCTGTTTACTTCCATATTATTCTAATTCGATGATGGAATATTTGCCAGCAAGGTACCAGAATTCCTTTGTTGAAATGATTAGCATATTTTGTTCCATATTCTACCTGTTGTTAGTTTGAGTTTTTTTTGTTTTTTTTTTGGTATTGTTATGTTTTAAAGTGCTTATCCATATATAATGATATGGTCTCATTACACTGGTTTTAACTTTGATTTAGTTTCATGTTTCATATCAAATATCATGTGTCAGGGGCTCAGATGAATTGTTTTTTTGGAATTCTTTAGGTATTAAGCTTCAAAACTTGCTGAATAGTAAAAATATGATGAATGTAATAGAAAAAGGTTGCATTGTTGCTTTCGGGCTATCACATTTGGAGAGAAAAAAATAAAACATTTTTAAAGAAAGAGAATAATTATGTGGAAAAAAGTGGTTGGATTCAACATTGATGACATTAGATACACATTGTTGGATTTTAAAAAAGATTATATGTGTCTTAATGAGGACGCTTGTGCGAATTGGACAATTTCTTACCATAATGATCATTTTTGTGGATAGAAAAAGGGAAAAAAATAGAGGCTCAATGAACGCTTGATAGTTTTAGTTTCATTATAAAAAACAACTGGAGAGGAAAGGGTATATTTGGTATTTTACAAATACTAGATTTGGAGGAAATGAATACTTCATTTTTTTTATAAAGAGTTGAAGGGCTTTGAGAGTAAATGCTTAATTTTTAATCTTAAAAATGAGAATTTTATCATGTGGTTGGATTGGTTTACTAAGGAATGGTTTTTTTGGGCTTTTTTTTGAAAATGTCTATTTGAATGTGTTGAATTCACAATCATAAAACTGATGGAATTGGTCTATTTTGCTGTCAATTTAAATCAAAGAAGGAAGGGTATATTGATATTTTGTAAACATTAGACTTGGTGCGACGTTTTTTGCGATGTAGATCTGAAGGATGTTGGGAGTATTTTTTTTCTTATTCTCAACAATGACGATTACAACGTTATCCTTATTTGCATCATGAGGTCCGATTAGTAAGATATGAAAGGCATTTTGGTTCTTTTTTAAACAAAACACATTTATAAAATTTTTGAGTATCTCAATTGTATTAGGAAACTAATTTGGATAATAAAGAAATGTCATTTTGGCTTTTTTTTTTAAGAAGTGCAAAGGATATTGTTTCAAGCAGTTTAAAAGCATTGATGTGGTTATTCGGTTCACTAATTACAAATGTTGACGAAAGATATAACTTATAACTTTTATGACAATAGATAAAACAAATATTAATAAAGAAGAATCAATGTGAGACAATGTCTTTTAAATTTTTTTATAGAAATATTACTCATTGAAAATTTAAAAATTCTTTTATTATCTAAAATCAAAACTCCAAACTAATCATATAATATATTTTTTAATATTAACCGATTTTTTTATCATTAAGACAACTTTTTAATCTCAACACAACAACATATTTATAGGCTCCTACCGGTTTCAACAAACACCATTACATAAAGTTGATGAGAGCACCGACCAATCCATGGTTCTCAGACTTTCTATCACAGGTCGATGATAGAGTTGAAAAAACGATGAATAAGTAATGGACTTGGCGAAACATCTATTGAACCTTAGTTGTTGAATAAAGTAAAAAAAAACGATTATTAAACCGTTACATAATACAAAGTTGATTTGTGCAATCACATTACATATATTTTGAAATACAACATGTTTCTGAAAGAAACTAATAGCTGAAAGATAACTATCCAAACTTTTTATTTTTTATTCTTACTAATTTTTTATTTGCTAGCATTACTCATATTGATAATTGTTTAGATGTAGTAAACTATTTGCGCAAAAGAACTAATCGCCTCTAGAAACTAATTTCCAAAAAAACTATTTACACCCGTCGCTTGGCGCGGGTAAACGGCTAGTATATATATATATATATATATATATATATATATATATATATATATATATATATAGAGAGAGAGAGAGAGAGAGAGATAGGTTTAGGTATTATAACTAATTATTATGTGATTGTATGCATAATTGTGGGCCAATCATTTCAAAAGCCTAGATAGGGGTGAAATTGTAATCTTACCTATTAATTAATTTTGGTAATTTTATAATTAAATTATTATTTCCTTTAATTTAAAAAAATTAATTTAAAACCCTACCGTAGACGTCGACCTTTAAACTGCAACCGATTTTGGTGGGTGCGGCTTCAACAGAGAACAACGAGGGGGAAGGGACGAAAGGTGAAGCTGTGATCGAGGAACTATACTAATCTAGAGAAGGAGAGGTCAATCTAGAGGTGTTTGGCTTGTAGTTGCGGTTCCAAGGTAATGTTTCTCCTCTTTTTTTTTTGGTCCTCGTCTTCAAATCACCATCACCGCCGGCTGCCATGGCCGCCGGCCAGTGTTGCCATCGTCGACTACCAGCCACCTTGCTGTGGTGGCAGTAGGTGTGTCTCGGAGGCATAGTCGTCGACTCTCACGGCCGATTGTTCTGGATTGAATCACGACCTTCTGAATCAGGGTAAGATGCTTAAGCATCTATGTCAAACACTAAAATCATCACCTAGAAATATGTTTGTCTTAACTTTGCCCGTGATCGGCCTGATCTCATGAGGTATATAACATTGTTCTTCATTGGGTTTCTAATTTACGATGCTTCTGAGCTGAAGCACACCACCTGTTTGACAATAATCCTATGTGAAACTTCTCCACCTCTTGAATGATAATATCGTTTTCAAATTTCTCCATTACTTATCAGGAGACAATCAGGATCAGGTTGAGTTGAAAAGGGGAGATTGGTTATGTAAAAGGTATACTAAATGTTGTAATATGTTTCATAGTTACTATTTGTATTTAGAGGTATATCTTGATTTATAATTTTCCTGCCAAACAAAACTTTGATCAATTGCAGATGGACCTCTAGTGAGCTATGCAGATGGAGTTTATGATACATGACTTAATCGATACATCACTGTTAGATGATGGTGATGGATGAGGCGTAGACATACTGTTAGGTCGATCATTTAACCCTAGGATTATTGCTTGAAATTGCCATGGAAAGAAGATTAAGCAATAACAATGAGTTGTTGTATTTCTCATTTGCAGGTACACATGAAATCAAGAACAAGAATGTTCTTGTTTTCTTGGCTGGTGTGACAACCCGAAACTTCCTCATTGTACACCTAGTCAATTCAATCAATGTTAAACTTGTTCTGTTAACTTCTATCATTGTTTAAGGGTTCATTTAAGTGTTCTAAGCTTGGGTACAGTTAAGGTTGAGGTTAGGAATGAGTCAGAAAGACATATAGTAGCAAAAATCGGGCCATACACTCCTTTAGGAGGAGTGTACGACTGTACACATGGGTGTGCGGCCGTACACCCACCTCATGGCAGCACACCCACTCTTATATAAAGGGTAGACCCCTTTCCTTTCATTCCTTTCACTCCTTGGCCGCACACTACACCATTCTCTCAAGCTTCTTCAACCGTAAACCCTCCAAAGCTTCAAGAAACGTGAGTAATTCATCCTCTAACTTGCAAACCATCAAAGACCACTCTATCTAAGCCTTGGGATTGCAATATTGGTCATGTTCTTCATGTCTAGAAGAGAGTGCGGCCGCACACCCCCATAAGATGGCCGCACACTCCTAAAAGACCCTCCAAAGTGAGAGTTTGACCCCTATCTTCGAGTTGGACATGACCCAAGCCTTGTTGCACCTTAAAGTAGGCATTTTGGGCATAAAGATGAAGGGTGTACGGCCACACACCCCTATGTACGGCCGCACACACCTATGTTTGGCAGCACACTCCTTTGTGAGACCACACACACGCACCTTAAGGCCGCAAACCCATTTCTATGACTTTTATTGACCTTAAACTTGCACTACAACTAAGCATGGACCTAGAACACTTCATGGATGCAACTATGAACCTCGAAAACACCTCAAAGACACCTTCCATCATGAGTGTACGGCCGTACATGTGACAACTGTCAACTTTGGGTCAAACAAAGTCAACAAGTCAACACGACTAGTATTAAGATTTTAGGATAAGCACTATGTTTTCTTAATGTTCCTAATGTACAACTTGCAATTATAATACAAAGTATCTATCTTTTTACCAATTATCAAGTATAAACCCTAGTTAGGGTTAGTAACGTAAAAACTTGATAATTCAGCTTTATACTATTTGGGAATAAATAATACTCGTAACACAATGTAGTAGGGTTCATAAACCTAACACTAGGGGGCAAAAATCATAGCAAAGGCTACAAACACAAACTTTTGGTAAATTCGTCACCAAATACGACAAAGTTTATACCCGGTTAAACACAAACTTTTAACGAACCAAAATTTGGAAATTCAACCTAACTTTCATATAATGTATTATTATTTTGATGATAATGCTTGTTATAATAGTTTGAATATTTATCATTCAAATTAAATATTTTATATGTCCTTTATACCATATTTATTTTATAAAACGCCACCATTTTTATAAAAATATCAAGAAATTATAAAGGGTTGACTTTTTTTTAGAAAGTCACTAGTTAATACAATGTTCCCCCAACATAAACAAGACACATATATATGCACTTACACAAACCCTAAAAGTAGAACACCTTTAATTAAATCCATGTTCCCCCATTACCACCCCTCATAACTCATTCCACCCACCCCACCCAACCTCTTTCCCCCTTCCTTCTAATTCACGGCCAAAAAGGCTTCTCCTTTATTCATTTTCTTCATTTCAAGCTTCTCCTCCAAGATATTCACTCTTTCACCAAAAGCAAACATATCTCTCTCTCATTTCCTCTCTCTCAAAACTCGAGATTTCAAGGCTGATCTTGAGCTTTTCCTCCACATTTGGTAAGTATCTTCCTCCTACACTTGAATATTCTACAATCTTTCACCCAAATCATGGAATTCTTATACCAATATCGTCATATTTGTTCCTAGATCTTCAAATCTTCAAACATCTTCCAAGTGTTCTTGACTTGGAAACTTCTTTTCTTCATCATCCATCCCAAGAAATCAGTCAAGGTGAGTTCATACCCCTACATTTTCATGTTTTCTTCAAGTTTTAGGGGGGGGGGGGAATACAAGTTAAAACACCTTAATACAACTTAAACTCATGGTTCAGCTCTTCACAGAAGAGTTGGGTCTCATTCACGGACTGTTTTGAACATGTTAAACATTTTGTCTTTCAAAACTGTTTCACATGCAAATAGTTAAAGTTTTTACCTTTAAAATTACTACTTGCACATCTCCATACGATTTTTCTACAATTTATGGTGATTTTTACAAAACAACCTATCATTTCAAAAACAATTCGGACCAGTCTGTGAATATAGACATTGTCACACAAGTTAGAGGTTACTAAAAATCATAATAAAAATTATGAACAAACTAGACACAATTTCTAAACTCTCAGAGTTTACGGATTTAGTTTTCGAGTCCGTATGATTTTCCTGTGATTTTTCCAAAACAGTGCAGAAAGGTTAAAAGTTTAGTTAACAGTTTACAATTCTATTAACACTTTGTAACATGTTGAGCAAAGTGTAAATCAATAAGTTTCTAAATGTTGATTGTATTTAATGTTAGTTTAACATCCTAAACAGAAGTGGTTATTCATGATAAGTATTGTATACTTTACAAACACATAAAATGAACTATAAGAGGCATAGTTATGGACTTCACATTATAAATACACCCAATGAACTATATTAGGTATAGTTATGGTTTTTCACATTACAAACACATACATAAATGGGATTAATTTTTCTACTACACATAAAGGGTTTTATATACACACACACACGTAAACTCGTTAACGTAAATTGTGAGACATTCTTCATAGTACTCCTAGAGTACGGGTTCAATTCCTGATAGTTATAACCAGAGTCTCTTATAGGGAGAATGTGATAGTTTGTGTATAGATCTATATTGGGACTGACACCCCACACTCCAGCTGTTCACAACAGTCCGGTCGGCAGGCCAGGAGTGACAAATGTCATATCTTTCCGACGCCTGAAAAACGTCGTAGCAGGTTCAGTTAGTCATAGTATGGTTATAACGACTCACATAGGGAGTTAACGAAACATAAAGTTTACGGGGAAATACTACATTGAAAATGGTCTTGGGATTTAAAACTACACATATCATTACTAGTACAAAACTTACACTTACATTCGGTCTTGGGATTTAAGACTACGTAACACTTTTTAAGGAAAATATTGGATTTTCTTGGTTATACAATACTATTACAAGCAAAGGCTTTTTAACTCTACTTTCAAAAGCTTATGAACTCACCAACTTAATTGTTGACACTTTTTTTTAAAACTACTTGTATTCTCAGGAAATCAGTGAAACAAGTAATCAACAGCTTTTGGGGATGGGACGTTAAGACGTCAAACTTTTCATTTTTGTCATCATAATGTAATTGATTTTGAAACATGTAATCACATACTATGATGTAACTTTTTCAATTATATTTATGATGGTTGTATTTGCTTTGATCACTATTATACTCGTTGTTATGATACTACACATGAAGTCCGCCACCCCCGGATGTTTCCGCCATCCTTGGTTTGGGGGTGTGACAGATTGGTATCAGAGCATTGTTTATAGTGAACTGAGTATATCGAATCACATAAGATATACAACTATAAATGCTTTGGGACTGAAAGTCTTTGATTTAACAATTTCAAAACAATTATACTTTTAGAAATGAAATAGTTTCTTGTTAAAAAGTATGAGTACATACATACATGCTAGAGTAGTATCATATCTAGGACAATACAAAAGTAAAACAAGGAGTTGGACACTACGAGTAGACCTTGGGATATGTAATCAGACTTGGGATGGATATAGCCTGATCAACTATATTTATCCGAAGTGTGACTAATGTATGCCGGGGTATGGTCGTAGTGAGCAACAAGCCTAAAAATTTCTCATACAAGAAACTTACTAAGAACCAAACATAACATTTAAAATACTATAGGAGTATTTGGTAATA
The DNA here is from genome assembly GCF_052849685.1 of Lactuca virosa. Classification (NCBI taxonomy): domain Eukaryota; kingdom Viridiplantae; phylum Streptophyta; class Magnoliopsida; order Asterales; family Asteraceae; genus Lactuca; species Lactuca virosa. Next base: position 122,525,950 of record NC_136426.1, read on the forward strand.
ATGTAACTTATGTGAAAACTAAACAAATTTTTATTAGTAGGTCTATAATCACTAAGTGGATACGCTAAAGTTGTATATAACTCAGAAGTCATAGACTTAGAATCTGTGATTATCGCTTTGCTTCCTTTTCCTTGTTTGGATGTGGTCTTAGAGTAGGGTCACTTATTCGAAGGTCTATCATATCTTTTGTTATATATAACTAATATGTACTGTGTCATTATAGAAGTAACTAATAAGGATCAAACCCCTATAAGTAATTCTAGGAATATGTCTATTATATATCTCTTACCTCTCCTATTCTCGCACAGACATCATGGCAGGATTCCACATACCAGGCGACCCCTACTTTCCTAACCAGGGAAACGGTGGATGGTTAGGAGAAGAACCCGAAGAGGATCCTGAGGAAGTATTCGAGGAAGAACCCGAAGAAGACCCCAACGAAGAACCTGAAGAAGACGAGGAGGAAGAGTCTGAAGACGAAGAAGAATCAGAAGAGGAACCAGAGGTCTTCAACCCTCCATACTTAGCCAGGGTTCCCGCGAACCGTTTCGATCACATCAGACCTATACCCTGTTGGGCAACCATGATCGAGGGATGGAGTCGTCAGCAACGACAATGAGCACCCTATGGAGACCAACGAGGTTACTATGACCTCAATCATGGGGAACCGGCTGACAAAGCCCTCCCGGTAATGACCCTGAAGATCACGAACATCGAGGACCAAAGCAGGGAAACTACAAGCCAAGTTAGGGAACTACGTGCTACAATGGACGCTAACATCTCGCGTACTAGAGACTTGGAAAGGGACTACTATTTTCGAGACAAACTTATCAAGGATCTTATCGCCGCTCGGGCGGAGGCAAAGGAGTATCAGGGTAGACACTCGGTACTCGAAGAGAGAGTGGTTGCGGCCGAGCGTCGATTGGCAGAGCTGCAAGGTGCATCGACTTCGTCTCAGGCACCACAAGGGACGGATCGTCGCGAGTAGAATTCATACTACTCACAAGACCTCGTAGATTAGATTTACGAGTATGCGTTGGTGCTACTCTTGTCTATGTGTAAGCTTAACCCCGCGATTTAAGTGGTTATACTAATCGTGGGAGTTATCTGTTGTTAAAACTTTTCCTTGCATGGATATGATGTAGACCCGTATCGTGGTCAAATTTTCTCTAAAAACAATATGTGCTAAAATTCATATCAATGTAATGGGCATGCATGTCATTTCATTGGGAGTACTACCGCAAAAATTCATTACAAAACTTACCACTACTAAGAGTAGGGAGGACCCAGTATGGGTCAAGTCACAAGACTTCAATTGAGACAATACTATTAAAAAATTCATAAGTTTATGTTATATATAGACTTTCATTATGAATCGTTTGTGATTGCTTAATTCGGGAATTTAATACAGATAATTCAATTTACTAACACCCGACTTTTCATTATCATCAACGACTTATCGTCTCTTCATCTTTTGAATCTTGTGGAAGAATCATGCCACCACGGAGAAATCCCCGACCTTCTGTCAACGCACCACCTCCGTCGCTGCCTCCTCAGTACGATCCCTGTGGCCATACGGGCGGAGATAGCTGCCGCCGTAGCAGCTGCCATAGCACAGATTAACCACCAGGGCACGAGTGGGTCTGGAAGTGGTATCTTTACTTCCAACCATGGAGAGGGCCAAGGACGTTCGAGGGAATGTTCCTACAAAGACTTTACAAATGGTAAACCCAAACCCTTCAATGGGAGCGGGGGCGTTATCACTCTCATGCATTGGTTCGAAAAGACTGAATCAGTCTTTGAAATCTGCGCGTGTCCCGAGGCAAGCAAAGTCAAATTCGCGGCTTGCACCTTCTCTGACCGGGCCCTCACTTGGTGGAACGGCCATGTCCAGACATTGACACTCCCAGTCGCTAACTCTTTAAGCTGGGAGAGCTTGAAGGCTATGATGCTGAAGGAATACTGCCCCAGGGGGGAAATGCAAAAGCTGGAGCAAGAACTCTGGAATCTCAGGATGGTTGGCTCTGACCTCACTGCCTACACTGCTCGATTCAATGATTTGGCACTGCTGTGTCCCGGGGATGGTCTCCCCGGAAGAAAGGAAAGTAGAAAGATACATCTGGGGGCTGTCTCCTCAGATTCAAGGGAACGTGGTCTCTGCAAGGCCCTCTACTTTTGAAAGTGCCAAGGATCTGGCACAAAGCCTTATCGACCACAGGATCAGCCAGATCACTGTTGCGGCCACCCCTGAACAAGCAAACAGGGGAAACAATAAAAGGAAGGTCTGGAACAACAAGAAGAACCAACCGACCCAAGATCCCGCCAAGAAACAACAAATTGTGGCAGTTCATGCTGCTACTACCCCTGCCGCTCCAGTGCCCTTGAGGCAATATGCTGGGAACCTTCCGAAGTGCAACAAGTGCAACTTTCACCATAACGACGCTTGTCGGGAAATGCACTGCAACAACTGCAACAAGAAGGGGCATACGGCCCGCTTCTGCAAGACACCCGCACAACCAACCAACCAGACTGCCAATGCTGGAGTAAGCCGAGCCTGCTATGGCTGTGGTGAGACAGGGCACTTCAAAAGGGACTGCCCAAAGTCGAAGAACGCCAATACGGGTGGCGTGGGAAGGGTCTTAGGCATAGGACACGGGGAAGCAATGACCCCACAGTGGTTACCGGTACGTTTCTCCTCAATCACTCTTATGCATGCATACTATTCGATAGTGGAGCGGAGAGGAGTTTTGTTAGCCACCAATTCAAACATGTGCTTAAACAAAATCCACAATCACTAAAAGACAAAATACACCGTAGAAATGGCAAACGGAAAGATAGAAAGCACTAACGATGTATATACGGGTTGTACCCTCACTCTAGATAACCATTCATTCAAAATAGATCTCATGCCAATATCAATAAAAAGCTTCGACATCATTATTGGCATGGATTGGTTGAGTTCTAATCGTGCTGAAATTTTGTGCTACGAAAGGGCTGTTCGCCTTAATCTGCCGAATGGCAAAACTCTCATCGTCTATGGCAATAAACCTAGTGCAAACCTACAAATCATCTCTTGCGTCAAAGCCCAAAAGTACCTCCGCACGGAGTACCACACATTCTTAGCCCATGTTGTGGACAAGAAGCAGGAGGTGAAAGAAATAAAAGATATTCCGGAGGTCTGTAAATTCCCTGACGTATTTCCAGAAGATCTTCCCGGAGTGCCACCTGCGCGAAAAGTCGAATTCCGAATCGATCTAATCCCTGGTGCTACCCCCATAGCCAAAGCACCATACCGTCTCGCACCGACTGAAATGCAAGAACTGTCCAGTCAACTGAACGAGTTGTTGAGCAAGGGATTCATCAGACCGAGCTTCTCACCTTGGGGAGCACCGGTCCTCTTCGTAAAGAAGAAGGATGGATCTTTTCGCATGTGTATCGATTACCGCGAACTGAACAAGCTCACCATCAAGAATCGATATCCTCTACCCCGAATCGACGACCTATTCGACCAACTCCGAGGGGCGAACTACTTTTCAAAGATCGATCTACGATCTGGTTACCACCAGCTTCGAGTCCAAGAGGAAGATGTTCCGAAGACTGCATTCAGGACTCGCTATGGTCACTACGAGTTTGTAGTAATGCCTTTCGGATTGACAAACGCACCCGCGATATTCATGGATCTGATGAACCGGGTGTGCCGACCTTACTTAGACAAGTTCGTGATCGTCTTCATAGATGACATCCTAGTTTACTCGCGAAGCAAGGAAGAGCGCAGTCAGCACCTACGACGAGTATTGGAGACCCTAAGGGCGGAGAAGTTATATGAGAAGTTCTCAAAGTGTGAATTCTGGATCCGAGAAGTGGGTTTCCTTGGCCACGTGGTTATCAAGGAATGGATACATGTCGATCCTTCAAAAATCAAAGCGATTGAGAACTGGTCAGCACCGAGGACGCCTACAGAGATCCGACAATTCTTAGGCCTCGCTGGTTACTACCGGAGATTCATTCAAAACTTCTCCAAGATAGCTAAACCACTCACCTCGCTGACACAGAAAAGCGTGGTGTTTAAGTGGGAGGACAAACAAGAAGCTGCTTTTCAAACGTTAAAACAAGCCCTATGCAGCGCACCGATCTTGTCCCTCCCTGAAGGAACAGAAGACTTCATAGTTTATTGTGATGCTTCAAATCAAGGTCTCGGATGCGTACTCATGCAAAGAGGAAAGGTCATCGCTTATGCTTCGAGACAACTCAAGACGCATGAAGTTAACTACACCACTCACGACCTCGAGTTAGGAGCAGTAGTTTTTTCCCTAAAGATCTGGAGACACTACCTCTACGGCACCAAGTGCACTATTTTTACCGATCACAGGAGCCTTCAACACATCCTCAACCAGAAAGAACTCAACATGAGGCAAAGACGATGGGTAGAACTGCTAAATGACTACGAGTGCGAGATTCGCTATCACCCGCGCAAGGCCAATGTAGTGGCAGATGCCTTAAGCAGGAAAGAATGCTCGGGCCGTCGAGTAAAGTCGTTAACAATAACAATCCATTCACACTTATCCACACAAATCAAAGATGCCCAGCTGGAGGCTTTGAAACCAGAGAATGTGGCAAACGAGGCATTAAGAGGAATGGATAAGAACCTAGAAGCCAAGGACGACGGAGCACGTTATCTCGTGAACCGAATTTGGACACCGAAGTTCGGTGGGTTCAGGGACGTCGTCATGAGGCACACAAAACTCGATACTCCGTACATCCCGGTTCAGACAAGATGTACCTAGATTTGAAGAAACACTACTGGTGGCCGAACATGAAAGCCGAAATCGCTACCTACGTGAGCAAGTGTTTGACTTGCGCCAAAGTAAAGGTAGAGTACCAAAAACCTTCGGGTCTACTTCACCAACCGGTGATACCAGAATGGAATTGGGAGCGAATAACCATGAGCTTCATAACCAAATTACCCAAAACAGCAGGTGGTCTTGACACCATTTGGGTGATCGTTGATAGACTGACCAAGTCCGCGCACTTCTTACCAATGAAAGAGACCGACCAGATGGAAAAACTGACTAGGACGTACATCAAAGAGATTGTGCGACTTCATGGTGTACCGATATCCATTATCTCCGACAGAGATAGTAGATTTACTTCAAGATTCTGGCAATCTTTACAGAAGTCTTTGGGGACCAGGCTAAACATGAGTACGGCCTACCATCCACAAACCGACGGGCAGAGCAAAAGAACCATCCAAACCTTGGAGGACATGCTAAGAGCTTGTGTGATTGACTTCGGTAAATCGTGGGATACCCACATCTTTTCCCCAACTATTGAAGTCCTAGTCGAAACGCTAATTTCGGGACGAAATTCCTTCTAACGGGGGGATGATGTGACAACTGTCAACTTTGGGTCAAACAAAGTCAACCAAGTCAACACGACTAGTATTAAGATTTTAGGATAAGCACTATGTTTTCTTAATGTTCCTAATGTACAACTTGCAATTATAATACAAAGTATCTATCTTTTTACCAATTATCAAGTATAAACCCTAGTTAGGGTTAGTAACGTAAAAACTTGATAATGCAGCTATATACTATTTGGGAATAAATAATACTCGTAACACAATGTAGTAGGGTTCATAAACCTAACACTAGGGGGCAAAAATCATAGCAAAGGCTACAAACACAAACTTTTGGTAAATTCGTCACCAAATACGACAAAGTTTATACCCGGTTAAACACAAACTTTTAACGAACCAAAATTTGGAAATTCAACCTAACTTTCATATAATGTATTATTATTTTGATGATAATGCTTGTTATAATAGTTTGAATATTTATCATTCAAATTAAATATTTTATACGTCCTTTATACCATGTTTATTTTATAAAACACCACTATTTTTATAAAAATATCAAGAAATTATAAAGGGTTGACTTTTTTTTTAGAAAGTCACTAGTTAATACAATGTTCCCCCAACATAAACAAGACACATATATATGCACTTACACAAATCCTAAAAGTAGAACATCTTTAATTAAATCCATGTTCCCCCATTACCACCCCTCATAACTCATTCCACCCACCCCACCCAACCTCTTTCCCCCTTCCTTCTAATTCACGGCCAAAAAGGCCTCTCCTTTATTCATTTTCTTCATTTCAAGCTTCTCCTCCAAGATATTCACTCTTTCACCAAAAGCAAACATATCTCTCTCTCTCATTTCCTCTCTCTCAAAACTCAAGATTTCAAGGCTGATCTTGAGCTTTTCCTCCACATTTGGTAAGTATCTTCCTCCTACACTTGAATATTCTACAATCTTTTACCCAAATCATGGAATTCTTATACCAATATCGTCATATTTGTTCCTAGATCTTCAAATCTTCAAACATCTTCCAAGTGTTCTTGACTTGGAAACTTCTTTTCTTCATCATCCATCCCAAGAAATCAGTCAAGGTGAGTTCATAACCCTACATTTTCATGTTTTCTTCAAGTTTTAGGGGGGGGGGAATACAAGTTAAAACACCTTAATACAACTTAAACTCATGGTTCAGCTCTTCACAGAAGAGTTGGGTCTCATTCACGGACTGTTTTGAACATGTTAAACATTTTGTCTTTCAAAACTGTTTCACATGCAAATAGTTAAAGTTTTTACCTTTAAAATTACTACTTGCATATCTCCATACAATTTTTCTACAATTTGAGGTGATTTTTACGAAACAGACTATCATTTCAAAAACAATTCGGACTAGTCTGTGAATATAGACATTGTCACACAAGTTAGAGGTTACTAAAAATCATAATAAAAATTATGAACAAACTAGACATAATTTCTAAACTCTCAGAGTTTACGGATTTAGTTTTCGAGTCCGTATGATTTTCCTGTGATTTTTCCAAAACAGTGCAGAAAGGTTAAAAGTTTAGTTAACAGTTTACAATTCTATTAACACTTTGTAACATGTTGAGCAAAGTGTAAATCAATAAGTTTCTAAATGTTGATTGTATTTAATGTTAGTTTAACATCCTAAACAGAAGTGGTTATTCATGATAAGTATTGTATACTTTACAAACACATAAAATGAACTATAAGAGGCATAGTTATGGACTTCACATTATAAATACACCCAATGAACTATATTAGGTATAGTTATGGTTTTTCACATTACAAACACAAACATAAATGGGATTAATTTTTCTACTACACATAAAGGGTTTTATATACACACACACGTAAACTCGTTAACGTAAATTGTGAGACATTCTTCATAATACTCCTAGAGTACGGGTTTAATTCCTGATAGTTATAACCAGAGTCTCTTATAGGGAGAACATGATAGTTTGTGTATAGATCTATATTGGGACTGACACCCCACACTCCAGCTGTTCACAACAGTCCGGTCGGCAGGCCAGGAGTGACAAATGTCATATCTTTCCGACGCCTGAAAAACGTCGTAGCAGGTTCAGTTAGTCATAGTATGGTTATAACGACTCACATAGGGAGTTAACGAAACATAAAGTTTACGGGGAAATACTACATTGAAAATGGGTTTTATTTATTTAAAACTACACATATCATTACTAGTACAAAACTTACACTTACATTCGGTCTTGGGATTTAAGACTACGTAACACTTTTTAAGGAAAATATTGGATTTTCTTGGTTATACAATACTATTACAAGCAAAGGCTTTTTAACTCTACTTTCAAAAGCTTATGAACTCACCAACTTAATTGTTGACACTTTTTTTTAAAAAACTACTTGTATTCTCAGGAAATCAGTGAAACAGGTAATCAACAGCTGTTGGGGATGGGACGTTAAGACGTCAAACTTTTCATTTTTGTCATCATAATGTAATTGATTTTGAAACATGTAATCACATACTATGATGTAACTTTTTCAATTATATTTATGATGGTTGTATTTGCTTTGATCACTATTATACTCGTTGTTATGATACTACACATGAAGTCCGCCACCCCCAGACGTTTCCGCCATCCTTGGTTTGGGGGTGTGACAGCACACCTCATGGGCCGCACACCCATGACCGCACACACCTTTAAGGTGGTCGTACACCTCCCTTACTCAACCCTACAAGGTTCTAACACTCAGTGCAAATGGTTCCAAGTCCCTAGAGTGGTTCTCTATCGTATCTAGTAGTGAAATACCTTCATTTGACTCCTATATGTGTCATTACATGTTAATTAGGATCAAATTGTGTTCGAGGCTTCACTTGACACTCGACATCCCATACCGATCTTTCATACAAACCACTCGCTCAAGGTGAGTTCATACCCCTACGCTTTTTCGAGTTTTTCATGTTTTCAGGGGGGAATACAAGCAAAATCACAAGCAATCTTGTGTTCAAAATATAATATTTTGTCTAAGATAAATATATTTTAAATATACTTCGAATATGGAAATCAGTTTTACCAAATGGGTTAAGAAACCAACTTGCAAAAGCTGTTTTCAAAACTAAGGAAATGAACTTATGAATCATAAAATAAAAGATATTATTTTATAAGGGTTCATGTTAATAACACAAAGGGTTTTCCTGTATATACTGCTTATACCAATTCAGATTTCATGCATGAGTGAATATATGTAAACTATGGCAGATTTAGTTTATGGTATATATTTTCTCAGGGGTATAATATATAGTTATTTAAGGATAATTATTGCTTTATACTGTTTTTGACATGTAAACTAGATTATACAGAATTGTGAGGCTCTACTTCGAAACTGTACCCTTAGGTGTACAGGGCTAAATCCTATCTTAGTATAACCAGAGTCTCCTGGAGGGAGAGCGTGAGATTTGTGAATAGATCTATTCGGGACTGACAATCCCACACCTGAACTGCTAGCTACAGTTAGGCAGGCATGCCTGGGGTGACAAATGTCATTATCTAACGCCTGAAGAACGTTGAAAAGGTCTTTAGGTCATATCAAGTATGGTTATACGACTCACCAATAAGTATAAACTAATCTTTCTTTACAGGATCTCATTCTTCATTGGTTTTATTTTAAGTAATAAAACTGCTTTCATATATATACTGATAGTAATCAGGGTTTTCAAAAGAAATTATGCTTTAACGATATATGTACGGTGGATACTCGAACTCTTCAGTTTAGAACGGATAACCAACAACCTACTTTTAGGGAAAATATGAGATTTTCCCAGGATAACACGGTATTTTATAAACTGATGGTTTATTAATCACTAACGGATATTCATGTTCATTCCATGACTCCTAGGATTGTACGTATCTAGTATGAATCGGGAAGTCATGGAAGGAATGGGTCTCAACTATGCTTTTCATAAGAAAATATGGGATTTTCTTGAGGAACACTTTTCAAAAGAATCAAAGAACATTTTTCTCCAAAACTAAATGCTTATGAACTCACCAGCTTTATGCTGATACTCTTTCAAAACTGCTTGTATTCTCAGGGAATCAGTAGATAGGTACCATTCGGGCATTATGAAGAAGTCGGAGCAAATGAGATTATGTCTTTATATTTACTTACACTCTTGATGTATTCAGATCAGATTTAAAACCGATGTAAACTCATTAAATTTTCATGTATTCAATGTTTGGTTGTGTTTACTATGCTTGCTATGATACAATTGTTGTGATACTACGCATGACGTCCTCCACCCTAAAACGTTTCCGCCGTCCGGTTTTGGGGTGTGACAGCTGGGAACGAAACGAGAGATATCAAAGCAAAACAGGGTACATATGAAACTTACAACATTCTACTGGAATGAAATCTTGAATTCCGATTCTTTCAGAATAGAATCTTGAAGATGAACATTGTATGGGATGAAGATGAACAATGATCACCAATCTTCCAAAAAGAATGGATTATTCCAGCAGAATAATATACAATATAATGAAAAAAAATATATGTAATAGTATATTCTGGTAGAATGATTTATATATTGTATTTCTTTGTTATTAATAAGTGTAACATTATCATAGAATAGTATATAAATTTTTTTCTTTTCTAAGAATGTAATGAAATTTTTTTTAACTTGTATCCAAAATTTTGTTATTTTTCAAGAAGTTCATTAAATCAAAAAATATATTATGTCAGAATGTGTATTCTTGTATGGTTCAATCATATTTGTTATTTTTCAATATATTGATAAACATATTCCGTCAGAATGTTACAAATTAGGAGAATTATTATCCATATAATCAGATTTTTAAAATTAATAGAATCTATTTTCCCTTAAAATATGCAAATTTCCTTTATTAAATCTATATTAATTGACTAAAATACCCTTCTAGTTAGAATAGATGGTATTTTTGAATTATATTTAATTCAATAATATGTAATAATCACTTACTTAAAATAAGTAAAATTGATTATTTATGCATACAATAACACAATAATTACTTTGAATAGAATAACCTAAGCATATATATATATATATATATATATATATATATATATATATATATATATATATATATATATACTCTGATTTATTTACAATTTTGGCATTCCGCGGAGTTACAGTGGAATCCGCGGAGCCCTCATAGCTTACGTCATGTAATCCATGTCTATACCCGGGAATCCAATTTTTTGTGTCTATATTTTGGAATTCAACCTCAAAAAATGTCTATAGCCGATATTTTCATTAATAATAATAATAATAATAATAATAATAATAATAATAATAATACAAATATATAACAAAATATGAAAATACTCATCTATCTATAATGTTTGAGCATAATGTCGGAGGAAGTGGCAGTCTTGACAGATTTTCAAATTATTTTTGTCATCTTTCCTTGTTGTCATATGTGATGGAGTGGTCTAGTAACATTAAAAAAAAAGGAGGAGGAAAAGAGATAAGTCGAAAAAAAAGAGAAATCGGCTTTTTAATGTTATTTTAACGTATTGATCTTATCATGAGGTGCCACCTATTACTTGTTATTCTCATGTTACTCATTCCCTCAAACCTAAGATATGCATATTTGACATTACAAATAGAATATAGTAAAAATGTTTTTCTTATAAAAAAGATATAGTTGATATGGTACATAATTTTTTTAGTATAAAATTTATTTGAACACAAGCAAAGACGATATTTAAATACAATATCTACATAATTTAATAGAGAGATAATGAACAAATGAAGTTGCAAAAATCTCACTTGATATGAAATGTAGCAACAATAATAGGTAAATGCATGTGAAATGCAGTGTCTTAAGACATTTTGTGCAAATTCGGCTCATTGTAACAAGGAGTCTCACTAGATGTTATAAATATCTTAGGCTCTCTTTGTCTTGTTAGGCTATCAATAAGTCATCTCAAATGGTTTATCAAAAAACTAACTTATAAGTTATGATAAACTATTTTAATGGTCCCATCAAACCCTAAATGATAATTAGCTCAAAAAAATAAAATAATTTATAAACTAACTTATGTGTGCCAAAGAAAGCATTAATACAGTTATTTATTGGTAGCTTATTAAACCATCAACCTTGATTTATTTGGGGCTAAGTTCGGATCCGATCTACTGGTAAGCTTATATCCATCAATAGGTCCAACACATACGTCCATACCAAGCCCAACGCACTTCACCTAGAATTAAAACAAAATGCTAACCAATAGCCCAAAATATTCTACTAAATGTGGGAGAAGGTTCTAAAGGGAATTTTGTATAAAAGTAAGTAATATCTATGAATTTTCTATAACAGAAGCTTAATATCAATAGTCCAAAGAATAACGATTGACAAATTTACTCGATGAAAACAACAGTTATACAGAAACAAAAAAGTCATGGGTTTAACTTTGGACGTAGATATATCATCATGAGATTCGCATATAGGCATATAGCCATATTGTGATTTTGGATAACAAAGATTAAAATTGTACTTATGGGTGTTCTTATAATATATGCGTCCGGAGAATATAGGAGGTCCATGCACAGTGACGGATCCAGAAAGAAAAATTAGGGGTAGCACAAATTCTTTTGGGGTTGAACTACTAGAAAAAAAAATTGTTTCCAAAGGAAGTTTCCATTACAAAATCGTCGCTAAACCGGTGAATTTACACTAATTTTAAAATTATCAGACTTTGTGATGGATTGCTGACGGATTAGTGACGAATTTGTGACGGATTTCCAACGGATTTGTGACGGATTTTCGAAAAAAAACACGAAATTTACATTTGACGGGAAAATTGGACGGGTAGCCCGGGATACCCCGGGCTACATAGTAGCTCCGCCCCTGTCCATGCAAGATTTGAGGTTCGGGATAAAAAAAAAAGAAAAAGCCCTTTAAGTCACAAAAAATAAGGGAAATATACAAAAAAAATGTCCTTATATATTGGTTTTATGGACAAAAAGTCACCTATGATTTTTATTTATTTATTTATTTTGTAATCTAACCACCAAAACCGACTATTACTTGCAATTTGACTCAATTTATAGGTTACCACAAACAATAGTAAATTTTGATGGTTAAATTATAAACAAAATATTAATTGTGAGTATTTTTTTTGTCAATATGCCAAAATATAGATATATTTTTTTCAATACATAATAGATTTTAACCTCGAGTATTATATATTTTAAGATTAAGAGGGTGTTTGAGATTTTATTTTGAACCTCAAAAGAAAATGATTTTTAGGCAAAATGATTTACTAACTATGGTGGTGAAAAATGAGTTTTTTTTTTTTTTTTTTTTTTTAATGTTTGGATTGGTTTTTATGGTGGAGAAAGTCAATAAATCAATAAGTTGTTTTTTAAAAAAAACATTTGTCTTAACTTATACATGTTTCAAGGGATATTTGACTTTTACAACCCAAAAAGTTATAAGGAGTTTAAAAGTTATAAAGAATTTTGAAAAGTTAGAAATCATAACTTATTGAAATCTCATTTTGTTTTTGTTGAAACGCCTCTAAATTATAATCTATTTTTGTTGAAACAAACATTAAAATTTGTTTTGATTTTTAATATATGATAATAAATAAATTATACTTCTATTTAAAAAAATATAAAAACTGATTAAAATGTAAAAATATATTTTTATGAAATATATCTGTCACATTTTGATGATGAAAATAAATCAAAATTTGATACGAAATATACATCAACATACCAAGTATTTGGTTGAAAACAATGCATTAATTCATCCATAGATCGATAGAGAAGATGTAAAACAATCTAGTCTGCATAACATAGAAGCTCTATTCTTGCGATAACTCAACAATAAGTATTCTTAATTTATATAGAATATATATTACAATATACTACGTTGATATCAATATGCCTACGATTTTAAAAATCCAAACAATAAACGTCATACGTTCTTCTTTTTCTCTTGGATTTTTATAATGGTTATCAATGTCAACAGTAGTTTCATAATTGTCGAAAAGCCTATTTATGCAACTGGCAAAAAAATTCACCGGCAGATCATCTTCATTTTAATCGTGACTTTCATACACAACAACCCACATGAAGATTTTGCAACCAAGTACTTGGTATGTGAATGTATTACGTATCAAATTTTGATTTAGTTTCATCATTAAAAACTGATGATACATTCCATAACAATATATTTTTACATTTTAACCGACTTTTATATTTTATTAAATAGAAGTATAATTAAAAAAATTGCATTTATTTATTATCGTATATTAAAAATCAAACAAATTGTAATGGTTGTTTTTAGCAAAAATAGATTATAATTTAATCTTAAAATAGATAAAACTTGAGTTTAAAAATTATTATGCATTGGAAAAAAATACTTATATTTTTGCCTATTAACAAAAAAACCACCATTGATATTTTGTTTACAACCTAACCATTGAAACCTGCTATTGTTTGCGGTAACTGCAAATTGAGCCAAATTGCAAGTAATAACCGGTTCCAATGGTTAAACTGCATATATATATATATATATATATATATATATATATATAGAGAGAGAGAGAGAGAGAGAGAGGGAGAGAGAGAGAGACAGAGAGAGAGATATATTCAAATGTTTCTAATAATTATTGTGTGCATGTATGCACCAATGAGAATTGAGGAAATAATAAATCATTAAATAAATCATTTAAGGGTATTATAGTAATCTTTGCATATATAATTATGGTAGATAACTAGTATAATTATTATCCCTTTAAATATGGGTTGTCAAAGTCAAAAACTGTAGAAAAAACCCTACAATTGCCGTCGGCCTTCACACAGTACATCATTCCGTCGGCCTCTATGTCGCATCTATCATTGCCGATCAAGTCTGCAACGATTCTTCATTCATTCTGATTTTCCGACGTCCCTTTTAGCTGAAATGGTTTTATGATTTTGCTAGAATCGATTTTTTGATTCTTCAAGTTATCAGGTTTGATTCTTATTTGGTTTGATTTCTATTTTGTGTTTGATTGAACTTATTTGGATTTCAGCTTCGTATGAGTTGTATTTCAGCAAGTTTTATGTTTTATTGGATTGAAAGTATGAAACTTTGAACTGAGTTTGGTCGCGGACATGCTTTCACTGTTTATGTCATCTAATTTGGTGGTAAAATAATCCACTTGTTAATTGTTAGTAAGAATTTCAATTGGAATTCTAATAGTTACGTAAATCTTAAAACGTTATATATAAAGTTCTTTTCTGTGACATCCCCATTTTCACGGCCAGAAAAAAAAACGATTTTGTTTATGCTTGTTTGAAAATCAGAGTAACATTTTAAATAAAAGTGTTGCGGAAATTTGTCCCAAAAATAAAATATGATAAAGATTTATCAAAAGCATTTCCAAAGAAATGTATTTCATTAAAAGACTCGGGATGTCATGTTCGATATAGATCAAAAACATAAACAGTACAACATAAGCGTTACTACATTATTTCGTATTTACGGGCCTATAATCTCTTATCTCTCATCCAAACATCTATGCTCATGCGCCACTACCTATAATACAAGAAACTGAGTGGGTCAGGCTTGGGAGCCTGGTGAGCACATAGGGTTTTCAACCCACAATAAATAAATTTATTATTTTCATCAACCAAACAACCCGATTACCCCTTCCCGTTATCCTCACTTTACGTCCCTAAAACATCTAACACAAGGGATCTAGTCTAAGGACTTTCATCGGGGTGACAACACATGCTTTGGGGGTTCCTCAGCAATTCATGTCAAATAAGGCAACCATGTGGGGGATGGAGTACTGCTGGTAAACACACAGTTCAAATAAACACCTACAGGTTGCGAGTCTGCTAGCGTTCCACTGGACTGTCTAGAATAGTCCGTGGTCGTCATCTATACTCCGCTAGATGACTGGATCATCAATAACATCTATAACGAGGCCTCTCATTATTTTATTTTTTTTCACACAACAACTATTACATCTACCCATGTTTTACCCAACACATTTTGTAGTTATAAAATACATATACAGTTTAAATCATTTCAAACATGTATAAAATCGTTCATCTAGCATAGATAGCAAGTATACAGATAATATGCACACGTAGCACGTAATTTATATAAAATATTTCATATCTATGTGTAAGATGAAAGTAACTATGCACTCACCTTAACGTTCGATAGACGATTAGCGTTCTGGAATGGATGCGAGAAGGTCGAGTAGTATTTCCGTGAATACGAATCTCCGAGAAAATTTAGTTTCCTAAGGAAATATTAATATAATTAATATTTGGAGGGTAGTTTGGTAATTAACCAATGTATAGGGTCCATTATGTAAATTAAATAACTTAGTTGGACTAAATCATAAATATAATTTCCAAATGAGGGACCAATATGGAACATAAATATAATTTCCAAATTAGGTGTTTAGGACTAAATTTGTAAATAATTTCCATGGCAGGGGGTTTAAAATTAATTTCGTAATGAAGTTTGAATAGTGGAGGCATGATTTGTAATCCATTTTAAAAAGGAGGGGTCAATCTCGTAAATTCAAAAAAAATCATGGGTTTTATTTAAATAAAACAAATCAAAGTTTGCACAGTGCATCTCTTTCATTCATACATCGTGAGTTACAAATATTTGAATGGAAGGAGACCCGTTTGTACCTCTCATGATTGCGATCGAAGGTGACCTCGTCACCGAAATTTAAAATGACAAGGGTGGAAATGGCTTACCCACAGCAGCAATAGGTGGTGGCCGGTGGGGATATCTTGCAGCAACAATGGTATACCGAGAGAGAGATAGAGAGTGTTTTAGAGAGAGAGAGATATGGAGATCTTAGAGATGGAGAAAAAAGCTGGAGGTTGTGGTGTGATTTTTTTTTGGAGGTGATATAGGCTCTATTTATAGTGTAAGGGTATACACTAATGGAAGAGAAGCCCATGCTTCAATCACCATGCTTGTACTTGATTGGGGAAGCTTGCACTCAAGATGAAGAAGAAAGGAATGGAGAGGGTTGCTGTCACGTGGGCAAAGGTGATGGGCAAAGAATGAGCTGGAAATTGGTGCTCATAATTAGTGGGTCCCACAAGGTAGTTTAATCCTTTAACTTGTCTAAAACACTTATAAATTGATGAATCGAGATCCCGACATTGGATTTCATTTTCAAAAATTTCTTATGAAAGAGGGTAATTCAAGGATTCCAGAAACCCGAACGGATTAATTTTTGGAGTTACGGAACTCCGGGAAATCGCACTTAAAGTTTTGCGTCTAAACGGCTCGCGGTGTCCGTTTTCGTGACTTTTGTAAATAGTTTCGTTAAAAATATTTCGAGTATGATATCAAATACTAGACTATATCCTGAGTCCAAAAAATACTCTTGTAAATCCCGTCGGCAAAGCATAAGTACCTCAAAGGATCGGTTCGGTTTTACGCGATTAAAGAAAAGCAGTTTTTTACTGTCTGATTTTCTTAAAACTGTCGTATCTTTTGCATACGAACTCCGTTTTCGACGTTATTTATATCCACGCGTAGGCGGGAATGTACTCTACAACTTTATGTAAATATATCGGAATTATCTCACACTTTAATTTTGACGCTTATTTTTATTCTTTATTAATTATATCTTTATAATTAAATAATAAGCATATAAATTCACATAATTCACAAAATACTCAAATATTTCATCTTTATTACATCAAAAGAGTTACAATAGTTGACCTAGACTATTACATCGTCTAAAAATGCTTAGCCCCGAAACCTAGGCATTACATTTTCTACTTTTGTGCCTTTTTAAGATACTAATATTAACATAACACTTATTCTCCATTAATCATGACATGACCTATTATATAAAAATACTAGTTTGTTTTCTGTGAGAATCTGATGTTATTCTTATATAGTTGGGAAAATTAGAAGAAAATATTATGACTTAAGTACATTCTCTAGTGTATTCTGTAAGAATTTATTTGTATAAACGCATTCTGTCAGAATGTCTTTAAGAATGTTTGTTAAAATTTATAAAATATGTATTTTGGTTACAAATATAGTAATGAGTAATTGTATGATGTTATTTTGGTTTAGTCAAATCATTTTGATCATGTTTTCTTTGTGGATTTAAGTTTTGAAGAATATGTCATTGATATGAAAAAGGAAGAAAACACGGAGAACGATAGTATTCTACCAGAATGTATTCTGCTATTGATGTGGAAAAGGAAGAAAACATAGAGAACCAACGTGTATTCTAGCAGAATGTATTCTGTTATAACGTATAAAACGTTTCTTAAGAATAATATTCTTTCAGACATGATTAGTGTTTTTGTTATACTTTAATGTTTTTTTTTTCCTTTTTAACCATTCTTAGTTTTAATCTTTAACAATAATGTAATTCTTAAACGTTATTAGTCATTTTTTTAGAATAAATGTAATAATTGTTTACAAACTTATTCTTTTACAAATTAATGTTATTTATGATAATATGTTGTATAATTCTTTAAGCATATTAAATATAAAAAAATATCTTGAATGAAACCATATTACGCAAGAATAAAATCGAAAATATATTTCCTAGTTTATGGTTGACTTTGTCATTCTGACGGAATGAAATCGGTTATTATTAAAAATTATATAAGAATTAAATTTGAATAAATTTAAAAAATTCAGATTGTTAAAAATAAGTGAATTATTTAGCCCTTAAAATCCGAAAATTTCCTTTTTTAATATAGGTTAATTGACCAAAATACGCTTATGCTGAAATTTGTGTGATTATATGGTGCATATTATCCTATTGTAATATCATAGACTCTCAGATCATGACATTTGATTCTATTCCACCCGGTGGTCCAAATTTGTGTTTACGGGCACACAATAGTTTGTAAAAACACAATAACCTAAGCCTATATATATTTGGTCCAAACCCCGACTTTTTTTTGGCTCCGTGGTCCTTTTGGCCATGTTTGTACGTAAATTTGTTCCCTTGTAAAATTGAAATGACTGTAATGCCCTTATGACATATTTTTTTTTATGTTTTTTCTATTTAATTTAAATGAAAAGAAAATAAATAATTAATTTGGACCTCTCTCTCTCTCTCATGGGAATCCGTTGCTTTTGGTGTTGAATTATCATCTCCTGGACTTTCTTCATGAAATCTTCTTGTTTTGTTCTTCCTCTTTGCTGCAGATTCATGAGTTAATGTGCTCAATTCAAGAGATTTATAAAAGGTACTAGTGTTGTAACTTATATGTGAACTGTAAAATGTAAATGCCAACATATGTTCTAAGCTTGTAAAGTCGCTGGCAAGTAGCCTTAAGTGTTCGTCTTTTCCATTTGCTGCCTCCAAAACTTGAAGATGATGAATCAGAACTCTGCATAGTAGAATAAAAGTTAATAAATCAACATAAAGAAGAAGCAACGATCTCGATTTTAGAAAAACAATGATGAATGATGAATTACGTTTCTTCTGCTTTGACGACCACCTCCTGAAATCATGTTTGAAGTTCTAAAACGTAGAAATAAACACATTTAGAATCGAAATGAAGCATGTTTAACAAAAATTTCATGGAAGAGTTTTTAGATGATGATCAACCAACCTCCCATGGCTTCCATCAAGTGAAGAACACAACCCTAGATTTTCTGCAGTGAGTAAGAGATCAGGGTTGAATGAAGTAGAAGAGAATCGTCTCTCAGGATTGTTGTTTGTCTGAACATCAACTTCACTCCGATTGAAAAACCCTTCCTGAGAAGCCCTAAGATTCTCATAAGCAACACACAAACATTTGTATGAATCACCACTAGCCTTACACTTACAATCGACTGAAATCGGGGTTTTGTCCTTGTCTCTCTTCGAATTCTTCTTCACCACCACAAACTTCCTCTCCCGAATCTTGTTCTTGGGAGAAGGCGAAGAGATCTGATTAGGTTTCTTCATCGCCGATTTCTGGACTTTAGTCGCTGATTTGACTGATGGGGAATTCAAGGCTTTCAGATTAAAGTTAGGGTTTACATTCTCTGGTAGCTTTGACTTGCTGGAATGCTTCGACTTCGACGGTGTCAGTGGCACTGCTCCGGCGTTCTTGCGATTCGGTTCCATCGGAAAATCGCCGGAATAAGGAGGAGATTAGTTGTAGAGAGAGATGACGGAGCTTGTGGGGTTCAGTTTATCAGAGAGAGAGAGAGAGAGAGAGAGAGAGAGAGAGAGAGAGAATATGGGCCCCTATTTTTATTTTTTATATATAAATACTTATAGGAAAAAAAGAAAAATGGAAAATAAATATAATAAGGACAATTTAGTCTTTTCTGTTTACTGAATGACTAAAATCACAAGTAAACTACCTCAAAAGGACCACCAATCCAAAAAAGTCGTAGTTTGGACTAAAACCCCAAAAAAATTGCATACCAGAGGAACCGTTTTTTCAATTTTGTTATATATATATATATATATATATATATATATATATATATATATATATGATGACATCAATAATAAGGAAAAAAAACACGAAATTTCCGTGTATACTCATTGTTTTTACAGTAGATTGTCACCGGTTCATGTCTAATTAAAATCTCTTTATATCAAAACTTGTTTTGATGAGTTGATGTAACTCTTGACAACACTTTATTTGCTATTTGATTGTAAGTATCACTCATGCCCATGGATAATAACTTAGGTGCTGTTTGTTTTTTCGAAGCGAAAATTTATTAAGTCTGCAGACCACCTCTGCAATCCTCTGTAGAAGAGGTGGAACAAACGGCTGCAGCCCATAATAAGAAGCATGTTTGTTTTTTAACATCTGCAGACTGCTGCAGTAAACTGAAATTTAAATACACTAATTTTATAAACTTAAAATAGTTCTCAACACCAAAATTTTAATAATTCTAGTATTAAAACATTGAAAGATTACTAAAAAGAACATGTAAAAAAACAAAAATATAAAACTTAAAAAAAAACTTACAAAAATATAAAAGAAGCTAACAGCTTTATTCTAGAAAAAAACTAATTTTAAAAAACATAAAAAAGAAAATAATAAAAAAAATTAAGAAAGTATTGCAAACGATGTCTACAAAGTTCGTAAAAAATTACACACGTTAAAAAAGATGAAACTGAAACTGAAAATACTATTAACAGAAACGGTAAAAAAACTAAAAAAATCAAAGCTTTTTTTTTTAAAAAAAAAATCAAGTTAAAAAATTTTGTGGAAACTATAATAAAAAATTGTATCAAATCCGTAAATAAAAGTTTAAAAAAAAAGTTAAAAAAAATAAGTTATACCAAAATTCTAAAAAAACACTTCAAAAAATTGAAAGCTGAAGAGGTTTGAAGAGGCAAGTCAAGTGTTGCGCCACGCAGCACACGCGCAGAGGTTTTGCAGTCTGAAGTCTTCCAAAAAACAAACTGTTGCGAGAGGGAAAGTGTTGCGCGTGTGCTGCGCCACGCAGCAGAAAGTGGTTTGAAGAAGTTTTTCTAAAAAAAAAAACACCTTACTCACGTATGGGTTTTACGCGTTCGACTCAAAACTACTTTTATTTAAAAAATAAGAATTCAAAATTTCATTAATATTTACAAAACCATAAAAATGGGCAAATTTTTCATCGTAATGATTTAATCACAGTATTTCAGTTTTCGTTAACTCAATATTTAAACAAGAAAACTATCAGCTAGATTGGAATTTGCCACTAAAGTAGAGCTAAAAGCTTGGAGGAAGACTTGAAAGGCATAGCTTTAAAGGCATGTGTTGTGGGGTTTCTGTTTATGGTCAAAAAGCAATGGATCCTTTAATTGTGATGTATTCAATCGAGTGGATATAAATGAAGCCTCTTTATATGATGGTTATGTGTATGCACATTCTGATAGTAAAAAGATTGACAACGTTTAAAGGGATTATAATGTGTGATGCATAAAAAATAATATCCCGGTGATGGTTTCTTGCATACACATTATGAGAGTGTCACACCCCAAAATCAGAATGGCGGAAACGTTCTGGGGTGGAGGACGTCATGCGTAGCATCACAACCAATGAATAATAGCAATCATAGCAACACAACCATTACAGTAAATACTTAAATGAAAATGATTACACCAGTTTGGAACTTTGTCTGAAACTTGTTTGAATTACATCAAGTAGTTTGTATAATATAAACATAAAACTCTTATTGCTCCAGCTCCTCAAAAATCCAGCAGGTACCTGTCTACTGATTTCCTGAGAATACAAGCAGTTTGAAAAATATCAGCATAAAGCTGGTGAGTTCATAAGTGGTATTTTGTAATGAAAACTTGTTGATGAGCTTGTAAAGGTGTTCGTATAGTTCCAAGAAAATCCGATATTTTCTTTAGTGAAAATGTAGTGTTTTCAATTCTTGTATAAATCCATGAATGTTCGTTACTGAAAACTGTAGTGATATGCGAAAATAATACTTCATGTGACTAGCTAATGCTAATCATGATGTATAGGTATTTCGTACGTGAAACCATTGTATGATCGGTTCTGTTTGAAAACCCTGAAAATTCTCCAGTTGTAGTGTGTATTAGTTCTATTTAGTATAAATAAAATTGTTGAAGAGTGCCAACTTGTAAACTAAAGGTGATTTATACATATGGTGAGTCGTATAACCATACTTGATATGACTAGAGACCTTTCCAACGTTCTTCAGGCATTGAGTTAAATGACATTTGTCACCCCAGGCACGCCTGCCTGACTGTAGCTAGCAGTTCGGGTGTGGGATTGTCAGTACCGAATAGATCTATTCACAAATCTCACGCTCTCCCTCCATGAGACTCTGGTTATACTATGATAGGATTTATCCCTGTACACCTAAGGATACAGTGTTGAAGTAGAGCCTCACGGTATCGTACAATCTAGTTTACATGTAGTGTTGTAGCGTTATACCATAGTGAAATCCGTATGTGTACCGTATGTAGTGACAATTACAGTTATGAATGTCATGTTCATGTTGTGATGTTGTTGGGTCTAATTGTGTTGCGTCCTTGGAAGTTCTTTATTGATGGGGCTTTAATTATTTTTCTGATAATTGTATTGCAAACCCTAGCTCGCCTCTACAGTGGAAGTTCTTAATCGAGCTCTGTTGAGGCGTGACTACATTTGAATCATTAAGCATTACTTGTTTCTATATCGTGTTAATTGTGTTTGTTTGCTTTTATTGTTTAACCTGTTGAAGATCTAATCGATCTAAGAGTTTTTCAACTCAACAATTGGTATCAGAGCAGGAGACTGTGTAATTCATACACATCTCTTCTGTTGAAGAAGATCTTAGGGTTTTCCGCTTTGATTGATATTGTTAGAGCCGTCATTTACTATTGACGTAGTTCTTTAAATATTCGATCTTACCCTAACGTCATTTACAAGTCTGATCTTAAGTGGGTTTTTGAACAAACATCGTCATGTCTATGGATGATTCTCAGTCTAACCCAATCAATATCTCCAACAGCATAGGATCGACGACAAGGATTCCTATATTGTACACTCAGGATTATGAGGTCTGGACTCATCACTTTGAAGATTACGTGATTGGCTCAGAAGACAATGGATACTTGATCTGGGAGGCGATTACTGTAGGTCCATTCGCTCACTCAAAATCTTCAAGAGTTGTTAAAACTCAAAAGGAGTACAATCAACTCATCAGTGATGTGAAAGATATTCCCCAAGATGAGAAGGAAAAGTTTCAGTGCAACATCAAAGCTTTTAAGAATGATCAGGTTTGCTTTACAATCAGACACGTTTCGGTTAGTGAGCTCATGCACAACGGCAAAAGAAATATGGAACAGATTGAAGGAATTGTATTCTACGGATGAAGATCTTGAGCATTCAATCCAAACATTGTTGCTCTCAGAATTTGGTGACTTCAAGCAGAAGCCAGAAGAGAAGCTTATTCAAACCTTCGATCGCTTCAATCATCTCCTTAGTAGGATGATAAAGCATGGGATTGAAAGGAAAGTCATTGAACAGAAGGTGACATTCATGAATGGCCTTAGACCCGAATGGATGGCTGTGGTGTCTACTGTGAAGGCTCATGAACAATTCAAGAATTATTCTCAAGCGAAACTGGTGGGAATATTAAAGTCACATGAGAGTGTCGTGACTAAAGAAACGAATGTGGTTTCTAGCATGGGTTCCTTGGCCCTAATCTCCAAAGGAAAGAGTGCTGCTGAAGGAGAAGAAGATTTGAATCTCTCCGAATATGATCTAACAAGTGAAGAGTATGCTTTGATAGTGTCAAATCCCAAGAAGTTCGTCAAAAGAAGGTTTCCAACAAATAAGAACCGAAACTGGCAAGGTAGCTACAGTGCCGAGAAAGCAAAGGAGGAACCGAAGAGTGTTTCTCAGACCGAAGAACCAAAGAAGGAAGTAAAACTTGGAGGTGACTCAGGGATTAATTGTCACTACTGCGGAGGCAAAAATCACTTCGCCAGAGATTGTATGCTGAGAAAGATGTCAGAAAAGAATGAAGATGAGGACGAGGAAGCAAACCTCACATGACGATTGGAAGAAATCAAGAAGAAGAAAGCTGGATCTAATAACACTATGAATGCTCTTATTGTACAGGGAAATATTGTTGACGATGAGTTCGGAGGTGTTGAAGTTTGGTCCACTGATTCAGAAGATGAAGAAGTGAGGAAGCCTACTCATGGCAGTGCTTTGTTGGTGAAAGAAGAGGACGTTGCAGGAAAGTGTCTAATGGTGACTTCTGGGGTGTCACAAATGCGAGGCTATACCACTGATGGGGGACTGGATGAAGCGGAGGAGCGTGAAGACAGGTGTTTTGCAGCAAAACCTGTCAGTGAGCAGATCAACGAATGCGACGAGTTGATCAAGAAGGTACAATCTATTCTTGTTTCCTTACAAATTCCCATCTCAAACTATGAAAAAGAACTTAATGGATTACAATCTAAATTTTCTAGTATAAGTGGTAGTTTAACTCAAACTCGCGTCACAAACTCTAACCTAACTGATCAAATCAGCAGGGTATCATCGAAGAGTGAGGAGAGGCGTATGTGGATTGAGCAGAAGGACAAGGAGTTGATTAGGTCTAGGGATGAAACAATTTATTTGCAAAGAGATAATTTAAAGCTTTTGAAACAACAAAATGTTTTTTGTTTAATTGCTAAACGATTATATACCAACATTACTCAATTGCATCTTGATTACGAAATAGGGAAGAAGATACATCGTATGATTTTACCCTTCCTTGAGTTAAAGGAGGACGAAATCGATGCCGATGCATATAACTGTGAAAACGTTGTTTCTTCTGATGATATTTCTTCTGCTTACAAAATTGGCCTTGACAAAATAGAGACCTTCATTAAGTCAAAAGATCATAAGGACATGCTCAAAACTTTGCTGGATGAAAATGACAAATTGAAAATCAAAACCGAAACTGTACAGAAATTTGACTCTTTGAATGCCAAGTTGAGTTCAGAAAATAAAATTGATATTGAAAACACTTCTGAATTCAATGAAGATGATGATATGAGTGTAATATCTGTAGAAGATGAGGTGGACTGTTCTGAATTTGTCAAGAGCGAACCCGAAACCAACAAAAATCTTATTTCTGAAAATTCTGTTGAGTTCGCTCGTTTATCCAAAGACACAACCAAAGTCCTTAAGGAAAAGGATGTTGTATATCAGAGGGTCCAAACGACTCCAAATCAAGTTTATGCAGTTCATGGAGTTACTCAACAACAGACAGCCGAACTAACAGCATTAGTAGCAGAAGATAATGCTGATGGCTGTGACGAGTTTTTCTGGTCAGCACCGATTGATAATGCTGATGAAACATTCGGTCTATCCACGAAAACATCATGGAGAGTAAAAGGAAGGTATGTGGCAGAACCACTTAATGGTCCTACAAGCTTTGATGTGTGTCACACCCCGCTAAAGCGGAAACGCAAGATATGACAGCAATAACGGTTTCATTGCAAAAGATAAAGATACATCACCATAGCAATATTCAAAAGTTTACAACCCATAGCTTAATAGAAACAAGTACAAGTTTTTCCAAAATAACATTGTTCAAAATATAACTTCATAAATAACTTCAACACGATGCAGCATGCTCTATGATGATGAATCTTTATATCCACTTACTAATTATTTCCTGAAAAAGCATGTAAAACGAGCGTCAACTATGAAAATAGTTGGTGAGTTCACAAGTTTATAAAATCAAGATTTGGAATAAGGCTTTTCATAAATACAAGTACATTGCTTTAATGAGAAACAAAGTTGATTGCTATTATTGATAACAAGTTTATTGCTATAACGAGAAACGAGTTTGTATGTGTATGAGCAAACAATGAGTCTCAACCAAACCTATGACTGAAGCCCTATCAAGATCTATGCTTATCGTTCCATAGATGAATATGGTATCATGCACTCCAGCAATAGGGCGAGTGAGTAGTTGCCAATTCCTAATAGCGCTATCCATAATGACCATTGGCTCAAAGAGTTAATGGTTAGAGATAAGGGAAGGGCCTTAGTACGATAAGTTCTCATGTTCCGTGTTGCATAGACATACATAGAGAGACATAGCAATACAATAGCAATCAGGTTTGATACAAATCAATTTAAATACAACATTCAAATAATAGTTTTTCGGGACATGCTTTTCCACCCCAAAACATAAAAACTGAAAATAGGGGAGTGCGTGAATACTCACAATGTTTCGAGTAGGTACAAGTGGTGCCTCGGAATACACCAACGCCTTACTACCGGGATCCCACGACATCAAACACACACTAGTGAGTTTCCATGTCGAAATCTAATGCTAATATACTAAACTCTACATATAGAGAAATGCCAAATTTATGTTCTAATATTGGTTTTATATTAATTGGTTACAATTTTTCTGAAATGGTGAAATTCTATAACTCATGTGATTAAGACAATTTTGGATATTAATTTTCCAGATTTAGTAATATTAATTTAGGGTATTTCAACACATTTAAAGGTGTTTTAAACTCCTAAAAATGTAAAATATTATCAAACAGTTTCCAAAAATTGTCAAACCTTGTATTTTCATTCTAAATACAGTAGAGGTCTTTCAGAAAATTTCCCTTGAATTTTTGATATGATTAACTATTTTTCTAAATTTTTAAGCCTTCATAACAACATAAATTCATGAAAAATAGTATTAAAAGCATAAAAATTCCCAAACTTTTTATAATACTGCCATTAGACATACTTGAGCTGGGAAAAATATAAAAATGGATTTCTAAACTGTTTAACCCAATTTTATGATTTTTGTGCATTTATTCTAATAAAAATTGAAATAAATAGAAAACAGTTTCCAAAATTACCCAAACTTTTTCTATTACTGTTATTATACATATAAAAGCTGAGAAAAATATAAAAGATATTTTTCAGTTGGTCTTTCTATTTTTCTTTGTTTTATCCTCTTAAATAATCATTAATTGGAGAATAAATAATAAACAGTTAAAGTAAATTACCAAAATTTTTGTAAACTTCATTTACAGTGTAAATAATCTGGGAAAAATACCAAAAGTGGTTTTCATATAGTGTAATCCGATTTTGTGTATTTAAGTGTATTTAATCTTAGAAAATAGGAGAAAAATAGTATACAGAAGAGAAAAATCATCACAATTTTTATGTAGCCTCCTAATGTACTACAAGGTGTTCTGATAAATTTTCATGAATTTTGGATGAGCAGAACTAGTTTTTCTATTTTTAGGCCATTATAAATACAAAAATTGGGGAAAAATAGAAATGCATGATGAAAAATTTTGAAATTATTTTTCAGAGTCTCCCACCTCTGGTACGAGCTGCGAAAATTGTTAGATATAATTTGCACACTCTCTAAAGTGGTTTTGTGATTTATTGGAACCAAACAAAAAGAAAATCAAAAGTGATACTAAACAGCAACATAAATTGATGAAACTTAATGAGAGGTCAGTATTCACCATATGGGTCATCCACGAATTTATTCAGGATTTATAGACTTCTGGAAGTATTTTATGTGATTTATGCCCTTGTTTTCTTGTAACAATTTTAATAAATCAAGGAAATGATAAAAACTCTTGGGATTTTCCAGATGTTCATATTACCTTAATGGGAATCTGGAAAATTTTTTATTTTGAACAGAAAAGAACTTTTAGATATTTTTATAGACAAAATCATTTACATGCACTATTAACAATGTACTTTGATCATCAAGCTCTTTAGCTTGGTGTTCATCACATGCATCACGGTTTGAAGACCATGCATGGACATATGTTTGTCATAGTGATGTTTTTAAAAGAAATACTTGAATGCATAAGGTGTATGAGCCTTTAAAACTTGTAAAAATCCGAACTTTAGTGTTTGACATAGGTTTTGGTCCTTGGATTTCACCATTAAACAACATGCATGTTGTTCTTAGGTGAAACCCTACCACCATCATCATCAAACTCGACATTCATGAACATGTTCATGAATGTTCATAAAGAATGGTGTAGAAGGAAGAGAAGTACAAGAAAACCCTTTAAAACAAGAAGGAAAAGTAAGGGAGGGTGAAAGATTTTCGTGAATACCTTGAAGAATAGCCTTAGAAGATGAAGATTTGAGTGTGGAGAGGTGTTCTTGACTGAATATTTTCGTGAGTTTAGAGAGAGAGGAGGAGAGTTTGAGAGTTGAAAGGGTGGAGTGTGAGAGAGAGTGAAGAGAGAAGTGGAAGAGTGGGGATTGTGTTTTAATGATTGAAGTTTTGGGAAGAGAGAGTATGGGGGAGAGGGTGGCCGGATTTTTGAGTGTATTAAAGGCCCTCTCTCTCCTAATTTAAATTAAATACATTTCCCTCTTTAATTTTTATAAAACCTTAATTTTTATAAAAGTGTTTCTTTAAGCAATTTTTGATTTATTTAAAAATCTTGTTTTTAACTAATAAATTATGATTAATGTATGATAATTTAAATTTCTATTTCATTGATTATAATCTATAATTTGATTAATAAAAATTTTATATTAGGAAGTTTATAGCAAATTTTATAAAGTTTTTAAGCTTTAAAGTTTATAAATTTGGATTTTTGGGCTCTTTAGAGTTTTTGGAACATTGTTTGATATTCACCATCATATTGGGATGAAATTAGAATATTTTAATTTATTTTTAGGGTTTTATACCCTTTTTCAATTGTAACAAAGTTTGAAGTTTTATTCTAATTCGGGTATTGGCATTTCCTATTGTAGTTAAACAACTTACTAGAATCGTAAGAGTCAAGTATATTAGTCCTAGATTTTAGTTGGATCCTAGTTCATGCAAGATTTTGACCTAATTTATACTAATAGGCCATGGCATGTTGTGCATGTATGGTTTTTATAAAAAGATGCATGAGTCCGAGAATGACCTGAATTGACAGTTATCACAATGTGCCCAACACAAGTGGTACCAAAACTCCTTCAGGCGAACCGGTCATGGTATCAAGCAAAACCTCTTCGCTAAAGAGTGAAACTCATGTTCAAGGACCAAAGAAAAAGGCCAACATCCACAAAAATCCAAAACAGGTGTTAGAACGAAAGCATCAACGAAATTTGAGATACAAGAAGAATCTCATTGAAAGGAAACAGTTTTGGCGTTCTCAAAACCCTAATTACGTTCGCTATGAAAAACCTTCTAAGTCAAAGGAAGCAGCAAAAGCAAACTCAGCTTCTTGCGCTCAACATAATGAAAACAGCCGAAAGAAGAATTTCGGTCCCAAGATTCAAAAAACCGAAAACAGAGTATCGGTCCACAAAGGCACAACAACCAAAAGAGAAGTTTCGGTCCTCAAACGGACAACAACCGGAAAAGGAGTGTCGGTCGCCAAGATGAGAGAAACCAAAAGGGTGGTTTCGGTCCTAGACCAACAAATGAGAGGAACCGAAGAGAAAGTAGTTTCAGCTCTCAACCAAGTAAGAGCAATGACCAAATGCTTAACTCTGCTCCCAACTCTCATCTTTCTCATTCTCATCCTCACTCACAGAATGATCGAAAGGGAAAAGGAAAGCTCTTTCCAGAAAACGCAAAGAAGACGTCGTTTAAACCCGATTTCGAGAACCGAAAGTCTGCCAACGTCAAACTCTCAAATTTTAAAAATGAACCTAAAGCACTCAAATCAGATAAAATCAAAGTTTTCACCTTAAAAATAAAAGATGAAACAACCTTAATAAAAAGGACTTTTTTAGTTGATGTTACTCTTACAATTCCCTGTTCTGTGAAAGGCTCACTAGGACCCAAGAAACTTTGGGTTCCTAAATCTGCTTAATTTTTGCAGGTAATTCGTGACGAGCAGTTTGACGATGAATGGTACATAGACAGTGGTTGCTCGCGTCACATGACAGGAAGAAGGGAAGAGCTGAGGGAGTTTCGGTCCTTAACAAATGGTGGAAGTGTCAAGTATGGCAATAATTCTTTTGGCACGATTAAAGGTTATGGTATGATCACCAATGGAGAGTTCTCGATAAGAAAAGTGGCGTACGTTGAAGGTTTACAACACAACCTTATCAGTGTTTCTCAACTGGTAGTTGGTACCGGGTTAAAAGTTTCGTTCGATGACGATGGCTCAGAGATTATTGAAAAGAAAACGAACAATATTCTGCTGAAATCTAAGCGAAAAGGAGAGATGTACCCTCTGAATCTCAATCCCATACGAGGGAAACCAACAATCTGCTTACTAACGAATGCTCAATCAAACGAAAGCTGGCTTTGGCACCGAAGACTCTCCCATCTAAATTTTAAAGACATCAACAAACTGGTGCTTGGGGATCATGTTCGAGGTCTTCCTGTTGTAAAGTTCGATAAAGAACACATGTGTAGGGGTGAGCAAAAACCGAACCGCAAACCGAAAAAACAAAAAAAACCGCATTAACCGAAACCGAAAAACCGAAACCGAAACAAAAACCGAAGTTGCGGTTTTAGTTTTACAAAAACCGAAAAATTTCGGTGCGGTGCGGTTTTTAGTTTTGCAAAAACCGCAAAAAACCGAACCGCACCGCATATATATAATTTTAACTCCTTATATATGCTTCATTTAGTTTATTTATTCTAAAATGATAAGTATCTCAAACTAATCAATGTATAAATTCTTTTGATGGATAATTCATAACATATTTTATCTTGAAGCATAACTACGATTAAAAGCATAAAACCAATTAAAAGAAACAAATTGGAGGGTTCTGTCTAATTATTTAATTAGGTGATGTATATATGTTTGTGTAATTAATTAAAAAACATAAATAATATAGATAAGGAGGAAAAAAATGAAAGAAGAATGGTTTCTAGCATTTAGGTTGGGAACTTGTCCCACATCGCCAGTGAAAAAATACAAAGGGTGGATGATTTATTATAAATAACTTCATATATGCACATCACTCAGCAGGTGCTGCATGCAGCCTAGTTTAGCCTGCAACCCGTTAGTCCTAGTGAACCACATGGTTTCTTCAGTTGGATTAGAAAATTAGTCTGTTTTACGCTAGAAATAAATGGAAGTCAACAAAATTATCTATAATTTTAAATTAAAGTCAACAAAAATATGATCTAGACATTAAAAACCGTACCAACTCATTTTGCGGTTAAAAACCGAAACCGCACCAAAATAACCGCAAAGCCGAAAAAAAACGCAAAACCGAACCGCATAAAAACCTTCTCGAGTCAATACGAAAATTATTGAACCACTTGAATTACTTCACATTGATTTATGTGGTCCATCTTCAATCGAAAGTATTGGCGGTAACAAGTATATACTTGTCATAGTGGATGACTTCTCTCGGTTTTCTTGGGTGTTCTTTTTGAAGCAGAAATCAGAGGCCACTCCCAAGCTTAAACTCTTTATCAAGCAGATAGAAGTTCAACTACGGAAGATAGTTCGAAATATAAGGAGCGACAACGAGTTAGAGTTCAAGAACAAAGACTTTGAAGATTTTCTTGCAGAGAAGGGAACAACTCACAACTTCTCGGCTCCATATACTCCACAACAGAATGGAATTGTCAAAAGGCGAAACCGATCTTTATTGGAAGCAGCCCGAACCATGCTGAGCTTTGCTTCTCTACCTCTATATTTCTGGGCCGATGCCATTGATGCTGCATGTTTTACACAGAACATATCTTATCTCAACAAACGTTTCTCCATCACTCCTTATGAGATCTTGAACAACCGCAAGCCTAATGTAAAGTTTTTTCACGTGTTCGGTTCAAGATGCTTCATCTTCAATTCAAAGGAGCACCGAAACAAGTTTGATGTCAAAGCAGACGAAGGAATCTTTCTGGGTTATTCCTTAACCTCCAAAGCATATAGGGTTCTCAACAAGCGTTTAAAGAAAATAGAGGAGACCTATTATGTTACCTTCGATGATAACTACGTCAAGAAACTGAAGACAACCGAAGGCTCTGTGGAGGAAATATTTCCAAAATCTGGTCAAGTTACGGTACCAATTTCAAACCTCTTTGAGCAATACATGCTACTATTTGATGAACCAGAAAAGGCTATTCTCTCTGAATCTAAAGATGCAGACAACAAGGTAGATAACTTGAAGAATATAATCGATGATGCTGCGAAGAAAATGGCAGAAGAAGAACCAGCAACAACCGAAAAACCAGACACAAGCGAACCTCCAACAGAAAGTTCTCATATTCAGGGGAGGGTTCGTCCTTTTCAACATAACCAAATTTCACCATTCCAGGGGGAAAGCTCATCATCATTCATTCCAACCGAAAATCGAGTCCAGGGGGAGAATTCTGAGCCTGAGACTGAGGAAGTATCTTCATTCGAGGGGGAGAATGCGCATACAAACGATGATGATACTCAGTCAGAATTTGAAGAAGAAGTGAATGCTGAACTGGATCCCTCATATGATCCTAGTTACCCTCCTCTCACCAAATGGACCAAAGATCATCCACAAAAACAAATTATTGGTGATTCGACAGAAAGGTTCTCACACGATCACAACTGAAAGCGAAACAAACTGCACTTTTCTCTAAAGTAGAATTCTGCATGTTTAATTCGTTCGTCTCCAAAGACGAACCAAAGACGATCAAGACTGTACTCGATCACTCTGATTGGGTACAGGCGATGCAAGACGAACTCAATGAGTTCGAGCGAAATAAAGTGCGGGGACTGATTCCAACACCAAAGGATGCTTCTGTGGTTGGATTAAAGTGGGTTTTCAGGAACAAGATGGATAAGGAAGGAAATGTGATACGCAACAAGGCAAGATTGGTTGTGAAAGGTTACTGTCAAGAAGAAGGCATAGATTACGAAGAGACCTTCGCTCCAGTAGCAAGGCTAGAATCGGTTCGTATCTTTCTCGCCTATGCTGCACACAAGAACTTTGAAGTATTCTAAATGGATGTGAAGTGTGCCTTCCTAAATGGAGAACTGGAAGAGACGGTGTACGTGGAGCAACCACCGGGTTTCGTGAACGAGAAGTATCTAGATCACTGCTACATTCTGGACAAGGCAGTCTACGGTCTCAAGCAAGCACCAAGGGCATGGTATGAAACTCTAACTAGATTTCTCAAAATGTCTAAGTTTAAACAAGGTTCGGTTGACCCAACCTTCTTTCGTAAGAAAGAGGGTGACCACCTTATGATCGTTCAGATTTACGTTGATGATATCATCTTCGGTTCCACAAATCCTAGCTTAACAGATGGATTTAGGAAGTGGATGGAGACTAAATTTGAAATGACCTCAATGGGTCCTATTAACTTTTTCGTTGGCTTGAATATAAGACAAGGACCCGAAGGCATTTTCATTAATCAAGAGGCTTACACGAAGACCTTGCTCGCAAAGTTTGGAATGATGGGAGATTCGAAAGTAAAGGTTCCTATGGCGTTTGGCACAAAGCTAACACCTTCTCTGGACAAACCGACTGCTGACATGACTCTTTATCGTCAGATGATAGGGTCTCTAATGTATCTAACAGCAAGTCGACCAGACATAATGTTCTCTGTTTGTTGTTGTGCTAGGTTTCAAGCAAATCCACGTGAACCTCACTTGCTAGCTGTGAAGAACATCTTTCGGTACCTGAAGCGAACCTCTTCTCTTGGTTTGTGGTACCCTGCCAAATGTTCTTTGTCCAAGCATTCTCAGATGCTGATCTTGGGGGATGTGGACTGGACCGAAAGAGTACTACTGGAGGATGCCAATTTCTGGATGGCAAACTTGTTAGCTGGCAATCCAAGAAACAAACTTGTGTGTCTCTCTCCACTGCCGAAGCAGAATATATAGCCGCTGCATCATGCACATCTCAGGTCATTTGGATACAAAGTCAACTTCGAGACTACGGCCTGAACATGAAGAAAATCCCACTATACTGTGACTCAGAGAGTGCAATTAGGATTTTTCATAACCCAGTGCAACACTCAAAGACGAAACACATAGCACTGAGGTATCATTTTATCAAAGATCATGTGGAAGATGGTAACGTTGAAATTCATTTCGTAATGACCACTGATCAATTGGCTGACATCTTTACTAAGGCCTTGCCAGAAGCAAGTTTTAATAAAATCCTACAAGGCTTAGGAATGATGGAAGCTGAATCTGTACCGAAATCTCGTTTGTCTCAATAAAAGTTAGAAGCGAAATAGAGTGAACGCTTGGTCCATTTCGGGTTCGGTTCTTCCAGGAACCGAAATGAACCGAACGCTCGACCTATTTTGGGTTCGGTCTCACCGGGCTCGGTTCGCTTCTCATCTCCAAAAGATGGTTTCGGTTGTATAGTATGTATACTCTTTTCTCGCAATTTATTTTATGTTTTTCCTTTTATTTTCATAAAATTCAAAAATATTTTTTTTGTTATAATTCTTTTTCAGAAAACTTTATAAATTTCAAAAATATTTTTCCTTTTCTGTTTTACTTCCTTTTCAGAAAATCTTATAAAATTCAAAAATATTTTTTCTTCTCTGTTATATTTCTTTTCAAAAACTTCAAAAACTCAAAAATATTTTCTTTCATTTTATTGTAATTTACTTTACTCTTAATCTAATTTGTATATAAGGACCATTCTCAATGATGGAGCTGTGGCAGGTATAATTCTTTATCTATGTACTAGCTAAGTGTCACTAGAAGCATGCTGCTGCATGTTGACCCAAGCCTCAAAAGATTTTGAGTGAAGCCTTAATGACTTGATATACACAAATCATGTCTTCCCAATGAGGCTGTCAAATTCACTTTAATCATGAGCTACCTTACTCTTCTTAAATGGAATTAAGAGTTTTTCTGCTTAGTCCATCTTTTATTGCAGAGGTACATTCGGCTCTTTTACCACCTCTTATTCATTCTCCATCATATTTTATCTCATTAATGTAACCCTTGAGACTCTTAGCATTTCCACTGAGGTTTACGGTTACACAACTTATGTGTTAATGATCTTAGTTTCGTGCCACTACGTGCTAAGTGAAACCCAAAAATTCAAAACCTTTAAAGCATTGACGGTGAACAAATACATGTTTTAGCTTTCACCTTTGAATTAACGAAACCCCTTTTTGTGGAAGTACCTTGAAATCTCCTTTTACTATGAGAGATCCTTATGAAACTGTCTTGCACCTTGACTTTTCTTCCCAAAGGATCCAGTTTTTTTTTTTTTTGAGATTTCTAATTAATATTTATCAACAAGTCACTGAATATGTACCAAACCTACTTGTTTAATACGCCACATTGGTCTCACAAGTACTTCGTTCTTTTTTCGGTCTTATATCAAGTATCGGCAACCAGAATTGAAGCGAAAGCCACCCTTAATAACCTTATATAAAAAGGATGCCTTTCAATGCTTCTCAACAAGTACTTGATCGTATTCAACGGGAATCCAAACAAGCACTTTGAAGTCTCTCTTGACTTTGAAGGAAGAGATTCGATCCCGGGATCCACTGCTTTATGTCTTAAATGACATCACAAATTCCCACAAAGAATTTGATTTATTTCTTTATCTTTGACACTGCCTTGCACGAAAATCTTGAATTTTCCAAAAGTCTTGTTTGGTTATTTATAAGCTATTCATAAATATATAGCTTCAGTTCCTAACGATGTAATGCAGTTATTTCCAATCAAAGGGATGGGTCAATATTCAGCCTTTGATAATTAGGGTAATAAAGCTTTGATTGAAGATTCAAGAGCTGACTCAGCAGGAAGTGTAATCGATTGATGATTTGGAAAGAGGATAAGTATGGAAGGCGCGAGAATTTGAATCGTTACCTAATCATGCGTCATCAGCTGCTTTATCAGAGTTGCTAGTTGTCAAATCACGTCTTTTTAAGCGTTGTTTCCCAAATTAATGGAATCATTGCTTGCGCTTTTTCTCACTCTTCAAAATCGTATATAAGGGATTGATTTCTGTGGCATTCTTCTCTACCACACTTCATCTCTCTCAAGCAAAAGAAGGCGATTTAATTTCCACTGTTCATCTTCTTCTTCATCACGCTTCAACAATGGCAGAATCTTCCTCTATTCAAGAAACCACTGGACGCTCCACTATTCTCACAATCAAGGCCAACCAGAACATGTTGATCGATCTTACACCGTGCCTCTACGATACTTACATGTATCAAGTGGTGGAGTGCCTAAAATATTCCCCACTCGTCAAGGCTCTCTCAACGGTGGAAGTCGTACCAATGGCATGCCTCTCCCAACTTTATTCCACTGCTACGTACGACAAAGGTGCAGAGAAGATTTACTTCGACATTCTCAACCAAAAAGCTTCAATCTCCAAGAGCCGATTTTGCTCGTTGCTAGGGCTCACTTATGACGATTCCATGGTGAACCCTGATTCCATCTCCACAGGTCAGCTTTTCTCTATGTTCTACAACATGGGGTACATTGAAACCCTAACTACTGTGACCAAGTTGAAGAAATCATGCCTTCCTCCTCAATGGAATGGCCTCTTCACCCTTCTTTTCAAAGGGCTTTCTGAACGAAGTGCAGGATCTGATGGTGCTAGCAAGTCTTTCATGACTCTGCTTTATGGATTGTATAATGGTGTCAACCTTGATTATGGTTTGGTTCTATGGCTTCAACTTGTCCAAAGTTTGTCCAAAGGGTTGTCCAAAGTTTGGGTTATATTGCTGTATTAAAAATGCATCAGAAAATCCAAATTTTGAATATTTGACCCGTTTTTGACTTAGCATTAATCCTTATACAAAACCCGGATTTATAACAGTTTTGACTGTTGAGAAAAACTGTTATATGACAGTTTTGACAGTTTTTCAGACAAGGAAGGTTTATAACCAATTTTTAGTCAGTTTTCTGGTACTCACAAAATTACACCATCTCATTCTCTTTCTTTCTATCTGATTTTCTCTGAGTCTTATCCAATTGAGGATTTGGGAGTAGCACCCAAATACTTCGATTTGAAAGTGTTTTATAAAGATTCTCAGATTTCCAAGTGCCACTAAACCATATTTTCTAACATTTGGTTCTATGGCTTCAACTTGTCCAAAGTTTGTCATCTACTTCTTGCCACACAAAATTTCTTGTGCCCGGTTTTGGACCATTATCACTCAATGGATTATGGAGCGTTATCATGTTCCTATCATGGCAGACTCACTTCTCTCCTCCATTGCTACATTTCATACCACTAACATCATTGTCACTCATCCATCGAAGTTTCACTTCGGTGGCTCAATTCCCGAGGCAATGTATGCTTGTGTGTCCCCTGCGAGCAAGATTATTCAGGAGTACAAGAAGCTCCCCTCTTCTGGTCCAAGGGAACTTTCTCCTGAAATGATAAAATCTATTGAGGAAGCAGACAAACCTGCTAAGCGGGGCAAGAAGCAAGAAGCGAAAAAGGGGGATAAAGGAGGTCCAGTATCAAAGGTTCAGACTCCAAGGAAGCGAAAGTCTGAGAAGGCAGCACCTTCCCAGCCCAAGCAGAAGAAGGCCAAGAAACCTGTTCGAAAGCTTATTCTTCAATCATCAAGTGACTCAGACTCAGAGTACATGCCTACTGGTCATAAACATCCCATTCCTAGCGAATCTGAGAGCGAAAGCTCAGATGATGAAGGTTCGGATCGTGGTGGTACACCGCCTCGTTCGCCTACACCAGAGGTACATGTTCGCTCCAAAGCACCTTCTCCTCCACCTGTTTCCATTCCTATTTCCTTACCTCCCGTTTTCCCTATCAACACATCACAACCTTCCTCTACCATTCCCATTCCTACACCTATTTTCTCTGAAGCTACAACTACAACCACCACTGGAGTTCCGACCAACGTATCTGATACGGGGGTTCGTTCTTCAGCACCTGAAACCCCTGTTACCACCAAACCTCCATCACCTACCCAATCGCCAGAAACCAATACCGTTCTTGGCGGTGAGGACTTGGAGTTTGATTCTACTTACTTCAGTCCTTATCGTGTCCAAAGCGATGATGATGAAGACGCTCCTCTCACCAAGCGACATCTCAAGGTTGTGACTAATAAGATTGATCAGTTACTTTCTTCGTCCTCTGCTGGTGCTTATTCAGAAGCTGCCCTCAAAGCTTTGTTCTCTTTCGTAGTAAAAGAACATGCTACCTCAATCTCCGATGCTGCAAAGGCTATTGATGCCTCTACCTCCCAATGCCAGAAGGCTTCACTTGCTGTTGAAGCCTCCACCAAAGACTGCAAGGAAGCGACCGCAAAAGTCGAAAAACTAATATCAGAGGCTCAACTCTTTTTGGATTCTTTGCAAGCAGCTGCTTAGAAAAACGCACAAACAGTGAATGCATCTGTTGACACTCTCAAACGTTCACTGGAGGCAGAGAAGACACAAATTGAAGTGGCTCGAAAAGCTATTGAAGCTGCTAACGAAGAGCTTCATACTAAAGTTGATGATCGCTTAACTCAGCTTGAGGCCGAGCTTGCAGTCGAAAACAAAATAATGGATGAGCTGGACAAGCGAACTTCCCAGCTCAAAATTCAGAATTTAAAGCTCTGAACCGCAACCAAAGAGCTTGAAGATTTAAAGTCTGAACGAGAGGTGATTCGAAGCTCAGTGGGTGATGTCCATTCAATCTTGTTGCATCTCTTGGACGCCCATGACTCCATTTTGACTATATCCATTTGATGCCACTTAGCTGAGAAGCTACGACCTGCTTTGGATATATTAAGTAGGATTGAGGGTGTTCCGGAGACTAGTGTTCATCCGAAACAAGGGTGAGAAAAGGTTCCACAAGGCAAGGCTGGCAAGGCTCAACCTGAACCCCCTCCAGTTGCAAAAGCTACTGCTGGACCGAAGGATAATGTAGCTTCGGTCAGTACGAGGGAAAAGAAAAAGAAGAAGATTGGAGAATACGATGAAGATGATGATGATGATATTGAAGACATCATGAAAGGGAATCCTTCTAAACCTCATCAGAAAATCAAGCCTACTGATCAAGAGATTCGGGAGAAGATGAATCTTTTGGAGAAAGAGTTGAAAGAAAAAGAACTCTTAGAGAAAAAGAAGTCCATGTTTCTGGAATGGACCATTGAATCGCTCCAGAGGGAGGTCATTGATGAACTGAGTACTCACTGGCTTGAACCTGTTATGTCGTTCGGTCTTGAGAACTCGAAGGATGCTCAATTCGATATGCCAATCACCCGAAAGGCATTTATCTTCCATTGCTTTGACTCAACGGCTGTCGTTCCCTCTCCAGACCCGAAGGTAGATCGGGATTTATTGGAGTTTTATCTGGAGTTTGCTCAGCCACAATACTTGACATGGAGCACAAAGAAGATTTCAACAGTCAAGGTATTGAAGCCCTCTTCGGCTGGGAAATTTGTTAATGTTAAATTCAAAGTGACCCGAGGCTCGGATAGCTCGGTCCATACTATTTCCCTGGCCGATCTACCGAACTTGAACCCGCACGACTGGATACTCCTCAACAATATTTTGTTGTCCAATCCTCAGGAGTATCAGCCGATCATTGATCACGTCAAGCGAATGCTTGTTTGTTACATTTACGAAGTAGCAAAGATGGATCAAGAAATTGCATCTGCCTTTTCACAAGCGTACTATGATAAAACCGATTGGAAGAACTGGCAATGTGAATGCGATGATCAAGGGCAAAATCGACCCTAAGTTTCATACAGTGATGTTCACTAGGGTCGAAGGTCAAAAGTGCATGTTCGCTCTTATTAACAAGCACCTGTTCTCTACTGCTTGCTTGGAGCACATTTTGGAAATCATACACAGGTGTAATCAGAACAGTGAAGCTGAGAAGAAGTTGTTCACCGATATGCTTCGTTGGTACATTCAGTTTCGGCAGACACTTCTTGCGATCATCCCTCGGCTGTTCAAGGTTGTGAAGCAGGTCAAGGTCACTCAACCAAAGTAGTCTCTCGCCTCATTTGACGCAAAGGGGGAGATTGTTGGGTCTAATTGTGTTGCATCCTTGGGCTCGGTCCTTAGCCCAGTTTTGTTATCCGGTTTGGGCCTGTCCAACCGTGATTGTTTTGTTAGGGTTTAGTATTTAAGGTGCATGCATGCATCCTTTATTGATGGGGCTTTAATTATTTTTCTGATAATTGTACTGCAAACCCTAGCTCGCCTCTACAGTGGAAGTTCTTAATCGAGCTCTGCTGAGGCGTGACTACATTTGAATCATTAAGCATTACTTGTTTCTATATCGTGTTAATTGTGTTTGTTTGCTTTTATTGTTTAACCTGTTGAAGATCCAATAGATCTAAGAGTTTTTCAACTCAACAGATGTAAACTATAACTAAATCTGTCATATATGTTTAGTAGTGAAAGTTTTTGTATTTGTTATGTTTCGAAAATCCCAAACTATACCGATTATAGTTTGCATGTATAGCGTAGTGAATATCGAGTCCGAAAAACTATGCAATTTAGTGATAAGTTGAAAAACTTCCCTTATGCTCAACATAGTACAAAAGGGTTAAAGTATGAGAATTGCATGAGTTTTATATTTGTTAAAAGCTCTTTGTATTAATTTACAAAAGCATTTATGGTTTAGCTTGTATTCTCCCCCTGAAAACGTTATAAAACCAGTAAAAGTGTAGGGGTATGAACTAACCTTGAGCGAGTGGTTTGAACAAAAGACAGGTACGAGATGCTGAGTGACGAGTGAAACCTCGAACTCAATTTGATCCTAATAACATGTAATGATACACATAGGAGTCAAATGAAGGTATTTCCCTACTAAATACCATAGAGAATCACTCTAGGGACTTTGAACTACTTGCACCAAGTGATAGAACCTTGTAGGATTGAGTATGGGGAGTGTATGGCCACATTGAGTGTGTGTGCGGCCATGGGTGTGCGGCCGTACACTCATGAAAGAAGATGCCTTTGAATTGTTCTCAAGGTCCATACTTGCATCCATGAAGTGTTCTAGGTCTATAATCAATTGTAGTGCAAGTTAAGGGTCCTAGAAGTGGGTTTGCGGCCCTATGATGAGTGTGTGGTCGTACACTTGAGTGTGTGGTCGCACAAGGGTGTGTGTGGCCGTACACAGGTGTGTGCAGTCGTACACCCCACAAGATGATGTCCAAAATGTCCATTCCAAGGTGCAACAAGGCCCGTTGGGTTTTCTATGCATCAAATACACTCTAAAACTAGGCAGCGGGAAAATCGAAACAACGATATACCTAAGTGTACATGCATCCTATGGATCTATGGCTTCATGCTAATTACATCAACCCTATAAAACTAACATAAGTAAGAAAACATACCTCTTATGTAGCCCTTGATCTCCATGCTTGAGATCTTGAACCTCCATGAAGTTGCTTGGATGAGAATATCCAAACCAGAATCCCTCTAATGGTATCACACCCAATGACACCAAAGAGTGGAATAAAAATAACTAGGAGAAGGGTCAATTTCACAAACCCAAAGGGGTTAGAAATCGTCCCTAAGAAGGGGAGGAAGAAGGGTTGGCAAATACTTCAAGCCAAGGTGCAAGGAGGAATGAAATCCCAAAGGCCCTATTTATAGCCTTGGATGCCTCCTTAGGTTTAGTACTCCTTCCCATGTGGGATGGGAGCATAACCACGAAATTTCACTCCTTTCCCATGTGGGATGGAGTGATTTTCATCCAACCCTAATTCCATAAGGTTCTGGAACATTCCTGATTAACCAACTATCGATTAATGAACATTCAACCCTTTAATTAATTAAACTGTTAATTAATTCCCGAAATATATTTCTAAAATATATTTTCAATTAGTTTCTAATTAATTATTAACCATAATAATTAATAAACTAATTTCTCCTTTATTTATTCTACTCAATTTGGGTCTTGAGGGCAACCCAAAAGGACCCTGCAATTATTAGAAATATTACCAATAGTTAATGACCTTGGACACTATTCCAACAGTCTCCCACTTGGACAAGTCATCAGCTATACAAGGACTAATATTTCTCCAATAATCAACAGAGAGTTAGCCATCCAATGCAACTACCGAACTATTGATCTAACCAAGATTCAGCCCTTAGATAAGTGATCAACTATCCCTTCGTTCTATGATATCTGTATGAATTCGAGACATGGATAATGGTCAATCTCAAGAATTCAAGTTTATATTTCCCGATATAGATTTGTGACGACTACATCTGACTACTAAATCGAACACATCAATTCCAGTCAGGGCTCGACCAAGCACTTTAGATGTCAGCAACAAATCATCGAGGGGCCCATAGATATCGCTTCTCCTATTAAGGCAGAAGGAACGAATAAACTTTGACTACATAGTTTCTGTCTATTTCATCATGTCACACATGGACATACCCTTTATAACTACCAGTTGCGGTTAGCGTTGGAGTAGACCAATACATAACAGAATCATAGAGCAAAACCCCACATGTATCTAGGTTTGAAGAATAGAAGATATTATCGTCTTAGAATTACTTGTGACTGAATCCATGAAGTAATCTCTAAGCGTGGGTTGGTCCAATGTTTAAATCTCTATTAAGCACTCATGAGTATCAGCGCAATCTCTTTGCTATGTCCAATCAATATGGACAATCCACTAATACTCATGACAGTCTTGAATCACTACTTACTTCCGAGAGTATGACCGACTGTGGACGTTTGAGTAAATTAATACCCGGGAAGTGGGTTCCAAACATGCAAAAGTGAGAACGCAGTGATAAGCTAATTGAAATGACCGAAATCCATCATATATTAAGATCACCACTTAATAATCGCCAAATCAAATTAAAACTTATACTGCTTAAAGTTCTCGGGTTTTAAAACAAACCAAACTAAGAGTGTTTAAGCCAATTCATTTGCAAATCTAATGCCTCTAGACTTTGTCTGACTGTCAGACTTGGTCAGTGACATTGGCTTAGGAATGGATCGACAAGATTATCTTTCGATATGAATCATTGACTATGATGTCTTTACATTTGACTCACTATCAAATGTGTTGGTACTTACTGAGTATGTTTAATGTGAGCTTGTGTGACTTGGGATCCATACTCGAGGTAAGTTCACCCCTAAAGTCACAAGAAACTTCATAAGGACCATCAATGATTGAATTTCAACAAAGATGTCACTAATGAATCTCTTTCAGTCACATTGTCCACTTTACAATTTAACCAACTGCAATATACTCTAAGTATGTTAAATCTACTATGGTGTATTACCTGGTACTCTTTCAAGGTAATATATCACCATTCAGTAAAAACACGAATTCCGACTGCGAACGGTATTGCCTTTATTAGTGCGGAACTTAGCATCAATGTAACTCTTACAATGATCTCTTCCATACTATCAAGATCATCTCTTCTGTCCTCCAAGGACACTTAAGAATGTTCTTGATCTTGATTCATTGATTCTTGCCAAATTGATCTAATCAAACTTGTCATGCTCAAGGCATACGAGTCATTAGATCTAGTACATGTCATGGCATTTATGATCGATCCCATAGCAGAAGCATGTGGGACACGACTCATTTGCTTTAGCTCAATAGTAGAACTAGGACATTAGCATTGCTCAATGTCATGTCAGCCTAAACTCCTTTTTGAGTTCTGCATGTCGAGTTTCCTCAACATTCAATGTACTTTGGCTTAATCCAATGAATCACTTTGATCTATCTCCATAGATCCTTATTATGTACGTGTTTTGTATCTCCCATGTATATCATAGCGAAACAGTTCTCATACCAAGCCAAGCTTTTACACTTGCTAAGTTAGAATATAGTTTCCTATACATCGTACATTGTCTATGTATAATACAAGGGTGACTACAGTGCTCCCACTAGCACTGACATATATATGGCTTATCTATGTTTCTCGAAATTCAAACTCCTTAAACTTCTCTCATTGAAACAAAGATTCCAATTACTCCCACTAGCTTTGACATATATATGGCTTATCTTTATTTCTCAAAATTCAAAATCCTTGAACTTTCTCATTGAAATAATGATCCCACTTGCGAGATGCTTATTTCGGTCCATAAATGAACTTGTTAAGCTTACACATCCTTCAAAACCTATCTTGGTTTGATTATGTGTTTGTTCCTATCCATGCTTGTTTCTTCTTGAAGATCCACTTGCACCTAAGGGTTAAGGTCAAATGCTTGATCTACCAAATTACAACATATATGGATTGAATCTCGCTTTCCATTTCCTCCTTCTATGTTGTAGCCTTTAGGGCCTACCATAGCTTCCGATAGTTGGTACACTCTGATTGCTATCTACCAGTGACTCATATACCTTAGTAATATAAACTATTATATAACTAGTATATGATGTCATTAATCAGATCTATAAGGAAAAAGTGGAAATATGTCATTTTCCTTAATAGCTCTTTCAATTCCAAATTGAATGCTATGTCCAACTTTAGGCTCTTCGTTGGTTGACTCTTGAATCTTATCAAGATCAATGTGGCTCCCACTATCCCTTTTGGAAATCAGCTCCCTCTCATGGAAGACTGCCCTTCGAGCAACATACACTTTGTTCTCAGAAGGATTCTTAAACAATTATCCAAAATGCTTGATGGGTTCTCTAACGAGGATAACACATCTCTATTCAAAGTCCTAGATTGTCGAGCGCTTCACGACGAGCGAGCGTAAGCCTCATAATCGTAGACTTCCATATATGGCAGTAAGGATAGAATCCCACTTCACATGACATAGAGTGTTTTATGAACCTTACTAGTTGGTACAAGACCAAAGGACTTCTTGTAACACTATTCATGGTACAATCC
Organism: Lactuca virosa; assembly: GCF_052849685.1. NCBI lineage: Eukaryota > Viridiplantae > Streptophyta > Magnoliopsida > Asterales > Asteraceae > Lactuca > Lactuca virosa. Next base: position 122,570,421 of record NC_136426.1, read on the forward strand.
ACGAATTGTTAGCAAACATAGCGCGACTCACCTGGCACAAAATCAATTAATGATTTGTTTCTCTATCCAGCTAACACTTCCTAACGGTAGTGTTATGGGTGGAGATAGATCGTGAAACTCTTTCATAATTCCTTAGATGATCGATAAAGCTTGGACTGAGATTCTCACTATGAGTGTCTCATCCTATTGCCCAGTTGATTCTTAACCTCGCTTTATGAGAGCTCTGAACTGAAAGGTTCCAGACTCACATTCATACGAAGTTGGTCTTACCATGTATCGTGGTTGATCTGAACGGTCAATTAGTGCAAACCAATTCCAACAAATATTGAAATCACCCAGTGATGTGTTCATCATCTATCTTGATAAACAAGATTTACATTTATCATAAGACCCGAGGCCAAATGATATCCAAAATCCGATCCAACTGGATACTTGGTAATGCATTTCTCATTTATGTATCCAAGACTGTGATGCCACAAATACATTTCACCCATACCTTTGGATGTATTTGAATAAGTACTTATTATGGTCAATCTGAACGGTCCATTAGTTGAACTAACATCAACAGATATTCATAATAATACACCTTATTCAAATGTTCGAATCAATTTTGAACTATTGCTACTATACTAGGTTCATAGATTTCATGACTTTCTTTTAACATGTTAGAATGCTCCACATTTAAATAAGTCAGAACTATCTCATGAATCATAGTATAAACAATTTCAATTATAATACCATAGACTACACATTTTGAAAAGAGTTGTCTTTTGATCCTATGAATGTGGCAAGGGCTTGGCATTTATGATCAAATTGTCTTCTCCATGTTTTAGTCTTCTTACTTCATTTTTAGTAACTGCACATTCTTGCAAATGTCAGTGCTAATCCTTAGTAAAATACTCAAGGTTTAGAAGTAATGTTTTGATGGCATTATAAATCCATATATTTGATTGAACACCAAACATGGGAGAACTAGTTATCTTTTGATCCTATGGAAAGTAGCACGGGCTCGTGATCCACAATCAAATTTAACTTCTTCATGTTCCAGTCCTTTCACCTCAAATATACATTTGGGCAAGTTTGCTTTCTTAGTCCTTTTCATGTTATGGAAACGAATTGCTATCAGAACATGTCTCAAAATAAGCCTTCCTTTGTCTTAGGTATTTGGTCCTAGATTAGGTATACCAATCGCCTTTTAAACCATGGGCAATTGACTTTCTTCTTCTTGACACTTCTATTCATGATAGTAAAATATGGGAGTGTTTTGAAGTATGAGTTTCTATGATTGGCCATGTTAGTTCCAAAAGGAAACCTTAACATGTTACACAACTCCTTAATGGATATTCCAAGTTGTTCATATCAAAATTGGAATGAACTGATCATATGTACATGTTAGCTAGTCGATTAACCATAGTCAACTCCTAACTCAAGGAAATTCCGTTTTACTTCAATATGTCAATTTACAACGTACATTTGATAATTGCTCTTTCTAACAATTTAGAATGCAATGTTTGAAGTAACCTAGGAAGAGCTTTAACAAAGGCATGATTTTTCCTTTCGTTTATGAGAACTATTCCCAAACTACGAAATTGACAAGATTGATCATCCTCGTGGCTAATCTTTTCAAAGGTCTTATAGCAGTAGATTTTAGTGGATAAGGTTATAGACATCATTTAATGACAAATTCCATTATAGTTTGTTTTACTTATCCTTAGAAAATAATCACCCTAAATAAAATTATTTTAGAAGGCTAGGATCCATATTTGGCTCCATGATGTGTAAAGGGATGCCGTAAACACACCATAACGTTATTTAGATAGGCAAAGCCCTTTGCCAATTTCGATCACCACGAAATTCCTAGATCTTTAAGATTCATTGACTATCAATGGCATGTTAATCTCGGATTATGTTCATCTCAAATTCAATGACGGGGTCGCCGCGGATCACTGAACAGATGGTGAATCGACCATACAAAATCGTGTTGTCCCCAACTCAAGTTATGCTTGAGATTCGCGAGTTCCACATCATTCTCTACCTATACTCTCAAATTGACGTGTCGGTTAACCACGCGAGCTCCATCAACAAGTTATAAAGAGAATGTGCAACTTTTATGGAGATTATAAGATCCACATTAAATAGATTGAGAATTAACCTTGCAAAATCGCATGGCCCCCGACTCAAGTTACACTTGAGATTCACGAGTTCCATATCATTCTTAATTATACCCAAGATTGATGTGCCGGTTAACCACACGAGCTCCACGAACAGAATATAAAGAGAATGTGCAATTTTTATGGATAATATAAACTCACATTCTATTAATAAAACGGGATTTTGTTTTATACTTGTATTTAGAATACTTTTAGATTGACCATTATCACTATCAAACCCTTTCGGTGGCTCCATTCTCAAAATGCAATAGGGCGGTGAGGGTGGTAAGCGCGAAGCATATTAAAAACCGACCTCATTAGGAATCAAAGAGACCTCCTTAAACCCCTACATTAGAACGGGTGAGCCTAGTCGAGGTAAGACTGACAATGTCAACACTTAAACACGCGAGGGCGCATGTTGTAACTTTCTTATACATATAATAGTCACAATTCTAATAAATACAAGGGGTAAATTTAAAACTCTTTAAATTTAGTTGTCTATTATTAATTCTAATTAATTGCGAGGACGCAATGTAACAATTAATAAATCATGAGGGGTTAATATTCAAATTTATAAATCCATATTATAAATAATATTAAATATTTAAATTCACTATTTAAATAATAGATAAATATTCAAATTCAAATAAACACATTTAAATAATATATATCAATTATCAAATAAATATACAAATTCAAATAAACATATTTAAATTATATTTATCAACTTTCTAGATTCAAAAACAACTTAAATTAAGTATTTATCCATATTTTATAAAGCTTTATATTTGAAAAATGGCAAAAATCCGAAACCCTAATTTCTGCCAAGCTCACGTCTTGACCTCCTTGTTCACGTCGTGAGCTAATACTAGGGTTTTTATCAATTACGAATTTTTCATCTAATCTTCTTCCATTCAGTTCCAAACAAGTTTTTACCAAAAATATAGACCTAGGGTGAAAGTAACCATGAACCAATGGCTCTGATGCCACTGTTGGGTTTTCTATGCATCAAATACACTCTAAACCTAGGCAGCAGAAAAATCGAAACAACGATATACCTAAGTGTACATGCATCCTATGGATCTATGGCTTCATGCTAATTACATCAACCCTAGAAAACTAAAACATAAGTAAGAAAACATACCTCTTATGTAGCCCTTGATCTCCATGCTTGGGATCTTGAACCTCCATGAAGTTGCTTGGATGAGAGGATCCAAACCAGAATCCCTCTAATGGTATCACACCCAATGACACCAAAGAATGGAATAAAAATAACTAGGAGAAGGGTCAATTTCATAAACCCAAAGGGGTTAGAAATCGTCCCTAAGAGGGGGAGGAAGAAGGGTTGGCAAATACTTCAAGCCAAGGTGCAAGGAGGAATGAAATCCCTAAGGCCCTATTTATAGCCTTGGATGCCTCCTTAGGTTTAGTACTCCTTCCCATGTGGGATGGGAGCATAACCACGAAATTTCACTTCTTTCCCATGTGGGATGGAGTGATTTTCATCCAACCCTAATTCCATAAGGTTCTGGAACATTCCTGATTAACCAACTATCGATTAATGAACATTCAACCCTTTAATTAATTAAACTATTAATTAATTCCCAAAATATATTTCTAAAATATATTTCCAATTAGTTTCTAATTAATTATTAACCATAATAATTAATAAACTAATTTCTCCTTTATTTATTCTACTCGATTTGGGTCTTGAGGGCAACCCAAAAGCACCCTGCTATTATTAGAAATATTACCAATAGTTAATGACCTTGGACACTATTCCAACAAGGGGCATGTCTATCTCGAATATGGAAGTCAAACTCTCACTTTGGAGGGTGTTTTAAGGGTGTGCGGCCGCACTCACTTCCAAATACGAAGAACATGTCAATTTTTGCACACTTAAGGCTTAGATAGAGTGATCTTTCATAAGCTAGAGGATGAAGTACTCACGTTCTTGAAGCTTTGGAGGGTTCAAGTTTGGAGAACTTGAGAGAATAGAGTAGTTTGTTGCCAAGGAGTGAAAAGAATGAAGGGGAAAAGAGTCTACCCTTTATATAGGGGAGAGAGTGCTGCCAAAAAGTGAGTGTGTGGCCAAGGAGTAGGTGTGCGGCCGCACACCCATGTGTACGGCCGTACACTCCTCCAAGAGGTGTGTATGGCCCGGTTTTCTCACTATGTGACATGCTAACTCATTCCTAATCTCAACCTTGGTCAAATTCAAGCTTAGAACACTTAAATGAACCCTTAAACCGTACCAGAAATCAACAAAACAAGTTGAATATTGATTGAATTGACTAAGTGTACATGATAGAAGTTCCGGGTTGTCACATCATCCCCCCGTTAGAGGGAATTTCGTCCCGAAATTCAAGAATAGAGTACAAATCATGAAATTGGAAAGAGGTGAGGGTACTTCTGCTTCATTGAATCCTCGCTCTCCCAAGTGAATTCAGGACCTCGCTTAGCATTCCAGCGAACCTTCACTATCGGGATGCGACTCTGCTTCGTACGCTTGACTTCTCGGTCCATGATTTCAACAGGTTCTTCCACAAAGTGTAGACCCTCGTCCAATTCGATCTCGTCGAGAGGAATCACAAGTATCTCATCGGACAGACACTTCTTTAGGTTCGACACGTGGAAGACAGGATGGATGTTGCTGAGCTCTCGTGGTAACTGGAGTTTGTATGCTACGGGACCTATCCTAGCAAGGATCTCAAATGGTCCAATATACCTTGGGTTTAGCTTTCCACGTTTTCCGAAACGTATCATGCCTTTACAGGGTGAGACCTTCAGAAGGACGCGGTCACCAACCTGGAATTCCAAGGGTTTTCGTCTCTTATCGGCGTAACTCTTTTGTCTATCTCGTGAGGCTTTCAGTCGTTCCCGGATTTGTACGATCTTTTCAGTTGTCTCTCGGATGATCTCAGGACCAGTGAGAGTACTATCGGGGACTTGACCCCTGGCTAGCTGCGTGTCACCCACCTCAACCCAGCACAGAGGGGATCTGCACTTACGGCCATAGAGGGCTTCAAACGGCGCAACCTTGATGCTGGTATGGTAGCTGTTGTTGTAGGAAAACTCGACCAGAGGAAGATGAGCGTCCCATGACGTGCCGAAGTCAATGACACAGGCTCTCAACATATCTTCCAATGTCTGAATTGTTCTCTCACTCTGTCCATATGTCTGTGGATGATAAGTTGTGCTCATATCCAACTTAGTTCCAAGAGCCTTCTGTAGAGATTGCCAAAATCTTGAGGTGAACCTGCTATCTCGGTCGGAGATAATGGATACATTTGGGTTGCATGGCATTTCTGCTTTCATGTTTGGCCACCAATAGAGTTGTTTGAGATCCAGATACTGTTGGATATAGTGTCTAAGTCCATAACTTTATTTGGTATGTACTTGACCCGACCCGGCATGGTCCATTTGGGTTGCATGGCATTGCAATACTTGGATAGACTAGATGAGAGAATAAGGCACTTATGATTATTAATATATTATAAGTTCTAATATATTAATAATAGTATTATTTAATTAGTATTGATCAAGTATTAATCTAGTATTTATTTGGTGATCAAAGTGAGACTAATTAAATATATAGGGTTGATTATGACAATCATCAATTCTTTTATGGTGGATTAATGATCCATGGTTTATGGGTTTGGTTATAACCATATGGAGCTCCATGGATAGCTCATGGGAGTTACAAACCCATGGGTCATGAGAAATCAAGAGTCATGACAATTAAGGGCATTCATGTGCAAACCCTATTTGTGACAACACTATAAAAGGAACCCTATGGCTAGCAAAATCGTGACCTAGTGTTTCTAGAGAGGGCATAACCGATTTTCAATTGTAAGAAGTATTCTCTCAAGTTATTCCAAGTCTTGTGGTGTTGTGTGAAGCATTTGAGGCACAACATTTGGGGTGTTAGGCTCACAAAGTCTTGAAGGAATCCAAGCAACAACAAGGTATGTATTTCTACTAGTTTTTATGTTTTATGTAATCCCCATGCCATGCTAGTTAGGAAATAACCTTGAAAAAGAAATTTGCATGTATATAGAGAAAACATAGATTCAAGGTTATTAGGGTTGCATGTACACTTAGGAAGTGTTAGAATGCTCAAAACCCATCAGTGGTATCAGAGCCAGGTTTGTTTTCTGTATACTTGATGCAAAACTGCTTAAAAATCAAAAATTCTGCACTCTGACGACTGGACTCGCCGAGTCCATGGGGAGGACTCGCCGAGTCCATGAACAAATTCAACCTACTCGACGAGTAGAATAATGCACTCGACGAGTAGGAGCGTGCTGGGCAGTTTTTTCGAGTTTTGTTGCTGGAAATGGATTAAGATCATTATCCCAATCTGTTTTGGACTTGTAAAATCTGTTTTTCAAAATGATAATGATTATGTTAACCCATTTTACATGACTTTTATCAATTTTCAAGTATTGTATATGTTTATATGATTTTCTTGAAATTGCTTGACATGAATTTGTGTTCATATGAGTTTAGAAGATCATAGGAATTATGTGTAACCTCCATGTGTGTTTAATTCATGATCTTAATGGCTATGATGGTGTCCATAACTTGTCCTCAAGTTATGGATAACCAAAAGTCACTTCTTTTAATTATGATTAAAGAACTAAAGAGGTTTCATAAAATGAAGAGTCTTCATTTTTTTATGAACCATTAAAACTCATAAGTTACAAATTGAAGAGCCTTGGAATAGTTTCAAATCTTGCCCTCAAGTTTTGGAATTTGAAAAGTCTTACACTTTAATACTTTAATTCCAAATTAAACCTTAGATTTTTAAAAAGTTTAAAAATCAACACTTATACTATTATTATAATTTTATTATATAGATATGTATAAGAATATGTCATTCTTACCGTTAGTAGGCCTCATTCACGAAGCCGGTCTATAAGGGGGGTATAAGGTTGTTGCCTATAAAATGGTGACTTAATGGGTGTCCACTCTCACCCACCGCTTCCTTGATCGGTGGAGGGTCGTTATCCGAACAGGTAGGATACGACTTTAAATACTCGTTAAAAGTATAATGAATTATAAAGTAACTATACATTATAAATTCCCAATCTTAGTTACTTTAGGAAAATGTGAAATTGGTGCTAGTCCATAAAATTACACTTTGTACCTTACCAAGTCGTTAGTGGAGCGTGTATGGTTAACCGACACACTAACATGGACTAGTAAGAGTGGCAAAGGGTAACTTGACTTTATTATAGATCGGTGGAGCGTGTGTGGTTAACCGGCACATCGATTAGGTAATATTGTTGAGGGTACCAAGTCAATTTGTATGGTTATTCACACCTTGTTTGTGATCCTCGGCATCCCAGTCACAAACTTGAGAGGGCACAATCGAGATTCAAACATGTCATTGAAAAGTTCAATGTATCTCAAAAGATCTAGGAGTTTCAAAACCAATAAAACCTAATAATAAAATATTTCGTTCTTATGGTGGAAATTGGTAAATCGTCATTTACCTACCTTCAAATATTTTATAGTATGGATTACGGCATCCCTCTTCCAACTATAAATAGTTTGTTGGATCCTAGCCTTAATATTTCATTTGGGTGAATTATTAAGGATTCCAAATCTAATGAAACTTGTCTTTCTTTCCTTTCAGATGTCTTCCAACAATGTTTCTGGCTCAAACCCAACAGGCTCCTTTTCCCTTATGAACTTGTGTGGTAAGGTCATCTTTGATGGATCCAATTTCAATGAGTGGATCAGAAACATCAGAATGATTACCCGTTATGAGGACAAAGAATATGTCCTCGATAGGGAGCTTAAGGTTGTGAATGAAGCCACTGCTACTCCTGAAGAGTTTGCGGAGTTTGTTGCACATGAAAAGGATGCTACTAAAGTAGCATGCATCATGATGGCCACCATGACTCCTGAACTTCAAAAATCCTATGAAGATTTCTACCCCTATGAGATGCACCTGGATCTGATGGAAAGGTACCATCAGAGCGCGCGTCAGGAGAGGTATGAAATCATCTCCTCCATGATAACCGCAAGGATGAAGGATGGTGAACCCATCACCGGTCACTTGCAGAAGATGCAAAGGTTCGTTGACCGGTTGCTGAAGCTAAATGTTGACTTTCCTGAGGAAATGGCGATTGACATCATTCTCCATTCCTTACCTCCAAGTTATGATCAGTTTCGTATGACTTATCATATGAACAAGGAGGAAGTCACACTTAGCAAACTTCAAGGACTCTTAAGGACAGCTGAAAATGGCCTTAAAGGTAAAGCGGTTGCTACTTCTACTCCTTCAACATCCCCTGTTCTGGCTATTGGGCGGGGAAAGGGTAAGAAGAGGAAAAGCCCTTCGAAGGGTACCAAGGGTAAGACTCTTGATGGTTCCTCTTCAAGTGGGACAAAGAAAGGTCCCATTACTCCTTCTTCAAACCCAAAGGAAGCACAGTGCTTCTATTGCCAGGATACGGGACACTTCAAGCGAAGCTGCCCTAAATATCTGCAAGATGTAAAGGATGGGAAGGTTAAACCCACCCATGCAGGTATTTACACAATATTGTCTAATAACTCATCTAATGCTAATTCTTGGGTGCTTGATACAGGTTGTGGTATTCACATTTGTACTGATTTGCAGGCACTAAGAAGAAGTGAGCAAGTGGAGCACGGGAAGATAAACTTAGTCATGGGCAACAGGAAAGCATCACCTGTTACCAAGATAGGAGTTTATTCTTTATTGCTTAATAATGGGTTAATGTTAGATTTGAATAAGTGTTGTTACTCGCCCGAAATGGCAAGAAATATTATTTCTTTTCATGGCTTATACAAACAAGGTTTTTCATTTTCATTTGATAATAAAAATGGTGCTATTAATGTTTATTACAATGATGTATTTTACTTTAAAGCATTACCTTGTGATGGTGTATATGAAGCTGTGAATGTTGTAGACAATCTAGGAAATAATGTGTTGTATATTGATTCTTCAGATAGCTTGGATAAAGCATCCTTGTGGCATTGTCGTCTTGGACATGTTAACAAGAAGCGCATAGGCCAACTCCAAAAGGCTGGAGTCTTGGAATCATTTGACCTCAAGTCAGATGATAGTTGCGAGTCTTGTTTACTTGGAAAAATGACAAAGTCACCCTTCACAGGTACTTGTGATAGGGGTGAAGCTTTGTTGGACCTTGTACACACGGATGTGTGTGGGCCCTTCAGAGTTGCTACAAGGGATGCTAATCGCTATTATGTGACTTTTACTGATGATTACAGTAGATATGGATATATTTACTTAATCAAGCATAAGTCAGAAACCTTTGAAAAGTTCAAAGAGTTTAAGCAGGAAGTGGAGAATCAATTGGGCAGGAACATCAAGATGCTCCGATCCGATCGGGGAGGAGAGTATCTTAGCATTGAGTTCCTTGACTATCTTAAGGAATGTGGGATTGTCTCACAATTGACACCTCCCAGAACACCACAGTTGAATGGTGTAGCTGAGAGGCGCAATCGAACCTTGTTGGATATGGTTCGTTCCATGATGAGTCGAGCTTCGTTACCAATCTCTTTCTGGGGGTATGCCTTAGAGACTGCCGCCCATATCCTTAATCTAGTCCCTACTAAAAAGGTTGCCAAAACACCTCACGAGATGTGGACTGGGAAAGTTCCCAATTTGGACCACATCAAGATTTGGGGTTGTGAAGCTTTCGTGAGGCGTGAGACTCATGATAAGCTTGAACCTCGAAGTGAGAGGTGTATTTTCATCGGCTACCCACAGAGATCCTTTGGTTACCTCTTCTACAGACCCAGTGATAATGTGGTCTTTGTAGCAAGAAGAGGAGTCTTTCGTGAGAGAGAATTCATAAGCCAAGGGGACAGTGGGAGGCAAATTGACCTTGAAGAGCTTCAAGAGTCAAGTGGTGAAGGAACCTCAAATGCTATCGACCAACCTGAGGAGGAAACTCCTGTTGATCCGATAGATGAGTCTGTACCTCCAAGACGTTCCACTAGGGTGAGGAACACACCTGATTTTTATTATGGTTATCACATCACCACTGAAGGTGATACATTTATTAGTGATAGTACACTAATAGATTTGGATGAACCTAATAATTACAGGGAAGCCATGGCAGGCCCTGAGTCTGCTAAATGGAAGGAGGCTATGGACAGCGAGATTTAGTCCATGTATGACAATCAAGTTTGGAACTTGGTTGACAATGTACCATGTCGTAAGACAGTTGGGTGCAAATGGATCTTCAAGAAGAAGACCGACATGGATGGGAAGGTACATACTTACAAAGCGCGACTGGTTGCGAAGGGCTTTACTCAAACTCCGGGAGTTGACTATGATGAGACCTTCTCACCAGTAGCTAAGATTAAGTCTATTAGAGTATTGTTAGCCATAGCTGCATTTCATGATTATGAAATATGGCAAATGGATGTCAAAACCTCTTTCCTTAATGGAAAGGTGGCTGAGGATGTTTACATGGCTCAACCAGAGGGTTTTGTCGATACAAGATACCCTAATAGAGTGTGTAAGCTTGATAAATACATTTATGGATCGAAACTAGCATCTCGCAGATGGAATCTTTACTTTGATGAGAAAGTCAAAGAGTTTGGCTTTTCTAGGAGTGAGGATGAGTCTTGTGTGTATGTCAGGGCTAGTGGGAGCATAGTTAGCTTCTTGGTGTTGTATGTGGATGACATACTTCTCATAGGAAACGACGTCCCAACCTTGCAGGAGGTTAAGTCCTGGCTTGGGAAGTGTTTCGCTATGAAGGACCTTGGGGAAGCTGCCTATATCCTAGGGATAAGGATATTGAGAGATAGGAGTAAAAGACTAATTGGACTTAGTCAAAGTACTTACTTGGATAAGGTACTGAAGAGGTTCAGCATGCAAGAATCCAAGAAAGGGGAATTACCCGTCCAGAGTAATGCCAAGCTGAATAAGACTCAGAGTCCGAGTACAGAGGCTGAGATAGCTGAGATGAGTCATATACCATATGCTTCCGCTGTGGGCTCGATCATGTATGCTATGACTTGTACTCGCCCTGATGTGGCCTTTGCTTTGAGCATGGTCAGTAGCTATCAAGGGAACCCTGGCAGGGCACACTGGACAGCGGTAAAGAACATTCTCAAGTATTTACGGAGGACTAAGGATTGGGTCCTTACCCTCGGAGGCAGTGATGACTTGAGAGTGGAAGGATATAGCGATGCTAGCTTCCAGACTGATAGGGATAATTTCCGCTCTCAGTCAGGCTGGGTCTTTATCCTAAATGGAGGGGCAATTACTTGGAAAAGTTCCAAGCAGGAGACAGTAGCTGATTCTACTTGTGAATCAGAGTACATAGCAGCAAGTGAAGCAGCTAAGGAGGCGATATGGCTAAAGAACTTCATCGGAGACCTTGGAGTTGTACCAGCTATAAAGGAGCCAATGGAAATTTTCTGTGACAGCGAAAGTGCGGTTGCTTTGGCTAAGGAACCGAGAGATCACGGGAGATCTAGGCACATTGACAGAAAATACCATTTCATCAGACATCGAATAGAAGAAGGAATCCTCGTGGCTAAGAGGGTATCATCAGATGAGAACCCGGCAGATCCCCTCACGAAGGGACTGAGCAGGGTTAAGCATTTACAGCATGCGAGGCGCATTGGGCTGAAGGATGATATTAGTTTCAATAATTAGATTCCTGAAACTTGTAAAATGTAATTGACATTTGATGATAAATAAAAGTTGTTATTTATTTATGAGTAAGGTGTTACTATCTTGTGTTGATTGTTTACTATGTTTCAATTTTGCATGTTTTTACTTCCAGAATAATTATGTTATTATTCAAACCATCCACAGTCAGTCAAACTTTGGAAGTAAGTATTGATTTAAGACTGTCATGAATTTGGCTTGTATGATTTGTCTAAAAGTGCTTTGGACAATGCAATGGTTGCTACAACATTCATGAGTACTCATAAGGGCTGAGTATTGGATCCAACCCACGCTCACTTGCATCACTTCATGGAATTTATCTTGAGTGATCGTGAGACGGTAATATCATATAAATCTTCAAACCTAGAGATATGAGTTGTTGACTATGAGTTGGTTATTCATTGATAGCACGAAAACGCCTTGGTAACTCGATGTCATAAAACGTGCCTTTGTGAATAATTCAACAAGTAGTTAGTACAAGCATATCAGTCGAAGTTTATCTGTTCCTTCTAGAAATAGAAGCGATATCTGGGCCCCTCGATGATTTGGTTTTGACCTATGTACCGGGCCCGGTCAGAACCTAATTGATGTGTTCAATTTAGTTCTATGTCGAAACAAATCAGAGATCAAGAAAAAAATGCTGGACAATAAGTAAGACCATGTTCCATGTGTTTGCCCGGCTGATATCATGAGAACAGAGGATTATATGATCACTTATCTTAAATGGCGTATCATCATCATCTCAGTTCCGAGAGACTTTGAAAGAGCTACGATTGCTAGTCGGATTTTGAAGTCATATTTGCAAATATAGTTATTAGACTTATTCAAGTGGGAGACTGTTGGATATAGTGTCTAAGTCCATAACTTTATTTGGTATGTACTTGACCCGACCCGGCATGGTCCATTTGGGTTGCATGGCATTGCAATACTTGGATAGACTAGATGAGAGAATAAGGCACTTATGATTATTAATATATTATAAGCTCTAATATATTAATAATAGTATTATTTAATTAGTATTGATCAAGTATTAATCTAGTATTAATTTGGTGATCAAAGTGAGACTAATTAAATATATAGGGTTGATTATGACAATCATCAATTCTTTTATGGTGGATTAATGATCCATGGTTTATGGGTTTGGTTATAACCATATGGAGCTCCATGGATAGCTCATGGGAGTTACAAACCCATGGGTCATGAGAAATCAAGAGTCATGACAATTAAGGGCATTCATGTGTAAACCCTATTTGTGACAACACTATAAAAGGAACCCTATGGCTAGCAAAATCGTGACCTAGTATTTCTAGAGAGGGCATAACCGATTTTCAAGTGTAAGAAGTATTCTCTCAAGTTATTCCAAGTCTTGTGGTGTTGTGTGAAGCATTTGAGGCACAACATTTGGGGTGCTAGGCTCACAAAGTCTTGAAGGAATCCAAGCAACAACAAGGTATGTATTTCTACTAGTTTTTATGTTTTATGTAATCCCCATGCCATGCTAGTTAGGAAATAACCTTGAAAAAGAAATTTGCATGTATATAGAGAAAACATAGATTCAAGGTTATTAGGGTTGCATGTACAATTAGGAAGTGTTAGAATGCTCAAAACCCATCAGATACATCTTATCTGAACCTGGGTGAACAGAGTATCTTGACTTCTGAGCCTCATTCATGACAACCTCCCTGTACCCGCCGTACTTTGGGGTCCAGATCTGGTTCATGAAATAGTACACTCCGTCTCCCTTGACCTCTAAGTTCTTGTCCATTCCCCGCAAGGCTTCATCCGCCACTTTCTCTGGTTTCAAGGCTTCCAGCTGAGCCTCTCTGATTTGCGCAGATAAATGGGAATGAATGGTCATCGTTAATGCTTTCACCTTTCGCCCCGAATACTCCTTCCGACTGAGGGCATCTGCTACTACATTGGCCTTGCCGGGATGGTAGCGAATTTCGCACTCGTAGTCACTGAGTAGCTCTACCCATCGCCGCTGTCTCATGTTTAACTCCTTCTGATCAAAGATGTGCTGCAAGCTCTTATGGTCGGTGAAGATAGTGCACTTGGTTCCATAGAGATAGTGTCTCCAGATCTTTAATGCAAAGACCACTGCTCCCAACTCGAGATCATGAGTTGTGTAATTGACCTCGTGTGTTTTCAACTGCCTCGAGGCATAGGCGATAACCTTTCCTCGTTGCATGAGCACACAGCCTAGGCCCTGATTGGATGCATCACAGTAGACAACGAAGTCTTCCCTCCCTTCGGGCAGGGACAAGATAGGTGTGCTGCATAAGGCCTGCTTTAATGTTTGAAACGCAGTGTCTTGCTTGACTCCCTAACTAAAGGTTACACCTTTCTGTGTCAGGGTAGTTAAAGGCTTAGCGATTCTGGAGAAGTTCTGGATGAACCTGCGATAATAGCCTGCGAGACCCAAGAATTGCCGGATTTCTGTGGGTGTATTTGGTGCAGACCAATTCTCAATCGCTTTGATTTTGGAAGGGTCCAAGTGTATTCCTTCTTCGCTAACCACGTGACCAAGGAAATTTACCTTCCTGATCCAGAACTCACACTTTGAAAATTTTGCGTATAGCTTCTCCGCCCTTAATGTTTCCATCACCTGCCTCAAGTGTTGTTTATGATCATTCTCACTCCGCGAATAGACTAGTATATCGTCGATGAACACGATCACGAACTTGTCTAGGAAAGGGCGGCACACTCGATTCATCAGGTCCATGAATACTGTCGGCGCGTTGGTTAGACCAAAGGGCATTACTACAAATTCGTAGTGTCCATAGCGAGTTTGGAATGCTGTTTTGGGCACATCATTCTCGTAAACCCGCAACTGATGGTACCCTGATCTTAGATCTATCTTTGAAAAGTAACTGGCTCCCTGAAGTTGGTCAAAGAGATCGTCGATCCTGGGTAAGGGATAACGGTTATTGATGGTCAGCTTGTTCAGCTCTCGGTAGTCAATGCACATCCGAAAGGATCCATCTTTCTTTTTCACGAATAAGATCGGAGCTCCCCAGGGTGAGGAACTCGGCCTTATGAATCCTTTGATGATCAGCTCATTGAGCTGGCTGGATAACTCTTGCATTTCTGCCGGCGCTAAACGATAAGGAGATTTAGCTACAGGAGTAGCTCCGGGGATTAAGTCGATACGAAACTCGACTTGACGCTCAGGAGGGATCCATGGGAGATCTTCGGGGAAGACATCAGGATAATTGCAGACTTCAGGAAGACTCTCGAGGTCTTTAACTTTTTGCGTCTCATCAATGACGTGAGCTAGGAATGCATGGCATTCCTTTCGCAGATACTTCTAGGCCTTGATGCATGAAACGATACGAAGGTTCGAGCTAAACTTATCTCCGTAAATCATGAGGGTTTCACCAGAGGGATGATTGAGACGGATAACTTTCTCGAAGCAAAGAATATCAGCATGATTGGAGCTCAACCAGTCCATGCCGATAATGACATCGAATCTCTTGATGGACACGGGCATAAGGTCGATGGGAAAGGAGTAATTGTCTAGGGTAAGAGTACAGCCTATGAATATGTCGTTAGCGCTCTCTTTCTTTCCGTTAGCCATCTCGACAGTGAACGTTTCGGTTAAAGGTTGGGGTTTACATTTGATCAGATGTTTGAATGCATGACTAACAAAACTCCTCTCCGCACTAGAATCGAAAAGAATGCATGCATAAGAGTTGTCAAGGAGGAACGTACCCGTAACAACGGTAGGATCAGCGACCGCTTCCTCCCGGCCCATCACCAGAACTCTTCCTGTATTGCCACCAGTTGTTGCCTTGGGGCAGTTTCTACTGAAGTGCCCAGCCTCTCCACATCCATAACAAGCTTGACCAGCACCCGCTCCTGGAGCCTGGTTGGTTGGTTGGGTTGGCACCTTGCAGTATCGAGCTGTGTGTCCCTTCCTTCCATAGCTGTTGCAACTCAACTCACGGCAGGGTCCGTGATGATGAAAGTTACACTTGTTGCATAGAGGCAGCTTCCCTGCATAAACACCGGTAGGAGCTTGGGTGGTTGGAACGGAAGCTGGAGTAGCAGCAGGAGTAGTAGCAGCATGAACTGCCACTGTTTGTTGTTTCTTGGAAGGCTCCTGCGAAGACTGGCTCTTCCGCTCGTTCCAGGATTTCTTCTTCTTCCCAACACTTTCCTTTTGTGGCTCAGAGACGGCTGCCACCTCATCTAGATTGACTCCATGATCGATCAGAGTCTGCGCCAGGCACTTGGCGCTATCAAATGTAGTCGGTCTAGCAGCCAAGACGTTCCCTTTGGTTGGGGCCGTCAGCCCCCAGATGTACCTCACGATCTTTTTGCTTTTTGGGGTGACCATTCCGGGACAAAGGAGAGCCAGATCACAAAATCTAGCAGTATAGGCAGCGATGTCAGATCCCTTCATCTTCAGATTCCAAAGTTCGTGCTCCAACTTTTGCACCTCGCCCCTCGGGCAGTATTCAGCAAGCATGAGTTCCTTCAGTCTTTCCCAACCCATGGCATTAGCCACTGGCAGGGTTAGGGATTTGACTTGACCATTCCACCAGGTCAAGGCTCGGTCGGTGAAGGTGCAGGCGGCGAACTTCACCTTGTTGGCTTCGGAACAGGCGCAAATTTCGAAGATGGATTCGATCTTCTCGAACCATCGAGTCAGAGCGATGACTCCTCCTTTTTCGTCGAAGGACTTGGGCTTTGCAGTCATGAAGTCCTTGTAGGAACACTCCTTTTGTTGTCCCTAACTTCCGTCTTGTCTTTGAGGGTCGGTTCCACCTCCAACCCCTCCAGTGTTCACTTGTGCCGTTGCTGCACTCACGGCGGCGGTAACTGCTGCCTGGAACATGACGGGGTCGAACTGAGGGGGTGGTGGTGGTGGTAGAGTGTTGTTCCTTCGGTTGGACCTTCTTTCGAGAGGCATCTTGTTCTAGAAACAATCAGGAACAAGAGGATGGTAAGTTCTCAAGATATATGAAACAAGATATATCTCATCCTGATGATAAAGTGTTCTACCAAGCGACAAGCAATGAAAGGTTACTAAGTAAGTTATTGCTGAGAAACGAATAGGTAGCAACACTAGGAATAAATCTCCTCACTGAATTTGGCTCTAGCAAAATACTCCTATAGTATTTTATGATGAATGTTCTTGGTAAGTTTTAGGCCTACTGTAACACCACCGTCATTCCCAAGCACATGTTGGTCATGTCTTGACTAAATATAGTTGATCAGGCTATATTCACCCTAAACATGATTACATAACTGCCCAGGTTTAACCGCAGTGCCCCAACATCCAAATACTTTTTGTTTTGTTCTGCTAATGACACGAATTCTGTTATGTATGCATGCTCGTATACTTTTTATAAAAATACTTATATTTTTGAAAGTATAATTTTAGTGTAGAGCACTTAGGCCCCTTAGTGTTTATAGTTGTATACCACGTAAGGTTGGGTATACTAGTTCGCTATAAACAAGGGCTCTGATACCAATCTGTCAAACCCCAAAACCAGAATGGCGGAAACGTTCTGGGGTGGAGGACGTCATGCGTAGCATCACAACCAATGAATAATAGCAATCATAGCAACACAACCATTACAGTGAATACTTAAATGAAAATGATTACACCAGTTTGGAACTTTGTCTGAAAATTGTTTGAATTACATCAAGTAGTTTGTATAATATAAACATAAAACTCTTATTGCTCCAGCTCCTCAAAAATCCAGCAGGTACCTGTCTACTGATTTCCTGAGAATACAAGCAGTTTGAAAAATATCAGCATAAAGCTGGTGAGTTCATAAGTGGTATTTTGTAATGAAAACTTGTTGATGAGATTGTAAAGGTGTTCGTATAGTTCCAAGAAAATCCGATATTTTCTTTAGTGAAAATGTAGTGTTTTCAATTCTTGTATAAATCCATGAATGTTCGTTACTGAAAACTGTAGTGATATGCAAAAATAATACTTCATGTGACTAGCTAATGCTAATCATGATGTATAGGTATTTCGTACGTGAATCCATTGTATGATCGGTTCTGTTTGAAAACCCTGAAAATTCTCCAGTTGTAGTGTGTATTAGTTCTATTTAGTATAAATAAAACTGTTGAAGAGTGCCAACTTGTAAACTAAAGGTGATTTATACATATGGTGAGTCGTATAACCATACTTGATATGACTAGAGACCTTTCCAACGTTCTTCAGGCGTTGAGTTAAATGACATTTGTCACCCCAGGCATGCCTGCCTGACTGTAGCTAGCAGTTCGGGTGTGGGATTGTCAGTCCCGAATAGATCTATTCACAAATCTCACGCTCTCCCTCCAGGAGACTCTGGTTATACTATGATAGGATTTATCCCTGTACACCTAAGGATACAGTGTTGAAGTAGAGCCTCACAGTATCGTACAATCTAGTTTACATGTAGTGTTGTAGCGTTATACCGTAGTGAAATTCGTATGTGTACCGTATGTAGTGACAATTACAGTTATGAATGCCATGTTCATGTTGTGATGTAAACTATAACTAAATCTGTCATATATGTTTAGTAGTGAAAGTTTCTGTACTTGTTATGTTTTGAAAATCCCAAACTATACCAATTATAGTTTGCATGTATAGCGTAGTGAATATCGAGTCCAGAAAACTATGCAATTTAGTGATAAGTTGAAAAGCTTCCCTTATGCTCAACATAGTACAAAAGGGTTAAAGTATGAGAATTGCATGAGTTTTATATTTGTTAAAAGCTCTTTGTATTAATTTACAAACGCATTTATGGTTTAGCTTGTATTCTCCCCCTGAAAACGTTATAAAACCAGTAAAAGTGTATGGGTATGAACTCACCTTGAGCAAGTGGTTTGAACAAAAGACAGGTACGAGATGCTGAGTGACGAGTGAAACCTCGAACTCAATTTAATCCTAATAACATGTAATGATACACATAGGAGTCAAATGAAGGTATCTCCCTACTAAATACCATAGAGAATCACTCTAGAGACTTGGAACTACTTGCACCAAGTGATAGAACCTTGTAGGATTGAGTATGGGGAGTGTATGGCCACCTTGAGTGTGTGTGCGGCCATGGGTGTGCGGCCCAATGGGTGTGCGGTCGTACACTCATGAAAGAAGATGCCTTTGAAGTGTTCTCAAGGTCTATACTTGCATCCACGAAGTGTTCTAGGTCTATACTCAATTGTAGTGCAAGTTAAGGGTCCTAGAAGTGGGTTTGCGGCCCTATGATGAGTGTATGGTCGCACACTTGAATGTGTGGTCGTACAAGGGTGTGTGCGGCCGTACACAGGTGTGTGCGGTTGTACACCCCACAAGATGATGTCCAGAATGTCCATTCCAAGGTGCAACAAGGCTAGGGGCATGTCTATCTCGAATATGGAAGTCAAACTCTCACTTTGGAGGGTGTTTTAAGGGTGTGCGGCCGCACTCACTTCCAAATACGAAGAACATGTCAATTTTTGCACACTTAAGGCTTAGATAGAGCGGTCTTTCATGGATTGCAAGCTAGAGAATGAAGTACTCACGTTCTTGAAGCTTTGGAGGGTTCAAGGTTGGAGAACTTGAGAGAATAGAGTAGTTTGTTGCCAAGGAGTGAAAAGAATGAAGGGAAAAAGAGTCTACCCTTTATATAGGGGAGAGAGTGCTGCCAAAAAGTGAGTGTGTGGCCAAGGAGTGGGTGTGCGGCCGCACACCCATGTGTACGGCCGTACACTCCTCCAAGAGGTGTGTATGGCCCGGTTTTCTTACTATGTGACATGCTAACTCATTCCTAATCTCAACCTTGGTCAAATTCAAGCTTAGAACACTTAAATGAACCCTTAAACCGTACCAGAAATCAACAAAACAAGTTGAATATTGATTGAATTGACTAAGTGTACATGATAGAAGTTTCGGGTTGTCACAGAGAGTGAAAAGATTGAATTGAAACTCCAATAACTAACAATGCAAAACATGGTTTCTTGCATACACATTATGAGAGTGAAAAGATTGAATTGAAACTCCAATAACTAACAATGCAAAACATATCTTCTATAACAACAAACAATGAAATAATCCAAACAAAAGTTTTCCAATAAATATTGATATGTATAGCATTATTATTAACATCAAAATATGGTTACTTGATTTCGAAACATTCAACATAAACATGAGGTGCACACTAAACTAGCTAAGGATACAAGCAAAAAAACATCATAAATGGTCCATGTGGTTTTCCCCGATTTGAAGTTTAGTCCCTGTGGTTTAGAAACGTCATAGATGGTCCTGTGCTTTCAGAACTTTTGAAAATTGGTCCTTATCCCTTACACCGTTAGAAACCCACCGTTAACTCTTATTTTATTAAAATAATATAAGGGCAATTGGTCTTTTCACGTTTTCCCTCTTCTTTAATGAGGGAAATGATTATGCTACTGTCTTCTTCACGTCAACTCCCAAACACTCTTCAACTCCCAAGATACAGTGACTTCATCTTCTGCAGATCACTCTCATCCAAGACACGAAATTACGGTTTAGGGTTTACGCAACAGTAAAGGACAATGGTTCTCTCAATATAGTGTTTACGTGAAAAAAAATATGTGCTTGAAGGACTTGCAATCGAGATACAGTAAGATTTAAAAAAAATAGTTTTTGTTTTCCTTGAATGTATTCATGAAGATAAATCATCTTCTTTACCATGCCTATTTTTGTGTTTACAGAGGGATATGACAACTATTTCACGTTGAAGATACACTATAGTGGTATCTTTACCAAGTCACCTGGAAGGAAATACATCGATGGTACTGTATCATATGTAGATGACGTTGACATTGATTTATTTTCAATCCATGAAATCGATGACATGGTTCGAGAATTAGGGTACAAAGGTGAACATACCGTTTACTACCATTTTTGTATCCTTGAATTTCCCTTAGACTACGAGTTATTGCCTTTAGGTAATGACCAAGACGTACTTAAATTGGTTGCGTATGTCCCTAAACACAGGCTTGTAGAGGTGTATATTGAAATTGGTCAGACTAAGGTACCTACTTATTTTAAGTCTCCTTCCAACGTTGTTATTGAGGAATTGGAACCTGAGAGTGTGACACAAGAATTTAATAGAAAAAAACCTTGTAGAAGAGAAGCAGGATCATGTAGTAAAAAGCTTGATTTAAACCAGTCACATGTGATAGATATGGATGAAAGTCAGGATCATTCAAAGACTATTGTCCCATATGTTAGGTCACAAGTTAGCCAACAAAGTAATGTCATCGATGTGAATGAAGGAGTGACCATGGGTCACATAGAAGAAGTGTGTAAGGATAATTTAGTCAATTATGCAGATGAACCAATTTGTGAAGATATTGGTGGAGAACAAAGTGTAAGACTTGATGAATTTGAAGCATTTACAAAGGATTATTCATATTATGCTGACTTTGATGATGAGTACAATGTACCAAATGGTGAAGACAATCAAGTAGGGATGAAAATTCTAGAGGGCATGTTAAGTGATGATAGTGGAGATTAGGGGTGTTCGCGGTACGGTTTGAAACCGTGAAACCGGCCAAACCGGTCATCGGTTTGGTTTTACGGTTTGTATTTTTCTTTACGATTTGGCTTGCGGTTTTGAACTTTTCAAACCGTAGTGAACGGTTTGGCTTACGGTTTTTAAGATTTCAAACCGTATAAAAATCGGACCGGACCGTATGATATATATATATATATATATATATATATATATATATTAATTTTTTTTATATGTAATAGTATTATATATTAATTCTTATATATACAGATAACAAAATTTAAAACCCACGTTTAATTAGCCCAGATTCCCAGTAGTTTCTTTTGTAAACTGTAGTGTAAATGAAGCCCAACAATTGAGATTCCACCACTCCAACTCCAAGCAATCGTTTGATTTGTTTACATATGTTTGTTGTGGTGGTTTCCAGTTGAATAATAGAGTGCATGAGGTGTTGGCGTATCTCAATCAGCAAGACTCAACATTCAGAAACCCGAGGGCATTACGGACAACATTTCTTCTCCAAGGAGAACTTTCATCTAATATGTTTTTTTATTCTAGGTTCATATGCTTTTCAATATTTAAAAAGGATATGGACAATAATAATGTTTTCATATGTTTTATTATTTAAATTAGTAAACATCATGTAACTTAGTCCTGTTAGGTTGTTTTTATTTTTGCAAGTTTTTTTATTCATGTACCAATGTAATCGATTTATTTTACTAAATTAGTTTAATGGACTCGATTAAAATGGGCCTAAAAAGCCCAAACCGTGAAACCAAACCGGAGCCAAACCGTTAGTAACGGTTTGGTTTGGTTCGGTTTTAAATTTTCAACGGTTCGGCTTCGATTTTTGCTTGAGAAAAACCGTTACTAACGGTTTGGCTTCGGTTTGACCTAAAAACCGAAAAAACCGGACCGTGAACACCCCTAGTGGAGATGCTTTCTATAGTCAGAATGGAGATGGTTCTAATTATAGTGGAGATGATTCTGATGATAGTGAATACATTGTACATGAGTCTAACTTGCAATTTGATGTGAATGTAGACATGAGTGAATTACATAGTGTTGTAGATGTATATGAACATGGAATTTTAAACAAGAAAACCAAATATTTAGCTTGTACTTCTAAATATTTAGCAAACTTAATTGTTCCACAAATTCAGAGTAACCCTAAAATTCCAATCAAAGCTTTACACGAGGAGTTGTGTAAGAAGTTGGAGCTTGGTATGTCAGTTCAAAAGGTTGCTAGGGCAAAGAAAATGGTTGAACGTATCATCGGTGGGGACTACCAGCTACAATATGGGTATCTGAGGGATTATGCTTTGGAACTGCAAAGCACTAATCCTGGTACAACTGTTAGGATATATGTGTATCCTGAACCATGCTTGTTGACTACTACAAGAACTTTTAGAAGGATATATGTATGTCTAGGTGCATTGAAGTTGAGATTCAAAGTTGGGTTAAGGGATTTCCTGGAAGTGGATGGTACATTCTTGAAAGGCCCATATCCTGGGCAAGTACTAACTGCTGTGGGTCTAGACTCAAATAATGGAATATACCCTGTAGCATATGCAGTGGTAGAGGCAGAAACAACTAGTTCTTGGATCTGGTTCATGGAACTGTTAGGAGAAGACTTGGAATTGGGAGAAAATTCAAATTTTACCTTAATTTCTTATAGACAAAATGTATGTTTCACCTCATTATTTCTCATGTTAGTGTAGATTACTTTCTATTTTTATAAGCAAAACTGACTATATTTGTATTTGTTAAGGGGATAATACCCGCAGTTACAAAGGTATTCCCCAATGGAGAACATAGGTTTTGTTTGAGGCATATTTAGGAGAATATGAAGAAAAAGTGGAAAGGAAAAGAGTTGAGTGACAAGGTTTGAGAATGTGGTAGAGCAACAACATTAAATCACTTTAAATATGCAATGGATGATTTGAAGAAAATTAACGATGAAGATCATTCTTGGTTGTGTAAGATTCCCACAGAGACATTGTCTAAATCTCACTTTAGTGGTATGTCACTAACAAGTTGTTGATTTTTAAGTTTTTTATATAAAATGGGTAATTTTCTTTTTGAATATGTTTTACACAGGTAGGGCACACACTGATTGTTTGTTGAATAATCTTTGTGAGGTATTCAATGCTAAGATAGATGAAGGTAGGGATAAACCAATCATCACCTGCTTAGAGTATATTAGAGAGTATCTCATGAAGAGATTGTGTATTGTGAAAAAGGAAATAGATAAGTGTCCAGGGGAACTAAGTACTATTGAAATTATAATTTTAGAGGAGATTAAGACTGATGCAGCAAAGTATGTAGCTAAGTATAATGGTGCAGGAAAGTACCAAGTTGCAAGCACATGGCAGGATCAGTATGTGGTGAACCTAAATGAATTAAGTTGCACTTGTAGGTTTTGGGAGATTACAGGTTTTCCATGTAGGCATGCCGTTTCTACTATATGGAACAAATTTGAAAATGGAGAAGATGCCACTGATGTTAAGGATTGGGTCCATCCTTGATATAAGTTATCAACATGGAGAGCCATGTATCTGAACAAAATTGATCCAATAAATGGCCGTTCAATGTGGCCAAAAAGTGATTGTCCATTCACTTTAACTCCACTAAAACGTCACACACAGATTGTTATGCCAACTAGGCTAAATATGTACTTTGAATGCCAACATGTATGTTTATGTTTTAACTATAATATATGCATATGTGTAGGTTGGGAGGCCAGAAAAAAAAAGGAGAGGTGTTGATGAGCCCAACAGCAAAACCACTAAATTGAGTAGGAAATTTCTTGCAGTCACATGTTCAAAGTGTCATAACAAGGGGCACAATTCCAGAACATGTAAAGGGCAGGGAGGCATTGGTGAATTTGGATCAAAGGGGAAGACACATGGAAAGGGGAAGACACGGGCAAAGGGGAAGACACAGGGAAAGGGAAAGGGGGCTGGAAATTCTGTTAAGTAGTTAGTTGGATGTTTGGGTAATTAGGTCTTTTGAAACTTAAATTATGGTTTGGTTGTTTAAATTATGGTAATTAGGTCTTTTGTAATATTTGTATGGGTTAACACCTTCCATCATTAAGTAAGTTGAAACTAAGTTTCATGTTTAAACTTTGTTATGTAATGGTTTTATCAACAATTTATGTAACATTCCGACTCCCAGATATAAAATTTAAAGCTTTATATTCATGTTTTTGACCTACTCGACGAGTTGGCTGCCCCAAATCGTCGTGTAGGAACTGATAAATCAGCGTGGATTCTAGAACCTACTTGATGAGTTGGAGGACCCAACTCGACGAGTTGAAGCTAGACATGAAAACCCTAATTTTTAGGGTTTTCACCCTATTTAAAGGACCTTAATTCCTCCCTCCAGCCTCCTTACCACCTTTCACGTCTAGAAACAAACCCTAATCGAGCTAACCTCCTGTTTTGAGTGTGTGAGGCTAAAAGTGTGTGTTTGGTGCATTTCTTAAAGAGACTTGAGATTGAGAAGCTTGGAACGAGAAGGATCTTGTAGATCCAGCATCTACTTTGTTTTGGCATTCATTTGAAGGTAAAAAGTCATTACCTTGATCATTCTCTTGTTAGATCTCTTCATTCAATATTTTAGGGTCATTTCTAGCTTATTCTTGAGGCATTTCTAGTATTGAGCACGTTTTTAAGTGATGAGTTCAGATCTGGATTCCTCTAGGCCCTCATGGACATAAAGTTCTCGACTTTAGCAAGCTATGGCCTTTCTCCATGCCCTAAACCTCTTCCTAAGGCTAGTTTTGGGTGTTTTAACCTCTTGAGGCCTTGCATGCACATAAAGTTAGCAACTTTACGTGGTAACTACACCCTAGGAGGCTAGTTCTATAGTTTGGAGCCTTGGTTTCGCTTAAAAGAGTCTGAATGAGAAAAGGATTGAAGGAGCTTGACGAGTTGCATAGTCAACTCGACGAGTTGGATGAGGGTTTCCTACTTTCTGGATTCTGCGTGAACTCGGCGAGTTAGTGAGATATCTCGACGAGTTGGTTAGGGTTTTCCCGATCTTCTGGACACCGCAAGGACTCGATGAGTTATTTGATAACTCGGCGAGTTGACTCAGGTTTTTGCGATTTTCTGAGTTCTAAAGGAACTCGATGAGTTGGGCCAACAGGACTGTTGACCTTGACCGTTGACTTTGAATTTGACCAAGGGTTGACCAAGTTTGACTTCTGAGGGTACTTTGGTAAATTAGGTCTTGATAGAATTGGTCCTATGATGATTGTAGGTGGTTTAGTTTGGAGCTGTGTTTGGGAGTTTGACATTATCATCCAGTGCTACTTGTGAGGTGAGTTTTCTTCACTATACTCAAGGGTCGAAGGCACCAAGGCCGGCCCTTTGGATTGTTATCCTGCTTTATTATTAGTGTGATATGTAGATCGGTATCCTGGTAGATAGGATGTTTCTATGTGGTTATGATCGGTTAGATCGGAATCTTTGTAGATAGGATGTTACTATGCTTAGTGATTTGTATATCGGTTTGACTGTCTGTAGACTGTTATGTGATTATCTGATATATGTGCACATGAATGATTGGTGGTTGAGGATTATTTGCTTTGTGCGAGAGCCAACAGGCCAGGGCATTCCAACCTGATGGTTGTGGGCCGAGAGTATTCCATCTCGAGGATGATTGGACTCATAGTATGTGGGCAATCGAACCGGATGGTTGTGGGCCGAGGGTATACCATCCCGAGGATGATTGGACCCATAGTATGTTGGCATTCCAACCTGATGGTTGAGGGCCTGGGGCATTCCAACCTTATGGTTGATTGGGCCCATTGTATGCTGTTATTATGTGTGTGTTATTTGTGGTGCGGGTATTTTGGGGGAACTCACTAAGCTTTGGGCTTACAGTTTTTGGATTTTGTTTCAGGTACTTCGGATGATCGCGGGAAGGCAAAGGCTTGATCATGCACCTCCTCGCATTTTATGATTTGGATTTATGGGATACTCTGATATGAAACTATTTTGAAAACATTTTGTAATAAATAATGGTTTTTGGATGCTTGAAAAAGTTTTAAATTTCATGAATTTTATGGAATTTACAATTTACTTATGAATTACCATCTCCAAAAATTTCTCAAAAAGATGCATATATAACAATGTACATTTGAAATACCAACCATTTGCAAGATGCAGTTAGAACAATGTATTTACGAAAATGCACATCAAAACTACTGATTTATAACAAAGTACATTACATTAAACTTCCATTGACTTATTGTGTTACACTTCATACAACAAAATGAAACCAAAAATCCCCATTCCATCACAATCCAAAAACCCATGAACTAGTTAGATGCTTACAAAAGAAACCAAAAACCCCCCATCTTATTTGTGATACCTTTGTAGCCCATGTACAAATACAAGATGTGCAAATATGAGATTAGCATGCTATTGAATAGTTTTTAATGAATCTCAAAAGATCTAGGAGTTTCATGGAGATTGAACAAAGTGCATTGCATACCTAAATAGATAATGGGTTTCGAGCTTATCTAATGTGACATCCCCATTTTCACGGCCAGAAAAGACCGATTTTGTTTATGCTTTATAAAAATCAGAGTACTTCTTTTAACAAAAATCTTGCGGAATTTGTTCCCAGAAAAACATGATAAATAGGTTATCAAAGCATTTCCGAGGAAATATATGTTCATTCATTTTCAAAACATTGGGATGTCATTGTCAATACAGAAACATAAGCATAAACAGAACTTACATTATTTACACTAGTGATCTACATCTCTTTTAATTCTCCCACGACATCTTGCTTGCTTCTCCTTTGGGCATTGAATCAGCTAGTAGCTTCCACCAGCTTAGTACTCTAGATTTCAACAGAGGAACCGCGAGAGCGGTCTTCTTCCTGTTGCTACACTCGCAACTCTCAAACATCGTTTCCATCTCAGAGATCCAGTTCATGACTTCCACCGGCGTCGGGCTTCCAGATAGACACGGTGGTTTAGATGCCATGAAATCCTTGTAATTGCATCCACGTCCGTCATTTCCTCCATCCTGGTGGTTTTGCCTAACTATCGGTGGGTTGGCTTGACCAACAGTCCCACTGTAGTTTCCTCCTTCAGACGGCCCATTATTGAGCTTGGGCTCTACGATTGGTATGGTAGCTTCCTCGCGATTTTGTTGGAGCAAACGCCTGGTTTCCTCCATTTGACGATCCAGCATCATCTGGATCATCGCTTGCACTCTGGCCATCGTGATTGGCTCAGGAACATCTGCTACAACAGGTATTTGCTGAATCACTGGGGGTTGATTCCTATTCCCATTTGCATTCCCAGCTCCACTGCGGGTTCTTGCCATTTTGATCTATACACCGAATAAGGTGAATTTAGATCTTTATTCAGGATAGACGTTTAAATCATCCTTATCTCTCCGAAACGTTTATATGCTAGTTCTAATATCGTAGTCATACGTTTAGAATCCTAAACACATAAGGTTTCTAGATCCGGTCGGCAACAGACCATAGATCCGAACAATTAACAGCACATAAGGCATAAAGCATTTAGCTCCTAAAAGCATTTTAGGCATAATTCCTAAAATAAGCTAGTGCTCACATCTCACAATCATCGCTTAGCATTCTAAGTTTAAGTCTTGAAAATCAGAGTAACATTTTAAATAAAAGTGTTGCGGAATTTGTCCCAAAACAAAATATGATAAAGATTTATCAAAAGCATTTCCAAAGAAATGTATTTCATTAAAAGACTCGGGATGTCATGTTCGATACAGATCAAAAGCATAAACAGTACAACATAAGCCTTACTACATTATTTCGTATTTACGGGCCTATAATCCCTTATCTATCATCCAAACATCTAGGCACTAAGTCTGCATAGTCACCAGGGTTTATACAACAGGCACTAAGTTCGCATAGTCGCCAGGGTTTTGGCACCAAGTCTGCATGATCGCCAAGGTTTAGGCACCAAGTCTGCATGATCGCCAGGGTTTAGAGTACACCGGGTGAACACATCGTTCACAACACCTACAGGCTGCGAGCCTGCTAGTGTTCCACTGGACTGTCTAGAATAGTCTGTGGTTGTCATCCATACTCTGCTAGATGACGGGGTCATCATTTGGGAAAGGCTTCTCACATCGTCCACCTCTCACACTCACCTCGTGGTCTATAACACCTCTCAACTCATCATCCAACTCATATTCCATATCTACCCATGTTTTACCCAACATATTATCGTAGATATATATATATATATATATATATATATATATATATATATATATATATATATAGTTTAAATCATTTAAAACATGTATAAAATCATTCCTCCAGCATAGATAGCAAGTATACAGATAATATGCACACATAGCACATAATTTATATAAAATACTTCATATCTATGTGTAAGATGAAAGTAACTATGCACTCACCTGATTAGGTGGTGACTCGGTACTTGAACAACGCTTCGTTATCTCAAAACAATTTTTCCTTGACCAAAACCTAGTATCAATACCACTAGCGTTTAGTTTTAACGTTAACCGTGACTAATTAATAGTCTAGCTATTATTATTATTATATAAGCATTTAATAACACTCAATATAACTCATAATAATAGCCCAAATAATTATTTTAAGGACCTAATAACATTACTATAATTATTTAAAAGTTAAATTAAAAATTGCGTAGGCGTAGCTCACTTACAGCGGATTTTAAAGAAAACCGGGCTTTGCTCGGAGCGGCGTTTCCGAACCGAAAGACCCTTTTTCTCGGAACTCCGGGAGCCTCGGGGCTTCCTTTAGGTGCTAGGGATTTTTCCTAGGGCTTAGGGGTGGTTTGGGATCTTAGAGAGAGAAAGAAACTAGAGAGAGAAAGAGAATTGGTGTGATTTGCTCGGCAGCCCTCGCAGGTATTTATAGCCGCGAGCCTCGGACGTACGCTGGGCGTAGTCCTTGGCTACGCGGGGCGTAGTCTTCGGATAAGGCCCAACTCGGATCCAGCTGTCTCGCACTTGCATCGGACCCGGATAAGATCGAGGTACACTGGGCGTACCCAACCTCGGACGCGGGGCATAGAGTGAAGCGAGGCGACATGTCTTCATCTGGTGCGAGGCCGTGGGGGGAGCAAGCAACGGCTAGGATCTTGTCACGTCATCACAGTTTCACAAATTGCACACTTAACTTCTAAAAATCATAACTTTTGTATACGAGCTCTGTTTTCGACGTTCTTTATATCCACGCGTAGGCGGGAACATACTCTACAACTTTTGTTTAGATCGCTAAGGCTAAAACTCGTTCTATCGTAAATTCACTATTTACGCTTCCCGGTGCCGTGTCGGTTTTGCCGTAAAACTTCGACGGGTCATAACTTCTTCGTTATAACTCGGATTTCGGCGTTCTTTATATGTACGAAAACCTTGAGACATATTATACAACTTGGCTAAGATTATTTATTCTAAATAATCTTTTGTCGGAAAGTCGTTTTCGACCCCTATTATCTCTAAATTGACTAGCCCGGATCTACGGGCGTTACATCTAAGATCAACCATTGGACAACAGAAACAACAAGCAACTTTGATCTAAGACTCGAGACTTATAGACCTAAGTCAACTACCCATGCAACTTATAGAACATAATAGAATAGAATCATACCTTTGCTTTCTTCGTAGGTTTCTTCTTTTGACGAGCCAGATGAGTGGACTAGAGAACCCAATGTGGAGTTCTTCTTCTGAAATCACACCCAAGACACAAGATAGAAGCAGATCTAAGCAATCCTTATAATATGAGCTTCAAACAGAACCGAAATCTCGATCTTGTGGTTGACCATGACGTGGTAAATAATATGCCACGACATGAGAACTGCACTTCGGGAAATCTTAGGATTTTGGGGAATTCCAAACTTTTGATAGCTGAAGGGTTATCTCACATGAATCAAAACTAGGGATGAACATACGACCCATTGGACCGGACCAGACTGGAAAAAATCCGGGACTGGAGCTGTACCGAACCAGATATTCATATTTGTGGGCCAGTTTTCGAGTTTTGTTTTTACCAATAATCGGGTTTCGGGTTTAGTCCTGGCCGTACCCGGAATACGAGATTTAACTCAGATCAGATAACATTTTCACCTTAATTCCTTTTATAGATATCAACATAAGTTTAAAATATATGGATAATGATATTATATTAATTAATGTTACAGTGCAAGATTTCTAAAATGTAAAATCTTGATTATTGGAAATAATTTGGCCAACCAAACATTCGTAACGTATTTATTTTCAAATATATGTATGTAAAGGTCAATGATTTATTGTAAGTTATTTTAGTATTTTCGTCTATACCCATCAAGCGTTTGAATATGATAAGTTATTTTAGTATTTTTCGTCTATCCCAAACTTGTTTCTGCCCTAAATCATAGATTGATTAACACATAGAACTTATTTTGATTCTAGAAGTGATAGATTATACCTTTTTAACCCTTTCTTAATCTCTTCTTGTTATTCCCTTAGAACATAGCCAAAATCGCCCCTCTTTCGTGATTTACATCTATGGAACGAAATAAGAAGAATAAGAGCTGAAAGGAACTCTCGTCCTTTTTATCTGATTTGAATTCATTGTGTTGCCATGTCGTGGCATCATTAACTCTGCACGTCATCGTTTTCCTATTATTCATGACACTTTTGTCCCGTCACTAAAAGTTTTGTTACGAAAGAACATAGCACTGTACTTTCCCATGTAGTGGTCTATTTTCACCACGTCGTGGTAATTACAAAGTATATTGTTCTCACTATTCACCTTACGTCAACCAGATTGCCGCTTTGGTACCACATTGTGGTACCACTTTTGCCACGTCGTGGATACTGGAATTCAACAATTCTTTAGAATTTTTCCTATTTTACCCTTAACTATCATATCCCACTCTTATTTCATTAAGTCCTTTTTATCAAGAACTTATTTATACCTCAAAATCATATCACTCGTCTACCATAGACTTTAGAATTCACCCAAGTTCACAATTTACATGTAATGACCAAAATACCCTTTTTGGTCTAATTACTTTTATTAGCATTTTGTCTAACTTTCAATACATATACCTATATATTTTACACCATTACTTCATTACAAAGAAAATATCTACTTATAATAACATAGATTTCACTAATATTCTCAATTTCATTATTTACTCAAAATGACCGAAATACCCTTTTGGCCTAAACACTTCTATTACAAGGTTACTCACTTTTAACACAATCACATACAATATTTCATACTATTACTTATTCACAACTTATAACTTACTCTAACAAAACAAGTGCCGCATGATAAAAGTCTCAAGGAGTGGCTTGTCAATGAGGGTTGTATAAGGGTGGCAAACTTGGCATACACCCCCCATGGTGGGATGTCGAGCTCTTCAACATTAAACGGCATTTGAATGACGATGAGAGAGGATAGAGAGTGTGAGTGTAAATGTACACTTAGGGTTATTATTAATTGCTAAAAAACCGATGTGGCAGCATGGCATGCCATGCACCACTCCCTCAAGACTAATATCAATGTTTTTGGTAAATATCCATCCTAGTTGGCAGCCGATTTAAAATAGCCCTCCAAATAAAGATATTGATCTTACTTGGGATATACATACTTACAAAAACCCGCTTGAATCGGTTAAACTAAACCAATTTAACCGGTTAAGGTGAATAAAAACATGTGGAAATGAAGTATTTTGCATACCAAACTTTGGTGGTCTTTTTCACATCTCTTTAGATTTCTCTAAATAAAAACAAATAGTAAATGTTATGAAGTTTTTTTTGATGTGGGAACTGTTTTGAACACAGACAAACAATAATATAAATGACACTGTATATAGGTATATTATGTTACGTTTTATTCATAGTACCATTATGGAAATGACAAAGCACCAGGACCGGATGGCTTCACTTTTATGTTCTTGAAGCATTATTGTGATTTGATTAAGTCGGATGTCATAATGTTTGTCAAAGATTTTGAATCCTATGGGTCTCTTGCTAAATGGTGTAATTCCTCTTTTATTTCCATAATTCCAAAAACTTGTGATCCACTTTATTTGAAAGACTATTGCCCGGTAAATCTTGTTGGTTGCCTTTACAAGATTCTTTCAAAAGTTCTTGCAAACCGTCTTAAAGAAAATTTTGTGCAAGATTATTAGTCCCAAGAAAACGGCGTATGTTAATGGTAAAATCATTTTGGATGGGCCACTTTTACTTAACGAGATATTTTTTTGGTCCAAGAAGATGAAGAAAAAAATGATTATCTTTAAGGTGGATTTTGACAAAACTTTTGATTCTTTGAGTTGGGAATTCTTGGACTCGGTGATGGAGCAAATGGAGTTCGGATGGAAGTGGAGAATATGGATAATGGGATGTCTTTCCTCTAGTAGAGCTTCCGTTTAGTTAATGTTCTCCTACTAAGGAATTTGATATTAAGATGGGTGTTAGGCAAGGAGATATGTTAGGTCCTTTCCTTTTTATAATTTCTATGGATGGTCTTCATATTTTCATGGAGGCAGCTTGTGATCTTCACCATTTTTGAGGTCTTTCTCTCCCTAATAGCGATATTACTATTTCCCATCTTATGTATGCCGATGATGTTACTTTCATTGGTGAGTGGTCGGAGATAAATTTTATTAATCTTAATAGATTGCTTTGATGTTTTTACCTTGCTTTGGGGTTAAGGGTGAATTTACAAAAATGTAGAGTTTTTTGAGTGGGTGTTAATAACTTAGAGATTGATAGATGGCTAGTATCCTCAAGTGTGAACCCGCCTAGTTTCCATTCACTTATCTTGGCTTACCGGTGGGGGCTAATGACTAAGCTTTCGAAATGGAAAGCAAAGTCCTTATCTTTTGGAGGTCGTCTCACGCTTGTGAATTTGGCACTTAATAGTCTCCCTCTTTATTATTTCTCCTTGTTTTGGGCTCCTCAAAATATTATCATTTACTTGATAGTATTAGAAGGCGCTTCCTTTGGGGTGGTGATAATGACAAGAAGAAAATAAATTAGGTGGCGTGGGACGTGGTCACTAAACCCAAGGATAACGAGGGTCTTGGAGTGGGTTGTCCTTATTCCACCAACTTGGCTTTACTTGCCAAGTGGTGGTGGAGATTAAAAGAAGAGATCGATTCCTTTTGGTTTACTTGTATATGATCTATTCATAATCTTAATCTCGTTGATGGTAAGTCTCTTGATAAATACTCTTTAAAGGGTGTGTGGTATTGCATTTCTCATATTGCTATTGGGTTAGAGGAAAAGGGCATTTTTATGTCCAACTTATTCAAAAGAATGGTTGGCATTGGTGATAAGACATACTTTTCGAAAGACGTGTGGTGTGGCGACTATGCTTTGAAAGATATTTATCCTAATTTGTATGCTTTGGAAAACAAATAAATATTGCTTATTGAAGGACATGATGAATCTAGGAGATGATCTGGTGCCAGTATGGTGTTGGGAATGGTCTCGGCATGTGAGCAGAGGTAGGGAATCCATGTAATTTTCGGCTATGGTTGATTTGGTGGGTACTGTTCATTTTAATATATGTTGTGACCAAGGTTGTAAAAATCGCTCGACGGTCGACTGGTGTTAAGGGATTAATCGGTCTTGGCGGGGATTAATCAGGGACCATAGATTATTAATAAAATATTAAAATTAATCAAAAATTAATATATTTCAAGAAAAATAAGTACTTTAAAATTAGAAAATAAGAGGATTTGTAATTTGAAAGTTTAAAAATACTAAAATATGAATAATTTGGTATAATATTTGAAATTTTGAAAATTTGAAAATTTTGAAGTAATAAAAAAATGATTTTTTTGAATTTTTTTTTTGACTTTTTTTTATTTTTTTTTTACTTTTGTTGACCGATTAATCCCGCCAAGACCGGTTAATCCCGTCAAACCCGGTTAATCCCTAATTTCCGTCAAACACACTAATCCTAGTCGGTTGGAGAACGTCAAACGATTAATCCCGATTTCTGCAACCATGGTTGTGACAGATGGCAGTGGACAGGGGATTCCAAAAACATTTTTTCTGTCAAAGCATTGAGGCAATTAATTGACAGGTCCAGTGAGTCACATGACAACTTGATGAGGTGGGTGAATTGGATTCCGCTCAAGATCAATTGTTTTATTTGGAGATTGTTTAAAAATCGAATTCCGACATTCTGTAATTTAATAAAGCATGATATTGGCATTTCTTCAAGTCTTTGTGCCTTTTGTCGTTTCTGTGAGGAAAGTATCGATCATACTTTTTTCTCATGTTCCTTTGATGCTTCTCTTTGGAAGTGGTTAGTGGAGTGGTCGGGTATCTTCATGCATCAACCTTTTTCTTGCACAAGTCTTATGGATATGGTTAATTCGCATACAGGTGACAAGCATATTCGTAAAATGATTTTGTCCCTTGTTTACTTTACTTTATGGATGATTTGGAATGCGCGCAATGGAATTGTCTTTTGAAAGGCTAGTTATACTTTTGGCGGATGATATTAACATTAACACTTTCAATTGGATTAAGAACATGTCCAAATTTTGTAATAATTATTGGTCTTTATGGTGTATGTCACCTTTATCGAACTTTTCTTGTATTTGACTTGAACTTCTCGCTTATGTTTTTTTTTTGTGCTAATTTATTTGATTGCCGTTAAAAAAAATCACAATAAAACACTATTTTCATTTTAAAAGTTTAAAATTATATGATTTGTTGCAATGAAGAATAGTTGCATTTAAAAATAACATACATAAAAAGAAGTAATGCTCTAAAGTTTTTCATGGAATGATGCACATAGTACAACTAATATATATTGCAATAAAAATTAAAGACCAAATATAAATCTTTTGAAATGAAGTCGTTCTTTGATAAAACTAAATTAATATTAGATAACTTAAATATCTTAATGGATGATGAAGTTAGGGTTTCTTAATCGTTCAAAGATTTTTTATTCTTTCAGATTGTTGGTATATCAGTTAGCCTTAACAGCTATTTGTTAATAACTTCACGTGTTTATCATGTGACTGTTAGTTGGTTAAGCTTCCATATCAAGTTAGTTAGTGATTAACTTGTATTAATATTCTGTTTTACTGATAAGATGTAATCAGTTACTAACAGAGGAATAATAAAACAAATTCCTTTTCTCTACTTCTTCTTTCTCTCTACATTTCACTTTCATGTTCATACCAAAAGTAACATGGTATCAGAGCTGAATTTGATTCATGCTCAAAGTTTGATTCATCTTTTTCATCAAGATCTGTTTAATTCGTCTTCTTCATTTGTTGCTTCAATGGCGCTGACTGTAACAGTACCTAAAAGTTCTAATTCCGCTAGAACTCAAATTACTTCTTTAGATCCACTCTATCTTCATCCCTCAGAGGCATGTAATTAGTTACCAAACAATTTGATGGATCCAATTTTGGATCGTGGAAGAAGGCGATTACAATTGCACTATCAGCAAAGAACAAATTAGGATTTGTCAATGGTAAAGTAACTAAACCTTCCGTTAATCACATCAATTTTAACATAACAAATTAGGATTTGTCAATGGTAAAGTATCAGCAAAGAACAAATTAGGATTTGTCAATGGTAAAGTATCTTCATCCCGACGTTGTTTACCTCAGCAGACTTCGAGGGCGAAGTCTAGTTCAAGTGGGGGAGAATTGTAATGCCCCGATTCTCAGGTATTGATTTATGTATGAATCCTTCTTGGTCTTTGGGTCTACTCGACGAGTTGGTCGCCCTACTCGTCGAGTAGTAGCGGGATGGTCCATGCGTTTTAGTGACCTACTCGCCGAGTCCAAGAAGGGACTCGACGAGCAGGAGCTGTCAAATGAAACCCTAAATTCCCGGGAATTTCACCTTATTTAAAGGATCATTGGCCTCCCCCAGCCTCCCCTTTACTGCTTCTTGTCCCTCTTTCACCCTAAGTCATGTGTGTGTGTGTTCTTTTGGAGAGTTTAAGCTTGGAGGAAGGATTTTGGTGAAGGAAACACTTGCGGAAACAAGCTAGTTGAAGCAAGAGCTCATGGGATTCAAGATTTGCATCAGTAAGCACTCTCTTGAAGGTACTAGACCGTTCTCCTTGGCTCATTTTCACCTAAACCCTCTTTTGCATGAGTTTTAAGAAAGGTTTCTTGTGCTTAAGCCAAGATCAGAAGTTGTAACTTCAGATCTGGACTCCCCTTGGCCTCTAGATTCATAAAGTCATCAGCTTTGCCTAGTATGAGCCTTCCCTCAAGTGTGTAACTTCATTGCAAGCTTAGTTTTGTCATTTTAGGGTCTTAAAAGCCTTGCATGCACGTAAAGTTTGCAACTTTACGCGATAAGCATGCCTAAGGAAGTTGGATCTGCAATTTGGAGCCTTGGCATGGCTTAAAAAGTGTCTGTATGGTTAAAGGATAGAAGGGACTAGGCGAGTCGCATGGTCGACTCGGCGAGTCATATGAAGATGGACATGGACCCGACGAGTTGGATGAACAACTCGGCGAGTCCGATAAAGATCGCCGTAGACTCGATGAGTTGGATGAACAACTCGGCGAGTCAGTTAAGGTTTCCCAATTAATGGATGCGTGTAGACTTGTCGAGTTGCAAGAAGGAAAACCCGACGAGTAGCCGTGGAGCTTCGACCACGAGCCTTAGGAACTCGACGAGTCATTCTGGTGACTCGACGAGCGGACAAGTATCGCAAGAAACTCGGCGAGTAGGTGAGGGTACTCGACGAGTTGAGGACAACATGGACTGTTGACCTTGACAATTGACTTTGACTTTGACCAAGGGTTGACCAGTTGACTTCTGGGGTAGTCAGGAATTTATAAACCTTATGATGTGTTGGGTATAGGTGGTGGGGTCTGTGGCGGTGATTCGAGGGTTGAGCTTTCTATTTACAGTCGGCAGTCGCAAGGTGAGTTACCTCACTATACTAAGGGGTCTAAGGCACCAAGGCCGACCCATTGAATATGTTATCCTAACAGTGTTAGTATGTTGAGTATGAAGTTAATGTTGCATGCTAGTGGTTATGCCAGTTAAGTAGATCTGTAGGACTACCTGTGTTGTTATATGATTATCTGCATGCTCAGTGGTAATGCCAGTTAGGTAGATCTGTAGGACTACCTGTGTTGTTATATGATTATCTGCATTCTCAGTGGTTATGTTATATGTTGATATGTTATGTGGGATGGGTTGAGGTGATATTGCTCCGTGCGGTAACCAACAAACCCAGGAGCATTCCAGTTACGGGCTAAGGGAGACTCGTACTGTGGGCTCGATGGCAATCCAGATGTGAGCTGTGGGCCAATAAGGCAATCCAGACTCACACTGTGGGCTCAGGGGTGATCCGGTCTGCAAATCTGTGGACCCAGTACATGTTGTTGCTTATTTATGTGTTATGTACAGTGTATCGGTATTTTGGGGGAGCTCACTAAGCTTTCGGGCTTACAGTTTCAGTTTGTTGTTTCAGGTACATCAGGGGATCGCGGAAAGGCGAAGGCATGATCGTACAGCTCCTCCTGTTCTGTTTATGGTTCTGGGGAAAAAACTCTGATATAAACTATTTTTGAGAACGACTTTGTAATCATTAATGGATCTTTAATGTTTTGAAAAGTTTAAATTTTGTCTCATTTTTTATGGGTGTTACAAGTTGGTATCAGAGCCTTGGTTTGAGTGAATTGGAGGAACATGAGTGTGAATCCAGTCTCAAATCAAGGAAAGGTTTTCAAAATGATTTCTAAAATGGTTTTCAAATAAGTAAAGGATGATGCAGGGTGTACGATCAGCCGGAGCCAGTAAGTAGACCCCAAAATACCATACAGTTATTTGATTATGTGAAATGTTAGAACAGCATGCTAGAGATAGGCTAGGGATCTTCAGGAATTGCATGATAGAATTGCATGATTATATGATGCCTGCTAGCCTAGGGTTTTCCTTATATGAGATTGACATCATTACTGTAGTTGCTTAGTGTATGCATCACGGTTATACATAAGTAAGATCTTATAGCCTGAGAATGTTGGGTTCGACCTTATGTTCTGTTCTCATTGATTAGGGCTTAGGGTAGGATCGAATATTCGAAATTCTATAGTGTCCAGTGTTATGTATGGCTAGCATACACTAGTGCTGCAGGGTTGGTGGAAATTTCATGGATGAATGGGTTATGAGATATCTAGCATTCCTCTAGGATTGAGGATTGAGCGCTCGCTATGTTTATGTATTAGTAGGGCGTTGTGGTGATACTTTAGACAAATATGGGTAGGTGTGGAAGGTAGTATGGTCCCGTACTACTGAAAGCACAGGACCCATACGCGTATCAAGAAGTCACAACCCCAGGGTTTAGTCGGGAGTTGGCTCCTAGTTGTTTATGTGGATTATCTGATATCTTGTGGTATGTTTCAGAATGGTGATGACGAGACGCTTTGTGACTGGATCTGGTTCAGGATCAGGATCAAGAGATGGGGGCTAGGAGGGGCCAACAGCACCTGAGCCCGTGGTGCAGATGGGTACAGAGGAGTTGGACGCCAGGATTCGGGAGATCCTGCATGATGAGGTTGCTGCTACTTTCCGGGCACAGCTACCGGAGATGTTTGGGTCTATTAAGACCGCCATGGTCGAGTACTTCGACGAGCGATACGCAGACCTTGCGGAGACGGCTGCCGCTGCAGCTGCATCGGCTTTAACAGCGGCAGGGGGAGGAGGAGGGGCCACTCGGGGCTTCCAGTACAGGGACTTCGATAACACGAAGCCCCCCACTTTTGATGGGACGCAGGACCCCATCAAGGCTATGAGGTGGATCTCAGATGTGGAGGGATGTTTCTTTACCTGCTCGTTCCCTACTGACCAGAAGGTCAGGTGTGCTCTGAACCTGCTAAGGTCCAGGGCCAAGGACTGGTGGTGATTGGCGACTGGGTCGTACACTGATGATCAGAGAGCTGTTGTTACTTGGGAGCAGTTCAGGGATATGTTTCGTGCCCGATTCATTCCAAGGGTTGAGCGGGAACGGTTGTCACAGGAGTTTTTGAGTTTGAGTTGGTGACGGAGATCACCCGCATGTTTACAGAGAGGGCGATGTTCTGCCCAGAGTTCGCTTCCGAGCAGGCTCAGATGACTCGTTATCTGAGCATGCTCAAGGCTAACATCCGTCAGTTTGTGTCTACCCAACGATGTGATACTCTTTTGGAGTTGCAGGAGGCCGCTAGGCGGCGTGAGTTGGAGATTGAGCTGCAGTCGAGGGAGCAGCGGCAGGCCCCGGAATAGTCGCAGCCGGCGCCGAAGCGGTCTAAGACCACTGATTCTAGGACCGGGGGTCAGCAGAGCCGCACTTGTGGAAAATGTGGCAAGGGTCATCCTGGTATGTGTCGAGCTGGTAGTGGGTGCCACAGGTGTGGCAAGGTGGGGCATTACGCGAAGGACTGTCGCCAGGCAGTCCCGGTTCAGGGTATGAGGTTATGTTATCACTGTGATCAGGTTGGCCACGTGAAGGCCAACTGTCCGTTGCCTTCCGCTAAGCCGACGCAGGTTTCCGTGCCATCTACATTGAGGATTTCTGATGGGAGGCCAGTTAAGGCAGAGCCTCTGAAGGCTCAGGGGCGTGCCTTCCAGCTTACGGCCGAGGAGGCCAAGGCAGCACCGGATGAGGTTGCTGGTATGTTTCTGTCTTTTATATCATTTACTATATCCGTAGTATGCTTATCTGTTGTACCTGTGATTAGGTACGTTTCTTGTGAACTCCTTACATGCATTGGTTTTATTTGACTCGGGGGCGAGTCGGTCTTTTGTATCTCAGACATTTAGTAGGGAATTCAGAGTGCCAGTAGGCGAACTAGAGTGTCCGTTGCAAGTCTCTATCGCTAACGAACACGGGGTTTCTGCTTCTTCGGTCTACCGAGGATATGAGATGGAGATCTTCGGGATACCTTTTCCGATAGAAATGATCTTGATTCCCATGAGGGATGTATGCGTGATTGTGGGGATGGATTGGCTCAGTCGATTCGGTGCCATGATTGATTGCGAGGGTCAGCGGGTGGTGGTTCGAACCCCAAGTGGGGGAGAACTAATCGTATATGGTGAGGGCACCAGAGTGGGGTCAGGGTTCTGTTCAGCCGCCAGGGCTCGACAGGACATTCAACACGGGTGTGTGGGTTATCTAGCGTATGTGGTGGATACGCTGGTCAGGGATCAGATTTCAGTATCAGAGGTTCCGGTAGTCAGAGAGTTTGCTGATGTGTTTCCGGAGGAATTACCCAGAGTGCCTCCGGAGAGGCAGGTAGAGTTCAGGATCGACCTAGTGCCGGCCCCTATCGCCAATGCGTCGTACCGGTTGGCACCACCTGAGATGCAGGAGTTGTCATCACAGCTTCAGGAGCTGCTGGGAAAGCAGTTCATCCGACCTAGCAGTTCTCCATGGGGAGCACCGATCCTCTTCGTCAGGAAGAAGGACGGCTCGCACCGGATGTGCATTGCTTATAGGGAGCTGAACAGGTTGACGGTAAAGAACCGTTATCCTCTCCCTAGGATAGATGATCTCTTTGATCAGTTGCAGGGGGCATCTTGGTTCTCCAAGATAGATTTGAGGTCGGGATATCATCAGGTCCGTGTCAGAGAGGAGGACGTGGAGAAGACCGCGTTTCGGACTCGTTATGGACATTACGAGTTCGTGGTGATGTCATTTGGGCTCACCAACGCACCAGCAGTATTTATGGACCTGATGAATCAGTTCTGCAGACCGATGCTCGATCGTTCGGTCATTGTATTCATAGATGATATCTTGGTGTATTCCAAGACCCTAGAGCAGCATGAGGAGCATCTACGGGAGTTAGTGGGAGTCTTGAGGCGAGAACGGCTTTATGCCAAGTTCTCGAAGTGCGAGTTTTGGTTACGAGAGGTCCAGTTCTTGGGGCATATCGTTAACCAGGAGGGGATTTTGGTCGATCCGGCCAAAATCGAGGCGGTCATGCAGTGGGAGGTTCCAAAATCTCCCTCAGAAATCAGGAGCTTTTTGGGATTAGCAGGGTACTACCGGAGATTCATTCAGGATTTCTCCAAGATTGCAGTACCCCTCACTCGTCTGAAGAGGAAGGGGGTGGAATTCCGGTGGGGCCCTGAGCAGCAGAGGGCGTTTGAGACCCTTCGACAGCGGTTATGCGAGGCCCCAGTCTTGACACTTCCGGAGGGAGTTGAGGATTTTGTGGTGTTCTGTGATGCATCCATCACAGGTTTGGGGGAGGTCCTCATGCAGAGAGGACGAGTGATAGCCTATGCATCGCGGCAGCTGAAGCCGCATGAGACGAGATACCCTACGCACGATTTGGAGCTAGGAGCAGTAGTGTTCCCTCTCAATATATGGATACATTACCTTTATGGGGTCTGTTGTACCATTTACACGGATCACAAGAGCTTGAGACATATCATGGATCAGGCGAACCTGAATATGAGGCAGCGCAGGTGGCTGGATGTAGTCAAGGACTACGATTGCGAGATCCTTTACCACCCCGGTAAAGCGAATGTGGTGGCGGACGCTCTGAGTCGCACGGCAGCTGGGACTTCCACCCTAGCGATATATATGAGGATAGCAGTGGATTCCCCGCTTGTGAGTTTGATCAGAGATGCTCAGGTCGAGGGCATGCGGCCAGAGAATTGGAAGTTGGAAAGGATCAAGGGCGAAAGCGCTCGGTTTGTTCAGGATGGCTGGGGGTTATTAACCCGATGTGGTCAAGTTTGGGTTCCGATGACTGGTGGAGTCAGACAGACAGTGATGGAGGAGGCTCATAAGTCTCATTTTTCCATACACCCGGGGGCCACCAAGATGTACCGAGACCTGAGTTTGAGTTACCGGTGGCCATGTATGAAGCGAGAAATCGCTTGGTATGTTGAGAGGTGCTTGACCTGTAGCATGGTCAAGGCCGAGAATCAGAGGCCGCATGGTAAGTTGCAGCCTCTAGAGATTCCCATGTGGAAATGGGAACAGATCACGATGGATTTCATTACCAAGTTGCCGAGGACGGCGAAGGGATTTGATGCCATATGGGTCATCGTAGATCGATTGACCAAGAGTGCCCATTTCTTGGCTATTCGGGAGAGTTCGTCGGCCGAGAAGTTGGCCAACATGTATGTTCGCGAGGTCGTATCTCGCCATGGGGTTCCCATCTCCATTGTCTCTGACCGAGATGTTAGGTTTACCTCCCGTTTCTGGCAGAAGTTCCATGAGGAACTGGGCACGCGGTTGCACTTTAGCACAACATTCCATCCGCAGACTGACGGTCAGAGCGAGCGGACCATTCAGAACCTCGAGGATATGCTGAGGGCGTGTGTCATTGACTTCGGTGGGAGTTGGGATTCCCACCTACCGCTTGCAGAGTTCGCCTACAACAACAGCTACCATTCCAGCATTGGCGCCCCGCCTTTTGAGTTATTGTATGGGCGAAGATGTCGCACCCCGGTTTGTTGGGGTGAGGTTAGACACCGAGTGATGGGACAGACGGAGGTAGTTCTGCAGACTACCGAAAAGATTCGGCAAATTAGGCAGCAATTGCAGACCGCTCAGAGTCGGCAGAAGAGCTATGCCGATAGGCGCCGATCTGAGTTAGAATTCCAGGTGGGTGATATGGTACTTCTGAAGGTCTCACCCTGGAAGGGTGTGATCCGCTTCAGAAAGAGGGGGAAATTGGGTCCCCGTTACATTGGGCCGTTCAAGATCATTGCTAGGATTGGCAAGGTGGCTTACAGGCTAGAGCTACCAGAGGAGCTTAGCCGGATTCACAGCACATTCCATGTTTCGCAGCTGCGAAAGTGCATTATGGACCAGGAGGCAGTAGTATCGTTGGATGATATTCAGGTCGACGAGCGCCTGAATTACGATGAGAGGCATGTGGCCATTTTGGAAAGGAAGAAGAAAATTTTGCGGAACAAGGAGATACCTTTGGTGAAGGTGCAGTGGGAACATCGGAGGGGATCCAAGTGGACATGGGAGCCGGAGGCGGAGATACGAGAGAATTACCCGACGTTGTTTACCTCAGCAGACTTCGAGGGCGAAGTCTAGTTCAAGTGGGGGAGAATTGTAACGCCCTGATTCTCAGGTATTGATTTATGTATGAATCCTTCTTGGTCTTTGGGTCTACTCGACGAGTTGGTCGCCCTACTCGTCGAGTAGTAGCGGGATGTTCCACGCGTTTTAGTGACCTACTCGCCGAGTCCAAGAAGGGACTCGACGAGCAGGAGCTGGCAGATGAAACCCTAAATTTTGGGGCATTTCACCATATTTAAAGGATCATTGGCCTCCCCCATCCTCCCCTTTACTGCGTCTTGTCCCTCTTTAACCCTAAGTCGTGTGTGTGTGTGTTCTTTTGGAGAGTTTAAGCTTGGAGGAAGGATTTTGGTGAAGGAAACACTTGGGGAAACAAGCTAGTTGAAGCAAGAGCTCGTGGGATTCAAGATCTGCATTTGTAAGCACTCTCTTGAAGGTACTAGACCATTCTCCTTGGCTCATTTTCACCTAAACCCTCTTTTGCATGAGTTTTAAGAAAGGTTTCTTGTGCTTAAGCCAAGATCTGAAGTTGTAACTTCAGATTTGGACTCCCCTTGGCCTCTATATTCATAAAGTCATCAGCTTTGCCTAGTATAAGCCTTCCCTCAAGTGCGTAACTTCATTGCAAGCTTAGTTTTGTCATTTTAGGGTCTTAAAAGCCTTGCATGCACGTAAAGTTTGTAACTTTACGTGATAAGCATGCCCAAGGAAGTTGGATCTGCAATTTGGAGCCTTGGCATGGCTTAAAAAGTGTCTGTATGGTTACAGGACAGAAGGGACTCGGCGAGTCGCATGGTCGACTCGGCGAGTCATATGAAGATGGGAATGGACCCGACGAGTTGGATGAACAACTCGGTGAGTCCGATGAAGATCGTCGTAGACTCGATGAGTTGGATGAACAACTCGGCGAGTCAGTTAAGGTTTCCCAATTAATGGATGCGTGTAGACTTGTCGAGTTGCAAGAAGGAAAACCCGACGAGTAGCCGTGGAGCTTCGACCACGAGCCTTAGGAACTCGACGAGTCATTCTGGTGACTCGGCGAGCGGACAAGTATCGCAAGAAACTCGACGAGTAGCTGAGGGTACTCGACGAGTTGAGGTCAACATGGACTGTTGACCTTGACAATTGACTTTGACTTTGACCAAGGGTTGACCAGTTGACTTCTGGGGTAGTCAGGAATTTATAAACCTTATGATGTGTTGGGTATAGGTGGTGGGGTTCATGGCGGTGATTCGAGGGTTGAGCTTTCTATTTCCAGTCGGCAGTCGCAAGGTGAGTTACCTCACTATACTAAGGGGTCTAAGGCACCAAGGTCGGCCCATTGAATATGTTATCCTAGCAGTGTTAGTAT
Organism: Lactuca virosa; assembly: GCF_052849685.1. Lineage (NCBI taxonomy): Eukaryota > Viridiplantae > Streptophyta > Magnoliopsida > Asterales > Asteraceae > Lactuca > Lactuca virosa. Next base: position 122,615,139 of record NC_136426.1, read on the forward strand.
ATTGAGTATAAAGTTAATGTTGCATGCTAGTGGTTATGCCAGTTAGGTAGATCTGTAGGACTACCTGTGTTGTTATATGATTATCTGCATGCTCAGTCGTTATGCAAGTTAGGTAGATCTGTAGGACTACCTGTGTTGTTATATGATTATCTGCATGCTCAGTGGTTATGTTATATGTTGATATGTTATGTGGGATGGGTTGAGGTGATACTGTTGCGTGCGGTAACCAACAAACCCGGGAGCATTCCAGTTACGGGCTAAGGGAGACTCGTACTGTGGGCTCGATGACAATCCAGATGTGAGTTGTGGGCCAGTAAGGCAATCCAGACTCACACTGTGGGCTCAGGGGTGATCCAGTCTGCAAAGTTGTGGACCCAGTACATGTTGTTGCTTATTTAAGTGTTATGTGCAGTGTATCGGTATTTTGGGGGAGCTCACTAAGCTTTTGGGCTTACAGTTTCAGTTTATTGTTTCAGGTACATCAGGGAATCGCGGCAAGGCGAAGGCATGATCGTACAGCTCCTCCTGTTCTGTTTATGGTTCTGGGGAAAAAACTCTGATATAAACTATTTTAGAGAACGAATTTGTAATCATTAATGGATCTTTAATGTTTTGAAAAGTTTAAATTCGGTCTTATTTTTTTATGGGTGTTACACCCTCGAGGAGACTCTGATTATAACTACAGGACTTACGATGTACACTAGGTAGGTACGAGTGAAGGAGTGTCTCACAAGAGCCTTAATAGAATTTACTCAATTATTAAATTCCGTTATTTAACGTTATAAATAATGTTACAAGTGTATACTTACGATTGTCGTTTATGACACGCAACTTTCGTGTCCTGAAATAAGTTTAGTTCACCAATTTGGTAGATTTATTTATAAAATTCTTTTTATAAATATCTAAGGTTGGAACTAATATAAAATAGCCCATTTTTACCATAAATGTCAAAAATAGCCCATTTTTACCATAAGTGTCAAAAATAGCCCATTTTTACCATAAATGTCAAAAATAGCCCATTTTTACCATAAGTGTCAAAAATAGCCCATTTTTACCATAAGTGTCAAAAATAGCCCATTTTTACCATGAGTGTCAAAAATAGTCCATTTTACAAGTTTTAGTGGTACAATTTTTATATATCCAAAATGTTACCATTTTTAGTGTAACTTCTCATATTTTGCCAACTTTCAAACTTTTTGTATCCAAATATGTGTTAACATTTTCCTTGACTTTATGGTGATTTTATCACACATCAAAGATAACCTTTCAAGCATAACAACAAAACATATAAGCTACACAAGATAAATTTGTTTTCCAACAACTTGAGACTTGTACAAAATCTCGAGTTTATGGACCTTTAGCATGAGAACACAACATTTCACACACATAACATATAACACATACACATGCAAGAAAATATCCAAGGATTTACACAAGACTTTGACTTGTATCCTCCCCCAAAGAAAGAAAAACTCGAATACAGGGGGTATGAAGCTCACCTTGGAGCTTTTCGAAGAGTAGAGGAAGATGGAGAAGGTTTTCGGTTCTAGCTTGCTTTCTTGAAGGAACTTTTGAAGTCAAGGTGGTTCTAGGAAGCATGGACACGAAAATGGAGTGTAAGAAGCATTTTTAGTGTAACTTGGAACAAAACTAAGGAGTTTGTCAAAAACTTACCAAGTTTGTGGAGTTTGGATAAAGTCTTCTTTGAATACACACACACTCACATGAAAATTATAGAGAGAAAGGATGTGAAGATGTTGATTGTAGAGAGGAAATGAGATAGAGTGAAAGTTGGAAATGAAAATGAAGAGGGTATGGTGTTGGTGTTCGGCTGATTATGAGGGAGAGAGAAGAGAGATTAGGGCATAGATACATGTTGGTCAATAATCTCATGCATGGAAGTATGATATGCAATTAGCATGGTTATTTGTTGTACATTATTGAGGTGGCAACCTCTCCCCCTTTTTTTTTTAATTCTTTTCTTCTTTTTTTTTACCCAAAAACCGATCGGCTAAGGAGGAAAGGGAAATGGGCTTCGGATTTTCAAGTGTGACCGAGAACACATTGGTCCCAATAAGGACTTCGGTTTGTGGAGAGAGTGTGTGGAGGGTTTTTGGGCTTGATTTAAGCCCAAGGAAGATTTCGGTCCAAAATGAGGCCCAAAAGGAATGGAAGTAGCCCAATAGAAATTTTCGACCCATTAAGGCCCATATCCGGTTTTTCGGCCCAAAGAGATTAAATGGAAGAGTTTTCGGCCCAATAGGAGGCACAATATTGATTTTCGGTTCGATGAGCCCAAAATAATGATTTTCGGCCCAACAATGGCCTAAATATGGGTTCTCGGCCCATATAAAGGTCTACTAGGGCTTTTGGCCCAAAAAAGGCCCAATAGCGGTTTTCGGCCTTGGAAGGCCCATTAGAGAATTTTCTGGCCCAAAATAATACCTAATAGAGGTATTTGGCCCATTAGCGTCTAAGAATAAATTCTTGCAGCCCAATAAGGGTCTTACGGCCCAAAACGATTGTTAAATACCAGTTTTCGGCCCATTAGGGCCAAAAAGTGAGTTTTCGGCCCAAAAGGACCAAGTTGAGAGGTTATCAGCCCATTAGGGCCCAATAGGAAAGTCTTGGCCCAAATAGGGGCTAGGGCCGAGAAAGCTTGGGCTAAGCCCCAAAATGATGAATTTTGGCTCATTGAGTCGAGTTTTGGGTTTACACAAAGTGGTTTCGCCTTGAATTGCAATTTTTGGATGAACAACTTAAATAACATTTAAGTTTGATTTATACTAAACGTAGGGTTACAAGGTTACACGAAGAAGTTATCTTGTACAAAGATAGAAATCATAACCCTAATCTGCTAGTTGGACACCATTCAGGGATGGAGGCAGCTTCATCATAAGAAGATGGTTCTATGATCTTAGACATGTTGTGAAAAGATTGTTGACTCTGTTCAGATAAAGAACCGAAACACACATGTTTTGGCTGATGAGTGTGTGTGATAGTGTGTATACATGATGCAAAGTGAGGACAAAAATCATCTGAATTTGTAACAAATGCATTGTTACAAATGTAGTCCTTTAAATGGGCAGGGGTAATAGGAACACGTTCAGATCTTCTAGGAACAAAGTTGTTGGTTAAAGTTTGAACTGGTAAAGGAGAAGAGGATGGATTAGATGATGAACTGATACTATCTTCAGAATGAGATAGACTTGGTTGTGGTGAAAACACAGGGGGTAGAATGGTCATTGCGAAGTTGAAAAGGGAAAATATCTTCATAAAATACTACATCCCTAGAAATAACAATCTTCTTGGTTTCCAAATCATACAATTTGTAAGCTTTCTTTCCATATGGATAACCAATAAAAATACAAGGTATTGATCTTGGTTGTAGTTTATCCCTGTTATGCTGTAAAGTGCTAGCATAACATAAACATCCAAATGTTCTCAAATGATCATAAGAAGGTTGAGTATCATAGAGAAGTGAGAATGGAGATTTACCATGAAGGATTTTCGAAGGGAATCTGTTTATAAGAAAACTAGCAGTTAAAACGCAATCTCCCCAAAATCTGAGGGGTAATTTGGACTGAAAAAGAAGAGCTCTAGAAGTCTCTAACAAGTGTTTGTGTTTTCTTTCAACCACTCCATTCTGTTGAGGGGTATATCTACAACTTGTTTGATGAATGTGTTGGATTAGTGTCTAAGTTCGTAACTATATTTGGTATGTACTTGACCTGGTTGTGCATGGTCCTTTTGGGTTGCCTTCACCAAAGCAATTAGACAGGATGATTTATGGAGAGAGAGAGGTTATTATGGTTTATTGATATATTATATGAATAATATATTCAAAGAGAAATCATATAGTTTAATTAATATTGGTCAAGAATTAATTAAGAATTAATTATGTGGCTAAAAGAGATTAATTAAATAAGGGGGACTGAAACTGTCAATTATAAGATAATTGATTTTAGGCTGTGAATTCTTATGGAAATAAGGGGGACGAAATTTAGAGTGGAAGCCCACTTTATTTTCGTCCAAGGGGCTTATTCCAGAAGATTATTGGAGCTGCTTAGGGCATAAGTCATCCAGTTAGGGTTTTGACTGAAACCCTAGCTGCCCAGCTATTTAAGGGACCCCAGGGCTACAGTTTTCGGCTACCAGAAGAAACCCTAGAGTTACTATAGCCGAAATTGTGCCTCCTCCTCCTCTATTCTCAATCATCTTCTTGCCTTGGTGTTTGTAAGCCACTAGAGGTATTACACTTGTGATACTAAGCTTTTGAAGATCGAAGATTCTTGCAACTATTGAAAGGTATCATCTAAACTTGTTATATTATAGATCTTAATTTTAATAGTATGCTAGATTAGGGTTTCAAGCGTTGGATAAATTTTCATGTACAATAGAGAAACCTAGATCCAAAGCTTTAGGGTTTTGCATGTGCACATAGGATATTCTTTTGCTCAAAACCCATCAGTGGTATCAGAGCCTTGCTTGGTTTCTATTGTATTTGATGCACGGTGTAGTTATTCTTTGCTTAAATTTGATTTTTTGGCCTTCTGCCAGGCTGACTCGTCGATTCCCAAAGAGGACTCGCCGAGTCGGATGAACTCGACGAGTCCAGTAAGGGACTCGACGAGTCGGACAGTCAGACAGAGGGAATTTCGGGATTTTGCTTATTTTGACTTGGGATAATTACCATAAGTGTTTCTAATTAATAAAATCTGAATTTTATTGATTCTATATGATTATCTTTGTCAAAATAAAAGATTTTGGTCATTTAATTAGATAATTATTACCTTATTTGATAAATATTAATTATTTGAATTATTTGATCAATTATCTTGCGTGCAATTGGACTAAGTCAAAATTAGATAATCACCAAATTAATTGTTTAATTGTTTATTTGAATTTTGATCTAGATAGTTTTGAAATGTTTCAAAACTTGCCCTCAAGTTTTGGAATTAAAATTTTTTGATTAAAAGTTTAATTTTGAAATAATTAAATTCCAAACCCTAGAATTTTACAACTTTAAAATTCACCCCTATACTATTATAATATTATAAGAATAATTATTATATATGTATAAGATAAATGCTAGTCTTACCGTTAGCAAGCCTCATTCACGAAGTCGATCTATAAGGGGGGTATAAGGTTATGGCCTATAAAATGGTCGTTTAATGGGTGTCCACTCTCACCCACCCCTTCCTTGATTGGTGGAGGGTCGTTAGTCGAACGGGTAGGATAGGGCAACCTAATTTCTCATTAAAAGTATAATGATTAATAAAGCAACTAAATGTTTTTTTATAAAATTCCCAATCTTAGTTACTTTAGGAAAAATGTGAATTTGATGCTATTCCATGGAATTACACTTTGTACCCTTGCTAAGACGTTAGTGGAGCGTGTGTGGTTAACCGGCACACTAATTTGGCTCTAAGCAAAGGTGGCAAAGGATGACTCGTTGTTTGTCATAGATCAATGGAGCGTGTGTGGCTAACCGGCACACTGATTAGGTGATTGTAACATCGAGGGCACCAAGTACATTTGCATGGTTATTCACACCTTGTTTGTGATCCTCGGTATCCCAATCACAAACTTGAAGGGCATATCAAGATTTAAACATGCCATTGAAAAGTTCAATGAATCTCAAAAGATCTTGGAGTTTTAATACATTTAAAACTTAATTACTTTTGTTTTTCATGGTGGAAATTAGTGAGTCGTCATTCACTTACCTTCAATTTATTTGCAATTTAAATTACGGCATCCCACTTTTAAGTTGTAAATAATGTTGTTGGATCCTAGCCCTAATTTCTCATTTGGGTATTTAATTGGGGATTCTTATCTAATTAAAACTTTGTCTATTTTCCTTTTCAAATGTCGAACTCGAACAATGCTCAAGGCTCGAACTCTTCCAGCTCGTTCTCACTCATGAATTTGTGTAGGAGGGTAATCTTCGACGGAAACAATTTTAATGATTGGATCCGCAACATACGAATGGTTACCCGCTACGAGGACAAGGAGTATGACCTCGATAAGGAACTGAAGGAAGTTAATCTCGAAACTGCTACTCCCGAGGAGATTGCTGCTTATGAGGCACACGAGCGAGATGCTATGAAAGTCCATTGCATCATTCTCGCTACCATGACCGCAGAACTCCAAAATTACTACAAGGACTTCTACACATACGAGATGCATCAAGATTTGATGGATAGGTACCATCAAAGTGCGAGGCGGGAGAGGTACGAGATCATCACTTCGATGATCACGAACAAGATGAAAGACGGAGAGTCTATCACTGCTCATCTCCAGAAGATGCAAAGATATGTTGACCACCTGCAGAAGTTAAATGTGGTATTCAATGAGGAGCTGGCGATTGACATAATTCTTCACTCCTTACCTCCTTGCTACAACCAGTTCCGCATGACCTACCACATGAACAAAGAGGATGTCACGTTGAGCAAGCTTCAAGGGTTGTTGAGGACTGCTGAGAGCAACCTCAAGGATAAATCTGTTGCATCAACTCCTACTGCTACCCCCGTCTTGGCTATTGGGCAGGGGAAGGGTAAGAAGAAGAAGGCTCCTTCCAAGAGCCACCATAGGGGAAAGTCCCATGATGGCTCCTCTTCTAGTGGAACCAAGGTTGGTCCCGCTGCACCCACCTCCAACCCGAAGGATGCAGAGTGCTACTACTGCCATGAGAAGGGGCATTGGAAACGAAGCTGCCCGAAGTACTTGTAAGATATCAAGGATGGGAAGATCAAGCCGTCCTTCGCAGGTATTTACACTATTCAATCTAACAACTCATCGCATGCTATTTCTTGGGTACTTGATACAGGATGTGGTTTTCACATTTGTTCTGATTTGCAGGGCCTAAGAAGAAATAGGGATGTGGAGCATGGGAAGATAAACTTGATCATGGGGAACAGAAGATCGTCGCCTGTCACCAAGATTGGAGTTTACTCTTTAGTGCTTAGTAGTGGGTTAGGACTAGAGTTGAATAATTATTGCTATTCGCCAGATATGGCAAGAAACATCATTTCTTTTCATGGTTTATATAAACAAGGATTTAGATTTTCGTTTGATAATGAAAAAGGTTCTATTAATGCTTTTCTTAATGATGTTTTCTATTTTGAAGCATTGACTTGTAATGGAATATATGAAACTGTGATGGTTGTAGGCAATTTAGGAAATGATGTGTTGTGTATCGATTCTTCCAATAGTTTGAACAAAGCATGCTTGTGCGAGTCTTGTTTACTTGGAAAGATGACCAAGTCACCCTTCACTGGTACTTATGAAAGGGGTGAGGGTTTATTGGATCTCATACATACCGATGTGTGTGGGCCCTTTAGATCCACCACAAGGGATGTGAGTCGCTTCTATGTGACTTTCACCGATGATTATAGTAGATATGGGTATATCTACTTAATCAAGCACAAGTCAGAAACCTTTGAAAAGTTCAAAGAGTTTAAGCAAGAAGTGGAGAATCAATTGGGCAGGAAAATCAAGATGCTTCGATCCGATCGAGGTGGAGAGTACCTTAGTCTTGAATTCCATAACTACCTCAAGGAATGCGGGATCGTTTCGCAATTGACGCCACCTAGGACACCGCAGTTGAATGGTGTGGCTGAGAGGCCTAATCGAACCTTGCTCGACATGGTTTGTTCCATGATGAGTCGTGCTTCGCTACCTATGTCATTCTGGGGTATGCCTTAGATACTTCCGCCCATATCCTTAACCTAGTCCCTACAAAGAAGGTTGTCAAAACACCTCACGAGATGTGGACGGGGAAAGCTCCCTCGTTGGCACATATCAAGGTTTGGGGTTGCGAGGATTTCGTAAGACGAGAGACTCACGACAAGCTCGAACCTCTTAGTGAGTGGTGTATTTTCATCGGCTACCTGCAGAAGTCCTTTGGATATCTCTTCTATAGACCGAGTGACAATGTTGTCTTCGTTGCGAGGAGAGGGGTTTTCCAAGAGTGAGAACTCATAAGCCAAGGGGACAGTGGGAGGCAAATCGATCTTGAAGAGCTTCAAGAGTCGAACGATGAAGGAACCTCTAACACTGGCACTCAACTTGAGGAGGAAATTCTTGTTGAACCGATTGACGAGTCATTACCTCTTAGACGTTCCGAAAGGGTTAGTGTTTCACCCCAGTTTTATGGTTTCCATATTACTACTGAAGGGGATACGTTTACTAGTGATAGTACACTAGTAAATTTGGACGAACCTAACAGCTATAAGGAAGCCATGGCAGGCCCGGAGTCTGCGAAATGGAAAGAGGCTATGGACAGCAAGATTCAGTCCATGTATGACAACCAAGTTTGGAATTTGGTTGACAATGTGTCAGGTCGTAAGACGGTCGGGTGCAAGTGGACCTTCAAGAAGAAGACCGACATGGATGGGAAAGTACACACTTATAAGGCGCGATTGGTTGCGAAGGGATTTACTTAAACTCCCGGAGTTGACTGTGATGAGACCTTCTTCCCGGTTGCGAAGATAAAGTCTATTAGGGTGATGCTAGAAATTGCTGCATTTCATGACTATGAAATATGGCAAATGGATGTAAAAAACGCTTTCCTTAATGGGAAGTTGGCTGAGGATGTTTACATGAGTCAGCCAGAGGGTTTTGTCGATGCGAAGCATCCCAATAGAGTGTGTAAGCTTGAGAAATCCATTTATGGATTGAAACAAGCATCTCGCAGATGGAATCTTTGTTTCGACGAGAAAGTCAAAGAGTTTGGCTTCCTGCGAAGCGAGGATGAGTCATGTGTATATGTCAAAGCCAGTGGGAGTATAGTTAGCTTCCTCGTATTGTATGTCGATGACATACTACTCATAGGAACCGACATCCCGACCCTGCAGGAGGTTAAGTCCTGTCTTAGGAAGTGTTTCGCTATGAAGGACCTCGGAGAGGCTGGCTATATTTTGCGAATAAGGATAGTGAGAAACAGGAGTAAAAGACTAATAGGACTTAGTCAGAATACTTATTTGGATAAGGTACTAAAGCGTTTTAGTATGGAGAATTCCAAGAAAGGGGAGTTACCGATCCAAAGAAATACCAAGTTGAGTAAGACTCAAAGTCCGAGTACCGAGGCCGAGATAGCAGAAATGAGTCGAGTACCTTACGCTTCCGCAGTTGGCTCGATCATGTATGCTATAACTTGTACTCGCCCTGATGTGGCCTTCGCTTTGAGCATGGTCAGCAGATATCAAGGGAACCCTGGTAGAGCACATTGGAGCGCAGTCAAGAACATTCTTAAGTACCTTCGGAGGACCAAGGAATGGTTTCTAGTCCTCGGTGGGAGTGATGACTTAAGGGTACGAGGGTATAGTGACGCCAGTTTTCAGACAGACCACGATAATTATCGATCTCAGTCGGGCTGGGTCTTTACCCTAAATGGAGGAGCAATAACTTGGAAAAGTTCCAAGCAGGAGACTATAGCTGGTTCAACATGTGAATCAGATTACATTGCAGCGAGCGAAGCATCAAAGGAGGCTATATGGTTGAAAAACTTCATCGGAGACCTTGGAGTTGTTCCAGCCTTAAAGGAGCTTATGGAAATTTTCTGTGATAACGAAGGTGCGGTTGCCTTGACCAAGGAACCTCGGGATCATGGCAGATCCCGACATATCGACAGGAAATATCACTTTATTAGACATCGGGTGGAAGAGGGACTCCTCATAGTGAAGAGGGTATCGTCAGAAGATAACCCAGTAGATCCCCTTACGAAGGGACTGAGTAGGGTTAAGCACTTGCAGCACGCTAGGAGCATTGGGCTGAAGGACGATATTAGTTTAGATTAGATAGTTTCGAAACGTGTAATAGATAAATTGTAATTAACATTTGATGATTAAATAAAGGAGTATTATTTATGAGTAAAGTTACTGTCTTATGTTAATTGTTTACCTGTTGTTTCATTTTGCATGTCTTGACTTCCTGAATAATAAGATTATTCGAACAGTCCACAGTTGCTTATACTTTGGAAGTAGGTATGAAAGAAGCCTGTCATGAATTGGTTTGTAGACTGTCTAAAGTGTATTAGACATAGCAAAAGTTTGTTGCAACATTCATGAGTGTTTATGAATAAGATTTGAGCATTTGATTAAACCCACGCTTGCTGGTATCACTTCATGGAATTTATCACGAGTGATCGCAAGACGATAATATCATATGGTCTTGAAACCTAGATATATGGTTTATTGTTTGCAAGTTGGTTGTGCATTGATAATGCGTAAACGCATTAGTAACTTGATGTTATAAAACGCATTGTTGTGCATGATTCGATGAGTGAATAGTAAATGCATATAAGTCGAAGTTTATCTGTTCCTTTTATCCTAAGAGGGTAAAAGTGATAGCTGGGACCCTCGATGATTTAGTTTGACTTATGTGACGGGCCCGGTCAGGACTGAATTGATGTGTTCAATTAAGTTCTATGTCAGACGAATCAGAGATCGAGAAATAAATTGTTGGACAATAAGTATGACTATGTTCCATGTAATTGTCTGCACGGTATCTAGAACGAAGGACTGTACGATCCCTTATCTACAGGACAGGTTGTTGATAAGATCAGAGTTCGACAACATCTTTGAGAGCTACGATTGCTAATCGGATCTTGAAGTCGTACTTGCATTTATAGTTACTAAACTTATCCAAGTGGGAGACTGTTGGATTAGTGTCTAAGTCTGTAACTATATTTGATATGTACTTGACCCGGTTGTGCATGGTCCTTTTGGGTTGCCTTCACCAAAGCAATTAGACAGGATGATTTATGGAGAGAGAGAGAGAGAGAGGTTATTATGGTTTATTAATATATTATATGAATAATATATTCAAAGAGAAATCATATAGTTTAATTAATATTGGTCAAGAATTAATTAAGAATTAATTATGTGGCTAAAAGAGATTAATTAAATAAGGGGGACTGAAACTGTCAATTATAAGATAATTGATTTTGGGCTGTGAATTCTTATGGAAATAAGGGGGACGAAATTTAGAGTGGAAGCCCCCTTTAATTTGGTCCAATGGGCTTATTCCAGAAGATTATTGGAGCTACTTAGGGCCTAAGTCATCCAGTTAGGGTTTTGACTGAAACCCTAGCTGCCCAGCTATTTAAGGGACCCCAGGGCTACAGTTTTCGGCTACCAGAAGAAACCCTAGAGTTACTATAGCCGAAATTGTGCCTCCTCCTCCTCTCTTCTCAATTATCTTCTTGTCTTGGTGTTTGTAAGCCATTAGAGGTATTACACTTGTGATACTAAGCTTTTGAAGATCGAAGATTCTTGCAACTATTGAAAGGTATCATCTAAACTTGTTATATTATAGATCTTAATTTTAATAGTATGATAGATTAGGGTTTCAAGTTTTGGATAAATTTGCATGTACAATAAAGAAACCTAGATCCAAAGCTTTAGGGTTTTGCATGTGCACATAGGATATTCTTTTGCTCAAAACCCATCAGAATGATACCTTTTTGTTGTAGAAAATAAATCCCTTCATTACTTGACCCCAATTTATAAGCATTGTCTGTTCTTAAGACCTTTAATTTTCTCCCAAATTTGGTCTCAATCATTTCAATAAATCCTTTAATTACCCTAAATGCATTGCTCTTTGTACTAAGTAAATGAGTCCATGTAGCTCTTGAGTAATCATCCACAATGGTCAAAAAGTATGAATGATTACCATAAGTTTTAGTGTGATAGGGGCCCCATGTATCAACATGAATCATTTAAAAAATTGTTGAAGTATGAATAGAACGAATGGAAAATGGGAGTTTGTGTTGTCTAGCTTTAGAACAAACTTCACAAGAATCACAAGAAGTGTCAATGAAATGTGATTTATTAAGCAAATTAAGAGTTTTTAACTTGTACATAGGAAGATGTCCAAGTCTTTTATGCCAAACAGATACAGAAATTATTTTAGAAACAGCATTACAAGATGGAAACAAAACAAATGAATGAAATTTTGGTGTTGAAGTAACAAAAAGTACTACTCCTTCATTTATACTGGAAGTTGATTGAAGAAAATAAAACCCAACACGATGTCTACCAAGAACCGGAGGCCTCTTCTGAGAAGGGCCCTATAACAAGAAACAAGAATTTTCTGAAAAAACAACTAAAGATCTTAATTGTTTGCACAATTTGGCTATGGAAAGAAGATTGAATTTGAATAAAGGGAAATAAAGAACATGATGAAGTATAACAGATTCGGCTAAGACAACACTCCCAAACTCATGAGCATCAGTTTGTTGACCATTTGGTAAAGTGATACGATAAGGATTTTTGAGCTTTTGAATATTAATAAGAGCGGATTTATTGAAACACATATGATCACTGGCCCTGAATCTATTATCCATGTCATTGTATTAGTTTCAAGACAATGACATTTAATTGGATAATCAGAAATATCTTGGGAGAATAAAGCATTACCAGCCAAATTTGCAGAGACTTGTGAAGATTCTTGTCCAACATTGTTATCTTTAAGCTTGCTCAATAGAGAGCACAATTGGTGATATTGATCTTCAACCTGCTGATTTATTCACAAAAGCAAGCAACATCATTTTCTATTAAACAAATTGGGAGCGCAACACTCTCCAATTTGAAGGGGGGGGGGGGGGGTATATTAGTTAGTCTTCACAACTATTTGTTAATAACTTCACGTGTTTATCACGTGACTGTTAGTTGGTTAAGCTTCCATATCAAGTTAGTTAGTGATTAACTTGTATTAATATTTTGTTTTACTGGTAAGATGTAATAAGTTAGTAACAGACGAATAATAAAACAGATTCCTTCTCTCTATTTCTTCTTTCTCTCTCTACATTTCACGTTCATGTTCATACCAAAATTAACACATATATCGTTCAAAAATTATATCAAACGTGTTAAATATTTACTGGTTTAGAAGTGTCATACGAATGGTTTCAATTAGAGGTTATAATTTATCAAACCGCCTCATATTGAAAAAACAATTAAAATTAAAGACATTTCATGTTTTAACAACTATGTTTACAAGAAAACAGTTAGGTTTCATAAAAAAAACAAAATATGTTTTAAAGTTGTTGTTAGATAAAAAAAGTTATTTTATAAAAAATAACTTTGCAAAATAAGTCACACTTTGAAGATTGTCGTTGAAAAACTTGAAAGCATGATCAATGGAGGAATTTACTATCATGGAATCAGTTCTATAAGATTTGTTTTTGAAAAATGAAACTTACATCATATGTAACTCCTAATATAAAAACTAAAAAGATGGTATCACAGCACCCACCGGCATTCTCCATGTCATTTACAAATAACCTTTATGAGCATGCATTTTCTTTGTATCTTTCCTAGAACATTATTTCTTGTTACAACCTCTATAAATTCTCTTTACTCGTTTTCTCTTTCTCTCAAATCATCTATAAAGAAATTGATATCTTATGATCCTTTCCCACATTGAATTTCATCTCACTCGTTTTCGATACTAAGTTATGCCCAAATTTTCATATTTCTTCTACAATATGAAATCCTTAACGTTATTGAATATGCTATTTGTTGTGCTTTTGGTTTTGTTTTTTGATTGTGTTGTTAGCAGGGAATGTACCAACATTCCAACGGAGCTCTCATCACATACCTTTCGTTACCAATTATTGAATTCGGATAACATGACTTGGAAGGAGGAGATGTTATCTCATAACCATTTGACTCCAACCGATGATCATGTTTGGGCCAATCTGCTTCCTAGAAAACCATTGAAACAAGCAGATGAAGTTGCTTGGATGATGATGTACAAACATATGAAAAATCTAGTGTCTGGAAACTTCTTAAAGGAAGTTCCCATGGGTGATGTGAGATTGGACCCTCGTTCGATTCATGGTCAAGCTCAACAAACCAATTTGAAATACTTGATGATGTTAGAAGTTGATAGTTTGGTTTGGAGCTTTAGGAAGACAGCCAATTTGCCAACTCTGGGTGTCCCCTACGGAGGATGGGAGTCTTCGGATCAAGAGCTTCGTGGTCATTTTGTAGGTCAGTGTACTTCGATCCTCGGTGTTATTTGATTCATATGGTCTACGTTTATGTCTATTTATGATATACAGTTTAATGTTATTTTGTTTATTTGTTATGAAGCCTATTCTTTCTATGCAACCCTATTTCTCTATAATATATAAGTTCTATTTTTTTTACCAAACATTCACATTTATGCGTGCATGATTTATAGAAAGCTTAAAGCTAGCCTTCTCTTGTTGGAGTTTTAGGCTCCTTTCCTCCAACTAGAAATATTGGCAAAACTAAAAGTTATGTAAAAAGGCGGATAAAATGTACAATTGGGTTATGTTCTTATTTTAGGGGACCAAAGACTATTAAATGTTTTTGAACAAGTTGATTAATTATTAAAATAAATTGGATGTGACCGCAACACCTAACCACTCCCTAACTTCGTCACATGATACAAGGCACTAGCCTACTGTGGCCACTTGGCCCCATGAGGTACCATATCCTAACAAAGAAAAAAATTACATGAAATGTGAAAGGATAACGTGTTGGAGATTGTATTTGTATAATCTTTTTGTTGGTAAAACAAATCTATTTATTCATGGGCTTTGTGGTTTGTTTTAAGGAATATCATTCAGTTAGATGCAAATTTTGGTTAGAATTTTTTGGTACGTCCTTTATGAAACTACACAAGTAATCTATATACAACAAAATCAATACATGGTTCCATATATATATATATATATATATATATATATATATATATATATATATATATATATATATATATATATATATATATATATATATATATATCATTTTGCAACTTACATAAATTATAAAAAACATTCGTATTATTTACCTTTTAATAAATATATAATCTATTTTTTTAAAACATTCGTATTAATTACCTTTTAATAAATATATAATCTATTTTTTTCATTACGGTAATATTAAATAAATAAAATTATATTTATAACACATTTATAAATAAATATGATACATGAACTCGATACATTAAAAATAAACTTTACATTTGTAATTAAGCTTTTATAAAATACGCCTAAAAATTCTTACTTGAAAATTATTACAAACTAGATGTAAAACTCGTATATTATACGGGTTGATTAAAGAAATTAAAATATTAAAATGTAAATAATAAGTATTTTTTAAAATAAAATTTTGAAATAAGAAATGAAACATATTAATTGCAATTTATTATAATATTTATTACATTTGATACTTTACATTTATAAGTATAAGATTATATGACTTTTTAATTTTAAAAATTGAAAAAAAACCATAAGTTGACATGTGGATATTATTTATTTAAAAAATATCACAAAATGACAAGTGTCAAAACTCATTAGAGATTAGTGGCAAAATTATCTTCATTTATTATAGTAGAAGAAAGATTCTATGTTATTAATAGGTCAATTAAATGTCGTAAAGCCTTAAAATAATCTTAAATCATAAAAGTTACGTCGCATCTTATCATCAAAAGGTATACTAATCTAATGCCTAAAACTAGAACCTTTTATCTATCGATCTCTAATCTAATTTATGTTGTTTAGTTTCTTTGGTCAGCCACCATTGAGGGCATCATTTGTTATCTTTTAGTTTAAGCCCAACTGTTATTAATAGAAATCAAGTTGCTAAAAGTTCGCCCCACTCTAATAAAGTAATAAGGATAGATCTGCCATGGATTTAGCACAATTAGGGATGTGATAAAAAAATGGAAACCAAATCACTAAATCGAACCAAATGATGTTGTATTTCATAATATGTATGAAATCCAAAGCGAACAAACTAATAAATAATATTAAAAATTATATGTCGATTAGTTACGAATAATAAATTAAATTATTATTAATTAGTTACTAAATTTCATATATAATTGAGTTTGATCCTTTTTTTGAAACAACTGAAATGAGTTTGATCATTCACGGTTATATTTTATTATAAAATTTATAGAAGGAGATTGACACGTTGTCAAATGAACTAAATACGATACAAAAATTTTAAAAAAAGAAAAACTACTTAGAAAATCGCAGATCTTGATTGGTAAGTGCATGGAATGACTCATATTCTTAAAGGTTTTATGCACTTCAATGGTTGTAAGTTGCAACATAGAACCCCGAGATTTAATGTAGTTATCATGTGTTCCAATAGCAATAGAAGAACCAATAAACTCAAAGCAAATACTCAGAAAAAAAAAACAAACAAACAACCAGAACTTTAATTAAAATTCAAGACATAAAATAAAAAACAACTTACAAGATTGCAGATCTTTAATTGGTAACTTCACAAAATGACTCGTATTCTTTTACGCACTCTAGTGGATGTAAGCTACAACATAGAACCCCAATGTTTAATGTAGTTATCATCTGTTCAACGTAGAACCACATCATTTAATGTAGTTATCATCCATTCCAACAATGGAAGAACCAATAAACTCAAAACGAATACTCAAAAATTGCCCATTTCACGAACCTCGCATACTCGGCCCGACTAAACACACATGTGGACTTGGCTCATCCATTATACTTCGCTAAAACCTTTGTAGGATTAGGGTAATGCAAGTCTTATAAACCCACAAAAGTTTATTCTTCTCACCAATATGGTACAAAGGAAATTGATAACCTGCAATTTACTCCTTATAAATTTCCAACAAAGGATCACAAGAGGGTTAGATATGCGAAAAATTATGTAATCACGTATGTGCAATAATCTTCGATAAGAAAACGATTTTATTTAAAGTTGTGATGTCATAATAGTTTACAAGAATCTTGTGTCTTGTGATTATGGATCCTAACCCACATGCTAAAGGACAAGTACTCTAACCCAGATACCTAACTAGCATTATATACAATATAATATTGTTTACAAGATGATATATATATATATATATATATATATATATATATATATATATATATATATATATATATATATATATATATATATATATATATATATTCAGGTTTTTCAAAACAGCCACTTTAATTATATTCCATATTTAGAAAATGATATCATAGAGAAGTCACTTTCTAAAATTAAATGTTAGAAGAACATTATTTAAAGTAATTATAAAAAATAATATAAAATAAATCCCAACAATTCATTTAATTCAAGATCAATTCGAATGTGTATCCAATCAGAGCACTGTAAAAGCGGCTTTTTCTGAGCAGTCAGTGGGTATTTCCTAACAAACCAAACAAAAAGGCGGGGAGCAAGAACGCAAGAACACGAGAAATTTATCAGGCCAACCCTAAAACTGTTTGCCTTTTTACGGATCCCAAATTCCTAATTTTAAATTCAAATCCGAAAACCCATTTGTCTCCATCTCTCTATCTGTCACTCACACTTAATTTGATAATGTTAACACTCAGTTTCACACACTTTGATGATCAATCCTCCATAGATAACGACACCTAATCCGTGAGTTCTTTCTGTCTTGTAGTTACTTTCAATCTTCTTGGGGAATTTCCCTTTTTTCTTATCTTACACGACATTATTTCCCTTTATCATTACTTTTACTTCCCACAAAGTAATCAAGCTTCTGTAAATTCTTGTGTATCTCGTTTTTCTACTTCAATCATTACTATTTTCACAACTGTATTCCATTTCGCTTTCGCTTTCGTTTTCGATTGTCTATGTATGATTCGGTTGTTGATGCTTATTCACTCATTGTTAGAATTTCCATTAACAGTTATTGCCTTTCACGAGACTTAATCGCCTGTCCCATTCGTTATTGATTGTCTTTTAAGTAGTTACAGGTTAGGTATTTCAATTGAATTCGATATATGGGGTCTTCCGATTTCTGATGATAACTTATCGCATCTGCTGATATTTCTTCAACAAAATGAAATCATTCACGTTGTTGAAGATGCTATCTGTTTTCTTTTTCGTTTTCGTTTTGTTTTCTGATTCTGTTCTTAGTAAGGAATGTACTAACACTCCAACCGAGCTCTCATCCCATACTTTCCGATACCAATTCCTGAATTCCAAAAACAAAACATGGAAACAAGAAGTGTTATCGTCTCACAATCACAACCATTTAACCCCGACTGATGAATCCGCTTGGGCAAGTTTACTCCCTAGGAAAGTCCTGAAACAGGAAGATGAATTCGCGTGGATGATGACTTATAGACAGATGAAAAATCAAAATCAAGGAGGTAAGAAGTCTGATTTTAATGGGAATTTCTTAAATGAAGTTCCCTTAGGTGATGTCAGACTAGACCCTGATTCAATCCATGGTCAAGCTCAACAAACCAATTTGAAATACTTGTTAATGCTCGATGTCGATAGTCTAGTTTGGAGCTTTAGAAAAAACGCCGATTTACCCACTCCGGGCACCGCCTACGGCGGTTGGGAATCCCCCAATCAAGAACTTCGCGGTCATTTCGTAGGTTGGTATACTTGTATACGTTTAACGTTTCTCCAACCCTTTTTCTGATCCACAACCCGATTCAATTTCTCTAATTTCCTTGTAAAACTATATATTCATGATTACGATGAGCATTTCACTAATTTGATATAATTTTTGAAGGGCATTACATGAGTGCCACAGCTCAAATGTGGGCTAGCACTGGTGATGAAACTCTGAAAAACAAGATGACTGCAGTCGTATCTGCACTCGGTGAATGTCAGGAAAAGATGAACACCGGTTACCTTTCTGCTTTTCCATCTGAGTTTTTTGATCGATTTGAAGCTGTACAACCAGTTTGGGCTCCGTATTACACCATTCACAAGGTAAATCTTCATCAATTTCATCAATTTGATTTATTTTTATCAAGTTTAATTCATAATCTCCTGTAAAAATGGCAGATAATGGCGGGTTTAGTCGATCAGTATGTTTTAGCTGGCAACAATCAAGCTCTAAAAATGGTGACAAAAATGGCGGACTATTTCTACCAACGTGTACAAAATGTGATTTATCAGTATACGATTGAGAGACACTGGCGATCTTTAAATGAAGAAACTGGTGGGATGAATGACGTTATGTACAGACTGTACACCATAACAGTATGTTAAAGAATCATGATGTGTAATTCTATTTTTTATTTTTTTAATATTAATTTAATTTGATGTTAATGGGGTTGTTAATTTGTTATTGTTAGGGAGAGAGCAACCATTTATTGTTGGCTCATCTTTTTGACAAACCCTGCTTTCTTGGACTCTTGGCTATAAAGGTAAATTCAATTTCAATTGTATATATATATATATATATATATATATATATATATATATATATATATATATATATAATATGTTGTTTTAAAGATTTTTATGGATTAATATGGTTAATATTTATTTCTTGTAGGCTGATGATTTATCTGGTTTTCATGCGAATACGCATATTCCAATTGTTATTGGATCACAAATGCGATATGAAGTTACCGGTGATCCTCTCTACAAGGTATTTCATTTATACTTGTTTTCTATATCCGGGTATTTTTATTTTTATTTTTATTTTTAAAAGGACAAATTTTATACAAATATTATTTTGTTTTTAGGAAATTGGAAT
Source organism: Lactuca virosa (assembly GCF_052849685.1). Classification (NCBI taxonomy): domain Eukaryota; kingdom Viridiplantae; phylum Streptophyta; class Magnoliopsida; order Asterales; family Asteraceae; genus Lactuca; species Lactuca virosa. The sequence goes on from NC_136426.1 coordinate 122,634,636, forward strand.
GTTTTTCATGGATGCTGTGAACTCTTCTCACATGTATGCTACAGGAGGGACATCGGTTAGTGAATTCTGGTATGTGTTTAGTGTGCTTAACAGTTTTTTTTTTATGTTTTGAACATTTTTTTTTACCAATTGCATATAATGGCCATCGATATTGCAATTGGTTGCAAATTGAGAAATTGCTTTTAGAATGTTCCCACCACAAAAGAAACCAAATCTTGCAATTGTATTCTGAAAATTGTTTAAAAAGGGGAAACATGAGCAATTTAGCAATTGTTTGGAATATCCCAAGAAAACGTTTTTTTGCATTATTTTTTTGTCTTTTGTCAATAAAAAGTAATTTCACCATTTGTTGGAATTTCGCAACTAACCAATTTAGTAATCCCATCATTTTGTGCTGTGTAAAAAATGGTCAGTTTGTAAAAAATGGTCAATTTGTTAAATGTCACATCATAGGTCATTTTCATGAATATCCCTAAATTGAAATATATACTAAAATTATTTTTGTACTATTTTAAGTTTGTTTATGGGTGACTATTTACGCATGACCATTTTAATTTTCATGTAACAAATTGGGGGTTGGTTTTTTTAGGTCGGAACCTAAAAGACTAGCTTCGACCTTACAGACAGAGAATGAGGAATCATGTACCACCTATAATATGTTGAAGGTATGCATCTAATGTGGGTCCCTCATCAGCTAGACACAGTTCCGACTGACTTTATACATATTACAGTATCCTTCTCTCTCCTCAAATACTATTTTGAGATTAAATCAAAACTCCACATATCTAACATGATATTAGAGTTGGGTCCTATATCAGTTCCACATATCTAACAATCTTTATGTCTAATTTATTGATAAATTTACGATGGTGTGTGTGTGTGTGTTTATAGGTGTCTCGTAATTTGTTTAGATGGACAAAAGAAATGGCGTATGCGGATTATTATGAGCGAGCATTGACTAATGGTGTTCTTAGCATTCAAAGAGGGAAAGAACCCGGAATCATGATATATATGTTACCATTAGGCACCGGTGTATCGAAAGCTACAGGATACCATAAATGGGGATCCAAGTTTAATGATTTTTGGTGCTGTTATGGAACAGGTTCATTCATTTCCTACCTTTTTGGAATTCAATTCCAACGATTGTTTGGTTGCAAATGGACGGAATTGAATTCATCATATATGGACTTTACGTTCCTTTCAAGTTTTTCAAGTTTGGAAGGAATTCAATACCATTCCTTCTCTTATTTGTTAAAAGACCAAAATACCCCCATTTGACAGCTGTTTGGGTTACTTTTTGTAGGGGTCGAATCGTTCTCGAAATTAGGTGATTCGATATACTTTGAAGAAGCAGGAAACAATCCTGGGATTTATATCATTCAGTTTATATCAAGCTCATTTAATTGGAAAAATGGTCAAATATTTATTAATCAAAAAGTAACGCCTGTTGTTTCATGGGATCCTTACCTTCGCGCAACAATCACAATCTCCTCAAAGAAGGTATGCAAAACATTTTAGCTTTATTATTGGAGAAAAATGGTCAAATTTTTATTAATCAACATACTTTTTAATAATTTACCTAGTATAGAAACATCATCCAAATACAAAACAATTTTCACTGTTATAATTGGGTATATTTTTCAAAGTATTGTAAGTACAATGTCGTATAATAGAATAAAACTTTGTTATTTTTTTCATTTATAAACGCTATTTATTTTTATTTTTTTGCTTGTTTATATAAACCAACCATTTTGTTTTGTAGGAAGGATCATCATCTAGCATGAATATTAGAATACCATCTTGGACAACATCAAATGCAAAAGCATCACTTAATGATCATGGAATTCCTCTAACATCTGCAGGTATGAATTTTTAATATAAAAAAATAAATATTCATTATTCAATGTTATAAAACTTTATATAAAATTCTTTTGGTGTAGGTAATTTCTTATCAGTCACGAAAAAGTGGAGCTCATCTGACGTTATTACCCTTGAAATTCCAATAACCCTTAGAATGGAGGCTATTCGAGGTACTAATTTTGAGTCTTCATATAGTTACGTTTTGAAATATAAGTTTTAGTATATTACAATTTTGGTCCCTGTGCTATATCATTTTTTGCATTTTTCATCACTAATTGACTGTCTCATAACATGCCAGATGAGCGATCTGATTACGCTTCTCTTCAAGCAATATTATATGGTCCCTATTTGCTGGTTGGCTTGACCACTGGTGATTCCGATCTAAAACCGGAATCGGGTTCTCTTTCCAAATGGATCACTCCAATTCCAGCGGAATACAATTCCCATCTCATTACACTTTCTCAAGAAACCGCAAATTCAACCCTCGCCCTTTCACACACAAACGCCGACATCACAATGGTGAAGTTCCCCAACCCCGGAACTAGCGATTCCGTCTTCTCAACATTTAGAATCATCTTAGCAAACTCAACTTCAAGTCAGTTTTCATCATATAAGGATGCTATTGGTAAAACTATCATGCTAGAGCCATACAACCTCCCCGGGATGTTAATTGTGCAACAAGGAAAAGAACAAAGTCTCGGAATTAGTCATTCCTCCGAACCCCGGAATTCATTATTCCGGTTAGTGGAGGGAAATGATGGAACGGTTAGATTAGAGTCTGATAGCCAGAAAGGTTGCTTTGTGTATAATTCGGATGGAACCGTGAAGCTCAGCTGTGATTCTGGTGAACAGGATTCCGACTTTATGGGAGCAACTAGTTTTAAGGCGAACGGGGGAATCAGCAATTACCATCCGATTAGCTTCGTGGCAAAAGGGTTGAAAATGAATTTTCTTCTGCAGCCGTTGTTTAGTTTGAGAGATGAACACTACACAGTTTACTTCAACGTTTAATCCTAAAGTGTGTTCAATCAAAGTAGGAATGGGGCACCCTCTAGTAATTTATTTAAATGGATTGGATCGTCTTACCTTTGATGTCTCTTTGTAGTGTATACTTGTTCGCTATGTATTTATTTATGTACAATGTAATACCCTCATTTTATAAACATAAATATATGATATAATATAAATGTCCATCGTGATCAAGCACAAATAGAAGCAATTAGCAAAATTATGGTTTAAGAACCAAAAAGCGCGATTTGTAATTGGAAGCCGAGTAAACTAACCAACTTTGAAATCACTTTTTAACAGCGTAACCAATTTTTTGGAATTTTCATAAAATAACCAGAGTACGTAGTGATACATTTTGGACCTGCTTTTAATCGGGTCACCCACATCATTAATCCTACCTATTACTATGGTCCCCCTATATATATCATTTCGGACAATCACTCAGTCAGAACACAGGCATTTCGGACTACACCTTCTCCGGCCTGCGCTTCGAAGTTGCAGGAAACCGGATTTTGGACTTACACTTTGTTGAAGGATGTCGCTTGACAGTGAAGAGCTCGAGCATATGTGGGTATGTGTCGTTTCCTTTAGAGATTGTTATTTGGTTAACATATGTGGCATATGTGGGTATGTTCAAAAATTGTTAGTGTTGTTAGTAGTTTTAATGAGAAATAATTTGTGTGAACTAGACTTTGATGGTATAAGGTTTTTTGTATAATTAACATTACTCTTAGCAACAATTACTACAAGTAAAACCCTAAAAAAAATATGTTCTGGAACACTCTACACTTTGAAATGCGAAGATCTAATTTGGAATCCGTAGAACTTGTTTGGAATATGTAGAATAGTCCATAACAAAGGCCATTGTAGTTCGGAATAGTACACTAATTTTAACTTTTGTTTTGTAGCATGATGATATTAGTAAGCGGTTGTCGCTACAAGCTACAAACCTGAATTGGGTCGGGAAATCATAGCTAGGTTATACCCTACCCCGGTATAGGTGGCACTTTTTAGGGCTTCCTGTTTTGATTTGTGGGTAAATGTGTCAATGGGTGTAGAATGTCACTAATTACTATGTCATTACTTTTTATGCATGGAGGTAGTGACTCATTGATATTTTCATATTTATTCATATATGTTGTGCATTATCTTAATATTTTTAGCTATAATTGTGTTTATTTTATGACAAAAAGGTGTTTGATATGTTTAAGGATGCATAAAAAGCTGTTTTGTAGCGGCAAAGACATGCTCAGGATTAAAAGAAAGCAAATGCGGAGCTGGAAGCAGGAAAATTGGACCAGGTCAACCAAACTCAAAAATTGCATTGATTCTGATGCCCACAACGTTGAGATCTGTAGCCATGCCATGGTGAGATGGGTTTTTCTTGATCAACAGATGCCTTAGAGAATACGTGTTTATAAGTGATCGCCACGCCGTGGATCCTATTTGTTTGGAAGCGAAATTTGGCTTGGAAGCGAAATTTGGCAACTATAAATATATTGTTTTGGCTCTCAATCCTAACTTATTTTGGAAGCTATTGTCGACTTTTGAAGACCAGACGCATCACTGAATGAGTGAACTTGTTTTGCTAAAGGATTAGTCTTTTGATCATAATTCTAATCAATTTAGGAATCGGTAAGCAACAACACTTTAATCCATTGCACTTTCCACGAAATCAACCATAGGAGCAAGTGAGTCATATCTAAATGAAACTCTCTTTAATATCTTGATTCAAAACCGTTTTCTTGTTTCTTCTTAAGTTTAAATTACTTTTTTTGTTAATTGCTTTAAAGTTTCTAGACTTACAAAACTAGAAAACAACCCCCCCCCCCCCTTTAATTGATTACTTTACTTAGATAACTTTAGTAGGTATATTAGTTGTTATTATCGTTCCCTGTGTTCGATACTCGACTTACCTGAACTGTCCTATTAATCGATTAGGTACACTACCTATCGCGTATTACCTAGTCTAGATTAGTTGGTTTTTAAACTAGTATAATTTTACGTATCAAGTTTTTGGCGTCGTTGCCGAGGAACGACTTATTTTAGTTTTAATTTAATTGCTATTAGTTTAATGATCATTTGTGTGGGGTAAATTCCGCAAAAAGTTACTTTTTGTTATTTTTTTGTTTAATCCGGTTCCACGACGTAGCGATCTCCTTGCCACGATGTGGGAGCTGATGATTTTGGTTTTTTATTTTATTTCGTTTATTATGTATTTTCCAAATCTCGATGCTCTTGATGCTTTTCTTGAGGAAGTGGAACGGGAATTAGAGTCTGAAGACGAGGGATATGATTCAGAAAAAGACCTAAAGAAGCTGGGAAGATGATTTGACTACATCTTACCAGATGACCAAGAACAAGTAGAAGTACATGAGCTAGAGGAGGAGGAATTTAATTTTGAGAGAGATTTGGATGAGCTGAAAAGATTGCTAGCAGATTGCTCGGATGAAGAAGAAGAACAAGCTGAATTGCAGGATTCACGACGTGGTGTGACTATTACCACGACGTGGCCCCCTGTTTTTCCATATTGTGTTTCGAAGCATGGGATGACGATTTCGTCTTTGGAGAGAGTTCTGACGTATGATCCATTTATGATGAGTGTTCAAACGGTTCCAACCCTTGTCAACTTTTTAGGATTTTATAGATACTCGCTCGTTTGGCCGAATATGGAAATAAAAAGTCAAATCTTACGTGTTGGTCTGAAAAAAGTATTCAATGAAATGGATGGACTGATAACGAGCAGATCGATAGTTTATTAAGTTGGAAGTCTAACTCAAGACTCGCACAAAAAGATGCGCCTATCTCGAGGCAACCCGATATTTTTATCCTTTTTATTTTTTTATATTTTAGTTTATTTTTTTGTTTTTATAACCGAATGATTGTGTTTGTTTCCTTGTTTCACCTCTAGGATTTCTTGTTATTTTTTATTATCACATAAATTAGTTGATTGTCGAGAAAAAACGTGAGAATTTAAAGTTTACAATCGAAGACCACAACTTTTGATAAGTGTGGGGTGTCATTCGAGTAAGGGAGAGTCTAAGAGAGAGTTTCACATAAAAGAGAGGTCTATAATGGGTCTTAAGCCATTAAGAAGTGAAAAGAGTTACAAAATCCATACATTGCATTTTGGCTAGAAAAGAAATATGTGAGTATTCACAACGTGGGGTATGCTTTCCCAAGTCGTGATGTTTTACTCCATCACAAAGTTGATTTTGAAGAATCACAGTGACCACGACGTGGTGCCCTTACTTTCACATCGTGGCGTTCCTTATGATCGCGATCAGACTTTCTCAGATTCGATATTACGACGTGGCGTATGTTTTCCCGCGTCGTGACTGAAGTACAATGCATTATTTTGAAGATTTTCGCACCACATTTTTCGAAGTCCAAGTCTTTGGTTTATTTTTACCGGCACATTCACGAGAAGCAGTAGGAGTCCAATTCCAACAATTTATACGAGATGTTCAAGCTTTGCCACAACAATCAAATTCGATCTCGTCACTACTACTTCAGGGGAGTCTGTTCCTTTTTCTCCTTTTTATTGCTTTTATGTGTTTTACTTGTTTTAAGCATGCAATAGGGACATTGAATGAATTAAGTGTGGTGTAGGGGTCGAATTTAGGAATACAAGCATGTTGATTTGAAAAATAAAAATAACTAGTATTAAAACAAAATCATCATTATCATACATACTTATAAAGCTAGCATTTTTTCTTGAATCTAATGCATTTGAAACCCCCTTTTTTAACTTCCTCAAACCACATTCATTTGAAACCCCCTTTTTTAACTAATGCAACTCAAAAGTTTTCTTAATTATGATTTAACACTTAAAAGTTTTATAACTTATATTATGTTTAATTAGCATTTAGTGAAAAGTTTACTATAAAAAGGCCAATCTTTTGTGTCTTTTATGTTATATAAAATCTTACATGTAAGAAGGATTTGAAGATATTGTGATTCAAAAGTTTTCATATAGTTGAAGCATTCACAATCCAAATATGATGATTTGAAGAAATGGGTTATGTCGCATCGATGGTAATTGTAATATGATTTTTTCTTTCAACCAAAACAAATGAAGCTTTTTTTATTCTTTCTTTATATTCAGTTTCTCATTTAATCTTTATATGTGATTTGTGTGTATTACTCAATCTTGAATGTGACTCTCCAAACATCAATGTTTTGCTTGGAATATCTTTCTGATTCTTCTTTTTCAAGAAAAATATTTTGGTTGCAGGTTAGTGAAGAACTGTCATCAAGTTTCTATAGTTGAATGGTGTTAAATGAAGAAAGAATATTCATAAAATGGATATAGGTTTTTTTTGTTTGAGCAAATGTTGACGAATGTTAGTTTTTTCTTTTGATTTAAATGTATGTTTATGTAACATCTTTATTTATATATTCAACCACTCAATGCTCTTATTTATTTGATTGTAGTTTTTCTATTTTGATTATGTTTATTTTCTATTATTTTTTTGTTGGGTTATCCTACACAACATATTTAAAAGACAATATTTAAAAGATAACATAATTTTGAACATTTGATATGTAATTATGATAGACTTATCATGATATGTTTTTCATATGAAAGTAATTTATCCATATTACTACGACAAAAATTACATATGACATTTACGAAAATATATATATTATATGTGATTTGTTTAACATGTATATGCACCTATGTATGTTATAAATTTATAATTAAATATCTTTATGTTTAATAATTGAAGGGATTAAAATGATGCATCAAAACCAATTATTTAGACGAATATAATAATAATAATAATAATAATAATAATAATAATAATAATAATAATATAAAACATACATTTCCAAGTACCGCATTCATTTGAAACTCACACTACAACTCAAGAGTTTTCTAATTTATGTATATTTATTAGTTACAACTCAAAAGTTTTTAACTTATGATTATTAATTAGTAATCACTAATAACTTTTTATTTTCCTTTCTTTTATAAGGTTGTAAAGTTTTGCTCATTAAAAACATTAATGTATTTGAAGAGATTTGTGATTTAATTATGAAGAGTTAATATAAATGTTATAATAGATATTTTAGTGTTTTTATGTTATTAAAAGTTATAGTGTTTATTTTTCATATTTTTTATTATTCGTTGTATATATATCTTTTTTAATACAAATGTTATAATAGATGTTTTTCTATTTTTATGTTACTAAAAGTTGCAGTTCATATTTTTGTTCATACGTTTTGTTACCCGTTATATTATCATGTAACATCCGGATTCCCAGGTATCTTATTTTAAGCATTTATCTTGAATTTTAAGAGAGGGACTCGACGAGTTGAACGCCTGGACTCGTCGAGTAGGATCGCGTTTGCTGACTGGATTAATGAGCGGACTCGACGAGTCCACGCTGTGGGTTGAAACCCTAAATCCCCGGGCCTGAGCCCTATTTAAAGGACCTTATAGCCCTCTTGTGCGGCTACCTGTCCAGAGAGAATTCCCTTTGAGAGCTTGAGCGAGTTGAGAGAGAGATAAGGTCATATTGATCGATTTTGGTGTGATTTAGCAAAAGAGAAGTTGTTTCCAGCAAGAGGAGGTCAAGGGAGCTGTGGATCCAGAGTTTTCAAGTTCAGATCTACACTGTTGAGGTATCAAATCGAATTTCTTTTCTGTTTTGGGTTAAGATCTATGATCTAGGGTTTCCTTTGCACAATTTTGAGATGGATTGTGAGGCATATGAGGTCCCTTTGGGTATTGGTGATAGATCTGGACCTTGAGAGGTCCAAAAGGTCCCAAGCTTTCAGCTTTATGGGGTTTCATGTGAGCCTTGAGAGTAAAACCCCATTTAGAAGGTTATTTCTCCATTTTTGGTCTTATAAGCATTGCATGAAGTAAAGTTTGAACCTTTACGTGACTTTTAAGTGTTAGAAGGTTGGATCTACTGTTTGGTGAAGCAGATCTGACCTCATAAGATCGTTTGAATGTTTTCATGGGAGGAACTCGCCGAGCCCATAAGGGACTCGACGAGTCGAGTCGGGTTGCCCCGCGATTCGCGACCTGTGATAACCCGTTGAGTGTAGGGTTGACTCAGCGAGTCGAGTGAGGACCAGGGGCGAAGAGGACAGGCATGTACTCGCCGAGTCACACGAGTACACTCGGCGAGTCTGGTCAAAGTTGACCGTTGACTTTTATTGACTTTTAGGGTTTGGTCAATGTTAGGGTCTTTGGGCCATGAGAGGGGTAAAATGGTCTTTTACCCTTCTGAGAGTACTAAGAGAGGGATTAGTGTAGCCTTGAGGGTTGTATTGATTAGAGTGCTTATTCCATGTGATTAGGCGGGAGCTAGACCAGATTTTACCGAGTTCGAGATTTACCGAGTTACCCGAGGTGAGTCTTCTCACTATACTTTACCTTGAGTGGCAATTAGAGTTATGTGACAGAGTATCTTGTATGCTATGTATGTGATGTGTTGCACTGCATTATTTCTATGTGATTTATGCTGTGTGTATTCCAGAGTTAGGACCGGAAGGTCCACAGAGTTAGGACCAGAGGGTCCACATAGTTAGGGCCAGAGGGCCCACAGAGTTATAATCTCGAGTGGCTAATATGTGTTTTATGTGGTATTTTGGGGAACTCACTAATCATTTATGCTTACAGTGTTTTGTGTTATGTGTTACAGGTACTAGTGAGGATCACGGGAAGGCGCCAGCATGATCAGTACACACTATTGGAGTTTTATACATTTTGATCTTGGGACGTGTATTTATGGATTTGAGATGTGATACATTGAGATTTGAGAATATTTGTGAATGAAATTATATTTTTAAAAGTGAAAAATTGTTTAAAAAAAATTACGGTGTTACATATCATTCATTTGATATATAATTTACACAATTTTAAACGGTTTATAAAATTATCAAATAATTGTATATATCACAATGACTTAAAAATTAAACTATGATGTTTAATAAAACTAATATGTTAACTATATTGATTTGCTTTACTACTAACATTTTGTTTCAAAGTAGAAATATTAAATAATAATTTGGTAAAAATTCTTATTTTAACTATATAATTTTATTCTCGCGCAACGCGCGGGGATTCACCTAGTCTTACATACTTATAAAGCTTGCATTTTCCCTTGAATGTCATGCATTTGAAACCCCCCACAATAATTTGCTAAAACCTCATGCATTTGAAACCCCCAAACCTTTTCACCTTCTTAATAATTAATCACACATAATCAATGGTAATTCATATGAGATAATAATTTGCTAAAACCTCATGCATTTGTATGGTATTAGAACATGTTTGAGTTTTTTGGTTTTAGACTTTAGTAAATGGGTAATCCGTTTGATACGTTGGATTTGAAGCTATCTTATTCGAATTACCCAAAACAAGAGATAAATTAATAATATATGCTCATGCATGTTTTGTACAAGCCCCAATCAAAATACAATATATCATGATCATACAATTAAGTGTGTCTTTTATTCCATTTTTGGCTTTATAACAAAAGTTTGTTTACGTGGCGAAGAAAGAAAACTTGAAGATGAATATTTAGGTTGGATGTTTATATAAGATTTGTTTTAAATATATAATATAGATATAAATACACAAATGTGTGTCAAATACAGCCCATCACAAATTTAATGTTATAAACTACAATATAACTCAAAGTGGTTTTCCAAATATAATGTTTATACTATAATATAATATATTAGAAGAATACCATATAGTAGACGAATCCCACATGTTGTGCATAAATTTAGTTGCATAGATAATATATTATAATTATATTTCATTTAAAATATGTTAGGTCATTTGGTTATTACATTGTTGTATTAGGCACTATAGTCTCATATATTTTGAATTACTCTTACAAAAATGATGTATGTAATTCGAATATAACGTAATATCTTATGATGTTTATTGAATGATATTATCTTCGATTGAGCACTTGATAATTGGAATCAACTTTATTATAGTTAAAAAATTTGGCTCCGTTTTTTCTTTTTCATTAGTTCTAGAATATGATTTTTTATATTAACTTAAAATATGTCACTATCTTAAAATAGATTGAGAATGAGATTTTTTATATTTACTTAAAATACGGCACCATTTTCTATTCAATAGTAAAACTAACAAAAGTCGTTAAATATGTATTTTATGAGGTTCAACATAAATAGACGACCACAAATGAGAATCCATATCTAATCAATTATCAATTAATTACATTAGATACTAATGTGTACATAAAAATTACATTTAAAATTTTAAACTAATAGTAAAAAAATTTCATTATCTATTATGATAAAAAATCTGTAAATCAAAATATATACATGCTATTTAATCGCATACAAGTTTTATGTATGACTTATTCACACTACATTAAACCATATATAACCATATTAAACTACATAATTATCCCACTGCGCAACGCGCGGGCATTCGCCTAGTATACTTATAAAGGAAGCATTTTTCCTTTCACCACATTCATTTGAAACTCCCATGCATTTTTCCTTTCACCACATTCATTTGAAACTCCCATGACTTTTCAATTTCTTTCTAATAATGATTATAAGTTGGTTAATAAGATTAAATAAATATCAAACCTAAAGTATAATCATATATAAACTAAATTTCAATATTAAAAGAATATATTTACTTCTACATATAAACTTATGTTTTTTAACTTTTAACATGTTATATTTAGTTTATTAGTTTTAATATATTGTTAGATGTAAACCATTATCATTTTAAAGCTACAACTTTTGAACAATTTGTATAAAATACTTAAATTATAAATTTAAATATAACATTATAGGATCAACTTAAACTAAATTTTGGTTTAACTTAAACAACCCAAAGAATATAAAGGAAGCATTTTTCCTTTCACCACATTCATTTGAAACTCCCATGTATTTTTCCTTTCACCACATTCATTTGAAACTCCCATGACTTTTCAATTTCTTTCTAATAATGATTATAAGTTGGTTAATAAGATTAAATAAATATCAAACCTAAAGTATAATCATATATAAACTAAATTTCAATATTAAAAGAATATTTTTACTTCTACATATAAAGTTATGTTTTTTAACTTTTAACATATTATATTTAGTTTATTAGTTTTAATATATTGTTGGATGTAAACCATTATCATTTTAAAGCTACAACTTTTGAACAATTTGTATAAAATACTTAAATTATAAATTTAAATATAAAATTATATGATCAACTTAAACTAAATTTTGGTTTAACTTAAACAACCCAAAGAATATTTGGTAAATAGTTAAAAGTGATAAATTGTAGTGTCTTTCTAATAATGATTAAGTTGGTTAATAAGGTTAAATAAATATCAAATCTAAAGTGTAATCATAAATAAACTAAATTTCAATATTAAAATAATATATTTACTTCTACTTATAAAGTTATGTCTTTAACTTTTAACATATTATACTTAATTTATTAGATTTATTATGTTGTTGTATGTAACCATTATCAATTTAAAGCTACAACTTTTGAATAGTTTGGAAAAAATACTTAAATTGTTAATTTAAATATAACATTACAGTGTCAACTTAAATATACATTTCAGTTCCACTTAAAAAACCTAATGAATATTTTGTGAATAGTTAAAAGTGACAAATTGTAGTGTTAAATGCAAAAACTAAATTATAATCTCAATTTAACTAAAATATTTCCTAAAGATATTTGTATAATCGTTAAAAGTTTCAAATAAGTAGCTTAAAATAACTTACAATAACAGTATTTAAAAATAATTTTATATAAATGATTATATTGTTACCTTTAAAATTTAAAAACAATGTTTGATGTTTTAAATAATTATAATGATAGAAATTAAAACGTTAAGCAAATAAATTTTAAAAATTAATTAACAATAACAACAACTATAAATAACATTAAACCATATATTATATTTAATTTTTTTCATGAGTAACTCGCGGGTAGAAGTCATTCAAACGGTTGAGATTATGCAGTTATAATAGATGTATATATTATCATATAATTCAAAATAATCAATATATTATATCAATTTAGTATACGAATTATGATATCAAATTTAACAACAACATTATTTTTATATTTAAAAAAAATATTTGTAAAGATTTCAACTATATAAGTGTTTTTGCGCAACGCACGGGCATTCGCCTAGTTTAGAGTATAAAGAGTTGAAATAATGGTCTAATTTTGAAATCTAGTTAAAAAATTGTTATAGTGTTATGTTGAGACTTAGGTTGTTAGTGTTGTGTAGGCGATCCGATGCGAGCTTCGATGTTTAATTGAACCAACATATGTTCTAGTTTTGAATAAAGAGTTGAAATAATGGTCTAATTTTGAAATCTAGTTAAAAAATTGTTATATTGTTATGTTGAGACTTAGGTTGTTAGTGTTGTGTAGGCGATCCGATGCGAGCTTCGATGTTTAATTGAACCAACATATGTTCTAGTGTTTTGGTGGCTTTCCTTTCCTAGTTAAATCATGAGACAAAAACATAACCTTGTTTAGTTTGAGGGACATAATAAGTTTATCATCGTGTACCAGAAACGTATCCAGAAAAGCTTATATAGTCATTATACCTTAGACTAATGTCTTTAACCAATAAGGGTTGAATTTAAGCTCCCTTGCTTAAGAATATATTTTTCTTTTTATGATTTTTAGTTTTGAGAGAAAAATGAGTATGAAAAAAAGAAAAAAAATAGAAAAAATAGAAAAAAAAAGTTGCAAAGTATGAGTGAATAAGAGCTTACAAAGTATGAAGATCAAGAATTAAGAAGAAAAGTTCAAAAGTTCCAAAAATTGAAGACTCGAGTTGAAGAAAGTGAAGAATAAGGCAGATTACCAAGTAGTTATTTATTGTAATTTTCTTTCTAGGTTATTTTTCCATATGTATGCTTGGGAGCTTAATCAAAAATTACCTTGAGGTTAAGAAAGATTTATGAGTATATATTCAAAGGGATGCATAAAATGAATTTTTTTTAAAATAAGTGGGAAGTGTTTATGAGGATTGTGAGTATTTATGATTGGGAAAGTATTTAGGAATCATTAGACACACACACATGTGTTGCGGTCTCGATGTAATGGATGAGATCAAAATGGATTGTCTTGTTCGATGTTGGTAGCTAGGGGTTCGATGTGATGATATCATGATAATGAAAATCAATTTTGCTTAGGGGCAGGCAAAAGTCAAGTGTACGGTATTTTGTTATTTGCATATTTATTCATATATTTTGTGCATTATCTTAATATTTTAGCTACAATTGTGCTTATTTTAGGGGGGGGAAAGATACTTAATATGTTTAGAATATGGTTTGTAGCAGCAAAGCCATGCTCGGGATTAAAAGGAAGCAAATGCGGAGCTAGAAGCAGGAAAATTGGACCAAGTCAACCGAAGTCAAAAATTCCATGGATTCTGAAGCCCACAACGTGGAGATCTGTAGCCACACCGTGGTGAGATGGTTTTTCACAATCAACAAATGCCTTAGAGAATACGCGTTTTTAAGTGATCGTCATGTCATGGAGCCTATTTTCCACTGTGTGGGAAGCGAAATTCAGCAACTATAAATATATCGTTTTGGCTCTCAACCCTAACTTATGCTAAATATTGAAAACGATCATTCCGATCAAATCTAGTCAAAGATGCATAAATATTGTGTTTCCCAATCGAAATGGTGTAAGTTTCGACTTTCGAGCAAGGTTATCAAGATTTTCCACATGTAAGAACCTAGCAATCCTCCCTAATAAATAAAGAACTTTTTGCCACTTGTCAAATTCTTATACAATTGGACATATGTCATTTTCTTGATTTTTTGATTTATCTAATATTCCACTTGTCAATTTGTTATAATGCCACCTAATCATCAATATATAATGAAGAAGATGCATATTCTTGACAAACACATGTATATACAATGTTTGTTTCCTAAATATATGCAAATCAGAATATAATGGCATTTTCTTGATTTCCTAAATTTTAGTCCATATATAAACCAAAAGATACGTTTGAGTTCATAATTATAGGAAAACTATGTGTATATTTTTGGAACCTGTAATCACGCACCAATAATAATGAATTACATTCAAATTTCAAATTAATTCAGTTTCTATTACCATATATATGCATACTTTACGCTGTGAAAAAAGAATTCAGAAAATCATATGATATATGCTAATATAAATTCCACAGTGTATATTATAGGAAATGTTATATGAATTTAGATATATTATGCCATGATCATGTAATTTCGTTCTCATTCCAATGATACGAACCATCACTTGCAAATTGAAGTCGATTTATCAGCACTCATAGAAATGACACCCTTGATATTCGCATGTATGTTTCCTTCACCTAAAGTTTTTATTTGATCGCTTCCTCCTCCTCCAGCCCTTGTCCACCTTCCACATTGTACGTCTAAGTTATCTCTCCTTATTTATATCTTTCGAAAACGATCGAGTTGGGAACTAGAAATCGCTCGTAATTAATTGTGTTATTCATTTGTTTGGCAGTCGGAATCTGTTTCAGTTTAAAAAGGATTCAGAGTGGTTATCACGAAGGCCTTCATTCAGGTTTAAATTCCATTGGTTACTCTTTGTATTCATCTATTTGTTTCCATTTCTTAGTTCGTTTGAATGGAGCTTGTGGACGTCGGAAGTTCATGAAGATGTGTTAGACCTTTTTACCCCTGCTTGGTTGCTTCTGATGTGGCGTTGTTTCGTTGCTCAATATTCGCGTGTTCCTCCCCCTTGGGTGATGCTTTCTTTGGTTATTTGCTAATGGGTGGATGTTTTATCTTTTCTTTTGATCTTTCTTGAAGTTTTATATTGGTTAGGATACTTTAATTTGTGTTTGGAATGAGTGTTTTCACTGTATATTTTTTTGCTCGGCTGTTGTCATCATTGATCTCATTTTCTTCCCCCTCTCAAGTTCTTAAGTAGGTGGATTTCCTTGTGTGGGAGGCATGTATGCTGCTATACCTAACTAGCTATTTATTGTAAAAATGTTTCTTCTATGGTTATTTGACCAATTTACCCCTGGATGCATTGGGGTTTTTGAGTGTTATGTTCATGGCATTTTTATTTTGCCTCTAGAACGTTTGGGGAGTATGTTTTTGTTGTCCCTGGTTGTTTTGGTTATGTTGACTTTCTTGCCCCTGGTTTGTTTGCTTGTCTCACGTTTGGTTGTTGGCTTGGTGTTGTTGCTATTGTTTTAATCTTGGGTGTTGGAGTCCTTTTTTTTTAGAAATTTGTAATCTTTAGTAGATTTGAGCTGTTGGTAAGATGCCCAGGAACATATAGGAATAAAGAAGAATGATTAGGACGAATTTTCATTGTGCTTCAACTGTGACACAATCTTTCTACAATGTTTAATATTTTTTGGCTACATAAATTGTGAAATTGATGGGAAGATGCCTATGCACCAACCTAAAAGTTCAACCTGCAATGAGTCAGATGGTCAATAAGTGTGACAACCCAAAACTTTGTCCGTTTCCGTTACGTGATTTTCGTTAATAAAATTTTGAATTCATTAAATTTTCCGTCAAACTTCTTGGTTTATAAAATGATTATATATAATTAAATTATTTATGAGTCGGAACCAAAGTCGCGCGGAAACCCGAATATCTTGAAAACCAAACAATTCCGGCCTAAGTAGGGTTACGACCGTAAACCCGTTTACGGCCAGTAAAGAGTGGACCCCACCACCGACCACAAAACCCCTATAAATACGAGACCTCCACCTTCATTTGAACACTTCTGGCCGAAAACTCTCTCCTTCTCTCTCTAAGAACCTTGACCGTAAACACCTAAAAACACCTTCAAACTTCAGGAAACATCGAGAAACACCGTTTGGAGTCACTTCGGAACATCTGGAGCACTTATCTCTTCGAAATCAGCACCGTTGTTCTTGAGTTTACGGTCCATCTTCAAAGACCGTAAACCCTGTTCTTGAGTTTACGGTCGTAAACTCACCAAGCCTTCAGAAACCGTAAACTATCAGTCGATCGTAAACTCTTGTTCATGGCCGTAAACACCTTTTAAGTGGTGCATTTGGCTGAAAACCCACTTTCATCGATTCGATCAAGTCCCGGTAACATTCCTCAACCGAATACAAGTGTTCCTCTAACACGTTATCTAACGAAATCGCTAATTTAGATACATATATGTATTGATTTGATAATAGGATTTCGTTAAGTGTCACGTGCAACAACTCGAGGATCTCCATTTCAGTCAACGTTTTCACGCAACAACTGGGAGTTCATACCCCTACATTTTCCGCATTTTTAATGTTTTCAGGGAGGGAATACAAGCTAAACATTAATTTTTTCAAAAACTTATGCAAATCTCATACTTTAACCCTTTTGTACTGTGTTGAGCATAAGGGACGTTTTCACTAAAAATTGCATAGTTTTTCCGGACACGATATTCACTACATTATACATGCGAACTATAATCGGTATAGTTCGGGCTTTTCTAAACATAACAAGTACAGAAACTTTCACTACTAAACCTATGTGCTAAGACAGAAACAGTTTACAGTTACATCACTATTTTATCATGGTTTTCATAACGGTAATTATCACTACATACGGTATACATACGTATTTTCACTATGGTAGAACGCTACTACACTACATGTAAACTAGATTGTACGATACTGTGAGGCGCTACTTCACTACTGTACCCTTAGGTGTACAGGGATAAATCCTATCATTGTATAACCAGAGTCTCCTGGAGGGAGAGTGTGAGATTTGTGAATAGATCTATTCGGGACTGACAATCCCACATCTGGACTGCTAGCTAAAGTTAGGCGGGCACGCCTGAGATGTACAAATGTCATTTAACTCGACGCCTGAAGAACGTTGGAAAGGTCTCTAGTCATATCAAGCATGGTTATAGACTCACAATATGTATAAATCACCTTTAGTTTACAACTTAACACTCTTCAACAGTTTTATTTACATTAAATAGAACTAATACACACTACAACTGGAGAACTTTCAGGGTTTTCAAACAGAAACGAGCATACAATGGTTTCACGCACGAAATACTATTACATCATGATTAGCATTAGCTATTCACATGAAGTAATAATTTCGCATATCACTACAGTTTTCAGTGACAAACATTCATGGTTTTATACATAATTGAAAACACTACTTTCTCACTAAAGAAAATATCGGATTTTCTTGGAACTATACAAATATTTTACGAACTCATCAACGATTTTCACTACAAACCACCGCTTATGAACTCACCAGCTTTATGCTGATACTCTTTCAAACTGCTTGTATTCTCAGGAAATCAGTAGACAGGTACTTGCTGGATTTTCGAGGAACTGGAGCAATAAGAGTTTTAAGTTTATACTATACAAAGCTATTGAATGTAATTCAAACAAAGTTTCAGACAAAGTTTCAAACTAATGTAAACATTTTTATTTTAGTATTCACTGTACTGGTTGAGTTGCTATGATTGCTATTATTCATTGGTTGTGATGCTACACATGACGTCCTCCGCCCCGGATCGGTTTCGGGGTGTGACGGATTGGTATCAGAGCCCTTGTTTATAGCGAACTAGTATACCGAACCTTACGTGGTATACAACTATAAACACTGAGGGGCCTAAGTGCTCTACGCTAAAAGTATACTTTCAAAAATATAAGTATTTTTATAAAAGTATACGAGCATGCATACATAACAAAGTTCGTGTCACTAGTAGAACAAAACAAAGAGTATTTGGATGTTGGAACGCTGCGGTTAAACCTGGGCAGTTATGTAATCATGTGTAGGGTGAATATAGTCTGATCAACTATATTCAGTCGAGACATGACCAACATGTGCTTGGGAGTGACTGTGGTGTTACAGCAGGCCTAAAACTTACCAAAAATCATCTCACATAAAATACTATAGGAGTATTTTCGCTAGAGCCAAACTCAGTATACAGATTCACTCTAAGTGTTGCTACCTCTTCTTCCTTAAGCGATAACTTACTTGCGTCAGTAACCTTTCTGTGCTTATCGCTCGGTAGTATACTTTTATTTTCAGGATGAGATATATTTTGTTTTATATATATCTCGAGGACTTACCGTCCTCTTCTTCCTGACTGTTTTCTAGAACGAGATGTCTCCTCGACCAAGACCCATCAGAAGGAACGACGACACTCCGCCACCACCACCACCTCCTCAGTTCGACCCTGTCATGTTTCAGGCAGCAGTTACCACCGTCGTGACTGCAGCAATGGCACAAGTGAACGCTGGTGGGGCTGGAGGTGGAACCGACCCACAGAGACCAGGTGGAAGTCAGGGACATCAAAAAGAGTGTTCCTACAAGGACTTCATGACTGTGAAACCCAAGTCCTTCGACGAAAATGGAGGTGTCATCGCCCTGACTCGATGGTTCGAGAAGATCGAATCCATCTTCGAAATTTGCGTCTGTTCTGAAGCAAACAAGGTGAAGTTCGCCGCCTGCACCTTCACCGACAGAGCCCTGACCTGGTGGAATGGTCGAGTCAAAACCCTAACCCTGCCAGTGGCTAATGCCATGGGTTGGGAAAGACTGAAGGAGCTCATGCTCGCGGAGTACTGCCCGAGGGGCAAAGTGCAAAAGTTGGAGCACGAACTCTGGAACTTGAAGATGAAGGGTTCCGACATCGCTGCCTACACCGCTAGATTCTGTGATCTGGCTCTCCTCTGTCCGGGAATGGTCACCCCGGAAAGCAAGAAAATCGAAAGGTACATCTGGGGACTGACACAACCAACAAAAGGGAATGTCTTGGCTGCTAGACCGATTACTTTTGAAAGCGCCAAGGATCTGGCACAGACTCTGATCGATCATGGAATCGATATGGATGAGGTGGCAGCTATCTCCGAGCCACAAAAGGAAAGTGGTGGGAAAAAGAAGAAGTTTGGTAACAAACGAAAGGGCCAGTCTTCGTAGGAGCCCTCCAAGAAACAACAAACAGTGGCAGTTCATGCTGTTACTGCTCCTGCTGCTGCTCCAGCCATTGTCCCAACCACTCAATCTCCTACCATTGGTTATGTTGGAAAACTACCCCTGTGCAACAGGTGTAACTTCCATCATCACGGACCCTGCCGTGAGTTGAGTTGCAACAGCTGTGGAAAGAAAGGACACACAGTTCGATACTGCAAGACACCGGCTCAACCAACCAACCAGGCTCCGGGAGCGGGCGCTGGTCAAACTTGTTATGGATGCGGAGAGGTTGGGCACTTCAGGAGAAACTGCCCCAAGGCAACAACTGGTGGCAATACAGGGAGAGTTCTGGTGATGGGCCAGGAGGAAGCAGTTGTTGATCCTACCGTTGTTACGGGTACGTTCCTCCTTAACAACTCTTATGCATGCATTCTTTTCGACTCTGGTGCGGAGAGAAGTTTTGTTAGTCATACATTCAAGCATCTAATCAAATGTAAATCCCAACCTCTAACCGAAACATTTACCGTCGAGATGGATAACGGAAAGAAGGAGAGCACTAACGACATATTCATAGGCTGTACTCTTACTCTAGACAATTATTCGTTTCCCATCGACCTTATGCCTGTGTCCATCAAGAGCTTCGATGTCATTATCGGCATGGATTGGTTGAGTCCCAATCGTGCTGATATTCTTTGCTTCGAGAAGGCTATCTGTCTCAATCTTCCCTCTGGTGAAGCTCTCATGATTTACGGAGATAAGCCTAGCTCGAACCTCCGTATCATTTCATGCATCAAAGCTCAGAAGTATCTGCGAAAGGAGTGCCATGCATTTCTAGCTCACGTTGTAGACGAGACGCAAAAAGTTAGAAACCTCGAGAGCATCCCCGAAGTCTGTAACTTTCCTGACATTTTCCCCCGAAGATCTCCCAAGAATCCCTCCCGAGCGCCAATTCGAGTTTCGTATCGACTTGATCCCCGGAGCTACGCCTGTAGCTAAGTCTCCTTACCGTTTAGCGCCAGCAGAAATGAAAAAATTATCCAGTCAGCTCAATGAACTGATCAGCAAAGGGTTCATAAGGCCGAGTTCCTCACCCTGGGGAGCTCCGATCTTATTCGTGAAAAAGAAAGATGGATCCTTTCGGATGTGCATTGACTACTGAGAGCTGAATAAGCTTACCATCAAGAAGCGATATCCCTTACCCAGAATCGACAATCTCTTCGACCAACTTCAGGGAGCCAGTTATTTCTCAAAGATAGATCTAAGATCAGGGTACCATCAGTTGCGAGTTCATGAGAATCATGTGCCCAAAACAGCATTCCGAACTCGCTATGGACACTACGAGTTTATAGTAATGCCCTTTGGTCTAACCAACGCACCGACAGTATTCATGGACCTGATGAATCGGGTGTGCCGCCCTTTCTTAGACAAGTTCGTGATTGTGTTCCTCGATGATATACTTGTCTATTCGCGGAGTGAGAAGGATCATAAACAACACTTAGGGCAGGTGTTGGAAACATTAAGGGCAGAAAAACTATATGAGAAATTCTCGAAGTGCGAATTCTGGATCAGGAAGGTAAATTTCCTTGGACACGTGATTAGCAAGGAAGGAATACACGTGGACCCTTCCAAGATCAAAGCGATTGAGAATTGGTCTGCACCAAAGACACCCACAAAAATCCGACAATTCTTGGGTCTCGCGGGCTATTATCGCAGGTTCATCCAAAATTTCTCCAAAATCGCAAAGCCTTTAACTACCCTGACACAAAAGGGTGTAACCTTTAGTTAGGGAGTTAAGCAAGACACTACGTTTCAAACCTTGAAACAGGCCCTATGCAGCGCACCTATCTTCTCCCTGCCCGAAGGGACGGAAGAATTCGTAGTCTATTGTGATGCATCCAATCAGGGCCTAGGGTGTGTGCTCATGCAGAGAGGAAAGGTCATCGCCTATGCCTCGAGACAGTTGAAAACACACTAAGTCAATTACACAACCCATGATTTGGAGTTGGGAGCAGTGGTCTTTGCGTTAAAGATCTGGAGACACTATCTCTATGGAACCAAGTGCACTATCTTCACCGACCATAAGAGCTTGAAGCACATCTTTGATCAGAAGGAGTTAAACATGAGACAGTGACGATGGGTCGAGCTACTCAGTGACTACGAGTGCAAAATTCGCCATCATCCCGGCAAGGCCAATGTGGTAGCAGATGCCCTCAGTCGAAAGGAGTATTTGGGGCGTAAGGTGAAGGCACTAACAATGATCATCCATTCCCATTTATCCTTGCAAATCAAGGAGGCTCAGCTGGAAGCCTTAAAACCAGAGAACATGCCGGTGAAGCCTTGAGAGGAATGGAAAAGAACCTAGAGATCAAGGGAGACGGAGTTTATTATTTCATGGACCGGATCTGGACCCCAAAGTTCGGTGGTTACAGAGAGGTTGTAATGAACGAAGCTCACAGGACGAAATACTCCGTTCACCCAGGGTCGGATAAGATGTACTTGGATCTCAAACAGCTCTATTGGTGGCCAAACATGAAAGCAGAGATCGCTACCTTCGTTGGGCAAGTGCCTGACTTGCGCCAAGGTGAAGGTCGAATATCAGAAGCCCTCAGGTCTACTTCAACAGCCGGAAATACCTGAGTGGAAGTGGGAAAGGATAACCATGGATTTTATCACCAAGCTACCCAGATCTCCGAGTGGGCACGATGCCATCTGGGTAATTGTCGATCGGTTGATGAAGTTCGCCCACTTCCTGCCAATCAAAGAAAGCTTCAAGATGGAGAGACTCACACGGATCTACCTTCAAGATATAGTTCGCCTTCATGGTGTACCTGTATCCATTATCTCCGATCGAGATAGTAGGTTTACATCGAGGTTCTGGCAGTCACTACAGAAAGCTCTTGGAACTAAATTGGATATGAGCACGGCTTATCATCCGCAGACTGATGGACAGAGTGAGAGAACAATTCAAACATTGGAAGACATGTTGAGAGCCTGCGTCATCGATTTCGGCGCATCATGGGACACTCATCTTCCTTTGGTTGAATTTTCCTACAACAACCGCTATCATACCAGCATCAAGGTTGCGCCGTTTGAAGCCCTCTATGGTCGTAAGTGCAGATCCCCTCTGTGCTGGGCTGAGGTGGGTGACACGCAGCTAGCCAGGGGTCAAGTCCCCAACAGTACTCTCACTGGTCCTGAGATCATCCGAGATACAACTGAGAAGATTGCACAAATCCGGGAACGACTGAAAGCCTCACGAGATAGACAAAAGAGCTACGCCGATAAGAGACGAAAACCCTTGGAGTTCCAGGTTGGTGACCGCGTCCTTCTGAAGGTCTCACCCTGGAAAGGCATGATACGCTTTGGGAAGCGTGGAAAGCTAAACCCAAGGTACATTGGACCGTTTGAAATCCTTGCTAGGATCGGTCCCGTAGCATACAAACTCCATTTACCGCGAGAGCTCAGCAACATCCACCCTGTTTTCCACGTATCGAACCTAAACAAGTGTCTGTCCGATGAGACACTTGTGATTCCTCTCAATGAGATTGAAATCAGCAAGAACCTCAACTTCGTGGAAAAACCGGTCGAAATCATGGACAGAGAGATCAAACAAACGAAACAAAGTCGCATCCCGATAGTGAAGGTTCGCTGGAATGCCAAGCGGGGACCTGAATTCACTTGGGAGCGCGAAGATCAGATGAAACAGAAATATCCGCATCTCTTTCCTAATCCATGATTTGTATTTTATGTTCGAATTTTGGGACGAAATTCCCTCTAACGGGGGGATGATGTGACAACCCAAAACTTTGTCCGTTTTCGTTACGTGGTTTTCGTTAATAAAATTTCGAATTCATTAACTTTTCCGTCAAACTTCTTGGTTTAGAAAATGATCTAGTTATATATAATTAAATTATTTACGAGTCGAAACCAAAGTCGCGCGGAAACCCGAATATCTCGAAAACCAAACAATTCCGGCCTAAGTAGGGTTACGACCGTAAACTAGTTTACGGCCGTAAACCCATTTACGACCAGTAAAGAGTGGACCCCACCACCGACCACAAAACCCCTATAAATACGAGACCTCCATCTTCATTTGAACACTTCTGGCCGAAAACTCTCTCCTTCTCTCTCTAAGAACCTTGACCATAAACACCTAAAAACACTTTCAAACTTCGGGAAACATCGAGAAACACCGTTTCGAGTCACTTCGGAACATCTGGAGCACTTATCTCTTCGAAATCAGCACCGTTGTTCTTGAGTTTACGGTCCATCTTCAAAGACCGTAAACCCTGTTCTTGAGTTTACGGTCGTAAACTCACCAAGCCTTCAGAAACCGTAAACTATCAGTCGACCGTAAACTCTTGTTCACGGCCGTAAACACCTTTTAAGTGGTGCATTTGGCTGAAAACCCACTTTCATCGATTCGATCAAGTCCCGGTAACATTCCTCAACCGAATACAAGTGTTCCTCTAACACGTTATCTAACGAAATCGCTAATTTAGATACATATATGGATTGATTTGATAATAGGATTCCGTTAAGTGTCACGTGCAACAACTCGAGGATCTCCATTTCAGTCAACGTTTTCACGCAACAACTGTGAGTTCATACCCCTACATTTTCCGCATTTTTAATGTTTTCAGGGAGGGAATACAAGCTAAACATTAATTTTTTTCAAAAACTTATGCAAATCTCATACTTTAACCCTTTTGTACTGTGTTGAGCATAAGGGACGTTTTCACTAAAAATTGCATAGTTTTTCCGGACACGATATTCACTACATTATACATGCGAACTATAATCGGTATAGTTCGGGCTTTTCTAAACATAACAAGTACAGAAACTTTCACTACTAAAACTATGTGCTAAGACAGAAACAGTTTACAGTTACATCACTATTTTATCATGGTTTTCATAACGGTAATTATCACTACATACGGTATACATACGGATTTTCACTATGGTAGAACGCTACTACACTACATGTAAACTAGATTGTACGATACTGTGAGGCGCTACTTCACTACTGTACCCTTAGGTGTACAGGGATAAATCTTATCATTGTATAACCAGAGTCTCCTGGAGGAAGAGCGTGAGATTTGTGAATAGATCTATTCGGGACTGACAATCCCACATCTGGACTGCTAGCTACAGTTAGGCGGGCACGCCTGAGATGTACAAATGTCATTTAACTCGACGCTTGAAGAACGTTGGAAAGGTCTCTAGTCATATCAAGCATGGTTATACGACTCACAATATGTATAAATCACCTTTAGTTTACAACTTAACACTCTTCAACAGTTTTATTTACATTAAATAGAACTAATACACACTACAACTGGAGAACTTTCAGGGTTTTCAAACAGAAACGAGCATACAATGGTTTCACGCACGAAATACTATTACATCATGATTAGCATTAGCTAGTCACATGAAGTAATAATTTCGCATATCACTACAGTTTTCAGTGACAAACATTCATGGTTTTATACAGAATTGAAAACACTACTTTCTCACTAAAGAAAATATCGGATTTTCTTGGAACTATACAAATATTTTACGAACTCATCAACGATTTTCACTACAAACCACCGCTTATGAACTCACCAGCTTTATGCTGATACTCTTTCAAACTGCTTGTATTCTCAGGAAATCAGTAGACAGGTACTTGCTGGATTTTCGAGGAACTGGAGCAATAAGAGTTTTAAGTTTATACTATACAAAGCTATTGAATGTAATTCAAACAAAGTTTCAAACTGATGTAAACATTTTTATTTTAGTATTCACTATACTGGTTGAGTTGCTATGATTGCTATTATTCATTTGTTGTGATACTACACATGACGTCCTCCGCCCCGGAACGTTTCCGCTATCGGTTTCGGGGTGTGACAATAAGAGAGCTGGAACATGAGATCTAGAGTTTGAAAGAGAGTTGGCTACACGAAGAATAGTTCATGGTTAAGGATGTTGATTAATTGATGTCAACATTGTTTGTCTATTACTAACTTTGTGTTCTTGAGAGAAAATAAAAGAAATAACAGTTAAACTTATGTATATTTTTTCAAGTTTAAAAAAGCTTACATATTCTAATATTCTGATAATAAAATAACATTATCATTATATGATTCTTTTTTTAACTTAACTATTATAAATAAAAAAAAATATTCAATATATTTATATGGAATAAAGGACAAATAGAGTATGAATATTGCACCATTAAATCGTGACTTTGTATATTAACATAAAATAGGTGTTAATAATATTAGATGAATTGTCATTCATTCCTTAAAAAACTTGAGAATATAATGTAATAATTTAAATTGCTTTTGCGTTCATAAAAAACGATTGAGAGATCGTTTGGATTGTGAGATTGGTTGATATAATTTGAAAAGAAATTGACATTAATAATTTTTAAATTCAAACATAATTGCAATAACTACCATCGTAGAAACAATACCGTTTACCCAATCAAGTAGTTTAAAATCATATATATATATATATATATATATATATATATATATTGTCCTCTCTAATAAATGAAGATTTTTTTTAACAAATGTCAGTCTCTAATGAGTTTTGACACTTGTCATTTTGTGATATTTTTCAAATAAATAATATACACGTGTCAATTTAAGGTTTTTTCAATTTTTAAAATTAAAAAGTCACATAATCTTATGCTTATATATGTAAAGTATCAATCAATCATCTCTAATAAATGAAGTTTTTTTTTTGCCAAATGTCAATCTCTAATGAGTTTTGACACTTGTCATTTTGTGATATTTTTTAAATAAATAATATTCACATGTCAACTTATGGTTTTTTTCAATTTTTAAAATTAAAAAGCCACATAATCTTATACTTATATGTAAGGTATCAAATATAATAAATATTATAATAAATTGCAATTAATATGTTTCTTCATTTCTTATTTTTTTAAAAAGCCACATAATTTTATTTTTTTAATCAACCCATGTAATATACGGGTTTTACACCTAGTGAATAATAATATAAGATTTTTCACGTATAAGAACCTAGCAATGTGTAATGACACTTTATATTAACAAATTACAAATTGATGCAATCATCCACATAGTATGTTGTTTGTTTGGTTCAAATTACTTTAAACAAGCAATTTTAAAAAGTCGAGTATTTTTTTTAGAGCTCTCTAAAAATGGATTACCTAAATGCAAATGCACCAAATTCACGTTTTTATTTATTCTAGTTTATTGATATTAAAAAACACTTTTAATGAGATTTTTGATAAAATTATCTATAACTTAATTGTGTTGTTTATTATGAAATAAAAAGAGTATTCAAAATAACTAAAAAAATATTCGTGTTAGGGACTAAAAATGACTAATCGAAACTGTACAGGTACTGAAGTGCAATAAACTAGTGTGAAGAGGAACAAAAATAGAATTACATTGTGGAAGCATCTCTGTATCAGAGCCAGGTTTCGATCCTGGGACCTGTGGGTTTTGGGCCCACCACGCTTCCGCTACGCCACTCTGATTTGTTAATTACGTAATGAATATTTAATATAATATATTTAGAACTGTGTTCACATAAATAAAATACAGAGTTAACACATACTTTTTTAATTATCAAGGTTTATAATGACTTTTACTAATAGGATCTTTCATCTTTATTTACTACGAATACAGTAGATTTATTAGTAGGTTTTTAAGTATTTTTCGAAAATAACAAGTTTAATTTAATTATAAATAAAAATACAAAACAATAAGAAAACATGGAGACTTCAACAAGGAAAACCAGTTCTTTAAACATAAATCTTGAATTAAATTCCATTGATTCACAAGAAAATATCAACTCCAATTCATTTGATACCTATTCATCGAGAAAGATACGAGAAAGATACTAATTTTACAATCTGGAAACCTTAAGCCTAAACCAACATCAACATAAACCCTAAACCCCCAAATCTAAGAACTGGTAAATTTTGTCACAGCCTTCGTCCCCTCCGAGACAGCATGCTTTGCCAACTCCCCTGGCAAAACCAATCTCACCGCCGTCTGAATCTCCCTCGATGTAATCGTCGGCTTCTTGTTGTACCTCGCAAGCTTCGATGATTCTGAAGCAAGCTTCTCGAAGATGTCGTTAATGAAGGAATTCATGATCCCCATGGCTTTGCTTGAGATCCCAATATCAGGATGAACCTGCTTCAACACCTTAAAGATGTAGATCTTGTATGTCTCCACATTCTTCTTGCTTCTCTTCTTCTTCTTATCGGTGGCACCGGCGCCAGCTTCCTTGGGAAGCTTCTTCCCGGCCTTCGGTTTTTTCTCGGCAGGGGCTTTTTCAGCGACGGCGGCTTTCTTCTCCTCCACCGGCTTCTTTTCAGCTGGCTTCTTCTCTGCCTTTGGCGCCATTAAAAGGATTTGAATTTAATTCAAGAGAGACTGATTTTGCAGGGAGTGAGAGATGGCTTGTTGTGGTTGTGAAAAGGAACAGACGAAGGCTTGCATTTATATATGGATTGAGAGGCGTGATCTGATTGGTCAGTATTAGTTGTCCTGGATCGTGCTTTGAAAATTGAAATGTTGTAAATTACAAATTTTCCCCCTCTATTGATCTAATTCAAAAACCATTGAATTTGTTTTCAATTTGTTTTTTTTTTTTTTTTTATCTAAAAGTTTAAAAGGTAGAACATCTCTAATAGTATATTTATATGATAGTTCAAAAAATTTGTCACCTTGCTGTTTAATTATATTGATCACTACTTAAATTGCTTTTCTAATTTTTAAATTTTATTATGAACTTTTTATTAATTTAATTATTTTATCCTTATCTATCTAAAATGTTATATAAAACTCTTTCGTTTAACTAAATGTTATTTAAATGCGTCTTATTTTAATATAAACACTCACTCACGTACAAACGATTCACATATTACTATAGTATATATTCATATATTGTATATTTTTATTCTATAAACTTTAAATAAATAATGAATACTTAAAATTAAATCAAGGGGTCAAATATAATATTATTAAAGGGAAAGAGTTAGAGTATTTTCTACCATGTCTTCTTCAAAACAAACCACGACCCCAAGAAGAAAGAAGAAAAAATCTTCAAAATTCGACAACACGCATTCATCAGATCTTTCAGTAAGCCCTACATCACCAAACCTTAGATCATCGATACCTAATAGACCCTTGTTCGATCAACCAATCTACTCTCATGTAAATTACCATTTTGCAGGCATGGCTCCAAATATATATCAATATCCTTAATACATACCAATTCCATAAAAAAACTTCCAACAACAAAACCTTTTACAAACCCAAACTAGTTTCCAAGCCCAAAACACCAATCGAACTGAACCCGCCTTTAACTCGTTTGAGACGGTTATCAACCCCAATTTGCTTCCCAACAAAATTCGCAAACCCAACCATGATGCCTACTCAATAAAGATACTGCTTTTTCTTCCGACGGGCCCACTCCACAAGCCGAACCGGAAGAGGAGCCCATGCCACAACAAAAAGAAAAATGAAGGATCCAACGCTGAGGTTGGACTGCCATAACAGAGAAGATGTTAGTTGAAACATTGATTGACATATCTTAAGATTTGACAAGAGACGATAACCAATATGGCAAAACATTCAATATAAGAGTTTGGAAACGTTTTTGTAATCGGATAGGAAAAATGTATCACTCATATGAGCAAATTTATTCCAAGTAGAGAACGGCTAACAAAAATACCACAAAGTTTAATGTCATTTATATGAATACCGCCTGTAATCCGCGAAGTGGTGTTATTGAAGTGGACATTACTGCAAATCCTTGTGGCATTTACCAAGCAATACACAATAAACGTTTTCTAAAATGAGTCTTTTGAGCTAGTTGTGCACAAAAAAAGTCAAAATGGCTTTGTCTTAAATCGGTGGACGAATTTACAAGTATAATTTCATGAAAAAGCAAATCGACTTAGAAAAATCATAGTCAATCATCTGACGGCCATGTCGACCTTAACAACGCGAACCCATATGAAGTCCCACCTCGTCCTATGGGACACGATAATGTAGAAAAGAAGCTCAAAGGTGTTAGTTTTTCTAGTTATATTGACGCCACAAGTTAGCATCTTCAATGTGGGACATCAAAATCGACAAAATTTTGGAGAGGGATGAAATCAAACAAAAATCTAAAGGTCTAAAACTCTACTCTTCACTTGTTTTATTTTGATTAATAAAACTACTTTCATGTATATACCGATAGTAATCATGGGTTTTCAAAACTTACATCTCTACCTCTAGTACGGATAACCTGTTTTTAGGGAAAATATAGGATTTTCCCAAGATAACACCGGCATTTCTAAAACTGATGGTTTATTTTCTACTAATGGACACTCTTTCAAAACCGCTTTTCATAAAAAAAATATAGGACTTTCTTGAGGAACACTTTTCAAAAGGATTCAAAGAACATTTTCCACCAAAACCAAAATGCTTATGAACTCACCAGCTTTATGCTGATACTCTTTCAAAACTGCTTGTATTCTCAGGGAATTAGTAAACAGGTACTTCCAGGAGCTCGGAGAAGTCGAAGTGTTAGAGTCGCGTCTTTCTATTTTGCTTTTGATATGAACAAAACTATGTATTAAAACAATGTAAACCTCTTTCATATATGTATTAAATGTCTGGTTGTGTTTACTATGCTTGCTATGATACAATTGTTGTGATACTACGCATGACGTCCTCCACCCCGGAACGATTCCGCCATCACGGTTTCGGGGTGTGACAGATTGGTATCAGAGCCCTTGTTTATAGCGAACTAAGTATACCGAACCTTACATGGTATACAACTATAAATACTAAGGGGCCTAAGTGCTCTAAACTAAAAGTATACTTTCAAAAATATAAGTATTTTTATAAAAGTATACAAGTATACCTAAGAACCTGAAATTGTGTCATAGGTAGAACAAAACAAAAGTATTTGGATGTTGAGACACTGCGGTTAAACCTGGGCAGTTATGTAATCATGTCTAAGATCAATATAGTATGATCAACTATATTCATTCGAGACATGACCAACATGTGCTTGGGAGTGACTGTGGTGTTGCAGCAAGCCTAAAACTTACCTAGATACCAGAAGAATTCTAGAACCGAACATAAGGGTTAAAATACTATAGGAGTATTTTAGGATGCTATTATTTTAGGATGCTATAGCGACCGGACCGGAAACTTACCCAAGAATCCAATCTTCAAGAATCAATCTTGTAGCTATAATACATTGGGAGTATTATTAGATTCGATGCCCATTAACTATCCCTTTATCATCACCTCACGTCGATAGCATGGCTGGATTCCATCTTCCTGGCGACCCGTACTTTTCCAACCAAGGAGATGATGGATGGATCGAGGCAGAGCCGGAAGGAAATCATGAAATCCCTTTGGACGATGGATTCGCCGAACCATTACCTGAAGAGACTGACTAGGAACCCGAAGTCGAGAACCTACCTCAAGTGACCCCAATACCAAATCCTAACCCTCGAGTTGGATTCCAAGGTCCAACGCCTATATGGGTCGGGAGTTTGAATAGGTGGAGCCATGAGCAAGACCAACCCCTCCCATGCGACGAAAACTGCAACCTCTACAATCTGAACGAAGGAGGACCCACAGACAGGGCCCTTCCAATCCTGATACGCCGAGTGGCTCGCAATGTGGAGCTAGGTATGGCAACCCTTCGGCGAACTGAGGAGCTCGAAGCGGATTCGAACACCAGCACGGATCGCATTCGTCACTTCGAGATTGCTCACGCGAGAGCTGCAAGGAACAATGAAGCTCTGCAGCGAGAGTTAGCTACAACCCGAACCGAAGTCATAGAGCTCCGAGCCTGCCAGTCAGAATACGAGAGATGCTTGCTTGATGTGGAGCGTCAGCTGGCCGAATTAAGGATTCACTTGAGGAGTACCTGTCGCCAATAGGGGATACTCCACTCAACCTTCCTTTTTGGTCTAAGGGATGACTTTCGTATTTATGTTCTAAGTAGCTCCTTTCTCTGTAGACATTCTTGTCTTGCAGTATTCACTAGTTCTTTATGTTGTCAAATTGTTCATTTGTTGGTATGTTGTAGACCTACTCCTAGGTCAAATTTTCCAAATTTTGTGTAATCTTAATATCGACAGTGGTGGCAACTATTATATTTCAGTCAAAGATTATCATTGTCAAAAGTATACCTTGGAGCGGTAGCATTCAAATTGAGCAACCTTATCAAGGTCCCATCACTGTTTTGTCCTCAAAACATGAATCATAAGATGTGCTTAGACGATTATTCCTTTTACCCATCAATTTCATATCAGTCTCCATGAAAAGCTTCAATGTCCTAATCGGCATAGGACGAATGAGTCTCCCATCGTGCCGATGACCTTTGCTTCGAGAAAGCGATTCGTCTCAATCTTCCTTATGACAGGAGTCCTCACTGGTTTCAGTGATAAGTCTGTTCGAACCCTAGTATTATTTCATGCGTCGAAGCCTAAGAGCATCTACGGAAAGAATGTTATGTATTTCTGGCTCATGTTGCCAATGAGACGCAAGAAGTTAAAGACCTCGAGAGCATCTTCGAAGTCTGCAACTTTCCCACTGTCTTCCCCAAAGGCGTTCCAGGTATTTCTTCCGAGTGCCAAGTTGAATCCCGTATCGACTTGATCCTCGGAACTACCTTTATAGCCAAATCTACAAGAGCCGACGAAAATGTGAGAGTTACTCAGCCAGCCCAAGGAGCTGAGCAACCAGGAGTTTGTAAACTTATTTAATGTGAACTTTGTGTGCTCAAATCTGTTCTATCCTTGCTAAGACCATATCATGGGGATGTGGGCCGAGTCAATGAGAGTCAGATAGCAAAACGGGAAATCTCAATGCATAGATAAACATTTAGGATACATACAGGGGTAACCATTGTTGCTCATAAATTCCTTTTCTTGACATGTAGCAGATCATGCCTCCAAAGGAACGTACCCAACCCACCAATAAGACACCAGTCCTTCAGGTGGACTCAGCTACGTTCCAAGCTACTGTCACGGCAGCCGTAGCAGCCGCCCTAGCTGTTCTTAACGCTAACAACCCAAGTGGGAATAGGAACAGTTTCCACATCACGAACTGTAGCAACACCTCAGGAAACCAACAAGGGCTTTTCCAGGAGGACACTTTGACTCCCAAACCTAAGAGCGCCAAACGAAAATTCTGGAACAAGAGGGAGCGCAAGTTGTGTCAGAAACTTGCCAAGAGACAACAACCCGTGATAGCTCCTACAGCCACAACATCCGCCAAACCAGTGCCAACGCCAGTGTGGCGATATGCTGGAAAACTTCCAAATTGCGAGGAATGCAACTTCCACCACGTAGGAGAATGCCACGAACTTCGATGTAAGAACTGCAACAGGCAAGGACACACCGCTCGTTACTACAGAACACTAGCACCGTCAAACGCCTCGATTTCTGGTGAAAAGATGGGCCAGGTTTGCTACAAGTGTGGCGAACCCGGACATTTCAAAAGAAATTGTCCAGGGGCCGAGGATGGCCAGGAAGCTCGCTTCGCAAAGACCCCGACTGAGCACATCACTTCCACTACCGACGCGAGCATAATTCAAGTGTGCGGTACATGTGGCGAAATGGGACACTTCACAATAGACTGCCCAACAGAAAGGAACAATGAGGAAACCAGAGGAGTCTGACCTCAGTGAAGGAGGAAGCATCGAAGGACCCTGCCTTGTTTTGGTACGTTTTCAAAAACCTAAATGACTAATTCATAATCGTGATTTCTTTCTCGTCCAAAGTTAATCACGACGTACTCTTAAAAGTTGATGCCCTAAGGGGTAAAAAAATTATGATAGCCTAGTGTATACATTCGAGTCAGTTGTGTTTATACATGACTTGTATGCGCCAAGAAATCATAGGAAAGTCTAGTGAGAATCATTCCATCGAGAGTTCATGGTTTCAAAACATCAGGACCCTCGCACTAGTAGTAGTACCTACCGAGTCCAATATCAAACGCAGAAAACACCAGAGACGTTCATTTAGGGATACCAATGTGCTAGCAAAACGATCCTCCCGGACTAACTTAACGCGCGATTCTACGACACCATCCTGCCTAGTTTCGACCGAGTCTATGTTATACCAAACCCTTTTGTCTTAAATCGTTCGAACCGCGAAACTCCCGTCGCTCATGATGACAAACTAGATGCGAACTTCGAAAAATTCATGTCTCTTTGAAACCCGAAAGTCTTCATACGAAGAGTATCATCCACAAAGAGAAGGACAAAGTAAGGGAACCATCCGGACCAATGAAGATGCGTCGTGGGACACACATTTACTCTTAAATGAACTTTCTTGTAACAACGGCGATCGTTCCAGTAGCAAGGCTGCGCTGCTCGAAGCCCTCTACAGCCATAAGTACAGACCCCATCTGTGTTGGGCTGAGGCGGACGACACGCAAATAGTCAAAGAGTCAAGTCCCCGATAGCACTCGCGCGAGTCCTAAAACCATCCGTAGGACGATTTAAAAGATCGTACGAAGAGGGCTACGCCGATGAGAGACAAAAACCATTGGGGTTCCAGATTGGTCGATGTGTCTTTTGCAGGTCTCACCCCGGAAAAGGCTTGATACGCTTCGGAAGGCGTGAAAGCTAAAATCAGGATACGTTGGACTGTCCAGGATCCTTGCTAGGATCAGTCCCATAACGTACAAACTCCAGTTACCTCGAGCGCTTAGCAGCGTCCATCCCGTCTTTCTTGTGTCGAACCAAATAAGTGTTCGTCCGATGAGATACCTACGATTTCCCCTCGACAACCTCGAGTTAGACGAGAGTTCCATGAACCTTAAGTACCTCCATCTTTTCCAAGTCTATGAGTTATACCTCTATTCTTGAATTTCGGGACGAAATTCCCTCTAACGGGGGGATGATGTGACAACCCGAAACTTTTATCTTGTACACTTAGCCAATTCTATCAATGCTAAACTCGTTCAGCTATCTTTTAGCATTGTTTTGAGTCTGTTTGGATGATCTAAAGCCTTGTTCAACCAAAGTTTAAATTAGGGATGGGTTGGTTTAAGATTTAGGGTTGTAAATAGGCCAAGCACTCCATCAAAAGGAGTTTGTGGCCACACACATGAGTGTGTGGCCGCACACCCGAGTGTATGGCCGCACACACGAGTGTGTGGCCGCACACCCGAGTGTATGGCCGCACACACGAGTGTGTGCCCGCACACCCATCCTCCAGCCGCACACTCATCCCAATTTATATAGGGTGACCCCTTCACTCATTCCTTTCATTTGGCTGCACTCTACTTTCTCTCTCTACTTTCTCTCTCTAAGAACTTCATCCAAGAACGCTCTCAAGGCCTCAAAAACGTGAGTTTTCCATCACCTAGCTTATCATACATGAAGGACCCGTTGATCTAAGCCCTTAACCATCAAAGTTCATCATGTTCTTCATCACATGAAGGTGTACGGCCGCACACCTTCATAAGGTGGCCGTACACACCTTAAAGCTCTCCAAAGTGAAGAGTTTGGCCTTCATTCACTAGTAGGACTTGGTATTAGCACAAGAACACCTCAAAATCAACATTTCGGGCACAAATGAGGAGTGTACGGCTGCACACACCCTCTGTACGGCCGCACACTCCTGTGTGCAACCGCACACACATGTGCTGACCGCACACCCTGGCCGCACACACACCCTAATGACCATACACCTCCTTTGTTTGATCACATAAGGTCCCGACAAGCATTTTCAAGTCTTTAGGGTAGTTTCCCGTCATGTTTTGTCATGGAATACCTAAATCTAATACATATATGTGCTATTATATGTTACTAGGATCCACTTGAGTGCGAAACCTCAATTGACACTCAACACTCGTAACCGACCATCCGCTCGAATCATCCGTCAAACAGTGAGTTCATACCCCTACATTTTCCGTGTTTTTAATGTTTTCAGGGGGGGAATACAAGCCAAACGCTAAGTATTTTGTTAAGTTTTAAACTTATTAATGCAGTCCAATGATTTCCATGTTTAATAACATATTCGGATATTTAATCTCTTTTTGTAATATGTTGAACATAAGGGAAACTTCTATTTTGGAAATCCAACTTCATAGCTTTCAGAAAGGTTTTTACAAAACATTTTCCATATCAACTCTAATAAACTATAATGGGTATAGTTTGAGATAACCCTCTAGGCAGTCTCTACTTAATCAAATTTCATAAATGAATATATATAAACTATGGCAGATTTAGTTTATGTTATATGTTTTCTCAGAAGTATAAAGTACATTTATTCAAGGATAATTACTGTTTTATACTGATTTCTCGCTAGTAAACTAGATTATACATAATTGTGAGGCGCTACTTCAATATTGTACCCTTAGGTGTATAGTGATAAATCCTTTTAGTATAACCAGAGTCTCCTGGAGGGAGAGCGTGAGATTTGTGAATAGATCTATTCGGGACTGACAATCCCACACCAGAACTGCTAGCTACAGTTAGGCGGGCACGCCTGTGGTGAACAAATGTCATTTAGCTTAACGCCTGAAGAACGTTATAAAGGTCTATCGGTCATATCAAGTATGGTTATACGACTCGCAAATAAGTATAAACTAACCTTGTTTACAAACTCTACTCTTCACTTGTTTTATTTTGATTAATAAAACTACTTTCATGTATATACCGATAGTAATCATGGGTTTTCAAAACTTACATCTCTACCTCTAGTACGGATAACCTGTTTTTAGGGAAAATATAGGATTTTCCCAAGATAACACCGGCATTTCTAAAACTGGTGGTTTATTTTCTACTAATGGACACTCTTTCAAAACCGCTTTTCATAAGAAAATATAAGATTTTCTTGAGGAACACTTTTCAAAAGGATTCAAAGAACATTTTCCACCAAAATCAAAATGCTTATGAACTCACCAGCTTTATGCTGATACTCTTTCAAAACTGCTTGTATTCTCAGGGAATTAGTAAACAGGTACTTCCAGGAGCTCGGAGAAGTCGAAGTGTTAGAGTCGCGTCTTTCTATTTTGCTTTTGATATGAACAAAACTATGTATTAAAACAATGTAAACCTCTTTCATATATGTATTAAATGTCTGGTTTTGTTTACTATGCTTGCTATGATACAATTGTTGTGATACTACGCATGACGTCCTCCACCCCGGAACGATTCCGCCATCACGGTTTCGGGGTGTGACACAAATGTTGTATAAATTGAAAATGGATTGTGTCTGAAAAATATAACAGATATTAGTTTTTTTATGGCGTTATATATATATATATATATATATATATATATATATATATATATATATATATATATATATACTAGGTTAAAACCCGTAGAACCCACGGGTGTTGATTTTTAATTGAATTTAAAAATAAATTATTTAATAAAATAATATTTCATTAATTTAGAAAACTTATGAGTTGTAATATTGCATATTTTAATAACGTTGTCATATGTTGAATAAAGGGGTAGAATGTCATTTTTTTTTACAAATTCACACATTATGATTGAAATACAAAGAAATATATAAACCTACAATTTGTAATTGTAGTATTTATTATGTAATTGGAATATTTTTATTAAACTTTATAATATGGCACATTAGTTTCACATATATCAATATTCTTATTTTTTTATACAATTAATATAACATTTCAAAAAAATATACATATTAAATAATAAAAAAATCTAATGTTTAGGTATGTGTAAGTTATATTTAAAAGTTTATAATTATATTTGTTGAAAATAGTAATATATAAAAGTAAATATATTATTTAAATATTGTTATTACATAATATAAAAAAATGTAATTAACAATATGTAAGAATCCCATTTATATTTCATTAACCATAATATTAAATTTTAAAAAAGGAATATAAATCCAATAGCAAGTATCTACATGTGAAAGCACGTATAAAACGACATAAAATTTGAGTTGTAAAAAATCTTATTGTTAGAAAACATATAAAACGAAGTAAAAAATGATTTTGTAATGTAATTCCAAAGTAGGGACTGAAATGTTTTAAAAGAATCAATGTTTGATATTTGAGCTTATTTTGTCAACAATTTCCATAGAGGACTATTTTGGTCAAATTAATAAAGTGGAGTGTAACATCCCAAAAATACAGGCCAAAAATTTCATTTTTAAATACATTATTATAAAACCAACAGTATAAGAAAGCATCCATAATATCATGTCATGTCAAAACCCAAGTAGAAATAATCAAAACATGTTATCATAAAACAACATCAGAGTGTAATCCCAAAGATCTCGTGTGCGGAAAACCATAGTGTGATGCGCTGCGATCAAGCCGACTCCTTTCCTTCAAAAACGAAGTTCCTGAAACCAAAACTGAAAACTGTAAGCACAAAGCTTAGTGAGTTCCCCCATCATACCACATACCATACAATCACATAGCATACATACTGTCGGGCAATTATGGGGTGCTCGACCTACCCGATACGGCCATTCTGGGGTGCCGACCTACCCGGTACGACCATTCTGGGGTGCCGACCTACCCGTGTCAAGCCATTATGGGGTGCTGACTACCCGTGTCAAGCCATTATGGGGTGCTGACCTACCCATGTCAAGCCATTATGGGGTGCTGACCTACCCGTCGGTACTAACAACCGACCCTCGGGGTCTATTCCACCCCCTACTGCTACTATCATATATATCATAACATAAACATACTATCAGACATATCTGGGGTGTCCGAACTACCCTTCGGTCCTAACAACCGAACTTGGGGACTATTCCCCTCCTACTACCACTATCACATATAACATATCATGCCAGCATATAAACATATCATCACATACTGTCAGACACATCTGGGGTGTCTGACCTACCCTTCGATCCTAACAACCGAACTCTACTACTATCACATATAACATATCATGCTAGCACATAAACATATCAGGTAGTAGCAAACTTAAATGAATATCACATAGACAATCATCTAACATACAGCTCCTACTGGTGGGCCGGCATTGTGGCCGTAGACCCACCGCTACTGGAAGGTAACTCACCTCACACTGCTGAAGTCCCGTAGACACAATCCCACACTGTTGAAGTCCTGCAGACTCAACCCCAGCTGCTGGCTGACAGATTCCCGAACTGTCAACACCAAAATAACACCCAATTAATAATTGGGTTCCACTACATAACCATAAGTACATACTTTGGATAATTACTACATTACCCAGTGCTAGGCTTTATTCAAGCCCAAGGCCCAATCCAAAGCCCAAAAGTCCAACTATGGCTCAAAGCCCAACATATGGCCCAATTTTCCAAATTGGGCCCAAACCTTTACATGGTCTCATTCTAAGGCCCAACATCATATAATCATTAAGGCCCAAACTATGGCCCATCTATGGCCCAATTTTCCAAATTGGGTCCAAACCCCTTACATGGGCCTTACCCTAGGCCCATTAAATATTCTAATCCATTTGCTTGACTTTGGATGGCCCATTAATAACGCAATCATCAAGGCACAATAGAAGGCCCAACAATACACCCATGTGAAATTAGGGTTTCACATAAAATGACGATTAAGGTTAAGTGTTTCTCACTTAACCCATTAAGGACTTAATCCATTAAGTCCATCATTCTTCTAAATAAGTCATATGGTGTGATTGGGCTTAACCACACAATTCCATTATTCCAATGGCCCACAAGTGGGTCTCAATAAGTCCAAACCCATAAATCCAATATTAGGTTTCTAAATCCTAATTAGGGTTTCCAACCCCATCTTAGCCCAATAGGCCCAATTGATATGTCTTTTGATCAATTAAGGTTTATTAGACTCATTAGTCATCTGTTTGGGCTTTTAGGTCCATTAAGCTTCATTGGGCCCATTAGGGTTTATTAAGTCCATTAAGCCTCATTGGGCCCATTAGGGTTTCTTAGTCCCTTGTCCAAACATCCAAACGAGTCAAAACACCATCAAAGCACACCGCCACCCGACACGGCGGCCGGTGGCGGCAGGAGGCGGCAGCCACCACCCTACGGTGGTGCTTAGGGTTTCTTTCTCATTATTTTTCTTTCCGGTTACATTTTACAATGCTAATCTCTAAAATAACACACACACTAACTAACATAAACACACACACATGGCGGCACATGGTGGCAGCCACCACCTCACGGTGGTGGTGGTTATGATCTTGGGCCAACGCAACACCAAAAGCACTCCAAACATTAATCTAACGCACCCGAAAGCCCACAGCCACCGAAGATGGTGGCTAACAGTGGCGGAG
This sequence comes from Lactuca virosa, assembly GCF_052849685.1. Taxonomy (NCBI): domain Eukaryota; kingdom Viridiplantae; phylum Streptophyta; class Magnoliopsida; order Asterales; family Asteraceae; genus Lactuca; species Lactuca virosa. The sequence continues at coordinate 122,674,710 of NC_136426.1, forward strand.
CAGCGGCGGCAGTTGGCAGAACGGCCGCGCCAGGCGGCGGTGATGAGCTTCTTTCGTTTTCCTCCCTAAGAAAAACCATACAGCATTATCCTTACAAGATACAGTCATACACACAGCAACTCACGCACATAGCCACCTCCGCATGGTGGTTGGTGGCGGCAGAAAGAGATGGCATGGTGGCAGCCATGGTGGTTTTTTTCTCGGGTAGTACCAGCCAAATAACACACATGCCACACCACAAATGCCGACATCAACATGTATACTCGAACACACACTCCCACAGCCACAGTCTAGGCGGCGGGTGTCACCGGAAAAGCGAAACAGTGGCCCCATGACCACCGACGACGGTAATGACGTTTCCAACGTCGTACCCACAGTAAACAACGAGAGGGAGAGAGAAGAAGGTGGATTGCGGCTGACTTACCGGCGTTTCTGGTGGCTCACGACCCGCACACGACGAAAACATTGAAGCATTATAACAAGTTTGGCCCCTGACCCCAAAAACTCTTTTCAACATTGATCCAATATTTACCATTCAGCCCCCAGCTTCCATAAATCTTTACAATTTAAATCCAGAATTTACATTTTAACCCTTGCTTCCATAATTCCTTTCATAGTGAGCCCTAATTGTTACCAAGCAGCCCCTGTCTTCCATATTGCTTACAAATTAAGTCCGGATTTTACACTTTAAACCCCCAATCTCTAAAATTGTGACAATTAGCTCCTCAAGACCAACACCTTGCTAAATAATTATCGATTTTAGGACTACTATTCGATTATTAATTAATTTATTTATTAGATAAATAATCGGGTGTTACATGGAGGGGTTGAATTGGTCGATTAGACCAAGAATTGAAATTTGGGGAAAAGGGGTCAGGTCTCCGTTTTCTTCAATTTGTGAAAAAGAAACAACCGATCGAACAAAGGGCTCAGATAGCGTTCGATCGGGAAAAGAAGCAGGGGGAGGATCTCTGGAGTTTCGCTGGACCGAAGGAAGAAGAAGAACAAAGCAGCAAGCTGCTGTCGATTGAAGGTAGGAAGTGGGTCGGTGGTGGTAATCTATCGCAAATAGGGTGAAGTCGAAATAACGCGACCTCCTTGTGGTTGCTCTCTTCGTCAGCAGTAGTAACCGAAAGGGTAAGGACGAAGCAGCGAGGCTGGTCTTCTTATACTCCTGTTAGTGTGGTGCGATGGAGAAGAAATGTTGCCTCGTGGTGTCGTCGGAAATGTCCACCTTCGGTGGAGGTTTTACCGACTGAAACTGACGGAGAAAGAGGGTGTGCCTCTATTGCTCAACGGGAACAGCCATCTACGATGGTGTTTGGCTTGCTTCGATCAACAGCAAAGGGGCTGCTGCCTCCTCAATTTTATAGAAAAAAAAAATAACATCTTGTGGGGTGTTGCTTGGCAGTTCACGAAGCAGAAAAACAAAACAGACAGGAGAGATAGTTTGGCTGTTTGTTTTGGTTTGATTAAAGGTGAAGGATTTCTCCTAATATGGCTGATTATTTGTGTTTCTAATATGTGTGTACTTTTGATTGATAATTGAAGCAATTACTTGACAAGATCTTATGCAGATTAATGAGTGTGAGGGAAGCTTTTGAGTGTAAAATTGTATGTTATATAATCTTCTCCCCTGTGAGAAGATTTTACATGATTAGCTTTTATTCATTTATGCAGTTTTGTTTTGACAAACTATTCTACATAACCTGATGAACGTTTTCTCTACACTATTTGAAATGACAAACTATTTAACAACATTAACAACTCATGTTCATTCGGGCTGAATCAGCTGCAAGTAGAACAAAAAAGGGCTGATGTGGTTGTTTTTGTGTTTTCATTTGCATAGAAAATCAGAGGCGAAGGATACAGGGGGAAAACATGTTGTAGAGGTGTTATTAAATCAAGAGGTGCAAGAAGAAGAAGAAGAAGAAGAAGAAGATAACTCATATACTGACAACATGACAGATAATGAAAAAGGCGATCATGAAAAGCTTATAAACATTATAAAAACCTTTCAAGAGATTCTTAGTTACAGGATTAACTTGCAGGGAGTTTGCTGTTAAGGAAACCCAAAAAGTAAAATGATCAGAGGTAATCTTGAATTGTGTTTAATTATTCTAACAATTTACATATAAATAACTTTTTTTTTTGGGCAATTACAGTTTAGTTATATGCAAGTAGTCTCTCCATTATGTTCAGTTAAGTATATAAAGATAAATTAAATAATAATAAAAACATAGTCTTTTATGAAAATTGTATAAACGACTTCTTTACAGAATGTTATTTTTGTAAAACAATTGGAATATTATGTTGGTAAAGTTGTTTTTAGCAATTTCAAACAATATTGATAATTTTTGTAAAAATTATACTAAAATATATATCAATTTTAATCTCGTCACGTTTTTTAGTTTGTTCATTTAAAATCTTGAGATAAAACCATTACTTCTATTGTAGCGACTTATAAGAATTTTTTTTTTTGACAAAAAACACCTTTAAATAATGTAAACTTAAGGGAAGATTTAATTAAGCATAATTAATAATTAATTATACGTGAAATAATCACAAGGACTTAACACATGCCTGCATCAATTCCAACCATTCCAAGGCACTATGCTATGTAATTAATTAACATGACACATGTCTCGTTAAATTCAAATGTAATCTAATCATCCAAGCTTTCATACATGTAAATGTTGTTTTAGATTACAAAATAATATTAATGTCATAAACATATGCAAAAGTAGGTTGCCCTATTAGGAATGCCAATATTTGGTATAATGTAACAGAAAAGGGCATAAGTGTCCAGATATGTTAATAAAAAAAAACAATATAAATAAAAGTAATGTCAAAAACATATGAGAAAGTAGGTTGCACTGTTAGGATTAATGTCATTAAATAACACATAATTATAAATTGAAGAATGCAATAATTTCAGTTTTTTGTTGTAAAAGGGCATAACTGTCCATTTATGTTACAACAAAATACAGGCAAAGTAACTTTTATTAAAATATAAGTAACAAATAAACATAAAATTTAAAATAAAAATTACAAATTAAGATTAATGTCATAACCAAATGCAAAAGTAGGTTGCCCTAATAGGAATGTCAATATCCTATCAAAAAAATTTTAATGGCATTTTTTTGTCATGGAATGCACACAGAAAAACGAATTAAACAATGCAATAATTTGTGTTTTTTGATAAAAAAAAAAGAAAGAAAGAAAGGCAGCTTTATTATAAGATAAAATAAAAGGGCATAATAGTCATTTTCTGCAAAAAAATAATGTGAAGTAAATAGTAGAAAATATGTATTTGGTTGTGATACAGGATAGCGGTCTAAGCATCATTAATAGGAATTTTTTTTTTATCAAATTGTGATATGTCATAAATATTTAATATCATGAATTGGTAGTGGCAAAAAAGTAACAATTTTTTTTCTGAAAGTATAATACCTAAAAAAAATATGTATAATCCTCATAGGAATGTGAATATTCTAGCAAAAATTATTTAATGGCATTTATTTGACATGGAATACACACATAAAAACGAATTAAACAATGTAATATTAATGTCATAAATTCTTTCGATAATATTGAATATCATTTTTTGTTGACCAACTAAATCGGGTATATATTAATACCATTGTTTCAACAATTACTAAATTCAATATTACAATGTAATATTGGATGCAATCAATCCAGTGTACTTGTAACTGGATTTTAATGGAGTTCATATAACTACAAGACAAGTTCGAGTTGATCCCTAAATAGGATTTAAAAAAATATCAGTGTTTGAACTGTAAAGTAATATATAAATATAAATACATAGTAAAATGGTTCTTGAAGTCTGATTGTCCTCTAATAGAAAGACTGAACAGACTTTGAGATTGCTAACCTTGTGTAGTTGTTCCTATCGTCGAGGATGAATATACAGTAAACGATGACAAAAACGAAATTGTAATGAATTCTCTGAAGCAGAATCATGAACAAAATAGAAGCGTATAGATGGTATAGTGGTATAAATGCATGTATGCATTTATTTGGTGCAGATTTTATGGGATTTAATGAATGGAAATTAATCAACTTCCAATTAGAATAACCAAACTTCCATATTTTATTGGATATGATGAATTTGAAATTTGAATTTATGATTCTGCATATTATTTTGAATTATTATTTGGAAATCTTTCATCTACATCAACATATCTATCTTCGGTATATATTTTTAATTGGTGCAAATTTTTCGGATTTATTGATTGATTGTATATGAATATGATCTGGAGGGCAGTTTCGTAAATGTAGATGAGGAAAAGAAGCGGGAAAAGACAATTTAGGGCTGCTGGGAGAATGACACGTGGACAGATACTACTTATTTATTAGGATAGGGGATATATATATATATATATATATATATATATATATATATATATAGAGAGAGAGAGAGAGAGAGAGATTAAATATCCTTCGACCTTTTTTTTGTACGTATTTACGTGCCATGTCAAATAAATAGTGATAAGTGTTATAGTTTAAAACATTTGTTATCTTTTAAAATAATTAGGAAGATAATTGGAAAGATATTTAATCTCTCATATTTGTCATATTAAATTTAAAATATTCTAGCCGTTGCCAACGACTACACAAACGCTAATATTTTAAAAATCTTGCGGCAAAACTGTAACACGTGGGACGTATACCGCACAATTGTTTGCGGATCGACACGGTGTTTACCGCATACCGCAGTATGGACCGGGGCGAATACATGAATACATAATAGATGTTGCCGAGGTTGACGTTATTGCTCGTGCAAAAAAAAAAAAAAAAAAAAAGATAAAAAACCAAAAAAATCGAAATTTTTCTACCACGTACAGAAAAAGTAGGTGTTGCCGGTGCCACACCGGGACACCAAGCAAAACCGCCCCTGTGTATGGGGTACAAGGCACATGGACACGTCTAATCGTTGTGAGGCTTATATATGTAGCTTTCTCTAAGAGGATAATTGCCCTATATTTCTCAGCTCCATTAGATTGTGGGTCGTTAAGTGTATTGAAATGATATTGAAGACCTCTAGATGTGCAAATCTTGTGGAACTAAGAAATGCTGAAATTGATGTTGTTCGACACACACACAAAAAAAAATAAAAAAAAAATAACTGGGTTTGTTCTCAAATAGTACCAAACAAAAGAAAAGGGCATCCTAAAATTGCAACCGATGAGAAAGAATAAATAACCATGTTAATGGCCACAAGGGGCAAAATTAAAACGATCTGTTGCGCTAAAACTGGATAGAAGATTTTGATTCGAAACAAAATCCAAAAACCTTCAAAAACCATTTCAATGAACAAAAACAACCTAACAATATATAAATTTTTTCCATTAAAATAACCTTCTAGGATATACCGATTTGCCTAAAGCATTTGCAAATTGCAACTACACGTTTAATTCGTCACCACTGTGTACTCTATGTAGAGACCTAATCAAGAGCACTCAACCATTTCATAAGGGCATAAGGAACCAGCAACAGATCATATACAAGTTCACCAACGAAATCACATCCAACCAGAAGATTTATAAGAAACTTAAACATGGACAATGACGTTATGGATACCCAATTCTAAAAACCAAACTTTTCAAATAGATTAACTGTTTGACAACAAAATATAACCAATTCATAATCTGATACCCACATAGTTCATCGAGAAAGATGAAATTATACAATGAGTAAACCCTAAACCACCAAATCTAAGAACTAGTAAATTTGGTAACAGCCTTCGTCCCTTCCGAGACAGCATGCTTTGCCAACTCCCCTGGCAAAACCAACCTCACCGCTGTCTGGATCTCCCTCGACGTAATTGTCGGCTTCTTGTTGTACCTCGCAAGCTTCGATGATTCTGAAGCAAGCTTCTCGAAGATGTCGTTAATGAAGGAATTCATTATACCCATGGCCTTGCTTGAGATCCCGATATCAGGATGAACCTGCTTCAACACTTTAAAGATGTAGATCTTGTATGTCTCCACATTCTTCTTGCTTCTCTTCTTCTTCTTGTCGGCGGCACCGGCGCCAGATTCCTTGGGAAGCTTCTTCCCGGCCTTTGGTTTTTTCTCGGCAGGGGCTTTTTCAGCGACGGCGGCTTTCTTCTCCTCCGCAGGCTTCTTCTCAGCTGGCTTCTTCTCTGCTTTTGGCGCCATTGAAGGTATTTGAATTTTAGAGAAAGAGAGACTGATTTTCTAGAGAGAGAAAGAAAGATTGTTGTTTGTGGGATGTGATTGTAAACGGAGGTTGGCATTATATATGAACTGAGACGTGTGATCTGATTGGTTGATTTTAATTGACCCGGATCGCGAGTATTTTGCATCTGATTGGTTGATTTTTTTAGGGAGAATTGTGTCATTGCACATATTTGTTTCCTTAATTTTATATCTAGCATTATTTGTAAAAGATATATATATATATATAAAAATAAAATAGGGTCCGTCTCACTAATAAACAATAAAATATGTTAACCTCTTTAAATATATCATTCGGGAATAATACATGATAAAAATTAAGAAATATTTGTAATACTAGTAGGATTTTTCTTTTTTAAATAATAAAACGTTATTAGAAAGCTTTTAACTATTTGATTCATCAGCTTTTTTTCAAAGTTGTTGTGACAATTTAGGACACAATGAGATTAAAGAAAAGAGCAATCTTCGTAAATGGTCTATGTAATTTTCATAAATATCAATTTTGGTCTCTAATATTTTCATTATCACGAAGGTATCTCACCCATATAAAAAATATATATTTTTTACTTTTTTCAATTTTTTTTATTTTTATATTTAATTATAATTTATTTAATTTTAAAAAAAAAAAATCACACTCACCCCACCAATCACCACCATACATAATTTCCAACACAAATCAAGTCCACCACCACATTACCCAATACCACCATTCACCAGATGAAACCCAACACCACCATTCTAATTCGTAATGTTCTAATGAAACCCAAAAAATCATAATCAAACTTATGATGAACAATATGCATAAGATGGGTTGAAAGAAGATGAACCAAACACACACACACATAGAGAGAGAAGGAAGGAGGGATTTGTATATCATGTGGCATCCTACAACTCTTTTTCAATTGAACTTTTTCATGTTTTCCAAACTTTCATACGTTAATATGTGTTTTTCTCTTCAATCGACCCATCGATTTGCTTTTATAGGAACAAAAAAATGTGCAACCATAGTCATATACCTTAATCTTTCCTATTTCGACAAAGCAAAAACCATCATAGGTTCAAGCGAGGCAAACCCTTTCTTAATCGAAGTCCTTCAAGAAAACATCGATTTCAGATCCAAAATCAACGCTCTTCATACTCTATCATTTCTCATATTTCCACTCAAACGTCCAACGACTCGTATCATTTGGCATCATCAACGCCCTATAACCATTTATTTCATATTCAAATTCTCGATATTGGGGGTTTTACTGATTTTACAAGTTCGGCAACTTAAATCATTAATTCAAAGTCTTAGTGAATTCTCCAAAATACCGCATACCATACATATATATCAGCTCAAGGTTGTATCGGGTCTATTTCACCCTCAAGTCTATTTCAACTTATATGTCAGCCCAAGGTTGTACCGGGTCTATTTCACCCCCAAGTCTATTTCACCCATGAGTCTATTTCAACTCATATATCAGCACAAGGTTGTATCGGGTTTATTTCACCCCACAGATATATAGGAAACAAGCACACACGCATACGACACATACAATAATAGTCACAAAGACTACAGGCACATATAATCCATAGTGTCCTACAGTATAGTGAGCAAACTCACATCACAAAGCATCTCAAAAGTTAACACGCCCTCAAAATCCCACAACAGATGCTAAATGCCACCTAGATAATCACACAAGGCAAACGTTTAATCTACATATTAAGATATATTAATACCTGAACAAAATCCAAAAGTCAAAAGTCAACCCTCAAAGTTAACGGTCAGAGTCAACAATTAATGTTGACTCCAGCTGACCGCCATGACGTGGTCTTCCTTGGCCACGTCGTGACCGACATACTACCAAACAGTCGGGAAAATCCCAACTGTCATGCCTTGGTGACCTAGGACCACTATGTGGTTATCGAGGTTCCAACAGCTTAATGCATTAAGTTGTTTTCTTCGATTCCAAGAGCTCCAAAGCTCAGATCTAGTCCAAAATATGATCTAGAAGGATAAAGTTAACTTTATCCATTAGGACAACCCAAAAGGTCCAAAACCCAAATCTCTAAGTCCCAAAAGGCTTAACAATGCAAGAACTTAACCATTAAGCACTTATTCCATAAGGTCTAAAATCTATCCTTTCCAAAATTGATTATAGCACCAAAACTAACCTAAAAGTTGGTGATTTATAGACATGCATGTCCAATGCATGTCTTGAACCCATATTAGTTCAAAATGAGGGTTTATGACTTATATCACATGCATAGATTGAAGACCCAACCAAACTCCAAATCCAAGGCACAAAACTACCCCAAATAGAGATTCATAAAGTTGCAAACTTTAAGAGATCTCGCCATCCCAAAAAACAAGAACAAGAAGTTTTTGGGACAAAACTCAAGATCTAGCAACCTAGCATGATAAAAATCGAGTATTGGACACTTATAAAGGTCCAGAAGAGTGCTAAGGTGAATAATGGTGACTTGCTTGCTTGATTTTTGCTTCCTTATTCCTCCTTCTTCCTTCTTTATATTCAAGGAACACCAAACTAGCTCAATAATGGAGGAACGTGATTAGAGTTTTCTTTAGAGCTTGAGGGAGCTGATGAAGGCTCAGGATGAGCAAACCCTTGCCTCCTCATTCCATTAAATAGGGAGCAAACCCGGAAAAATAGCGTTTTCACATCAGCCGTCCACCACCCCGTGGTGGCTTAAATGAAATACATGAATCCTTCTCACCTCACCACGTCATGGTGGTGCCTCCAATACGTCGTGGCAACCTTCAAAATGATAATTTTGGTTACAAATAAAGTACCTAAAGATTTGGGCATTACAACGCTCCCCCACTTGAATTAGACTTTGTCCTCGAAGTCAGCCACCTCAAATAACTATGGGTAACGCTCCTTTATATCGTCCCCATGCTCCCACGTCCATTCAGAACCCTTTCAGTGCTGCCACTGCACCTTCACAAGATCCACAACTTTGTTTTGCATAGTCTTCGTCCTCCTGTCAAGGATCACCACTGGTCTCTCTATATAATTCAGATGATCATCCACCTGAATGTCCTCCAATAGAACAACTGCATAATCATCAACCAAATATTTTTGCATATGAGAGACATGAAAAGTGCTATGAATCTGACTGAGCTCATCGGGCATATCCAAACGATATACAACCCTGCCCACCCGGGCTAAAACCCTATAAGGACCAATATACTTAAGGATATTATATGCTCAATAATCATATTAAAGTGATATTGCTAATTAACATATGATACGAATTGGTCACACTAACAAAAACTTGATACAATTGATTATTTATTAGAAATTGATTTTAATAAACATTCAATAAACTATTATAAGTAAATTTGAAATTATCTATTTATATGAAATAGTTAAATTTCATTAGCAAGTAAACGAGAATGGTAGTTGGTCAAGAGGTAAAGGTCAACAGGTCAATTAGTTAACATATGTAGAATCGGGACGCTTACGAATTTACGATCCCACGACCCGATTTGACGATTCTACCCAAAAAGAAGCTTACTAAGATCGAAATTGAAATACCAAACATAGGATCACAGAATCGTGCGATTTTAGGATTAAAATCACATTTTTTATAACACTGGTATTGAGCATTTAAGCTCGAGAAAGGGAACATGGGAAGGGAAGGAACACGACCACATGTGTTTACGGAAAAATAGAGAAACATTTTTGCATAAAACTCACCGAACTCCCCTCTCCCTTTTATTCTTGTTGCATTTTGTACCCGGTGCATCATTGATGGGAGGGATACTAGGGACGACCATTTCCATATGTTTATGGAACTTAGAAAAAAAAACAAGAAAGAGAGATAAAAATTGTTGTAATGACGGTGTGGCTTGTAGACTGGGAAGGAAGGGATAACTTGGATGATTTCCACATATGCAGCTTCTCGTTCGACTTGACATGGAACAAAACAAGTTTGTAACAAATTTTCATGTCTCATTTCAAGTTATAAGCCTAAATTACATGCATACTCTTGTAAATCCATGCTCCCGCTCTTGTACCATATGATATCACAATTAACAATTCCAACCATAAGTAATACATGACGAGGTTGTACCATGCCCACTTGGAAACACTTATTACGTACACTCTTATAATTGCTAGGAAACCTTCATACACAGATCATAGCATCAAGTCTCTCATACTTTACCTTTTCATAAATCATACTACATTGTATAGTATGTAAAGTTCTCTATGTAACATCTTAAAATAAGGTCATAAGCTTAACCTAGAATAGACATTTAAATATCTTAAAGTTATTTTGTGTGTGTGTCAAATCATTCAAGGGGTTTAATTGTTCGTATAATTATATACAAACAATGAAACAAACATGTATGGAAACGATATATGTTTAAAATTATCGCATTTATAATATCTTTATTTTTGCAGTACACACAATTAATTTAATGTCAAAACTATAGCATGGGATGTAATAATCGTTTATTGATTTTTTTGCAAGAAAATATCAAATTTATAAGGAAAAATTTAGTTATAATAAGTAAATAATATAAAATATAAGGTAAATTTAGTTATAATAATTAAATAATATAGAATATAAGGTATATAGAACTTGAGAAATAAATTGATAATTAAAACAATATTATTAAATGATGAGAAAGTGTTTTTGGTCCGCCATATAGAGCGGCCACTATTTGAAAACATTTGGCCTCAAAGATGTAGTTCTTTGGAAGGATAATGACTTAAAATGGTAATATATTTTTCGATTAGTACATATTTGGTTACTGAGTTTTTTTTTCGTCCACATTTACCCTTTAACTTATTAAATTGTATACATTTAGTCATTATGACCGGCTACCCCAAGTTAGCTGGTAAAAATGACTTAATATGGTAATATATTTCTCACTTTGCACACATTCAATACTTAATATTTTTCTGCACATTTAGTCATTAATATTTTTTTTTGTATTAAAATAAGTCATTTTTGTTTTTTGTACTCATTCAGTATTTATGAATGATTTATTTAGGTTTTTTCTCACGACATCTTTCGTGGGACAATCATTAATTAGTTGTTTGAGACTTTTGATGCTCATGTCCATCGCAATCTCGACTACTTAGTTGCTTAGGTCATGTGTTTTGAACATCATGACTTTTTCATACGATCGTATTTTGGTCTACTACAACTTTCGTTTAGATTACTCTCGTTAAAAAGTAATACATTTTTACTTACAATCTTTATATCCATACGTTTTTTTATGAATGCATGTATGGATGTTTTTTTTTATAAAATCCTAAGTAAAAATATATTACATTTTAACGGGAGTAATCTTAACCAAAGTTCTAGCAGACTCAAAAATTGAACACATGGATATAAAGATCGTTAAAATCTAATATTGTATGAAGAAGTTACGACGTTCAGAACACAAGACCTAAGCATAACCAAAAGGCATACACAACCAAGCAGTTGAGATCGCGATGGACATAAACATCAACAACTCCAAAAACCTTATCAATGCTTGTGTCACGTAAGATGTCGTGATAAAAGTCTAAAGAAATCATTCATAAGTACTGAATGAGTACAAAAACAAAAATAACTTATTTTGAAACAAAAAAATATTAAGGACTAAATGTGTATAAAATGAAAAATATATTACCCTATTAAGTCATTTTTTTCGGTCAACCTGGAGTAACCGGTCATAAGGACTGAATGTGTACAGTTTAACAAGTTGAAGGGTTAAATATGGACGGAATAAAAACTCAGTGACCAAATATGAACAAATCAAAAAATATATTACATTTTTAAGTCATTATCCCGTAAAAAGACTAGCCCTGTAACGCCTCGATTCTCAGATATTGTTTAAATATGAATTTCTTGGATTTTAAGGTCTACTCGACGAGTTGGTTGTCCTACTCGTCGAGTAGCAGCGGGATGGGGACGCATATTTAGTGGCCTACTCGCCGAGTCCATAAAGGGACTCGACGAGTAGGAGCTGGCAGATGAAACCCTAATCCCGGGGTTTTGCACCCTATTCAAGGAAGCATAAGCCTCCTTTGGCCTCTTTGCAGTCCATTGAGAGCTCAGAAAACCCTAATTCGTGTGGTGCTTCATTCTTGTGTGTTTAAAGCTTTGGAGAGGAGATCTTTTGAGAAGAGGAGCTTGAAGGACAAAAGGCTAGGGGCAAGGAGGTGTGGGAAATCAGAAATCTACCTCAGATAGCATCATTTGGAGGTATCAAGTCGTCGCCTTTTCTTCTTTTTCCTCCTAGACCTCTTTTGGTTGAGATCTAGGGTTTTTATGGTTTGGTTGAGAAGATAAGGTGAGATATGGGCTAGATCTGAAGTTGTAACTTCAGATCTGGACCTTTCTGGGGTTCTAGAGTCATAAAGCCCCAAATTTGGTCATGTATGAAGCCTCTTTGAGTATGAAACCCCATTGTGAGCTTGGAATTGTCATTTAGAGCCTTTGTAGCTATGCATGCACGTAAAGTTTGCAACTTTACGTGAAAAGCATGCCTTAGAAGCTTGGATCTGTAATTTGGAGCCACTGCATGGCTTAAAAGAGTCTGTATGGCTTAAGGACTGATGGAACTCGGCGAGTCGCAAGGTTGACTCGGCGAGTCTCATGAAGATGAGCTTGGACCCGACGAGTTGGATGAACAACTCGGCGAGTCCGATGAAGATTGCGGTAGACTCGACGAGTTGGATGAACAACTCGGCGAGTCGGTTGAGGTTTCCCCAATTTATGTATGCGCGTGTAACCGTCGAGTTGCAAGAAGGAAACTCGACGAGTGGCCTTAGGATTTCGATCGTAAACCGAAGGAACTCGACGAGTCACTCCGGTGACTCGGCGAGTGGGCTAGTACTTCAAGGGACTCGGCGAGTTAGGGTCTACATGGACTGTTGACCTTGACTGATGACTTTGAATTTGACCAGGGTTTGATTAGTTGGCTTATGGGGTACATTGGAAGGTTGGGAACTTATGGGTATGATTATACTATGGTAATAGGTGGTGGAGTTTGTGGCAGCGATTCGAGGGTTGAAGTTTATCTACCGAGTCGACATCTGCAAGGTGAGTTATCCTCACTATATCGATAGGGTCTAAGACACCAAGGCCGGCCCTTTAGTTGTTATTGTTATGGTATGATACATGTGGTTATGACATGTTAGATCGAAATCAGGATAGACAATATGTTATGCTCTTATGATCCGTAGGGATTGATATGTTAGTGACCTGCTAGGTCGGTGCTCTAGTTACGAGAGATTGCTATGATTGGTGATCAGTGAGATAGATATGTTTGATGCTTGTATATGCCAGTATATGTTAGTTATGCGCACATGGTTATTTGCTTGTTGCTTGGGTTGAGGCGGTCCTGATTTGTGCGGAAGGCCAACATACCCTATGAGCGGTCCGGAGAGACTGTAGGCCCACGTGGCGGTCCAGTTATGCCGAAGGCTCGGGACAGATTTAGATAGACTGTAGGCCCTACAGAGCGGTCCAGTCAGGCCGATGGCCCAGCATGCATGTTGTTGATTGTCTGTTACTGATATGGTATTATCGGTGTGGTATTGGTATTAGACCTGTCAATGGGGCGGGTTTGGAGCGAATCACCATTGATCCAAACCCGTATAAAAAAATAAAAACATGACCCGCCCCGCTCCAATAACCCTCAGGGTCTTGAATAGTCGAATCCATACCCGTATCCACCGAATCAACGAATACCCGACCCATTAACCCGACCCTTTTATAATATTAAATTTTCGTAATTTTTATGTGTTCCACAAAGTAATATTTCTCAAAAGGATAAAATGTCTACTTAAACAAGATGTACATTAATTAATACTCAAAGTCCAATACAATAAAAATCACATTTTACTTAGACATCGAGTTGTATATTTTGTTGTCATATATATATATATATATATATATATATATATATATATATATATATATATATATATATATATATATTAAATGGGGCGGGTCATAAGTGGAGCGAATCGACCATGATCCATACCCGACCCATTTGCTAAAAGGGTAAACGGGTATGGATCGTAAACGGGTAAACGAATCAAAAATTAAAATCCAAACCCGTTAAATTCTTATGGGTTTGGAGCGAATCAGGGTCAAAACCCGCCCCATTGACAGGTCTAATTGGTATTTTGGGGGTAGCTCACTAAGCCCTCGGGCTTACAGTTTTCAGTTTATTGTTTCATGTACTTCAGGAGATCATGGCAAGGCGAAAGCGTGACCGTACCGCTCCTCATCCTTATGATCTGGTTATTGGGACACTCTGATGAATAATGATTGAAAACATTTTTGTAAACAAATACTATCTGGTTTTATTTGTGATTGAAAAAGTTTAAATTTGGCGTGAAATTTTTGGATGTTACAAGCCCATATTCTCAATTGGATTTACTGATTTACATTTTACAGTTTGAAAATGATCTATCAAGTTAGAAGCTAAAATAAACAGAAAAACAATTTAACAGTAAGTTTATTTATTTATTTATTTTAAATTGCATTTACATTTAGTAATTTACAATTAAAAGATAAATGGAAAGAGTTTAATACATATAATGATTATCTTATAAAACAAAGGACAATATATTTTATTTATTTATGATGAAGGTAAATCGCACAAAAGTAATTATGTTTTAGAAAAAAAATCATTTATGATATTGTGTTATGTTTTGTTACAATTTAATTACCAAGTTTTCTACTTTTTCAATTTTTTGTAATATTGACCACTTGATTTGTTAATCCAGTTACTCGTTGACGTGACATGTTGATGTATCATATTGTTATGTTTTTGTTTTAGTTGTTAGCCACTTAATCTTTTTATGGTATGTAGTTGAAAGTTGTTCAATTTTAGTAGAAAACTATATTATTCAACTTAACAATTTATATTTCATGTAGTATTTGTCATGTAACTTTACCTTATTATTATTATTATAATTATTAATGTATGTAACATCAGAATTTGTAACCTGTGAAAATTGTTCGATTTCTTTTATTTTATTTGTATTTTATTTTAGAAAAAGGATTAGCAAATATCAATTATATCGTGTATACTTCAAGGATTGTGTGTGAAAATACTTTTCCACAATTTATAATTTTGATCATATTGTATGTAGTAACATGAAACCATATTTGTATAAGTCAAAAAAACTTTATTCGGGCTGTATGATTTAGTTAAAAAAAATTTTTTTGGTAGAAAAGCATTTGACTTTGAGCATTTGACCATATCTCTAAATATTATTAAAAGAGAACCTTTAATTCTAACCTAAAACAATCCGGGCCGTTGATTACATTTCAATCCTATATTCTCCACTATATTCTCCACCTTTAGATTATTTGTTGACGTCATGGTATGGTATTGGTCAAACACCGTTACATAATTGTCTTCTTTCGTTCGTCATTCTCTCTCTCTCTCTCTCTCTCTCTCTCTCTCTCCAATCGCGACCTAAAGAAACAGCGAAACCATTCCCGTCTACTTCAATCTTCTTCATCAATCTCAGATTTTAGGGTTTCCCGTCTAGCAAGGCAACGATGTGAATATAGTCCTTATTGTTGGGTTTTAAGCATAAGAACAATCCTATGTGCTCATACAAACCCTAATGCTTGGATCTGGGTTTCTCTATTATACATGCAATGAATCCAAGACTTACAAACCCTAGATCTATCAAATAAGAACTGAAATAAGGGTTTAGTAATTACCTTTGATTGTTATATAGCAATAACAATCAATCCTTGCTTTGATTGGCTTCAGAAAGCTT
This sequence comes from Lactuca virosa, assembly GCF_052849685.1. NCBI lineage: Eukaryota > Viridiplantae > Streptophyta > Magnoliopsida > Asterales > Asteraceae > Lactuca > Lactuca virosa. Next base: position 122,690,695 of record NC_136426.1, read on the forward strand.
AGTGCCTCAAGTGTTGCACCTCTAATGGAGTCACAAACACCACCAAGCAACTTGGATGAAGAGGGAGGAGAGAAGAGGCACCAAAAACGGCTGGAAACCCTAAAGGATTACTTGTCCACGTTTTTGGGGCTTAAGGGTCCTTTATATACATGTAGGCTATTAGGGTTTGCAACTAGGAAACCCTAATCTGACTGCTTAAGCCCTAAGCAGTCCAATGGACCATTCCAGAAGGCCCTTGGACGATTTCTTTATGGTCCTCCATATAGAATTTGTCCATTGCCATCTAATGGATCCTAAGCCCAACTTTGTAACTATCTTATAATTACAATATCAGTCCCCTTAATATAATTAATCTCTTTTAGTCACAAAATTAATTCTTAATTAATTCTTGACTAATATTAGTTAAACAATATGATTTCTCCTTTAATATATTATTCTTATAATATATTAATAAATCATAATTAAACCTTTCTCTCCTTAATTCATCCTACATATTGCTATGCTGAAGGCAACCCAAAAGGACCATGCTCATAATCGGGTCAAGTACATACCAAAATAGTTATGGACTTAGACACTAATCCAACAGTCTCCCACTTGGATAAGTCTAATAACTATTCTGCGTATGACTTCAGAACCTGATCAGCAATCGTAGCTTCCAAAAGCCGCTGACAACTCTGATCTTATCAGGTACGCGTGTCCTTTAGATAAGGGATCATATATTTCTCCATTCTACAAGATATCGTATAGACATGAGACATGGATTGAAATCATTCTCTCAGTCTATGTGTCGTTTCCCGATTTCTGATTTATGACGACTGACTAATTGAACAAATCAAATCAGTCCTGGCCCGGCCGAGCACTTTCCTTTGTCATCACTAAATCATCGAGGGGCCCACAGACATCGCTTTTATCCCACCTTGGGTAAAAGGAGTGGATAAACTTTTACTCAAATGCTTGCTTGCACCTACTAATCGAATCACACACAACAATAAGTTTTATAACACCAAGTTACTGGTGCGTTTACTTATCATTAATGTGCAACCGACCATCAAATAACAACTCACACGTCTCGGTTTCAAGAATATACAATGTTATCGTCTCACCAATCACTCGTGATAAAACCATGAAGTGATTCAAGTGAGCGTGAGTTTAATCCAATACTTTAATCTTATCAAAGCACTCATGAACTCTGCAACAAACTTGTGCTATGTCTAAACACTTTCGACAATCTACAGACAGATTCATGACAGTCTTCCTTCATACCTACTTCTAACGTATGACTGACTGTAGAGGTTCGAATAACCTAGTTATTCTGGAAGTCAAAACATGCAAAAATGAAACGCAATAATAATATTAATCCTATATGGTCCCAAAACTTTTGAGCGTAAATAAAAACACTTTTATTTAAACACCATATTGATTACTCATTATTCATTGCTTACTGTTTCAGAAAATCAACTTATTACTCGAATTATAACCACGATTGTCCCATGCTCCAAGCATACACACTTTGGTTTCCTATGGTCCATACTTTGTGAAATAGATCAATTGAAAACTTTTCCAATGAAACTCATTTCACAATCCCCAATCCTTATTATTAGTATAAGAATACCAAATTCTTGCCACTTTTAGAATATGTCAGATTCTAACATTTTATGCAATGATTCTTTCGTAATGTCATAGCACAAAAGTCACCAAGACCCGACTAATGAAATTACAACGTATTCTATCAGAAATTGTTACAAGACAATTCCATAGACGTGAAGTCTCACATTCAAAGTACATTCCTTTGAACATCCTTCTCGCATAAAAGTTTCTGATCTAGACATATTTCTTAATATCCAACTCCCATTAATGGAAATATTTCCATATTTGCCATATGACAACTCATTCTTAATAGAATCTTATCTATTCATAATAATGTCAATATAGTCCATCCAGTACTATACTTCCAACTACTCACAAGTGACAAATCCTCAGTGAACCTCAGATCGTCCTTTGATAGTTGTTTAATTATTTTAGTCAAAACCAGTTCTAGTCCCTTTTCCCTCTTAATGCCCTAGGCATTTGGAAAATTTTAGAATGGTCAAATATTATAGCATATGCAATCGATCCTATACCCGAAGCGTATTGGACACGATGCATAATGTCTCACATAAAGACATGATACTTCATCATCCTTCTGCCATAATATTTTATGTGCCCTGTTCCCACAATTCGAACTATGAAGAGGGATGCCGTAATCATAATCGAATTTTGAGAATGCACTATGTATCCTTGACTAAATTTATTAACATTTCTCGATCTAAGCTTTAGAATTTTGAAACGAAGTATAATATTATCTCCCTTAATTATAGCAAAACAACTTTTCAACCCTTGCAACTTTGCAAAATGAATCTTTGTTTTCTATAATTAATATTGCTAACTTGCAATACTTACCATAATAATCATGCTCCCACTAACATGATGATTATTTTCTTACCAGCATAACACTTATGCTCCCACTAGCTTTGACATGTATTCAGAAACCAATTGAACTTCTAGAAAACAATGCTTATTGAATTCCTTAAGTTCACATTTCTAATACCTAATGCTTTGATAAGCCTTTATCTAAGCTTTTTAAGCTCATACACCTTTGCCTTAGATAGCTCACATGTGTGTCTAAACAATTCGGAATTTATGTTACTAAGTCCCAAATGTTCAGATCAATTGCCAAATCTCACAATTCAAACTATGAAAAGGGATGCCGTAATCATAATCGAATTTGAGAATACAATTTTCACAATTGCTATCTTCTTAAAATCTCTCTTAGTGAAAGCATTTCCTCACAATCATTTTCATGAAGGAGGAAAACCTTATGACACTTAGATTTTATGATGTATGTGTTCCTATCCATGTGAATTTGTCAAAACGAAAGTTTGCGACAAATCCAAAACCATATGGACTGAACTTGTTCAATCTTGATTTCTTGCCTCATGGTAACACGAGTGCCCACCATGTCTTCCAAGTGGTTTAGCAACTCACCCTTACATATCAATGTACTTTCCATTGATCAAGGTGCTTTGTCTTTATGCATTCAAATGAGAACTCATAGAACTCACATACATATTTAGCTTAATTGGAATGACACATAAACAAATAATGTCATCACGATAGGTTATAAACCTCAAGTCGTGCGCTAATGATGATTAACTAGGTTTACTTTTGATTTGTTCTTTAAACTTTTCAAGACCATTAAGACTCCCACTGACTCCTTGACATATAGGGTTCTCTTGTTAAGAAACATTCCTTGACAAAACAAATATTCAAGAGTTAGTGTAGTTTTTATCAAGACTATCACTTCACATAATTGGTTCTAGTTGGTCTTTGTCTTATCCAAGACATCACAACTTACCAATCTCAAATGTGCAGGAATAAGAAAACTTTTCCAAATTCCACATTTGTCGAGTGTTATAAACCTACTTAAGACTTGTCACTCATGTCAGAATCTTGACTCTAAGACTTGATATTGGAACGAAGTATGATTGACTTCTTGATTTAACCATTTCTACAATTCTCAATTCCTCTTCTTAGACATGCAATTGCACTAAGACTCACTTAGCGGATCAATTGAGACATGACTCTTAATCATTAAGACCTATCATAAAACACAATAAAAGTTACTCTCCCTTCTTCTTAGAATAGAGAAACTTTTATCTTTCTGCCTACTAGATTCTTCTTATTCGTTCTGCTATTTATTGAAACTCTTTCAATCAACTCAAAAATTATACTTAATCTTATAAGTATAACCATATTTACTAAACTTTAGTAAAATCATGAAGAATATCTTTATTACTCTTGTGGTGGATTTGATCGACGCACAACCAAGTGTACTCGATCTCTTAGTCCTTCACTTGACACTTTGTCAAGGAATTAGTCTAATTTTCAAATATGAAGTTTTATCATTCATCACACAATACAGGTTGCATGATTCCAAGTTTCTGTCCAATTGAAACTTGGGTGATGAGAAACTCTCTTATTTGGCAAATTCTCGACATTTCCACAAACAACATAATTAAGAATCCATTATTGCTAATAATAGAAACAATCAAACATCAATTTTTCTTACACACCATTGCAAGGATAAATAAATAAGACAAAATCAAAATTTATTTTATTGCGGAAAAATTTGTCCTTACAATGCAATTCAACTGAAAATTATGCTATTTCATATTTCTTATCATTCTATCCTAACTCTAGAGTAGCAGCTCAAAAATCTGATCCTCGAGTCCATGCGATCGAAATCCATTTCTTTATGATCAGATTCAACACACTTTTTCCTTAAGCTTCCTCTCTTTTCTTCGATCCTGCAAAAACATCAAAATGTAATCTTATCACATCATGTATTAAGAATCAACGAATAGGAACTTATAGAGTTAGTTAATAGATTTTACCTGAAGTAGAGCCATACGTCTTGACTCTCTCATCTCTCAGATCTCTCAGGTAAACAGGGCAGCTTCGTCTCCAATGCCCCTTCTCTTGGCAGTAGAAGCAGATGGACTCTTTTGGAATGGCACAAGGAACTTTCTCAGAATCCACCTTTTCCGGATTTCCAATGTCACCATTTTCAATGTCCATTGAAGTTTGGGAGTTTGATTTGCCAGACAAATTTGCTTGATCAGCACGCCAAATCATTTCTGATTCAGCAGCTATAAGCAAATAGGTCAAATCAATGAGGGTCACGTCATGGTCCATCATATAGTACTCTCTAACGAACTCACTATATGATTCAGGAAGTGACTGAAGAACCCAGTCAACAGCCAATATTTCTGAGATATCGACACCCATCATCCTTAACCTATCAATGTGTGACTTCATCTCTAAGACGTGTGCACACACAGGTTTCCCATCTTCGTGTTTACTTTCCAAAAGGGCTTGAGTGAGCTTAAACTTTTCAAGACTTTGAACTTGTGGGTTAGGGAGAATAATTGGAGGAGGTGGAGGAAGTGAAGCATGACTCTCATTTCCTTGATCGTATAATGGAACGTCATCTTCATTTGGAAAGCTTGTTCCAAGGGACTTGGGAAGACCATTGTAAGATTTAGACATCTACAAAACGGGAGAAAATTCAAGTTAGTTGATAAGAATCCTTGATGTAACACCCAAATGAAACATCAAGGCTAGAATCCAACACAACATTCTACAACCTAGAAGAGGGACGTCGTAATCTAGTTGCAGAATATTTGAAGGTAGGTAAATGACGATTTACCAATTCCCACCATGAAAAACGAAAAAGAAATTTACGTTTTAAATGAATTGAAACACCTAGATCTTTTGAGATTCATTGAACTTTTCAATGGCATGTTTAATCTCGATTATACCCTTCTATTTGTGACTGGGATGCCGAGGATCACAAACAAGGTGTGAATAACCATACGAATCACGTGGTGCACCCAATTGCTACTATCACCTAATCAATGTGCCGGTTAGCCACACACGCTCCATTAATCTATGATAAACATCGAGCCACCCTTCAATACCAATGTCAATCCCAAATTAGTGTGCCGGTTAGCCACACACGCTCCACTAACGTTTGACAAGGGTACGAAGTGTAATTCCATGGATTAGCATACAAATTCACATTTTGCCCTAAAGTAACTAAGGCTGGGAATTTGTAAAAGCATTTAGTTACTTTGTACTTCATTATACTTATAATGGAAGGTTTCGTCCTATCCTACCCGTTCAGCTAACGACCCTCCACTAGTCAAGAGTGCGGTGGGTAAGAGTGGATACCCATTCAATCGCCATTTTATAGGCAATTTCCTTAAACACCCCTTATAGACCAGCTTCGTGAATGAGGCCTACTAACGGTAAGACTGACTCTTTACTCATATATATAATATTAGACTTTTAATGTTACATATATATAGTATAGGGTATATTTTACACTTTTAAAATACTAGGTGGTTTTATTAACTTTCTCTTTTAATTAAACTTTTAATTAACTTAACAAAACCATGAGGGTGTAATTTGAACTTTTCAAAATACTAGAGTTTTAGAATTTAAATATTACATAATTAAACTATTAATCAAAATTTTAAATTCCAAAACTTGAGGGCAAGTTTTGAAACATTTCAAAACATTAGGTTTTAGAATTTAAATATTTCAACATTAAACTTTTAATCAAAAATTTAAATTCCAAAACTTGAGGGCAAGTTTTGAAACTTTTCAAAACATTAGGGTTTAACTATTTAAATTTCAAAAACAAAACTTTTAAGTTCAAATTTAAACTATAAAACCTAAAGGGAGTAATTTGAAACTATTCAAACTTACTAGGGATCAAATAACAAATAATATAAATCAAACAATTAATTTAGTGATTATCTATATTTGACCTAATTCAATTTCTTGCAAGATAAGTTACCCAATTAATACAAATAATCAATTTTAATCATATAAGGAATCTATTATCTAATCAATTGGTAAATATCTTTTGTTTTTGGCAAGGATAGTCTCACAAAATCATTAAAATTCGAATTTTATCAGTAAAAACAGATTAGGCAACTATTCCATAGCAAAAACAGCAAGAAATCCCGATATTGCCTCTGTCAGACGATCCGACTCGCCGAGTCACTCATGGACTCGCTGAGTAGGGCCGACTCGCCGAGTCCATGAAGGGACTCGCCGAGTCTAGTCGAACAGAAGGCAGAAAAACGATTTTCAGCATGTAAACAGTTATAGCATCACATACAACAGAAACCAATCAAGGCTCTGATACCACTGTTGGGTTTTAAGCATAAGAACAATCCTATGTGCTCATACAAACCCTAATGCTTGGATCTAGGTTTCTCTATTGTACATGCAATGAATCCAAGACTTACAAACCCTAGATCTATCAAATAAGAACTGAAATAAGGGTTTAGTAATTACCTTTGATTGTTATATAGCAATAACAATCAATCCTTGCTTTGATTGGCTTCAGAAAGCTTAGTGCCTCAAGTGTTGCACCTCTAATGGAGTCACAAACACCACCAAACAACTTGGATGAAGAGGGAGGAGAGAGGAGGCACCAAAAACGGCTGGAAACCCTAAAGGATTACTTGTCCACGTTTTTGGGGCTTAAGGGTCCTTTATATACGTGTAGGCTATTAGGGTTTGCAACTAGGAAACCCTAATCTATCTGCTTAAGCCCTAAGCAGTCCAATGGACCATTCCAGAAGGCCCTTGGACGATTTCTTTATGGTCCTCCATATAGAATTTGTCCATTGCCATCTAATGGATCCTAAGCCCAACTTTGTAACTATCTTATAATTACAATATCAGTCCCCTTAATATAATTAATCTCTTTTAGTCACAAAATTAATTCTTAATTAATTCTTGACTAATATTAATTAAACAATATGATTTCTCCTTTAATATATTATTCTTATAATATATTAATAAATCATAATTAAACCTTTCTCTCCTTAATTCATCCTACATATTGCTATGGTGAAGGCAACCCAAAAGGACCATGCTCATAATCGGGTCAAGTACATACCAAAATAGTTATGGACTTAGACACTAATCCAACACTTATCGGGAACGAAACTGATCTTGTTGACAAAAGGTGCGGATGGCATTCTTTTTAATTAGATGAAATTTTTATTCAGTTTCTTTTGTTCATTAAGAATTTTGGTGGTCAAACAGGCAAGTAACAATAGAAGAAGGGGCAATAAAGCTCGCAATTTCGGGGCCATGTTTGTAAAAACCAATGCAAAAGATGGATTTAACACTAAGGTAATGTAATCACGATCTTATTAATTTGCAGTATGTTTTATACCTTCCTAACCTTGATCGGACTTCCAAGCTTTACTTGTATCGGATCTAGAGATGGAATAACCCCCGTTGTTGAATTTACATATAATTCTTTCCCATGTAATCACGATATTATTAATTTGCAGTATTTTTTCTGACATGTTCCTTTTGTTTGCTTCTGAATTTTATGATGATCGTATTCTTTTCTGAAGGTTTGCTATAACTGTGAGTGCAATTTTACCTTAGTCCACTGAAATTTGAATTTAGGGCTTACTAATTGGATTCTGTTTTTAGAAACGGACTTTTATGTTAATTTGATGATTAAGATGAACTGAAACTACATAATTCTATAATTTGTAGACAAGTACCTTCTGCTTGTTTTCTTCTGATATCATAATTTAGGGCTTTGATGATTGGTATGAACTTACATAAATTACTTCAAGATAGTTGTGGTAGATGTTTTTTCATTTTCCATCTCTTAAATCAAAGATTTCTAATTACATAAAAGTTACTAATTGACAATGGATATGGGAAATGTTCATGCTTGATCTTACCATGTGAGGTCAAGATGCAGAGAACAGAACATTATTGTCTAATCTTTGATTTAAGAATTCTTCCCAGGTATGTTTTTATAACTTATGACTCTTGATAATTCATCATGAATTCACACAATTTATTAAAAATTATACCTTGATTACCTTCTATCATTATTTTTACTATGTTTCTGTGTTTTTTAATAATGGCAGAGACCAAAGATTCTTATTGTTGAGTTGATCGGCTTGAACCAGATTCTAAAGGACGTGTTTTATTTGTCCAATAACTGTAGTCTATGTTTTGTATTGGTATAATGTTTTCCATTTGATCCTTTAATATTGTGATTGACGATTTTGGTGTGTTAATTAGAAAAAAAGGTATTATTTATCTATTTTTCCGTCCAATGGAATAGTTGCTCCCTTTATGGCATCTTAATCATAGTACTCCTGTTTAATCATGTTCATTTCCAAGACTATGTCCATAATTTGATGGAAATATTTGACTGTGAAAAAAAGAATTAAGGGTATTTCAGACTTTTTAGATGGAATTTCATTTGATTTAGACATTATTGATGAAGCTGCTCAAGCCCTAGAGATTCCTTGTTGGATTGATCTTCTCAAGGTAACAAAACAAAACCTTTTTTTTTTTAATTAGTAATTTTGTCGTTGAATTACTTTCAGATTTATTAACTTGGCTTAAGGTTTAATCCAAGATTCTTCTTTTAATGGTAAATTTTTGCTATCTTCAAAAGCATTTATGATGAGATGTCATTATCTTAGCATGAAAGTCCCATCTTTTATTTATTTTATATCTGTTTCTTGTTAGCTTATGCGTCAATATCAAAGTCAATGTCAAATTTAAACATCATTGAATCCCATCTTTATTCACAAACTTCAACTTACATTTGGAGACTCTAAAAGAGAGTCCAACGATATCATGCCACTCTTCTTTGTTTTTATATTAGATTCATTATAATATTATAAGCCGAATTCACATGGCATACAATACAACAATGATCAAGAATTATGCCTTGATGCATGATGCATTTAGTTGTCATCTTTCTATTTCGAATAAACAAAATCCAATTTTCAATAGTTTTCAACGGTTTTACACTTCATGGATTTTAATATTCTTCTAAAATTTATATTCAGGCATGGGTCCGTGTCTGTGATTGTGTATGGAGATCAAGAAAAGCCACCATTGATTATTTATCCAGATTTAGCTCTAAATCGTAAGCAAGAATAATTTCATTACCCCTTTCTATCACATGGTAACACTGAACATAACAAAACAGAACAAGTTGTACTGTGTAGAACAGATTGTATTGTATTTTGGATATTTGGACTGGTACTGATGTCAATGGGATAAAAAGTGCAATTTTTTTATTACTCCATTCTCAATCTCTTGTCTATGCAAAAAGACATAAATACCCTTCTCATATTCATCATTGAAAATAACCCTAACACAGTGCAACAAACACCACGTCAGCATCTCATTTTTTTCCTTTACTTATGACTACAGATATGTTGTGTTTCTAAGGATTATTCTTCTATCCTGAAGCAACTTCATTGCTCCTCCATAATTTATGCATTTATCACATCAGTCCACCTAGACACGAGGTCTGTCAACGTGCCAACTCATATTTACTTTCTTTATATTTATATTTAATTTTCTGAATTATATTATTAACGTTAAAATTCTCTTGTGGTTGTTTAAGGCTTGGTGCAGTGATATGTATGGGGGCGACAGCTGGCGCATACATCCTTACACTATTTGCGGTGAGACTTCTTGATTCAAAGTACAATGCTATAATTATTATTTTTTAAAAAAGAAATTATATTGAAAAAAAACAAAATATGGTTTTGTATATTGCAGATAAAATACAGAGACAAGGTTACATGTTTGATTCTTGTTTCTCCTCTTTGCAAAGCCTCATCTTGGATAGAATGGATTTATAACAAGGTTTGTTCTTTTGAATTTATTTTTTTTCATTTTGCGTTAAATAATCATCTCTAAATATTATTAAAAGAGAACCTTGAATTCTAATCTTAAAAAATAGGGTCATTCATTACATTTCAATCCTTAATTTATCACCATTGGATTGTTTGCTGACATCATCCTTATTACTCTAACACCGTTACATGCTTCTCTCTTCTTTCCTTCGTCATCTACCCTCTTTCTCTCTCTCAATTGTAACCTAATCATTCCTGTTTACTTCAATCATGCTAGAAAACTTATCATTGATTCACATCTACCTCGCCTCTTCAAACGCCTCCAAGAATACTGTTATTTCGTCTTGATTTTACTCCCAAATTTAAAATTTCTTTTCTTCCAATGGTGCATTTGTTTAATCGATTTCTGTTCTTCATTGTTTTGTTATTCATTTTTTTCTTTTGACAGATCCTTTTTAATATCAATTTCAATGTTAGAATTCCTCATCTGATTTGCCCCTTTTGACAGATCCGATTTTACGCTGAAAAAATTGTGTGTTCAATTGATTTTCAGGTTGAACAAATGAGCGAATTAGGACGTTACGTTCGTAAATACTTCCATATAACAAGCGGAAACCAATTCATTGACTCGGTATATTCTTGTAGAATTATATATACATATATATATATATTTTGTATTTTTGTAGTATTATTTTTTTTAAATGATGTAGGTTTCCAACCAATTGTGTAATCGACATCAGAAGCTTGTCACTAAGGATGATTTGGTTTCTGGGTTTGGTATATGGTACATAAGCATTATATGAGTAACAAAGATAACTGCTTAAAGAAGCCAAAAACTCATTCGGAGTTGGCAATTCCAGCTTCAGTCCTCCATAGCCCATCTATGGATTTCTTCAAAACATTTCTCCAAAGGTATAATCACCTGGCTTATTAAATATTATACCATTTGAGAATTTAATGCCTGCAGTCTACATGGATACTCTTTCTGCTGAAAAGTTAATTTGTTCAATTCAAATAATAGATGTGATTATGCTTTTTTAAAATCTAATATGTTATTTACACATATTACTGTTATATCAGCTCAGGTGTAGGAAGGCATCTCATATTGTTGTGGATTACACTCTCCAATCACGTCTTAGCAATTAGCATGGTTCCTAAACCAATCAATCTGTTGTGCTTTCTTGCCCAACTTCTTCCTCTCTTTTATCTACTCTTCAAAGGCTGGTACGTGATTCTGTACATTTTTTTTTGTAATTTGTTTGTGGGTTTTCTTTATTTCCTTCAAATTGAGCTGTTTCTTTTTTAATTTTGTTGATCTATTCTCGATTTAGTAAAATGATATTTGATTAATTAAGTTTATGGGTTTGGTATTCGGATTTGTTTGAAGTACATGGTTGATCAAGTAAAAAAGAGGGGGTCAATGAATTAACTTTGACTGTTTACTGTTTTAATTTGTAAAAAATGGTAGGATGTTGTTTGAATTCGTTGATAATAGAATTTTTGCATAAGCTGCATTTTTGTTTTTACTGTTGCAACAGTCCAGAGGTTATTGTTGACCTGATTATGGATTGCCGTAGTCAAAACTCATTCCAGACAAAATTGTTTCATTAGCATCTTGGCCTGTTTCCAGAAAACCACCAATCTTTCATAGGATTTAGAGTTTTTATAACTTGGATGTGTGAGGGCTTGTTGACAATTTCAGGTGTTTATTTTTTCATCGGCATTTAATGTTAGAAGCAGCAAGGAGAAATTTGAGGGAGAATTGAGAACAAATCATGCATCATTCATGTACACTCCACTTCAGGATACAAGTACGGGTTTTTCTTATATTCATTTCTTCAAGTTTTTTAATGTCATATTTAAGTAATATTTGTTGTTTTGTTTGTTACACGAACATAGTTTAAGAGAAGTTCTTGATGCTCCAAATGTGATGAATATTATCAAAGATACAAAAGCAGCCCAAGAGGTGCGAGTTCTCAAGAATTTCTTCACTATGCTTACTAATGTAAGTTTCCAACTTCTCTGAAAGTATTGTAAATTAGTCCTTAAAACATATTCAGATAGTCATTTTGATATTATTTATTTTTGTGCAGGATCCAAATCGTACATGTTATGGACCAAAGCATGTTGAGGTTGCCCATGAAAGAATGGTTGTTCAGACATTACTTATCACTGATGACCTTTTTAGGTTTTTAATTTTTATAAATAGACAATTCTTGTTTTTACAAAATGGCCATTTTGTCCATGGACCAAAACTGAACAAAACAATCCATATTGGGACCAAATACGTAGTTTGCTCCTTTTTTTAATAGTTAAGGTTTATAGTATTCGAAATATATTATTTTGTTAAAAATGTTATATCTGAAGAACATACACAATACACTGATACAAATATAAATCATACACTTTTCCACATTATTAAGTGCACTGTTTTTTCAGCTTTAGTCTAAGGGCAAAAAGGGCATTTAGATAAACAGCTGGACTGTTAACTATGACCGAGGGACCAAAATTGAAAGAAAACTTTAAAATAATGACCAAAATTACAACCCAATTCTTTTAGTGACCAAAACCGAAAATTTCAGCTAAACTCAGAGATCAAGATTGTAATTTACTCAAAAACTAATCAAAACAATCCTCTTTTTAACTGTTTGGTTCATTGTAATTCTTCTTTATTCAATGTTCATTGAAATTTTCTTATTTTAAAATTTAAAGGGTTTAATATAATCAGACTTTTATTAAATATAAGGTTAGAGGAGTTCTGATATAGCAACAAGGCAAAAATATATGAATGGTGTGTCAAGAACATTTAACTTTTTTTTTGTTTTTTTTTTTTGACTTATAAACAACATAAATGGGATTTTTCCAGAGGTTTCCTTAAAGTTTGCTAGTGGTGCTTCTATGATTCTTAAACCTGAGAACTACCTTGTACATGGGGATCCTCTTGTGAGTGTTCTTTAAGTGTCTCTAAAATTTACATTTTTATACAAATTTATGAGTGGGTCAAAGATTGGGTAACAAAAAGTTTGACTTTTTTCACGTGTGGTTAGGATGGAGGTACACCATGGTGTATTGGCTTTCAGAGAATCTAGAATGGTGTGTCAATTCTTAGAGGTTAGTTAAAATATAGTAAATGACAATTTTACCCTCAAGACTCCACTTATTGTATAGACTTATTTTTATTTTTTTATTCTTGTGGCGTTTCATAATTGAGACAAAATTCAATAAAAATGTTGACATTGGTTTTAAAGTTCAATAAACTCTTCTGTTTTTGCAAAAACACCAAAATACCCTTATCATCTATTTTTAAATAAGACACCGGTTTATTAATTTTTTATTTCATTTCATTCCAAGAACATTTAACTGATCTTTTTTTTTTTGACTTATAAACAACATAAATGGGATTTTTCATGAGGTTTCCTTAACCTTTGCTGGTGGTGCTTCCATGATTCATATACATGAGAACTACCTTGTCCCATCACAGTATGTATTGCTGAAGGGTATTTTAGGAAATATTAAACTTTTTTAAGGGATTTTGACCAGGTTAGTAGCATATTATTTTTATTGCAAGTAGCTTCTGAGGTTTTCATGCTTTTCTTTTGTTTTTACTATTTAGGTCATGGCATAGATCGAAGTAATTAGTCTTAATTTCTTAATCGAGACATTTTTTTGATGATCTGACAGGTAGTGATGAAAGTTCTAAGAGGATCACTTCGGTTTTGGTTTTTGAAGATCATGTCTTGGGATTTGCTGTGATTGAGGATCAATGTTTGGATTTCATGTCTCAGTATGAGATGATGTCAACCCATCATCATCATCGATTAGTATAAATTTCCTTTAGAATTTCATATAAAAGAGTTCTATTGAGTTTATGCTTGATAAAATGTTGTAAGTTTTGATTATGGTACATGTAAGATGCTTTTACACCCATATAAATCCTACTTTATGTTCTTATTGCAACATAGTCTTCAAAAAAATCATACCAACTAGTGTAGCAATGACTACAGAAACAAGGTTAGTAAATCCCATATTTTTATGTATTTGTTTGTGTCTTTCTTCTTGCTTAAATCAAAATCTCTATCTATCAAATGGAATTTTCTTTTGGTCCAAAATCTCTATCTCTCTCTCTCTCTCTCTCTCTATATATATATATATATATATATATATATATATAGGACTGTTTCTTTTGGGTTAATCAAGGGAGAGATCTTTATGAGTTCACAAGGATAAAGTTGTCATTTTTACTCATATCTTGATTTCTTAAAGGTATGTGAAATTGAGTTTATGGTTATAACAAGAAAATTTGTATCGTTATATGAGAAGGGTAAAACGGTCATTTAATAGTATTTAGTCCAAAAAACAGTGTTTATATGAGAAGGGTAAAATTGTCATTTTTACTCATATCTTGATTTCTTGGAGGACGCATCATTGAAGCCCAAATCATATCCGGTAGATTCTTTAACGAGACTACTTATATACATCGCATGAAGTTAACTTTGCCTGATAAAGAAAATCATGTAATTCCCCGTAATTATTTGTTTTGCTATGACAATTAACAAAAGTCAAGGACAGTCATCAAACAACACGTTTTCCCATAAATTTTCTTTTTTAATCATTGTGTAATGTCTATAGACGTTTCTATGTTTTTTATGTGTTCCCCGCGTTTAACGCGGGTTATAATCTAGTTGTATATAGTAACAGAAAAACCAAAGTTTGCAGTTTCGCATCAACATATATCAATTTAGTTGTCTATTTATAGTAGTCGGTAGACAAAAGATTATAAATTTTGATATAGTAATTCGATATATATATATATATATATATATATATATATATATATATATATATATATGGATAGTTTTTGTACAACAAAAAAAGGAACTGCCTGATTCACTGACATTTGCAAGTTATAGTTGTTGCGATAAAACTTTTATCCAAAAATAAGTTATTGTTTTAGCATATATGAAAATTGGTTGCTTAAACTGGAAAATAACAATTTTTTTATATCACTAACCATATGTTAATGGTCATTTTGTAATAAAAAGTATAATATTTTATTTTTATTTATATTTTAAAGTTAACTAGATTATAACTCGCGTTAAACGAGGGGAACACATAACATAAAAACGTCTATAGATATTGCATAATAATTAAAAAAGAAAATTTATGGGAAACAAATGAAAACAAACATAAACTTCAAAATCAAAACAAATTACTTGTTAAACAAATCCATAAACAAACAATAAAAAAAGTCTTCAAACTAAAATGTCAAATAATGATGAATGACTTAAACTTATTCAAACTTTTCCATTTTTGGGATCTTCAAGGAAGGAGCAACAACACCATCTTTCGAAGAAGACCATTCAAATGATTCAGTGGTGGTAAAAATCTCAATAGGTTGTTTGACTGAATTAGTTGTTGACGATAACAATCTCAAATGATTCGGTGGTGGTAGGATAGTACGTTTGATTTTATCATCAATAATCATCTCAGAGTTCAATGATGAGAATTGTATAATTAATATTCGAGTGTGTACTATATGAATAAGGGAATGAAGAAAACCATGGATATAGCAACCCAAAAATGTTGAAAAATAATAGATATTTTAGACTATAAGGACAATGGTCTCTTTCGATGAACTATGAGAACAAAAATGAAGGCATATACATATGAATATACTTTCTTTATGAAATGAACTTACAGGAAGTGTCTCCTATATTACATCATCGCTCACATTTTCATCATCTCCAAGTAATAAGGCCTTGCACATTCTGTTATATACATTGCAAATTAACATAATCCTGTTGTAAAGGGGAATAGACAATTTTCAAAAACACACACACACACACACACGCATGCCTGAAATTGTCAACAAGAATGGTTACTTCAAATGCCAACAGAGGAAGGAAGACAACCCGCAAGATTACAGGTTTAGACTTATTAACTAAACAAAACAAAATTAGTATGGAATTAGAAGCTTGAATAAAAACAATATACATTATATTATTATGTTAACAGTTAATAGAATAACATCATATGTTACAATAATATCCTTCAAACTATAACAACCACCAATCTTTCATAGGATTACGAGTTTTTATAGCTTGGATGTGTGAAGGCTTGTTGCAATAAGTTTTCTGTCATTGATGCACTTACAACTTTTCTTGAGACCTCTGAGGCATTTTATCGAATGGGTGGTGAGCGAGAGCTGAAAATTTCCACTCACGCTAAATGGAAAGCTACATATCTTAATCCTTCACGAGGATTCCAAGTTACGACTGGGGAGATGGTTTTGCAATACGCTACAATCATCCATACAATCAAAAATGAGTTTGAAGATGAGTAAGCATTCTTCAAATTTAATTATCAGCAAGAAAATCAACTCAAAGAGGAGAAAATTATAAACTTCTGTCCAAGCTAATAAGAGCGCTCTAAAGCCATAATCACATAGAAGATTTTTCGATAGCAAGAGTTCATTTGATTCTCGAATGATGGTACATATCGTCTATAGGGTGAGGGAAGGGAGCAGGTCCTGAACAACAATGACTCCGACTAGTGTTTTACAGGGAGAGGGAAGAAGTTTTAGGTAAGCATGTGAGGGTTAACGGGGAATGGATAGTAGGTTACCTTCTTGTAGGTTGTAGCGATACGGAGGGTGGTGGTAATAAACGTTTGCCGGAGACTCAACATATAAAGGGAAGAGAAATAGGAGATGTGGTTTGACGATGCTATTGGTGTGTTGAGGAGATTAGGGTTTTCAACATGTAGAAGGTGAGATTGTAAGTTACGACCGGACGCGGGTGTATATTTTGGTCAAGGTGACGTCTTCAAAAAGATCTAAAGGTAGAAAAGTTATGACTGAAATTCAATTAAAAGTCCTGATTGTTTCATTGGTGAATTAAAAGTTATCTTTTATTAATATTTAAAGATACTTCAACATATATTTAATAGTTTAATAGTTAAACAGACCATGAAAAACATTGTTGGTTGAAGCACTATGAAACTGGTTTTTATGACACGAGGTTCGTTAAAATTCACATGACATTCACGTGCACGACAAGTTACAGAGGTGGGCAAAATCAGTTTTTAATTGATGAACAGACAAAGATATTATTTATAATTATAAGGTATATAATTAATAAAAAGATCAGAAATTCAGAATCAGAAAAAAAAAACTAATAATAACAGCATGTGAAGTGTTCATTCAAAGAAGCGGTGCATAGTAACTACCATGAACCTCTCCCACGCTATATAAACTCTCCATAATCCATAAATACACAATTAACCAGATTAGAAATTACATACTAATACATCATTACCTGTGAAACACCGACACGGTAAAAACCAACTGCTCAAACTTGCCGAACTGAAACAAATCTCCGGCGACATTTGTATCCTTTGAACGGCGACCGACGAGTAAATACATTAATCTAACAAATTCAATTAACAAGCCCTAAGAGGCTTTCCACACAGACAATCATTGTAAGTAAACGACGACGCTTCAAGGTGGTCGAACCACGAACCCGCCGGAATCGCCCCACACAGATGGTTATGGCTCAGATCAAGATGTCCGACATACGACGCTGATGCTATCGATTCCGGAATTGGACCTTTCAGGTTGTTATACGATAAATCCATCACCATGAAGTAAGATCTAGGTCCGAATGCGTTCGGGATGCTTCCTTCGATACCGTTTTTGCTAAGGTTCAGAATGCTAATGCCGGAGTTCATCAATGACGTTGGTAATTTACCGGAAATCATGTTTCCATCGAGATTCAACGTCGCCAGCACCTTCATTTTTCCAAGCGCTTCAGGAATCGGTCCGGAGATCCGGTTTAACGAGAGATCGAGATCTGAGAGACGATAGATGTAGGAAATGGTGTTCGGAATCTGTCCGGAGATCTGGTTGTTGCTAAGCAAAGCACGACTGAGCATCCTCAGCTTACCGATGTTGATCGGTATAGTTCCTGAGATCAAGTTGTTTCGTAGATCCAAATGCATCAACGAAGATAGATTTGCAATCGACCTCGGGATCCTTCCAGTGATTTTGTTATCCGCCAGGTTTAAAACCGTCAGAAGGCTGAGTTTGCCGATATCGGAAGGGATTTCACCGGAGATTTGGTTTCCGACGAGATCTAGGTGACGGAGGAACGGCAAAGTGGTAATGCAGGAAGGTATAGTACCGGAAATACCCTTCCAATCGGCGATAACTACATTCGATAACCTCTCCAACTTACATAATTCCGGCGAGATTGAACCGGTCATGTACCCGGTCCGCTTCGCCTTCTGAAAAATCGGATCCTCGGACTCTCCACGAAGCGCTATATCCGCAACCCGTTTAGTAGTCGGGTCGCAAGTAACGCCGTACCATTTGCTACAACAGTCGTTGCCCTTCCACGACTCGAAAATGCCCAAATAAGGTTCGTGTAAAGCAGCTTTGAAGGCCATCAAAGCTGCCCTATCTGACGGCGGGCAGGCATTCACCGTTACACCGACGGCGAGTACCAAAACAGCTGTAAACCACCACCGGAAGCTACCCATTTTTTCACTCTCTATTTTTTTCACACTCACACACTTTCACAATGCACTATGTGTTGTTTGGTTGTTTTAGTTTTGACGTGACAAAACGACGACGTGCATGTACTGGAAGTCTGGAACTAAGAATACCAGGTTTTAAGTGTAGGTGAAGAGAGTAAGGGCGGGATGGGGTTAATATAGTAATGGTGGAGAAGTGAAGTGACGGATTTGCCCCTCACGTGCGCGGAGTAGTTAAGGGTAAATAGGTCAACGTGGGTAGAGGATAAGACGAATATGGAGATTGAGATATGATTTTAATTTTTAACGAAATAAGGAAGGTGAGAGCCACAACACGTGGAGGGTATTAAGTCGAGGTCGGTAATACGGGTACAAATAGGCCTGACAATTGGGTTGAGTTCGGGTTGGCGGGTCACGGGTTGTCGGGTTGACGGGTAAGATAACATAAACTCAACCCAACCCATATAATATATGGGTTGACGGGTTTGCGGGTCACGGGTTGGTGGGTTGGAAACCTCAACCCAACCCAACCCAACCCATATAACCCGTTTAAGTATATGGGTTCGCGGGTTCACAAGTTAATGGGTTAAACCCAACCCATATAACCCGTTTAATAAATAAACAACACATTTAAAAAAATGAGGTTTTTTCAACATAAATTCATAAAATGATTAAAGTAATTAACATAAAAAAAGGTTTTCAACATAAATTCATAAAACCAATAACATCCAAATAAAAATGAAAAATAAAAACATTCATAGAAAGTGGATGCGTTCTTCGTTCATGACTCGTGAAAATAACGACATGTATTTTTTCTTTTTTTGATTAACGAACCGTAAACGCAGATTAATCACATACGAATACGGAAGGAATACAATGATACAGAATATTACGAATATGGATGGAAATCAAATTTCATTAATAATTAAATATATCATTTTTTTTAATGTAATACGGGTTGGCGGGTTGACCCGCGAACCCAAACAGATAACCCAACCCAACCCATGAAATAAATGGGTTGGTGGGTTGGCGGGTTGACGGATTGGCGGATCAAAAATCTCAACCCAAACCCGTCTATTTTCGGATTGGGTCAGTGTCGGGTTACGGGTTGGGTCGAGAGTTGCCACCCCTAGGTACAAATTTAATAATCTCGACTTAATTTCAAACTATAAATATTTTTTGATGAAGATTAAAAATATGATCTTAAAAGAGTTAAAATTATAAGTGGCAATTTAATAGACGAGATCTTTATATACTATAAAGGAAACATTTTTTCTTTCACCACATTCATTTGAAACTCCCATCATTTTTCCTTTCATCACATTCATTTGAAACTCCAATGACTTTCCATTTCTTTCTAATAATAATTATACGTTGTTTAATAAGGTTAAATAAATATCAAATCTAAAGTGTAATCATATATAAAATAAATTTCAATATTAAAATAATATATTTACTTCTATTTATAAAGTTATGTTTGTTAACTTTTAACATATTATAATTAATTTATTAGTTTTAATATATTGTTGGATGTAAACCATTATCATTTTAAAGATATAATTTTGGAACAATTTTTATAAAATACTTAAATTATTAATTTAAATATAGCATTACAGGCTCAACTTAAATATAAATTTTAGTTTAACTTAAACAACCTAAAAAATATTTTGTAAATAGTTAAAAATGATAAATTGTAGTGTCTTTCTAATAATGAATATAAGTTGATTAATAAGGTTAAATAAATATCAAACCTAAAGTGTAATAATAAATAAACTAAATTTCAATTTTAAAATAATATCTTTACTTCTACTTATAAAGTTATTTCTTTAACTTTTAACATATTATACTTAATTTATTAGATTTAAAATGTTATTACATGTAAATCATTATCAATTTAAAGCTACAACTTTTGAACAGTTTGCGCAAATACTTCAATTCTTAATTTAAATATAACATTAGAGTGTCAACTTAAATATAAATTCCAGTTCCACTTAAAAAACCAAAGAATATTTTGTAACTAGATAAAAGTGATAAATTGTAGTGATAAATGCAAAAACTAAATTGTAATCTCAATTTAACTAAAATATATCCTAAAAATATTTTTATAATCATTAAAAGTTATCAAATAAGTAGCTTAAAATAACTTACAATAATAATAGTTAAAAATAACTCTATATAAATGATTATATTGCTACTTTTAAAATCGAAAAACAATGTTTGATGTTTTAAATAATTATAATGATAGAAATTAAAACATTAGTATCTTTTATAATCGTTAAAAGTTTTCAAATAAGTACCTTAAAATAACTTACAATTAAAAAACAACTCTATATAAATGATTATATTGTTATCCTTAAAATCAAAAAATAATGTTTGATGTTTTAAATAATTATAATGATAGAAATTAAAACATTAAGCAAATAAATTTTAAAAAATTAATTAACAATAACAACAACTATAAATAACATTAAACCGTATATTATATTTGATTTTATTCATGTGTAACTCGCGGGTAGAAGTCATTCAAACGATTGAGATTATGCAGTTATAATAGATGTATATATTATCGTATAAATTCAAAATAATCAATATATTATATCAATTTAGTATACGAATTATTATATCAAATTTAACAACAACGTTATTGTTATATTTAAAAAAACATATATTTGTAAAGATTTCAACTATATAGTTGATTCTGCGCAACGCGAGGGCATTCGCCTAGTCATACATACTTATAAAGTTAACATTTTTTCTTGAATCTCATGCATTTGAAACTCCATTTTTTAACTTCCTCAAACCACATTCATTTGAAACCCCCTTTGTTAACTAATGCAACTCAAAAGTTTTATAACTTATATTATGTTTAATTAGCATTTAGTGAAAAGTTTACTATAAAAAGGCCAATCTTTTGGGAAGACATGTATACAAATCATATACAAATTTCAAAAAGAAAACAAACTTAAAGATTTTTGTGTTGGGTTGAGGTCTTATGACCACTTTTAGATATATGCTATTATATTAGAGATTTTAATTTGTAAGTTTGTTATACTAATTCGTTTTTATATTTTCTTCGTTTTTGGATTATTGTAATACAGTAGTTGTATATTGTGGTTTAATCGTTAATATATTGATCGTATGTTATATAGGGTGATGTCGAAAATATTTTAAATATGTTTTTTTTTGTTTTGTAATTGTACCGTTTCAAAAAGATAATTAATTAAAACTCATGCATATGTTATACTTTCCATCTCTATCTCTCTCTCTCTCTCTATATATATATATATATATATATATATAATAATAATAATAATAATAATAATAATAATAATACCGGTCAAAACACTTCAACCAAAATTCATTTAAAATCTAATATTTCAAATGCTTTTTAATAATGATTGTAAAAATTTCAACATGTGTTACTTAATTGATTGATTAATAAAAATATTAATGTTTTGAAACTCTTAACTCTTAAACTTATTATTTAATTTGTTAGTTAACTAAAATATTTTTCCTACATAAAGATAACATTTTTATGTTTAGTTACTCATATTTGTTTATGTAATTAGAAAACAAGGTGTACATAGAATGACTATTTAAATTTCACATATGAATCGATACCACTAGAGATGTATGTTGTCTTTAACCGGTGGTAGGAGATCCACATACCCTTTTTAATTATTTATATCAATGCTTAATAATATCTATTTTATATTCCTATTCACCTTAATTTTTTAGGTACAAATTAAGGAAGAGGATTATCGGCGCACCAACATAGAGTCAAATGTACGCCTTGCAAAATATGTACTTAAAATTAAATATCATATTTACTAATCGACTTATTTTAAAACTCTTGATGATATTTATGTATAATGATATATTTTGTATGACTTCATTCTTAATTTCAATGTTTAATATTTGAAAGTTCATATATGAAACCTTTGATGTTTTGGTGTAATATAAATAGTGTAATACAAAGTTTATTAGTTCAATATTGTTTATTAATAGCTCATTCAAAACAACTTATTTCTTATTTTATCCAAAAAATATTATCGGACATAACAAAAGTAGATTATATTAATGTTATACAAAAACTTATAATATATATTGGATATTATAAAAGTAAAACTATATTAGATAGTATCAAAATATAAGTTGATGGATTTTTTTGTTATTATAATTCGGTTAATGCCCAAAGCATGACTAAAAACGTAAATTTCAACATATTTCTATTTTTTTCCATAATTATTTTAACCACTTAAATGCATTCTTGCGCAACGCGCGAGGTTACGCATCGTATACTTATAAATGAAACATTTTTCCTTTCACCACATTCATTTGAAACTCCCATGATTTTTCAATTTCTTTATAATAATGATTATAAGTTGGTTAATAAGATTAAATAAATATCAAACCTAAAGTGTAATCATATATAAACTAAATTTCAATATGAAAAGAATATCTTTACTTCTACTTATAAAGTTATGTTTTTTAACTTTTAACATATTATACTTAATTTATTATTTTTAATATATTGTTGGATGTAAACCATTATCATTTCAAAGCTACAACTTTTTAGCAATTTGCATAAAATACTTAAATTATAAATTTAAATATATCATTACAGAATCAAGTTAAATATAAATTTTAATTTAACTTAAACAACCCAAAGAATATTGTGTAAATAGTTAAAACTGATAAATTGTAGTGTCGTTCTAATAATGATTATAAGTTAGTTAATAAGGTTAAATAAATATCAAACCTAAAGTGTAATCCTAAATAAACTAAATTTCAATATTAAAAATAATATATTTACTTCTACTTATAAAGTTATATCTTTAACTTTTCACATAATATACTTAATTTATTAGATTTAATATGTTGTTGTATGTAAACCATTATCAATTTAAAACTACAACTTTTGAACAGTTTGAACAAAATACTTAAATTGTTAATTTAAATATAACATTACAGTGTCAACTTAAATATAAATTTCAGTTCCACTTAAAAATCTCAATGAATATTTTGTGAATAGTTAAAAGTGATAAATTGTAGTGCTAAAATGCAAAAACTAAATTATAATCTCAATTTAACTAAAATATTTCCTAAAGATATTTTTATAATCGTTAAAAGTTTTCAAATAAGTAGATTAAAATAACTTACAGTAACAATAGTTAAAAATAACTTTATATAAATGATTATATTGTTACCTTTAAAATCAAAAAACAATGTTTGATGTTTTAAATAATTATAATGATAGAAATTAAAACGTTAAGCAAATAAATTTTAAAAAAATAATTAACAATAACAACAACTATAAATAACATTAAACCATATATTATATTTAATTTTATTCATGAGTAACTTACGGGTAGAAGTCATTCAAACGGTTAAGATTATGCAGTTATAATAGATGTATATATTATCATATAATTCAAAATAATTAATATATTATATCAATTTAGAATACGAATTATTATATCAAATTTAACAACAACGTTATTGTTATATTTTAAAAAAAAATATGTTTGTAAAGATTTCAACTATATATGTGTTTCTGCGCAACGCGCGGGCATTCGCCTAGTAATCACATAAACGTTAGATAATACTCAAGAAAATTAAATGTAGTATCTAGTGACAAAAAGTTTAATTCGGAGCTATGTAAACACTTTCAAACTCTTTTTTTATGAGTATCTAAACACTTTATATAATTTCTCAACTCTCTTTTTGATGATTTTCAAAGTTCGAAACTATGTTTCTTTTAGAAATAATGATAAATTGGAGGTTGCTCGTGTATGAGTTTCAATCCAATCAAGAATAAGATGGTTGGGTGAGCTTCTCATGACCAAAACATTTGGTACTAGAATCAAGTAGGAAGGTGTTGGGATTTAGCTTTTCATTATATTATGTTTGTGGATTTGATCAATTAAGGGTTAAATAGACATCAAAGAAAATGTTTAGATGTAGACATTCTCGCTACTTACATCATTCTCACTACTTTTTGGGTCCTTTTGAATTTTGCAAAATAGCACTTTGTTTTGATACAATTAAGTTGGAGAAGGTAGGGCTTTCTAGTATTAAGGGAGGAGGGAGTCATTCCCTCCTAATCCACTGAACCCACTGTCATATCAATTTTTGTTTCTTTTTTTGTTTCTTCATCTTTCCCAACCCACAACACACAGAAATCCTACCTTTCTCAACTCACTCAACTCACTCAATTTAAAAAATACAAAACAACTATAATACAAGTTTTAAAACACATGGTACAAGAGAAAATGAGAGAGAGAAAGTAGAGAGAGAGGATAAAGTGGGTTAGTGAAACCAATTAAACAATCTGCCGAAACGGAAGTGGTATCGGCGGTAACTCTTTTGCTAATTAAGATTTTACCTTGATTGCTTTGTATTTTTTTAATTGAATGAGTTGAATGTGTTCAAAAAGATAGAGTTTCCGTGTGTCATGGGTTGGAAAAGATGAAAAAAAAATGATGTCGCAGTGGGTTCAGTGGGTTGGGAAGGAATGAGTCCCTCCTCCCTAAGATTGTTACCAATTTTATTTTTTTGATCTAGACCAGTAATGAAAAAAGCGTAAGATGAATAGGACTAATTGATTATACAACCATGCTTGCCTATTTCCAATATGTAATATAGTTACTTAACTAGTACTTGGCTAGTGTTTTAATAAAATTACTCCATTCGATAAAAATAACAATTCAATTTGAACAATGAATAACTATACGAGGCTTTATCATAATTAATCAAACATATCATACAATAAAAGACACAAACTGGTTTGATAGAAACATCATTTCGGTAAATAAAGACAAATAGTAATCCGATCAATGAATAAATTTATGTGGATTTATCATAAGGGTTAATAACATAGAGGGTAAATTACACCAATCGTCCCTCGTGCATAGGCGAAAAAACGTGTTCAGTCTCTACTTTCAAAAATTAACTCAGACCGTCCATCGGTTGTTTAAAACTTATCATAAGGGTTAATAACATAGAGGGTAAATTACACTAATCGTCCCTCGTGCATAGGCGAAAAAACGTGTTTAGTCTCTACTTTCAAAAATTAACTCAGACCGTCCATCGGTTGTTTAAAACTTGCACACTTCATCCATCTAGACATAAAAAGACTAGTTTGCCATTAATAATTTCTTTTTTAGTTTTCTGTTATCTGTTAATCATTTTTAGACTTAAAAAAAAAAAGAAAAAAATATCTCTACCAAACCCTCCCTTACCCCCCCCCCTTCCCTTTCCCCAGTTTCTTTCGTCTCCATCATTCTTACCATTACCGACAACCACCCAAAACCTAACTCTTCAGTGAGACCACATAAGTTCCTTGTAACGCCCGGTTCCTGGTACGTATTTAAATAAGAATTATTCATATTTGCTAAGGGACTCGACGAGTTGGAGACCCCAGACTCGTCGAGTAGGAATTGGATATGTTGGATGCGGGACTTTAAGTCTACTCGACGAGTCGAGGAGCCTCGACTCGACGAGTAGGTCTGCCAGAGTGAAACCCTAATTTTCAGGGTTTGCATCCTATTTAAAGGCCTTAACACCCCTATTGTGGCCTCCCTCATCACCTCCCTTAGTCCAGAAAACCCTAATTCGAAACCCTAACCCATTTTGAGTGTTCTTGAGCCATTGTGGTGTGTTTTTGGTGGTTTTGAAGCTTGAGAAGGAAGAAGAAGCTTGGGAGTTTAAGAGGAAGCAAGTAGATCCAGAGTGTGACATCCCCATTTTTCACGGCCAGAAAAGACCGATTTTGTTTATGCTTTATAAAAATCAGAGTACCTCTTTTAATAAAAATGTTGCGGAATTTGTTCTCAGAAAAACATGATAAATACGTTATCAAAGCATTTCCGAAGAAATGTATTTTTATCAATTTTAAAACATTTGGGATGTCATCGTTAATACAGAAACATAAGCATAACAGAACTTACATTCATTTACACTAGTGATCTACATCTCTTTTAAATCCCTCAGTGTAAAGTAGCTTCATATCGACACCTGTGATACAAATAAGCTTGAGTGGGTCAGGTTGGGAAACCTGGTGAGTACATAGGGTTTTTAACCCACAATAATTCAATTATTATGTTTAAACATCAAACAATCAACCCAATTACTCATCCCCATTATCTTCCTTACTCTTAAGGATCTACCCTAAGAATCATTTATCCTGCATTCATTCATTTCGAAGCCCATTGCTTCCAGGGTTTATATGATAGGCACTAAGTCCATAGCTGCCAATGCTTGTTCGTAAAGCACTAATTCCATAGCTGCTAAAGTTCATTCATCGGGTACTAAATCCATAGCTACCGGTGTTCAGCTAATAGGTACTAAATCCATAGCTACCAACGTTTATTTAACAGATACTAAGTCCATAGCTACCAATGTTTATTCTATAGGCACTAAGTCCATAGCTGCCGATGTTATTTGTTAGGCACTAAGTCTATAGTTGCCAATGTTCACTCATATCATCTTTCATCTCTCATCATTCATCTACCCATGTTTTACCCAACATATTCATAGATATAAAATACATATACATTTTACATTATTTAAAACATGTATAAAATCGTTCATCCAGCATAGAAAGCAAGTATTCAAATAATATGCACACATACCACGTAATTTATATAAAATACTTCATATCTATGTGTAAGATGAAAGTAACTATGCACTCACCTGCAATGGTGGTGACTCGGTACTCGGACAGCACTTCGTTTACTTTAAAACGAATTTTCGTTGACAAAATCTAGTATCATTTCCACTAGAGTTTAGTCTAATGTTCAACGAGACTAATTAATAGTCTAACTATTATTACTATTATATAAGCGTTAAACAATACTCTTCACCCACTATGTACAGACAGGGGCCAGACATGAAACACCCGAGGGCAGGATCATTTTGGCATATAACACTTCTGAAATCCAACAACCCATGCGGCCCTTCAAACCGGATTCCCCGTACCGCGAGTGGTTAAAAAGATATTATAACGACACTTATATAACCCGTAATAATAGCTCAAATAAATATTATAAGGTCCTAATAACGTTACTATATTTAAATAAAAGCTATATTAAAAATTAGGTAGGCGTATCTTACCTACGAGGGGGTTTGGCTAGAAGCCGCGCTCTGCAAGGGCAGAACTTCCGAGCCGAAAGCTCTTCTTCTCGGAGCCGTCGAGCGCTCCGGGGATTTCTTCTAGCGCTAGGGGAGTTTTGGGAGGTTTAGAGAGAGAGTAGAGAGAGAAGGGTGGAGGTGTGAAGAAATGAGGGTGGAAGGGGTTGTATTTATAGGGTGAAATATGGCTGAAATTAGTGCCACATGTCACCATCTAGTGGCAAGCCTTGGGGAGAAAGCAATGGCCAAGATTGTGTCACGTCACCCTTTTTGCAGCAGCACCCTGCCGACTTCAAAACCCCGTAACTTTCGCATACGAGCTCCGTTTTCAACGTTCTTTATATCCACGCGTAGGTAAAAATAAGATCTACAACTTTCATTTTGACTCCATCGGCTAATTCTTGACCGCTCTTAAATTTAACAGTACGAGGAGATTATACTGTTAAATGTCCGCGTAAAATTCATAACTTCAACATACGGACTCCGTTTTCGTCTGTCTTTTTACCGTTGAGTTCCTATTAATGAGATCTTCAATTCTCATTTAGGTTGCGTAAGCCAAAAACCGCTCGATCTAAAATTCGAGTTTCGGGCCGTGCACTGCTATGCCAAATCTTAGAAAATTCATAACTTCCTCATACGAAGTCAGATTTGGGCGTTCTTTTTTTTGTATGTTCTCGGTTTAACGTATACTAAAACTTTTGCTTAGATTTCTAAGACTAAAAATTCCTCCATCGTAAATTCACTATTTATGTCTCCCGGTGCCATGCCGGTTTTGCCGAAAAACTTCGACGTGCCATAACTTCTTCGTTATAACTCGGATTTCGGCGTTCTTTATATGTACGGAACCCTTGTAACATATACTACCATTTGATTAAGATTACTCCTTCTAAATAATCTTCCATCAAAACTCATTTTTGATGCTTATTGTCTCTAAATTGACTAGCCCGAATCTGCGGGCGTTACACAGAGGTTGTGTTCCATTTCCAGCTCATTTGAGGTATAAAGTTTATACTTTGTCCATTCATCTATTAGATATCTTTTTGGAGTAGTTTAGGGCTTTAAGGAGCCATTTTTGGAACCATTCATGGATGCAAGCATGTTTTGTGGTATTGACTTCAGATCCAGAGTCTTTGAGGGACTCCATGGCATAAAGGTGCCAACTTTATGGCCATGGGAGTCCCATGCATCCTTTGAACCACTTTTTGGGGCTTTTTGAGCTAAATGACCAATGCATGAACGTAAAGTTTGTAACTTTACGTGTTATATCGACCATAGGAGGCCAGATCTATGTTTTCCATGCATTAAGCCCGACTGAAGTCGACTGGATAGTTTTGGATCATGGGGGACTCGACGAGTCGTTCTTGGGACTCGGCGAGTTGGGTCATGGTTCCCAAACCTTTTATGTTACTTAGCAAACTTGTTGAGTCTAAACGATGACTCAGCCAATTAGACGTGTTATGGACTTAAAGGTCAAGAACTCGACGAGCCCAAGGATGAACTCGGCGAGTCAATGAGAAAATGTCTAGACCTGTATGAAGGAGAACTCGATGAGTCCAAGGAAGGACTCGATGAGTTCAAATGGAAAGTCTTGATTCTGTCATAAGGAGAAACTCGGCGAGTTAGAGGGTAACTCGACGAGTCAGATCGCGAATTTGAGATTCTCTGAATTATGGAACTTGACGAGTTGATGGACCAACTCGGCGAGTTGAGTCAACCAGGATGTTGGCTTTGACCAGGGCGTTGACTTTGACTTTGAATTTGACCATTATCCAAGATTGGCCCTTAAAGGGGATATGAATATGAAAGAGTAACTGAAGGAGACTGTTATGTGTAGGAGTTTGAGGAGAGTTGATCCCAACACTGAGGGCAGTTCAGTTACTGCACGACATTAAGGTTAGTTACCTTCCAGTAGAAGTGGGTCTAAGGCCACAATGTCGGCCCACTAGTAGGAGTTGTTTGTTAGATGATTGTCTTTGTGATAATTGTCTGGTATGCCACTATCTGTTACACTTTATGTGATAGGATGCTATGATATATGTGTTAGTAGTAGTAGTAGTAGTAGTAGTAGGGGTGAAATAGTCCCCGGTTACCGGTTGAAAGATACCGAAGGAGTAGACAGTACCCATGCATGCCTAGCAGTATATTCATGTTATGTTATTATATGGTAGTGGTAGGGGTGAAATAGTCCCCAGTTACCGGTTGAAAGATAGCGAAGGGGAGGTCAGCTCCCAGTTACCGGTTGAAAGATACAGAAGGGGAGGTCAGCTCCTGGTTACCGGTTGAAAGATACTGAAAGGAAGTCCAGCTTCCGGTTATGCCAGTCAGGTACTGGTTGAAAGATACCGAGGGATAGTCATTATGTGTTTATGGTATGTGGTATGATGGGGGAACTCACTACGCTTTGTGCTTACGGTTTACAGTTTTTGTTTCAGGTCCTTCTTCTTCGAAGGGAAAGGAGCCGGCATGGTAGCATCGCATCACACCACTATTTTCCGCACTATGATGTTCTTGGGATTGTACTCTGACATCGTTACTAAATTATGACATGCTTTTGAGACATATGATCTTTGGCTTTGATGAAATGAAATAAATCGATGATGTTTTCTTTAAATTGTTTTATGAGTTGTTCTATCAAAAATAAAATTTTTGGTCATGACTTTTGGGATGTTACATTCCTCATCCTTTCTCCGACGATGGTAGCAGAGAAGTCCTCGTCTTCTGACCCCACTTTCAAGCTCATATATCGTTCCCTCATCGTCTATAAATCTGTTGTAAATCAAGGTCGATAAAGTGGTGGATGAAGTGGCAAGAGAATACGTTGACAAGGCTTTGTTTTACAATCCATGTTCTTCTTCTCCCTCCAATCGGTCACCAGATGTGTCTCCTCCTTCCTAACGCTTCAATCGACGTGTTCATGGTAATCATTACAAACAAAACTTTGAAATGGATTTGGAGAAGGCTACAAATGAGCTCGTGCTTCGTGTCCAGCCTGATGAAGCGATTTATCTCAAGATCAATAATAAAATTCCTGGTCTTGGAATCAGATTTGATCGGAGTGATCTTAATTTGCTCTACAGTGCCAGGTAAAAGATTGAATTGGTTTCATTAAAGCTAATAGATTTAATGAAAATTTGGGATTAGGGTTTGCGATTGACGATAATTTTGTTTTTTTTGGTGAAGTTATAGAGAGGTAGATCCAGGTGTATGAGACAAAAGGAGAGAAAAGGGGTGAAGATTTTCGACGATTTTCCATTTTCCGGTGGTGCTGCTCCATTTTCCGGTGGTGGTGCAAGGTGATGGTTCGGTGGCCAGATTTTTACTTTAAAGGGAGTGGATTCGTGTGAGGCAGATGGGGATTTGGAAAGGGACAAATGGGGTGGGGGTGGGTAGGTATGATATGTTTACCCTTTTAAAAAAAAATAATAATAATAATAACATTAAATTAAATGGAAAAGAAATACACAAAGGGCATTATGGTGATTTTAGATCTGGCAGAGACTACATTCACAACAAAAATGCATATCAGGGACGAAGCGTGCATGTTTTAAGCAAACGAAGGACGGTCCGAGTTAACTTTTGAAAATAAGGACTAAACACGTTTTCTGACATCTGCACGAGAGACAATTGGTGTAATTTACCCTAACATAAAAATCATTATATTTTGACATTTTTTCCGGTTTAATCATACAGTTTTATTTTGTTGTAAAAATACCATCAATTTTTGGATAAATGTTCTATAGCAACCACTATGCCCTGCAAAATTTGGTCAAACAGGTAATGTCCCCCTTTTTTGTTCTACAAAAACCACTAATATTTTCAAAAAATTCCATCACAACAAACTATTTTTTTTTTGTTAATATATCAAAATTTATAATCTTTTTTTTACAAACAGACAACTATATCGATATATGTTGATACTAAACGGTAAAGTTCGATTATTATTTTTTAATTTTGTTGAAAACCATTCGGTTTCGATTTTTATGATTTAGTTTCATTTTTTTTGGTAGAAAAACCATTTGATTTTGGTTTATATAATTTAGTTTTAGTAAAAAACTTAATATTTCTAGATTGTATTATAGAAAAGGTGCATGTGATTGTATGAAAATTGCGTTTCCATACTTAATTATATAAACCAAATTTTACAGTTTGTTTTTTCAACACAAAAAAACCTAAATCGAATGGTTTTCAACCAAAAAAATATAACTAAATCATAGAAACCAAAATCATAGAAATTTTCAACCTAAAAAAGCTTAAACTAAATCATAAAACCGAACCGAATTGTTTTTCAAACAAAAAAAAAAAAAACGAAATTTGCCGACATATAGATACAATTGTCTCTCTATAGAGGACAAAGGAGTATAAATTTTGATATAGTAATTTTTTCGATAAAAATCAGCACTAAAAATAAAAACAAAAAAACGTCAATAGTCGCGATAGAACTTTTATCTAAAAATAAGTTGGTTCTTTAACACAAACGAAAATTAGGTGGTTAAACCGAGAAAAAATGACAAAATATAGTGGGTTTTTTTGTTATTAACCCTTATTGATAATCAATAAATAGTAACATTTTTTGAAACTGATCCAATTATTTTAAAAACTAACAAGAAACTAAACAAAATTACAACAAAAAAATAACTTTGATTGAGTTTTTACATTTTAAGTCGATCAATATGGCTAATGTTTGATCTTGTGAACCCTACATGACACCATATAAAATGATTGTAGGACAAATCTATCAAATAAAACATATTTTCTAGATTTTATGTAATTCGAAAGTTAAAGCATTTTGAAAAGCTCACATAACACATAAAGCCATAAAAATGACTGTATCAAAGTATATAAAGTATATCAGGTGCCCTTTCTTCAATAGGTTGATCCTCCTAAAGAATCCAATATCTAGCAAAAGAAAAGTTGGGATTTGGAAAGTCCCACCAACAACTAATTTTTTGTCAGAGAAAAGTTGCCACACGGCAAGAAGCAAATAAGTGATCGATAAATTCGATGTCCGCATCGCACAAGGAGCACATGATAGATTTAAGCCATTCACAATGGGAGTTGTATGATAGTTTAATAGAATAAATGTGAATATAATAAAGAGGAGAGAGAGTGTGGGGTTGAATGGCCATACAACGGTTCAATGGAATTGTAATGAAAATTTATGAATTTTTTAAGAATTTAAATGAATGTATACATTCTCTTTCCTACTTGACATTTCATACAACTCTCCATAGAGTTTAATCCATTGGAGATGACATTAGATTCAACCCCCTAACATTTAGTTAGTACGTAAATGATTTAAGCCAACTCTCCACCACATAATATTAACTTTGAAAGGCACCAAATCGTTGCAATGCATATAATCATCTCTTGCAGTTAGAGTGTACAATTCAACAACATGCTTTGCAAAAGCTACACATAAATTACTAGACAAGATGCTTTGTAACCTTCTAACTTTTAGCGTTTGACAAAATATTTGGTTTTGAATAAAAACTCAAAAAATTTCATTTAACACTACAAGTTTTTAACGTTAAGTTTAGTTTAAACAAAACGCTACAAATCTAAAAGTTATCTCATGTAGCATTTAACAAAATGCTACCAGCTATATGCTACTCGCTATCAGTTAGTTTTGCCGAACATGCTCTTTGCCATATGTTCTTTATGTCTTAACTTCATCTTATAATAAATAAATAAATAAATAAAACTCATGTTTTGTTGTACTTAAGCCCCGGGTTCTATAGTCTTAAACATGAGCCGTTGCACATACAAAATCCAGGCCCGGTGATGAGGCTGTGCAACCTGTGCATGTGCACAGGGCCTTTATTTTTTGGGGGCCCAATTTTTTTTTTTAAATACTATACTATATTCAGTTTTGGCCAGGCCCAAAGTCAATGTAGAAAAGTCAAGTATTAGGTCATGTAGGCACAAGACGGCATGATCAATTGAGCATCACATCGACAACAAGTCAACAACTCACGCAACAAAACAGGCAAACAACAATAGCAACATTCAAGGGCAACAATTCGCAACTGATGCACTCAACGACAAGAAGTGAGAAACAGTAATAAGAACTCAATCAATCAATTGCTTTGAATCACAAAATCAGGTAAACGAATAAACGATTATGATCAGATTTATGAATTACAGAATTAGTTACAGTTTATTAATTAGAGTTTTGGACAATTATCATTATCACAAATTCACAATTTTATTAGATTTAGTTTTTTTAGTTTTAATGTTTTATCATTAACAGTTCAACAATTTTCCTTGAAATTTTGATTCTTGAATACTTGAAATCTTGAATGTTGAATCATGATTCATGAATGAATGTTGTCATTGTTGTAATGGAACCATTTGATTCTAATAGAATGTCACAACCAAAGAAGGAAATCTAAACAGGGCTTAACAGGACAAAAAAACATGAGAATCAATTCTCTTGATTTTAGAAGAATTAAACACAACTTAACTGTGCTGGAAAAAAAAAGATTAACAGGACAGAAACAGAACAGGGGAGAAAAAAGTTTTCTGGAAAATTTGTTGGAATCTGTCGCAACCAGGAAATTCTATGCTTTTGTAAACATTAACAAGGACAACATTGTAAACAAAATCTGGAAGCATGCATGATGTTTATTCAATGACAACAAATTTCATCAAAAACCCTATATAAACACTTCAATTGGTTAACGAAATATTTGAAACCCTAAAATTTCCTGTTTAAGTCCAATGTAGACTAGGATTTTCTTATTGGGCCTAATGGACCAATAAGTTTCCAATTTGACTATTTTGGGCTTAAAACCCTAAAATGGGCCCTAATTGGACCCACTTTCATGAATCCTAACATTTTGAGCCATAATGGATCCAAAATGAATTGAATAATCCTTAATGGGCCTTGTTGGGCCATAACAAAACAAATTAACCCTAATGGACCATAAAACCCATTCTTTTATACTAATTGGGCCGTGAACCATCATATGGACTTAATGGGCTTTATGTTTTCGAGCAAGACCAAGAATGAACCCAACTAGCTCACTTCTTTCTTCTTTGGCCCAAATATCGGCCCATATGTAAAAAAAAGAAAAGAATGGACAATTAAACATAATCATGCCACCTCAATATTGTTTAATGGTTAATTAAGCAATTGTTCAACATGCAACTAGACAAATCTCATGTTTCCATGCACTCTTCTCACCCCTCTCTTCTTCTTCTACTCTCGGCCGAGGCTACCCACACACACACACCACCATTTCAACTTACTTCAAACACTCTCCAAGAACTTCTACACTTCCTCTAAATTTTCGAAGCTTTGTTTGGATCTTCAAGGAGTTTCTCATTTAGATTATTATCTTGGTAAGTTTTCATTTGGATTCATGGTTTAACTTCTTGATTTCCTCAAAGATCTCTCCTTAAACCATAACATTTCATGGACTATACCTCTTTGCTTCATAGATTTCGAAAACCACTCAAGGGAAGTTTGTCCAAGGCCGAAAACTTCTTCATTTCTTCTTCAAAACCGAAACCACAAACCCAAGGTGAGTTCATACCACCTTGTTTTCGGATTTTACTTGTTTTTGGGGGGAGAATACAAGTGTTATGTGTTGATCTATGTGTGTTTGCATGTTATATGTGATTTCTTTGGTTTGTGTTGTGAAAATGTGATATTATTTGTTATATCTCGAGATCTATGGCTAAAGTGTGAAGGATACGTAAACAAATAACATAATAAACAACATACTTCAAAGATCTAAGAGTCTTTATGATTAAGAAGTGAAAAACAAAGCCAAAGATTCTTTATAAGTGTTATTTTTGCAAAAATAACAAAGGTTGGGTTGAAAGATGATAATTTTCGGTTTTATGAGGGGTATAAAGTATTTATTTATATAAAAGCTAATTTTTATGAAAACAATACTTTTCAAAGGGTCAAAAACATAAATTTTAGTTTATTGGGCTTACATTTGGGCCTTATGGGTTTTTGGGACTAAAATTGCGAAAAATGAGGAGTTTTGGGGGTTAAAGTTGTAAATTTATCAAAATATGAGTCTAAAACATAAATAAACTATTTTAGGGGCTGAAAATGACTTTAATGCAAAAATTTGACTAAAAATGCAAAGTTTTGGATTTTGGGGTCAAAATTGTAGAACTTACAGAATTTGGGCCAAAAGTGTAAACTTTTTACAAATAAGGGCTGGAAATGGCAAATACAATAGTTTTGGGCTGAAATTATTATTTAAATTATGTTTGGGCCGAAAATATCAAGAAAAATGGTTTAAGGACCAAAAATGTCAATTTTCATAAAAAGGGACTAAAAGTGTCATTTTTATTAATAAAGGGGCTGAAATGGTCAAAATCAATATTTTTGGGCCATATAGGCTAATATTAAATTATTGGGCCAAGAATATTAAATTTATAACGCATGGTTTTTAAAAATGTTTATATATATATATATATTTGGGCCCAAAATCTTCTGTTCGTGCTATTGGGCCTTTGTGGCACAATTTCATGATTATTGGGCCCAATATATTCCAACATGTTTATTGGGTCTTGATGACCCAATTACATGCCCAATGGGCCTTTATCAGCTTCAACATGCTATTGGGCCTTAGTGGCCCATTTGCATTGCTAATAGGGCCCTAAACATTCATCATATGCTTAATGGGCTATAACGTGTCCGTAACATACTCGACAGTCTATAATAACATACATAATTAGTGGGCCACCGCTGTCCTCTTTCGTGTCTGTTAGGCTTACTTCATATTAACGTAAACATCAATCGGGTTGTAAAACCATGTTATTCAATTTCAATTGGATTTAGTGAGAAATAACGGGTGGCACCAATAAGTGTCGGCCGTAGCCTGTAGTTATAATCAGAGACTCCTGGAGGGAGAGCGAGAGTTTGTGTATAGATCTATACGGGGGTGACTCCCCCACACCTGAGCTGTTCGCTACAGTTAGACTCGGCCAATCTAGGGTGACAAAATCTTGATCAAAACCGGCGTTTGAAAAAATGCCAAGACAGGCGAATTAGTCACTATTATGCATGGTTATAACGACTCACATAGAGATCCATTACCATCTAAGTACTCATGGGAAATCATATTCATACACCGTGACGATGCAAAGTGTTTTTACAAAACTATCATACTATTTAAATTGGAAAACATCGGGTTTTCCGGGGAACGACATTAATCACTTCTACATACAACAACTACAATACAAGGAACAATTATGAAAGACATTCACTTTTATATGTTTTGAAATCACATACATATACACTTATGAGATCATCACATCTTTTTTTTCGTAAACAGTTTTTGTTACAGAAAATATCGGATTTTCTGGGTTTTACAAACAATACAAACTATTTTTTTTTATATATCAGACATGCTTATGAACTCACCAACATTATATATGTTGACCGTTTTCAAAATAACTTGTATTCTCAGGTAACCGTTAGAATGAAGAATCATCAAGCGTGTTTCTGAAATTTCTTTTGTGCAATGTCAATAGTTAAACAATTTATGTTATGTGATGTTGTAATGTAAACAATGTATTTGATGTGAACAATGTCAGTTGTAATGTATTAATGCATGGTGATGTTTATGTTATGTTTCATGTATATTCATTGTGATGATATTTCAATTTAAGTCACACGAGCCCTCGGACGTTTCCGCCGTCTGGTTCGGGGGTGTGACAGAATCCTAAAGTAACTCAAAAACTTAAAATTGGAATGTTTTCCCAAAATACCCTTGGTTCTATATTGTCCCAGATTTTGAATTACTCATTAAAATACTAAGATTTTGCAATGTTTATTGCCATAAAGTTTATCAATGTTTTAAAAAAAAGATAGTTTATGTAATTTAGTTCATTACACGTTAATGCTTAAGGGTCTTTTTTTTCCATCTCGTCCCGGGCATTTGAATCTTCAGGACCGGCCCTGACAAAATCAATACTAGAACGAAATTAGTACCAAAGACCAGTACCATATAATACTTATCGGTTCGATACTTGTTTCCTACAAACTCTAATTTTTGGCTTTGGATGTAATTAGAGTACCGAGCTCACACTTACGACATATTGGAACTTAATGTGATATATGACGAAATCGAGTGATCGACTTTGTCGATAGACAATGATATATCTTAATATTCAACATAAGAATCAATCATTATCTAAAATTATAAAATCTTATTAAAGTTATACGAGAGAATAATAGTGTAGTTAATTAGAAGATATGGTTTCAGTTTGATTCTCTGAATGAGGGAAATAGTCATTTGCGGTGGTGTGATAGTTGATGGCGAAAGAACATCTTATGTATTGATTGAATGATCAATGCTCCACCACCACATCATGGGTGTGATAGGAACTGGGGTCTTTGCATTTACAACTATGTTGGATCAAGGGCAAATTTGTCCACTCCTTCTGTGGGACCCACTATGGGCCTGCTATCAAGAGTAACGTGTCAAGACAGGTAATACCAGTAATTTTTTTTCTTTCAAAAATGTCATATATTCCTACATGGCTACATCTATCAAAATAATAATTCAGGTACAAACATATAAAAAGTTATACATCTAAATCAAACACATTAAATCTCATGTGACGAACAATAACTTGTAAACATATATCAAATATGTTTAATAATATCAGCATTAATATTATCTCAACAGTCAATTCATAAAACTTGCCAAACATTTGATTTTAATATATGAAATATAAATGAGTACCTGTAGCAACTAGTTATTATTTTGAAATAATTAAAAATAATTATAAAGCGCAAGGAGCATAAACTAAAAAAATAAAAATAGAATAACACTGAGTAAAAAATAAATTATGTTATTAACTTTAAACTTCAACAAAACTACAAAAACTTGTACCGAATATAACTAGTAGAAAATTTTGAAATTATTAACTTTAATTTATTTATTTTCGTTTAACATTACAATATAACAACGCTTTTAAATATATTAATACGTTATGTGATTATTATGTAAAAAAATTGAGAAAAAAAAAGTTTTTTTTTTCGTTTTTTGCGTTAATTTTAGTTTATTAATATAATTTTTTTTTTAAAATACACTAATACGTTATGTGATTATTATGTAAAAAATTTGACAAAAAAAGGTTAAAAATATATTTTTTTTAAATACACTAATACGTTATGTGATTATTATGTAAAAAATTTGACAAAAAAATGTTAAAAATAATGAATTGTTTTATGTAATACGTTTGCTACTGATGTACGTTTTTAATGTATTTGTACTGTTTTGTATTTTATGTTCTATGGAATAAAGTAGAAGTTAACTCAACTGTTTCGTAAATAACCTAATACAAACCAAATACATAATAATGTAATACAAATCGGTGCATATAAATAACCTAATTAAAATTATACAAATATTCTATATTTTTTATAGGTTACAAAACATACCTTAGAAAACATAAACATACAACCTTCATAATCACGTGGGATATTATTTTCCTGCAAAATTAATAAATTAAATTTAAGTATATAAAATTATTGTAATTTTTAACTATATATATTTAATATAAGGAATGTATAACTATACCACTGAAACGTCTAATATACATAAACATTGCTCGAGAGACAATTGTGATTTTATTCTCCATGCCCTCGTTCTTGGAATTTCATTTTCTATGTGATGCGCAAACCTCAACGCTTCAGGAAATGTCTCCAAAATCCATACCTAGTATTACGACAAAAAAATATGCTTTGTCCAAACTTATAAGCACTTCAAAAATATAAGTAATTGCACATAAAACTAACCTTAAACGGAAACTGAAAACCTAAAACGGAAACTGAAAACCTAAAACCGTATACTTCATCAATCCACAGAACTGTTTGGGAATCCACAGAACTGTTATCAGTGGATCAGTGTACACCTCTACGGATCAGTGTATAAATTGTCATACCAGTTAAATACTGTATCAACTCACCACAGTATTGAAAAATATAGAAATGGCCTCCAATGCACCAACTTCTACGAATGCAACATCTTCGTCCGATACTCCACGTCCATGGACGACAAGAGAGGTGATGGTTATAATACGATGTTGGTTGAACATTTTTGAAGGTGTAACAACAATGGTTACCCCTGATTACCTTGGAGGTGATGAATGGACCCGCATAACAGGTATGTTCAACCTCTCATTTGGACAAGGAGAATATCGGGTACAAGTAGATATTCTTAGTAAGTGGATGGAGTTAAAGAACGAAATCACATGGTTCAATCGATGGTATCATCATCTTAAAAATAGTAGTAATTATTATTACTCAAACGAGGAAGCTCTTGTAGAAATGATTTTAGATCATTACATTTTCGAGCATGAGGGAAAAGACTTTGAGTATGTGGACGCTTGGAATCTGGTTAAGAACCACCAGTATTTCATGTAGAAGGGATTTTTTATGTGAAATGTTTTATGTAATATGTTTGCTACTGATGTATGTTTTCCATGTATTTGTACTTTTTTGTGGACGCTTGGAATCTGGTTAAGAACCACCAGTATTTCATGTAGAAAGGTTTTTTATGTGAAATGTTTTATGTTAATATGTTTGTTACTGATATATGTTTTCCATGTATTTGTTCTGTTTTGTATTTTATGTTCAATGGAATAAAGTAGAAGTTAACTCAACTGGTTTCGTAAATAACCTAATACAAACCAAATACATATAAATAACGTAATACAAACTGGTGCATATAAATAACCTAATAAAAACAAACTACATTAAAATATCCTTCTACAAACGCAATACAAATTAAAAATACGGGAGATCTTTTAAGAGATTCCAAGGGCCTTCAAACTCGAATTTTAACCCGTCACTAATGGATATGTATTCCGCTTTCACCGCGTCCAGGATGACTTCCTCATCTTCATTTGGACATGCGTCATCAATTTTGGTATAAAGATTGTTGAAAACCAAGACTTCCGTTTTTAATTCATACCATTTTGCTGTGATGTCAACGGTGTTGCGGTAGTTTTCTGGGGCAGTTTGAGGGTCAGCGTTGAAGGCATAAGTTAAACGGGTCCAATAACTTGGATCATTCACCCTGGTGGTCTCGTGGATATTAATATATGCACGAGTTAGACGGAGGTTATCCTCAGCGCTCCATGGTATGGAAGCCATTATGACGGAAAATATGAGGTTAATTTTTCAAAAAAAATGAAATGAAGAAGAAATGGTACAAAATCGATGAAAGGATACGCATGGTAAAGTGATTTTATATTACTTATTCCGCAAAATTGTTTGGTAATCCGCAGAGCTGTTTGTCAGTCATTTTTTTATTCTCTAACAGTTATGCGTATTCCCTTATGTAGAGGTGTACACTAATCCGCAGAGGTGATTCCAAGAAGAGCATACGTATGTACACTGATCCGCTGATAACAGTTCTGTGGATTCCCAAACAGTTCTGTGGACTGATATTAAACATAAGTTCATTATTTTTAACTTTTTTTTTTGTCAACTTTTTTACATAATCACATAAGGTATTGGTGTATTTAAAAAAAAATTAATATTAATAAACGAAAATGAACGCAAAGAAAACGAAAAAACGAAAAAAAAAATTAAAAAAAATCAAAAAACAAAGATTCCGCAGAGCTGTAGAGGATCAGCAGAGCCTTTAATGGATCCGCAGAGGGTGCTCTGCGGATTAAGCATAAGTTCATTATTTTTAACCTTTAATGGATCCCCCGAGTTAGACCTCATTCAAAAAAATTTATATTAGTGTATTTTAAAAAAAAAATTATATTAAAAAACTAAAATTAATGCAAAAAAAACGAAAAAAAAACTTTTTTTCTCAAATTTTTTACATAATAATCACATAACGTGTTAGTATATTTAAAAAAAATTAATATTAATAAACTAAAATAAACGCAAAAAAAAATGAAAAAAACTCAATTCCGCAGTGTAGCAAATCCAAAGAGGACTTAATAGATCCGCAGAGGGTGCTCTGCGGATCCTTTGGTCATTTTCTGAAATGTGTTTTTCCTTGGTTATTTTCTTCAAACCATCCATTCTTTTTGGTCATTTCTCGAATTTTCTGTTCTTCATTTTGTTAGCTTTAGAGTTTTTCTTATCAAAGTATGTGAAATCTTTTATAATATAAAGCAGGAAACAGGGGTGAATTTTTAAAAGGAGAGATACTTGAGACAATGACAGATTGCTCTGTTGAAGTTAGAAACTAGAGTCAAAAGGTGACAGGGAGTAACATGCAAATTCTGGGAGATGATGACATAACACAAGATCCTTTGAGGCGGAGTTGAAAACTATATATATTTTCATTCAAAATAATATCTCAGTTTGGTTTCCTATTTTAATTAAATAATATCTAATAACTTTTTGTTTTGATATTTGAGTATTTGACCCATGTTCTTTATGAATATTTTAAGACACACCTCATAATCTTACTTCTAAAAATAGAAAGAAAATAAGTTATATCGGCATGTCAGAAACTCTTTGATGATCGGCCTGTAGGCTCATTTTCCTTCTTTTATAAGTTGATGAAACTTTTGAATGAAAGATCATTTATTGGTTAAGCTTGTGGGATTTGAATCTGAAATCACTCGATTTGAGTGTGTTTAACTTCAAATAATCGCTACTATCGCGATTAAAAGAACAAATCTTGTATTCAGACTTACCACAAAGTCTCACAACCTCAAAGACAACTTAAATAATAAATCCGTGATGGATTGTGGATTATCAATTCTTTTTATAAATTCTGAGATGTGACTACTTTCATATGTAACAACATACTAAATATGTTAAATCATTATGCAAGAAAAAGAACAACTATTAAGAGATTTTTTGGGAAGCAGGTTTCTTTAGATGCATATATGAAGATCATATCGGTAGATATAAATCAAATTGGGCGGTCCTAGGCATCTAGCGGATGGTTGTTCAAAAATAACTAGAAGATAATTGGAACCGATCCCAATCGGTTCCAACTCTTTAGGAATCGGGATCAAAATCAATCATACGATTTCAGTTCCAAAACCGACAGTTTCATACTGTTCCGGTTCCAAAGATGATACCATGTTCAAAGTTCATCCCTATTTTGATGGGTTAAAAGACAAAAGTCGGTTCCAATCCCATAACCGAGGGTTCCAAATCGGTTCCAGTTCCAAAAGACAGATACATGGTCCCGATGCTCACATCTACCGTTGGGTTAAAAGGACGAGAGTATTAGTGATATATCTTATCACTATATTCAGGGCCGGTCCAAACATTTTTGGGGCCCCGGGCAAAAATAAAATGAGGGGCCCCTCCATATCAAAATATTGTATGACTTTTAATTTTTAGCTAATTATTATATGAAGTGTTTTTAAAATACATGAAGGTTTTTAAGTTTTTTCGCCAAGTATTTTAAAAAATTTTGTTAAATAAATGACAATTGCTTACAAGGGATGAACCGTTTTTTATATGTTTATATTAATTTAAAAGCGTTTTGTATTTGATATGAATATAACGTAAGTATACTTTATAGAAAGAAATTTCATACCAAATAAACAAATGAATTAAGTTACTAAAACATGTGTAAATATATATTAATAGAGTTAAATTTGGGAAACTAAATTAAGCCGTGGTAGGGACCTAGGTCTAGGTCTACGACTTCACAGAAAGAAACATTAAAGCCAAATAAACATGAATTTATTACCAAAAATTGTAAAAAGTAGAAAAAAAAAATTAAGAAACAAAAATGTGGAAGCCTTAAACAATTACACAACAATCAATATGTGATTTGGTGCGTACATTATAATATATATAAATTAAATTGGGCCCCAAGTAGAGACGGGCCTGGGCCGTCACCCAGCTCGCCCACTCTATTGAGCCGGGTCTGACTATATTATTTCTATTTGTTACATTTATCTTGTAATTGTATTTATCCACACTTTCCTTATAGCTAGAGATATCT
This sequence comes from Lactuca virosa, assembly GCF_052849685.1. Lineage (NCBI taxonomy): Eukaryota > Viridiplantae > Streptophyta > Magnoliopsida > Asterales > Asteraceae > Lactuca > Lactuca virosa. The sequence goes on from NC_136426.1 coordinate 122,734,544, forward strand.
CATGTATAAATAGGACTGTTTGGCGATTAATGAAAGCATCAATCATAAAAACTATCTTCGATCATCTCCATGTGCTTCTTTGTAACATCCATAAAATTCAAGCTAATTTAAAACTTTTTAAATCAGTTAAAACCATTCAGTTATTACAATTTGCTTTCAAAATAGTTTAAACATCAGAGTTCCCAGAAATCATAATCATCAATCGAGGAAGTGTACGGTCACGCCTTCGCCTTCCTGTGATCATCAGAAGTATCTGAAACAATAATCGATAAATTTAAGCTCGAAGGCTTAGTGAGTTACCCCAAAATACAACACCAAACCGATATAACCATATCATATAACATATAAACAAACAACATGTATAATGAGCCTTCAGCCTGACTGGACCGCCTCGCAGGCCTTCAGCCTATCTGGACCGCTCTCCGAGCCTTCGGCACGTCTGGACCGCCTCGCAAGGACTACAACCTATTCGGACCGCTCGCTGGGCCTTCGGCCTGACTGAATCCCTTTGCAGGGCCTTCAGTTTATCCGGACCGCCCTGGGTATGTTGGCCCTCAGCACAAAGCAGAACCGCCTCCACCTAACCCCCAAATCAAACAAACATGTGCACATATTATCATACGCTAGCATATATATAACAGTCATACCGATCTAACAGATCATCAATCATAGCAACATCCTATAACCAGGATACCGATCTAACCAGGTCACTAACATAGCATCATCCTATATACCAGGATACCGATCTAACCGATCATAATAGCATAACATCCTATCTACCAGGATATCAATCTAACATATCATAATAGCATAACATCCTATCTAACAGGATACCGATCTAACAGATCATAATAGCATAACATCCTATCTACCAAGATACCGATCTAACTGATCATAATAGCATAACATCCTATCTACCAGGATACCGATCCAAAGGGCCGGCCTTGGTGCCTTAGACCCTGTTGATATAGTGAGGAGAGCTCACCTCGCAACTAACGCGCTGAAATGATAAGCTCCATGCTCGGATCACTGTCACAAACTCCACCACCTATATTTACCATCAAACCATGTTCATAAATTTCCAATTTCCCAAATGCCCCCAGAAGTCAACTGGTCAAAGTCAACTGCCAAGGTCAACAGTCCATGTTGACCTCAACTCGTCGAGTACCCTCAGCTACTCGCCGAGTTCCTTGCATAACTTGCCAACTCGCCGAGTCACTTGTCTGACACGCCGAGCCCAAGGCAATCTTCATCGGAATCCCCGAGTCACTCTACTGACTCACCAAGTCTACGGCAATCTTCATCGGACTCGCCGAGTCGACCATGCCACTCGCCGAGTCCCTTTGGTCCTTCATCCATACAAATGCTTTTTAAGCCATGCTAAGGCTCCATACTGCAGATCCAACTTCCCAAGGCATGCCTATCACGTAAAGTTGCAAACTTTACGTGCATGCAAGGCTCTAGTGACTCATAATGCCAAATTCAAACTTGAAATGGGGTCTAACTCAAATGGAAGGTTTCATACATGACAAGGATAGAAACTTTATGAACCTAGATCCCAAGGAGGGTTCCGGTCTGAAGTTGCAACTTCAGATCCAACTCATACTCAACAGTAGCTTCATAACCAAGCCAAAAAGCCCTAAACTTCATCCAAAGAGATCTAGAAATAAATGAGGTCAAGATCATGAATTGATACCTCAAATGAAGCTAACTAAGATAGATTTTGTAGATCCACACGAGTCCCTTGCTGCTAGCAACTTGACCTTCAAGCTCCCTTCACAAGTTCCACCTTCCAAAGCTCAAAAACACACTCAAATGGAGCTCTCACACGAAATAGGGTTTGCTGGAATCTCTAGAGGTTGTAAGGGACTAAGGGAGGCTAATGATTCCTTAAATAGGGTGCAAAACCCCGAAAATTAGGGTTTCACCCTCCAGCTTCAACTCGTCGAGTCACTCTTCCGACTCGGCAAGTTGGTCACTTAAACATGTGGCCCCAAACCCGCTGCTACTCGACGAGTCAGGGCATCCAACTCGTCGAGTAGACCTTGAAACTTGAAAATTAAAGCCATAATATTAATACCTGCGAATCGGGGCGTTACATTCTTCCTCCCCAAGTAGCTGACCTTATCTTCTTCGTTGCTTCTTTCGGAAGTCTGATATCTCCATCTTCAATAATTTCTTCATATTTCTCCTTAGTTTTCTCTTAACATGGCAACCCTCTTTCTTTCTTCTATGAATTTCAAAATCAAACATCACCTAGTTGTAACAGTTTTAAGCATCAAAACATGATACCAATCACCTTAGAGATGCATAAAAGTCAATACAATTCATGATCCAAATTGTTCAATATTTACTGACATGCTTACCAAGTGATCGACCACATTATCCCATCCACCCCACCCACCATCGCCCTAATACCCCCATTGCCACCATTGCAGCCGCCAAAGAACAATGGTCCTGTCTTGATGCAATTGTACTTTTCATTGCATTTATGGTACAATCGCCAATGGCCTTCTCTAAACAGTCCTTGCTCCCAACTCCACTACTTAACAAGCATGGGAGTGTCTTCAAAACATTTTACAGGATAACAAAAATTACCATGAGGTTACATTGAGCACCAATTCTCCAACATGCAATTGTACTTTTCATTGCATTTTTGGAGAACTGAATTTCTTATGGATTGCGTTAGGTCGTTTTTCGAACTTCTATTTCCACCATATGTACGGGTTATAAGAAATGCAGTCTAGGATAATCCAAAGGGACACTTGTGAATCTAGGCACAGAAACACAAACCAAATTTCCAGACGAATTCTGAGTTTGTTATAGAAGATATATATATATATATATATATATATATATATATATATATATATATATATAGAGAGAGAGATAGAGAGAGAAGAAGAAGAAGAAGAAGAAGAAGAAGGGTCATCGTACAACTCTATAGAGGAGTTGTATTTATAATTGACATATTAGGGTTCATGTCTTCTAAATTAGTTAAATAAATCATGAACTAATCGCATGATTAGTGGCCGCCGCCAAGGCTCTGCCCCTTGACCCCACCATTCTGTCGTACCAACTTATCATTCGATCTTATACATATCAAACCTTTTGCCAATCTCGTCATTGTTATCCAATCACATATCAAGTGTAACGCCCAATTTCAGGTATAAGTTTCAATTGTTAATTTTGAGAAAATTGGTTGGCCATGACGTGGTGAATGGATAACCATGATGTGGCATTTCTGTAAGAAACATATGTTTCATTTAGATACCACGACGTGGTCATGCAATGACCACGACGTGGTGATGTCGGATGTGCAAAACCCTAATTTTCGGGCTCAAGGCCCTATTTAAAGGAAGTGATGGATATGGTTTCCTCCACCCTCAGCCTCCATCACCTCCAAAAGTATTCTTGATCAACCTTAGCCTATTTGCAAGCTTTTAGCTCATTTTGGTGTTTTTGGTGCACTTTAAAGGAAGAAGAAGAAGATTATAGTGCAAGGATCAAGCAAGCAACTCCTCTCCATCTTTGGGATGACTCTCTGGACCATTTGTAAGACTTTAAGACTTAATCTTTATGGTCCCTTCTTAGTAGGTCTTCGAATCTATGCATATTTGAGTTCATAGTTGTGATTTGAGTGGTTGAATAAGATAAAGTTTGCAACTTTATGACTCATCAAGGTCCCTTTAGCTTAATACCTTCTGGATCTAGAATTTGGTTGAGTTTTTAGAGTCATGCATGTGGTTTAAGTCATTTTTCTCATATTTTGACCTAGTTGGGTGAAGGACATGCATAGGTCATGCATGTCCATAAAGTTCAGATTTTTATGGTCTATTAAGATCCCAAGAAGCATCTTGGAAAGTAAGATCTGAAGGCTTAACGAATTAAGAGCTTAATCCATTAAGCTGTCTTTGTACAGTTGCCACGACGTGGTGGCTGGTCTTGTCGTGAAGCTGCCACGATATGGCCAATGGGTGGCCACGACGTGGAGATCAGATGGGGTTGACTTTGACCGTTGACTTTTTTGATATGGTTGACTTTTAGTAATATTTCTAGTTTTAGAAGGTAGACTAAGGGTTTACCTTGTATGGTTCATTAGGAGGTGTGTAGCACCCGCTTTTCTACTGTGTGAGCTTGTTAGTTGTCGATTGCGTTTGTGAGGTGAGTATTCTCACTATACTATGTACGACACTAGGTGTCAAATGTGCTTGTTGTCTTTGTGACTCTTGTTGTTATGTTTGCATGAAAGTCCATGGGAAGGCCATGACAATTGCAGGAGTGTTGTAAGACTAAGAATTTTGCCTATAACATTCACTTAGGATGAAATATGCATGTTGGCTGAAATAGGCTGTTGCAGGAGTGATTATGAGTCTATGATTTGGACCATAGCATTTGACTTGGGATGAAATAGGCCTGATGGTTAGAACTGGTCGTGTTGCATGTTAATGGTTATGTATGGTATGTGGTATTTTGGATAACTCACTAAGCTTTGTGCTTATGGTTTTGTGTTTAAATGTTTCAGGTACTTCTGGTTCCAAAGGGAAGGGCCCGAACAGATCGCATTGCATCCCCTACAATTTATTTTCGCATTATCTATTTTTGATTTACTTTGATGTTTGAGAGTACATTATACACTGGTTGGCTTTTGAACAAATGATTGTATGGTTTTTGGTGGTTTATAAATGAAATTTTTTACTAGAACTTTTGGGACGTTACATCAAGCATAAGATCACCACCTCAAACAACTTCAATAAAATAACTTTAGGGGATATGGTGATCGGCCGAGACACCGAAATTGTGGACATGGCCAAGGCTACAACAATAGCTACTCTTGCCAAGGATAGTCTCGCCTACCTTTCTGATCATAATACCTGCCTTGGACTTGAGCCTAACAATAATAGTCCAGATCATCTTGCTGACATCAAACTCAACCTTAGATCAAGACCACGAATTCTAACCCAAGAGTAACTTTGACCTACTTGGTCGACATCATCAATGATCTTACAATGGTTTTCAACCGACCTACATGCCGATAGATCTAGCACAAGACATGAAAACAATGTTGCTATGCCCCTCAGACACAAATTGGTACATATACATTGGGGCTTCATCCCACATGACATACACACTAGGTAAACTCTATTCTTATTCAAATCTAAGTGCTTTAAATGAACATATTATCATTGTTAATGGTCATAAAATCCCATTTATTTAGATACAAGCATTCTTCTTTTTCATCACCATTTTCTCCATTACGTCTCAATAACATTCTTTACTCCACTCATATTGTTAAAAATATCAATTATGTTCATCATTTATCCATTGAAAATAATATTACAATTGAGCTTGTCCCCTTTGGTTTTTCTATGAAAGCCCACCCTACGAGGACACCCTCTTAAGATGCAAAAGCTCAGTTGATCTCTATCCCCTTTCGATGTCAACACTTCAATAAATTCACACTCCATTGAATTTTTCCACAATTTTGTTAGCTTTATGGCATTATCACTTTGGTCATCTGGGCACTTCTTCGTTCTCTTAGTCAATTTTTTTTATTTCTTGTACTCGTATGAAACAATCATCTACTTGTCAATCTTGCATTTTTTGTAAACATATTAAACTACCGTTTTTAGTTTGAAATAAGATACTTTTTTTCCTTTTTGATATAGTTCATAATGACTTGTGGACCTCACCTATTTTATGAAACATCCCAAAAATATAGCCCACAAATTTCATTTGACTTCATTAATAAAAACCATAAATATCATCAATCATATAAAAGTCATAAATCGTGTATCTCAAAAATATCATAATGTCTGTCAATGTATCAAAATCATATGTCAAAACATTAGAGTAAATCCTCCCAGGCTAAAAACCGTGGTGTGTGCCATGCAGTCATCCCGAGCTCTTCCCCTTACTAGCGGAAGTACCTGAAAACAAAACTGAAAACTGTAAGCACGAAGCTTAGTGAGTCTCACCAAACTACCACATACCATACACATAATCACATAATCCCATACATTGGGCCCCGCCCTGCTACATCGGGCACTGCCCGACATCGGCTTGTCCGGCATCGGGCCCCGCTCGGCATCAGACCGCATCTGGCATCGGGCTCCACCCGACATCGAGCAAATCTCGACATACATATGAGCATAACTACTATTACACATAATCATAAGCATAACCACTTAACTATAGACATATAGACATTCCTCGAGCCCCGCCCGACATCGGACCGAAATCTAAAAACATGCAAACATTCCTCGGGAACTGCCCTGGCATCGGACCGTAGTCCGAAAACATATAAATACATTTACATGCAACAATCACAACGACATCAAACATACAATCAACCTTCGGTATCGTCCCGACATCAGATCGAAATCCGGTAAAACATATAAAACTACATCGGGCCCCGCCCAACATCAGACCTTAATCAGGAACATACTAACATACATAAACGGGTCGGTCTTGGTGCCTTAGACCCGTTCCTACTGGAGGAAAACTCACCTCTTAAAGTGGCTGCTGAAATCTCATGTGAGGAATCTCTAATGGCTGCTCCAACGACACCCCGACTATCATTATCACAATAACCACTTAGTCAAAAACTGATAAATCTTCTAAGGGTAAAATGACCATTTTACCCCTGGTCAAAGTCAACATTCTGGTCAAAGTCAACATTCTGACTGACTTAACTCGTTGAGTTGACCTACCAACTCCCCGAGTTCTATAACTCAAAAATCCTGGAATCACGATCCCACTCGCCGAGTCATCCCCCTGACTCGTCGAGTTCTATCTGGTACAGAATCGGGACAACACGATTCAACTCGTTGAGTTCCTCTATGGACTCGACGAGTTCTTCAGTCTGTTTGGTCCATCTTAAGGGATTAAGTCCCTACCCTTTAGATCCATACTCCATACTTCATCTACATACTGGAAATACCCTTTTAAGGGTAAAGTTTCCAACTTTACCCACTATTAGTCCTTCTCAATGAGTTTAACTCAAACCCTAGCTCTTTAAGACATAGATCTTGGTCCAAAAGCCATAATACACCAAACCAAAACATACTAGCATAGATCCGGGCCTTAGACATTATTTAGACACGTAAAGTTCCTAGCTTTCTTTCCATGCATGACCTTTTGGGGCTGAAAATGCCATAATAACACCTTAAAGCTTGCATGGGGCTTCAATGGTCATAAAGTTTGCACCTTTATGCCATGAAACCCCCTCTAGACACCAGATCTGAAAGATAGGCCACTTGGGATGTTCATTTCCCAAGAACCAAGTTTCTTGAACTAAAAACCCCATAAAGTGATAAGGAAGAGATCTATCAATCTACTAAGCAAGGTTGGAACTTTCTTACCAGAAAATGAAGAGAATGAGATGTTGTTTCTGGATCTACAATCTTCTCCTGGAGTCCCCTAGCTTCTTCTTCTTCTTCTATAAGCTTCAAATCACACAAAGTTCACTCTAAAATGGCTCACACTCTCACACAAGGCTCTAGGTTTTCGTGGATTAGGGTTTGGGACTTGGAGGCTGGAAATGAGGCCAACAAATGGAGATTAAGATGCTTAAATAGGGTGCAAAAACCCGAAAATAGGGTTTCTTCTGGCAGACCTACTCGCCGAGTCGAGGCTCTCAACTCGCCGAGTAGGTGGCTTAAGATCCCGCGTCCAATATCGTTTCTACTCGACGAGTCTAGGGCTCTTACTCGTCGAGTAGCTCTTCAAAAATGAATAAATTATAATTTAAATGCATACCATGAATCAAGCATTACAATTCTCCCCCACTTGTCTTAGACTTCGTCCTCGAAGTCTGCTGCATCTGGAAACAACTCCGGGTAGTGCTCCCTCATCTCCTCCTCGGGCTCCCAAGTTCACTCCGAACCCTTGCGGTGTTGCCACTGCACCTTCACCAGCTGAACAACCTTGTTCCTCAAGGTTTTCGTTTTGCGATCTAAAATCGCCACCAGCCTCTCAATGTAGTTCAGACTGTCGTCAACCTGAATATCCTCTAAAGGCACAATCGCTGAATCATCCACTAAGCACTTCCGCAAATGAGAAACATGAAAAGTGATGTGAATCTGACTAAGCATTGCTGGAAGATCCAATCGATACGCTACCTTGCCCACTCGAGCTATAATCCTGAAAGGACCGATGTATCTAGGGCCCAACTTTCCCCACTTCCTGAACCGGATGACACCCTTCCAAGGTGACACATTCAGGAGGACCATGTCGCCCACCTGGAACTCCAAGTCTGAACGCCGCTTGTCTGCATAGCTCTTCTACCGACTCTGAGCAGTCAGGAGCCTGCTCCGGACCTGCTGGATCCTCTCAGTGGTGTTGAGTACTATCTCAGTACTCTACATGACTCTCTGACCGAACTCCCCCCAACAGATTGGGGTCCTACACTTTCTCTCGTAGAGCATCTCGAAGGGAGGTCGATCTATACTAGAGTGGTAACTGTTTTTATACGAAAATTCCGCTAACGGAAGATACGTATCCCAACTGCCACCGAAATCCAAGACACATGAGAGCATCTCGAAGGGAGGTCGATCTATACTAGAGTTTGTATCGTCCTCTCACTCTGTCCATCCGTCTGAGGGTGGAAAGCGTTGCTGAAGTGAAGACGAGTACCCATCTCGTCGTGAAACCGCTTCCAAAATCTGGAAGTGAAACGAACATCTCGGTCTAACACCACCGAGACAGGCACTCCATGTCGTGTCACTATCTCACGCACGTAGATCTCGGCCAACTTCTCGGCCGATATACTCTCCTGGATCGGGACAAAATGAGAACTCTTTGTCAACCGATCCACGATGAACCATATCGAATGTACTCCACATGCGGTCCTGGGAAGCTTGGTGATGAAGTCCATAGTGATATCTTCCCATTTCCACACGGGAATGTCTAGCGGCTGCATCTTGTCGTGTGGTATTTGGTGCTCGGCCTTGACCTTCCAGCAGGTCAAACACCGCTCTTCATACCATGCTACTGTTGGATTAGATGTCTAAGCCCACAACTATTATTGGTATGTACTTGACCCGAGAGTAGCATGGTCCATTTGGGTTGCATATCATCAGGACAATTTGTTAGGATGGACTTTTGAGAGAAGGTTATTTATGGTTTATTAATATATTATAAGTTATAATATATTAATATGAAATCATATGTTTTAATTAGTATCGATCAAGAATTAATTTGGAATTAATTTAATGATCAAAAGAGACTAATTAAATCTATGGGGACTAATTATGATAATTAGTTATATTTATATGTGTTGGGCTTATGATCCATGTTGGACCAAGTTTATGTATGGATACATAAAGAGTTGGGCCACATGAACCATGGATCATAAAACCCATGTGTATGGATTATGGGTTATACCCATGACCCTTGGAATCCTACATATAAATAGGTTACTCCATAGCCAAAATCACCACTTCTTTTCTTAGAGAAATATGGAGGTGTTTTGGTGCATGGAATTCTCTCTCAAGAGCCACCTTTGTCCTAGGTGTGTTGTGATTCCATTTGAGGCATTTCATACTATTGGTGCTAAGCTCTTAAGGCCAAATACATCAAGACTTCAAGCCACATAAAAGGTATGTTTCCCTAACTAGTATATTATATGGTTTATGTCAAATGCATGCTAGTTATAGGTTTAATGCCTTGGAAACCATTTGCATGTATAATAGAGAAAACATAGATACAAGGTATTTAGGGTTGTATGTGCACCATAGGATGTTGTAGTATACTAAAACCCAACAGTGGTATCAAAGCCATGGGTTGTTTTCTATTATATTTGATGCAAATGTATTTTTTTTTTCAAGTTGAAGGAAAAAAAAAAGAAAAAAAAAACATGAAGTTTGTCAAATTTTATGATAACTACTTGATTTTATGAAAAACTAATTATTTATAAAATTTGAGTCACTTTACTACAAGAGTTGAATTAGGTCAATTTATTAAAAGATAGAATGATATGGTTATTTTATTTGTTTTAAAAGTTTGATCTAAATGGTTTTAAGGAGTTACAAATTTTGTCATTAAATTTTGGAACTCAAAAGTTTTTTTTAAAGTTATGATCTTAAGAGTTTTGAAACTTCCATAAGTTATGGATATGAAATGTCTCATTTATTAACTCTTTAGGTTATGAATTCCAAGAGTCTTCAAAGGATAATTGTCAAAGTTTCAAGATTTGTATTAGTTTATATGATTATCTAATTTCTTGAAAATTGTTGATGTGAATTATCTTTACTTATGAGTTTAATCTAGATCATAGAAAAATTATTTGATTATTGTGTTAATTGGAATATTTGATCTTAATGGTTTTTATGAACTCCATAACTTGTCCTCAAGTTATGGAAAGTGAAGAGTTTTTCTTTTTAAAGTGTCATTAAGTCTCATAGGTTATGAAAGTAGAAGAGTCACTATTTTTAATGTCATCATTAAATGATTTAATGTCTTCCATAACTTGTCCTCAAGTTATGGAACTTGAATTTTTTTTTTCATTAAACCTTAATTAAACTCATAAGTTATGAAAAATCCAAGAGTTTTGAAAGGTTTCAAAACTTGTCCTCAAGTTTTGGAATTTGTAAAGTTACCCCCCATGTATACTTTAATTCCAAACTAGACCTTAGAATTTTAAAAGTTTAAAATTCAACCCTTATACTATTATTAGAATTTTAATTATATAGATATGTATAAGATAAAGTCGTCTTACCATTAGTAGGCCTCATTCACGAAGCCGGTCTATAAGGGGGGGGTATAAGGTTACTGCCTATAAAATGGCAGTTTAATGGGTGTCCACTCTCACTCACCGCTTCCTTGACCGGTGGAGGGTCGTTTGCCGAACAGGTAGGACAAGGACTATAATTCTCCCTTCATTATAAGTATAATGATAAATACTAAGTAACTAAACACTTATAAATTCCCAATCTTAGTTACTTAGGAAAATGTGAATAAGGTGCTAATCCATGAAATTACACTTTGCACTTTGTTTAAGCTGTTAGTGGAGCGTGTGTGGTTAACCGGCACACTAACCTGGACTTAACAAGGTAGGCAAAGGGTAACTTAATGTTTATCATAGTATCGTTGGAGCGTGTGTGGTTAACCGACACATCGATTGAGGGGTAAATATTAAGGGTACCAAGTATATTTGCATGGTTACTTCACACCTTGTTTTGTGATCCTCGGCATCCCAGTCACAAAACCTGAAGGGCACACTCGAGATTGAAACATGCCATTGAAAAGTTCAATGAATCTCAAAAGAATCTAGGAGTTTCAAAACCAATTAAAACCTAATAATACATTTCGTTTATCTTGGTGGAAATTGGTGAATCGTCATTCACCTACCTTCAAATATTTTATAGCTTGGATTACGACATCCCTCTTCCAAGTTATAAAATAGTTTGTGGGGTCCTAGCCTTAATATATCATATTGGGTGTTATATTAAGGACTTAAAAATCAACTTTACGTGAATTTCTCCCATTGTTGATGTCTGGTTTAGACAACAATGATCTTCCCAAACCAAGCTTTCCTAATGAATATGACTTCCCGAGTTTGGCTCATGGAAGTCATACTTATCTTCCTCCACCTCCTCCAATTATTCTCCTAACCCACAAGTTCAAGGTCACTCAAGCCCAAACTAGACCTTAGAATTTTAAAAGTTTAAAATTCAACCCTTATACTATTATTAGAATTTTAATTATATAGATATGTATAAGATAAAGTCGTCTTACCATTAGTAGGCCTCATTCACGAAGCCGGTCTATAAGGGGGGGGTATAAGGTTACTGCCTATAAAATGGCAGTTTAATGGGTGTCCACTCTCACTCACCGCTTCCTTGACCGGTGGAGGGTCGTTTGCCGAACAGGTAGGACAAGGACTATAATTCTCCCTTCATTATAAGTATAATGATAAATACTAAGTAACTAAACACTTATAAATTCCCAATCTTAGTTACTTAGGAAAATGTGAATAAGGTGCTAATCCATGAAATTACACTTTGCACTTTGTTTAAGCTGTTAGTGGAGCGTGTGTGGTTAACCGGCACACTAACCTGGACTTAACAAGGTAGGCAAAGGGTAACTTAATGTTTATCATAGTATCGTTGGAGCGTGTGTGGTTAACCGACACATCGATTGAGGGGTAAATATTAAGGGTACCAAGTATATTTGCATGGTTACTTCACACCTTGTTTTGTGATCCTCGGCATCCCAGTCACAAAACCTGAAGGGCACACTCGAGATTGAAACATGCCATTGAAAAGTTCAATGAATCTCAAAAGAATCTAGGAGTTTCAAAACCAATTAAAACCTAATAATACATTTCGTTTATCTTGGTGGAAATTGGTGAATCGTCATTCACCTACCTTCAAATATTTTATAGCTTGGATTACGACATCCCTCTTCCAAGTTATAAAATAGTTTGTGGGGTCCTAGCCTTAATATATCATATTGGGTGTTATATTAAGGACTTAAAAATCAACTTTACGTGAATTTCTCCCATTGTTGATGTCTGGTTTAGACAACAATGATCTTCCCAAACCAAGCTTTCCTAATGAATATGACTTCCCGAGTTTGGCTCATGGAAGTCATACTTATCTTCCTCCACCTCCTCCAATTATTCTCCTAACCCACAAGTTCAAGGTCACTCAAGCCCTAATGGCAAGCAAGGTCTATGTGTGATCACATCTTAGAGATGAAGTCACATATTGACAAGCCGGGAGAGTTGGGTGTCAAAGTCTTGAGAAAGTTGGATGTTCAATCACTTTCTAAGTCACATAGTGAGTTCCTTTGGGACTACTATGAAACAGACTATGACATGAACCTTAATGATCATATCTATTTGCTTGGTGCTGCTGAATCAGCAATGATTTGGAACGATAGTAAAGAGAAGATCAACTTCCCAAAAAATTTATGGACAGTGACAATGGTGACACTGGAAATCCAGAAAAAGCATTCTCTTCCCAATGGAAAGGGATTGGCCATAGTCAACCCGGTTGACCAAATGGTAAAGAGAAAGGCTAAGTCTGAGATAGTCCCATTACCAAAGGGTCCATATGTTTATTTTGCCAAAGGAAGGGGCGTTGATTGCAAAGCTGCCAAATTTACCTAAGGATGTTAAAGTCAATAAGTTTGACTCTACATCAGGTAGAGCCCATTATCTAACTCTGTTAAGTTCTATTCTGAGATCCTCATTACATGATGTGACTGGGTCACATGTTGATGTTTTAAGAATCAAAGAATAGAGAGAAATCTTAAAGGAAGTATATGCTGATTCTGATCGCGAAGGTGGATTTCGATCGCATCAGAATTTTGAGCAGTTGCTTAAGAAGTTATGATATATTGCTAAGGAATAGATAACAACAATTTTCCATGTGGATTGTAAGGATAAGTTTTTCCGCAAAGTTTTAAAATAAAAGAAAATTGTTTAATTTTATTTATTTGAAGTATCCTTACAATGGCATTTGTGGAAAATTGTTGCTTATATGATTCCACTGACAGCAATATTGGAAAATGGATTTGATTCTTTCGTTTGTGGTAGTATCTAAATTTACCAAATCAGGAAAGTTCCTCATCACCCAAGTTTCAATTGGACCGAAACTTGGAATCATGCAAGTTGAATAGTATGATGAATGAGAACTTTCAAGCATTGGAAAATCAAGACTAATTACTTGTTCACATGGATGTGTGAGTCAAGTGAAGGACTAAAGGGATCGAGTACACATTCTTGTGCACTGGTCATGTCCACCACAAAGCTCGTTAAGACTATTTGATTTACTAAAGTTTAGTAAATATGGTTATACTTACAAGTTTAAGTATAATTCTGAAACATTGGAAAAATCTCAATGTATGGCAGAACGAATGGGAAGAATCAAATTAGGCAGAAAGATAAAAGTTTCTCAAATCTGAAAAGATGGGAGAGTACTTTAGTATCATGTTTGTGATCATCTTAATGATTTAGAAATCATATCACAATTAGTCCTCTAAAGGTCATCTTAGTGCATTCTTATGACTAAGAAGAGGAGTCATGAATTGTTGAAATGGTTAGATCAGGAAGATGAGTCATACTTCGTTCCAAAACAATTCTTAGCGTCATACTCCAAGATTGTAACTTGAGTGACATATCTTAAAGAAAGGTTTAAAACACTTGTCAAATGTAAGAGTAAAAGTGTCCTACTCTTGTACATTTGAAATTGGTAAGTTGTGATGTTTTGGATAAAACAAAGACCAACTAAGGCCAATTGTGTGAAGTGTTTGTCTTGATAAAGAATCCGCACTATCTCTTGAATATTTGGCGAGATAGTCTTATATGTCAAGAGGATAGTGGGAGTCTTAAAGATCCTAAAAAGAATTTCAAGAACTAATCAAGAATAAAACCTGAGGTTCTTCACTAGCACACGACTTGAGGTTTATAACCTATCGTGTTGACATATTCTGTGCCCATTCCAGTTAAAGTTGGCTTTGCATAGGAGTTCTGAAAGTTCTCAATTGGTTGCATAACAACTTGGAAGCAATGGCAGGCCCTGTACTGCCAGGTGGCAAGAAGTTAAGATTGCATAAGTTCAGTCCATATGAGTTTGGATTTGTCATTATCCTTGTCTTGTGACTATGGTTTTAACGATTCACATGGATAAGAACACATACACCATAAAATCTAAGGGTCATAAGGTTTCTCTCCGATTCATGAAAATGATGGTGAGGAAACACTTCCACCAAGTAGATTTGAAGCAGATGGCAAAAGGTCTAAACAATTGAGACTATGATAACGGCATCCCTTTTCATAGTTCTAAAATTGTTTAGACACACATGCATGCTATCTAAGGAAAGGTGTATGATTTTGATAAAGTTTTATCAAAGCATCTCGTATCAGAAATCTGAACTTTGGTAAGAAAGTCAATAAAGTATTGATTTCTAGAAGTCCAGCTGATTTCTGAGTACATGTCAAAGCTAATGGGAGCATAAGTGTTATGCTAATAATCATCATGTTAGTGGGAGCATGATAATTATTGTTAGTGTTGCAAGTTAGCAATGTTAATTATAGAAAACAAAAGTTTCAATTCGTGAGGCTGCAGGGATTGAAAAAGTTGTTTTGCTATAATTAAGGGAGAGGATATACTTCATTTCAGTTCTAAAGGCTTAGATTGAGACCTTAATCATCTTTAGTCAAGAATATATATATGAATTTCATGTTGGATTGGTTCAACTTAAGGAAATTCTATATATTGCGTTCTCAAAATTCGATTATGATTACGACATCCCTCTTCATAGTCAAATTTTGAAAACATGGAAAATAAAAATATTGTAGCAAAAGACTGGTCTAGAATCATGTCTTTATGTGAGACATCATGAATCGTGTACCATTTGCTTTGGGTACAGGATCGATTGCATGTGCTATAATATTTGTCATTTCTAAATTTTTCCAAATGACCAGAGGCATTAAGAAGGGAAAAGGTCTAGAATTGGATATGACTAAAATGATTAAGCAATTGTCGAGGACAATCTAAGATTTACCAAAGATTGGTTGCTCAGGGACAGTTGGAAGTATAGTGCTAATTTTGGAAGGACCATATTGACATATTCTGAAAAGAGGCATCTCTTATTCAGAAGTGATAGTCAAAATGAGAATATGGAGTTGTCTCCATAGGTGGAAGTCATCTGTGTGAGATTAGAAAACTTAATGCAAGAAGCATGTTCAAAGCAATGTACTTTGAATATGAGACTTAGTTTCCATGGAGTTGATCTCTATTGGAATACCTTATAATGACTGTTGACAAGTCTTTGTGACTTTGTACATATTCATTATAGGAGGGTCAGTGCATATAAGTTTAAAATCTAAACATATTTCGATAAATGATAGGAATTTGAAATTCTCACATTTTTCGATAAGGATTTGGGAGTGTGAAATTAGAATCATTGAAATTATGTTCAATTGGTTTATTTCACAAAGTAAGGATCATAGACAAAGATAGAGTGCATACTTGGTGTATGGCAAAGCTATTGTTTAAGAAAAACATAGTGTACATGCTTGGAGCATGGGACAACTAGTGTTTTTAATTCAAGTATAAAGTTGATAAAACCGAAACAATGAATAATGAGTAGTCAGTATGGTGATAAATAAAAGTGTTTATTTATATTCATAGGGTTTGATACCATATTTGATTCATTTATTCTTGTGTTTCACTTTGCATGTTTTGACTTCTATAATAACTAAGTCGCTCTTCCTGAATGATTAAGTTATTCAAACCATCCACAGTCGGTTATATGTTGGAAGTAGATATGAATCAAGACTGTCATGGGTTGGTTTGTAGAGGTCCAAGTTGGTGGACAAAGTGGTGCTACAACACTCATGAGTGCTCATAAGTTCTGAGTATTGGATTCAACCCGCGCTCATTTGAATCATTTCATGGATTTTATCACGAGTGATCATGAGACGATAATATCTTATATTCTTCAAACCTAGAGATATGAGTTGTTACTTTGAGTTGGTTATACATTGATTGCACAAAAACGCATTTGGTAACTCGATGTTATAAAACGTGCCTTTGTGTATGATTCAACAAGTAGTAGAACAAGCCATATGAGTCGAAGTTTATCCATTCCTTTTACCTTCGGGATAAAAGCGATATCTGTGGGCCCCTCGATGATTTAGCGATGACACATGTGAGTGCTTGGCCAAGCCAGGACTGATTTGATTTGTTCAATCAGTCAGTCATCATAAATTGAACATCGGGAAACAACAAATGGACAGAGAGAATGATTATAATCCATGTCTCAGTCCATATGATATCTAGAATGGAGGAATATATGATCCCTTATCTAATGGACGCGTCATTGATTTGTTCAGAGTTCGACAGCGGCTTTAAGAGCTACGATTGTTAGTCGGGTTATGAAGTCGTACTTGCAATAATAGTTTTAGACTTATCCAAGTGGGAGACTGTTGGATTAGATGTCTAAGCCCATAACTATTATTGGTATGTACTTGACCCGAGAGTAGCATGGTCCATTTGGGTTGCATATCATCAGGACAATTTGTTAGGATGGACTTTTGAGAGAAGGTTATTTATGGTTTATTAATATATTATAAGTTATAATATATTAATATGAAATCATATGTTTTAATCAGTATCGATCAAGAATTAATTTGGAATTAATTTAGTGATCAAAAGAGACTAATTAAATCTATGGGGACTAATTATGATAATTAGTTATATTTATATGTGTTGGGCTTATGATCCATGTTGGACCAAGTTTATGTATGGATACATAAAGAGTTGGGCCACATGAACCATGGATCATAAAACCCATGTGTATGGATTATGGGTTATACCCATGACCCTTGGAATCCTACATATAAATAGGTTACTCCATAGCCAAAATCACCACTTCTTTTCTTAGAGAAATATGGAGGTGTTTTGGTGCATGGAATTCTCTCTCAAGAGCCACCTTTGTCCTAGGTGTGTTGTGATTCCATTTGAGGCATTTCATACTATTGGTGCTAAGCTCTTAAGGCCAAATACATCAAGACTTCAAGCCACATAAAAGGTATGTTTCCCTAACTAGTATATTATATGGTTTATGTCAAATGCATGCTAGTTATAGGTTTAATGCCTTGGAAACCATTTGCATGTATAATAGAGAAAACATAGATCCAAGGTATTTAGGGTTGTATGTGCACCATAGGATGTTGTAGTATACTAAAACCCAACAGCTACGTCCCGCTTCATGCAGGGCCAACAATAATCAGGGCGAAGATCCCGATACATCTTCGTCACCCCGGGATGGATGGAGAACCTCGACTTGTGAGCCTCATCCATCAGATCTGTTGTATTCTGCCCCAATATGGAACCCAGACCCTCCCATGCAGGGTCAACAACCCTCAGCTGTCATAATCAAATGAAGCCACCCGGCCTACGATCCGCTCGCACTTCCGACGCTCTTCTTTCAGGCCCTCAACCCGCACCTCTCTAATCCGCTCCAGTAATGGAGTAATCACCGTCATCCTCAAACATATATTCCGAATCGGAGCCACCACTGCCTTGCGGCTAAGGGCATCAGCCACCACATTGGCCTTGCCTAGGTGGTAAAGGATCTCACAGTCGTAATCCTTCACCACATCTAACCACCAACGCTGCCTCATGTTCAGATTCGACTGATCCATGAGGTACCTCAAACTCTTGTGGTCCGTGTAAATGGTAGAACGTACCCCATAGAGGTAATGCCGCCAAATCTTGAGGGAGAAAACCACAGCCCACAGCTCTAAATCCGTCGGATAATTAGCCTCGTGAGGCTTCAACTGTCTTGAAGCATAAGCTATCATGTGACCCCACTGCATCAAGACCGCACCCATACCCGTGATCGATGCGTCACAGTAAACCACAAAGTCATCAACGCCCTCCGACAAAGTCAGAATCGGTGCCTCACATAACCGCTGTATGAGAGTCTCGAAGGCTGCCTGCAGCTCATTCCCCTAATAGAATGTCACCGACTTCTTGGTTAGTCGGGTCAAAGGAACAACGATCTTGGAGAAATCCTGAATGAATCTCCGATAATAACCCGCTAGACCAAGAAAACTCTGAGTCTCAGTTGGAGACCTCGGAACCTCCCACTGCATCACAGCCTCTATCTTGGTCGGATAGACCAGAATACCCTTCTGGTTGACAAGATGCCCAAGAAACTGCACCTCGGGCAACCAGAACTCACACTTGGAAAACTTTGCGAAAAGTCTCTCCCTCCTCAGAATCTCCAGCACCCCCCTTAGGTGCTCCTCATGCTGCTCCTGGGTCTTGGAATATACCGTGATGTCATCAATGAAAACTATCACAGACTGGTCCAACATCGGTCTGCACACGCGGTTCATGAGGTCCATGAACGCGGCTGGAGCATTGGTGAGCCCAAACGGCATCACCACAAACTCATAGTGACCATAGCGAGTCCTAAAAGTTGTCTTCTGCACATCCTTGTCCCTGACTCGCATCTGGTGATAACCCGATCGCAGATCAATCTTTGAGAACCAAGATGCACCCTGTAGCTGGTCAAACAAATCATCAATCCTCGGGAGGGGATAACGGTTCTTCACCATTACCTTATTCAACTCCCAGTAGTCTATACACATCCGATGTGACCCGTCCTTCTTCTTCCCAAACAGGATCAGGGCTCCCCATGGCGAACTACTGTGCCTGATAAATCCCTTGTCTAGCAGCTCTTGAACCTGCGTAGACAACTCTTACATCTCGGGAGGAGCCAACCGATATGGTGCCTTGGCTATCGGAGCTGCACCAGGAACTAGGTCAATCCTGAACTCAACCTGTCTCTCCGGAGGTACCCCAGGAAAATTCTACAGGAATACATCCGGGGTACTCTCGCACAACCGGTACATCATCCACTGTCGCCTTACCCTTATCCCGGGTATCCATAACATAGGCGACACAACCCGCACAACCCTGATGAAGGTAGCGCCTCGCTTTCGCTGTTGAACATAAAGTCGGCCCAGGCTGCGGTCTCTTGCCCTGAATCACTAACCCTCCCCCACTAGGAGTCTGAATCTCACCAACTGCTGCTCACAGTCGATCACTGCCCCATTGGGGCTCAACCAGTCCATACCCACTAACCTTATTCCCTCGCAGAGGAATGGAGACCTAATCCACGGAAAACTGCTCGTCGAACAACTGTAGTGTGCATCCCCGATGCACCCTTTGTTGGATAAGGTGTCTAAGTCCATAACTATTTCTGGTATGTACTTGACCCGACCCGGCATGGTCCATTTGGGTTGCATGGCACCATGCAATTGGATAAACTAAAATGAGAGAAATAACACTTATGGTTTATTCATATATTATAAGTTCTAATATATTAATAATATTATTTAATTAGTTTGATCAAGAATTAATTTAGAATTAATTAAGTGATCAAAAGATAACTAATTAAATATATGGGTAGATTATGTAAATCTTCCATATCTTATATAGTGGGCTAAGAGGCTCCATGGATTATCAAGTTGGGTTCCACCCATAGGATGCTCCATGGATGCTCCACGGGAGTTACAAACCCATGGGTCATGGAAATGAAGAGTCATGACACATTAGGGTTTACATGGTGTAACCCTAGATGTGTCAACACTATATAAGAAACCCATTCTCCACCAAAATCGGCTACACATAAGAAACAAGAGGGCTAGGCCGATTTTAGAAGTATGTATTCTCTCTAAAGTCATTCCAAAAGCATTTGGTGTTGTGTGAAGCATTTGAGGCATCACACTTGGGGTGCTAGGCTCACAAGGTTTCAAGGATCATAAGCAACAACAAGGTAAGTTATTCTATCTTTCATGCAAGTTAAAATTTGTTCCCCATGTATGCTAGATAGGAATATAACCTTGGAATTCAACTTTGCATGATAATTAGACAAACATAGATCCAAGGTTATTAGGGTTACATGTACACTTAGGAAGTGTTAGAATGCTCAAAACCCATCAGTGGTATCAGAGCCAGGTTCGTTTGTTGTTTTTGTTTTTTTTTTTTGTGTGCAAACAGTTTGAAAAAAATCGTTTTTCTGTTTTCTGCTCGTATGAAAGTTTGCACATTTGTTGCTGGAAATGGACTAGAAACATTACCCTAAACTGTTTTGATGTTTTAAAGCTTGTTTTAGATGGTGTAATGTTTATGCTAATCCATTTACAATGGCAATTATTAAAATTACAAGTTTTTTTTAAGTGTAATTTTTGATTCTTGAAAGTGTTCATATTCATGTTCTTGAACTTATGAAGATTAGATGATCATAGGAATTGTTTGTAACCTTCATGGTAGTTTAATTCATGATCATAATGTGTTTTAATGGAGTCCATAACTTGTCCTCAAGTTATGGAAAACCAAAAGTCTCACTTTTATTAAAGCCATTAAAAGAACACAAGAGTTATAAAAATGAAGAGTCTTCATTTTTATTACTCAATTAATTCATAAGTTATAAGAAATGAAAAGTTTTGGAAGTTTACAAAACTTGCCCTCAAGTTTTGGAACATGTAAAGTCTTGATTAAAACTTTAGTTCCAACCCTTAGAATTTTAAAAGTTAAAATTCAACCCTTATACTTTATAATATTATAAGTTACTAATATATATATGTATAACGTCAAGTCGTCTTACCGCTAGTACGCCTCATTCACGAAGCCGGTCTATAAGGGGGGTATAAGGTTGTTGCCTATAAAATGGCAACTTAATGGGTGTCCACTCTCACCCACCGCTTCCTTGATCGGTGGAGGGTCGTTAGCCGAACGGGTAAGACAAGGACTTATAAATTCTCATTAAAAGTATGATGAATATTATAAAGTAACTAAATGCTTTTATTAAATTCCCAATCTTAGTTACTTTAGGAAAATGTGAATAAGGTTCTAATCCATGAAATTACACTTTACACTTTGTTTAAGTCGTTGGTGGAGCGTGTGTGGTTAACCGGCACACTAACTTGGACTTAACAAGGTAGGTAAAGGGTGACTTAAGGTTTACCATAGCATCGGTGGAGCGTGTGTGGTTTACCGGCACATCGATTGAGTGATAAACCTTGAGGGTACCAAGTGATTTGCATGGTTACTTCACACCTCGTTTTGTGATCCTCGGTATCCCAGTCACAAAACTTGGAGGACACACTCGAGATTGAAACATGCCTTTGAAAAGTTCATTAAATCTCAAAAAGAATCTAGGAATTTCTAAGAACCAATTAAAAACCTAATATTTATATTTCGATTTTCATGGTGGAAATTGGTGAATCGTCATTCACCTACCTTTCAAATATGTTATAGCTTGGATTACGGCATACCTCTTCTAAGTTATAATGTATTGTAATTGGATCCTAGCCTTAATATTAGATTTGGGTGTTTTATTAAGGACTCTCTTAATATCTAAACTAATCTTGTCCTCTTCTTTCAGATGTCTTCAAACAATGCTGCTTCTGGCTCTAATCCTAATGGCTCCTTTACCCTTATGAACTTGTGTGGGAAAGTCACTTTTGATGGATCCAACTTCAATGAATGGATCAGAAACATCAGGATGATTACCCGCTACGAGGACAAAGAATATGTCCTTGACAAGGAGCTTAAGGAGATTGATGAGACCACTGCAACTCCCCAGTAGATCGCTGACTTCCGGGCACATGAAAGGGATGCTACAAAAGTGGCATGCATCATGTTGGCCACCATGACAGCGGAACTCCAAAAGTCCTATGAGGACTTCTACCCTTTTGAAATGCACCAAGATCTGATGGAAAGATACCATCAAAGTGCACGACAAGAGAGGTATGAAATCATATGCTCTATCATAACAACCATGATGAAGGACGGGGAATCCGTCACGAGCCACATGTAGAAAATGCAAAGGTATGTGGATCGGTTGCTGAAGCTTAATGTGAACTTCCCTGAGGAGCTTGCAATAGATATCATTTTGCACTCCTTACCATCGTGCTATGATCAATTCCGCATGACATATCACATGAATAAGGAAGAGGTCACACTCAGCAAACTTCAGGGACTCCTCAAGACCGCAGAAACAGGTCTTAAGGGTAAGTCGGTTGTTAACACTCCTACTCCAAACTCCGCCCCGGTTTTGGCAATCGGGAAAGGTAGAGGGAAGAAGAGGAAGAGCTCTTCGAAGGGTACCAAGGCTAGGACCCTTGATGGCTCTTCTTCAAGTGGAACCAAGAAAGGTTTTGTCACTCCTTCTTCTGACCCTAAAGAGGCTGAATGCTTCTATTGCCATGAAAAGTCACATTGGAAGCGGAACTGCCCAAAGTACCAGCAAGATGTGAAGGATGGGAAAGTTAAACCCAACCATGCAGGTATTTACACTATCTTATCTAATAACTCACCCCATTCTAACTCTTGGGTCCTTGATACCGGTTGTGGTATTCATATCTGTTCTGATTTGCAGGGACTAAGAAGAAGTGAGAATGTGGAGCATGGAAGAATAAACTTAATCATGGGGAATAGGAAAGCTTTACCTGTCACCAAGATTGGAGTTTATACTTTATCGCTAAGTAGTGGGTTTAGTTTAGATTTGAATAAATGCTGTTATTCGCCAGAAATGGCAAGAAATATTATTTCCTTTCATGCATTGTATAAACAAGGTTTCACCTTTTCATTTGATAATGAAGTTGGTTCGATTAATGCTTTCTTTAATAATGTTCTTTATTTTAAAGCATTACCTTGTGATGGTGTGTATGAAACTGTATTTGTGGTTGATAACTTAGGAAATAATGTATTGTGTATTGTTTCTGTTAATGATAATAACTTGGATAAAACATCATTATGGCATTGTCGTCTTGGACATATAAGCAAGAAACGCATAGGCCAACTCCAAAAGGATGGAGTATTGGAGTCATTTGACCTAAACTCAGATGATAGTTGCGAATCATGCTTACTTGGAAAAATGACAAAGTCACCCTTCACAGGTTCTTGTGAGAGGGGTGAAGGTTTGTTGGATCTTATACACACGGATGTGTGTGGGCCCTTCAAACATGCCACAAGGGATGCTAATCGTTATTATTTGACTTTTACTGATGATTACAGTAGATATGGATATGTCTACTTAATCAGGCATAAGTCAGAGACTTTTGAGAGGTTTAAAGAGTTTAAACAGGAAGTCGAGAATCAATTGGGCAGGAACATTAAGATGCTTCGATCCGATCGAGGTGGTGAGTATCTTAGTTCAGAGTTCCTCGACTATCTTAGGGAATGTGGGATTGTCTCACAATTGACACCTCCTAGGACACCGCAGTTGAATGGTGTAGCTAAGAGGCGTAATCGAACCTTGTTGGATATGGTTCGTTCCATGATGAGTCGAGCTTCGCTACCAATCTCATTTTGGGGGTATGCCTTAGAGACTGCCGCCCATATCCTTAATCTAGTTCCCACAAAGAAAGTTGCCAAAAGTCCTCATGAGATGTGGACTGGTAAAGTACCCAAACTAGACCACATTAAGATTTGGGGTTGCGAGGCTTTCGTGAGACGCGAGACTCATGATAAGCTCGAACCTCGAAGTGAGAGGTGTATTTTCATCGGCTACCCACAAAAATCCTTTGGTTACCTCTTCTACAGACCTAGTGAGAATGTGGTCTTTGTAGCTAGGAGGGCTTTCTTTCGAGAGAGAGAGAGTTCATAAGCCAAGGAGACAGTGGGAGGCAAGTTGACCTTGAAGAAATTCAAGAGTCAAGTGGTGAAGGAACTTCAAACCCTAGCACTCAACTTGAGGAGGAAACTTCTGTTGAGCCAATTGACAAGTCTGTACCTCTGAGGCGTTCCACAAGGGTTAGGAATGCACCTGAGCATTACTATGGATTCCATATTACTGCGGAAGGTGATACACTTATCAGTGATGAGACACTGATAGGTCTGGATGAACCTAACAGTTACGCGGAAGCCATGGCAGGCCCTGAGTCAGCCAAGTGGAAAGAGGCAATGGACAGCGAGATACAGTCCATGTATGACAATCAAGTTTGGAACTTGGTTGAGAATGTACCAGGTTTTAAGACTGTAGGGTGCAAATGGATCTTCAAGAAGAAGATCGACATGGATGGTAATGTACACACTTATAAGGCACGACTGGTTGCAAAGGGTTTCTCACAAACTCCGGGAGTTGATTATGATGAGACCTTTTCTCCAGTGGCCAAGATTAAGTCTATTAGGGTTCTGTTAGCCATAGCCGCATTTCATGACTATGAAATATGGCAAATGGATGTCAAAACCGCTTTCCTTAATGGAAAGTTGGCTGAGGATGTTTACATGAGTCAGCCAGAGGGTTTTGTCAACACAGAGTACCCTAATAGAGTGTGTAAGCTTGAGAAACCCATTTATGGGTTAAAGCAAGCACCTCACAGATGGAATCTTTGCTTTGATGAGAAAGTCAAGGAATTTGGCTTTTCTAGGAGTGAAGATGAATCTTGCGTATATGTCAAGGCTAGTGGGAGTATAGTTAGCTTTTTGGTATTGTATGTGGATGACATACTACTCATAGGAAATGACATCCCAACTCTGCAGGAAGTTAAGTCCTGGCTTGGGAAGTGTTTCTCTATGAAGGACCTAGGAGAAGCTGCCAATATTCTAGGGATAAGGATCTTGAGAGACCGGAGTAAAAGACTAATTGGACTTAGTCAGAGTACCTACTTGGATAAGGTGCTGAAGAGATTCGACATGCAGGACTCCAAGAAAGGATAGTTACCCATCCAGAGTAACGCCAGATTGAGTAAGACACAAAGCCCTAGTACTGAGGCTGAGATAGCAGAAATGAGTCGAATACCTTATGCTTCGGCTGTAGGATCGATCATGTATGCTATGACGTGTACTCGACCTGATGTAGCCTTTGCTTTGAGCATGGTTAGCAGGTATCAGGGGAACCCTGGCAAGGCACACTGGACTGCGGTAAAGAATATCCTCAAGTACCTACGGAGGACTAAGGACTGGGTCCTTACCCTCGGTGGGAGTGAAGACTTGAGAGTTGTAGGGTATAGTGATGCTAGCTTTCAGACTGATAGGGATAATTTCCGCTCTCAGTCAGGCTGAGTCTTTACCTTAAATGGAGGAGCAATTTCTTGGAAGAGTTCCAAGCAAGAGACAGTGGCTGATTCAACTTGCGAATCAGAGTATATAGCAGCTAGCGAGGCAGCAAAGGAGGCGATATGGCTGAAGAACTTCATTGGAGACCTTGGAGTTGTACCAGCTATTAAAGAGCCAATGGAAATTTTTTGTGATAGTGAAAGTGCAGTTGCCTTAGCCAAGGAACCAAGGGATCACGGGAGATCCAGACACATCGACAGAAAATACCATTTCATCAGACATCGAATAGAAGAAGGACTCCTCGTGGCAAAGAGGGTATCATCGGATGAGAATCCAGCAGATCCCCTCACGAAAGGACTGACTCGGGTTAAGCATCTCCAGCATGCTCGGAGCATAGGGCTGAAGGATGATATTAGATTTAGTAGTTAGATAACCTTGAAATTTGTAAAGTGTAATTGACATTAGATGATGAATAAAAGGTGTTTTATTTATGAGTAAAGTGTTGCTATCTCTTGTCGATCGTTTACTATATTTCTTTTGCATGTTTTGACTTCCAGAATAATTATGTTTGGTATATCATATTATTCGAACCTCCATAGTCGGTCATATGTCGGAAGTAGGTATGAATCAAGACTGTCATGATTGGTTGCAGAGGTCTAAGCTGTTGGACATGGCTACAACACTCATGAGTGCTCATAAGTTCTGAGCATTGGACTCAACCCACGCTCACTGGAATCACTTCATGGAATTTATCTCGAGTGATCGTGAGACGGTAATATCATCTAAGTCTTCAAACCTAGAGATATGATTTGTTACTTATGAGTTGGTTATGCATTGATTGTACGTTAACTCATTGGTAACTCGATGTTATAAAACATGCTTTTGTGTATAATTCAATGAGTGGTAGAACAAACATATGAGTCGAAGTTTATCTGTTCCTTCTTGGATTAGAAGCTGATATCTGGACCCCTCGATGATTTTGTTTTGACCTATGTACCGGGCCCGGTCAGAACTAAGTTGATGTGTTCAATTAAGTTCTTTGTCAAACAAATCGGAAATCGGGAAACAAACTGCTGGACAATAAGTAAGACATTGTTCCATGTATTTGTCCGGCTGCTATCTAGAACAGAGGATTATATGATCACTTATCTTAAATGGCGTATCATCATCTTCTCAGTTCCGAGAGACCTTGAAAGAGCTACGATTGCCGATCGGTTCCTGAAGTATTGCAGTTATAGTTATTAGACTTATCCAAGTGGGAGACTGTTGGATAAGGTGTCTACGTCCATAACTATTTCTGGTATGTACTTGACCCGACCCGGAATGGTCCATTTGGGTTGCATGGCACCATGCAATTGGATAAACTAAAATGAGAGAAATAACACTTATGGTTTATTAATATATTATAAGTTCTAATATCTTAATAATATTATTTAATTAGTTTGATCAAGAATTAATTTAGAATTAATTAAGTGATCAAAAGATAACTAATTAAATATATGGGTAGATTATGTAAATCTTCCATATCTTATATAGTGGGCTAAGAGGCTCCATGGATTATCAAGTTGGGTTCCACCCATAGGATACTCCATGGATGCTCCATGGGAGTTACAAACCCATGGGTCATGGAAATGAAGAGTCATGACACATTAGGGTTTACATGGTGTAACCCTAGATGTGTCAACACTATATAAGAAACCCATTCTCCACCAAAATCGGCTACACATAAGAAACAAGAGGGCTAGGCCGATTTTAGAAGTGTGTATTCTCTCTAAAGTCATTCCAAAAGCATTTGGTGTTGTGTGAAGCATTTGAGGCATCACACTTGGGGTGCTAGGCTCACAAGGTTTCAAGGATCATAAGCAACAACAAGGTAAGTTATTCTATCTTTCATGCAAGTTAAAATTTGTTCCCCATGTATGCTAGATAGGAATATAACCTTGGAATTCAACTTTGCATGATAATTAGACAAACATAGATCCAAGGTTATTAGGGTTGCATGTACACTTAGGAAGTGTTAGAATGCTCAAAACCCATCACCCTTACAACCCGAACGGTCCTATCATATGCTATCTTTACATCCAGAGGACAGTCTAGCTCCCCCGGAGCTCCAACAAATGGCCTGCTAAGTGCAAGTGACCCAAAAGACCGGGTGGCCCCCGAATCGAACAATACTAGGGCTGATATACCGTTCACTAAGAATGATCCTATAACAAGACAAGTAAACATAAGCGATAATCAATACAAATAAAGAGATAAGGAGAGAATACATACCCGTCACAACATCAAGAGCCGCACGTGCCTCCTCTGCAGTAAGTTGAAACGCCCTTCTCCTTGCAGTAGGCGTCTCTGTCCGGACCTGACGGCCATCTGTAATCCTCAACGTGGCAGGAGCAGGTGCCGCCACTTGTCCTGCTGCTGCTAGACTCAGACACTGGGCCTTTTTGTGGCTCCTCTGGTTGCACTGAAAGCAAATCAGATCTGAAACTGTTGTGGTGGTGGTGGTGGTAGCTGTACAATCCCTACTCATGTGACCAGTTCAGCCGCACTTGAAGCAGCCCGAACTCCTCGCGCTGCACGCCCCCTCGTGCATCTTGCCACACTCGTCACACCGGCTGCGGCCCTGCTGGCTCCTTAATATGTGATCAGATACCTTGGGCTTCTTGCCCGAACTACCTGTCTGAACCCCATCTCGTTTCCTCTTTCTCTCCATCTCCAAATCCAGCTCCCTCTCCCTAGCAATCATATCCTCCAGCGTCTTGCAGTTGGATCGGCTTATAAACTGGCGAATATAACTCTGCAACATCTCATGATATCAGGCCTTTTTCATCTCCTCGTCTGCCACGTATTGCGGAACGAGAAGGGCCCTCTCCCTAAACTTGGCGGTGATCTCCGCCACTATCTCAGTCGTCTGCTTGAGATCATGGAACTCCCTAGCATGCTGTTGCACCTCAATCACAGGTGCAAACTCGACCCTGAACCTGGCCGAGAAATCACTCCAGGTCATCGCATCCGGAACTGCATCATCTCTAATGGCTCGTCCGACCTCCTCCCACCAGTCACGTGCCCTGTCCTTCAGAAGACAGGACGCAAGTCGGACCTTGTCCCCCTCGGGACATCTGCTGGCGCGGAAGGTGTTGGAGACATCCGTTAACCATCTGCTGCTAGCAATGGGGTCCCGAGCCCCATGATAATCGGGAGCTTCACAAGCCCTGAACTCCCTGAATGTCAGTGTGCGCGACCCCATCATGTTCGCCACCTCGGTGCGGAATGCACTCAGTCTCTCATCCAAAAGCTACATAATGCCCTCCTTGATTGTACCGAAGATCACAGGAGTCTGGTCTAAAATACTGCGCGTGATCTCAGACAAAATGAACTTTCTTGTCTGCTCATCTAGCTGCCCGACTCCAGAGCCCGAGACTAATCCCTCTCCGGTGCCTGAAGTGCCCATTGGCCTAGTGCGTAGCGTCACCATACTGAAAATACACCATAACAAGCATCAGAATACTTATCATAACTCGAGGGATCTCACACACTACAAGTTTCCTGTATTCATCTCAGCCTTCCTTGGTTCGAGTACGGATCCTCTGCTTTCAGTAGTACGGGCCCATACTACCTTCAACATCTATCCGTACTTTCCTCAAGAACTGCCTTGACTCCACCAAGTCCCTTCTAATGATACTGCTGTTCTCACGCTAATCTCATCCTAGGCTTGCCCTAGGGTAATCATCAACCCACTCTCCGCCATCAGCTGCATAAGAAGTCCCAGTTATCTTACCCTAACTAGCTCGCAAATACCATTACATATAACTAAGACTAGATAATTCTTTGAATGAAAGGTCCTACCCTACGACGGTTAGACTCAGACGAGAGATGCAAAATAGAGATAAACCTAACCTTCTGAAATTATTTAATCCTCGCAATATGTAACTAAACATGTTTGTTTACTAGTTAGTTAGAGATAACTAGAACTCCTAAAAGCATAAAGCAAGAAGCTTTCGAGCATTGAGTACACATAATCAAGCATATCCTAATCAGACCATCATATCACTGACTAATCAGTACTAGCATACAATTCAATAAGCTCATACAACAGGCATATAAGGCATCCTTCCAAGATCATTAGCCCTAAACTAGCATGCAGTTCTCATATACATATAACAGGCATACAAGGAATCCTTGCTAGATCCTTAACCCTAATATAGCATGTTGTTCTCATAATCATATCCTAACATAAACTTGTATGGGTAATTTGGGAGTACTTACTTGAGCTCGGCTGATTGCATGCACCACACCCTTTTCTCTTTCTCAAAGTTCTTTTCTCTTTTCAAACTTCTTTTCTTTTCTCAAAATTCTTTTTATAAAAATGATTTCTTTTGAAAAATTTCATACCAAGTCCTCAGTTTGAGTTCAGACACACCCGAGACTGTGACCGAATCCATAAAACCAAGGCTCTGATACCAAATTCAAACATCCCAAAAATATAGCCCAAAAATTTCATTTTACTTCATTAATAAAAACCATAAATATCATCCATCATATAAAAGTCATAAATCGTGTATCTCAAAAATATCATAATATATGTCAATGTATCAAAATCATATGTCAAAACATCAGAGTAAATCCTCCCGGGCTAAAAACTATGGTGTGTGTCATGCAGTCATCCCGAGCTCTTCCCCTTACTAGCGGAAGTACCTGAAACCAAAACTAAAAACTATAAGCACGAAGCTTAGTGAGTCTCTCCAAACTACCACATACCATACACATAATCACATAATCCCATATAATGGGCCCCACCCTGCTACATCGGACACTACTCGACATCAGACCATATCTGGCATCGGGCCTCGTACGGCATCGGTCCCCGCCCGACATCGAGCAAAGCTTGGCATACATACGAGCATAACTACTATTACACATAATCATAAGCATAACCACTTAAATATAGACATATAGACATTCCTGGGACCCCGCCCGACATTGGACCGAAATCCGGAAACATGCAAACATTCCTCAGGAACCGTCCCGGCATCGGACCGTAGTCCAGAAACATACAAATACATTTACATGCAAGAATCACAAAGAGATCAAGCATACAATCAACCTTTGGGTACCATCCCGGCATCAGATCGAAATCCGGTAAAACATATAAACCTACATCGAGCCATGCCCGACATTAGACCTTAATCCGGAACATACTAACATACATAAACGGGCCGACCTTGGTGCCTTAGACCCGTTCCTACCAGAGGAAAACTCACCTCTCAAACTGGCTGCTGAAATCTCGTATGAGGAATCTCTAATGGCTGCTCCAACGACTCCCCGACTATCATTATCACAATAATCACTTAGTCAAAAACTAATAAAATGACCATTTTACCCCTGGTCAAAGTCAACATTCTGACTGACTTAACTCGCCGAGTTGACCTAGCAACTCCCCGAGTTCTATAACTCAAAAATCCTAGAATCACGATCCCACTCGCCGAGTCATCCCCCTAACTCGTCGATTTCTATCTGGTACATAATTGGGGCAACACGATTCAACTCATTGAGTTCCTTTATGGACTCGACGAGTTCTTCAGTCTGTTTGGTCCATCTTAAGGGATTAAGTCCCTACCCTTTAGATCCATACTCCATACTCCATCTACATACTGGAAATACCCTTTTAAGGGTAAAGTTTCCAACTTTACCCACTATTAGTCCTTCTCAATGAATTTAACTCAAACCCTAGCTCTTTAAGACATAGATCTTGGTCCAAAAGCCATAATACACCAAACCAAAACATACTAGAATAGATCTGGGCCTTAGACATCATTTGGACACGTAAAATTCCTAGCTTTCCTTCCATGCATGGACTTTTGGCGATTAAAAGGCCATAATAATACCTTAAAGCTTGCATGGGGCTTCCATGGTCATAAAGTTTGCACTTTATGCCATGAAACCCCCTTTAGACCCTAGATCTGAAAGATAGGCCACTTGGGACGTCCATTTCCCAAGAACCAAGTTTCTTGAACTAAAAACCCCATAAAGTGACAAGGAAGAGATCTCAATCTACTAAGCAAGGTTGGAACTTTCTTACCAGAAAATGACGAGAATGAGATGTTGTTTCTGGATCTACAATCTTCTCCTGGAGTCCTCTAGCTTCTTCTTCTTCTACTAGCTTCAAATCACACAAAGTTGACTCTAAAATGTCTCACACACTCACACAAGGATCTAGGGTTTCGTGGATTAGGGTTTGGGACTTGGAGTCTGGAAATGAGGCCAAAAAATGGAGATTGAGATGCTTAAATAGGGTGCAAAACCCCGAAAATAGGGTTTCATTCTGGCAGACCTACTCGCCGAGTCGAGGCTCTTAACTCGTCGAGTAGGTGGCTTAAGATCCCGCGTCCAATCTCGTTTCTACTCGACGAGTCTGGGGCTCCTAACTCGTCGAGTAGCTCTTCAAAAATGAATAAACTATTATTTAAATGCGTACCACGAATGAGGCGTTACATTTTAAGTACCATGAGACATAAATATTATTTCTCTTCCGTGATGACCATTCCAATTTGTGACATCCCCATTTTTCACGGCCAGAAAAGACCGATTTTGTTTATGCTTTATAAAAATCAGAGTACATCTTTTAATAAAAATGTTGCGTAATTTGTTCCCAGAAAAAGCATCATAAATACGTTATCAAAGCATTTCCAAAGAAATGTATTTTTATCCATTTTAAAACATTTGGGATGTCATCGTCAATACAGAAACATAAGCATAAACAGAACTTACATTCATTTACACTAGTGATCTACATCTCTTTTAAATCCCTCAGTGCAAAGCAGCTTCATATCGACACATGTGATACAAATAAGCTTGAGTGGGTCAGGTTGGGAAACCTGGTGAGTACATAGGGTTTTCAACCCACAATAATATAATTATTATGTTAAACATCAAACAATCAACCCAATTACCCATCCCCATTATCTTCTTTACTCTTAAGGATCTACCCTAAGATTCAACTATTCCTCGTTCATTCATTCCTAAGGAGTATCCTAAGGAATCAGCACTAAGTTTGCATAGTCGCCAGGGTTTATCTCGTTTATTGACAGTATCGTTTTCGAGAGTCCACTCGTAATACCTGTCAATGGGTTTTTTTAGTACACTGGGTGAACACATCGTTCACAACACCTACAGGTTGCGCGCCTGCTAGTGTTCCACTAGAATGTCTAGAATAGTCTGTGGTTGTCATCCATACTCTGCTAGATGACGGGGCCATCGCTTGGATCATCGTTTGGCTCATCGATTGGCTCATCTTTTTGGCTTATCGCTTTGGCTCATCGCTTTGGCTCATCGTTTTGGCTCATCGCTTTGGCTCATCTTTTTGGCTCATCGCTTTGGCTCATCGCTTTGGCTCATCGTTTTGCACCATATTTTATCACTCATATATCATCGCTCATCATTCATCTCATCTTTCATCGCTCATCATTTATCTCATCTTTCATCGCTCATCATTTATCTCACCTCTAATCTACCCAGGTTTTACCCAACACATTTTGTAGATATAAAATACATATACAATTTAGATCATTTAAAACATGTATAAATCGTTTCATCCAGCATAGACAACAAGTATTTAGACAGTATACACACATAACACGTAATTTATATAAAATACTTCATATCTATGTGTAAGATGAAAGTAACTATGCACTCACTTGATAAGGTAGTGACTCGGTACTCGGACAACGCTTCGTTTACTTTAAAATAATTTCATTCGACGAAACCTAGTATTATTACCACTAGATTTTAGTCCAATATTTACCGTGACTAATTATTAGTCTTATTATTATTATTATTATATAAGCGTTTAAATAATACTTTCCAACCACTATGTACAGACAGGGGTCAGACATAAAACACCGGAGGGCAGGACCATTTTGGCATATAGCACTTCTGAAATCCAACAACTCTATGCGACCCTTTAAACCAGACTCCCCATACCGCGAGTAGTTAAAAAGATATTATAACGACACTTATATAAGTCATAATAATAGCTCAAATATTTGTTATAAGTTCATAATAACAATACTAATTTTAAATATAAGCTATATTAAAATAGGTAAGCATAACTTACTTACAAGGGGGTTTTAGCTAGGAGTCGGGCTCTGCAGGGGCAGAACTTCGTCGCTGAATCTTTCTAAGAAAGATTCGTGTAGCACTTCAGCGCTCACCTTACTATACTAAAACTACAGAAAGAGAAGTCAAATCACGAGGGACCGAAATGCTCGGGGGATAAGAAGAGAAAAACTCTTGAATCAAGAGAATGGTGCAAGAAATATGAGAGCCCAAGCCTCTTATTTATAGTAATTGAATTTACAAAAACTACCCTCCCTAATTACTTAATGACCTTATAGTTATATAAACGACTAAACACCCCTTCATAATACTATTTTAAATAGATTTAACGATATTTGTACTAAACTAATGTCGAAAGTACTCAATACTAGTCTTATAATAACCACATCGTCGATACCTTTCTAATGATATATACATTTGTATATATATGTGTACGTATATATGATTTATACTTTATTTTAATACGTAAATATGATATTATAATTTGTAACTCGTTCATACGAACTCCATTTTTGATGTTCTTTATATCCACGTGTTGGTATTTACGAGTACTACAACTTTCATTTAGACGCCGTCAGCTAATTCTCATTCTATCTCAGATTTACAAAACTGTATCGAATTTATCGCGCTCGAAGAGTAGGGACCAAGTTTCGTCCATATCTTTAACATACGAGCTCTACTCTCGACATTATTTATATCCACGCGTAGGTAAAAGCACGATCTAAAACTTTCATTTAGACTCCATTGGCTAATTCTCGACCGATCTTAAATTTAACAGTATGAGGAGATTATACTGTTAAATGTCCGCGTAAAATTCATAACTTCTACATACAGACTCCGTTTTCGTCTGTATTTTTACCGTTGAGTTCCTATTAATGAGATATTCAACTCTCATTTAGGTCGCGTAGGCGAAAAACCGCTCGAACTAAAATTCGAGTTTCGGGCCGTGCACTACTATGCCAAATCTTAGAAAATTCATAACTTCCTCATACGAAGTCAGATTTGGGCGTTCTTTTTTTGTATGTTCTCGGTTTAACGTATACTACAAATTTTGTTTAGATCACTAAATCTAAAAAGTCTTCTACCGTAAATTCACTATATATGTCTCCCAGTGCCGTGCCAGTTTTGCCGTAAAACTTCGACGTGCCATAACTTCTTCGTTATAACTCGGATTTCGGCGTTCTTTATATGTACGGAACCCTTGTGACATATAATATAACTTGGTTAAGATTACTCCTTCTAAATAATCTTCCATAAAAAAGTCATTTTTGACGCTCATTGTCTCTAAATTGACTAGCCCGAATATGCGGACGTTACACAATTTCTAATGGACTATTCCATATGGTAAAAAAATGTCAAGTATACTCAACCCTTTTTTTTGGTGTTACGCTAAACTCATTCAAACTGAATTCGGTAAACCCATAAAATCTCTTTAACGTGATTACATCACATAATATGACAAATCTTTATAAATATTTTTAAAAAAAATAATGGTATGGTGCAACACTCGTTTTACAGAATGGTTCAGTGGTGACCTGATGGAGTCAAAAGTATGGTTCTTCTGAATTTAATTCCATTAATTAAGTTTTAGGATTTCGACTAGGCCACGACATGGTGAGGGAATAACCACGACGTGGTGGCCCGATTCAGGAAACGCGCATCCGTGAGCCACTACGACGTGACAAGGTCTTGGTCATGACGTGGCGGCGACTAGGGTTCAAAACCCTAGATTCAAGGATTAGTGCCTTATTTAAAGGCACTAACTCCTAGTGCAGCCTCATTTGGCAGCCTCCATCATCTAAAAACAATCCCATCCAAACCTTAGCCTCTTTTTATGTGTTTTAAGAGTGTGAAGCCATTTTTGTGAAGTTTGGAAGAAGAACGAGCCCATCTTGTGGTTTGGGAGCTTGGTTTTGGCTTGGATCTATCATATGCATCTCATTTCTGACCTTGTGGAGGTATAAAATCTCAACCTCGTGATGGTTTTTCTAAGTTATAAAATTACATATGAGTAGAAAAACACTTAAACACTTAAGTTCATATGCAACCTAGAAAGGATCTATGTTTTCTCTATTGATAGCAATAAACTATGAACATCAAGAAACCCTATAGGTAGACTACGAAAATTGAAAATTGTATAAGGTTAGAGTTTACATACCTTTTAATTATTATAGCAAATAATCAAATAAAATCCTCTTGAAGTTCCTTGGAAAACAAACACCAAAAACTTGAATGCCTGTAATGGTTTGTACCCAAAACGTTATAACTATAAGACTTGAGGAGAGAGGATGAGAGAGCAAATATTTAGCTCTAAGAGGGAGAAGAGCAGTAGTGCACGAAAATAAGGACCTTAGGGGTCCTATTTA
The DNA here is from genome assembly GCF_052849685.1 of Lactuca virosa. NCBI lineage: Eukaryota > Viridiplantae > Streptophyta > Magnoliopsida > Asterales > Asteraceae > Lactuca > Lactuca virosa. The sequence goes on from NC_136426.1 coordinate 122,770,560, forward strand.
TAGCTGATAAGGAAAGCCTTAGATAACCCTAATTGAATATTATAATAATATCTCAAATATGGTACTTATGCAACTCCTTATTTATTTATAAGGAATATTCCAGAAATCCTAATCTTCCTCCCTAAAATCTTCTAAGGCTAGGAAGATTCTGGAATCCCTCTTGTTCATCTATTGAACAATTATAACTTAGCCCCTATACTTTCAATTAATTCTAGTTAACCCAAAATTAATTCCTTTTAATTTATGATTATTCTTAATTAAAAATTACTATTTCAAATTAATATATTAATCATATAATATATTAATAAATCATTTATTTTAATTTCTAATTAATTTATTAAACAAATAAATTAATTAATCAGCCTCTCTCTCTCTCTCTCTCTCCAAAAGTCATTCTATTCAGTTACTGGTTATGAGGGCAACCCAAAAAAAAGACTTTGCTTTAACTCAAGAATATACCAATTTAGTTATGGGTTAGACACCTTAATCCAATAGTCTCACATTTGGATAAGTCTGTAACTATAATTTCAAGTATAGACCTTTAAGTAAACAACAAAGAGTGCTTTCCAAAACCACTACTAAACTCTGATTTAAATCAACTACAGGCCCTAAGATAAGTGACCAACTATTCCTTCATTCTTCATGATATCGTATGGACATGAGACATGGACCAGAATCAATCTCAATGTCCAAGATTCTGTTTCCCGATTTCCCGAATTGTAAAGACGTTATTGGACTTTAAATTGAACACATCAATTAGTCCTGGTTGGGCCCAAGACGATATAGTCAACATCAAATCATAGAGGGGCCCAATGATATTGTTTTTCTGGTTAGGGTAAAAAGAATGAATAAACTTTGACTACATATGTCATAACCCCTGCCGAGGCGGCGGAACACGCCGGGCTGTACGACTAAGTTCATGGATCACATGTAAACTGAATATATAGCACAAGTACAACAATAAACAAAACAACATTTATATTCCATCGTTAAGTTTGAATACAAGGTTCTTACAGATAATAATAATACAGTAGTTGCCTTAAACATGTAAGCAAATAACAAAAACTAGATAAATAGGTCGTGTGTAATCCATGACCAATCTTCTGTCTGAATGCTTGTCTAATGACCTCCTGAGAATACATGTAAGTTTAAGAGTCAATACAAATTTTGGTGAGAGTCACAGGTTTTCTATAATAATGATACTTTTAATATGATCCAAAAAGTATTGCCTTTGTTGTAAGTAAAATCGTGTTTGGAAATGTTTGCTAAAGCAAGGAATCTAAACTGTGGTTTCTAGATAATGAAATCTAGTTAAAGTTACAGTGACAAAGTTGTACGGATAAACGGATATACGAATAAAGTTATCTGCCAAGGTTGTACTTAACAACCGCAGATACGGATAAACAAATAAACGGATAAATGACAAGTATATTTGATAAGCATAAACGTAAAAGTGTATGATACTTGTTTAAAGAGTTGACAAATCGTAATAAAGTTGTGTGGATAAACGGATAAACGAAAAGTATATTTGATAAGTGTAAGCGTAAAAGAATACGATACTTGTTTTAACAACTGATAAATCTTAGGGTAGTGTACACAAGAACATGTATGAGCCTAAGATACAAGTTCTATAACTTGTATAAATATATAAACCTATATATATATATATATATATATATATATATATATATATATATATATACATATGTATGTATGATGTATGTTGAAACTACCAAGTTGATAACCGTCTATACAGTCATAACGCTTTTGTAGTCGGAAACTATAGGTTATTTTTATTAGTTGTATTATTTTAACAACTTAACATATGTAAATATTGATGTTTAAAACGATTTTGTTTACTTATAACATATAAGCATTTAAAAAAACAATTCACAACCTAGTAATGTGTTTACACAAAATAACGATATTTCAAGTGTATTTTGTATGATAAATATTACTTAGTACACGTACTACCATGTACAGACGAGGGCCAGACATGAAACACCGGAGGCATGATGTGACATCCCCTAATTTCTCGGCCAGAAAAGACCGATTTAATTTATGCTTTTTAAAATAAAATCAGAGAATCTTTTTAAAAAATGTTGCGGAATTGGTCCCCAAAACAACATATGATAAAAGTTTATCAAAACCTTTCTTTAAGAAATATATAATTTCCTTTTATATTAAAACCTCGGGATGTCATGTTCCGATACAGATCAAAAGCATAAACAAGACATTATAAGCCTTACAACAGTTATTTATAACTACTGGCCTATAATCCATAAATCACTCATCATCATCATCCGACTATGCTCGGGGTCCACTACCTGTAATCATAAAAAGCTGAGTGGATCAGGCTTGGAAGCCTGGTGAGCATATAGGGTTTTCAACCCACAATAAATAATAAACTCTTTAAGTTTATCAATCAACAAATAATTTATTAATTTCATCAACCAAAAACAACCCTAATTACCCGTTCCCGTTATCCTCACCTTACGTTCCTAAAACAACTATCACAAGGGACCTAGCCTAAGGATTTTCATTTGGGGTGACAACATTGTTTTCCTCAACAATTTATGTCAAACAAGACAACCAATAAGATGACAACTTTGCTTTCCTCAGCAAATTATGTCAAACAAGACAAACATCAGGGTGACAACATTGCTTTCCCTCAGCAATTTATGTCAAACAAAACAACCTAACATAAAACAACCAATAAGGTGACAACATTGCTTTCCTTCAGCAATTTATGTTAAATAAACAACCAAAATGGTGACAACATTGCTTTCCTCAGCAATTTATGTCAAACAAACATCGAGGTGACAACATTGCTTTTCTCTCAGCAATTTATGTCAAAAGGGTGACAACATTGCTTTTCCTCAGCAATTTATGTCAAATAAAACAAACACCGGGGTGACAACATTGCTTTCCCTCAGCAATTTATGTCAAATAGGCATGAAGTCACATCGTCGCCAAGGTTTATACAACAGGCACTACGTCACATAGTCGCCAGGGTTTATACAATAGGCACTACGTCTCATGGTCGCCAGGGTTTATCTAATAGGCACGAAGTCACATCGTTACCAGGGTTTATCTAATAGGCACTACGTCTCATAGTCGCCAGAGTTTATCTAATAGGCACGAAGTCACATCGTCGCCAAGGTTTATCTAATAGGCACGAAGTCACATCGTCGCCAAGGTTTATCTAATAGGCACGAAGTCACATCGTCGCCAAGGTTTATCTAATAGGCACAAAGTCACATCGTCGCCAAGGTTTATCTAATAGATACGAAGTCACATCGTCGCCAAGGTTTATACAACATACACTAAGTCCATAGCTGCCAACATACTAAATCCGTAGCTACCAACGTACATCTATACTGTACTAAATTCATAGCTACCAACGTACATCTATACTGTACTAAATTCATAGCTACCAACGTACATCTATACTGTACTTCTATCCCTCATACTTTATCTACCCATGTTTTACCCAACATATTTGAAGATAAAATATATATACATTTTAAATCATTTTAAACATGTATAAAACATTCATTCAACATCCATCTCAAATAAACAAACAACATATATACACATATCACGTATTTTATATAAAATAATATATACACATATCACGTATTTTATATAAAATACTTCATATCTATGTGTAAGATGAAAGTGACTACACACTCACCCGATTTAATGAAAATCGGGCAGTAATTCGTTTCCTAAAACGATCGTTTCTAATAAAACCGGGAGTTTTATGGAGAAACCGGACTCTGCGAAGGGTCGGGCTTCGACACCGAAAAGATAAATTTTCCGGGTCTTCGGGCACTTTGGGGCGTGTTCCGGGGGTTATAATCGATACCGGGGCTTCGGGGGACGTGAAAATAGCCAAAATATTGAAAAATGGGCCAAAATTGCCAATTTCTAAATTCTAGCCGGGAGGGTTCGCACCCTCCTATTTATAGCAGGCGAGCTGCTGATCGGACGGCCAGGAGAGAAGCCACGCGGCAGCAGATCCGAAGGAGGCAGCACCTGCTCGCACGTGGGTTGCGCATGCGAGGGCCTCGCTGGAGGGCTCTGATTGGACCGAACTTCAGATCCTAGGTGGGTGGCTCGTGGCTCATGCGAAGGCTTCGGATGCGATGAGTCACTGTACACGCGTCAGATGTGCGAGAGCCGAGACTTCGGTCGAATCCGGAAGTGACACGCGACTGCCAGCTGCTCGGTTGACTCAACCATTTCGGACACGTGGCACATTTTGGGCGAGGGTGACGTGGCAAAAACGTGACTATGCGAATTTTCTCGATTTTTGTGCAAAAACTTCTAAAATCCATAAATTTCGCATACGAGCTCCGTTTTTGACGTTCTTTATATGCACGCGTAGGTAAAATTACGCTCTACAATTTTCGTTTAGACTTCGTCGGCTAATTTTGAAATTAATTTTTATATTATTATTTTTAACAGACCGGGACAGGAAATCTGTAAAAAATTCATAACTTCTTCATCCGACGTCCGTTTTCGTCAGACTTTTTACCGTTGTGCTACTAATGACGAGACCTTCGATTCTCGTTTAGGTCGTGGCGGCTAAAAATCACTCGATCTAAAATTCGAGTTTTTAGCTGTCTACTGCTAAGCTGAAACTTAGAAAAATCATAACTTCCTCATACGAAGTCAGATTTGGGCGTTCTTTTTATCGAACTTCTCAGTTTAATGAATACTACGAGTTTCGTTTAGATTACTAAGGCTAAAAAGTAGTTTATCAAAAACTCACTTTTTACGACATTCGGCACCGTGCCGGTTTGTCGCGAAACTTCGACAGGTCATAACTTCTTCGTTATAACTCGGATTTCGGCGTTCTTTATATATCCGAAAACCTTGAGACATATACTACAACTTGGTTAAGATTAATCCTTCTAAATAATCTTCCATCAAAAAGTCGTTTTTGATGCTTATCGTCTCTAAATTGACTAGCCCGGATCTACGGGCGTTACACATGATCATTTTATTAAGCCGTTCTGAAATCCAACAACCCTATACGGCCCTTCAAACCAGATTCCCCATACCGTAAGTAGTAGTGTAGTAAATAATACATTTGTGTGATTTATATCGCATAAAATGATGATGATGTTTGTATAAACAAAGTATATAGGCATATGCATATATAATTTAGTACAAATAGTACATGTATTCTTCCCCGAAAATATGTAAAAGTGGGATCGTAACACTCACCTTAATGCGTGATAGGTGAGTATGTGATGCGAGAAAAGCCGAGATGTGTCGATTTGATAACGAATCGTCGAGATTTATTAAGTTTCCTAGAAATATTAACATAAATTAATATATGAAGAGTTGTTTGGTAATTTAACCAAAGTAAAGGGTTCATGTACTAATTTAAATAAAGCAAATGGGACTACGTTTGTCAATACTTTTCAAAAGAGGGACTAAAAAGGTTTATTTCATTTATAAGTTTAAGTTTTGGATTTATTTTGCAAATAAATCCCAAGAGAGGGGTTAAATATTAATAAATAAAATGAAAGTTTAAGTTAGGGACTTGAATGAATTAATTTGGTAATGAGGTTTGGAAAATCAGTTTTGTTAATAGGAGGTTTGGAACCTCCTATTTCCTCTTCGTCGACTCCATGCAAAATACAAACAGAGATGGTCCTGGGCTTCTACGATTGTCAAACGGACATGATCCAAAGACGAAAATCATAACTGGGGTGGAGGGAAGACTTACAGCAGCAATGGGTGGCTGATGGTGGCCTGAAATTGTGAGGGCAGCGGCTGGCGGCAGTGGAGTGATGATTGGTGGCAGGAGGCAACTCTGGTGGCCTTCTTCTGCTTCTTTCTTGCTTATTTCGACTGAGAAGACATAAAGGAGGAGGGATAGAGTTGTGGTGATCGAAAACAAAACTACAACAAAGGGTTGGGGATGGTGATCTCTGGTGGTGGCAGTGAATGGTGGGGTGGTGGAAGTGTGGTGGAAAAAAGGTAGCTGCCACCTCTTCCTTCCTTTTTCTGGGCAGAAACCGATGAGAGGGAGAGCGGGGAGATGTGAGGGGGGATGGGGAGATGTTGGCAGCTTAAGGGAGGGGTTAGAAGGATGATTTATGGTGGTGGGTTATGGTGGTGATGTTGGTGGTGTGTGGTGGTTTAAGCTAATAAAGAAGAAGAATGGAGAGAGGAGGGAAGAAGTGAGATTGTGAGTGAGGTTAAGAGGTTTCTAATGCCTCTTATTTATACTAGGAGAGAGTCCAAGTATGCACCATACTCAATCAAGTGATTAACACACAAACTAGCCATTCCTATGTACCTTGAAGTGGAGTGTTGGGCAAAAAGTGAAGAGAGGAAGGGTTGTCACGTGTCGGGGAAACAAGAGAGAAAATAAAGCTAGCTATTTTGCTTCTTCAAAGTCTAGTGGGTCCCACATAAAGCCTTATTTCCTTTAATTACCCAAAACACACATAATTTTGTGTATCGAGATACCAATATCGAGGAATTTTTCCGAAAGTGCCGTTAGGTAGACTTTAATTCAAGGATTCCAAAAACTCGAACGAATTGATTTTTGGAGTTACGGAACTCCGGGAAATTGCGTTTAAAGTTTTGCGTCTAAATGTCTTGCAGTGTCCGTTTTTGCGACTAGTTTAAATATTTTTGCTAAAAATATTTCGAGTATAGAATTAAATAATAGATTATAGTCTGAGTCTAAAAACGTTCTCGAAAATCCCGTTGACAATGTGTCACTGCCTCAACGGATTGAAACAGTTTACGCAGAACACGTAAAACCGATGTTATACAAGTTTGGTTTCTTAAAACGGTCGGATCTTTTGCATACGAACTCCGTTTTTGACGTTCTTTATATTTTTGGACTTAGGGGAACATGTACTATGAGTCTAGAATAATTTCTTCACTCAAAACCGCTTATTACGAATTTTCATTTTTTCAGACGCATTAATCGGTGTTGCAGAACTCGAACGAATTGATTTTTGGAGTTACGGAACTCTGGGAAATTGCGTTTAAAGTTTTGCGTCTAGACGACTTGCAGTGTCAGTTTTCGCGACTAGTGTAAATATTTTTGCTAAAAATATTTTGAGTATAGAATTAAATAATAGATCATAGTCTGAGTCTAAAAACGTGCTCGGAAATCCCGTCGGCAATGTGTCAGTGCCTCAACGGATTGAAACAGTTTACGCAGAATAGGTAAAACCGATGTTATACCCGTTTTGTTTCTTAAAACGGTCGGATGTTTTGCATACGAACTCCATTTTGGACGTTCTTTATATTTTCGGACTCATGGGAACACGTACTATGAGTCTAGAATAATTGCTTCGCTCAAAACCGCTTATTACGAATTTTCAGTTTTTCAGACGCATTAACCGGTGGTGCAGTTTCAGCGGTCTGATTCGGTTGACAGTTTACACATTTGGAAGTAAGTATCATTTGACATTTATAATATTTGCAATAAACTCATTTATTTCACATTAGATGCACTAAAACCGAATTACCACGAGATTCACGGTGAATTGACTGTCTATAATATTAGCCTTAAATTCTAGGATGTCACAACATAACTATAACCTTTACTTACCAAATCATATATGATGCTCCATTTTATAACATCAAGCTACTGATGCATTTACGCAACACCGATATACAACCGATTTGTAAATTACAACTTATGTATCTCCATTTGAAGAATAGTAGATATTATCGTCTTAGAATTACTCGTGACTAGATCCATGAAGTAATCTATGAGCGTGGGTTTATCCAATACTAAAAATCTCTATTTTCAAATTACTCATGAATATTGTAGCAACTCCAATTGCAATGTCTTAACCTCAATCCACAATCTACAATCAATTCATGACAGTCTTAATTCATTACTTACTTCCAAAAGTATGAACGACTGTGGAAGTTTGATTAGTTCAAATTACTTAGGAAGTAAAATATGCTAAATGAAATATAAGACTAAATAATTAAATAAGGCAACACAATACTTATAAATAATTCTCAATTATTCATTCACCAAAGTCAACTGCATTTATTTTGTTAAAAGTTTCAAAATATCATCTAACCACTAAAACTAACATCGTCTCTTAACCATATGCTCCTACATGCTGGTAGTGTTTGACTCTGCTCAGAACCTTTGTGAAAGGATTTGCAACATTATCCTCTGATGATACTCTCTTCACCAGAAGGTGTCCTTCTTCAACCTGATGTCGAATGTAATGGTTCTTCTTGTCGATATGCTTGGATCTACCATGATCCTTTGGTTATTTTGTCAAAGCAATAGCGCCTTCATTATCACATAACAATTCCATTGGTTCTAGAATAGTTGTAACGACTCCAAGAACTCGGATAAAGTTCTTCATCCACGTCGCTTCCTTCGATGCTCCACTCACCGCAATATACTCTGACTCATATGTGGAATTAGTCACTGTGTCTTGCTTGGAACTCTTCTAAGTAACTGCTCCCCCATTCAATAAGAATACCCAGACAGATTGCGAACAGAAGTTGTCTCGGTCTGTTTGAAAATTGGCGTCACTGTAACCACTTACTCTTAACGTATCACTGTCGCCAAGAACTAGAAACATGTTTTTTGTTCTTCACAGATACTTAAGAATATTCTTCACTGCAATCCAATGGGCTCTGCCAGGATTTCTCTGAAACCGACAAACCATGCTTAAAGCATAAGACACATCAGGGCGAGTACATGTCATTGCATACATGATCAATCTTGTAACCAAAGCATATGAGAATCGACTCATGTCATTAATCTCTTCATCATTACTGGGACTTTGAGTCTTACTCAACTTAATAGTACCATGAATAGGCAACTCACCTTTCTTCCTTATGTTGAGTGCTAGTGTTATCAGAGGTTCCTTCATTGGATGACTCTTGAATTTCTTCAAGATCAATAGCACTCCCACTGTCCTCTTTGAATATGAGATCTCTTTTGCGAAAGACTCCTCTTCGCGCTACAAAGACCTCGTTTTCACTAGGCATGTAGAACAAGTATCTAAAGGACTTCTGTGAGTAGCCAGTGAAATAAAACTTCTCGGCTATGGGTTCAAGTTTTTCGTGTATTTCTCGTCTTACGAGCACTTCACAACCCCATACCATGATATGTGCGAGTGAGGGTACCTTCCCTGTCCACATCTCATGAGGTTGTGTGGAAACCTTCTTAGTTGGGACAAGATTCAAGATGCGAGCATCTGTTTCTAAAGCATATCCCCATAAATGAATGGTAAGAAAAGCTTGACTCATCATGGAACAAACCATATCAAGTAACGTTGGATTACGCCTCTCAGTCACACCATTAAGTTAAGGTGTTCTGGGAGGAGTCAATTGTGAAAAGAAATCTCATCACCAACTGGACAAATACGTGGTGTTGTACAATTCAAATTGTATAATATATGAGAATCTTGTTCATTGGAAAATTATGACTTAAATCATTGTTCACATGTGTAACATCCATAAAAATCAGGAAAATTTAAACTTTTAAAAACCAACCCAAAATCACAAATTGTTTACAACATAGTTTTCAAAACATGTTCTATGTCATAGTTTCCCAAAATCATAAGTCCAAAACATGAGGATGTGTGCGGTCACGCCTTCACCTTCCCGCGATCCTCTGAAGTACCTGAAACATAACCCAAAACTGTAAGCCAACGCTTAGTGAGTTCCCCCAAAGTACCAACACAACACATAATCACAATAATGTCACAACTAGCAATTTTAGCTAGGAAATTCTATGCTCTTGCAAACATTAACTATGATAACAGTTCTAACCCTAACTTGATAATATGTATAATGCTCACTCAATGACAACAAACTCCCATCAAAATCCATTGTGAAGTCCAAAACTTTATACAAAACGTTTCAAATAGTCAATTGGGGGTTGAAAACCCTACGAATCTCGGTTTAAGCTCACTATGAACTAGGACTTCCTTATTGGCCCTAATGGACCAATAAGCCTCCAATTTGACTACTTTGGGTTAGAACCCTTAAATGGGCTCTAATTGGACCCACATTCATAAAACTTAACATTTTGGGCCATAATGGGCCTAAAAAGGATTAGTTTACCCTTAATGGGCCTTGTTGGGCCATAAACAAATTAATTAGCTCTAATGGGCCATAAACCCATTCCCTTATACCTTATTGGGCCGTGAATCTTCACAAGGGCCCAATGGGCGGAAAACCATTATTGGGCTCCATGAATTCGAACCAAGCTTAGAATGGGCCCAAACTATCTGATTCTGATTCCTCTTAACCCAAAAATCTCGGCCCAATGCATATATAAATATATATGAGTGTAAAAAAAAGGGAGAAGAAATAACTTGCAATTGACACATCACATTTACATGATGGTATTCCATACAAATTAACCATTAAGTAATCCATAAATCTCATGCATCTATGTATCCATCACATCCTCACCCCTCTCTCCCCTCTCTTCGTATTCCTTCGGCCGAGAGCAAGAAACACACACACATAATATCAAACTCTCTCCAAATACACTTTCAAGAACATCTCTCCCCTTTCATCAAGAATTTTCAAGATTTAGAGCATTCCAAAGAGGTTTTTCATCCAAAAATCACTTCAAGTTACACTCTAGTGGTAAGATCTCACAAACCTAAGTAACATATTTTATTTTTAAACTCATTCACTCTTCTTACCACCTTAATTTCGTGATCATGCTCCCTAGAACTCCTCAAAAATTTGAAGGTCCCCTCAAGGAGCTAATTAGAGCTAAAAATCACACCATCTTCTTCCATTTCTTCTTCAAAACCAATCCATCACCCCAAGGTGAGTTCATACCCCCTTATTTTCGGTTTTTACATGTTTTTGGGGGAGAATACTGATGAAGTGTAGAATCAAGTACGAATCAAATCAGAGTAACATAAATGTAATTTGAACACACGATGTAAATATGATCTAGTTTCAGCTCTATTATGCTTTCAAATGTTACAGAGAGTATGTAGACAAGTTCATAAAAAGATTCTTATCTAACTCTAAGTAATGTCCCTATTTATAGGAAACATGAAAGCACACAAAAAATTACAAGGACTAAACATATAAGCTTCGTTACAAATATGCATTGTAAAATAAACTTATGTCTTCGACATATTACAACAGGTCTTCGACCCTTACATTCTCCCCCTTTGTAATAATGTTGACCATCTTCAATTCAAAAGAATCTGTATAGCATACAGCATCACCCTTCGGATTTCAGAGTACCAAGAAATAATCTTCTTCAACTCTTTCTTGTCCCCTTCGTTATTCTTCTTGCAGCTATTCATACGAACAATAAAGTTCGTATACTGGGACATTGTGTATCTCTCCACTTCGCATGCTTGGAATAAGAATCTATTGGCTTTTCCATTTTTATCCTTCCCTGCAAATACCAAACCGAATGGCTTCAAGCAAATCTCCCCATCTGCATACTTCTTTAACTCAGGTTGACTCTTCATTGGTTCCATGGGTACTTTCACTTCCAATCCCTTCGCAGTTGCCAACTCCACATCAGTTAGAGCCAAACACTCATAGTAGTTATCTATGAATATTTTGATGTAGGCAAGACCAAGACGAAAAACTTTTGGATCAGTTTCTCGAAGATACGAAGCATCTTTGTCTTTCAAGAGTAATGCAACTTGTATAAGATGATACAAGTTCATCAATGGAAAATCAGCTATAGAGAAATCACATTCCAGACCATTCGCCCTTGCAACATAAAAACGATGGTTCTGCATCATGTTCTCGAACAGAACATCCTTCTTAATGCTGATCACCTTCTTTATCTTCACAAGTGACCATATTTCCTCTGGAAGTTTCCCTAGAAAAACATGAAACCTGAGCTTCATGTATGTGTAATCATCATCATTATAAAACTTCTCAGCAATCTTGTACTAAACCATGATGAACATCATTTCATTCACCGGTAAATCCAGTTGTTTCATATCAGAATTAACAACATCATAACTTTGCTTCGGCTTCTTCTCAAAAGCATACATATGATTATATGCAACTTTTTCTTCGATTGTTTCATAGTTGTAATGCTTAGCAGGATCACCCTTGTTCATTCCAGGCGGATCATTTGCACGAAGACTTAAAATACTTTGGACCACTCGTAATTTCTCCAATTCAGCTTCAGTTTCATCTTTCTTCTCCTCTTTCGATTTTTCGACCAAAATTGTTTTCCCTTTGTCTTTGATCGAAGAGCTATCAACAACTTCTTTGGGCTTCGAACTACTACCACCTTCCCCACTCATAATTCCTTTAGAAATTGGCCTTGGAATTGGCATTGTGGAAATTGGCATCATGGTAACAACTGTTGAAGTAACATGCCCAGCAGTTGAGACTATTGGCTTCGTTGAAGGAATCTTCGTATGAAAAATTTCCCAACAGTCTTAATAGCTTCATGCGAAACCTCACCTTCTTTCACATTACCAACCTTCTTCTCTCCCCCTTGCACCCCTGTGACAACATGTGGGGCATCTGTTGGAAGAAGACTGGAAAACTTTGATAACGGAGCCAACTGTTTATGCAACACAGCCTCGAATTGAGAAAACTTTTGTGATAAGAATTCTGGGGTAATGATCGAAGAGGAAACATGTGTGGTAGATAAGTCTTTCAACTCCTTTAACAAAGAAGTAACATCCGTAGAAAGTTGAGTTACTTGAGGACTCAAGCTTTCATACAGCTTGACATACTTTGTGACATCATCACAAATAATATCCACCTTTTGATTGAGAGATGCATAGTCTCCTCACCAGCAGGCACCTCAATTCCTTCTTTGGCATAGAAATATCAAAGAATCAAACTCCAATACCTTGCACACGAAATTCCTTGAACAACATTCGTGTTTTCTACACTCTTCTGAAATTCCTTCCACAGCTGTGTAGAATAATCCACTGTGATATCATAGTACACACCAGCTACCATCACATAAACCTCCATTCGACCTTTATCCAAGCCAACACTGCGACCAGTCAAGCAGCGTAGAAAGATTCCGAAGAGAAAATTCCAAACAGTCGGAAGTCCAGACTTCTTGAAATCACCGATCTTGTTGAGTGGGGGTTGATGACCCATCTCATTAAACATGTGAATGACTTGAGCAGAAGAAAGATCATTATATATTGGAGAATTTGGGATATCAAGAATGCGACAAAAAATCTTCTTGGACAATCGGATATTCTTTTCATTCACCAGTTGGAAAGTGATGATATACATTGCTTTGCTGTAAGTAGCAGTGGATCCTGCTTGTGAAAGTCATGAAAGTGGAACAACAAAGGAATTGAACATGGCAGTCGAAAGAACAGAGCTTTTCAATGCGACTACCAACATCTTCAATTCATCTGGATAAAGAGAAACATCCTCTTCGACTTGATAGTTCGTGCCTTGAATCTTCATTATCGGTTGTGAAGTAACATCTTCAGTGTTTTGTGATTGAACAATAACATCAGCAAAATTGGCCATGATTAGGGTTTGTTGAAGCTTTGAAGAACAATCGGAAATTTTCAGAGAGAATTTGGGAATTTTACGTTTGAAAGCGTAAACTGATAAAACCCTTTGATTCCCCTTTTATAGGTAACCCTAGTGTTTGAAATTTGAAGCGGGACTGACATTAAATGAGATCTGACGTGGCACCTGGAATTTCGCACCACTCTGCCGATAAAGTAGCCATGTGTCAAAAAGGAGCTGTCACATCACCTAGAAACCCGAATTGAATACAAAACGTCTTTTCAAACAGTCTGATCGTCTATCCCAATTGAATTGTAACCGTCACCAACCTTCGGATGGAGGTAAGGCTCTTTCACTTTTGGGATAAAAAGCGAAGTCATGTGCTCGATGTTCGAAATCATCAGCCTGATTTGGTATTACTTAAAACCTCAAGGATTTCGTGAGTGCAGTGTGCCAAAGATAAGATAAGAAGCAAATTAACGAAAATTTGGATCTGTGATGTTAAACAAATAAATGTTCGACACAAAAGCAGATAAACCCCCTACAAAAGTTACTTCGTTAATTATCAAGATAGATAATCAACTGCTTGTGTATGTTCCCGTGAATTACAATCGAATACTTATAGAGAAGTATCGAAGGGCTTCTTTTATAAGGCTTCATGGGTAGTTTTCAATTTCGTTACATATCAACCTAAACATAAGGTGAGTAATTGTAACCGAAAGTACCTGTTTGACCAGTGTAGTCAGTGACAAGTATGCTTTGAATTATTTTGAAAGTGACTTCTAAAGCAAATGAAACTCACACGGAAATCATATTCATGAAAAAATTTATACTGGATCCTGTTGGGTAACAAACATCATGGGCTTCGATCGTTTGATCAAGACCACTCATATGAAATGAATATGATTTGGAGTTTCGAAAAGTGGTACTGAAACAAATGTTTCGTCAAAACTGGAACATAGTTCCCCATCAATTCCTTACGAAGTTAGAATTTTGGGTTTCACTTTCATCACGGCCTTATGATGTCATATCATTAACACAGAGTTTTGACATGTCTAAATCTTGATGGGTTGAATCAAAGATCTCTTGGACATATGTCTTCGTGTGTGAAAGTGTAAGAAATTTGGTGATGAAAAAGATTGGTTCACGAAAACAATTGTACCTCTGTTATTATTGGACCAAACAGACAACTCTTAACTCATTTGAGAAGAGTAAGGTAGCTCAGTTGACTAATGTGAATATAAGCCTGACTTGGGAAGAAATTTTCGTATGAAAGATTTCATTAAGGCTTTTCATAAACACACATTGAGTCTATGGAGGCGTGGGTCGACATGCACCAGCATGCTTCTAGGGACAGTCTAACTAGTACAAAGTTGTCGAAATTGTACCTTCCCAGAGAAACACAAGCATGACCCTTGTATAACTTTCGTGAAATCTGTACACAGAAAAGACAAAGAACAAAATAACAAAAATCTTTTTGATATTTTTGATTTTTCGAAAAGAAAGAAAATATTTTTGTGTTTTTGTAAGTTTTTCGAAAAAGAGAACAATTAACAAAAGAAAATCTTTTTGGAATTTTATTATTATTATTATTATTTTTTTAATTTTTCGAAAATAAAACTAAGATACTAGCTAACGAAAAACGTTTTTACACATAAACGAAAATTTTGACAGACAGACGGAAATTTGACAATCTAACAAAAAGAGTTACCCCAAACCAAAATGTGCAATGTAACGAAGTCGAAGGGTATCGAAGCGTTGACTATGAACAATAACCTATGAATAGTTAATACTATTAGCCTCTGAATGAATCATGATAGCCTCTGAATCGACACATTTGTATAACACTTCATTGTTATACATGCGAAATCATTCCTGGAACTGAACTTGCTTCAATCATTCCCAATCCTGTCAAAATTCGAACAAATGATTTTTGCATCCAAAGCTTTTGTAAAAATATCAGCAAGCTGATCAGTTGTTTTTACAAAATGGACTTCTATGTTGCCATCTTCCACATGATCTTTGATAAAATGATAACGAAGAGCTATATGTTTTGTTTTCGAATGTTGTACTGGATTATGACAAATGCGTATAGCACTTTGTGAATCACAGTACAATGGAATCTTTTTCATATTAATGGCATAATCTCGCAACTGACTTTGAATCCAAATGATTTGTGATGTACAAGCAGCAGCTGCAACATATTCAGCTTCAGCAGTAGAAATCGAAACACACGTCTGCATCTTTGACTGCCAACTAACCAACTTTCCATCCAGAAATTGACAACCACCACTTGTGCTTTTTCGATCCAAAGTACACCCTCCAAGATATGCATCTGAAAATGTCTGAATGAAGAATCCTGATTTCGAAGGATACCACATTCCTAAAGAAATTGTTCCCTTGAGATAACGAAAGATATTCTTCACAGCAGTTAAATGTGGTTCTCGTGGATTTGCTTGATACCTAGCACAATTACATACAGAAAACATGATATCGGGTCTACTTGCAGTAAGATAAAGCAATGAACCTATCATGCTCATGTATAAGGTAAGATCAACTGCAGGCGTTTCTAACGAAGGTGATAGCCTTGTGCCAACCGCCATTGGTACTCTTAACTTCGTGCTATTTGTCATTCCAAATTTTTCGAGCAAATTCCTTGTATACTTTTCCTGATTGATGAAAATGCCTTCTCTGCTTTGATAAATGTTTAAGCCAAGAAAATTATTGATTTTACCCATCATGCTCATTTCGAACTCGCTTTTCATCAAATTTTCAAATTCACTAGACAAAGCAGGGTCAGTAGAGCCAATAATAATATCGTCGACATAAATTTGAACAAGCATTAGATGATACCCAACTTTCTTTCGAAATAATGTGGGGTCAACTGATCCTTGTTTAAATTTCGACTGTTTTAAGAAACTGGTAAGAGTTGCATACCATGCTCTTGGTGCTTGTTTTAACCTATATACTGCTTTATCTAAAATGTACACATGATCAGGATGCATTTCATTTACGAAACCTGGAGGTTGTTCAACATAAACAGTTTCTTCGAGTTCACCATTGAGAAAAGCACATTTCACATCCATTTGATAGACATCAAAATCCTTATGAGCTGCATAAGCTAAAAATATTCGAACAGCCTCGAGTCTTGCGACAGGGGCAAAGGTTTCTTCATAATCAATCCCTTCTTGTTGCGAATATCCTTTTACAACTAGTCATGCTTTATTTCATACAATATTTCCATCCTTGTCGGTTTTGTTTTTGAAAATCCATTTTAACCCGACAATAGAAACATTTTCAGGTTTAGGAATTAATCTCCAAACCTTGTTTCTATCGAATTCAGCCAGTTCGGATTGCATTGCAACAACCCAATCTGAGTGTTCCATTGCAACCTTAACTGTCTTTGGTTCAATTTTTGAGATGAAAACATTGAACATGCAAAATTCTTGATGAGTATTTAATGCCTCATTATTTGCACGAATTTGAGCTCTTGTTAATACTCCATCTTGAGGATGAGTCTTTGTCCATTTCTCTAACGGTGGATATGCCGGATCAAATTCCAAAGGTGCATCTTCATAAATCTCTTCATTTTCAGATCCTGCCACAGAAACATTATCATTTAGATCATGAAACTCATCATTTTGATTAAGATTTATTGTATCAGTTTCTTCATGCTCCTCCTCAACACGATTATCATTTTGATGCTCCCCCTCAACTAGATGCTCCCCCTCAACAACTTCATCCATTCTCCTATTCTCCCCCTCGAAAGAATGCTCCCCTTCAACCCGAGTATTCGAATCCAAGTGCTCCCCCTCCACTGGATTATTATGCATACTTTCGACAACTCCTGGAGAATTCGTTGTTGAATTAACATCGACAATTGTTTGAGGGATTTCCAAGTCACCAGTATGCTTCGAAGATTCAGAGTGATGATTATCATTCGCATGAACTTCAACATCCACTGCCCTGTCAGGAATACCAAAAATTAAATCATAATCAAAGTCAGATGAATTTGATTCTTTAGTTTCATCAGATGATTCATTAATAATTGGTTTTTGTTCAAATTGCTTTTCAACTTGTTTGACATAATAATCATCAAAAGTAAGATTAAATGTCTCTTCGACTTTTCGTGTTCGCTTATTCAACACCCTGTATGCCACCGAGTTGTGCGAATACCCCAAAAATATTCCTTCGTCGGCTTTTGCTTGAAATTTCGAAAGATTATCCTTAAGATTCATTACAAAACACCTGCAACCAAAATCATGAAAGAATTTGACATTAGGTTTTCGGTTATTGATGATTTCATACGGAGTGATATTGAATCGACGATGAATGAAAGATTGATTTTTAGTGAAACATGTTGTCAAAAATGCTTCAGCCCATAGACATTGAGGAAGATTCGCATATGTCAACATAGTTCTTGCTGCTTCGCAAAGTGACCTATTTCTTCTTTCAATCACACCATTTTGCTTAGGTGTATAAGGCGAAGAGAAGTTATGCGAAATTCCTTTTTCGGTTAAGTACGAATCCAACACTTTGTTCTTAAACTCAGACTCATTATCGCTTTTGATCTTTCAAACATATTTCTTCAGACTTATCTCAATTTTCTTTATAAACTCGATCATTGTTTGAGCAACCTCAGATTTTAACCTGAGAAAATATACCCAAGTAAATCGTGAAAAATCATCAACAATAACCAAAATGTACCGTTTCTTGTTGAGAGTTTCAACAGTTGATGGTCCACAACGGTCAATATGAAGAAGTTCCAACGGTTCCATAATTTTCGAATCTATCACAATTGGATGTCCTTTCCTATGCTGTTTCCCTTATTTACAAGCTGCACATAAGGTATCATTGTCAAACTTTAGTACAGGTAAACCGCGAACAAGATCATCAACAACCAATTTATTCAAATTTCGAAAGTTTAAATGTGATAAACGGTGATGCCATAGCCAGCTAAAGTCTGAGGAAGCTTTCAAAAGTAAGCACATTGAGGGTTTGCCAATGATCGGTTTGATATCAAGAGTAAACATGTCACCATGTCGTTTGGACTTGAGCAAAACTTCGTTAGTTTCAACATTCGAAATGACGTTGCCTTCTTCGTTAAACACCACTTGATTGCCAGTGCCCACAACAAGTTGTGAAACACTTATCAAGTTATGTTGAAGACCTTCTACATAAGCCACACGATTAACAGTGAACTTTCCATTCGTGACTTTGCCATATCCTTTGACCTGGCACTTGTGATTGCTGCCGAACTTCACAACACCTGCATTTTCCAAGCTTCAAAAATCTCTCAGATTTTCCTTTCGTCCAGTCATGTGACGTGAGCAACCACTATCGATATACCATTTCTCATCATATTTCTCGTCACATAGTACCTACGATCAATGAAAGAATTTAGGTACCCAAGGCTGTTTGGGTCCTTGGAAATTAGTTTTGAAAACATAATGAAATGCAGAACTTTTAACCCAATCACAAACTTTAGTTTTGAGACTATCAATTAAGTCCACATCACTAGGTAAAGGAACAGAAACATAAGTCTTTGTTAGTTTGGGATTGTCACTGACAAAGGCCTTCGGCTTTGTACATTGTGTATGAGCATTTTTTTCTTTCGAAACCGGTTGCCATGTTTTTACCGAAACATTCGAATCTTTTGAAGATGAGCTTTCAGTTGACGAAGTATTCACATACTGCTCATAAGCTTCGTGAATTTGTTGTTGAGAATATTTCCTTGATTGATACATTCGTCCTTTTCCTTCAAGCCAATGATCGATGTTTTTGTCACGAGACAACCCTTTTGTGTACGAAACTTTTAAGGTTTGTTTCCCTGAAGAATTTGGAAAATTCGGTTTTTGTGGGAAGAAATCAACATTTGATTTAGGTCGAAATGCCATGGCGTATCGACTTCCATCATTGTTTCCAACACTTATATTTTGAGAAAATCGATTTTGAATTTTTTGTTTTTGAGAAAACCTTGTTTGTTGATTAGAAGAAAATCGTTGTGTTGAGTATTGATTTTGAACACTCTTTGATGTATTTTTGTTATCTTTGGAAAACGTTCTTTTTGGAACTTTCGAAGAATTTGTTTTTGGATAGAATTCAGATTTAGTTTTATTTGTTTGAGCGGGATTTTTCTTTTTATCGGAATGAATTGCTGAATATGAAGACTTGTTCTCAAGAGATTTAGTCTTTGTGTTTTCAGTCGTTTGCAAGGTCAAACCATTTTGTTTCTTTCGAGACTCCACAGTTTGCCAAAAAATCTTCTTTCGAGCTTGTCTCTTTGAAATTGCATTTTCTTTTGAAAACTTGTCAATTTGTTCTTTAAATTCTTTGGAATTTAATTTGACAACAATTTCATTTTCCACAACAACCTCTTTTGTTACTTCTTTCACAATTTTTGATTTTTTAACCCATTTGCGTTGAGGTTTTTGTCTTTGAAAAATATATGAATTCTTTGTTAGATTATTTTCGACAGTGCTTTGATTTGAAAAGAATCCTTCGTCTGTTGTTTTCTTGTTGTCATCCTTGACCATTTTGGTGAATTCTGGTTTAATGTTCTCAACATTTCCAGTAGTGACAAACACTTGATTTGGAAATACAACATCATCAGTACACTTGAATTTTGGATACACCACTTGATTTGTTTCCAAATAATAGGTTCCTTTTTCAGACAACACTTTGTCGAAATTTTTAGTGTCCCCAAACACTTGATCAACAACAACACAGGGAATTTCAGTTTCTTTCGAATCTTTGTTTGATGAGACATTTTTGTGCGAATCGTCTTCATCATTTTCATCATCACTGCTATCCGTTTGACTATCTCGGATATCTACAAAATCGGGATCACAAACTTTCGAAGTTGAAGGTTTGTCAGTGTCAATCTTAACCATCAAATCCTTAAGTTTTTCTTTTCCTTTAGATTTTGATGCAACATTAATGACAGACAACTGTGAACAATCAACATCCTCAATATTACTAATTTCGCTAATATTGTCAGAGTTATCTTCAATATCGGCAAAATTAGATTGAAAATCAGATGTTGAATTCTCAGTCTTTTTCAAAATTTTGATTTGTTCTGATTTTGTCAAAGTATCATTCACAATGTTAACTAATTCACTTGAATCAAGACATTCGTCAATTTTGACAATTCCATAAGCATATCTATCATCAGGAATTTTGTCAAACTCAACAATATTTTTCTCACAATCATATGAAATATTATCAACCTTCGCTCTCTCATATGCTAGAAAAGGTAATAATTTCCTATGTTGCTCCTTGCTAATTTCACACGAATGATGTAATGCAGTTAATTTGCCATAGAGTCGTTTAGCAGAGTTACAATATATGTTACGTTGGGCTAATAAGAGTTTTACATCACTAGACAATGAATCTCTATCACACATAATGTTCGTAATTTGCAATTCTAAACTCTCTATTTTTATTTTCTTGGCATCTAACTTCTTCTGAACTTCTATCAACTGAGAAGTTGATTTCTTAGCCTCATTGCTAGCAGATACAACCAAAGCATCGAAATAAGCAACAATATCATCAAAAGCAATTAGATCATAATCATATGCACTTAATGGAATATTGAAAGACTGAAGAATAGTACGTACCTTCGTTGTCATTGGGGACTTATCAGCAGATTTTGACACAAAGCATCGACATGTCACCTCTTCGTCTGAATCTTCCTCCAGCTTCGCATACATGACTCCATGCGTAGGATTACGCATTTCTTCATCATCAGAGCCCGAAGACCAAATTTGATAAGTGCCATCATTCTCCTGTTCACCTTGAGCCACCAAAGACAAATTTTTTGCCTTCGTATGCACCTCTTCCAATCTCTCCACATAATACGCTTCGTCCTTTACTCTATTCTTTTTCTCATCCTTCTTTCGAAGCATGCAATCATTTGCTAGATGATTTGCTCCATTGCAATAATGACAATCCATACCAGAATCTCCTTTTAGTTTCTTCTCTTTCTTCTCCTCAGCACCCTTCCCATCATTCTTCTCATACTTCTTCTTCTCTTCTCCTGCAGCCTTGTTCGCAAAACTTCCTTTTCCCTCACTTTGCTTCACCTTTGGATTAAACGGTTTCTTGAAAAACTTTTTGATGCGATTGTTTGAGTAAAAAGCTATTGCCTCATCATCCGAATTCATGATAAACCCCTCTTCATCATCAGAATCATGTTTTTCGACTGCTTCCTTTTCAGACACTTTAGAGACAAGTGCTAATGGACCTCCCAGACTAAGCTTCGACTCTTCTGCCATTTCGTTCACTTCACTTTCGTGAGTTTTTAGTTGATTGTACAAATCATTCAAAGAAGATGTGTCGAAACTCTGTTGATTTTTCACCATCATGCTAACACTCCTCCATTCTTTACGGAGTCCCATAACGAAGGTGAGATTGAATTCCATAGCAGACCTCGTGATTCCAAAACGATTGCATTTGTAAATCAGCTCGTTCAGCCTATCATAGTAACTTTCAATCATTTCACCATCTTTTTGCTTGAAATCCTTCAATTCAATCAAACAGTGCTTAACTGAATTGATTTTCATCTTCTCGCTACCTTGAAACTTTTCTTTGAGATTATTCCAGATATCTTTTGTAGTTGTACAACTTCTGACATAGTTATACACAACTGGAGGCAATGCACCACGTAACTCTCTTATGCATCGTTTTTCAAGTTTCTTCATTCGATCAGTTTGAGCATCCACACTCGTAGTACCAGACGACGATCCAATTGGTTGAAGATTCGTCGGAAGAGTAACATTCCCTGAGATGCAAGACCAGAGCTCTTCATCGAGTCCATTCAAGTAATCTTGCATACGATCAGACCACTAATCATAGTATTCCGGAATGAGCATAGGAATCTTAGTTGAAGATCCTAGCAGATGAGAGTATGAAGTCATCTAGTTGAGATTGAAGTTCGCCATTGTTGTACGGAAGAAAATTTTTGAGAATTTTTGAGAAATCAAATAGAATTTAAAAGCAAATTGTTGAATTGATCAGAAATCTCAAGTAGAATACTCGATTCAACAAATCAGTTGCAGAATCAAATCACAACTGAAGATCTAGAACTTTTTCACGTCAAAAGGTGCGGAAACTTTTTGAACCAAAAATTTGATTCAAAAACCTTTTGAATCAGAGTGAAAATCAGATCACAAATTATGATTCCTGCTCTGATACCAATTGATGAAGTGTAGAATCAAGTACGAATCAAATCAGAGTAACAGAATTGTAATTTGAACACACGATGTAAATATGATCTGGTTTCAGCTCTATTATGCTTTCAAATGTTACAGAGAGTATGTAGACAAGTTCATACAAACACTCTTATCTAACTCTAAGTAATGTCCCTATTTATAGGAAACATGAAAGCACACAAAAAATTACAAGGACTAAACATCTAAGCTTCGTTACAAATATGCCTTGTAAAATAAACTTATGTCTTCGACATGTTACAACAGGTCTTCGACCCTTACAAATACAAGTGTTTATGTGTAGATCTATGTATTTATGCATGTTATGTGTGATTTTCTTGGTTTATGTTGTGATTATGTGATAAATCTTGATGAATCTCGAATACTCTAACAAAAATGGGTGAGATTCATAAACTAAAACACTCTAAACATCATACTACAAGGATAAAACTGTTATACATGCTTAAGATGCGAAAAACAAAACAAAGATCTTGTATAAGGATCATTTTTTTGACAAGTAAACAAAAGATTTGGGAAAATTTTGCAAGGATCAAAAAGGTCATATTTGCATAAAATTGGGTTTTTATGATAATCACACTTTTCAAAGGACCAAAGGGGTAAATTTTAGCATAATGGGCTTAAAAATTGGGTCTTGTGGTTTTTGGGCCCAAAATGCGAAAAATATGAGTTTTTAGGGGTTAAAATGTTATATAATCAAAACTTGAGCCAAAAACAGGAAATGAACAAAAATATAGGCTAAAAATGACACATATTTCTAAATTGGGCCAAAAATGTAAAGTTTCCGGAAATTGGGCCAAAAATGTAAATTTTTACAAAATAAGGGCTGGAAATATCAATAAACGTATTTTGGACCGAAATTGTAAAACAATTTTATAATTGGGCCAAAAATGCTAGGTTTGATGGTCTAATGGGCTAAAAATGTTATTTTCACCAAAAAGGACAAAAAATGTCATTTTATTTAAACAAGGGTTAAAAATAAAATATTCGGTGAAAAAGGGGTTGAAATCGCCAAATATGTATTTTTGGGCCAAATATGTCAATTATTAAACAACTGGACCGAAGATATAAATATTTATAACTTAAGGGTTAAAATGGTATATTTTTATAAACTAAAAATATCGTTATAACCAAACATTTGACTTTTATAACATTATGGGTAAACGTTTCAACCAAAAGAATCCATACTATAACAAACAAATGAAATGCAACAATGGTACGAATATTGGGCCTAGTACTTGTTATACATGCTTATTGGGCCTTCGTGATCCATTTGCATGTTTATTGGGCCCAATATATTCATTACATGTCTATTGGGCCTTAGTGACCCAATTACATGCTTAATGGGCCTAAATTAGCCTTTACATGTCATTGGGCCTTAGTGGCCCATTTACCTGTTAATTTAGCCTGGAATAATTCATTGTATGCTTAATGGGCTTTAATGTGTCCATGACATACTTAACAAGCCTGGAAATAACTTACATGTCTAATGGGCCATAGTTGTCTTTTCTTCATGTTTGTTGGGCCTTATCCTTTCATATTCATGTATCATCCGGTGTTTGAAATTCTAAATACATATAACGTATACATATTCATGTGGCAATAATTGGAATCTAGTGAGACTTGTCGGTTGACTCCATTGAGTGTATGGCTGTAGCATGTAGTTATAATCAGAGTCTCCTGGAGGGAGAGCGAGAGTTTGTGTATAGATCTATAGGGGGCTGACTCCCCCACACCTGAGTTGTTCGCTACAGTTAGACTAGGCCAGTCTAGGGTGACAAAACCTTGATCAAAATCCGGCGTTTGGAAAAATGCCAAGACAGGCAAATCAGTCACTATCATGCATGGTTATAACGACTCATATAGAGATCCATTACCATCTAAACATTCATGGGAATCAAAATTTTACATCGTGTTAATACAAAACAATTCATACGATAATGCAAGTACTACAATACTGCTATAAATCGGAAAATATTGAATTTTCTGGGGAAATACTATCATTCAAATACCATTTACTTACAACAGAAAGAATACAAAGAAATTCGGACTGCATACTTATACATGTTACTACTATGAAATTCACACATGCATCTATACTCGATTTTCACATCATTTTCAGACTTGTTACAGAAAATATCGGATTTTCTGGGTTTTACAAACAATACAATGACTTTCATTCAAACATGCTTATGAACTCACAAACATTATATATGTTGATCGTTTTCAAAATAACTTGGATTCTCAGGTAACCGTTAAGCAGGGGAAACTTTCATGTGTAGGAAATTTATTTATGTAATGTCAAATCATCGTACAATTTATATTTTGGGAACATGTAACCTAAGACAATGTACTTGATGTGAACAATACCAGTTGTAATATGTAATGTTTGGTGATGATTGTGTTATGTTTCATGTATATTCATTGTAATGATAATTCCATTAATAGTTACACGAGCCCCCGGACGATTTCGCCGTCTGGTTCGGGGGTGTGACAAATAACAACAACAAACAACATGCATACAAAACATTCAGTCTGACTGGAACGCCCCACCGGCCTACGGTCTATTTGGTACGCTCACAGAACCTTCAGCATGACTGGTACGCCTCATCGGGGCTTCAGCCTATCTAGAACGTTCTCCGGGTCTTCGGCCTGACTGGTACACCCATCGGGCCTGTAGTCTATCCGGGACGCCCTGGGCCTCTCGACCTTCAACACATAACAGGACCGCCTCAACCAAAAATACCATAACATATCAACATATATCATATCAAACCCTAGCTAGCATATACAGACAATCATACAGATCTAACAGATCACTAAGCATCGCATCATCCTATATACCAGGATACAGATCTAACAGATCACTACAACATACAATCATGCGATAAACTAGGGTTGTTCAAAAAAATCTGATATCTGATCCGAAAATTTAAAAATCCGATGCGATATTATTCGAAAATTTCGGATATCCAAATTTTCAGAATATCCGAAATTTAGATATCCGTATTTTCGGATTCGGATACAGATAGTGGTTTCAATAAATTTTGGATAGTTCGGATATCCGATATCAGAAAATTATTTTTTAATATATATATATATATATATATATATATATATATATTTTAATTTAATTGAAGGTAAAATTTGAAAATGTGGGACTTAATAGACTAGAGCCTAGGTGCAAAAATTCATGTTACTGAAAATGACTCATCAAGGTAATTAATTTTTCGGTATGTTCACATTTGGGTAACTATTTTTTTTTGTACGCATCTAGGTAACAAACTTGTTGGATGTGTTCACATATGACCAATATGACCTGCTGTAGCAGGTTACATCCTAAATTTGAACACTTTCAACAAGTTCGTTACCTAGATGTGTACAAAAAAAGTAGTTACCCAAATATGAACAAAACGAAAAGCAAGAGTAAATTACACGAATGGTCCCTGTGGTTTGGGGGAATTTGTGTTTCTGGTCCCTAACTTGTTTTTTTAACTTAGATGGTCCCTACTGTTTATTTTTGTTGCACGTTTGGTCCATGTCTTACCTAAAAAGACTATTGTGCCCCTATTAATTTAGTTTTTAATTAATTTTCTTATTTATGTATTTATTTTTTATATATGTAAAAAATTAATAGACCCCACTTATCTGTATCTCCTCACCGTAAACCTGAAACCACATTTGAGAAATTTAATTTGGGTCTCACCGGTCACCATCCTATCTCTCATCCTCCTCAACTTCTATTTCTTTTCCATCTTTAGTGACATCAACGTCTTCACCATGCTTCTTTTTTTGGTCCTTCAACTCTGGCGAACCAACACCATAACCCACTGTCTCTTCATCTTTAGTGGGTTCACTGGATTGTGGTGTTAATTCGACGGAGTTGAAGGACCGAAAAAAGAAGGGATGGTGAAGACGTCGATATCACTAAAGATGGAAAATAAATAGAAGTTGAGGAGGATGAGAGATGTGATGGTGAGGAGATATAGATATGTAGGTTCTATTAATTTTTTTAAATATATAAAGAATAAATACATAAATAAGAAAATTAATTAATAATGGCACAATAGTCTTTTTAGGTAAGACAGGCACCAAACGCATAACAAAAATAAACAGATCATCCGAGTTAAAAAATAAACAGTATGGATCATCCGAAGAGATACAGATATGTGGGGTCTATTAATATATAAAAAATAAATACATAAATAAGAAAATTAATTAAAAACTAAATTAATAAGGGCACAATAGTCTTTTTAGGTAAGACAGGGACCAAACGTGCAACAAAAATAAACAGTATGGACCATCCGAGTTAAAAAAATAAGTTAGGGACCAAAAACACAAATTCCTCCAAACCACAGGGACCATTCGTGTAATTTAGTCTTACTTTTAGTTTTGTTCATATTTGGGTAACTATTTTTTTTGTACACATCTAGGTAACGAACTTGTCAAAAGTGTTCACATCTAGGATGTAATCTGCTACAACAGGTCATAATGGTCACATGTGAACACTTCCAAAAAGTTTGTTACCTAGATGTGTACAAAAAAAAGATAGTTACCCAGATGTGAACATACTGAAAAGTTAATTACCTTGATAAGTCATTTTCCCATTCCATTATTATCTCTTATCATTTTCAATTCACTATACAAATTTTATAAGTCGGTTTTAATTGGGAAATCCCAGCTTTGTTATATTTTCAATTTATTTGTAAGCATTTTAAAAGTGGTTTTTCATTGACTACATGCAACTTATTTAGTGAAAGCTTGGAAATGTTTGAAAGCTAACAAAAGTGCATGGAAAAGATTGGAAGCTTTGTAGTGACAAATGGATATTTGGATACCATGCATTAATGTTGACAAAAAAACATTAACATTTTATGTTTGTGGTTTTTTGAGTTTATTACGTACGTTGAATTAGTCTATTTTTATGTTAAAAGGTTTATTTATAATTGATTTATTGGTTGAGAAATAATAGCAAGATAAAATTTTCGGATATCCGTATTCCTATCTGAAATCTGTATCCGAAAATTCGGATATCCGAAAATTCGGATATGGATACGGATATTAATATATAGTATCCGAATTTTTTGGATATTCGAAATTCGGATTTTTGGATTTTCGGATATCCGCATTTGAACACCCCTACGATAAACCATGATAACAATCCAAAGGGTCCGACCTTGGTGCCTTCGACCCAAAAATACAGTGAGGAAAACTCACCTCGCAAACTGAACAGAAATGATGAGGTCCAACTTTGTATCTTAGCTCTCTAACCAATACCTATTTCCACCAAGTGACCAGTTCCATCAAATACCAAAAATACCCTCACGGTCAAACTTGGTCAAAGTCAAAGTCAATTGCTCAAACCCGCTAAGTCAACCTAGCCGAGTCAACTCAAGCGAGTCAACTCAACAAGTTTGACCCAGTGCGGGTACGTGGGGCGTACTCCGGAGGTACGCATGACGTACACGAAGCCTCGCAGTTGACCACCCATCGGGGTGGTTGACCGAGTACGCGGGGCGTACTCCTATGTACGCGGAGCGTACCCTCGCAGCCTCCAAATACACTCTAGAGTCATAAAGTTTCCAACTTTATGACTTTACAAGTCCAAAAAGTGCTTAACACAGGGTCTTAATCCATTAAGACCTTCTACAAGATGCATGAATCAAATCTAACAAATGGGAACTCATTTTTATGGCTTAGTACCCCTCCTAGGGTCTGAAAGGACAACTCAAATCGACAAGAACAAACCATGCACAAGATGAGACTTTTGGGACAAAAAAGTAACATAAAAACACCCAAAAATAAGATCTAGCAACCAAGTCATCAAGGTATGAACTTTATACCTTTGGAGAAGGATGCAAAACTCCCAGATCCAAGCTTGCTTCAAGCTTTCAAGCTTCACCACCACCTTCCTCTTCCTTTGTAACACACAAAAACTCACACTAAACCTTCCAAGAGTTCAAATGAGGCTAGGGTTTGCAAGAGAACACGGATATGTTGATGGAGGCTGGAAATGAGAAGAGAAATGAGGCCTAATGTTGCTTAAATGCCACCCAAAGCCTAACAATTAGGGTTTTCCTTCTTTATCTAGTACGCCCTGCGTACGTAAGTGTACGCCTAGCGTACTAGGGCACGCCCTAGTACGCACAACGTACACACATGTACGCATGGCGTACTTCTCCTGCCAAAATTACGAAAATGCCACTAGGGCTTCAAGGGACTTTCTCTTGGGACTTAGGGACCAAAATGTCATAAATAAAATTGTAGGGATGAATTTAGAAGTACCTTAACATCGAGATGTTACAACATGTTTATGTAAGGCAAGTGAAAGACTAATGGATCTAGTACATATTGATATGGACTCTTCAAATCCACTACAAGGGACGATAACTTTATTCGTCATGATTTATTGATGTTTCAGCAAATATGATTATGTTTATAAAGATTAAACATAATTCTAACACTTTTTAAAAGTTCATGAGTAGCATAATGAATAGAAGAATCTATAGTTGTAACACCCGGAATCCAAAAGACTAATTAAGGAAAGAAAAACTTCAATTAAGAAGCCAACTCGTCGAGTTCAAGGATGAAAACTCGATGTGTTGGAATGTTGGATCGCGCGTTTTGGAAGACCAACTCGACGAGTTGGACTGGTTTGGGAAACCCTAAAATCGGTACTTTTCACCCTATTTAAATACTTTAACCTCCATTGGCTGGCCTTATTTCCAGCCTCCAAGTCCCAAACTCTAGATCTCGAAATCCTAATGCATTGTGTGAGCTTGTGAGCCATTTTTTAGAGAAATCTTGTGTGTATGAAGCTTGTGGAAGAAGGAGAAGCTTGAGGACTCAAGAAGGAGATTATAGATCTAGAAACTTCACTCCATTTGCAGCATTTTCTGGTAAGCAAGTCTCAAACTTGCTTAATGATTACTTAGATCTATTCGCTTTCACTTTTGTTGGGTTTTGGTCCAAGAAGCATGGTCCTTGGGAAATGGACGTCCCAAGTGAGTATATCTCCAGATCTAGGACCTTGAAGGGCATTCATGGCATAAAGGTGCAAACTTTATGGCCATTGAAGCCCCATGCAAGCTTTAGGATGTCATTTTAGCCTTTTAAGCTCCAAAAGGCCATGCATGGGGAGAAAGTCCGAGGCTTTACGTGTTCATGTAGTATCTAGGGTCTAGATCTCAGTTTGTATGCCGTAGCTTGAAGTATTAATGGCTTTTGGATCAAGATCTAGGTCTTAAAGAGTTAGGGTTTGAGCTAAGTCCATTAAGGAAGGATATTAACGGGTAAAGTTGGAAACTTTACCCTTAAAAGGACATTTTCAGTATGAATATGAAGTATGGAGCTTAGATCTGAAGGATAGGAGCTTAATCCATTAAGAAGGGCTTAACAGACTGAAGAACTCGGCGAGTTCATGAAAGAACTCGACGAGTTGTTCATTAAATGTCCCGACTATGAAAAGGAAAAAAACTCGACGAGTTGAGTCAACTCGGAGCGTTTACTTTGACTTAGACTTGGACCTTTTGGACTAGAAAATCATTATTGGGCCCTAGGTTGAGGCCCATGCGAAGGGATGGGGCCTAATTGGAAATTGGGCCATATATTGGGCTTTTATGGATCTTATGGTTTTGGAGCTTATTGGTTTTGGGCTTGGGCCTTAGCTACGGGCCTTGTTGGGCCAGGGGTAAAATGATCATTTTACCCCAAGATTTGATTATGGTTCATGGTTTAGAACTTAGTTGCTAATTGGTTATTGTGTTGGAAATTGCTAGTTTGGGAAGCCGTCAGGGCAGCAGCTAGGGAGTTCAGGCAGCGAGCTTCAGCATTCGAGGTGAGTTACCTTCCAGTAGAAGTGGTTCTAAGGCACCAATGTCGGCCCACTAGTAGGTGATTATAGTTGAGATGATTGTCTTTGTGATAATTGTCTGGTATGCCACTATCTGTTATGGTTTATGTGCTAGTATGCTACGTTATTATGCAGTAGTGGTAGGGGTGAAATAGTCCCCGGTTACCGGTTGAAAGAGACCGAAGGGGTAGGCCAACACCCAGATATGCTAGGCAGTATGTGATTTATGTGTATATGCTAGGATATTATGTGGTAGTGATAGGGGTGAAATAGTCCCCCTGTTACCGGTTGAAAGAGACCGAAGGGGTAGGCCAGCACCCAGATATGCTAGGCGGTTACCGGTTGAAAGAGACCGAAGGGGTAGGCCAGCACCCAGATATGTTAGGCGGTTACCGGTTGAAAGAGACCGAAGGGGTAGGCCAGCACCCAGATGTGTTAGGAGGTTACCGGTTCAAAGAGACCGAAGGGTTAGGTTGGGCACCCAGATATGCCTAACAGTATGTTATTTGTATGGTATGTGGTATGATGGGGGAACTCACTAAGCTTCATGCTTATGGTTTTTAGTTTTGGTTTCAAATACTTCTATTTCAAAAGGAAAAGAGCCGGCAGGATCACAGCGCATCACACTATTATTTCCGCATTATGAGATCTTTGGGAGTTGTACTCTGATAATACTTTTCTATGACATGTTTTAGTTATTTGAAATACTGGTTTTTGATTATGAAATGAGTTAACACTATGGATGTTTCAGACTACTGGTTTTATACTTATTTAATTAAAAATGAAATTTTTGGTCGTAAATTTTGGGATGTTACAATCTATTAGGCAAAAAGATAAAAGATTCTCCAATCTGAAAATAAAGGAGAGTGATTTATTATCATGTTTTATGTTCATCCTAGTAATTATGGAATTGTATCACAATTAATCCTCCAAAACCATCTTATTGCAATTGTATGATTAAGAAGAGGAATCGAACATTGTTGGAAATGGTTCGATCATAGATGAGTCATATTTTGCTTCAATCAAAGTTTTAGAGCCATGCTCTAGTAACTGTAAATCGTATCTTGAAACTCATTTCAAAACTAAGAAGGATGATAACACCTCACAATATGTGTAGTAATAATGTTTTCTTAATCTAGCACATTTGTAATTGGAGTTGTGATGTTTTCGTTGATCGAGAAACAAAAGATAAACTAAGACCCATTCTATGAATTGTTTTCTTGTCGGAAATCCGCACGAACTTTTGAATATTGGTTTTAGCCATGTCAAGGAATGTTTCTTGAGAGAAAACTTATATGTCAAGAAGTCACTGGGAGTCGTATTTATCTTGAGAGTTTTAAGAGTCAATCGAAAATGATCCTTTTAGTTATCACTAGCCCGCGACATGAGGTTGATAACCTATTGTGTTTATTGACACACTCTAATTTATGTGAACTTACACTTGAGTTGGCAATGCCTATGAGTTCTATGTTCTTCCTTTAACTGCAAAAGGCTAAGCATGTTGGTCAGTGAAAGTACACTGATCAATATGGGTGAGCTGCTAACAACATGGAAGCATTGGTGAGCCTTTTGAGCTGCCATAAGGTAAGAAATTTAGATTAAGCGAAGTTCAGTCCATAAAGAAGAACTACATGTGATTTTGGTTTGTCCTAAAACTTGTCTTATGACTGTAGGCTGAAAATGAGAATTATACATGGATGGGAACATATGTACCTTTGAATCTAGGTGAAAAAAAAGGTTTCGCTCTAATTCATGAAAATGGTTATGAGGAAATACTTTCACCAGTAGATTTTAAGGATCTATTAAAGATCAATGCGGATATTGGTTGTATTAATTGCATTCTTAAATTCACAATATGATTACGACACCCATCTTCATATTTATAATTATGAGGAATAGCAAAGAATTGTTTAAACTTTCAGGAGATATGTTTATCACATCTTGAAAGAGTTTGAACATATACAATATCCAAATAAAGTGCATAAGCTTAAGAAGCCTAATTAGAGGCTTGACGAAGCATCACGAAATAGGAATCTGCACTTCCATGAGAAAGTCAACGGGTATTGATTTCTAGAAGTTCAGTTGATTTACGGGTACATGTCAAAGCTAGTGGGGGCATAATTGTTATGCTGCTATTGCATGTTTCAAATTGCAAAGTTCAGAAAATGTTTCACTATAATGGACTTAAGGGAGAGGGCACTCATACTTTGTTACGAATCTAAAAGTTTAGATTATATAGTTTAATAAAACTTAGTCAAAGACATATATGAATAACATGTTAAAATGTTTCAACATTAGATATTCTATATATGGAAATATTATAGCAAAAGATTGAACAGACATTAGACCCTTGTAATAATGAGTTGAGTCCCATATGATTCGGATATAGGATTGACTACATATGCTATAATATTCGATTATTCTATTTTTCAAATGCTCTGAGCATTGTGAGAAAAATGATTAGAATTTTAAGTGACTAGAGTTATTAAGCAAATTGTCAATAACATTCTGAGGTTTTTCCGAAGATTGGTTGTTTGTGGACAGCTAGAAGTATGACATTATTTGAGAAGGACCATAGTGACACATTCTGGATTAAGATGATTCTTGGTCAGAATGCTGGTCATATGGAAATGTTTCCATAATGGGAGATGTTTTCAAAATCTACATGTGAGTTGGAAACTTTAATGCAAAGAAGTGTTCAAGGAGAGTACCTTGAATTTGAGACTTTATAACCATGGAATTTTTTCTAGTAACAAGTTCCAGTGGAACATTCTGTAATATCAAAAGCTCGGTCTCTGTGACTTTAGAACCTTGACATCATAGAAAGACAATGCATGTAAAGATGAAATTCCACTACATCTTAAATAAGGATAAAATTTGGAATTGTGAAATCAGCATCATTAGAGTAATGTTCAGTCGATCTATTCACAAAGTAAGGACCATCGACTACTCAGTGCCCCTAAGGTTCCTTCTAAATCGCATACGGATCATGTGTTTTCAGTAGTACGGACCCATACTACCTTCCACACCTATTCGTAGTTGATTTAGATCTCCTCTCAAGGTCCTGAACCGCAACACACTCTACCCTCAAATAAGCATCACACACATACACCTAGGTACTCAAAGAGCTACATTTAATCCTCTAGATACTCATCCTAGGTCCCTGCTCAACTATAACTCTGCCCTGCAAGAAGTTTCTGCTAACCTTGGCAATGGCTCCGTGCAAGCCAATTGTATATAACTCAAACTCCATATACATTTGAATAAGAGATTCCACCCCAAATCCATAACCAAACAAGGAACATGAAGTAAGGCTAAACCAAGCATTTTAAGGCTATAAAATCCTATTTATGTACAATTAGCAATCTTAATTTCAACCCTAGCGAAACATTCACAAGAATCTCCTAGGCTATAAGGCATCACAAAATTAGGCAATCCTATCCTGCAAGTCTTGAGGGATCCTTAGCCTATCAACTAGCATGCATTTCTATCATTGCAAATAACATCAATTCTAATTCATCATATAAACAACTATACATATTTTGGGAGATCACTGCTTCGGGCTCTGGCTGACTGTACACTCTGCTCCCTTTGTTCCTTCCGTGATATTCATTCTTTTGTAAAAAGTTTTTATAAAACTATCAGATTCTTAGTTTGAGTATGGAATCCCACAAATGTTCATCCAATTCTCTCAAACCAGGGCTCAGATACCAACTTGTAACAACCCAAATTTTCTAACAAATTTTTCATTTTTATTTTAGCAAAAACCTCCAAGTGTCATAAAAACCCAAACAAGAAATCCTAGGTGTATCAATATAATCATCCCAAATCAAAGTATAAAAAGGCGGAAATCATAAAAAGATTTGCAAGCCAGAGTGTAAAGTCAAGCATTCGCCTTCGCGCGATCATCTGAAATACCTGAAACATATTTAATCCACAACTATAAGCATGAATCTTACTGAGTTCCCAAAATATTACATACAACTCAGCAAGATAAACATTTATGGGTTATTAGCAACCCTGTGGATTAGCATCACATTTAAGGGGTTATCAGCAACCCTGGGGACTATCAGCAGTCGAAGTGATATCAGCAACATAATTTTACATATAACATCATTTAAAAAATAAGACCCAACCAGTCATCATGCATACACTGCTACACATGTATTATAATGAGAAGACTTACCTTACAAATCACAACTAGAACTACAGCAGCTCTCACACACGGTAGACTGGAGCAACAAAACACCTAACAGTAGTAAAGACATACCCTTTCAACCTACACCCTTAAACCCTAGCTTAACCCAAAAGTCAACCATGGTCAAACAGTCAAACCTAGTCAACTCCATCATGTGGTCACGTCGTGACTGGAAAGGAAAAAATAGTTGCGAACACCATTTCTCGCGACGTGACATGTTATTCCTCACGTCGTGAGATCCATCCTAGACAGCTTTGAGCATTAGGCTCTTAATCCCTTAAGCCACTCTTTGAGACTTTCCATGGGGTCTTCCCCAACCCTAAATACTATAAAAATCATGGCTTTTCAGTCATGCATGTCCAATGCATGACTTGGACACTATCTAGGTCAATAAGAAGGAGAATGGGATCAAGACTCATGCTTGGAGTCTAAAACCAACACCAAACCTCATATCTGAAGCATATCCTAGATAAAATGTCTGAATGATCCATAAAGTTGCAAACTTTATGGATCCCATGCATGCTATCCCACCCAAACATGAAAAAAGAAGCATAAATCTTAGATCTAGCATGCATAATAGATAAAGGCAATAACTTTACGACTTACAAATGTACAAAAGCACTACAAGATGGAGAGGTAGAAGCTTGATGGCCAAGAGGATGCTCCCAAGGAGTCTTCTTCCTCTTCGAAGAGCTAAAAACCACCAAAAGAGCTCTCAAGATCAACAATGGATGCTAAGAACAATTTGGGCAGAAAGGATGTGATGGAGGTTGAGGGTGTGCAAACCCTATCCTCCCACTTCTCTTAAATAGCGAGCAAAACACAAGATTAGGGTTAGCCTGATCTCACGTCGTGAGACCCTAACCCTCACGTTGTGAGCCTTAAAATGGCGATGTGTCTCAGACTAAAGTCATGTCGTGAGACCCTACCTCTCACGTCGTGACCTTCAAATTCCGGGTCTTTCATTCTTATTTAGCTCAAAACATTGAAAGATCGAATACATGCATTGGATGTTACACTTTATCCATAAATACCTTGAGGATATTCAGATCCGAACATTGGAGCTCTTGGTGTAAATGGATAAGAGCTTAATCCATTAACATGTTCCTGCCTAGTTGCCAGGATGTAGTGACATGCTTTCCACGACATGGTGGTTGGCCTGTTCGTGACTTTTTTTCGTAAGGTTCCCACGATGTGCCAATGGGTGGTCATGACGTGGAGATCGTCTGGGTGACTTTGACTGTTGGCTTTTGACATGGTGGACTTTTGGTCAAATGGCTAGTGTGGAGAGTAGACTAAGGACTGATATTGAATATTTCGATAAATGGGTTGTAGCATCGGTTCCTTGATTAGTTCGAGATATAGTTGATCCTATTCGAGTGTGAGGTGAGTTTTCTCACCTATACTATGTAGGATGCTAGACTGTCTTTGTGACTCTTGCATGTATGTTGGTGTAACATCCCAAAAATACCAGCTAAAAATTTCATTTTTAAATTAGGTTAATACATAAAAACATCGTTACAAAACATTCATAATATTAATTCATGTCTGAAAACCGATAACATCATAGTAAAATATTCAGAGTACATCCCAGAAAATCCATAGTGCGGAAACAAGAGTGTGTGTGATATGCCGCTACCGCGCCGGCTCCTTTACCCTAGCTGAAGAGGTACCTGAAACAAAACTGTAAACTGTAAGCACGAAGCTTAGTGAGTTCCCCCATCGTACCACATACCATACAATCACATAACATACAGATACTGTCAGGCATATCTGGGTGCCCGACCTACCCCTTCGGTCCTTTCGACCGGATACTGCCCAGCATATCTGGGTGCTGGCCTCCCCTTCGGTCCTTTCGATCGGATACTGCCTAGCATATCTGGGTGCTGGCCTCCCCTTCGGTCCTTTCGACCGGGTACTGGGGACTATTTCACCCCTCTACTACTACCACATAACATATATCACATAACCATAATCTGTCTAACATGACTGGGTATGACTACCCCTTTCGGCCCTATCGACCGGAAATCCTGGGGACTATCTCCCCTACTGCTACTAGCATATAACATCATATCATACTAGCACATAACATATCAGGTAGTAGCAAACCTAGATGATATCACAAAGACAATCATCCAACATACAACTCCTACTGGTGGGCCGGCATTGTGGTCGTAGACCCACCGCTACTGGAAGGTAACTCACCTCGAGGGTAGCTGCTGAAAACCCGCTCAACCTACGCCTGGCTGCCGCACCGGTAACCCTCCGGCTATAAATCTGTAATCATGGATTAGGTACTCATAAATACCCCTTAGGTCAAATGACTGGTCAAAGTCAACTTCTTGGTCAAAGTCAACTCTCTGATTGACTGGACTCGCCGAGTCCATATAGCGACTCGCCGAGTCCTTCTACATCTAGCCTGACTCTGACTCATCGGGTCCCTGTTCCCACTCACTGAGTCAGCCTGACTCGCTAAACGGGGACAACTAACAAACCCGCGATTGGACTCGCCGAGTCCAAGGGGGGACTCGCCGAGTCCGACGAACAGATCTCACAATTCGCTCCAATCTTCCATCAGAACATCAACCTTGGAGATTTGGAGATTCTGGGACTATAGCTACACGTTAAATTGCTAATTCCACGTACGACTACGAAGGGTTGGACCTCCTACACTTAAACCCTTCTTATCCTAGTGACAGTTCATATGACTCGCCGAGTTTAAAGAACACTCGTCGAGTTCAAGGCTATATTCAAGGGACTCGCCGAGTGACAGTTCATACGACTCGCCGAGTACCAGGCAATCTTCATAGGACTCGCCGAGTTGTTCATCCAACTCGTCGAGTCTAAGGCCATCTTCATGGAACTCGCCGAGTGCACTTTGGCACTCGCCGAGTTCCCTTCGACTCTTCACCCAATCTGGCCAAATCTGAGACATGCAACTGATCCAACTCATGGGTCTCAGTTCCTAGGGTCTGGTTATCACATATACACACGAAATCTGGGGGTTTTAAGGCTTGAAGATCAACCATTGGGGACAAAAAGGAACCTAAGAGCTAATGAGCAAAGTGAGGGTTTTATTACCTGATTTGATGCCTTCCCCAGAGTAGATTTCGGATCTACCTTCACTTCTGGAACACTCCAACTTCCTCCTTCTTCTTCTAAGCTCCAAAACCTTCTTTGGAAGATTAAAATCACTCAAGAACACTAAAGGAGCTAGGGTTGTTCTCTACTGCTCTCTGGGAGGAAAATGGGACGAAATGGGTGTTTTAGAATGGGTAAAATAGGGTGCAATGTCTGAAAATAGAGTTTCATCCAGACAGGTGGACTCGCCGAGTCCATATGTCGACTCGCCGAGTTCCCAGCTTAAATCCCGTGTCCACCTCGCTGCTACTCGGCGAGTCGGGACACAGACTCGCCGAATTCATGTTAAAAATTTAAGAAAAAACTTAAATAAAATCGTACCAGGAATCCGGTGTTACAAATCTCCCCCACTTATTTTAGACTTCGTCCTCGAAGTCTGCCGCTCCCTCCCGGAACAGCTCCGGATAATGCTCCACCATCTCATCCGCGGGCTCCCAAGTCCATTCCGAGCCCTTCCGGTGCTGCCATTGCACCTTCACCAGCTCCACCCTCTTGTTCCTCAGTTCCTTCGACTTCCGGTCTAGGATAGCCACAGGCCGCTCGATATAATTCAGGTTGTCATCAACCTGGATGTCCTCAAAAGGTACCACCGCTGAGTCGTCCACCAGGCACTTCCGCAGCTGGGAGACGTGGAAAGTGTTGTGGATCTGACTGAGTTCGGCTGGCAGATCCAGCCGGTATGCCACCTTGCCCACTCGGTCTGCAACCCTAAACGGTCCAATATACCTGGGACCCAACTTGCCCCGCTTCCTGAATCGGATGACGCCCTTCCAAGGCGACACTTTCAGGAGAACCATATCCCCAACCTGGAACTCCAAGTCTGATCGGCGCCTATCGGCATAACTCTTCTGCCGACTCTGAGCAGTCTGAAGCCTGCTCCGGACCTGCTGAATCTTCTCTGTCGTCTTGAGCACTACTTCGGTGCTCCCCATGACTCTCTGTCCAACCTCGCCCCAACATATCGGGGTCCTGCACTTCCTCCCGTACAACATCTCGAAGGGAGGACAGTCAATACTCGCGTGATAGCTGTTATTGTATGAAAACTCGGCTAAAGGAAGATAGGTATCCCAGCTACCACCGAAGTCTAAAACACACGCCCGCAACATGTCCTCCAGAGTCTGGATGGTCCGCTCGCTCTGGCCATCCGCCTGCGGGTGGAAGGCTGTACTAAAAAGCAGACGAGTACCCAGCTCGTCATGAAACTTCTTCCAGAACCTGGAAGTGAACCGCACATCCCTATCCGAAATCACTGAAACTGGTACCACATGCCGTGCCACTACCTCTCTGATGTAGATATCGGCCAATTTCTCGGCCGAGATGCTCTCCTGAATCGGGATAAAGTGGGCGCTCTTGGTCAACCGATCGACGATGACCCATATCGAATCCACTCCCCGTCCAGTCCTGGGAAGCTTGGTGATGAAATCCATCGTGATGTCTTCCCATTTCCACAGCGGGATATCCAACGGCTGCATCTTGTCGTGCGGTCTCTGGTGTTCGGCCTTGACCTTCCTGCAGGTCAGGCACCGCTCAACGTACCATGCTACATCCCGCTTCATGCAGGGCCAACAATAGTCCAGACGAAGATCCCTATACATCTTCGTTGCCCCTGGATGAATGGAGAATCGGGATTTGTGCGCCTCCTCCATCAGAACCTGGCGCACGCCTCCGAGGTATGGAACCCACACCCTGCGGTGTAATGTCAATAATCCCCTGCTGTCATGGTCGAAGAAGGAAACCTGTCCCACAATCCGCTCACTCTTCCGATGTTCCTTCTTCATAGCCTCCTGCTGAGCCTCCCGGATCCGCTCCAGAAGTGGTGTCACCACCGTCATCCTCAAACAGATATCCCTGATCGGTGCTGCCTTGCGGCTAAGCGTATCGGCCACGACATTGGCCTTCCCTAGGTGGTAGAGGATCTCACAATCGTAATCCTTTGCCACATCAAGCCATCGATGCTGTCTCATATTCAGATTTGGCTGGTCCATGAGGTACCTCAAACTCTTGTGGTCCGTGTAAATCGTATAGCGAACCCCATAGAGGTAATGGCGCCAAATCTTGAGGGTGAACACAACGGCCCCCAACTCCAAGTCATGCGTCGGGTAGTTCGCCTCGTGAGGCTTCAGCTGCCTCGACGCGTAGGCGATGACATGCCCTCTCTGCATCAATACTGCGCCCAAACCTGAGGTGGACGCATCGCAGTATACAACAAAATCCTCCATGCCCTCTGGCAAGGCTAAGATTGGCGCCTCGCACAATCTCTGTCTCAGTGTCTCGAATGCTGCATGCTGCTCAGGCCCCCAACGAAAGACCACGGCCTTCCTCGTTAACCTGGTCAGGGGTAATGCTATCTTGGAGAAATCCTGGATGAATCTCCGATAGTAGCCAGCCAATCCCAGGAAACTCCGAATCTCAGATGGAGATTTCGGAACCTCCCATCTCATCACGGCCTCCACCTTGGCCGGATCCACCGAAATCCCGTTCTGGTTGACAAGGTGCCCAAGAAACTGCACCTCGCGCAACCAGAACTCACACTTGGAGAACTTGGCATACAAGTTCTCCCTCCTCAAGGTCTTTAGAACCTCTCGCAAATGCTCCTCATGCTGCTCTCGCGTCTTGGAGTAAACCAAGATATCATCAATAAATACTATCACCGACCGGTCTAACATCGGTCTACACACGCGGTTCATGAGGTCCATGAACGCGGCAGGAGCATTGGTGAGCCCGAAAGGCATCACCACGAACTCATAGTGGCCATAACGTGTCCGAAATGCCGTCTTCTGCACATCCTCCTCTCTGACCCTCACCTGGTGATACCCTGAACGCAAATCTATCTTGGAGAACCAAGATGCTCCCTGAAGCTGGTCAAAGAGGTCGTCAATCCTCGGGAGTGGGTAGCGGTTCTTCACCGTTACCTTATTCAGCTCCCTATAATCGATACACATCCGATGCGACCCGTCCTTCTTCTTCACAAACAGAATCGGGGCTCCCCAGGGTGAACTGCTCGGTCGAATGAAACCTCTGTCTAACAGCTCCTGAAGCTGTGTAGACAACTCCTGCATCTCAGGAGGAGCTAACCGATACGGTGCCTTGGCTATCGGAGCCGCACCAGGGACTAGGTCAATCCTGAACTCCACTTGTCGCTCCGGAGGTATCCCAGGCAGCTCCTCGGGGAATACATCCGCGAACTCTCGTACTACGGGCACGTCGCCCACCGTCGCCTTACCCGCCTCCCGGGTGTCCATGACATATGCGACATATCCTGCGCAACCCTGCTGAAGGTAACGCCTTGCCCTCGCCGCCTCCCGTGAAGGGTTTTCGGCCTTGAACGGTTCTCTGCCCTTGAAGGATTTACGGCCCTTGAATGGTTTACAGCCGTGAACTGATTTCAGCCTTTGAAGATTTGAAGATTTGAAGGCTTTACGGCCGTGAACCCAAAATGAAGGGTACTTGATTCGATGAAAGGATGAATGCTTGATGCTCCAAAACGAGTTCTAAGGTGGATTTGGGTGATTTTCGGAGGATAGATTGAGTTTTCGGTTGGTGGTTTTAGAGAGAGAAAGTAGTGAACGGTTCACGGCCGTGAACACGATTGCGGCCGTGAACACCGAGTTACTCGAGACTTGGCTGATTTTCGATGAAAAACTTGATTTTTCGCACGATTTTAGACCCGACACTTATATAAATTTAATTTATATAATCTAAGTTGTTTTCAATCCCTTACAAGTTTGACAAAAAGAATAAAATCCGAAATTTTATTTAACGGGATTTGTCTTTCGTTGACTGAAAAAGATTCAGGTTGTCACACCTATTATAACCGAAAAGAACCGGATAAACCGTATTATGATTGTATAACCCAAAGGACCCAAATAACATTTACAATGTGATTATAAATATTTTATTTTGTATGACTTTTGTAGCTTATGATTTCATAAAAAATCTTTTAAAGAAACAAATTTGTTAATTAACAATAATACAAAGTATATATAATTGTTTCTCGAGAAATCCAACCATAGATCTACAAATGTTGAAATCTTCTTTTGCGGGGTCAAAACATCTCAAACATATATAGGATCTATTATAATAAAGTAAATGTTAATATTTTTTTTGTATAAAAAAACAGCTTTAATACCCCTTATTTAGGAGTCTGTATCTCATTGAATATATAACCAAAAAATGCATTTAAATAGTGTAAACTGTAGTTTAAATTGTGAACTACAAGCTGGAAAAAAAATCGGGCTAATCGGACAAATAACGAAGACGTTATGATACTTCAAAGTTAGCTAAAAATTTGCAAACATGCTGAAACAGAAAACTCAACTTTAATACCCAATGTTTAGAGGCTTGTATCTCACTGAATATACAACAAAATAACACATTTAAATAGTGTAAATTGTACTTTAAATTGTGAACTACAAGTAGGAAAAAATCGAGCTAATCGGACAAATAACGAAGACGTTATGACACTTCAAAGTTGGCTAAAAATTTGCAAACATGCTGAAACAGAAAAACTCAGCTTTAATACCCCATGTTTAGGGGTCTTTATCTCACTGAATATACAACCAAATAACGCAATTAAATAGTGTAAATTGCAGTTTAATTTATGAACTACAAGCTGGAAAAACAATCGGGCTAATCGGACAAATAACGAAGACGTTATGACACTTCAAAGTTGGCTAAAATTTTGCAACATGCTGAAACAGAAAATAAAAATTGTGACTTTTCAAATTCGGTTCGGTCCTTTTGGCCCGAATAAGCCCCTTATTTGGGTAACCCGGACCGAATAACCCGAAAACCGAATAAGCCTCATATAGATACCCGAAAACCGAATCGAATTGCTTATTCAGGCCTAATTCGGTTCGGTTCGGTTTGGGTTTTCGGGCATTCTCGTCCCTAGTGTCACCAATGTTCCAGACGTTGAAGGAGAAACAAATGATAATGAAGTGAACAACAAACAAAAAAGGTCAAGAAAAACCAACCCCTCCTGTTACCCTCTTTGTCCTCTGGCGTGGACTTGAACAATAAGTGGTGGTAAGAGAAGGAGAGCCACTACGACGAGAGGTGAATGTGGTGTCCGTTGACGAAGGTGGTCGTAAAAGATGGAAGTGCTCACCATAAATATAGGTGGTCATTGGAATGGATGGGTACGGGCGGGCCTAAAAATGAAGAGTAAAAGATAAATGTAATTTTTCTAGGGCACAAATTTATCCTCTTTATTTTATATATTTTCTTAATTTCGATATGGATATAAATAAATTACAAATTAACAACGATAACCACTTTAGTTTACAATTTTTCTTGAGTTAGTTCCAGGGTAATTTTCATTTTAGTTGATAACCAATATTGGTTTTTATTTAATAAGCTAGCTCATGATTGATAAACTAATTGATAAAGGGTGTGTTCGGAAAAATTAACTGGTAGCGGGTAGCTTGTAGCTTGTAGCGTTTTGTTAAACGTTACATGAAGTAGCATTTGGATTTGGAACGTTTTGTTTAAACTAAATGCTAGAAGCTTGTAGTGCCCAACGAGACTTTCTGTTCAAAACGGAGCGTTTTGTCAAACGCTAGAAGTTAGAAACTCTCAAACGCTCTGTGTCGAACACGCCCAAAGTAATATCGTTTTGAAAAAAATAAATTAATAATAACTAGCAAATAAAATAGATAACAAATATAAAATGACACAAATTGATATATTTAGAAAACTTGTGGAAAAAACAAGACTAGCTTATCAATAAGTTTTTTTAAAAAATTAGCTTATAAATTATTTTAATAGTTTTGCAAAACATTATATATTATAATAAATTCAAAAATGAACCAGTTTATAACATAAGTATTTGATTTGATTATATAAGAAGTTTGTAACTGAAAAAGAAAGCCAATATCGAATAATAATTGCATCGAACAATATCAATATAGCAAAGGATCCCACAATAATAATAATTCATATATACTAAGCAAGTGATGCGAAAAGATACCGAACTAGGACCCTATATGCTTGCCTACGTTTTGGGAATCAGGAGGGAAGCAATCAAATGTGCATTAAAAAACGCCACCAAACATGCCCATACTCTATTATTTCCCTCGATATTTTTCTACATAACTTTATACAAAATACAAATTTATATACACATATAACAAAAAGGTGTAAGATTTGATTTGTATACGAACATGGAAATATCGTAGCTCATTTGTCGTTTTTCTTGGAGATTTAAACACTTGAAATGGGGTTGCGTTTGATGAGAGACGTTTAATTTTTCTTTAATTTATATGATATGAAAAAGAACCAATCACTTGCTACAAAAATAATAACAATAAAATACAAGCTAACAATAAATAATATGCTAATG
The DNA here is from genome assembly GCF_052849685.1 of Lactuca virosa. Classification (NCBI taxonomy): domain Eukaryota; kingdom Viridiplantae; phylum Streptophyta; class Magnoliopsida; order Asterales; family Asteraceae; genus Lactuca; species Lactuca virosa. Next base: position 122,814,794 of record NC_136426.1, read on the forward strand.
TATGTGTTAGGGTTAATGTTAGTGATATGTAACCAACTACCATATTTAAAAAAAAAAACGATCACCGACATTATTTTACATCATATCAGAATCCTTTGGCTTAGAATTATTGTTTAAAGTGTATCAATAAAACTGGATGTAGCCTTGATAATTGGTTACCTCATGTGATGGTGGGGTGAAGTCCACAAGACATTCACACAACCAAATCAAAGTTTTAGTTATTTGTATTTGATTATATATTTATTTATTTATATATGTTTCTTATTAAATATATTAAATTTTATTTACAGTATACAATTATACATATAAATAAAATTTTGATTTTTATCTTGATGCCACATCAATGTCACGTAGTAAGCGTGTCAAACCTATAACATTTCATATTAGTATAATTCAAATAGTAAGTGAAGTTGAAGAACCTTATATGGTGCAAAATTACTATAACAAAGAAAATGATATAGCGATGCAAATATCATATTGACATCTTAAATTTATTAAAATAACAATAGACAAAGACATTTATAAATCAACAAAGGAAAAAAAATAGCATACAAATATTTAGGAATATGCTACCATTGATGCCTTCTAACTTGCTAGCGTTTGTGCCTATACAACACTGCATATGACTTTGTTGTTCATCTGTCTTGTCGAGTTGCCTTCACCTATCGTCAGTGCTGGTCTATTGGTTTGATATGCCCCAAACAAATAGACTTAGGTGCTGTTTGTTTTTCTGAAGCCAAAATATTTGCAGTCTACGGACCATATCTGCAAGCCTCTGCAGCAGAAGAGGTGGACCAAATGTCTGCAGTCTGCAATAAGAAGTCTGTTTGTTTTTTAACGTCTGCATGTACTGAAATAAACTAATTTTTCAAATTAATTTCATGTCATAAACATAAAAAAAGGCATTTTCAGCAAAAAATGAAAAAATAAAAAAAGATAGGCGATGTTTTTTTTTTTGGTTTAGGTTAAAATGAGGCGTGAAGACCTTTGAAGACAGTGGCCCATGTCTGCGCCAGGAAGACCTTACGCAGACATTTTTTGATCTGAGCGCTTCCAAAAAAAATAAACACTCTGCGAGGGTATATGTCTGTGCGTTGTCTGCACGGCGCAGACAAAAGTGGTTGCGCAGATCTGCACAAAAAAACAAACAACCCCTTAGTTATGACTTATGCCCTATATGTGTACCATACTCTCAACCTTTATATAACATAAATTTATAAAACAAAAATGCAACACATTTTTCTCATTTAAATAATTCATATTCATACAAACTAAAACTTGCAAACATCACCAGGAAATTGTTTTTGTTATTGGGGTGTAAAGTCTTATCAAATATGCGTTTGGAGAACAAAAGTGATTTTGGTGATCAAATGTGATCTTGGTGAACAAATGTGCTTTTGGTGAGCAAATGTGCTCCTGATGAGAAAATGTACCTTCGATGATAATGTCCTCTTAGTGAGAGAATGCTCTTTTGAAGAATTGATGTCAAGTCCTAAATACACCGGAGCATCAAAAAGCGTTGTCAGGAAGCATAAGGTGCTGTCAGAATTCTGAAAGTGCTGCAAGGAATCAAAAATCATTGTCAGGCATCAGAAAGCGTTGTCGAGCATCAAAAAGTGTTGGGTACTTGGCGAATATGATGGGGTGGTCCAAGAATGTGTTATCGCGGTTCTAGAATGCGTTGTTGGTGGAGTGCTCAAGGAGAATGTGTTTCTATGATGTGTTGGGGAAGGCATAGTACGCTCTTATGTGTATGGCAAGTCGTCATGCACATCCTTCAAGGTTGAAGGTTCTTAAACAGTTATCTGGCGTCCCATGATTGGTTGACAACTAGGCCATCCCCTTTATTGACAACTAGGTCATCCCTTTTATGCACATCCTTCAAGGTTGAAGGTTCTAAAACAGTTACATTGTGTCCCATGATCGGTTGACAACTAGGTCATCCCCTTTATGGTTTAATTATGGATAAACATTGCCCATCAGAATTAGTGTTTTCCATTTTTGTTTATAAATAGGCACATACCCCCTTCATTATTGTTTTTTGAACAACTTCCCCCTTCATTATTTACACATATATGAGTGTGTGTGAGTATACATATTTCAAGAGAGAAATCATTATGACTTTGAGAGCACATCCTTTGAAAATGTTTGTAAACAAGAACTTATTTTTTTTTGTTTTGAGAGCTTAAGTAAGGTGCAACCAAATTCAATAATTGTTCTTGAAAGATAATAACACACACACACTCTCTCTCTCTCTCTCTCTCTCTCTCTCTCTCTCTCTCTCTCTCTCTCTGGATGTAAGTTAGATTGAGTGAACCAAATTCAATATTGTGTTTTTATTTTATAATTTTTCAAAAGCTTATTTTGTGTGTTTTACCAAAGTTTGTTTATCATTTGTCTGAAGTTGCTTATCTTGTTTTGTTGAATTATCCCACTACTTGTGCATTCAGTTATATATATATATATATATATATATATATATATATATATATATATATATATATATATATATATATATATATATAAGATATTGTTTTGAGCTTCAAAGAACCATAAACATATTCTTAAAGTTGTGCTATATATGTGAAAATGTTTAACTTAAATCAAGATTTTAAACACATATTAACATGTTTGTGATTAACATATTATCTGGTTGACTATGGTCGCTCAAGAACATTCTGGCAACATTTAACTAAATTAAACAAGCATTTTAAAATTATAGACAAAAATTAGCTCATAGTCATCATGGTACCTTGATAATGTCATTATATAAATGAATTAGAAGAAACCTAAACACCAAAGTCACCCCTATTTGCGAGTAGGGATGATATTTAAAACCGGACCGGAACCGGAACCGTTAGAACCAAAATATATAGAACCAGTTCCAGTTCCGGGTTTAAAAATTGGCTTTATCCGGGTTCCAGGTTTGGGTCCATCGGGTCCGGGCAAACCGGGTCTAAGAACTGAAACTGGTGTTAGGAACCGGAACCACTTTTAGGGGCCGAAACCGGTTTCTGTGAAACGTTTAAAACATGCATATCTCAATCGTTTCAAGTCAGACTGACATACGGTTTATTTTCCAACGTGCAGTTTAGAGTTTGTGCATGATTTTAGATTATAAATTTGTCATTTTTAGTTTTATATTCATTGACTTACAGTCCCCCAAAAGTGGAGATATCAAAGCTAGAAGTTTTTAGTTTTTCAGCTTTTTTGTATTCTGTGAAAGTTTTAAAACATGCATATCTAATTCGTTTGAATTCGGATTGACATACGGTTTTTTTCCAACTTGTAGCTTAGAGTTTGTACATGATTTTAGACAATAATTTTGTCATTTTTGGTTTAAAATTCAATGATTTACAGTCCTCCGAAGTCGGGATATCAAAGCTGAAAATTTCCAACTTTTCAGCTATTTGTTTTTGTATTTTGGATTCTGTGAAAATGTTAACACATGCATATCTTATTTGTTTAAAGTCGGATTGACATGCGTTTTTTTCCAGAGTGTAGTTTAGAGTTTGTACATGATTTTAGACTATAGTTTTGTCAATTTTGGTTTCATACTCAGTGACTTATAGTCCCTCGAAGTCGGGATATCAATATGAAAATTTTTAAAGTTCAACCCACTAAGTAGTAAGTAATTACCAAAAGGTTCTGATTTTTTTGGATTTTCCGGTTCTAAACCCATTTTATCCGGTTCCAAGCTACCCTACTTTGATGTTCCGGGTTTTCCGGTTCTAGACCCATTTTACCTGGTACCCGAAACCGGTTTTTATATACCGGTCCTATTTCTGATTCTATAAAATCCTGTTAACCGGTTCTGAGTTTTCCAGATCCAGGTCCATCCGGTCCGGGTTTAGACTCACTTTCATCCCTATTTGTGAACACTAATACTAAAGTAATAATTGGTTGTGGTATAAGTAACTTTAACGTAACAATAAAAAGAGCAAATGATAGTTTCCAATGTATTTATAGATTTTTTTTTAGAAAATAATTTATGGATATTTGTAAACATCAAATTATGGTCATACCAAATAAATATATTTGTCAATACTCAATATTAACTTATTAATTATATATTAAATTAATCATTAATTATATTTTATTATTATTTTAATTTATCTTATATTAGTTTAGGAATATATCAGAGGAAATTATAGTTTTAAAATAATGATAGTTAAGAGAGAAGATGGATAAGTTTATCTTAGAAAAACAAAACTGTACAAATAGTTCATTTGGTTTAGTTGAAAATTGTCGTTTTGGTTCAAAAAGGTTTTAACTAGAACCATAAATTCAAAGTTTTTATTTTGTTGCGAGTTTGAACCAATTTGTTTTGATTTTTTTTTAAATGATAGATTTTCCCCTTATTAATTTCATTTCCTATTTTTTTATTTTGTTACATTTCTGATTTAAAATTAAAAAAATATATATAAAAAAAACTAAAAATAAAAAAACGTGTTATCACCCTCCTCCCTTCTTTTTTCTATTGTTACTCTTTTTTCGGTTCTTCATCTTTTTTCCCTCCAGTAAACATCACCACCACCATCGGTCATCATCTCCACCGTAGCTCGCTGCCTCCACATATCCCCTCTTCAATTTTGAGGTCCGAAAATATCTTGTAACCCACAATGGCTATTCCAAATTAAGATAGAGAGAGGGAAGGAAAGGGAGCTAGGGGAGGGAGTAAGAAACCCTTTTCGGACAACCACCATGTGCAGATTTGTAAATACCACCACCACCACTGGCGTCGGAGAAGTAGAGAGAAAAACTTGAGCCACAGACGTCGACAAAAAAGGGTTTTTGGCGAAGAAGAAAGACAGCGGCGACAGAGGGTTTTAGGCGAAGAAGAAGAAGGATCGTCGTTTGGGAAATCCTAACTCGTTGGATATGAAAACCGTAACTACTTGCTTCCCTTAGTTATCCAAATTGTTTGTCTGCATCGCTCTTCAGGTTCGACGGAGAAAGATGGAGAGAGACGAGGCTCGCTGGAGACAGAGGCGACATTTGTGGCTCGAGTTTCCAGACGAATGGATGTTATTTGAACGGAGGCGACGAGATCGAAGATAGAAGCAAGGTTTTACAGATGGACGGCAACACTGTCCTCCGTCCCAAACGATAAAGACGATGGTGGTCCATGGCGAGCAGTAGCAACAGTGCTATGGTGAGAGAAGGAGGATGTAACATCCAGATTTCCAGGTACCATATTTAAATTGTTTATTTTGAGTTATGAGGAGGGACTCGACGAGTTGATGCCTAGACTCATCGAGTAGGAACGCGATTTGCTGACTGGATTAATGAACGGACTAGACGAGTCGATGGGTGGACTCGATGAGTCCACGCTGTGGGTGGAAACCCTAAATCCTCTGGCATGTGCCCTATTTAAGGGACCTTATGGCCCTCATTTGCGGCTACCAGTCCAGAGAGAGAAACCCTAGTGAGCTTGAGCGTGTGGTGTGAGGAGAAGGGCTATTTTAATCCTTGTTGGTGTGGTTTTTGCAAAGAAGAAGGGGATTCCAGCAAAAGAAGGTCAAGGGGGTTGCCATTATGTGGTTTCAAGCAAGGAAACTCCATCTTTGAGGTATTAAATCGAACCCTTCTTCTGTTTTGGTGTAGAACCCTTGAATCTAGGGTTTTCTCTATTCTTTATTGGCTTGGATATGATGCTTATGATGTCCCTTTGAGTGTTAAACTCTGGATCTGGACCTTGAGAGGTCCAGAGAGCCCCAACCTCCCTGCTTTATGCTATTCCATTAGAGATATGAGCCTAGGTTGCCATTTTAGAGGCTATTTCACCAAAGGAAGCATATTGAACGTTGCATGAGTGTAAAGGTTGGACCTTTACGTGATTATTGAGTATGGTAAGGTCAGATCTATAGGTTAGAGAAACAGATCTGACCTCAGAAGGTCATTTGAGTGTTGTCATGGAAGGAACTCGCCGAGTCCATAAGGGGACTCGACGAGTCGAGTCGGGTTGCCCCGCGATTCATGACCAGTGGTAACCCGTCGAGTGAAAGGTTAACTCGACGAGTCGAGTGAAGATCTATGAGGATTCGGAAGACGTCTGGACTCGCCGAGTCATACGAGTGCACTCGACGAGTCTGGTCAAAGTTTGACCGTTGACTTGAGTTGACTTCACTTGACCTTAGGGTTTTTGTCAAGCTGGTTCTAGAGAGAGATCTGGGAGGGGTAGAATGGTCTACTACCCACTCCTTAGAAATGAGGACAAGAGAAAGTATTGATTAGAGATGTTATTATGTTGATAGGAGGAGGCTAGGTCGGGTTATCGAGCACGAGAGGTTATTCGACATCGTACGAGGTGATTCTTCTCACTATACTTTACCTAGAGTGGTAATATGTGTGACCGGAAGGTCTTATGTGCTATGAGGAGTATGTGATGTATGCTGTTATTTAATATGTATGTGCTATGTTATGTTATGAGTAGTATGTTATGGACCGGAAGGTCATTATGATATGGACCGGAAGGTCGCTACGGGTAGGACCGGAAGGTCTACCAGGATTGTGGGACGGAAGTCCCCTGAGACACATGGACCGGAAGGACTTGTATAGCTATAGCCTTGAGTGGCATATGTGCGTATGTGGTATTTTGGGGAACTCACTAAGCATTTATGCTTACAGTGTTGTGTGATGTGTTTCAGGTACCAGTGAGGATCGCGGGAAGGCGCCGGCATGATCTGTACACACTGACGGGATTTATGTATTAGAGATCTTGGGATTTGTTTTATTATGATGACATGTGATACAATGGATTCTTATGATATCTTATGAATGAAATTGTGTTTTAAAAAATGAAAAATTGTTTTGAAAATTTACGTTGTTACAAGTTGGTATCAGAGCCTTGGTTTGAGGGATTCGAATGCACCTTCGGGCGTATCTGAACTCAAACTGAGGATTTGAGAAAGTTTTTCATAAAAGAAACAATTTTTCTAAAAAGTAAAAGAATTTGAGAAAAGCGGAAAGAAGCAGTGTGTACGATCAGTCAGCGCCCGAACGGTGATTTCCTAAAATACCCTTACATTTTGTGTTATGAGATATGATATGATATGTTATATATGCTAGAGTAGGCTAGATATTCATATTAGGACTAGAGTGGCATGATTTTTGATGCCTTAGCCTAGGAGATTACTGCTGCTATGAGATGCTTGAGAGTGAGTAGGTAGCAGTGAGGGGCTTAGGAGGTGCCTACCGAAGGGTAGCCTGTGCTTAGCGAGAAGTAGAGTACTTGTGATCTGGGATCCTAGGAGGAGGACTTGGGGTGAATACTGATGCGGTGTGGACGGTAGTATAGGGCCCGTACTACTGAAAACACCGGATCAGTGCGCAGTCCAAGTAAGAATCCTTAGGGTACTAGGGAACAAGTAGGGTTGAGTTATCGAGTGCGAGTATACTCGAGCGAGTCTCTGATATTTTTTATGTCATATTTCAGAGACATCATGGTTGGGACACGTCACAGACCAGAGACCAGCGGCGTGAGTGACGAGGAGCTTCGTCAGATGATCCACGGTGAGGTAGTTGCGGCTATCCGAGCAGAGATACCGGAGATGTTTGGGTCTATTAAGACCACGTTGATTGAGACATTCGATGAACGGTACGCCGCGGTTACTGAGACTGCAGCCGCTGCAGCTACGGCAGCTGTTGCTGCTGCAAGACCTCAGGGGGGTGACTCGTTGCTGTTCCGGGAATTCAGCAACACGAAGCCACCAGAGTTTGATGGGACACAGGACCCGATTGCTGCGATGAGATGGATTTCTGATATTGAGGGATGCTTCTACACCTGTTCGTGTCCGGAGCATCTGAGGGTACGGTTCGCTCTGAATCAGCTCCGCTTGGGAGCGAAGGATTGGTGGAAGTTTGTGACGGCAAACTTCACTCTTGCAGAGATCTCAGAGGTGACCTGGGAGAGGTTCACCACCATGTTCAGAGACGAGTATGTTCCCCCGGTGGAGAGGGAACGGTTGGCACAGGAGTTCTTGTCCCTCAAACAGGGGACGGAGTCCGTGACTGTGATTACACAGATGTTCCACGAGAGGGCGTTGTTTTGCCCTTAGCACGTGTCGTCTGAGCAGGCACGCATGAGTCGGTATTTGAGCATTCTCAGGAGGGACATTCGGGAGTTCGTGGCGAACTCGACTTACCGGACATTTGCTGAGCTCCAGGCAAATGCCCGGAAGAGGGAGATTAAGCTAGAGACTCAGGCCAGGGAGGAGGCCGAGTCTCAGAGGAGGGACAGGCGACCGGTACAGATACAGCCGGCAGCCAAGCGAGCTAAGCCCGCTGATACGAGATTTGGAGGCCAAAAGGGTCGCACTTGTAGGAAGTGCGGCAAGGGACATGATGGAGTGTGTCGAGCGGGTGCTTGCTACAAATGTGGAAAGGAGGGGCATATAGCCAAGGACTGCCCCAAGGGATTTATGGTTTGCTTTCATTGCAACCAGACGGGTCACCGGAGGGCCGAGTGCCCACAGCTGTTACAGGGATCAGCGCAGGGATCTGCCCCTGCTACTGCACGAGCTACTGAGGGTCGGCCAGTGAAGGCTGAGGCACCGAAGGCTCGCGGGAGAGCCTTCCAGTTGACAGCGGAGGAGGTCCGTGCAGCGCCCGATGTCGTGGCTGGTATGTATTCTTTCATTTATTTATGCTGAGTTGAGATATTGTGCTTATATTATGATATGCGTAGGTACTTTTCTTGTGGGTTCTGTACCTGCTTTGGTGTTATTTGACTCGGGTGCGATTAGATCATTTGTGTCATTAGCGTTTAGTCAGCACATCAGTATTCGACGAGAGGCGTTGAGTCAACCTCTATGAGTTTCCATAGCTGACGAGCGAGCGGTGTATGCTACTGACGTGATTCGAGGATGTGTACTCGAGATCTTCGGTGTTGAGTTCCCGATAGATCTGGTCCCGATTGCGATGGGGGACGTTTGTGTTATAGTGGGCATGGATTGGTTGAACCGATTTGGGGCGGTTATAGACTGCGAGCGGTAGATGGTGACGATACGAGACCCTAGTGGGGGAGTGCTGACTGTATATGGCGAGGGTACCCGATGTGGGTCAGCATTTTGTTCGGCTGCCAGAGCGAGACAGGGTTTACAGCAGGGCTGCAGCGGGTTTGTAGCTTATGTGATGGATACACGAGTGGCCGCAGAGAGGCCAAGTTCGGTTGATGATGTTCCGATAGTGCGTGAGTTCCCGGATGTTTTTCCTGAGGAGTTGTCGGGTGTGCCTCCCGAGAGGCATGTGGAGTTCCGCATCGATTTGGTTCCGGGGGTAGCGCCTATCGCCAAGGCGCCTTATCGCCTTGCGCCGCCAGAGATGCAGGAGTTATCGTCGCAGCTTCAGGAGCTGCTGGGGAAGGGGTTTATTCGACCTAGTAGCTCGCCGTGGGGAGCGCCGATCCTTTTTGTCAAGAAAAAGGATGGTTCACACCGGATGTGCATTGATTACCGGGAGTTGAACAAGTTGACGGTCAAGAACCGTTACCCCTTACCAAGGATCGATGATCTGTTCGATCAGTTACAGGGAGCGTCTTGGTTCTCCAAGATAGATTTGAGGTCTGGATATCATCAGATGAGAGTGCGGGATGAGGATATCCAGAAGACGACGTTCAGGACTCGTTATGGGCATTACGAGTTCGTGGTCATGCCTTTTGGGCTCACCAATGCACCGGAAGCGTTCATGGATCTCATGAACAGGGTGTGCAGTCCGATGTTGGATCGATCGGTGATCGTGTTCATCGACGATATTCTGGTGTATTCGAGATCCCGAGAGCAGCATGAGGAGCATTTGAGGGAGATCTTTGGGGTTTTGAGATCGGAGAGGCTTTACGCCAAATTCTCCAAGTGTGATTTCTGGTTACGAGAGGTCCAGTTCTTGGGGCATCTCGTTAATCAGAATGGGATATTGGTCGATCCGGTCAAGATTGAGGCGGTGATGAATTGGGAGGTGCCGAGATCCCCCACCGAGATCAGGAGTTTTCTGGGGTTGGCCGGCTACTATCGGAGATTTATCAAGGATTTCTCCAAGATTGTCTTGCCACTCACCAGGTTGACCCGGAAGGGCGTTGCCTTTACGTGGGGTCCAGAGCAGCAGACGTCGTTTGAGACTCTTCGCCAGAAGTTGTGCGAAGCCCCAGTGTTAGCCATTCCATAGGGAATGGAGGATTTCGTGGTGTATTGTGACGCATCAATATCGGGTTGGGTGCGGTGCTTATGCAGAGAGGACACGTGATAGCGTACGCATCGAGGCAGATGAAGCCTCACGAGGAGAGGTATCCCACCCACGATTTGGAGTTGGGGGCCGTGGTGTTCGCCCTCAAGATATGGCGTCATTATTTGTATGGGGTTCGGTGTATCGTATACCCGGACCACAAGAGTTTGAAGTACTTGATGGATCAGCCCAACCTGAACATGCGCCAGAGGAGATGGTTGGATGTGGTAAAGGATTATGACTGCGAGATCCTGTACCACCCGGGCAAGGCTAACGTTGTAGCCTATGCCCTGAGCTGTAGGGCGGAGAGTGCCCCGATGCAAGACATTTGTATGAGGATGACGGTGATGACTCCGGTGTTGGATACCATACGAGAGGCCCAGGCAGAGGCTGTGAGACTGGAGAATCGCAAGAGAGAGCGGGTGATTAGTCAGGTATCTAAGTTCGTTACCGATAGCCGAGGGCTTTTGACCTTTCAGGGTCGGATTTGGGTGCCGTTTGCGGGCGGGGCACGTGCCATACTGATGGAGGAGGCGCACAGATCGAGGTTTTCGATCCATCCCGGGGCTACTAAGATGTATTTGGACCTGAAGAGAGAGTATTGGTGGCCCTGTATGAAGAGGGATGTTGCATAGTTTGTTGAGAGGTGCTTGACCTGTCGCAAGGTTAAGGCCGAGCACCAGCGTCCGCATGGCAAGTTGCAGCCACTTGAGGTTCCCCAGTGGAAGTGGGAACAGATTTCCATGCATTTTATCACCAAATTGCCAAGGACTACGAGGGGTGTCGATGCAATTTGGGTGATTGTTGACCGGCTGACGAAGAGCGCTCACTTCCTTGCTATCAGCGAGAGCTCTTCCGCAGAGAGACTGGCAGAGATGTATGTGAGAGAGGTGGTATCGCGGCATGGAGTACCGATCTCGATTGTGTCAGATCGAGATGTACGTTTCACTTACAGATTTTGGAAGAAATTCCATGAAGAGTTGGGTACGAGGTTGCATTTTAGCACCGCTTACCACCCACAGACGGACGGACAGAGTGAGCGGACGATTCAGACGCTCGAGGACATGCTCCGAGCATGTGTGTTGGACTTCGGAGGAAGTTGGGACACGTACTTAGCATTGGCTGAGTTTTCCTATAACAACAGCCACCATTCGAGTATTGGTATGCCTCCCTTCGAGTTTTTGTATGGGAGGAGGTGTCGGACTCCCATCTGCTGGGGGGAGGTAGGGCAGCGAGTGATGGGTAGCATTGAGATAGTGCTTCAGACGACTGAGCAGATACAACAGGTCGGGCAAAGATTACTGACAGCCCAGAGTCGCCAGAAGAGTTATGCGGATAGGCGACGATCCGAGCTTGAGTTCCAGGTTGGAGACTTCGTACTCCTGAAGGTATCTCCTTGGAAAGGAGTGATCCGATTCATGAAGAGGGGCAAGCTGGGGCCCCGGTACATTGGTCCTTTCAGAGTGACTGCGAGGGTAGGCAGGGTAGCGTATCGTTTAGAGCTACCTGCGGAGTTGAGCCAGATACATGATACCTTCCACATGTCTCAGTTGAGGAAGTGTATAGCCGACGAGTCGGCAGTAGTGCCACTAGAGGATATTCAGGTGGATGCGAGCCTGAATTATGTTGAGAAGTCGACCGCGATCTTGGATCAGAAGATCAAGGTTCTGAGGAACAAGGAGTTGCCCCTGGTTCGGATCCAGTGGCAACATCAGAGAGGGTCCGAGTTGACTTGGGAGCTGGAGGCGGAGATGCGGGTGCAACATCCAGAGTTGTTTGCAGAGCAAGACTTCGAGGGCGAAGTCTAATTCTAGTGGGGAAGAATTGTAACATCCGGATTTTTAGGTACCATATTTAAATTGTTTATTTTGAGTTATGAGGAGGGACTCGACGAGTTGACGCCTAGACTCGTCGAGTAGGAACGCGATTTGCTGACTGGATTAATGAACGGACTCGACGAGTCGATGGGTGGACTCGACGAGTCCACGCTGTAGGTAGAAACCCTAAATCCTCGGTCCTGTGCCCTATTTAAGGGACCTTATGGCCCTCATTTGCGGCTACCAGTCCAGAGAGAGAAACCCTAGTGAGCTTGAGCGTGTGGTGTGAGGAGAAGGGCTATTTTAATCCTTGTTGGTGTGGTTTTTTGCAAAGAAGAAGGGGATTCCAGCAAAAGAAGGTCAAGGGGGTTGCTATTATGTGGTTTCAAGCAAGGAAACTCCATCTTTGAGGTATTAAATCGACCCTTCTTCTGTTTTGGTGTAGAACCCTTGAATCTAGGGTTTTCTCTATTCTTTATTGGCTTGGATATGATGCTTATGATGTCCATTTGAGTGTTAAACTCTGGATCTGGACCTTGAGAGGTCCAGAGAGCCCCAACCTCCCTGCTTTATGCTATTCCATTAGAGATATGAGCCTAGGTTGCCATTTTAGAGGCTATTTCACCAAAGGAAGCATATTGAATGTTGCATGAGTGTAAAGGTCGGACCTTTACGTGATTATTGAGTATGGTAAGGTCAGATCTATATGTTACAGAAACAGATCTGACCTCAGAAGGTCATTTGAGTGTTGCCATGGAAGGAACTCGCCGAGTCCATAAGGGGACTCGACGAGTCGAGTCGGGTTGCCCCGCGATTCATGACCAGTGGTAACCCGTCGAGTGAAAGGTTAACTCGACGAGTCGAGTGAAGATCTATGAGGATTCGGAAGACGCCTGGACTCGCCGAGTCACACGAGTGCACTCGACGAGTCTGGTCAAAGTTTGACCGTTGACTTGAGTTGACTTCAGTTGACCTTAGGGTTTTGGTCAAGCTGGTTCTAGAGAGAGATCTGGGAGGGGTAGAATGGTCTTCTACCCACTCCTTAGAAATGAGGACAAGAGAAAGTATTGATTAGAGATGTTATTATGTTGATAGGAGGAGGCTAGGTCGGGTTATCGAGTGATGTGTGTGAAACGAACTAGTTTTAATCCTACTAACTTAGACACAAAATAAACACACGAAAGGCAGTGTACCTATCGATTAGTAATATAGTTCAAGCAAGTAGGGTATCGAACACAGGGAACGGTAAACAATTAAAATAAATGCTAATATTATCTAAATAAAACAAGTTGATAAAAGGTTTTCTCTAGTTTTACAAGACTAGAAACTTACTAACTAATACTTAGATTAATTAACTAAAAACTAGATAAGCAAAGATTCAACTAAATTCAATAATGAAAGGAACTTCTGTTTAGTTCAACTCAATTGATCCTATGGTTGACATTATGGCAATAGTGCAATGGATTGATTTTTCTATTGGCTACCGATTCAGGTGATTAGATTCACGTTCGCTGCACTAATCCTTAGAGAACAAACTAACTCAAACAGTGGCCAGTTGTCTAATTTAATTCAATTCACTAGATTATTTATTCGGGTTAATTAAGACTTGTAATAGCTAACTAAATTGGTCCTTTAGTTAACCTCTCGTTGATGGTCATCACACAAGCTCACACATGAATTTACCTATTTTTCTATTAATTCTAGTTTCACAGTCGCTAATCCTAGTCATATAATAAAGTGGTCACATAAATTATATGAGGTAACAATTAAGAGATGTTCATGCAGCTTAATTATCTTCCTATTAACAGAAAAATAGTTATCATTCACACATAAGGTTCTTTAACAAGCTAGAATCAACAAAATCACCAATATTAAATCAATCCTACCATTAATCAAACCATAGTTTCAACATTGTCTCCCCAAACAGAAGCTAAAAGGTTTTAGCTCATGATTAAGGCAGTAAAACACTCAAAAACGAAATCAATTGGTAAAAACATAGTTCAAACAAGAGATTAGGTAAAGAGTAAACTTGATTTTGCCTTAATTCTCCTCAAAATCGAATGTAGGGTTGATTCTTCACTTTCCAGAGCTTCACCAGCGCTTTCAATCGTATCTTAGCCTCCAAGGGTTCCTCTATATGCTAGGTTATCGATCTGAAAGTCCCTTTATATAGATTTTCACAAAACAGAGGCTACTCGGCGAGTCCAGTGACCTACTCGGCGAGTCCGTCACTTAAAACCCGTGTACGGCAAGTCAGCGCGTCCAGAATCGCGAAAGTTCGATACGACTCGCCGAGTAGTCGACCCTAGTCGCCGAGTCCGTTTGGAATCAGCATTTTCTCAAAACACGAAAGTCGTCCGAAATTGTGTCTAGTTTTCAGAACAATTTGAATCTCGTCAATCGGAGTTACGGTTCATGAGATATGGCCAAAACACTGACGAGGGGTCAAGCTGTCCAGCAACATCCTTCTTTCTTCAAAATCCAAGATCCAAGCTTCCAATCGCTAGTTTCGCTTCCTTTTCCACCCGAGCATTTCTTTTATTGCTGAAATTGAAATATTAAGCTAATTAAGTACCTTTTGTCCATAAAATGATATAAAATCAACAATAATTAATAAGATAATGAATGATTTCTATGACTAAATAAGCCCATATCAAAATACCCCACACTTGACTTTTGCTTGCCCCCAAGCAAAACCGAATTTTAGCACGCTAATATCACATAAGACAATCCCAATTGAACCCAGCCATTATGCCAAGACCGCAACGCATGCATTTGTGTCTAAATTTTTTCCTAAGGACCCCCCTAATTCTAAATACTCACAATCCTCATAAACACTCGCCCACTTCTTTTGAACAATGCTCATTTTATGCATCCCTCCGAATCCATCCGCAGAAAACCTCCTAGCCTCAAGGTATTTTTGGTCAAGCAACCCAAGCATACATAATCTAGAAAATTACAACTTTTCGATACCACTATGGAGTTATTGGAATTCTTCACTTTCTTGATAATTTGAACTTTGATTTCTTCAAATTTGCCACCTTTTGATTTTTGGTATCTTCAACTTTTGAACTTTGGAATTTTTGATCTTTAAATTTACACTTTAATAGCTCCAAAACTCTTTCAACTTTTCTTGTAATTCTCTCTTTTTTTTACATGTATCTCACTTTTTTTCACTCAAAACCTACATGCTTAAGCAGGGGCGCTCAACTTCAACCTTTATTGATTAATGATAACAATTTTCCTGGATACATTTCAAGTACACGATGCTAAACATATTGCGATCCTCAAACTAAGCGAGGTTGTGTTTTTGTCCCATTATTTCACTAGAATAAAGGAGGCCACAAATGCACTAGAACGTATATAGGCTCAACTAAACATTTGGGTCCTCATGGAATCATCAAATATAATACTAGCATGATCCCTAATTGTTTTTACCAAAATATCTAAATTAGCCCTAGCAATTTTATGCAAAAATTTCAAAATTTTCAAAATTTAACTAAAATTTTAACTAATGTAACCAACCCCCTACCCCATACTTAATTTATGCAATGTCCCCATTGCATATTATGCATGATAAAGAACAATAAAAATAAGGAGAGAATTGGAACAAACTCCCCTGGGATAGTAGTGGCGAGGTTGATATCTCTTCTCTTCAGCTCCATCTTCAACTGACTTTAGACATGGGAACAACTCATCCATGTCTTGGGTGTCAAAATCTCGTGTGGTACAGTCTTTATAAAAGCTCCAAATATAAGAGAAAAACTCTTGGAAATGCTCGGAAAATGATCTTCAAAGAATAGAACCAATGCCCATATCAAATGTCATCAAATCTTCAGCTCAAAAGTAAGAAGAATGAGCAACTCGTCGAGTAAGTATGTAGACTCGCCGAGTTGAAGCGTAAATGGCAGAAGAATCGTGAATTTTCACATGGACTCGGCGAGTCCATAAGATGCACTCGGCGAGTCCATAAGATGCACTCGGCGAGTAGACCGCTGTGTGACAAAATTTTTATTCTGCCCAAGTCCGTTTCTGATGTATGGTGTTATATAAACCAATAATTTCCCTCATTTTTCTTCAGGGAATAAACACTCTTTAACCCTTCTATCAATTGGACTCATAGCTTGACTCAAAACTTCGTTTCCTCTCTCGCCTAGACTCGATTTCTCGCTTCGTCAGCCTTGACTCTAGACCCTCACATGCAATCCTAAGCTTCAAACTGAAAAGATCAAAAACTTGATGTGTGTAAAACCAACTAGTTTTAATCCTACTAACTTAAACACAAAGACGAACACACGAAAGGCAGTGTACCTATCGATTAGCAGTTTAGTTCAGGTAAGTAGGGTATCGAACACAGGGAACGGTAAACAATTAAAAGAAATGCTAATATTATCTAAATAAAACAAGTAATAGAAAGGGGGAAACAAACATATAAATTAAATTCCTAAATTACCCTAATAAACTAGAAGTTTAAAAAGAAAAAGAAAAGCAAACTCTAATGACGGGTTGCCTCCCGCAAGCGCTTCTTTTTGTGCGAGTCTTTAGCTGGACTCTCAACTTAATAAACTTCTAATAAATTTGATGCCCATCCATCCATTGCATTAAATATTTTCTTTGGACCAATTTGTAAAATTCGACTCTTTGCTTCAAAAATTGGCCAAACGGGCTTCAATATATAAAACCCAAGAATCTTGATAAGGGTTGGGATCGGTCGGGTACTAATCATAAATGGATCGTGATTTAGAACTTTCTCCAAAGTTGGAATCGTCACCCCATGCTTCGAAACACAAACCGGAAGAACAGGAGACCATGTCGTGGTAATGGTCAAACCACGGCTTGGTTCCTGCAACTCAGGTTTTTCTTGTTCTTCATCTGACCTCTCTGCTAGCAATCTTTCCAGCTCCTCCAAATCTTTTTCTGGATTAAAATCTTCATCTTTTAACTCTAGCTCTTGTAACTCAGATTTCTCTTGTTCATTAGGCAAGATGTTATCTAACCATCTTCCAAATTCCTTCAAATCATCATCTGAGTCATACTCCTCATCTTCTTGCTCAATTTCCTGTACTACTTCCTCAAGGAAAGCATCAAAAGCATCGAGATTTGGAAAATACATAATAAATAAAAATTAAAATAAAAAAAACTAATCAATAAAATAAAAACGATAACAATTAGCAAATAAAATTAACTATTTGAACCGTTCCCCGGCAACGGCGCCAAAAACTTGATGTGTGTGAAACGAACTAGTTTTAATCCTACTAACTTAGACACAAAATAAACACACGAAAGGCAGTGTACCTATCGATTAGTAATATAGTTCAAGCAAGTATGGTATCGAACACAGGGAACGGTAAACAATTAAAATATATGTTAATATTATCTAAATAAAACAAGTTGATAAACGGTTTTCTCTAGTTTTACAAGACTAGAAACTTACTAACTAATACTTAGATTAATTAACTAAAAACTAGATAAGCAAAGATTCAACTAAATTCAATAATGAAAGGAACTTCTGTTTAGTTCAACTCAATTGATCCTATGGTTGACATTATGGCAATAGTGCAATGGATTGATTTTTCTATTGGCTACCAATTCAGGTGATTAGATTCACGTTCGCTGCACTAATCCTTAGAGAACAAACTAACTCAAACAGTGGCCAGTTGTCTAATTTAATTCAATTCACTAGATTATTTATTCGGGTTAATTAAGACTTGTAATAGCTAACTAAATTGGTCCTTTATTTAACCTCTCGTTGATGGTCATCACACAAGCTCACACGTGAATTTACCTATTTTTCTATTAATTCTAGTTTCACAGTCGCTAATCCTAGTCATATAATAAAGTGGTCACATAAATTATATGAGGTAACAATTAAGAGATGTTCATGCAGCTTAATTATCTTCCTATTAACAGAAAAATAGTTATCATTCACACATAAGGTTCTTTAACAAGCTAGAATCAACAAAATCACCAATATTAAATCAATCCTACCATTAATCAAACCATAGTTTCAACATTGTCTCCCCAAACAGAAGCTAAAAGGTTTTAGCTCATGATTAAGGCAGTAAAACACTCAAAAACGAAATCAATTGGTAAAAACATAGTTCAAACAAGAGATTAGGTAAAGAGTAAACTTGATTTTGCCTTAATTCTCCTCAAAATCGAATGTAGGGTTGATTCTTCACTTTCCAGAGCTTCACCAGCGCTTTCAATCGTATCTTAGCCTCCATGGGTTCCTCTATATGCTAGGTTATCGATCTGAAAGTCCCTTTATATAGATTTTCACAAAACAGAGGCTACTCGGCGAGTCCAGTGACCTACTCGGCGAGTCCGTCACTTAAAACCCGTGTATGGCAAGTCAGCGCATCCAGAATCGCGAAAGTTCGATACGACTCGCCGAGTAGTCGACCCTACTCGCCGAGTCCGTTTGGAATCAGCATTTTCTCAAAACACGAAAGTCGTCCGAAATTGTGTCTAGTTTTCAGAACAATTTGAATCTCATCAATCGGAGTTACGGTTCATGAGATATGGCCAAAACACTGACGAGGGGTCAAGCTGTCCAGCAACATCCTTCTTTCTTCAAAATCCAAGATCCAAGCTTCCAATCGCTAGTTTCGCTTCCTTTTCCACCCGAGCATGTCTTTTATTGCTGAAATTGAAATATTAAGCTACTTAAGTACCTTTTGTCCATAAAATGATATAAAATCAACAATAATTAATAAGATAATGAATGATTTCTATGACTAAATAAGCCCATATCATCGAGCACGAGAGGTTATTCGACATCGTACGAGGTGAGTCTTCTCACTATACTTTACCTAGAGTGGTAATATGTGTGACCGGAAGGTCTTATATGCTATGAGGAGTATGTGATGTATGTTGTTATTTAATATGTATGTGCTATGTTATGTTATGAGTAGTATGTTATGGACCGGAAGTCATTATGATATGGACCGGAAGGTTATTATAATATGGACCGGAAGGTCATTATGATATGGACCAGAAGGTCGCTACGGGTAGGACCGAAAGGTCTACCAGGATTGTGGGACAGACTGAGACACATGGACTGGAAGGTCTTGTAGAGCTATAGCCTTGAGTGGCGTATGTGCATATGTGGTATTTTGGGGAACTCACTAAGCATTTATGCTTACAGTGTTGTGTGATGTGTTTTAGGTACCAGTGAGGATCACGGGAAGGCGTCGGCATGATCTGTACACACTGACGGGATTTATGTATTAGATATCTTGGGATTTGTTTTATTATGATGACATGTGATACAATGGATTCTTATGATATCTTATGAATGAAATTATATTTTAAAAAATGAAAAATTGTTTTGAAAATTTACGTTGTTACAGAGGAGGTCCGACGAGTAGCCTTCGTCGGAGTCGGGGATCCGATGATATGTTTGCAAGTTTTGGAGGTCCGATACATGTAATGTAGATAGACAGATAAATGGGGGAGGGTGGGGGATAACGTACAGTGTGTCGTTTTCCTTTTTCTTTAATCTTTTTTAGTTATTGTAATTTAAAAAAAAATAGAAAATGAAAACATAAAAGGAAAAATCGTCATTTAAAAAAATCAAACAAACTGGACCAAACTCGCAACAAAATAAAAAATTTAGACCTCTAGTGCAAGTCCAAACTTTTTTGGACCAAAGTGGCATTTTTTAGCTAACTACAATGACCATTTGTGTTGTTTTGTCTCTTAGAAAACTTATTTCGGAGAAAACAATTAAAGAGAAGACAAAACTGCAAAAATGGTTGATGTGGTATGCATTTTTTCTAAAGTTTAGTCCAAACATCGACTTTTTTGGCTTCGTGGTCCTTTTCGCCAAGTTTCTATGTGGAAATGATCCCTCTGAAAACTAAAATGACTATTATACCCTTTTATTTTTATTTTTACATTTTTTAATATCTATTTTAATATTTTAATATTTATGTAACACCCATAAAATTTGAGCCAATTTAAAACATTTTAAATCATAAAAACCATTCAGTTATTACAGTTTGTTTTCAAAATAGTTTAAACATCAGAGTTCCCAGAAATCATAATCATAAATTGAGGAAGTGTACGGTCACGCCTTCGCCTTCCTGCGGTCATCTGTTGAACCTGAAACAATAAACTGAAACTGTAAGCCCGAAAGCTTAAGGAGTTACCCCCAAAATACCAACCTCATACAACCATAACATATCATATAACAAACACAGAACAGCCATGCATCTCGAGTCTACATAGTGACTGGTCCGCCCGCACCGGGCCTTTAGTCCACCTGGTCCACTCTCTGAGTCTACAGTCTGACTGGACCGCCCGCATCGGGCCTTCAGTCTATCTGGTCCACTCTCCGAGCCTCGGCACGTCTGGTCCGCCCTCTCGGGGCCTTCAGCCTATCCGGACCGCCCGTCGGGCCTTCGGCCTGACTATGTGCCCTCCTGGGCCTGCAGTCTATCCGGTCCACCCTGGGTATGTTGGCCTACAGCACGAAGCAGGACCCGCCTCAACCCAACCCCCATACCAATCAAACAATTATGTGCACATAAATATCATACGCTAGCATGTATATAACAGATAATCATACTGATCTAAAAGATCACTAACACAGCAACCATCCTATAACCAGGATACCGACCTAACCGGTCACTAACATAACATCATCCTATATACCAGGATACCGACCTAAACCAGGTCATTAGTATAATACCATCCTAACTACCAGGATGCAAATCCAACAAATCAATAAACATATCAAGCAAATACCCGGATACAAATCCGATAAAGGGTCGGCCTTGGTGCCTTAGACCCTGTTGATATAGTGAGGATAACTCACCTCGCAACTGTCGATTCGAAAAATAAGCTCAACCTCTCGGATCACCGACACGAACTCCACCACCTATAGTTACCATCAAACCATGTTCATAAATTTCCAATTTCCCAAAATACCCCAGAAGTCCAATAGTCAACCCTTGGTCAACGTCAAAGTCAACTATCAAGGTCAACAGTTCATACTGACCTCAACTCGTCGAGTACCCTCAGCTACTCGTCGAGTACCCTCAGCTACTCGCCGAGTTCCTGGAATGACTCGCTAACTCGTCGAGTCACTTGAGTGACTCGTCGAGTTCCTAGTGTCAGTGGTCGCAACTCCTTGGCCAACTCGCCGAGTTTTCCCTTTACAACTCTCCGCGTTCATACGTGTCCAAAGGTTGGGAAAACCCTCGCCGACTCGCCGAGTCACTCGACTGACTCGCCGAGCCCACGACAACCTTCATCGGCACTCATATCTATCCCATACCACCCTTCGGGTGGGAATACCAATATGCCAACTTCAAATGACCATAGGGTCCGGTCATCCTCGGGATGGAATACCCTAGATTGAACTACCAACATGTCGAATCAATTTAACCCTTGAGTTGAAACTCCCAGGGTTTGTTGGCCTACCGCCTCAACCCTGCCGCTCCTCTTGAGCCTCCGTGCCTACGACTTTCGGTCGGCCCGCATTGGGTATCTTGGACTACTGCATAAAACAGGACCGCCTCAACCCTTCCCACATATAATGTGTCGCCATAGACGATCAGGAGAAAAATCTAACCCAAACGCGTTCCTACAAAAGACATAATCAACACAATCTCTATGCCCACAGCCTATGACTGGAATACCCTTACATGGTCCTCAGCATAGGTCTGGATTGCCTCTGAGCCCACAACATGAGTCTGGTATGCCCTCTCCGGCCCTCAGCTCATGACTGGAATGCTCCCGATAACCCATCGACATCACCGTCGACACTTCAGATGTCCAGCACTCCGTCCTGGAGGTACTCATCTCCTCCATTACCCAAGAAAACCTAATCAATGTCCTTTACAACTCCAACAAGCGTCACAGTGCTGAAACCTCACCTTATGCTATCCACTTGCAGAACAAGTTGCTACCCCGTAACACACATATATACTCAGAACCTAATCATGTAACTAACAAAACCCATGCAAAGTCTTCAGCATACTCCATCAGCATGTTCAATACTTGGGGACAGACCTACTGATTGCTATAACATAGCAGCATACTCAATACCTGCACATAAATCTACAAACACACGCGCACAGAGTCTTCAGCATGACTGGACCGCCTCACCAGGCCTTCAGTATACCTGGACCACTCTCGGAACCTTCAGCATGTCTGGACCGCCTCTCTGGGCCTTCAGCCTGTCTGGACCGTTCCCCGAGCCTTCGACCTGACTGGTACGCCCCACCGGCCTTCAGTCTATCCGGACCGCTCTAATCTGTTGAGCATCTCCCTAGACCACCCATCCTGGTGATCTCTCTCATGATGTCTGTTCTCACCCACTCAGGGTTCCGAACTATTGATCCATTCTGTGGACTCTAACCCCGGCCTAACCCTAGGCCTCATGTTGATCGCCCACCTTCTCGGAAAACCGTGGTCCGTTCCCTAACTCGCGTATCTACCACATGTGCTAAATAACCCGCACACTCGTGTTGAATGCACTATCGAACCCTGGAAACTAACAGAACTCTCAACGGCTGATGCTCCATCTGAGAATTTCCAATTGTCCCCTACTTGAGACACTAACTACTACATATTGACGGCGAAATCAAAACACAACTCAACCATCCCTACTAGGCATTATCACCCTTAACTATGGAACGACTAACCCTGGAGTGGACAACCCCCGTAGAACAACCCTCCCGACATGGATCAACCGGACTTCAAAAGAAACTGAATCCTAGCTGAACACTTCTGCATCTTCGATTCACAGCTACTGGTTCTGGAATGGTGATTCTATACCCTAACTCCCATTCTCCAACACCCCTGGATACTAATCGGCTACGACCCCTTGATACTAAACTCCCCTGACCCTCCTATATTCTAATGACTCATGCAGTAAGAAGTGGAAAAACTCACAATTTAATCATAAACAGCAAGATTAGAGATGGAACGTACCCGCTGCCGCATCTGGCGTTGTCCTGACCTCCTCTACCGTAAGCTGGAAGGCACGTCCCTGAGCCCTCGGAGGCTCTGCTCTGCCCTGACCCGCGACAGTAGTCCTCAATGTAACAAGTTGTGGATAGTTGGCCTTCACGTGACCAACCTGATGGCAATGATAACAAATCCTCAAGTCCTGAACCGGGGCCAACTGGCGACAATCCATCGCATGATGCCTCTCCCTTCCGCACTTGCGGCATGCACCACCGGACTTACAAACTCCGGTATGGCCCTTCCCGCACTTCTCACAAGTGCGACCGCTCTGACCTCCAACCCTAGAATCAGCGATCTTGGACCGCTTTGGCGCCAGCTGCGACTGCACCGGGGCCTGCCTCTGCTCTCGCAACTGTAAGTCAATCTCCAGCTCACGCCGCCTAGCGGCCTCCTGTAAATCCAGCAACACATCACATCGTTGGGTAGCAACGAACTGCCTATTGTCAGTCTTGAGCATGCTCAGATATCGTGTCATCTGAGCCTGCTCGAAAGCAAACTCCGGGCAAAACATCACCCTCTCAGTGAACAAACGGGTGATTTCTGTCACCGACTCCGAATCCTGCTTCAACTCCAAGAACTCCTGAGCTAGCCGCTCATGCTCGACCCGTAGAATGTAGCGAGAGCGGAACATCTCCCTAAACTGATCCCAAGAAACTGCAGCTCTCTGATCATCCGGATAAGACTCTGTCATCAACCTCCACCAGTCCTTCGCCCCGAATCTCAACATGTTCAGAGCACACCTAACCTTCTGGTCAGTCGGGCAGGAACATGTGAAAAAGCATCCCTCGATGTCCGATAGCCACCTCATGGCTATGATAAGGTCCTGAGTTCCATCAAAAGTAGGGGGCTTCGTGTTGTCGAAGTCCCGATACTGAAAAGCCCGACTGGCTCCCAACCCTGCCGTCGATACAGCTACTGAAGTTGTTGCGGCAGCCGCCTCAGTGGGCGGCATAGCGATCATCGAAGTACTCCACCATAGCGGTCTTAATAGACCCGAACATCTCCGGCAACTCGGCCCGGAACATAGCAGCAACCTCATCATGCAGGATCTCCCGGATCCTGTCATCCATCTCATCTGGCCTCATCTGGCCGATAGTCTCGGGCGTTGTCGGCGCCCCCTGTCCGCCCTCTCCTGATCCTGATCCTGACCCCGAACCGGATCCAGTCACAAAGCGCCTCGTAACCACCATACTGAAAATATAACAGGAAGATATCAGACAATTCGCACAACGATGGGGAACCTAATCCCAACCACACCCTAGGGGTTGTGACTTCCTTGCTACGCGTATGGGTCATGTGCTTTCAGTAGTACGGGCCCATACTCCCTTCCACAACTACCCATATTTGTCTCAAGTATCATCACAACACCCCAACAATATACATAAACATATCAAGCACTCAATCCTCACTCCTAGAAGAATGCTAATATCTCATAACTGGCCTCCTGGCCTCATACGACCCACCCATCCATGAAACTTCCACCAACCCTGCAGCACTCGTGTATGCTAACTATACATAACGCTGGACCCTATATACTTTCGAATACCTGGTCCTACCCTAAGCCTTAATCAGACAAGAACAGGAAATAAAGTTAAACCAAACATTCTCAGGCTATAAGATCTTAATTATGTACGGTCGTGATGCATACACTAAGCAACTATAATAGTGATGTCAATTTCACATAAGGAATTCCTAGGCTATCAGGCATCATACAATCAGGCAATTCTATCATGCAATTCATGAAGATCCCTAGCCTAGCACTAGCATGATGTTCTAACATATCACATAATCAAATAATTGCATGGTATTTTGGGGTATATTTACTGGCTTCGGTTGATCGTACACTCTGCATCCTCTTTTCTTATTTTGAAAACCATTTAAAAAATCATTTGAAAACATTTTCCTTAGTTTGAGACTGGATTCACACGAATGTTCCTCCAATTCACTCAAACCAAGGCTCTGATACCAACTTGTAACACCCATAAAATTTGAGCCAATTTAAAACATTTTAAATCATAAAAACCATTCAGTTATTACAGTTTGTTTTCAAAATAGTTTAAACATCAGAGTTCCCAGAAATCATAATCGTAAATCGAGGAAGTGTACGGTCACGCCTTCACCTTCCCGCGGTCATCTGTTGAACCTGAAACAATAAACTGAAACTGTAAGCCCGAAAGCTTAAGGAGTTACCCCCAAAATACCAACCTCATACAACCATAACATATCATATAACAAACACAGAACAACCATGCATCTCGAGTCTACAGAGTGATTGGTCCGCCCGCACCGGGCCTTCAGTCCACCTGGTCCACTCTCTGAGTCTACAGTCTGACTGGACCGCCCGCACCGGGCCTTCAGTCTATCTGGTCCACTCTTCGATCCTCGGCATGTCTGGTCCGCACTCTCGGGGCCTTCAGCTTATCCGGACCACCCGTCGGGCCTTCGGCCTGACTATGTGCCCTCCTGGGCCTGCAGTCTATCCGGTCCACCCTGGGTATGTTGGCCTACAGCACGAAGCAGGACCCGCCTCAACCCAACCCCCATACCAATCAAACAATCATGTGCACATAAACATGTATATAACAGATAATCATACTGATCTAAAAGATCACTAACACAGCAACCATCCTATAACCAGGATACCGACCTAACCGGTCACTAACATAACATCATCCTATATACCAGGATACCGACCTAAACCAGGTCACTAGTATAATACCATCCTAACTACCAGGATGCAAATCCAACAAATCAATAAACATATCAAGCAAATACCCGGATACAAATCCGATAAAGGGTCGGCCTTGGTGCCTTAGACCCTGTTGATATAGTGAGGATAACTCACCTCGCAACTGTCGATTCGAAAAATAAGCTCAACCTCTCGGATCACCGACATGAACTCCACCACCTATAGTTACCATCAAACCATGTTCATAAATTTCCAATTTCCCAAAATACCCCAGAAGTCCAATAGTCAACCCTTGTTCAACGTCAAAGTCAACTATCAAGGTCAACAGTCCATGCTGACCTCAACTCGTCGAGTACCCTCAGCTACTCGCCGAGTTCCTGGCATGACTCGCCAACTCGTCGAGTCACTTGAGTGACTCGTCGAGTTCCTAGTGTCAGTGGCCGCAACTCCTTGGCTAACTCGTCGAGTTTTCCCTTTACAACTCGTCGCGTTCATACGTGTCCAAAGATTGGGAAAACCCTCGCCGACTCGCCGAGTCACTCGACTGACTTGCCGAGCCCACGACAACCTTCATCGGACTCGCCGAGTTGACCATGCAACTCGCCGAGTCCCTTTAGTCATTCATTCATACAGATACTTTTTAAGCCATTTTAAGTTTCCATACTACAGATCCAACTTCCAAAGGCATGTTTATCACGTAAAGTTGCAACCTTTACGTGCATGCAAGGCTCTATAGGCTTAGAATGTCAATCCCAAGCTTACAATGGGGTTTATCTCATCATGGAGGGTTCATGCTTGCTAAAGCTGAAGACTTTATGGCTCTAGAGTCCAAGATGAGTTCAGATCTGAAGTTGCGACTTCAGATCCTAGCCCATACCCGAAAATGGTTATCACCCATGCTATAAAAGCCCTAATCTTCAACATGAAGAGATCTAGAAAGAACAAGGTCAAGGTAACAACTTGTTACCTTCAAATGATGCTAAACTGAGGTAGACTTCAGATCCCCAAACGTTCTTGCCTCCAACTTCTTGATCTTCAAGCTTCTAGCAACAAAATCTTCTTTCCAAGCTTGAAATGTACACTAATATGGAGCACACACACGAATTAGGGTTTCTGGACTCTCAAGAGGCAGTAAAGGGAGGCTAAGGGGAAAATGATCCTTTAAATAGGGTGCAAAACCCCGGAAATTAGGGTTTCATCCTCCATGTCCTACTCATCGAGTCCCTTCTTGGACTCGGCGAGTAGGTCACTTAAGTGCGCGGCCTAACCCGCTGCTACTCGACGAGTCAGGCAACCAACTCGTCGAGTAGACCTTGAATCCATGAGAATTTATCACCATAAATTGATATTCGAGAATCGGGGCGTTACAATTTAAAACAATAGAAGGGGCCCACACACACATTCTCTATCTCTTCTCTCTCTCTCTCTCTCTCTCTCTCTCTCAAGGTTTGTCTAACACCCAAGAGCATATTCAAAGATTCAAGAACATTCAAGAACATCTTCCACCACCACCACCACCACCACCTTCTGCCACCTCCATCTCCACCTAAACTTTTTTTACCACTTCAACTTCGCCAAAAAATCACCCCAGAAACAAAACCATACACAAAATATGGGTTTGTTCTTGAGTTTGCCCCTATGTGATAAACAAGCACACACATGAAATCAGATCTGATGAACGCACACACAAAATCATATCAGATGAATACACACACACGAAATCAGATGAACATACACACACAATCTGATGAACACATACACACACAAAATCATGAACACGTACACATGAAATCAGATGAACACACATACAAAATCCGATGAATACACACACACGAAATCAGATCTAAAGAACACACACACACAATCATATGGAATACCTCTAGCCTTGGCTTGACTATCTTTCACCTCCATCAAATATATCCTCACAGCTCTCGCATCAAATGGCTTTGACTCTGATAGCCGTCGTTCTCCTCGTACGCTGCCATGAGTCGATCGATGAGTGCGTCGAGGCTCCCCCAAGCTTATTTCAGTGGACAAGCACACGACGCCAGTGGGTTTGGATAACTCAACTGCACCACCAGGCTGTGATGGACCTGGAGGTTCTCCAGGGTCGTGTGAATCGGATCCTGATGCCAAATCCATAGTTGGAAAGTTTCAAAAAAAAATTATGGGGTGGATCGATTGATTGATTGTGGAGAGAGAGAGAGAGAGAGAGAAAGAGAGAGAGAGAGAGAGAGTGTGTGTGTGTGTGTGTGTGGACCCCTTCTGTTTTTTTAATTATTAAAATATTAAAATAAATATTTAAAAAAATATAAAAATAAAAATAAAATGGTATAATAATCATTTTAGTTTTCGGATGGACCATTTCCACATAGAAACATGGCCAAAATGACCATGAAACCAAAAAAAAAAATCAAGGTTTAAACTAAAACCTTGAAAAAATGCATACCACATAGACTATTTTTGCAAAGAAAGTAAAAAGTAAAATATGAAAACTAAAATGAACCAAAGTAAACTTGTTATACTTTTCACATGACAAGTAAGGTGCTGTTTGTTTTTTTTTTTTGAATTAAAAATTCATGAAGTCTGCGGACCACCTCTACAACCCTCTGCAGTAGAAAAGGTGGATCAAACGGTTGCAGACTGTAATAAGAAACGTGATTGTTTTTTTTAACATCTGCATGTTGCTGTAGATATTAAAAAATTAAAATAAACTGATTTTATAAATCGAAATAGTTTTTTAATACCGAAAAATTAATAATATATGATATTTCAGCAAGAATTTATGATATTTTAGCAAAAAATAATGATATTTCAACAAAAAAAATAAAGATATTTTAGCAAAAAATAATGATATTTCATCAAGAAATTATCATTATTCAATATAAAAAAATTGAAAAAAAAAATCAACAAGAATAAACAGAAAAAAACAGAAAAAAAAGGTAAAATAAAGATTTCAGCAACATATAACCAAGATTACAGCAAGAAAAAAGTAGAAGAAGAGGTTGGAAAATACAAGTGTTGCACCAAACAGATCACGCAGAGGTTTTTACTCTGAAGACTTCTAAAAAACAAATAACTGTGAGATTAAAAGTGTTGCGCGTGTGTTGCGTCACACAACAATAAGAGGTCTGAAGAGATTTTTTATAAAAAACAAACAGCACCTAAATCATTTTGATAGTGTCCTAAAAGCTAATTTTAATACTAAATATTTTGGTTTCAATTTTTTATAATTAATTACATAAATTTATACATTTATAAAAGATATTACACAATTTGTGATTTTTTTCTTCATATAATATTTTTATGATTTTTTGGCAAATACTTTTATGAAATAAGAATTACGGTAGCGAGTTTTATGATTTTTTTAATTTTGCAAAAATAAAATAATCTTTTTTTAATAATTATAAAATATTATTTTTATTAAGTAATTAAAAAATAAGAGGAATATACATTGCAACCTTATGGTTCAGGTAAATGATAATAATGTAGTTCCGAGATGGCAACATTTTTGTTGTATGTTGTGGTATGTATACCTTACAACCTTATGGTAATGTTTAACATACTACCTTTTAACTGAAAAGTTAATTATTGACTAATAAATTAGGACTAATAAACTAGTTGGGACTGGTAAAATAATAACGTTTAATAAAAATAACTAATAAATGACAAATATAAATAATATAAAAAGATACTTAAATATATAATTAAAAACAATGTAAATGCTTATCTAAACCATTTGACCCATTGGCCTGTCATGTCAATTCACTAAATGCTTTTTGGCGTTTGAGCTATCCAAATTGTTAATATTAATCTTACTTCGAAAAGGACTAACGTATAATAAAGCTCAAACGGTTGGATTCAATGAATGGCTCCTGTGACATTTAACAGAAAGAGCAATATGTATTGTAGAGTTTGATATCGATGTTTTAACAAATAACATGCACATTTATCATAAAGCTCGTCTCTAATTAATGGTTCTAGGCCCTAACTCATTGGTTATTATTATTATTAGATAAATATGTCTAAAAACATACCAAACCAACACACATTACAAATGCTTAAATAATGAAAGAGATGTTGACCAAATTAAATGTCTCTGCAAATCAACGTCTTTTACGTTTATACCAACCAACCTTCATTTTACTGATTTACTAATTTGTGTTTGATTTTGAATGGTAAAAACTGATTTGTTTTAGAACTTATGTTTGATTTATTATATACAAAACATGATATATGTGATAATAAGCTTGGATATCGAAGTTGGATCATGTTGCAACCTTTCTTTAATGAAAATTGTTGGAAGATAATCCTAGCTTACAGCCATGCAAGCAACTCAAAGCCCGACTAGATTCGTGTTAATGGTATGCTCTATATTTTGAGAGAGAGAGAGAGAGAGATTCCAAAAACGTTGGTCGTATATTTATATGGCCGTTAACAGCCAAATAAATAAATATTACAAATTACCGTTATAAAATGATTTAGGTAATGTTTAACGTGTATTTCACCATCAAAACCTTTCATTAGGGATGTAATTTCCAATCACATCGATAGTCCTGGTTTTTCGGTTATTTTTAGTTCCAAACCTAATTTTCAGTTATTTTAGATTCCATAACAATGAGCCAAGTACTTTCAGTCGTAGCTAGTTCCAAAACCAATATAACCGGCCCCGAACAAACTCCCTTATACTGGTACGATCTTCGATTCTATGATTTGTCACTTTCGGTTTTCGGTTCTTCTGGTTACACCCTTAGTCTCATTACTAGGGGTTTTTTTTTAACGTTGGGATTTTATTAAAAAAGAACTAGCAAGAAGCTAGCAAAAAGAACAAAACATCAAGCAATAGCTACAATTGGGTTTTGTAACCACCCAACCCAATTAATGTTTTTTCTACTCCTAGCATTAAACCAAAAAAAAAAAAAAAAACTGACTACGTCACAATAACATGGAAAAGATCACCCGCTCTAAAGTTTATAAATTCTAAACAAACCAGAATTTCTAAAGTTCCAAAGAAACCACCAAGTAGAATAAAAAATCCCCTCTAAGCAAATCTTGACTTCTTTTTTCAACCTAAGAGACATGAAGCGATACAACAAATATCACTACTAGGGATTAGTCTCACTATTAGGGATTTTGAATGGATTTTCACTCTCATTCCATCACGGACTTATACACCAAATCCCTGGCCGTATCTTTTGGTCAAATGATCCGCCAAATTTTATTGTGCAATCCAAATTCCACCAAAATCATTTCATTCATGATTATTCAGAAACCATATTGTTCGCGACACTCACATACTTGCCATTATTACGGTTAACTATATGCCTTAGACAAACTTGTATAGCTATCACAACGAAGAGAGACAACATAAATCAAATTTCTTAACCACTTAGTCTGTTTAATGACAATTGGTAATGCTAAAAATTCATATTCCATTGTTGAAGTGATGATGCAAGTTTGTTTCTTGAAAGCCCACGAAATAAAACCTCCACCAAACAAGAATAACGATTGACCATATAGAAGAATGATCTTCTACATGGGTTATCCAACTTGTATTATTATATCCTTCTATAACCGAAGGATATCCAAAATAAGATTTGTGCTTTTCATGTCATACATATATATAAAATAAAGTATTCCGATTGTTACACCACTTTGCCTATATTAACAATAAGCACACTCGGACCCATGAGAGTACTAGGAGAACAATCATAATTATAAATTTTATCAAAAAAAAATCTTAATATATGAGACTAGATTTGACTGAGACATTACAACATCATTAAACGCAGAAAAATAGATGGAAACTTATATCTCAATAACCAAAAATAAAATAGTTCCTGATATTTTCACAAAATTAGCAGTGTGAATTAATGTTTGCTAGATTACAATAAAATATTATCAACAAAAGAGGATAGAACTTGAACTAATGTGGAAGACGAGTGTTTTGTAATTGTGCTGAAGCTACATTATGAAACTGTGAAGATGCCACATTGTGAAACATTGTGGGTACTACTACTACACCTTGTAAATGTGGTGGCATCATGTTGTGTAATTGTAACAGCCTTGTGTTAGGAATTTCCTGAAAAAATAAATACAACCATTTTTTTTAAATATTATATAAACAAATTATACTTATATTGATGGGGAAAGAATAAAGATTAAAGACAAACCATGTGGTGAAAACTCGCATCGATTCCAATATTTACAACTTCTGGTTGTGTAGCTACCTGAATCATATGACATAAGTTTATTATTACCATGGTGAAAAGTTAAAAAAATTATAAACAATTAATCAAATAAACAAATAAACAAACCTTCTCTTTCCCATTTTCTGTTCTCTTAACACCCTTTTTCAACTTCTCCACATTCAAATTAGGCACTTGCTCTTCTTCCTCATAAACCCCAACAGACTTTGATGTTGAAGGTCTTACACTTACTTCATTCACAACACAATTATTATTATTATTATTATAATTATTATTCACATTCGAACATTGCACCAAAGCATCTTTTATCGCACCCAATGCAATCTTATAACTCTCTTGTGAAATCGACCCCTCTTCCCCCAAAATTATAGCCCTCCTACATAAATCATTGAGTCTTCGTGTTTTCGTTTGCACATTTTCAAGTTTTTCAGAAATCGGGTACTTACTTTGAGCTGCATTTGTCCATCTTTGTAATACGTATTTAAACGGAATACTAAAAACACCAGACATTTGAAGTACAACAACTGCATGTCTACATAAAAACCCTTTGAATTCAAATGTCCTACAAGAACAATTAATATCCAATTGTGTCTCATTCCATTCCACCATGTAATCTTGACTTGTTTCAAAGTCTTTGACTACATAAGTCACACAATTCCCTTCTTCTTTTTCTATCTTTAAATGACACGCAGCTGCTCCCAACACTTCATCTTGAAACTTCTTGAAGATCTCATGAGTGTAAACGAATGATAACTGTTTTTCAAAGGGTGATGGGGATTTCAACTCGGGTGTATCATGCCACGTGTCAAAATCTGCTTTCGCTTGGTCTTCGTGTATATCTTCCATTATCACTTTGTATTGTTCTAGAAACTCTTTCAAAGAAGTTTCTGGATGAATGTATTTGTCAAAAAAGGAATTCGGGCTCTCGGATCGAGAAAATGTAGACAACCCAGCAAAAGAAATGTTTTTTATAAAAGTTGGGGCCCACAGTTTGCGATCTTGGTATAAAGATTGAAACCATGTGTCATCATTAAGATTGAATTTGTTAACTAATTTACCCCATCTTTTATCAAACTTTTCTTCAGTCCATGATTTTTGTATGCATTTACTAAATTTTGCCATGAAAGTGTCATGCCATGGGTTTAAATAATCAAGTTGCCTTGAAACTTTTTCTAGAACATTCCATAGATTGTAACAATGTCGGGTGTCTGGAAACACTGCTACAATGGCTGCTTCTAGAGAATTGCTTTGATCAGTGACTATTACATTTGGACACTTACTTCCCATTGCTAAATACCATGTTTGAAATAACCAAATGAATGTGAATAATGTTTCATCTGCAATCAATCCACATCCAAGTAATGTAGGTTGACAATGTTGGTTGACACCGATAAAAAGAACCAATGGGATTTTATATTTGTTGTAAAAATAAGTCGTGTCAAAAGAAACCACATCACTAAAGTTTGTGTAATCATCCATGCCTTTTGCATCAACCCAAAATATGTTTCTAAGTTGATGTTCTTCGTTTAAATCAACAGCATAAAAGAATTTTGGATTCTCTTCTTGCATTGTGACAAATGATTCAAGAAGTATTTGAGCATCACCTTCTTCTAATGTCAAACTCCTACCCCTGTCATCTTGATTTCTAAGATAACTCTCCAAACCAGTTGATTGATATATGTTATATTGTTTTGACATGGAGGATAATATCGTCTTTCTACGTACCTTGGTGTCGTTCTTGAGAGGATCAGAGTTTCTATGGCTTCGGAAGAAATGTGATTGAGAAGGTAAAAGCTCATGGTTATGGTCTTTTATGAAACTATGAATGTACCATTTTCCATTTTGTCTTCTTTTGACATGCATACTTGCTTTACAACCTATTTTAGGTGAAGGTCTTGGATTGATTGCATCATCAGATTGTTGTTTGTTTCCATATCTTATGCATGAGAATTTAGCATCAATGAACTCTTTTGATGCTCTTGAACGACGACTACTCAGTTTAGCAGTTCCAAATCCAACAGATTTCGCGTATTCTTTGTAGAATTCGTATGCTGCTTCGTTTGAATCGAATTCCATTGTTTCTTGAGGTTCTGATTTGATACTCTCAGAAACGGTATTAATATCCATATTTGCAGTGGTGAATGGAAGATGTTGAATAATTCAAATTTCAACCACAATACATGTTCACATTTGGTCTACCATATTCAGGGATACATAAGTTTGTGTCTTGTTGATCCAAAAGATAGCCTGGAGATTGAAAGGCAAAGTGACAAACACTTAAATTAATGGTGAAGAATTTATAATTATTACATTTCCTAATTAAGCAAAATCAAATTGATTATCAGACACATAGTCTTATCTCTGTGCCAAAGAAAGAGCTAACATTTCAACTTTACCCATACCTATACTATCCAAAAAGCATAGTTCATATGAACTGTGATGGAATTTAACACAAGTATTTCGTCATAACTTAAGTTCAAAACCAAGATCGAAATTAGCTGACATGTTCAAAGTAAATATGTAAAAATTATCAGTAAAGGTACAATTCATGAATCGAGAATCTGGCATGTAAATGTAAGTGTGCGTTGCATTAAAACTTTGAACTGCATATACGAATATTCAGGTTATTATAGCATCAAGCAACGAGATTTCATAAGTGAAAATGGAAATTCAGATCAAATACCGGGAAATATACGAGACGAGGAAGATTCCACCAAAATTGCAGATAAATCACGAGAGATTGAAGAGCTACCTATGATATGGAGATGAAGGTAGCAGTAATTTCGATTGAGATCACAAGATTGCCGATGTATTCACAGTTTCAATCTTTTTAGGGTTTCTCTGGGAATTTGGGGAAGGATGACGAAGAAGGTTTTAAAAGAACTTGGTTGCATTTTGATCGGCTTCCGTACTCGCATTTGTATTTGCTTTAAAGTGCACTCGTGATGTAGAGGTGACACGTGTTATTCTTTGGTTGAAGGGTAGATTCGGAATTAAAATAATGTTGCATCCAAATTAGAAAAAAAAAAAAAAACAAAATCCAAAACCCCCTAACTTTGTTCAAATTATATATTGGTCCTGGTATTTTCATATTTTAATTTGGTGACAATCAAGGATACCAAACAATAAAAATGCATGACAAAATTAAGACGAAATTGAAATTCGAATTATTGTTTATTGTCGTTGTGTCGTGTCGTGTTCGTATATAAGATTTGACATGAAATTGACACTATATTAATATGTTTTTTTCATATTTTTTGTGTTTTGTAAGATTAATGTTGAACTAAAGACACTAAAAGTTTATTTTATTTCATCTTTTTTGTGTTTGTCATGTTCGTCGTTTTTATCGTGTTTAAAATGGATTGTTGTCATGTTAGTAAAACAAAACACGGCATCATGTCATGTCGTGTTCGTGTTGTATAAAAATTATCGTGTTGTGTTGCGTCAGTTAAAAATACGAAACGACTGTCCGATTTGTCACCCCTAACTTTACCCAATGCAAATTGTAAAATCATGTTAAACATCTTCTTTAAATGTTCTTGACAAGTTTTAACAAGTTAAAAATTCATTAAAAATAATAACAACATATATAATATGAATACAAGACTAAAACAATATGCCTATTATGCTTTCTTTTGTAACTTGATAAGAAGTGATTTCTTTTGTCATCCAATTATTGGTACAATATTAACAATGTATTAATGCATGTAAAAATACAAGATTTAATTGTTTTACATCCACATTAGTACAAACAACCATGACCACCTAAGACAATCTCAACTACTCAAATATAGCCTCCAAGGCACATCTAATTTGGCTATGAGATGACAAATTCGGTGTTTTGGTAAACTACATGAAACAACGAATTCGAGTCCAACTCTTGGGGTGCTCCTACTTGTAGAGTCACTCTTTTAAGGTGTAGCTCCTTGCAGACATAGACTATTTTTTATCCTTATGGGTCTTGAGCTTCTTTTAGGTAGGTTACATGAGTATCACCCAATTTACCTATCATACGACTCTCTTATCATACGACTCTCTTAACTCTTGAGGTTGAGGTGATGCGAGTTGGATTACTGAAAACCACCTTTTTGGGCTTTGGTAAACACTCAATATTGTTGAGTTGTGGAGTCTGGTCTTTCTTTTGAGCTCCTTGTCAATACTGAGACTTAGAATGGGGTCTGGATTTTCCTTTCACTTCGTTCCAAGGTATGCGGTGCTCAGCAAAATGTTTGTGATGCTCGGCACAACATTTACGGTGCACTTCCACTAACTAGAAAGCTTGTTTTCAAATTATTACGTTTTAGGCTTGGCCTATAAGCAGATTTTAGGTTAACATGTGTTTATAAATAGATCTCCATGTATAATTGTACCCTAAGTATAAAGCATGTGTACAACGACTGTATTTTTACCACTAATAAAAACATTCTCTAGTTCGTATGTGGATTAGTTGATTACTTTAATCATGTGAATAATGTTAAATCTTTGCGTTATTTTTTTCTTCACATCTTATTATCGTGTGCCCATTATTGTTTATCGATTCTTGATACTAACACATATAACATATAACATTAAATGCTAAATTGGTTTGATGATAATTTGGTTGGGGTTTGAATGTTACTCATCGAGTCACTTAATCTCCTATAAAAGAATTTACGTTCAAAATGCAATATTTATTTGATATTTTTTTGTTTTAATATTGCAATGTTTTAACAAAATATATTACTTCGGTTTACTTATATATTTAGTAACAATTACTCCAATGCATTAATACTCACTAGGCTTTCCAAGCCTAATTTATTTATTTTGACATATGTTCACATTTGGCAACTTAGTTGAAGATCACAGACGGATCTAACATTTGGATATTAAGAAGATGTTTGTTTTCGAATAAATTTGTATGTATTGTTGCTTACTTTACTTTTATCTCTTTATTACGTCGTTATGCTATTGTATGTCTTGGCACTTTTAACCTTTTTAAATGTTAAGGACTTGATTGTTTGAGACTTGTATCAACAAATTGTTTTCTTAAAGGATTCTCATTTATGAAACTCACTTTAATTTTTTGTTTGAAATTACTATTTAAAAAAGCTCATACAAGGGATGTTTTAGGGTAGATAATCCTTACGAGGGTTTCAATGGAAGTTGTTGACTCGTCCATGTTTCATAGTCTTGACGGGGCTCTCTGGTACTTTACGTTTACTCGTCTTGATATCGCCTTTGTTGTTCAGCATATTTGTCTTTACATGTGTGATCCCCGAGAGCCTCACCTTCACAATCTCAAGCCCATCCTAAATTACATATGTGATACCATTGATCACGACATTCAGATTCATGTGTCTCCTACATCGAATCTTATTGTTTAAGCAGATGCTAGCTATGGTGGTCGCCCTACCACCAGACGTTCCACTTCTAGTCACTGTGACAAACGTGGTTATTGAGTCTTTGCAGTTTTGAAATCTCCTTCACAGGCTTCGTTGCCATCCCTCGAATGTCACTATAGTATATTGTGACAACATCAGTACAATTTACATGTCATTCAACCCGGCAGGGATAGATACAGGTAGAGATGTGTGGGGTAGGTGCCCTCAAGGGGGGGGGGGATTCTACATGTTATATATATATATATATATATATATATATATATATATATAATTGAAGTCTTTTTCTTGTCTTATTTTAGTGTGTGTAAGGCGAGAAACAAGCAACTAACAAAACATTAAACAATAAAGTATATTACAAATATGGTCCCTACATTTTACTCATAATTGTAGACCATTTCTTGGAATATTTCCAAAATCTTCCCAAACTTTGGCTTCTATTTGGTTTTTGTCCCCAAATCAAATAAAATGATTTTTGCTTTTTTCTTGAAATTGTAATTAGTAATTAGTGATTAATATGTCATGAACCATTTAGTTCATTTTACTGGCCCAAAAAATGTACTTGATATATTTGTGTGTCCAACCTATATAAATCATAGATCCAC
Organism: Lactuca virosa; assembly: GCF_052849685.1. Classification (NCBI taxonomy): domain Eukaryota; kingdom Viridiplantae; phylum Streptophyta; class Magnoliopsida; order Asterales; family Asteraceae; genus Lactuca; species Lactuca virosa. Next base: position 122,852,693 of record NC_136426.1, read on the forward strand.
TACTGCAATCCGGTGCAACATCGACGCTCTAAACACATAAAGATTAATATTCACTTTGTCCGAGATAAAGTTGCTCTTTGTTTCATTTGTGTCCTTCACGCCCCGCCTTCTGGTCAATACGCCAATGTTTTCGCCAAAGCCCTATCTACGACACTTCTACGATTTCTACTCCAGTTTTGACCGTATGAGGCTCTTTTTCGGATAAAAATGTTGGGGACTATTAGTGTGTTTGTATATTTATATTTATGGCCCATGTATCGTTGATGTAGACGTTTATAGTCCATTCCATAAGGCTCAAATGGCATTGTAATCGTATATGTGTACGTTGATGTTTAACGGAGAAGGCAAGGAATCATTTTGATAATATAAACAAAGGGAATTTAATGTATAGACATATAGTTCTATATCTTGGATATAAATTAGTACAATCGTTATGTAAAGTATGATTAGAATGAGTTTCAAAAACGAACTATTCGAAACCCAAAAAAAATGTGACAAAAAGTGTCATGAGTCATGGTAAAACCAATGTTTATCGTGATCTTAAAATTTTAAAAATATTTTGTATCGGGGAATATTATATAAAAATATAACGTACTTAAATAAAAAAAAAGTTGAAGATATGTTTTAAAATCGACTGTGCTATAAAGGGATCCATTTACCAACTTACCAACTAAATTGAAATGTTATGTTGCAGAATCAATAATCAACTAGATCCCTCATTTTTTATTAGATTATAAATAGACAATAAATATTAATTTGAAAAATAGGTATCCCAAATATAATTAAACTAAACTATCTTTGTTTTAGCTGCAATTTGTTTTTCGTTTTAATTATGAATTGGTATTTTTTATTGCAGATTTGATTATACCTTGAAATTTACAGTTTGACTAATTTAATTAAACTTGATCAATTATAACCTATAATTTATCTCAAGCCAATCAAACATTATATATCAACTAAAAATCGTAGGCAATGTGTTATAATGCAATAAACTTTATAAATATTTTTTATTCAAGAAAAAATAAAATATTTTTACAATTATAATTAATATACTATACTATTATAAAAATATATTGCTTTTATTCAAGAATATGAATATTTGGTAATAAAATAATTTTATTTGAAGAACCCAACGGCTAGCTAGAAAACAAAGTGTAATAATATTCCCTCTCATAATTCATTTGTTCAAAATTTAAATACATATTCAAACCGGAAAACTGGACAGCCGTAAACCGCTGTATTCACTATTCAATCACCTCTTTCCACCGCCATGGAAGACGCCGACGATGAAATTAACTTCAGAGCGTCCTCTTACGCGCCGCCTCCGCCATGGATTTCTCTCTCACCATTTCCTTCTCAAGTTTCCCCATCCCCTCGCCGGTTCTCAAGCAATTTCACCCCTCCGACACAACCAGTACGGGCGGCGAAACAGCTAGCTTGGGTGTCTCTACAGGGTCGGATCGTCGGAGCCGAAGAAGCAAGCTCATCAAAAGCCATTGGAGGTGGATTGAGCCCCGATGAAGCTATTGCGTGGGAGCTCTTTAGTCCTATGCATCGGGTTCTGATTGTCGCCATCATTGCAGTTGCTGCTGCCAATTCGAAGAAGAACAAACAGATTATCCAACTCACTAAGTCTGTTGAAATTAGGGTTCGTATTTCAAATTTTCAATCAATTTATTTCTTCTTCGAGAATTTTGCATCTACAGACATTAAACCAAATTTGTCGATTAGAAAATTGAATCGGAAGTATTCATTTTCTAAAATATGATCCTGATCTCAATTTTGCACTAAATTAGGTTTTGAGTTGAACAGGGTTCATTAAATGAATAGGAAGGATCCATTTGTAATTAATGGATTTTAGGCTTTATGAGCTTTAAATCTGCAGTATTACACTTCCCTACATACAAGTGAAACTCTTGAATTTCAAACTCCAGTATTAATTTCCCAATTATGAACTTTGAATGTTGAATTTACAACAGATTTTATTTCTATTCTATAGTTAACAACCTATTATCAAAAGATTCAATGCTTAATTTTCGTCTCAAACTGTTTTCAGGATCAGGTGCTTTTAGGCATGCAACAAAAACTTGAGAATTTATGTGAGCAGGTGAATTATTTCAAGGATCAGCCTGATACTTCCTCCTATAATTTCAAGTTTTCAGATTGTGGGTGTCGCCTATGTTATCATCACCAGCTTCCATCAGAATCTATAGAAGTAAAGACACTTTTTTTTCTTCAATAACTCCTTCCATATGCTTGTTGCTTTCAAAATAACTCTTGTTGATGATACTTTTTTGCTTTTCTTATAATTCAGGCAGATTGTAATTCTATTGTGAAATCTGCGGATGATGAAGATATGATCAAGTGTAAGATACCTCCTCAGATTGAGATGGAACCAGAAGAACGCCGTATGTCTGATTTGTCAGATTGGTCCCCCAGTGTCAGTTCCACAGTAGATGCTCAGGTAGATATAAAAGTAATAAAAGAAACCTGTGAGTCAAATTTTTGGAGACTCTGGGTGTAACTGAGGATGGCTTGAGAGATTAGTCTATGTGATTGTTATAATTTGTTATATAGTAAATTTCTCACTTTGGTGGCCTGTGGTTTTTCTCTAGTTTTGGAGTTTTCGACATGTGATCAATTTTCGACGGGTTCTTAAGAATCTGTGACACAATTTCCCAACAATAACTATTTGCAGTTTTTTAATTCGTTAACACTAATCAAGTTTTTCCATAACTAATACAGTGGAATACTTCATCAATTGAACAAGATTTTGGCAACACCAGAGAGGAATATGAAGACAAGGATGCCTTAATCAATGAGTTGTCCGCTTTAATTCACACAACAGAATCTTTTGGTTCAAAGGTATGTTTTTTTTTAACTATTTGTAGTTCTTTAAATCGTAAACACAAATCATTTCTTCTACTTTCTTACAATTTATGTTATCAATGGTTTCTTTTTCTTGTATAAAACAGAGAATCTCAGAGCTGGAAGACATTATCCGCCACAAAAACATGATTATCACAAAGCTCAGGAAGGACATGGTAGTTCTTGAACAAAAGGTATCGATTATGTGTAAATCTTTTGTACGTCATATGGGTTTCTATATTCTATCATTCTAATTATATTTATAAATCCTTTTGTAGGTAATTCACCTCACAAGACTTAGGAGATCTTCTACTTCTAAGTCAAATTCAAGCTCAAAAAAGCTTCCAGCCATGACAGACAATCTAGTTTATGACATGGATAGCACAACCAGTCCTTCCTCTTCAGATTCAGATTGCTCCACCAAAAAGATAAAACCAGTTTTTTTGCTGAAAAATGGAAAACAAGTTCCTTATGTGAAGAATGAAAATGTACAAAGAGATAGCAATAGTTCAAGAGGAAAAGAGAAAAATGAAGAACGGAAATTCTCTGATAAATTGATCCAAAAGCCTCCAAGGCCAGTAAGTCCTCTAAAAGAGAAGTCTATGAATCAACAGAGTAATTCGGGATCTGGTTCTGGAGATTTTAAGAGTAGAAAAAGTGGTACAACAAAATCTGGAGTTTCGGGTTCTCATAAGAGATGGGTTTAGATTTAGAATATAAAGTGGTTTAAGTTTATAAAGCTAGAAAGAAAGATTATAAAGAGGGCTTAGTAATAATATGTTTATTTATCGTGCACCTATTGTTCTCTTGTTTTATTTTAATCGGAAACTGAAATATTGATCGTGGTTTTGGTATGCGTGTTAGTTGTTATTTACTCAACAATAAGCATTCATAGTTGCTCAATGCTCAAAAGTTACTAATTGTTCCTTTCTATACTTGATAACATCAACTCTCGGGTTCCCAAAAGGAACTTGATCATATACATGTTTAACGTTTTGTCCCCTAAATTTGATGATTATATTACTTGAGAGATCACTATTGGTCGTAGGTACTAACTTTAGCTCTTTAACACAATCTTTTACAATAAATTGATGGAATTTGTTTAAAAATAGTGTAAACAGTAAATTATTCATTATTTCTATTGGTCTCATTTTTATAATTTTTACAAAAACCAACAATATATTTATTAGGTGTTTACAAACTTGACCACAACTCTTTTTATTACAATATTTTCATTATAGTCCTACAAATGTTTATAAACAAAATAAATTATGCATATTTGAATAGTTATTGAAACAACCATTTTATTAAATAAAACAAAATTACATTTAAAGCACATTTAATTGAATATTACAGATGCATTTTGAATACATTACACATACATTTAAAAAGATATTACACATTTATTCTCATAAATAGCCAATGAAAAAATGTCATCATATCGAACTGTCATATAAAGATGCACATTGGTAGTCCCTGATCTCGAGTTAGTCTCAAAACAATTTGGTTTTTTTTGGAACCGGTCTTCACTCTTCAAACATTCCAATCTATTTCGGCCTACATCAATTTGGTCTTGTGATTTTTGTTTTCTCCTTTTTCGGTTCGATTTTGGTTTTTTATAGTTCAATTTAGATATTTTTTGGTTTCATGTTTTTTAATTAACAGATGTGTTGTTATGACAAAAATTATATAGTATTAAGATTTACTCAAAACAATACATTAAAATTTAATAAAAGAACAAAAAGGTAACACATTAAGCAATGTTATTAAAAATGTGTAATCAACAAAAAAATATATGTATATATAAACTTTAGCTATGGGTATTTTGAGATGGTTGTGAAACAGCCCATCCTTTTTTCCGACCAGCCCAGATGGTCTTGGTCTATTGTTTTTTGGGACCTGTCTTGTTTTAGACGGGTTCTATTTCTGTCCTTATTGTGAAAAGACAATAACCCTAAATTCTAAATCCATTCATATCAACTCAAAGTTGAGGTGTTTTTAGAAAATTAGTATTATCTTACATAGTCCAAATGCACTGGTGTTAGCATCCTAAGAGAATCCGTATGCATTCTTATTCAAACTCGACACATTCTAAAATGAATCCTTAGAAATAAATATGGCAAAGATTTCTGGAAAATGTAAACTTCTAAAGTTCACTATGAACGTGAAAATTAAACAAAAATGAAAATTGAAACTTGGATGTCAGTTGTAGAACAAGCAGTAAGACTAGTAATCCAATAACATGAAATTCAATACTCCATTTGAATAACATATCAAAATCAATCGACATACCACAATTTACACAAAAACATAGATAGAAATCAGATAACCTAACAATGATCTTGTAACAGAATAGTGAACGAAATAAACCCTAAACAAGACCTTCAACAAGCCAAATCAGATCGAAAACTTAAGCTCTCTCACCACGGATCCTACGAGCAAGTTGCATATCCTTAGGCATAATAGTGACTCTCTTAGCATGAATCGCGCATAAGTTAGTATCCTCAAACAATCCAACTAAATACGCCTCAGACGCCTCCTGGAGTGCAGCAACAGCAGAGCTCTGAAATCGAAGATCCGTCTTGAAATCCTGAGCGATTTCCCTCACAAGCCTCTGAAACGGCAGTTTCCTGATCAACAACTCAGTGCTCTTCTGATACTTTCTGATTTCTCGAAGAGCTACGGTTCCTGGCCTGAATCTGTGTGGCTTCTTAACCCCTCCGGTCGCCGGAGCCGACTTTCTTGCTGCTTTGGTGGCCAGCTGCTTCCTTGGAGCCTTTCCTCCGGTGGATTTCCTTGCTGTCTGCTTAGTACGAGCCATTTTGGTATTCAATGAGAGGCTGGAAATCGGAAGAGAAGAGAAAGATTTGGAGGTGGAAATAGTTCGATGGGTGTATGTGGCGTTGTGCAAGGGTTTTTATAATGGGTTAGATGGCGGCAAGTTTTGAAATTTTAGAGGTACATGCGATCTTTTGCCCCGTTGGATTGAAAATAAATCGACGGTGGGGAAGGGTATTGATCGCGATCCGTGTGCTTGATAATCAATAAGATGACATGAAGGCATGAACACACATGTAATGTGTTTTAGTAATATTTTAACATGTTTAATTTGGGAATTTGTTTTTTTCTTTTGGCATTCCTTATGAAAACTGTTATAATTATATAATTAAAATATTGTTTTAAATTTTGGTTAGGCAAAGTCTGCTAAAAACCTAATTAATCATCGACTTAAAATGTTTTATTTTTAACAAATAAATCTTTTTAGTGGTAAAATGACTAAAAGTAACATTTGGTATGAAGGTTATCCCATATGATTCAACCATTGGATCTATCATGTATTCCATGTTATGTTTTAATCCGACGTTCTGTATGATTTGAGCATTATGAACCATTATCAGTAAAATCTGAGTAATCACATTAGATTTAAATGAATAGCGTTTTGAATGTGATAATAACTAAAGATATTTATCAGTTTACGGAGGTCTGGAATGTAGAGTGTTACACTGGTGTTGGTTTTCAAGCAAGTTGAATACCCTAATTTTCTCATAAAGTTGGTGATCGTTAACAAACAAAAGTATATTCACAAAATAAGTGTTATTAACACATGAAAAATATAAAAAATAAAAAATTGTATTAAGTATACTTAGGAGAAATTGACACTCTAATTGGTCAAGGTTCCACTTGACAATGTTATAGTGAATGAATATCGGAAACTACCATCTTCTGGTGTTTGCCCAATAACGGATGAGTTACGAAAGTTAATCGAGGAGGGTACCAAGCCGAAGAGGGGATGTAAGAGAAAAGTGAAAGCTGATCCTTCTGATGTTGTCAAAGCTCCCAAGAAAACCAGAAAGCAAGATAAGAAACCGGGATCTCCTTCTCCGTTTGTTCATGAGGATTCGAAATCCAGGATTCTTACTGAAGTCCGAGAGGAAGGTACATTTCACAATGAGGAAGACGATATTTCAGCTACTTCGCAACCACTCCCATCGAACCAATTCCGAAGGTATCATCTCCACCTCCTTCATTTATTCTTGTTTCGGATGTCTTTCATACATTTACTCCCCCATCTTCACCAATCACAACTACCATTCCGATCTCATCCATCCTTCGACTACGAACAAATATATATGTTGGATTTTCACTTCCTCGGATCTCCATTCCATTAACCTCCACAATCTTTTCTGATTCCGCCCATCCAATCACTTCATCTATTACCACTCCACCAGAAGTTCTGATTGTTAAGTCCATTCCGGAGGCGACTAGGGCTTCAGACATTCATGTCAACGTATCTGATACGGGGGCAAATGTTCATTCTAGTGCGACTTCAACACATGATACATCCATTATTCCTCCTACAGACGAATTTGATGATATTATGTATAGAGATGATCCAGAAGCCTTTACGGACTTCGTCTTTAGTCCCTTCACTGTCAACGTCAATAATGATGATGATGATGCCCCGATGACGAAAGGGCGGTTTAAGTAGCTCATTGAAAAATTGGATTCTCGCTTAGAGTCTTCCAAATCTTCATCTTCATCCAACAGGGAGTACATGTTGGCAACCCACAAGGCTACTATAGAGATGTTAACAAAAGAAATTCCAAAGTCCTTGAAGATTCTTCCAATGCAATTAAAGCATCGGAGAAGACCCTTTCGGAAATGACCGTAAAAGTCAAAAAACTATCTCAGGAGGTGAAAGACTTTATGGTTGGGTTCATATAATCTTCTGACTCAAATACTGAAGCCGTAAACAAAGTCATTGCAGGGTTTCGTAATTTTTTACAAGCCGATAAGGAGACACTCTTAGTTGTTCGTTCAACCATAAAATTCGACAATGTTGAGCTTAACGCCTCCGTTCTTACCAATATAGAAAAGTTGCAGGAAGACGTGGCAGCTGAAAACAACATTATGGATCATTTGGCTGAAAAGACTCAGAAGGATAAGGTCCTTTCGGTGAAACTGCAATATACTAACAAGAATCTGGATGATCTGGAAACCGAGAAAACAATTATTAAAAGTTGTGTTTATGAAATAAATCAATATCTGCTCAGGCTTGTGGAGACTCGTGACTCCTTGTTCACCGTTTCAGTTTGATAACAACTATTGGACAAACTTCAACCAGTCTTTGCAATGTTGAATCAGATTGAAGGTGTTTCGGGTAACGGTGCTCTTCTGAAACAAGGGGGAGACAAAGAAAAAGAAGAACCCCAGGCAAAGAAAACGACTGAAGAGCATGAACAAAAACCGAATAGTGATGACCAGAAGAGTAATGAAGCTTCTGTTTGATTAGGTGCTTAATCACATAATTATAATTGATATGTACTTGAATTGATAGTAGCACAGTCCTTTTGGGTTGCCTTCACACTATCAACTAGACATGATGAACTATTGAGAAAGAGGAATAATTTATTATTTGATTAATAAATTGAAAAAAAATGATTTATTAATGTATTATGAAAATAATATATTAATTAGAAATCGTATTATTTAATTAATATTTAATCAGAAATTAATTTGGAATTAATTTTGGGATTAAATGAATTAATTAAAAGTGTAGGGGCTAAAGTGCAATTGTTCAATAGTTGAGCAAGAGGTTCCAGAACCTTCCTAGGGAAGGGTATGGACGAAATTCCTATGAAAATTAGGGTTTCTAGATTATCCCACATTGATAATTAAGGAGGTGGATAATTACCAAATTTGAATTAATAATATTATATTCAAATTAGGGTTATCCAGGACATCCTATCTGCACTATAAATAGGCCTCTACACCTTGTAATTTTTGGCCACTCTAACCCTAAGAAGGATAGCCAAAATTGTCAAGTCTTCTTATCCTCTCTCCTCTCTCATCCTCTTGCTAAGTGTGTTTGAGAACGATTAGAGGCACGACACTTGTAGTGCTTGCTCTCGAAGCTTCAACAACACTAAGGATTTGGATTGTTATTACTACATAGCAATCAAAGGTATGTCTACTATATCTTAATATGAATTTCGAAAATAGTAGGTCGTTCCTAGGGTTTTCCTTTTGATGTTTAATACTTGTATGTTCAACTAGAGAAAACATAGATCGAGACAATTAGGGTTGCATGCACACATAAGATTGTTTGTTATGCTCAAAACCTGTAACACCGAAAATTTCCAAACAAAAATTTCTTTTTAAAATCATATGATTCTCATAGCGCATTTCACCAAAATCTCATTTAGTTAATTTACAAAACGCATCTCCATATTGTCTAATTAATAATCTAGGATCCTCAAACATAACTCTTTCTCTGGTGTGTACAATCGAGTCGGTGCCTTCCCGCGTTCCTGAGAAAAAACTGAAACACATAACATGGTAAGCACGAAGCTTAGTGAGTTCCCCAAAGTACCACATACAACACATTAGCCACTCGAGGCTATAACTCTGTAAGACCCTCCGGTCTATGTGTTTCAGTGGGACCCTCCAGTCCCATGGCTCGTTGGACCATCTGGTCCGGTCTCAGTGAGGACCCTTCGGTCTCACAGCTCGTCTCAGTAACACATAATATAACATATATATCACACAGACAAATGCATAACTAAAGTAAGCACATACGACCCTCTAGTCACACATAAATACCACTCTAGGTAAAGTATAGTGAGAAGACCCACCTCGGATGATGAACAGCCCCTATAAACGATGTTGTTACACACCGGCCTCTAACTCTGAGCCAAAACCACAATTAACCCAATTAGGAACTAAGTCCAGACTCTCACTCATTAGGTCTAAAGGAAGACTACTAACCAGCCCATTAATAGCCTAAAACCCATTGGGCCCACCAAGGCCCAATTATAAATGGGCTCACCCCAAGGCCCACTCTCAAAACTAAATGGCAAGCCCAACTCAAGGGCCCAAGCACGAATATATATATTCCTCTGGTCCAATACTTTATTGCAACAAGCCCAAACTCCATGCCCAAAATAAGACTTAGCCCAAAAGTCCATAGTGAGGTTACGCGGGGCGTACCTCCCTTGGTACGCTCAGCGTACTCACAATCTAGATTGGTCATCGAGGACACTGGGGCAGTACGCGGGGCGTACATGAATTACACTCATAGTACTCCCCATATTCACTCTTTCTACTCACTTGGTCTTAATCAGTTAAGACATTACCTCAAACCCCAAATTTGGACTCTCTAATGGCCCTTGCCCCATAAAGTCAGTGACTTTAAGCCTTTGCATGGCTGATTAGGTCACTGATATTGTCATATTTATACATGTTTTTAGGCAATATTTAAGTACATTTTTATTAATGTTTTGGTTATTTGCATTGAATAATGATACTTATAAGGTTAAATTGTACTTTGCAGCCGAATAGAAGACATTTTGAAGAAGAGGGACTAAAAACGTCAGAACATGGAACTTTGGAGGTTTGAAGAAAAGAAGAATACAAATCCAGCAAAAATTTGTACTCACGACGTGAGAATTGAAGGTTCACGACGTGAGTTGGAGTATTCGAGAAGATAGGCATCGGGAGGAAGAATCATTGTCAAACACGGATAAGTACGTACTCACGATGTGAGACATTATTGCTCACGTCGTGAGCTTGGAAAAATCAGAAACTATTTATATCCTTGCTCATTATGACTTGGGAGACCTTTTGGCTTCCTTTGAGGGTTCCTGGAGACGATCTTCATAAGGAAAAGAGCTATGGTATTTGCTTTCAGCAACCAAGGGAGAAGAGAAGTTCTATTTAGCTCAATTTAGTTCAGTACTTTAATCATGCTTATTTACTATGATTTGTTTGAGTTTGATTTTCACCATGAGTTGCTGAATTTAGTTACTCCTATTTAGCTAGATGAAACTTCAACTTATGGATTAGTTTAATTTATTATGAATTTGATTAGTTGGTATTGTGCTTGTGTTTGATTCTTAATACCTAGCATGCTAATATTTGGTTCTTTAGTTGCTTGAATTCATGTTCTGTGTAGCTTAGTGATTATTAAATTACATGAACTTGACACCTAGTGATTTAATGAGTATTGAATTGCTAGAGCTAGGATCGACCCAATCTTAGATAAGTGATTGAAGTAATTAAATTTAGCTGTGTTGGAGAACATAAGTTATGACCATAATTATGTTTGCATAATAAATCTTACATAGCCTATTCATAATCCATAACTAATTTTGTGTTTAATTGTGTGTGACCATGCATAGTTTTACATGAATGAGTTAAATATTGGTAAATTTAGACTTAAATTACTAATATAATATAATATTAGAAAACCAACTTTGATAATCCATAATTGTTAGCTAACCATAAAGAAGAAGTGGATTCGAACTAAACAGGACTGTTTTTAGTAATTGATTGAATTTTGTGTTAAGAAATTAAGTTCATCTAAACTTGCAAAATTAGATAAATCCCCTTCCTTTGTTAGTAATTAGGTTAATTTAGTAGTAGATACATTAATTAGTCAAAACTGTTCCCTGTGATCGACACCCGACTTACCCGACTATTCTATAATTTGACTAGGTACACTGCCTAGGTGCAATTTAGTTAGTTAAGTTAGTTAGGTTATAAATATAAAATTAGGTGTAGCTATTTGCACGCATCAGTCACAAACACTCAAAACACTCATCCTCTTTCCTCATAAAGCTCATAACTCATGCATGGCTTGCTTCTAACGTCCAAGATTGGATTTTTACGACTTTACTCCACAAAATACACTAAAAGGGGGTTGATCAAAGTCTCTGGAGCTCATTATCTCATAAAGTCTCCATCTTTTGGGACAAAACCCTAAAATACTCCATATAAATGCACAAATCAAAAGAGTGAGAAAGCTTGAAGCTTTATACCTCTATGTGAAGCTTTCCACACAGCTAAGCTCAGATCCAAAAGCCTGGACTCACACTCCTGATTCGCCAAGGCTTCTTCTTCACTTCAAGAACATAAGATTACACTCACTAGCCCTCAAATGCATTCACAAGCTATAAGAACGATGATTTAGGGTTAGGAGGGTTTGGTGTCTGGGAATTGTGGCCATGAATGAGGCTATCATATCCTTTATATAGGGGACTCACCAACAATTAGGGTTTCCACTTTGTGCCTAGTACGCCCAGCGTACTAGGTGACTCCGCTTGAAAATCACGTACACGAGTACGCTAAGCGTACACATATGTACGCCCAGCGTACTCAGCTGCCACATTTCTCAAATAAGGGACTTATCTTGCCACAACTTCAAACTTCCATCACTTCCTCGATATTACCTCGATTCCCATGAACCTCAAACCCACGAAAAGGTGACGAGATGCCCTAAGCTTCTATCAACTCGTCGCAACCTCGAGACCTCCTAATGCCCGGTTTGTAGCCCACGAACCCTGATCACAGACGATCCGAAATAGGATGTTACAAAACCCATTAGTAGTGTCAGGATTTGTTTTCTATTGAATTTGATGCAATTGGTTGAATTTGATCAATCAGGGTTTATGGTAATTAAACCCTTTGGGCTTGGAATTTTCGCAATTAGGGTTTCCAAAACCTTAGATTTCGGAATTTTTGGAAAGGGTTTTAACCCTTTCCTTTGTCCCTCAAGATTCAAAAATCAGGGTTTCCTAACCCTATGGATTTTCGAAATATGGCAAGGATTGAAATCCTCGCCTTTCTCCCCAAGATTTGCCAATTTTTGGAAATTAGGTTTTTGGTAGGGATTTCTTAATTTTGACAATTATCTCCTTATTTGATTAACTAGATAATTGTAAGATTTTGTTTGATCCCTTCCATATTTTCAAAAATAGGTAGATATGATAGAGATTTTTTTGTTTTTGGTAATTATCTTCTTACTTGTTTAACTAGATAATTGCTAGATTTGATGGATCCCTCCCATATTTTCGAAAATTATTAGGGGAGAGGATTAGGTTGAATTATGTTGACTAATTTAATAGATAATCCAAAAATGTTATAATAAATTAATTAAATGTTTAATTAATAAATAATTATTAGATCATTTGGTTTAATGTTAAATTAAAATAAAAATTGTTTTAATTTTTGAAATTAATAATTAAACCTAGTGTTTTGAAATGTTTAAAACACACCTTATACTATATGTAAAATTAAATGTTTAATATTTAATATATGTATAAGACAAATAAGTCGAACCGGTAGTACGTCTCATTCACGAAGCCGTTCTATAATGTGAGTTTCAGGAAGCGGCTTATAAAATGATCGTCATTGGGTATCCACTCTTACCCACCGCTCCCTTGGTTGGTGGAGGGTCGTTAGCCGAACGGGTTTGATAGGACAACTAATTCTCATTAATAAGTATAATGGAATTAACAAAGTAACTAAACTATTTTCTAAAATCACATTCTTAATTACTTTAGGAAAAAATGTACATTTGATGTTAACCCATGAAATTGCACATTGCACCTTATTGGTCGTTAGTTGAGTGTGTGTGGTTAATCGGCACACTAATATGGAATAATAAGTAGTGGCAATGGGTGTCTCGTAAATTATCATTGAATTAATTGAGCGCGTGTGGTTAACCAGCACATTAATATCATATGATAAATGACATCGAGAGTAGCAAGCTAATTTTCATAGTTATTCACATCTCGTTTGTGATCCTCGGCATCCCATTCACAAAGTGAGAGCATAATCGAGATTAAACATGTCATTGAATAGTTCAATGAATCTAAAAGATTTAGGAGTTTCATAAGATTGAAATTGGTAAATTTTTTACCTACCTAAAATAAATTTGAATTTGATTACGGCGTCCCTCTTCAAAGTTCGAATCGAAAATATGGATCATAGCCTTAATTTAATTTTTTGGGTTAATAATTTAGGTTTAAAGTCAACTAACTTGAATTCTATTTTCTCCTATTATAGATGTCAAGTTTAGACAACAATGGTCTTCCTCGTATTTCTAGAAATATTTTCCCCTATCTGAAGATGATCTTCCACATGTTGATCAAGGTGACAAAATGTTCTCTTCTTCAAGCAATGGTGGAACTAGAAATCATGCTTCTCCAACTCTTCCTCCACCTCCTCCAGTGGCTCTCCCAAAGTAATGTTTCCTTCAAACTGAAAAATACGAAGTCACTAAAGCCCTATTGGCAAGCAAACATCAAGATGGAAAGTCTGTGTGTGCACACGTTCTCGATATGAAATCGCACATTGACAGATTGGGTATGTTGGGTGTCGTTTTCCCAAAGGAGTTGGTCATGGACTTGGTTCTACTTTCGCTTCCTGAGTCATATAGTCAGTTCATTAAGGTCTATTATACGAAGGACGGCAATGTGACCCTAATCGATCTGACATATATGTTGATTGCTGCTGAAGCAGAAATGCTTAAGAACACAAATCAAGCAAATATGTTTGAAGGAGATGTCTCTCAAATTTACATGGACAACGACAATGGCAACATTGGTAGTCCAGAAAAGGTTTCTCTTCCCAATGGAAATGGATCGGCCAAGGTCAAACCGTTTGACCATATGGTAAAGAGAAAGGCTAATTCTGAGATAGTCCCATGTGCTATTCCTGAAAAATCCATATGTTTCTATTGCCAATTGAAGGGACATTGGATGCGAAGCTGTCCTATCTACCTGAAAGATCTTAAAGATGGTAAAGTCAATTTGTGTGACTTTACTTCAGGTACATCACTATCTAACTCCATTATTAAGTTCCTATTCATAGATTCTTAATACATGATGTGATAGTCACATTTTGATGTTTTGCATGATCTAAGATAAAGAATGAAGCTTAAGAAGAGTAAGTTGAATCTGATCGTGAAAGATGGTTTTCTGTCGCATGATTCGATGATTAGATTTTGGAAGTTGCTGCTTAGGAGTTATGATAGATTAATAGATTTCTTCGGAAATATCTAGAAACATAGTTTTCATATATTTGCATTGTAAGGACAAATTTTTCTGCTTATTATCAATAAAAGTGATTTTTTGATTTATTTACTTTATATTTCCTTGCAATGGCGTTTATGAAAATTGGTGGTTATATTTCTATTATTAGCAATGTTAAAAGTGGATTTGATTCTTAGTTCTATCATTTGTGGTAATGTCATGATTGACCACGTGAAAAGGAATTCTCATCACCCAAGTTTCAATTGGATAGAAACTTGGAGTCATGCGATTTGAATAGTGTGATGTATGAGAATCTTGATCAATGGAAGATTATGTCTAATTCGTTGATCACATGTTTACATGTGTCGAGTGAAGGACTAAAGGATCTAATACACATTGATGTGGACTACTCAGATCCGCCACAAAGGATGATAACTTTATTCGTCATGATTTATTGATGGTTTCAGTAAATATGGTTGTTTTTATAGGATTAAGCGTAATCCTGATACTTTGAAAAGTTTCAAAGAGTGGCAGAACGAATAAGAATAATTTATTAGGCAGAAAGATAAAAGTTTCTCTAATCTGAAAGGATAGTACTTTGGTATCGTGTTTTGTGATCGTCTTAATGATTATGGAACCATGTCACAAATTGATCCTCGAAGAACATCTTAGTGAAATTGTTTCGACTAAGAAAAGGAATCAGACATTGTTGAGATGGTTCAATCATGAGACGAATCATACTTCATATCCAATTAAAATTTTAGAGTCATACTCTAGTTACTTCAAATCGTATCCTGAAGCTTCTTTCAAACTAAGTATGTTTATAACACCTCATAAAATGTGGAGTAATAATGTTTTCTTACTCTAGCACATTTGGAATTGGAAGTTATGATGTTTTGGTTAAAACAAATAATAAACCAATTATATGAAGTGTTTTCTCTTTCGGGAATCCACACTAACTTTCGAATATTTGTTTTTGCTCATCAAGGAATGCTCCTTGAATGAGAAACTTATATGTCAAGAAGTCAGTGGGAGTCTTATTGATCTTGAAAAGTTTCAGAAATCAATCGAGAATAAACCTTTTAGTTATCACTAGCACACGACCTAAGGTTGATAACATATCGTGTTAAGTTGACACATTCTTGTTTCTGTGCACCTTCTAGTTGAGTTGGCAATGCTTATGAGTTCTATGGTTCTCATTTTACTGCAAAAGGCAAAGCACGTTGGTCAGTGATAGTATATTGGTCAATGGAAGTGAGTTGCTTAAACAACATGGAAGACATGGTTGGCACTTGTGCTGCCAGAAGGAAAGAATTTAAGAATAAGAAAAGTTCAGTCCATAAAAGGGAAAAACTAAATTTAATTTTGGTTTGTCCTCAACCTTATATTATGATTATAGGTTGGAAATGATAGATTCACATGGATAGGAATGTATACACCATAAAATCCAAGTGGCAAAACGTTTCGCTCTGATTCATGAAAATGATTATGAGGAAACACTTTTGCTAGTAGATTTTAAATCTGATTAATATCCTTATGGTTAGCAATTGTGATAATTACGTTCTCAGACATCCATTTTCATAGTTCGAATTGTGAGAAATGGCAAGAAATGGTTTGAACGTTTAGGACTTATAGCTATAAGTTCCAAAAGGGGTTTAGACACACATATGCTATCTAATGAAAGGTGTATAAGCTTGAGAAGTCTCGTTGAAGACTTATCAAAGCATCACATATCAGAAATATGAAGTTTAGTAAGAAATTCAATAGTGTTGATTTCTGGAAGTCCAGTTGATTTATGGATACATGTCAAAGCTAGTGGGAGCATAATCGTTATGCAGATGAGAGCATAAGTGTTATGCTAGTAGGAGTATAATTGTTATGATAAGTGTTACAGTTGGAAATGCTATTTATAGGAAACAAAGTTTTTAATTTGCAAGTTGCAATGATTGGAAATTGTTTCGTTATAGTAAGGCTTTAGGGAGAGGACACTCATACTTCATTTCAAATCTATAATTTAGATTGAAAGTTTTGAGAAAACTTAGTCTTGGACATATATGAATAATCGTGTTGAAATGATTCAAAATAGGAAATTCGATATATGGAAATATTATAGCAAGAGGTTGATCAGATATCAGGCTTTATGTTAGACATTATGTATCGAGTCCCATATGCTTCAGATATAGGATTGATTACATATGCAATAATATTCACTTGTTCTGATTTTTCCAAATGCCTAGGGCATTTAGAGGAAAAGGGACTAGAAATTGGTGTGACTAAAATTGTCAAACAACTATCAAGAACATTATGAGGTTATACCAAATGATTGGTTGCTTGTGGATAGTTGGAAGTATAATGATATATGGACAGACCGTATTGACATAATTCTGATTGAAGTTGATTCTTATTTAGAATTGATAGTCATATGGGAATATGGAAAATGTTTCCATGATGGAGGTTGATGATAAAATCTACATGTGAGTTAGGAACTTTAATGCAAGAAGGGTGTTCAATGAATGTATCTTGAATTTGAAACTTCATATCAATGGAATTGTTTTTAGTAACGAATCTCCAATGGAATGTTTTGTAATATCATTGGCAAAGTATCTGTGACTTTGAAGCTTCGACATTACAAAAGATTGTTGCATGTAAGGTTGTACTATAACATATTCTAGTAGTGGCAAGAGTCTGGTATTGTGAAATGAGCATCATTGGAATAGTGTATAATTTATCTGTCCACAAAGGAAGGACCATAGAGATACATAGTATGCATGTTTATGACATGGCATGACTGATGTTTAATTCAAGTATTTAGTTGACTAATCGAAAAGTTATACAATGAATAAAGTTTAATTAATATGGTGATTAAATAATAAGAGTTTTATTTATATTCAATAGTTTTGAGACCATAGTTAATTAGGTTATTATTGTGTTTCACTTTGCATGTTTTACTTCCGAATAATTGGATTATTCAACACTCCACAGTCGCTCGTACTTTTGGAAGTAAGTATCGAATCAATACTATCATAAATTAAATTGTAGATTGTCTATGGGGATTAGATATAGCAATGGTTTTGCTGCAATGTTCATGAGTACTTGAAAATGAGGATTTTAAGTATTGGATAAACTCACGCTCAGAGAATTACTTCATGGATTTTATCACGAGTAGTTCTGAGACGATAATATCTTATATTCTTGAAATGGAGATATATGAGTTGTTGTTTACAAGTCAGTTGTGCATTGATAATACGTAAACGCATCAGTAACTTGATGTTATAAAACGTGTTGTTGTGTGTGATTTGATGTATAAATAGTGCAAGCATACGAGTCAAAGTTTATCCGTTCCTTTTGCCCTAACGGGAAAAGCGATATTTGTGGTCCCCTCTATGATTTGATGATGACATATAAAGCGATTGGCCAAGCCTGGACTGAATTGATGTGTTCAATTAGTAGTCTGATATCAGTCATCATAAATCAGAAATTGGGAAACAAAACTTGGACAAATAGATTGATTATAATCCATGTCTCATGTCCATATGATATCTTATATAACGGAGGAATATTTGATCACTTATCTAAGGACATGTAAGTGACTGGGTCAGAGTTCGACAGTGGCTTTGAGAGCTACAATTTGCTAGTCAATTTTGAAGTTATACTTGCAACTATAGTTATTAGACTTATCCAAGTGGGAGATTGTTGGATTAGGTGTCTAAGCCCATAACTATAATTGGTATGTACTTGAATTGATAGTAGTCCGGTCCTTTTGGGTTGCCTTCACACTAGCAACTAGACAAGATGAACTATTGAGAAAGAGGAAGAATTTATTATTTGATTAATAAATTGAAATAAATTATTTATTAATGTATTATGAAAATAATATATTAATTTGAAATCATATTATTTAGTTAATATTTAATAAGAAATTAATTTGGAATTAATTTTGGGATTAAAGGAATTAATTAAAAGTGCAGGGGCTAAAGTGTAATTGTTCAATAGTTGAGCAAGAGGTTCCAAAACCTTCCTAGGGAAGGGTATGGACGAAATTCCTATGAAAATTAGGGTTTCTAGATTATCCCACATTGATAATTAAGGAGGTGGATAATTACCAAATTTGAATTAATAATATTATATTCAAATTAGGGTTATCGAGGACATCCTATATGCACTATAAATAGGCCTCTACACCTTGTGATTTTTGGCCACTCTAACCCTAAGAAGGATAGCCAAAATTCTCAAGTCTTCTTATCCTCTCTCCTCTCTCGTCCTCTTGCTAAGTGTGTTTGTGAACGATTAGAGGCACGACACTTGTAGTGCTTGCTCTCGAAGCTTCAACAACACTAAGGATTTGGATTGTTATTACTATATAGCAATCAAAGGTATGTCTACTATATCTTAATATGAATTTCGAAAATAGTAGTTCGTTCCTAGGGTTTTCCTTTTGATGTTTAATACTTGTATGTTCAACTAGAGAAAACATAGATCGAGACATTAGGGTTACATGCACACATAATATTGTTTGTTATGCTCAAAACCCATCACCTTCTGCATCAAACAAAGGAAAAGAGAAACTTATTGATGATGATGAGGAAGAAGAAGAGCTTTTTGAATCTAAGAAGCTTGTGTGAAAGAAGCGAGACAAAGAGTTGGATGATCTTATGAATCTTCGAAAGGAGTTAAAAGCACAAGAAGCGGAGGCTAAGATTGCAAAAATTACTCTTGAAACTCATAAGTCACTCTTTCCTCCGTGGTCGATTGAAAGAATTTAGAAAGAAGCCATTGATGATCTGAGTGTCTATTGGCTTGAACCTTTGGTATCTTCTGATCTGAATAACGAAGCGGAATCTCAATTTGATTTTCCCATTACTCCCAGGGCCTTTATGTTTTGGTGTTTTGAGACGATAGAAAAGGCTTTGATTTCTGACAAAGCGGTGAATCAGAAACTCTTCAATTTCTACTTGAAGTATGCCAAGCCTCAGTATCGAACTTGGAGCTTAAAGAGGATTATGGGATTAAAGGTTTGCTCGGCTGTGCCGACTGAAGATTTCGTGAATATAAAGTTCAAGGGATTTTGGGGAGCCAATAAAGTTTTGGATGAATTCACTTTGGTAGACTTACCATTTATGAATCCGTACAACTGGATCTCATTGTTCAACATTGTAATGAAAGATGAAAAGAAATTTGAGCCCATCATCGCCCATATGAAAAGAATGATCATCTGCTATATTTTAGAGATTACGAATATGGATGTGGAGATACCGTTGGTTTTGCAGAAAAGGACCATTTTGAAGCCCGAAGAGGATCCTAAGGACGTTAAGAAGCTGAAGCTGAGAGTTATTCGGAAAGAACATTGGAGCGTTGTGTATAACCGAAAGGTTGGTGATACAGTTCAGAAGAGTATGTTCTTTTTGAGAGACAAACATCTCTACTCCACCACCGCTCTAAAGACTATTATCTCAATGGTTGAAACATGCAAGGCTGACACAACAGCGAATCTGAAATGCTTCTCGGATATGATCAGATGGTATCTCTGTGTCCGAAATGTGCTTCTGAATTTGATGCCCAAATTGTTCAACGCGCAGCGAAGACAACAATAAAGACTCTCCTTCTGATTTTGACACAAAGGGGGAGATTGTTGGGTTTAATAGTGTTGTGTCAAATGTATACATAGTATAGTTTGTTTTATTCCGGTTTGGGCCTGTCCATTCTCAGATCCACTTTGTAGTTTAGACTATATATAGTGCATGCATGTAACATTAGGGTTCACATTTTTGAAACCCTAATTGCCGTTTGTACGCTCTTATAGAGAAGTTCTTTAGAACTCTTCTAGAGTCGATTAATCAAAGCATTAGGCACACTTTTGATCTTTGTTTTATTGTCATTTAATTCACGTTCTTTATTATAGAATCTATCGATCATATTTATTATTCTCACACTTCTTACCACCTTCCTTTTCTTCAAGAACACATCCAAAACACCCCAATAGGCTTAAAATGCACTCTTCTCACATAGGGTTTGCTAGGGGATGTTTTTCACAGAGGTAGGATGATGAAGTAATGAGAAATAAGGCTATAATGGTGCTTATATATGGACTAAACCCTAAAAATTAAGGGTCAGACTTCCTTCATGTACGCCCCGTGTACGAGGTGTATGCCGAACGTACTAGGGTGAGCCCTAGTACGCCTAACATACACAGCGTATGCTCGGCATACGAATCCTGGTCAAAATTACTATATTGCCACTATGGGCCAATCTAGCAACCTTACTCAAACCCAAGGGTCAAAATGCAATATTATTCAAACATATGGTTGAAATTGAAATTACATTGACTTTAGGATGTTACAACCTCCTCCATCACTGTATGTCGGACCCCGCCATAAATAGGAACCCAGACCCGACCATACTGGATCAAAAGCCATCGACTATCGGTGGCAAACCTACCAATATGAACCCTGATACTCTCCTTCTTCCAATTATCCCTCCTGATATTGTAACACCCGGACTTCCAGGTACATTATTTGTGTGTTTAATTTTGAGATTTATTGAGTGACTCGATGAGTTGTGAGTTCAACTCGTCGAGTAGAGTCGAGTTGACCTCATGGGATTAATGAATGGACTCGACGAGTCAGAGAGTCGACTCGTCGAGTTGGTGCTGTGTTGTGAAACCCTAATTTCCCGGGGTTGGGGCTTATATAAGAGAACTTATGCCCCATTTCTGCCTCACCAGCTGTCTAACCTTCCTGTGTAAAACCCTAAACGTGTGTAGTGAGCTAAGAGACTCTAAGAAGCTAAACTTGGAGTAACTTAGTGCATCTTTTCAGGAGAAGAGGATATTATCCAACAAGGAAGCAAAAGAATTGGTTGGATCTAGTGTATCTTCATGCAAGGGATTCAGTGGGAGGTAAAGCTTGCACCTTTCTCATTTATTTGCCTAGATCTCATTATTATGGAAGATTAGGGTTTCTTCCACCTTTTGTTGGGAGTTCGAGCATATAGAGTTATCCTGGGGTTTAAACCTCCGATCTGGACCTTGTGAGGTCCATAGAGTACAAAGGTCCCAACTTTATTCATCCACATGAGGGTTATTGTGCTTAACACCTTCTGAGAACATGTATTGGTATGTTGGAGAAAAATTACCAAGCATCAACGTAAAAATCGAAGCTTTACGTGACAATTGAGTCTTGAGATGCTAGATCTAGTGTTTGGAGTGGTAAATTTGCTTGAATCGTCTGAATGAGGAATGATTTTGAATTGACTCGTCGAGTCGATGAGCAGACTCGACGAGTCGGTGAGGGTTTGTCCCGATGAGCTTGATCATACGATAGCTTGGCGAGTTGGGTGTCAACCCGACGAGCTGAGCTGGACCTTCACGAGACTTCTGAGGAAACGAGTGGACTCGACGAGTCACATAGGTGCACTCGGCCAGTCGGGTCAAACATGGACTGTTGACTCGAGTTGACTTCTGTTGACTTTAGGGTTTGGTCAAACATGAGTAATGGAGACTATGGAGGGGTAAAATGGTATTTTATCCACCTCAAGAGTTAGAGAGAGAAAGAATAGCCTTCGGTTTATAAGAGTCGCGAAAAGAGTATTAATTAGAGCTATTCATCCTTTGTGTTAGGCGGAGGCTAGTTTGAGATTCAAGTATGAGGTTATTTGCTCACTTGCTTTCGAGATGATTCTTCTCACTATACTTACCACGAGTGGTATATTGTGTGACTGAGATGTCCTATGTGCTTACATTGTGTATTGTGATATCCTGCATTATTTCTTTGTGATTTATGTTGTGTATTACTCAGAGCTTACAGAGTTAGGACCGGAGGGTCCATCAGAGTTGTGGGACCGTAGGGTCCCACTGAGACACATTGACCGGAGGGTCTTATTGTGTTATAGCCTCGAGTGGCTAAAGAGCTATGTGTGGTATTTTGGGGAACTCACTAAGCTTCGTGCTTACCGTGTTATGTGTTTCAAGTTTTTCTCAGGATCACGGGAAGGCACCGGCTTGATTGTACACACCAGTGAAAGAGTTATGTTTTGAGGATCCTGGATTTTAATCAAAAAATTATGGAGTTGCGATTTGTAAATTAAATAAATGAGATTTTGTGAAATGTGTTATGAGAATTATGTGATTTTAAATGAAAATTTTATTTGAAAATTTACGGTGTTACAAGTTGGTATCAGAGCCTTGGTTTGAGGGATTCGGATGCACCTTCGGGTATGTCTGGACTCAAACTGGGGATTTGAGAAATTTTTTCAAGAGAAATGATTTTTCTAAAACGAGCAAGAGAATCAAAGAGGAAACGAGAAGGAGCAGTGTGTGCAATCAGCCAGAGCCCGAACGGTGATTTCCCAAAATACCCTTACTTATTTGTGTTATGAGTTATTATTGATATATTAGTGATGCATGCTAGATGATAGGCTAGGTATCTCATATGTTAGGGCTAGAGTTGCCTGATTTGTGATGCCTTAGCCTGGGAATTGTTGCTGTCTGTGATGTACTTTGAGTATGTGTGGAGTAAGAGTATCCAACAGGAATCTTTTAGAGAGAACTTTGAGTAGAGGAGTAATATAGGAGGGATACCTAGATGAGCATTGGATGAGCCTACTGAAGGAGTAGTTAGATACCTGCGAGAGGTAGGGTTACTTGAGTTCGGTGATACCTTTTGAGTGTGAGTAGAGCAAATATAGTTGTAATCTAGAGTGGTTTACGTGCTGGTGGAGATTATTCGATGTCCGAATGTTGCTTGCTTCATGCTTTGTGGAACTCTTGATGATGGGAGTCATCTACTAAGTGAATATGACGATATTCAGGAGGTAGATGGCTGGCATCATAAGGATTTCTTCAGCAGCTGATGACAGAGAAATGTGAGAACCTAGGAAGAGCCTAGGGAGTGACCTTAGTAAGATGAGTACGGTGATAGAGGAGAGTATTCGCTGGGGAGCGACCAGATTTAACGGGATTGGTGATCGAGAAGGTTGAGCATATACTTAGGAAATTTGGGACGATCCGTGTGGAAAGTATGGGTAGATGTGGCATGTAGTATGGGCCCGTACTACTGAAAGCAGAGGACCCGTACTCGAAATAGGGAGAATTCCATAGGTTCTAAGTAGCAGATTGAGAGGAGATAACATGGTTCGGGTACCATGATTTGTAGCAGATTGTGAGGAGATAACATGGTTCGGGTACCATGATTCGTAGCAGATTGAGAGGAGATAACATGGTTCGGGTACCATGATTTGCAGCAGATCGAGAGGTGATCACATGGTTCGAGTACGATGATTCGTTCCAGTTAGTGCTTCTGGTTTTACCAGTTATCCCGTTGTGATTGATTAGACTGAGATCAGATGTGATAGAGTATGGGGCCTGAGGGCCATGTTGAACGAGTCTCAATGGAGCATACCTTGAGGGGGAAATCGAGTTAGTTTCCGAGAGATTTTTGGTGAGATGCCAGTTGGATTCGCAAGACTAAGGGATGAGTAGAGATGATGCTTATTGGAGGATCACGGTATGAGTTGAGCAATCGACTGAAAGATGAGGTGTCATCTTCTGTGGCAAGAGTTGCGCTGTCCCCAATTCCTGGGAGAAGCAAAAGAGATGACGAGATTCAGGTTTTCAGAGTGTGGGGGTAAACCCTCGTGGGGTAGCATAGGGTTGCAACCTTTTCACCAGAGTATTTTGGGCAATATGTTTTCTGCGAGGTATTTTCTAATACCATGAGAGAGTCATTTGTGGGTCTATGATGGAAGAGAACAGGGAGGCAACTTTTGAGGGAGGCATACTTTTAGCGGCAATTTTAGGTGGTTAAGAGGAGTATATCAGGGCGGTGACTCTCGTTGTCTTCGTTGTGTGTCGACTGTGAGAGTGGGGTCTCTTGCTTTTATGATGATTCTCGTGATGGTAGGCCGGTCGGGGAGTCAGAGACGAAGTGTGTGATAGTGCATTATTTCCGGACCGAGAGTCAGGACTAATTCGGAACAGTTGGGGTATCTGGCGGTATATCGGTATGAGGCTTCGAGGAGGCAGTAACATTGGGAGGATTCTGAGGTTCTTGTCTGAGTTATGGGATATTTGGAGTTACTTGGTTCCATCGCGAAGATCATTGAAGTGATTATATGGTACGTTCCAAGTGTCAAGTGTGATATACCTGGTGAAACAATATATGGAGTAGATTGTAGGTATGCCAATTGGTGATGGTTCGAACCCTGAGTGGGGGAGAGTTGAGTATTCTATTGAGAGGATCAACGATCCGTTCAAAGTGCGGTTAGAGAACTGGTTATGGAGATCCGCAGTGCTGACACATGAGACCTGGGTTATTGGTGGATGAGGCGAGGTGCAAGGCGGGATGATGTATGGGTATGTGCTTAAGGAAGGGTGAGTGAATCCATGGCAGGTGGCCGTTGGTCAGTGAATTTATTATGGCTAACGATTTTTCGGGTTTTCAATTGTTGAGTTCGAGGCGGTTGGGTCGCCGAGTTCAGGGTGCAATAGCTGAGATTTGTGGGTATAGGTATAGATTGTGATCTATTCACCAGGAGGGGCAGCAGTTGATTTGTCAACCAATTTCAGAGTGGACGTGAGTAGTTCGTATGGGCGGTGATCAGTAGAGGGTGGTGCTTCGAATTTTCGTCAACGTGTTTTCAGTCATTGACGATTCCTCTGTGTTTCAATTTGTGAGATGGGAGTATTTCGAGGTTTCGAGTTGCGTAAATGGAAAATCAGTGGTTGAGGCAAGACATTGTGAGATAATGTGATGGTGTATTGAGGTGCACGAGTATGGTGTCCTAATTTTTGGTCATGTTGAGACTCGAGTTGCGGGATGGCGAGTGGAGTACCGAGAGACTTTGGTTCCAGTGGGAACCCATAAGTTAAGTGTCACCAGAGTGGAACTGTCTAAGGGTGTATATGTGCTGAGAAAAGTGCCTTGCCTACGAGAACATACATCAGGAGTGGTGGTGCATAAGCTGGGTGGGTGTAAGCACCTTTCTATGTTGAGCTGCGAAGCATGAGTTGGTGAACTCAGTGTAGTGATGGCTTGATGATGAGATTATGGGGTGATAAGAGAGCAAGTGGATCCGAGTGGGAGTAATCGCTTGGGACTATCAGTAAAACCATAGAGTGAGCCCATGGTGAGCCAGTGAGCGAGAGAGTGCTGGAAGACTACGGGGAGCTGTAGGATCCACGAGTTAGTGCGAGAGAGTGTGGTGATACTTCGGGGAGGCATAGTATTCACCAGTCAGCGAGAGGGTGTGGTGATACTGCGGGGGGCCGTAGTATCCACCAAACAACGAGCGAGCGTTGTGAAACTGCAGGGAGCCATAGCTTTCACTGGTCATAGGGAGAGCGTTGTGAAACTACGAGGATTTGTAGTTTTCACTGGTTAGCGGAAGAGGATTGTGGAACTGCGGGGAACTGTAGCTTTCACTAGTCAACAAACAAGAGAGAAATGTTGTGAATTTACGATGAGCCGTAGTATTCACTAGACAGAGCATGACGCAGAGGAGTTCCTAGGCTTGGGTAGCCTTATCAATTGAGTCTGTGGGAACCTGGTGGTCGGACCAGGGGCGAGACTGGGATCTCCCTAATGGTCGGGAATCGTTGTATTCTGAGCTAAGGTGTGGTTCTCGCAATCGAAGGAATTGGAGAAGTGATGTACGCATGAGTTGTAGGTCATCAGTTATGAGTTGAGTGCTTCATTAGGACGAGTGGTTCCAATTCTGCGTCGGGCCAGACTCTCGAGTTTGAGTTGGATCTAGTGGTGTATTGAGAAGGCGAAATGAGATTTCAAATTTAGAGGTGGGTTCCATCTGAGGGTTATTGTGTGGCATATGGTATCTTAAACCTTAGTGGGTCATCTTGTTTGTATGGGAAGGACTGCGAGACGTATGGAACTAATGAGTAGTAGACGACAGAGGTCGAGGGTGAGGCGATTTCAGTTGGGGTTGTAGTATTCGCTAGGGGTAAAGCAAACTTCGTGACTTATGTGTCAAACTGGGCCGAGATAGTTATTGTGAGAAGGAAGTTAGTGAGACGTTTTGGGGTATGCAATGGGTAACCTGTGGAGGTTCAAATGTTGGACCGGGAGTTGACCTGGTGGTCAGTGTTGGAAGGGATATTTGAGAAGGGAGCTGGGGCTTATGATTATTAGATGTCAGAGGATACTTCTAAGAATGCATGATCATTTTTCTTGTGTTTGGGGATAGGGTGTTGAGAGTTCATTGTTCAGATGGGTTATGATTGTAGTTCAGTGGACGGGTCCCTGGTGTGATGTGACCCTTTCATTCCTTGGAGTATGATCTGGATCATTTAGTATGTCTACCATGAGTGATCGGTAGCCAATTTTTGGGCATTGACTTGTTTCTATCAGACCCAAGAAGAGAATTAGAGGGGCAGTGAGTTATCGGGGTCTGTTATTCGAGGGACGAATAACATGGTGATATCTTGAGAGGGCGGTCTGGAAGTGAGACAGGCCACTAGAGTTTCCAGGTTCTGGAGAGTCAGAACGGGTATCGTAGCGGCAGAGGGGTCTGTCCTTTTTCCGGGTTTGGGAGTTCCTGTTTGGATTCAGGTTTCCCTAGAGGAAGATAGTTGTGTGGTATGAGATCCTTTCGGTGGTGATTTTCGAGTTATTGGGTTCGATCTATGTGTTGTTCAGGAGCGATTTTGAGGGCGAAATCTAATTCAAATGGGGGAGAATTGTAACATCTGGACTTCCAGGTATATTATTTGTGTGTTTAACTTTGAGATTTATTAAGTGACTCGACGAGTTGTGAGTTCAACTCGTCGAGTAGAGTCGAGTTGACCGCATGGGATTAAGGAATAGACTCGACGAGTCAGAGAGTCGACTCGCCGAGTTGCTTCTATGTTGTGAAACCCTAATTTCCCGGGGTTGGGGCCTATATTAGAGAACTTATGCCCCATTTCCGCCTCACCAGCTGCCTAACCTTCCTATGTAAAACCCTAAACATGTGTAGTGAGCTAAGAGAGTCTAAGAAGCTAAACTTGGAGTAACTTAGTGCATCGTTTGAGGAGAAGAGGATATTATCCAACAAGGAAGCAAAAGAATTGGTTGGATCTAGTGTATCTTCATGCAAGGGATTCAGTGGGAGGTAAAGCTTGCACCTTTCTCATTTATTTGCCTAGATCTCATTATTATGGAAGATTACGGTTTCTTCCACCTTTTGTTGGGAGTTCGAGCATATAGAGTTATCCTGGGGTTTAAACCTCAGATCTAGACCTTGTGAGGTCCCTAGAGTCCAAAGGTCCCAACTTTATTCATCCACATGAGGGTTATTGTGCTTAACACCTTCTGAGAGCATGTATTGGTATGTTGGAGAAAAATTACCAGACATGAACGTAAAGATCGAAGCTTTACGTGACAATTGAGTCTTAAGATGCTAGATCTAGTGTTTGGAGTGGTAGATATGCTTTGAATAGTCTGAATGAGGAATGAGTTTGAATGGACTCACCGAGTCGATGAGCCGACTCGACGAGTCGGTGAGAGTTTGTCCCGATGAGCTTGATCATTTGATAGCTCGGCGAGTTGGGTGTCAACCCGATGAGCTGAGCTGGACCTTCACGAGACTTTTGAGGAAACGAGTGGACTTGACGAGTCACATAGGTGCACTCGGCGAGTCGGGTCAAGCATGGACTGTTGACTCGAGTTGACTTCTATTGACTTTAGGGTTTGGTCAAACATGAGTAATGGAGACCATGGAGGGGTAAAATGGTCTTTTATCCACCTCAAGAGTTAGAGAGAGAAAGAATAGCCTTCGGTTTATTAGAGTCGCGAAAAGAGTATTAATTAGAGATATTCATCCTTTGTGTTAGGCGGAGGCTAGTTCGAGATTCGAGTATGAGGTTATTTGCTCACTTACTTTCGAGGTGAGTCTTCTCACTATACTTACCATGAGTGGTATCTTTGTGTGACTGAGATGTCCTATGTGCTTACATTGTGTATTATGATATCCTGCATTATTTCTTTGTGATTTATGTTGTGTATTAATCAGAGCTTACAAAGTTAGGACCGGAGGGTCCATCAGAGTTGTGGGACCGTAGGGTCCTACTGAGACACATTAACCGGAGGGTCTTATTGTGTTATAGCCTCGAGTGGCTAAAGAGCTATGTGTGGTATTTTGGGGAACTCACTAAGCTTCGTGCTTACAGTGTTATGTGTTTCAAGTTTTTCTCAGGATCACGGGAAGGCACCGGCTTTATTGTACACACGAGTAAAAGAGTTATGTTTTGAGAATCCTGGATTTTAATGAAACAATTATGGAGTTGCGATTTGTAAATTAAATAAATGAGATTTTGTGAAATGTGTTATGAGAATTATGTGATTTTAAATGAAAATTTTATTTGAAAATTTACGGTGTTACAAGTTGGTATCAGAGCCTTGGTTTGAGGGATTCGGATGCACCTTCGGGTATGTCTGGAATCAAACTGGGGATTTGAGAAAAAATTTCAAGAGAAATGATTTTTCTAAAACGAGCAAGAGAATCTAAGAGAAAACGAGAAGGAGCAGTGTGTGCAATCAGCCAGAGCCCGAACGGTGATTTCCCAAAATACCCTTACTTATTTGTGTTATGAGTTATTATTGAGATATTAGTGATGCATGCTAGATGATAGGCTAGGTATCTCATATGTTAGGGCTATAGTTACCTGATTTGTGATGCCTTAGCCTAGGAATTGTTGCTGTCTGTGATGTGCTTTGAGTATGTGTGGAGTAAGAGTATCCAGAAAGAATCTTTTAGAGAGAGCTTTGAGTAGATGAGTAATCTAGGAGGGATACCTAGATGAGCATTGGAGGAGCCTACTGAGGGAGTAGTTAGCTACCTGCGAGAGGTAGGGTTGCTTGAGTTCGGTGATACCTTTTGAATGCTAGTAGAGCAAATAGAGTTGTAATCTAGAGTGGTTTACGTGATGGTGGAGATTATTCGATGTCTGAATGTTGCTTGCTTCGTGCTTTGTGGAACTCTTGATGATGGGAGTCAGCTACTAAATGAATATGACGATATTCAGGAGGTAGATGACTGGCATCATAAGGAGTTCTTCAGCAACTGATGACAGAGAAGTGTGAGAACCTAGGAAGAGCCTAGGGAGTGACCTTAGTCAGATGAGTACGCTGATAGAGGAGAGTATTCGCTGGGGAGTGACCAGATTTAACGGGATTGGTGATCAAGAAGGTTGAGCATCTACTAAGGAAATTTGGGACGATCCGTGTGGAAAGTATGGGTAGATGTGGCAAGTTGTATGGGCCCGTACTACTGAAAGAAGAGGACCCGTACTCGAAACAGGGAGAATTCCAGAGGTTCTAGGTAGCAGATTGAGAGGAGATAACATGGTTCGGGTACAATGATTTGTAGAAGATTGAGAGGAGATAACATGGTTCTGGTACCATGATTCGTAGCAGATTTAGAGGAGATAACATAGTTCGGGTACCATGATTTGCAGCAGATCGAGAGGTGATCACATGGTTCGAGTACCATGATTTGTGGTAGTTAGTGCTTCTAGTTTTACCAGTTATCCCGTTGTGCTTGATTACACTGAGATCAGATGTGATAGAGTATGGGGCCTGAGGGCCATGTTGAACGAGTTTCAATGGAGCATACCTTAAGGGGGAAATCATGTTAGTTTTTGAGAGATTTTTGGTGAGATGCTAGTTGGAGTCGCAAGACCCAGTGATGAGTAGAGATGATGCTTATTGGAGGATCACGGTCTGAGTTGAGCAATCGACTGAAAGATGAGGTGTCATCTTCTGTGGCAAGAGTTGCGTTGTCCCCATTTCCTGGGAGAAGCAAAAGAGATGACGAGATTCAGGTTTTCAGAGTATGGGGGTAAACCCCGTGGGGTAGCATAGGGTTGCAACCTTTTCACCAGAGTATTTTGGGCAGTATGTTTGCTGTGAGGTATTTTCTTATACCATGAGAGAGTCATTTGTGGGTCTATGATGGAAGAGAACAGGGAGGTGCCTTTTGAGGGAGGCATAATTTTAGCGGCAATTTCAGGTGGTTAAGAGGAGTATATCAGGGCGGTGACTCTCGTTGTCTTCGTTGTGTTTCGACTGTGAGAGTGGGGTCTCTTGCTTTTATGATGATTCCCGTGATGGTAGGCCGGTCGGGGAGTCAGAGACGAAGTGTGTGATAATGCATTATTTCCGGACCGAGAGTCGGGACTAATTTGGAACAGTTGGGGTATCCGGTGGTATATCGGTATGAGGCTTCGAGACGACTAGAGGCAGTCACGTTGGGAGGATTCTGAGGTTCTTGTCTGAGTTATGGGATATTTGGAGTTGCTTGGTTCCATCGGGAAGATCATTGAAGTGATTATATGGTACGTTCCAAGAGTCAAGTGTGATATACCTGGTGAAACAATCTATGGAGTAGATTGTAGGTATGCCAATTGGTGATGGTTCGAACCCTGGGTGGGGGAGAACTGAGTATTCTATTGAGAGGATCAGCGATCCGTTCAAAGTGCGGTTAGAGAACTGGTTATGGAGATCCGCGGTGCTGACACATGAGACCTGGGTTATTGGTGGATGAGGCGAGGTGCAAGGCTGGATGATGTATGGGTATGTGCTTAAGGAAGGGTGAGTGAATCCACGACAGGTGGCTGTTGGTCAGAGATTTTATTATGGCTAGGGATTTTTCGGGTTTGCAATTGTTGAGTTCTAGGCGGTTGGGTCGCCGAGTTTAGGGTGCAATAGCTGAGATTTGCGGATATAGGTATAGATTGTGATCTCTACTCCAGGAGGGGGAACAGTTGATTTGTCAACCAATTTCAGAGTCGGCGTGAGTAGTTCGTATGGGCGGTGATCAGTAGAGGGTGGAGCTTCGGATTTTCGTCAACGTGTTTTCAGTCATTGACGATTCCTCTGTGTTTCAATTTGTGAGATGGGAGTATTTCGAGGTTTCGAGTTGCGTAAATGGAAAATCAGTGGTTGAGGCAAGACATCGTGAGATAATGTGATGGTGTATTGAGGTGCACGAGTATGGTGTCCTAATTTTTGGTCATGTTGAGACTCGAGTTGCGAGATGGCGAGTGGAGTACCGAAAGACTTTGGTTCCAGTGGGAACCCATCAGTTAAGTGTCGCCAGAGTGGAACTGTCTAAGGGTGTATATGTGCTGAGAAAAGTGCCTTGCCTACGAGAACATACATCAGGAGTGGTGGTGCATAAGCTAGGTGGGTGTAAGCACCTATCTGTGTTGAGCTGCGAAGCTATCTATGTTGAGTTGCGAAGCATGAGTTGGTGAACTCAGTGTAGTGATGGCTTGATGATGAGATTATGGGGTGATAAGAGAGCAAGTGAATCCGAGTGGGAGTAATCGCTTGGGATTATCAGGAAAACCATGGAGTGAGCACATGGTGAGCCAGTGAGCGAGAGAGTGCTGGAAGTCTTCGGGGAGCTGTAGCATCCATGAGTTAGTGCGAGAGAGTCTGGTGATACTGCGGGGAGCCGTAGTATTCACAAGTCAGTGAGAGGGTATGGTGATACTGCGAGGGGTCGTAGTATCCACCAAACAACGAGCGAGCGTTGTGAAACTACGGGGAGCCGTAACTTTTACTGGTCAGAGGGAGAGCGTTGTGAAACTACGGGGAGACATGGTTTTCACTGGTCAGCGGAAGAGTATTGTGGAACTGCGGGGAACTGTGGGTTTCACTAGTCAACAAACAAGAGTGAAGTGTTGTGAATTTACGGGGAGCCGTAGTATTCACTAGACAGAGCATGACGCAGAGGAGTTCCTAGGCTTGGGTAGCCTTATCAATTGAGTATGTGGGAACCTGGTGGTCGGGCTAGGGCGAGACTGGGATCTCCCTAATGGTCGGGAATCGTTGTATTCTGAGCTAAGTTGTGGTTATCGCAATCGAAGGAATTGGAGAAGTGATGTATGCATGAGTTGCGGGTCATCGGTTATGAGTTGAGTGCTTCATTAGGACGAATGGTTCCAATTCTGCGTCGGGCCAGACTATCGAGTTTGAGTTGGCTCTAGTGGTGTATTGAGAAGGCAAAACGAGATTCCAGATTTGGAGGTGGGTTCCATTTGAGGGGTATTGTGTGCCATCTAGTATCTTAGACCTGAGTGGGTTAGTTAGTTTGTATAGGAAGGACCGCGAGACGTATGGAACTAATGAGTAGTATACAATAGAGGTCGAGGGTGAGACGATTTCACTTGGGGTTGTAGTATTCTCTAGGGGTAAAGCAAACTTCGTGACTTGTGTGTCACACTGGGACAAGATAGTTATTGTGAGAAGGAAGTCAGTGAGACGTTTTGGGGTATGCAATGGGTAACCTGTGGAGGTTCAACTGTTGGGTCGGGAGTTGACCTGGTGCTCAGTGTTGGAAGGGATATTTGAGAAGGGAGGTGGAGCTTATGATTATTAGATGTCAGAGGATACTTCTGAGCAAGCATGATCATTTTTCTTGTGTCTGAGGACAGGGTGTTGAGAGTTCATTGTTCAGATGGGTTCTGATTGCAGTTCAGTGGACGGGTCCTTGGTGTGATGTGACCCTTTCATTCCTTGGAGTATGATCTGGATCGTTTAGTATGTCTGGCATGAGTGATCGGTAGCCAAATTTTGGGCATTGACTTGTTTCTATCAGACCCAACAAGAGAATCAGATGGGCAGTCACTTATCGGGGTCTGTTATTCGAGGGACGAATAACATGGTGATACTTGAGAGGGCGGTCTGGCAGTGAGACAGGCCACTAGAGTTTCCAGGTTCTGGAGAGTCAGAACGGGTATCGTAGCGGCAGAGGGGTCTGTCCTTTTTCCGGGTTTGGGAGTTCCTGTTTGGATTCAGGTGTCCCTGGAGGAAGATAGTTGTGTGATATGAGATCCTTTCAGTGGTGCTTTTAGATTTATTGGGTTCGATCTATGTGTTATTGAGGAGCGATTTCGAGGTCGAAATCTAATTCAAGTGGGGGAGAATTGTAACATCCGGACTTCCAGGTATATTATTTGTGTTTTTAATTTTGAGATTTATTGAGTAACTCGACAAGTTGTGAGTTCAACTCGTCGAGTAGAGTCGAGTTGACCGTGTAGGATTAATGAGTGGACTTAACGAGTCAGAGAGTCGACTCGCCGAGTTGGTGCTGTGTTGTGAAACCCTAATTTCCCGGGGTTGGGGCCCATATAAGAGAACTTATGCCCCATTTCTGCCTCACCAGCTGCCTAACCTTCCTGTGTAAAACCCTAAACGTGTGTAGTGAGCTAAGAGAGTATAAGAATCTAAACTTGGAGTAACTTAGTGCATCTTTTGAGGAGAAGAGGAGATTATCCAACAAGGAAGCAAGAAAATCAGTTGGATCTAGTGTATCTTCATGCAAGGGCTTCAGTGGGAGGTAAAAGCTTGCACCTTTCTCATTTATTTGCCTAGATCTCATTATTATGGAAGATTAGGGTTTCCTCCACCTTTTGTTGGGAATTCAAGCATATAGAGTTATCTTGGGGTCTAAACCTCAGACCTGGACCTTGTGAGGTCCCTTGAGTCCAAAGGTCCCAACTTTATTCATCCACATGAGGGTTATTGTGCTTAACACCTTGTGAGAGCATGTATTGGTATGTTGGAGAAAAATTACCAGACATGAACATAAAGATCGAAGCTTTACGTGAAAATTGAGTCTTGAGATGCTAGATCTAGTGTTTGGAGTGGTAGATCTGATTTGAATAGTCTGAATGAGGAATGTGTTTGAATGGACTCGCCGAGTCGATGAGCCGACTCGCCGAGTCGATGAGCCGACTCGACGAGTCGGTGAGGGTTTGTCCCGATGAGCTTGATCATGCGATATCTCGGCGAGTTGGGTGTCAACCCGACGAGCTGAGCCGGACCTTCACGAGACTTCTGAGGAAACGAGTGGACTCGACGAGTCACATAGGTGCATCGGCGAGTCGGGTCAAACATGGACTGTTGACTCGAGTTGACTTCTATTGACTTTAGGGTTTGGTCAAACATGAGTAATGGAGACCATGGAGGGGTAAAATTGTCTTTTATCCACCTCAAGAGTTAGAGAGAGAAAGAATCACCTTCGGTTTATTATAATCGCGAAAAGAGTATTAATTTGAGATATTCATCCTTTGTGTTAGGCGGAGGCTAGTTCGAGATTCGAGTATGAGGTTATTTGCTCACTTGCTTTCGAGGTGAGTCTTCTCACTATACTTACCATGAGTGGTATCTTTGTGTGACTGAGATGTCCTATGTGCTTACATTGTGTATTGTGATATCCTGCATTATTTCTTTGTGATTTATGCTGTGTATTACTCAGAGCTTACAGAGTTAGGACCGGAGGGTCCATCAGAGTTGTGGGACCGGAGGGTCCCACCGAGACACATTAACCGAAGGGTATTACTGTGTTATAGCCTCGAGTGGCTAAAGAGTTGTGTGTGGTATTTTGGGGAACTCACTAAGCTTCATGCTTACCGTGTTATGTGTTTCAGGTTTTTCTCAGGATCACAGGAAGGCACCGGCTTGATTGTACACACCAGTGAAAGAGTTATGTTTTGAGGATCCTGGATTTTAATCAAACAATTATGGAGTTGCGATTTGTAAATTAAATAAATGAGATTTTGTGAAATGTTTTATGAGAATTATGTGATTTTAAATGAAAAATTTATTTGAAAATTTACGGTGTTACATATATCATCAGTCTGAGCCTCCCTAATCAAATCAAGTAGTGGTGAGTCGATGGGCATCCTCAAACAGAGTCCTCGGACAGGAGCACCAGCCGCCTTGCAGCTCAAGGCGTCGACGACCATATTGGCCTTCCTAAGGTGATAAAGAATCTCACAATAATAATCCTTGACCACGTCAAGCCACCTGCGTTGCCTCATGTTCAGATTCGACTTATCCAAAAGATATCTCAGGCTCTTGTGATTTGTGTAAATTGTACAACGGACCCCATAAAGACAACGTCGCTAAATCTTGAGGGCAAATACTACTGCTACCAACTCCAAATCATGTGTCAGGTACCTAATCTCACGAGGCTTCAGTTGCCTAGATTCATATGCAATGAACCTGCCCCGTTGTATGAGTATCGCCCCTAGTCTTGTGATCGACGCATCACAAAATACCACAAAATCCTCAACCCCCTCATGAAGGGTCAAAACTGGGGCCTCACATAACTTCCTCCTCAAGGTCTAAAATGCAATCTACTACTCAGGCCCCTAATGGAAATCCATACTCTTCTTCGTGAGGCGAGTCAGAGGAACAACGATCTTGGATAAATCCAAAATGAATCTCTTATTGTAACTAACCGACCCCATAAAACTCCTAATCTCAGATGGAGATTTTGGGACCTATCACTATATAATTGCCTCAATGTTGGCCGGATTGACGATACTGGTTAACGAGGTGTCCCAAGAACTGGACCTCTCGTAACCAGAACTTACACTTGGAGAACTTGGCATAAATCCTCTCCTGCCTCAAAACTCCAAGTAACTCTCAAAGATTCTCCTCTTGTTGTTCCCTGGTCTTGAAGTAGACCAGAATATCATCTATAAAAACAATCACCGACTGGTCGAGCATCGGCCTGCGTACCTGGTTCATTAAATCCATGAATGTCGTTGGTGCGTTGGTGAGCCCAAAAAACATCACCACGAACTCGTAATGACCATAACGAGTTTGGAACATTTTCTTCTCCACATCCTCCTCTCCGAACCTCATCTGATGATACCCCGACCTCAGATCAATATTGGAGAACCAAGATGCACCATGCAATTGATCAAAAAGATCATCAATCATGGGGAGTAGGTAACGGTTCTTCATCATTAACTTGTTTAATTCTCGATAATCTATGCACATATGGTAAGTGTTGGATTAATGTCTAAGTCCATAACTATAATTGGTAAGACTTAACCCGACCCGGCATGGTCCATTTGGGTTGCATGGCATCATGCATTTGGATAGACTATAATGAGAGAAATAACACTTAAGGTTGGTTAATATATTATAAGTTCTAATATATTAATAAGGTTATTTAATTAGTATTGATCAAGAATTAATTTGGAATTAATTAAGTGATCAAAAGGAGACTAATTAAATATATGGGTTGATTGTGTAAATCATTCATTCTTATATATGTGGGCTTGTGATCCAAGATTCCTTATGTTGGACTAAGTCCATGGGGTGACCCATGGATACTCCATGGAGGTTAAAATCCATGGAGCATAAGGAATGGGTAAAGTTATGAGTTACATGGTGTAACCCTAATAGCCACCATATAAAAGAATCACATGGCTCAAGAAATCGTGCACTAATGTGTGAATATGAGGGCTAGACGATTTCAAGGAGTGTTCCATTTCTCTCAAGTCATTCCATGTGCATTTGGTGTTGTGTGAACCATTTGAGGTGTCACACTTGGGGCACTAGGCACTCAAGCTTCATGGAGACAAGCTACATCAAACAAAGGTATGTATTCTATCCATTTGATTACCCAAGTATCAAGTATTGTATGCTAGATAGGGTAATACCTTGGAAAGTTCATAATTGCATGTATAATAGATAAAACATAGATCCAAGGTATTTAGGGTTGCATGTACACTTAGGAGTGTTAGAATGCTCAAAACCCATCAGTGGTATCAGAGCCAAGGCTTGTTTTCTTGTTATACTTGCAAAATTAGCTGAAAAATCGAATTGTATTAGTTTAAAAGTTATGCTAATTACTTGAAAAAAATTTGATGTGAATTATCTTTGTTCATATGAGTTTATTAGATTAATAGAAAAGTTAATTGATTATGTGTTTTCAATCCATTTTAATCTAAGAGTTGATTCTAAAATGTGTTTTTGTAACTTGTCCTCAAGTTATATGAAAAGTCACATTTAAGTTTCATAAAACTCATAAAAAGTTGGCAATGGTTACAAAAATGAAGAGTCTTGTCCTCATTAAATGGTTTTATGACTCCATAACTTGTCCTCAAGTTATGGAGGTTCAAGAGTCACTTCATTAAATGATAAAATGTGTAACCTTAATTAGTTCCATAAGTTACAAAAATAAAGAAAAGTTACATTCTTTTATTAGTTTAAAGTCTTCCATAACTTGTCCTCAAGTTATGGAACTTGAAGAGTTTTTTTTTAATTAAAACTACTTTAAACACATAAGTTATGGAATTAATTAGTTTTGAATATTTTCAAAACTTGCCCTCAAGTTTTGGAATTTGTAAAGTTTTCCCCATGAATACTTTAATTCCAAGTTAGCCCTTAGAATTTTAAAAAAAATTCAACCCTTATACTTTATAGTATTATAAGGTAATAATAAATATATGTATAAGAGCAAGTCAGTCTTACCGTTAGTAGGCCCCATTCACGAAGCCGGTCTATAAGGGGGGTATAAGGTTACTGCCTATAAAATGGCAGTTTAATGGGTGTCCACTCTCACCCACCGCTTCCTTGACTGGTGGAGGGTCGTTAGCCGAACGGGTAGGACAAGGACTATAATTCTCCCTTCATTAAAAGTATTAATGATAAATACTAAGTAACTAAACACTTATAAATTCCCAATCTTAGTTACTTAGGAAAATGTGAATAAGGTGCTAATCCATGAAATTACACTTTGCACTTTGTTTAAACCGTTAGTGGAGCGTGTGTGGTTAACCGGCACACTAACCTGGATTTAAAAAAGTAGGCAAAGGGTAACTTAATATTTATCATAGTATCGGTGGAGCTCGTGTGGTTAACCGGCACATTGATTGAGGGGTAAATATTAAGGGTACCAAGTATATTTGCATGGTTACTTCACACCTTGTTTTGTGATCCTCGGCATCCCAGTCACAAAACCTGAAGGGCACACTCGAGATTGAAACATGCCATTGAAAAGTTCAATGAATCTCAAAAGATCTAGGAGTTTCAAATCCAATTAAAAACCTAATTACATTATTTCGTTTTTCATGGTGGAAATTGGTAAATCGTCATTTACCTACCTTCAACTATTTTATAACTCGGATTACGGCATCCCTCTTCCAGTTATAAATAGGTTGTTGGATCCTAGCCTTAATATTTCATATTGGGTGTTATATTAAGGACTTTAGATCAACTATCTTGAATATCTCCCAAAAGATGTCTAGTTCAGACATCTATGATCTTCCCAAATCTCTTGGAACTTTACTTCCTCCACCTCCTCCAATTATTCTCCCTAACCCACAAGTTCAAGGTCACTCAAGCCCTAATGGCAAGCAAGGTCTATGTGTGATCACATCTTAGAGATGAAGTCACATATTGACAAGCTGGGAGAGTTGGGTGTCAAAGTCTTGAGAAAGTTGGATGTTCAATCACTTTCTAAGTCACATAGTGAGTTCCTTTGGGACTACTATGAAACAGACTATGACATGAACCTTAATCATCATATCTATTTGCTTGGTGCTGCTGAATCAGCAATGATTTGGAACGATAGTAAAGCAAATTTGATTAGAAGATCAACTTCCCAAAAAACTTTATGGACAGTGACAATGGTGACACTGGAAATCCAGAAAAAACATTCTCTTCCCAATGGAAAGGGATTGGCCATAGTCAACCCGGTTGACCAAATGGTAAAGAGAAAGGCTAAGTCTGAGATAGTCCCATTACCAAAGGGTCCATATGTTTATTTTGCCAAACGAAGGGGCGTTGATTGCAAAGCTGCCAAGTTTACCTAAGGATGTTAAAGTCAACAAGTCTGACTCTACTTCAGGTAGAGCCCATTATTTAAATCTGTTAAGTTTCTATTCTAAGATCCTCATTACATGATGTGACTGGGTCACATGTTGATGTTTTAAGAATCAAAGAATAGAGAGAAAGCTTAAAGGAAGTATATGCTGATTCTGATCGCGTAGGTGGATTTCGATCGCA
This sequence comes from Lactuca virosa, assembly GCF_052849685.1. Lineage (NCBI taxonomy): Eukaryota > Viridiplantae > Streptophyta > Magnoliopsida > Asterales > Asteraceae > Lactuca > Lactuca virosa. Next base: position 122,892,186 of record NC_136426.1, read on the forward strand.
TCAGAATTTTGAAGTTGTTACTTAGGAGTTATGATATATTGCTTAGGAATATATAACAACAAGTTTTTCCGTATGCATTTGCACTATAAGGATAAGTTTTTTCCGCAAAGTTTTGAAATAAAATAAAAGTTTTTAATTTTATATTTATTTTAAATATCCTTACAAGTGGCATTTGTGGAAAATGGTTGTTTATATGATTCCATTGATAGCAATATTTGAAAAAAAATGGACTTGATTCTTTCGTTTGTGGTAGTGTCATAATTTACCAAATAAGGAAAGATTCTCATTCCCAAGGCTTCAGTTGGATAGAAACTTGGAATCATGCAAGTTGAATAGTATGATGAATGAGAACTTTCAAGCATTGGAAAATTAAGACTTGTTCACATGGATGTGTGAGTCAAGTGAAGGACTAAAGGGATCGAGTACACATTCTTGTGCACTGGTCAAGTCCACCACAAAGCTCGTTAAGACTATTCGTCATGATTTACTAAATTTTAGTAAATATGGTTATACTTACAAGTTTAAGTATAATTCTGAAACATTGGAAAAGTCTCAATGTATGGCAGAACGAATGGGAAGAATCTAATTAGGCAGACAGATAAAAGTTTCTCAAATCTGAAAAGATGGGAGAGTACTTTAGTATCATGTTTTGTGATCATCTTAATGATTAAAGAACCACATCACAATTGGTCTTCTAAGGACAACTTAGTGCATTCTTATGACTAAGAAGAGGAGTCATGAATTGTTGAAATGGTTAAATCAAGAAGATGAGTCATACTTCGTTTCAAAACAAGTCTTAGAGTCATACTCCAAGACTATAAGTTGAGTGACATATCTTAAAGAAAGGTTTATAACAGTTGTCAAATGTAAGAGTAAAAGTGTCCTACTCTTGTACATTTGAAGTTGGTAAGTTGTGATGTTTTGGATTAAACAAAGACCAACTAAGGCCAATTGTGTGAAGTGTTTGTCTTGATAAAGAATCCGCACTATCTCTTGAATATTTGGCAAGATAGTCTTATATGTCAAGAGGATAGTGGGAGTCTTAAAGATCCTAAAAAGAATTTCAAGAACTAATCAAGAATAAAAGCTGAGGTTCTTCACTAGCACACGACTTGAGGTTTATAACCTATCGTGTTGACATATTCTGTGCCCATTCCAGTTAAAGTTGGCTTTGCATAGGAGTTCTGAAAGTTCTCAATTGGTTGCATAACAACTTGGAAGCAATGGCAGGCCCTGTACTGCCAGGTGGCAAGAAGTTAAGATTGCATAAGTTCAGTCCATATGAGTTTGGATTTGTCATTATCCTTGTCTTGTGACTATGGTTTTGACGATTCACATGGATAAGAACACATACACCATAAAATCTAAGGGTCATAAGGTTTCTCTCCGATTCATGAAAATGATGGTGAGGAAACACTTCCACCAAGTAGATTTGAAGCAGATGGCAAAAGGTCTAAACAATTGAGACTATGATTACGGCATCCCTTTTCATAGTTCTGAAATTGTTTAGGCACACATGCATGCTATCTAAGGAAAGGTGTATGATTTTGATAAAGTTTTATCAAAGCATCTCGTATCAGAAATCTGAACTTTGGTAAGGAAGTCAATAAAGTATTGATTTCTAGAAGTCCAGCTGATTTCTGAGTACATGTCAAAGCTAGTGGGAGCATAAGTGTTATGCTAATAATCATCATGTTAGTGGGAGCATGATAATTATTGTTAGTGTTGCAAGTTAGCAATGTTAATTATAGAAAACAAAAGTTTCAATTCGTGAGGCTGTAGGGATTGAAAAAGTTGTTTTGCTATAATTAAGGGACAGGATATACTTCATTTCAGTTCTAAAGGCTTAGATTGAGACATTAATCATCTTTAGTCAAGAATATATATATGAATTTCATGTTGGATTGGTTCAACTTAAGGAAATTCTATATATTGCGTTCTCAAAATTCGATTATGATTACGGCATCCCTCTTCATAGTCAAAATTTGAAAACATGGCAAATAAAAATATTGTAGCAAAAGACTGGTCTAGAATCATGTCTTTATGTGAGACATCATGAATCGTGTACCATTTGCTTTGGGTACAGGATCGATTGCATGTGCTATAATATTTGTCATTTCTAAATTTTTCCAAATGCCCAGAGGCATTAAGAAGGGAAAAGGTCTAGAATTGGATATGACTAAAATGATTAAGCAATTGTCGAGGACAATCTGAGGTTTACCAAAGATTGGTTGCTCAGGGACAGTTGGAAGTATAGTGCTAATTTTGGAAGGACCATATTGACATATTCTGAAAAGTGGCATCTCTTATTCAGAAGTGATAGTCAAAATGAGAATATGGAGTTGTCTCCATAGGTGGAAGTTATCTGTGTAAGATTAGAAAACTTAATGCAAGAAGCATGTCCAAAGCAATGTACTTTGAATATGAGACTTAGTTTCCATGGAGTTGATCTCCATTGGAATACCTTATAATGACTGTTGACAAGTCTTTGTGACTTTGTACATATTCATTACAGGAGGGTCAGTGCATATAAGTTTAAAATCTAAACAGATTTCGATAAATGATAGGAATTTGAAATTCTCACATTTTTCGATAAGGATTTGGGAGTGTGAAATTAGAATCATTGAAATTATGTTCAATTGGTTTATTTCACAAAGTAAGGATCATAGACAAACATAGAGTGCATACTTGGTGTATGGCAAAGCTATTGTTTAAGAAAAACATAGTGTACATGCTTGGAGCATGGGACAACTAGTGTTTTTTAATTCAAGTATAAAGTTGATAAAACCGAAACAATGAATAATGAGTAATCAGTATGGTGATAAATAAAAGTGTTTATTTATATTCATAGGGTTTGATACCATATTTGATTCATTTATTCTTGTGTTTCACTTTGCATGTTTTGACTTCCAGAATAACTAAGTCGCTATTCCTGAATGATTAAGTTATTCAAACCATCCACAGTCGGTCATATGTTGGAAGTAGATATGAATCAAGACTGTCATGGGTTGGTTTGTAGAGGTCCAAGTTGGTGGACAAAGTGGTGCTACAACACTCATGAGTGTTCATAAGTTTTGAGTATTGGATTCAACCCACGCTCATTTGAATCACTTCATGGATTTTATCACGAGTGATCATGAGACGATAATATCTTATATTCTTCAAACCTAGAGATATGAGTTGTTACTATGAGTTGGTTATACATTGATTGCACGAAAACGCATTGGTAACTCGATGTTATAAAACGTGCCTTTGTGTATGATTCAACAAGTAGTAGAACAAGCCATATGAGTCGAAGTTTATCCATTCCTTTTACCTTCGGGATAAAAGCGATATCTGTGGGCCCCTCGATGATTTAAAGATGATACATGTGAGTGCTTGGCCAAGCCAGGACTGATTTGATTTGTTCAATCAGTCAGTCATCATGAATCGGAAATCGGGAAACAACAAATGGACAAAGAGAATGATTGATAATCCATGTCTCAGTCCATATGATATCTAGAATGGAGGAATATATGATCCCTTATCTAATGGACAAGTCATTGACAAAGGTCAGAGTTCATCGACAAGGTCAGAGTTCGACAGAAGCTTTTGAGAGCTACGATTGCTGATCGGTTCCTGAAGTCATACGTAATAATAGTTTTAGACTTATCCAAGTGGGAGACTGTTGGATTAATGTCTAAGTCCATAAATATAATTGGTAAGACTTAACCCGACCCGGCATGGTCCATTTGGGTTGCATGGCATCATGCATTTGGATAGACTATAATGAGAGAAATAACACTTAAGGTTGGTTAATATATTATAAGTTCTAATATATTAATAAGGTTATTTAATTAGTATTGATCAAGAATTAATTTGGAATTAATTAAGTGATCAAAAGGAGACTAATTAAATATATGGGTTGATTGTGTAAATCATTCATTCTTATATATGTGGGCTTGTGATCCAAGATTCCTTATGTTGGACTAAGTCCATGGGGTGACCCATGGATACTCCATGGAGGTTAAAATCCATGGAGCATAAGGAATGGGTAAAGTTATGAGTTACATGGTGTAACCCTAATAGCCACCATATAAAAGAATCACATGGCTCAAGAAATCGTGCACTAATGTGTGAATATGAGGGCTAGACGATTTCAAGGAGTGTTCCATTTCTCTCAAGTCATTCCATGTGCATTTGGTGTTGTGTGAACCATTTGAGGTGTCACACTTGGGGCACTAGGCACTCAAGCTTCATGGAGACAAGCTACATCAAACAAAGGTATGTATTCTATCCATTTGATTACCTAAGTATCAAGTATTGTATGCTAGATAGGGTAATACCTTGGAAAGTTCATAATTGCATGTATAATAGAGAAAACATAGATCCAAGGTATTTAGGGTTGCATGTACACTTAGGAGTGTTAGAATGCTCAAAACCCATCAGTAATACCCATCATTCTTCTTCACAAAAAGAATCGATGCTCCCCATAGTGAACTGATCGGTCCAACGAACTACTTGCCCAACAGCTCCTAAAGTTGAGAGGACAACTCTTGCATCTCTGGTGATGCAATGAGTTACGACGCCTTAGCAATTGGGGCCACACCAGGGATAAAATCGATCCTGAACTCCACCTGCCTCGTGGAAGGAAGATCCTCCAGAAAAACATTTGGAAACTCTATGACCACGGGCACATATGAGACCGAAACTTTCCCCTCAATTAGAGTATCAACTACATAAGCGAGGTAACACATATATCCATGTTGGAGATACTTTTTGGCCATGGTTACCGAGCAAAAAGCAGATCCAACCCTGGTACCCTCTCCATAGATGGTTAGTTCTCCCACAATTAGGGTTCGAACTACGACCAATCGATCATGACCCCAAACCTGCTCAACCAATCCATCCCCACTATCACATACTTATCTACGATCGGGATGGGGATCAATTCAAATTGTTAGGACACCTCGAATATCTCCAAAGTACAATCACGGAAAAAGCTCAAAGCAGAAACCTTGTGTTCGTTGGCGATGGAAACTCGAAGCGGACACTCCAACTCCCAAGGGACATACTGAAATTCCTATAGAAGGACTTAGATATAAAGGACTGAATCGCAACCGAGTCATACAGCATGATAGCATGGAAGGAATTCACTAAGAAGGTACCTATCATAAATACAAGCATAAGGATACATGAAATAATTTGACAGAATAATAAGTGAATACATACCGGTAACGACGTGAGGCGCTGTAACATTCCGTTTGAAATAGAGTAATTAAATAATAAACCCGGAACCCCTAGATGTATATTTATATTTTATATTATTTTATAATGGCCCTAAAATCCATAATATTTAGCGGGGTGTTGGTTTCGGGAAGCCAAATGATATAATTTAGACTTACGGGGGTTAAAGTGTAATTTTGCGATTTATTTTGTAAATATTTTAGAATACAGGGGGGTGTTTGGTAAGTATTGGACTTATTATGAAAGGAATTTGAAACTGAGGGCTGTTTGGTAAGATTGGGACTCAGATTGAAAGGATTTTGGATTGATGGGGGTTGTTTGGAAAATTACGTACTTAAGTTGAAAAGTATTGACACGGAGGGGCTGAAAGTGTAGAAATGTCAAAGATGGCAGATGATCGGGCATATAAAACCCGTCACCTTCTCACCATGTTAACCCTAACCCAAATAAGCCGTCAGCCACCACCCTTATTTCTCCCGTCTTCAGCCGCCAACCTTATGACCCCCACCACCGGCCGCCGTTTCCTCGCTTGTTGAAGCCGGAGAACCACCAAGATGCCACTGTCATCACCCATGTTGTCGTTCGCTTCCAATGAAGCCGAGAACGCCAGAGACCGACGTCGTGGCTGTGTGCCGCCATGTCCGGACGCGCCTCATCTTTATTCTTCTGTTCGCCATCATTCATGTCGCCGATGTCACACAATAACTGTAGGGTTTTAAGCACTATAACACTCCTATGGTGCACATGCAACCCTAGATGCTTTGGATCTATGTTTTCTCTAATTATACATGCATTTTCAATTTTCCAAAGCATACATCCTAACTAGCATACAATGGAGGATATATAATACAAAACTCATAGTTAGATGAATACCTCTTGATGTAGTTGTTGTTCTTGGCCTTTGAAAGCTTTAGCACATCAAGTGTGATGCCTCTAATGTGTCACAAACACCAAATGCAAGAGGAGACTTGAGAGAATAGGCTAGTTAGCACAAAATCAATTATCACTCTCTTAGAATGAATGGTGTAACCGATTTTGGCTCTAGGGGTATGCTTTTATACTGTTACAAATGCTAGGGTTACATCCATGCAAACCCTAATGCACCTCAAGTGTGATGCCTCTAATGTGTCACAAACACCAAATGCAAGAGGAGACTTGAGAGAATAGGCTAGTTAGCACAAAATCAATTATCACTCTCTTAGAATGAATGGTGTAACCGATTTTGGCTCTAGGGTATGCTTTTATAGTGTTACAAATGCTAGGGTTACATCCATGCAAACGCTAATGCACCATGACCCTTCATATTACTTAGGCTCCATGGGTTAAACCTCCATGGACTACCCATGGACTATCACATTGGTTTAGCCCATCCTAATTAACGATGAATCATTGGCCCACACTATAAGAATCATTGATTTACTTAATCAGTCCCCATATATTTAATTAGTCTCTTTTGATCACTAAATTAATTCCAAATTAATTCTTGATCAATACTAATTAAATAATATGATTTCTCAATTAATATATTATACTTATAATATATTAACAAATCACAAATAACCTTTCTCTCAAAAGTCCATCCTATCAAATTGCACTGGTGAAGGCAACCCAAAAGGACCATGCTACAATCGGGTCAAGTACATCCCAGTTATAGTTATGGGCCTAGACACTAAATCCAATAGTCTCCCACTTGGATAAGTCTAATAACTATAACTGCCAATGTGACTTCAGGATCCAATTAGCAATCATAGCTTTCCAAAGTCGCTGTCGAACTCTGACCTAGTCAGTGACGCGTCCTTTAGATAAGGGATCATATACTCCTCTGTTCTTCAAGATATCATGCGGACAAATACATGGAACATAGTCATACTTATTGTCTTGCATTTTGTTTCCCGATTTCCGATTTGTCTGACATAGAACATAACTGAACACGTCAATTTAGTTCTGACCGGTCCCGACACATAAGTCAAAACAAAATCATCGAGGGGCCCAAGATATCGCTTTTAATCCTCTTAGGATAAAAGGAATAGATAAACTTCGACATTATATGCTTGTACTAACTACTCATTAAATCATGCACAACGATACGTTTTATAACATCAAGTTACTGATGCGTTTTCGTATTATCAATGCACAACCAACTCGTAGTCAACAACTCATATATCTTGGTTTGAAGACTATATGATATTATCGTCTCACAATCACTCGTGATAAATTCCAAGAAGTGATCCAGGTGAGCGTGGGTTTAATCCAATACTCAAATCTTATTTCAGGAGCACTCATGAACGTTGTAGCATACTTTTGCTATGTCTAACACCTTAGGAAATCTACAAGCCATATTCATGACAGTCTAACCTCATAACATACTTCTAAAGTATGATCGAATGTGGATAGTTTGAATAATCTTATTATCCTGGAAGTCAAAACATGCAAAGGTGAAACAATAGTAATTAATTAACACAAGACAATAACTTTACTTATAAATAAAACTCCTTTTATTCAATCATCAAATGTCAATTACAATTTAGCTATTACAAGTTTCAAAATATTTATCTAATCACTAAAACTAATATCGTCCGTTAGTCCAATGCCCCTTGCATGCTGCAAGTGCCTAACCTTACTCAGTCCCTTCGTGAGGGGATCTGTTGGGTTGTCCTATGACGATATCCTCTTCACCACGAGGTGTCATTCCTCTACTTGATGTATTATGAAGTGGTACTTTCTGTCGATATGCCTGGATCTACCTGTTGGATATAGTGTCTAAGTCCATAACTTTATTTGGTATGTACTTGACCCGACCCGGCATGGTCCATTTGGGTTGCATGGCATTGCAATACTTGGATAGACAAAATGAGAGAAAGTACACTTGTGATTATTAATATATTATAAGTTCTAATATATTAATAATAATATTATTTAATTAGTATTGATCAAGTATTAATCTAGTATTAATTTGGTGATCAAAGTGAGACTAATTAAATATATAGGGTTGATTATGACAATCATCAATTCTTTTATGGTGGATTAATGATCCATGGTTTATGGGTTTGGTTATAACCATATGGAGCTCCATGGATAGTCCATGGGAGTTACAAACCCATGGGTCATGAGGAATAAAGAGTCATGACAATTAGGGTTTACATTTGTAACTCCTAATTATGACACACTATAAAAGAAACCCTATACAATGCAAAATGGGCACTAGAGTATTCTTGTGAGGGCATAGCCGATTTTGAAGTGTAGAAGTATTCTCTCTAGTTATTCCAAGGTTGTAGTGTTGTGTGAAGCATTTGAGGCACAACATTTGGGGTGCTAGGCGCACAAAGTCTTGAAGGAATCCAAGCAACAACAAGGTATGTATTTCTACTAGTTTTTATGTTTTATATATTCCCCATGCCATGCTAGTTAGGAAATAACCTTGAAAAAGAAATTTGCATGTATATAGAGAAAACATAGATTCAAGGTTATTAGGGTTGCATGTACACTTAGGAAGTGTTAGAATGCTCAAAACCCATCAGTGGTATCAGAGCCAGGTTTGTTTTCTGTATACTTGATGCAAAACTGCTTAAAAATCAAAAATTCTGCACTCTGATGACTGGACTCGCCGAGTCCATGGGGAGGACTCACCGAGTCCATGAACAAATTCATCCTACTCGACGAGTAGAATAATGCACTCGACGAGTAGGAGCGTGCTGGGCAGTTTTTTTCGAGTTTTGTTGCTGAAAATGGATTAAGATCATTATCCCAATCTGTTTTGGACTTGTAAAATCTGTTTTTCAAAATGATAATGATTATGTTAACCCATTTTACATGACTTTTATCAATTTTCAAGTATTGTATATGTTTATATGTTTTTCTTGAAATTGCTTGACATGAATTTGTGTTCATATGAGTTTAGAAGATCATAGGAATTATGTGTAACCTCCATGTGTGTTTAATTCATGATCTTAATGGCAATGATGGTGTCCATAACTTGTCCTCAAGTTATGGATAACCAAAAGTCACTTCTTTAAATTGTGATTAAAGAACTAAAGAGGTTTCATAAAATGAAGAGTCTTCATTTTATGAACCATTAAAAACTCATAAGTTACAAATTGAAGAGACTTGGAATAGTTTCAAATCTTGCCCTCAAGTTTTGGAATTTGAAAAGTCTTACACTTTAATACTTTAATTCCAAATTGAACCTTAGATTTTTAAAAAGTTTAAAAATCAACACTTATACTATTATTATAATTTTATTATATATATATGTATAAGAATATGTCATTCTTACCGTTAGTAGGCCTCATTCACGAAGCTGGTCTATAAGGGGGGTATAAGGTTGTTGCCTATAAAATGGTGACTTAATGGGTGTCCACTCTCACCCACCGCTTCCTTGATCGGTGGAGGGTCGTTAGCCGAACGGGTAGGATACGACTTTAAATACTCATTAAAAGTATAATGAATTATAAAGTAACTATACATTATAAATTCCCAATCTTAGTTACTTTAGGAAAATGTGAAATTGGTGCTAGCCCATAAAATTACACTTTGTACCTTACCAAGTCGTTAGTGGAGCGTGTGTGGTTAACCGGCACACTAACATGGACCAGTAAGTGTGGCAAAGGGTAACTTGACTTTATTATAGATCGGTGGAGCGTGTGTGGTTAACCGGCACATCGATTAGGTAATATTGTTGAGGGTACCAAGTCAATTTGTATGGTTATTCACACCTTGTTTGTGATCCTCGGCATCCCAGTCACAAACTTGAGAGGGCACAATCGAGCTTCAAACATGCCATTGAAAGTTCAATGTATCTCAAAAGATCTAGGAGTTTCAAATCCAATTAAAAACTTAATTATATTTCGTTTTTATGGTGGAAATTGGTAAATCGTCATTTACCTACCTTCAACTATTTTATAATTTGGATTACGGCATCCCTCTTCCAGTTATAAATAGGTTGTTGGGTCCTAGCCTTAATATTTCATATTGGGTGTTATATTAAGGACTTTAAATCAACTAACTTGAATTTCTCCCATTATAGATGTCTAGTTTAGACAGCTATGGTCTTCCCAAATCTTTAGGAACAAGCTTCCTAATGAAGATGATATCCCAAATGGCAACCAAGGTGAAAGATCAATCCCTTTGTTGTGCATTAGTGGGACTGGAAATCATACTTCACTTCCTCCACCTCCTCCAATAAATCTCCCTATCCCACAAGTTTCAAGACCTGATAAGTTCTAAGTCACTCAATCCCTATTGGAAAACAAAGTCTATATGTGCTTAGGTCTTGGAGATTAAGTCACATATTGACAAGCCGGGAGAGTCGGGTGTCGAAGTCTCAAGGTAGCTGGCTGTTGACTTGGTCACTCCCTGATGACAGATCACGACATGACCCTTAATGATCTTACCTATTTGCTTGATGATGCTGAATCAGCAATGATTTGGAGCATTGGTAAAGCAAAATTTAATTGGAAGATCAACTTCCCAAACTTCCATGGACATTGACAATGGTAACATTGGAGGTCCAGAAAAACTTTTTTCTTCCCAATTGAAAGGGATTGGCCATAGTCAACTCGGTTGACCAAATGGTAAAGAGAAAGGCTAAGTCTGTGTACCGTTTCCAAAGAGTCCATATGTTTCTGTTGCCAAAGGAAGGGCATTGGTTGCGAAGCTGCCAAATTTACCTAAAAGTCCATAAGGATAGTAAAGTCAAATGTTTGACTCTGCTTTAGGTAAAGTCCATCGTCTAACTTTATTAAGTTTCTATTCTGAGATTATTATTGCATGATGTGACTGGGTCACATATTGATGTTTTAAGAATCAAAGAAGAGTGAAGAAACTTAAAGGAAGTATATGCTGATTCTGATCGTGAAGAAGGATTTCGATCGCATGGTTCGGTGATCAGAATTTTGAGTTGTTACTTAAGAGTTATGATATATTGCTTAGGAATAGATAACAACAAGTTTTCCATATGGATTGTAAGGATAAGTTTTCCGCAAAGTTTTAAAATAAAAGAAAATGGTTTTGATTTTATTTATTTTAAGTATCCTTACAATGACATTTGTGAAAAAGGTTGTTGCTTATATGTTTCCATTGATAAGCAATATGGGTAAATGGATTTGATTCTTTCATTAGTGGTAGTGTCATAATTTACCAAATAAGGAAAGATTCTCATCACCCAAGTTTCAGTTGAATAGAAACTTGGAATCATGCAAGTTGTATTGTGTGATGAATGAGAATTTTCATCTTTGGTAAATTAAGACTAATTCCTTGTTCACATTCGCATGTGAGTCAAGAGAAGGACTAAAGGATCGGGTACATTAAGTTGTACACTAGTCAGGTCCACCACAAAGGTAGATAAGATTATTCGTTATGATTTACTAAAGTTTAGTAAATATGGTTATGCTTGCGAGTATAAGTGTAATTCTGAAACATTGGAAAAGTTTCAATGTATGGCAGAATGAATAAGAAGAATCAAATAAGGCAGAAAGATAAAAGTTTCTCCAATATGAAGAGATGGGAGAGTACTTGTGTATTTTGTTTTATGATTATCTTAGTGATTATGGAACCATATCACAATTGATCCTCTAAGGACACCTTAGTGTGTTTGTTGCCTGAGGAGAGGAATCGTGAATTGTTGAAATGGTTAAATCAAAAGATAATTCATACTTCGTTCCAAATACAAATCCTGGAGTTATACTCCAAGATTGTAACTTGAGTGACATAGTCTTTAGAAAGTTCATAACACTTGTCAAATGTAGAGTAAGATGTTTCCTATTCTTGTACAATTGAGATTGGTAAGTTGTGATGTTTTGGATAAAACAAAGACCAGCTAAGACCAATAGTGAGAAGTGTTTAACTTGATAAGAATCCGAACTAGTTCTTGAATATTTGTATTGTCAAGGAATGGTTCTTGACAAAGAGAAGTCTTATATGTCAAGAGGACAGTGGGAGTCTAAAAGATTCTGAAATAGTTTCAAGAACTAATTAAGAGTTTTGTTAATCACTAGCCCACGACCTGAGGTTTGTAACCTATCGTGTTGACATATTCTTATTTCTGTGTCTATTCCAGTTAAAAGTTGATTATGCTTGTGAGTTCTATGAGTTCTCAAATTTTTTGCATAACAACCCGGAAGCAATGGTGGGCATTGAGCTACCAGGTGGCAAGAAATTAAGATTGAACAAGTTCAGTCTATATGAGTTTGGATTTGTCACTAACCTTGTCTTGTGATTATGGTTATGACAAATTCACATGGATAGGAACACATACACCATAAAAATCTAAGTGTCATAAGGTTTCTCTTCGATTCATGAAAATGATGGTAAGGAAACTCTTTCACTAAGTAGATTTTGAGTAGATAGCAATTGTGAGAATGACAAAAGGTCTAAACATTATGATTACGACATCCCTCTTCATAATTGTTTAGACACACAAGTGAGCTATCTAAGGAAAGGTGTATGGTTTTGATAAAGTCTTATCAAAGAAATTGTGTATCAGAAATCTGAACTTTGGTAGAAAAGTCAATAAAGTGTTGGTTTCTAAAAGTCCACCTGATCTCTGGATACATGTCAAAGCTACTGGGAGCATTAGTGTTATGCTAGTAAGATAATAATCATTATGCTAGTGGGAGCATGATTATTATGTTAATTGTTGCAAGTCAGCAATATTAATTATAGAAAACAAAAATTTCAATTCGCCTTGAAAAAGTTGTTTTACTATAATTAAGGGAGAGGATTTTATACTTCACTCCAATTCTACAAGCTTATATTGAGAATTTAATCTACTTTAGTCAAGAATATATATGAATGTTATGCTGGAATGGTTCAACATAAGGAAATTCTATATATGTTGCGTTCTCAAAATTCGATTATGATTACGGCATCCCTCTTCATAGTTCGAATTATGAAAACATGGAAAATAAAAAAAATTTATAGCATAAATCATGTCCCATATGCTTTGGGTATAGGTTTGATTACATGTGCTATAATATTAATCCATTCTAAATTTCCAAATGCCTAGGGCATTAAGATGGAAAAAGGAATAGAACTGGAAATGACTAAAATGATTAAGCAATTGTCGAGGACAGTTTGAGGTTTACCAAAGATTGATTACTCATGGACAATTGGAAGTATAGAGTAAGGACCATATTGACATATTTTGAAAAGTGGCAACTCTTGTTCATAAGTGATGGTCAAAATGGTAATATGGAATTGTCTCCATAGGTGGAAGTTATTCTTTGAATCTGTGTAAGATTAAAGAACTTAATGCTAAGAAGGATGTTCAAAGGAATGTACTTTGAATTTGAGACTTCATTTCCATGGAATTGTTTTCCATTGGAATACTTTGTAATGTCTGTTGCCAAGTCTTTGTGACTTCTGTGTATAGTCATTACAAGGGGATCATTGCATATAAGTTTAGAATCTAACAGATTACAGTAAATGGCAAGAGTTTGGTATTCTTGCATTTACAACGAGGACTGGAATTGTGAAATGAGCATCATTGGAATATTGTCAATTGATCTATATGTAAACATAGTATGCATACTTGGAGTATGGCATAATTGTTGTTTGGAAAAACATAGTGTACATGCTTGGAGCATGGGACAACTAATGTTTTAATTCAAGCATAAAGTTGATTAATCGAAACATAAATAATGAGTAATCAATATGGTGCTTAAATAAAAGGTGTTTTTATTTACACTCAAAGTGTTGGGGCCATATAAGATTAGTATTATTCTTGTGTTTCACTTTGCATGTTTTGACTTCCAGAATAATTATGTTATGGTATATATCATATTATTCAAACCATCCATAGTCAGTCATATGTTGTAAGTAGATATGAATCAAGACTGTCATGAATTTGGCTTGTATGATTTGTCTAAAGTGCTTTAGACAATGCAATGGTTGCTACAACATTCATGAGTACTCATAAGGGCTGAGTATTGGATTCAACCCACGCTCTCTTGCATCACTTCATGGAATTTATCTCGAGTGATCGTGAGACGGTAATATCATATAAATCTTCAAACCTAGAGATATGAGTTGTTGACTATGAGTTGGTTATTCATTGATTGTACGAAAACGCATTGGTAACTCGATGTTATAAAACGTGCCTTTGTGAATAATTCAACAAGTAGTTAGTACAAGCATATCAGTCGAAGTTTATCTGTTCCTTCTAGAAATAGAAGCGATATTTGGGCCCCTCGATGATTTGGTTTTGACTTATGTACCGGGCCCGGTCAGAACCTAATTGATGTGTTCAATTTAGTTCTATGTCGAAACAAATCAGAGATCGAGAAACAAATGCTGGACAATAAGTAAGACCATGTTCCATGTGTTTGTCCGGCTGATATCATGAGAACAGAGGATTATATGATCACTTATCTTAAATGGCGTATCATCATCATCTCAGTTCCGAGAGACTTTGAAAGAGCTACGATTGCTAGTCGGATTTTGAAGTCATATTTGCAAATATAGTTATTAGACTTATCCAAGTGGGAGACTGTTGGATATAGTGTCTAAGTCCATAACTTTATTTGGTATGTACTTGACCCGACCCGGCATGGTCCATTTGGGTTGCATGGCATTGCAATACTTGGATAGACAAAATGAGAGAAAGTACACTTGTTATTATTAATATATTATAAGTTCTAATATATTAATAATAGTATTATTTAATTAGTATTGATCAAGTATTAATCTAATATTAATTTGGTGATCAAAGTGAGACTAATTAAATATATAGGGTTGATTATGACAATCATCAATTCTTTTATGGTGGATTAATGATCCATGGTTTATGGGTTTGGTTATAACCATATGGAGCTCCATGGATAGTCCATGGGAGTTACAAACCCATGGGTCATGAGGAATGAAGAGTCATGACAATTAGGGTTTACATTTGTAACTCCTAATTATGACACACTATAAAAGAAACCCTATAGCATGCAAAATGGGCACTAGAGTATTCTTGTGAGGGCATAGCCGATTTTGAAGTGTAGAAGTATTCTCTCTAGTTATTCCAAGGTTGTAGTGTTGTGTGAAGCATTTGAGGCACAACATTTGGGGTGCTAGGCGCACAAAGTCTTGAAGGAATCCAAGCAACAACAAGGTATGTATTTCTACTAGTTTTTATGTTTTATATATTCCCCATGCCATGCTAGTTAGGAAATAACCTTGAAAAAGAAATTTGCATGTATATAGAGAAAACATAGATTCAAGGTTATTAGGGTTGCATGTACACTTAGGAAGTGTTAGAATGCTCAAAACTCATCACTACCATGATCTCTCGGTTCCTTGGTTAAGGCAACCGCCCATTCATTATCGCAGAAAATCTCCACAGGCTCCTTTATGGATGACACAACTCCAAGGTCTCTGTAATGCCCATGTTTCTAGGCTATGCATTAATATTGACATTATAATCTAGGTTAACCTTTGTAACTCATTTTGAAGAAATGAAAAGGAATTATGTGAATATTATGTGAATTATGTGTTTTATGCTTAATTATTAGGGTTTAATTAATTAAGAATAAAAATGAGCGTCAAAAATAAATATTAGATAAAGCCGATATCTATTAAGAAACTTGTAGTGGGCGTGACAAGGATTACGGATATATAAAGAATGCCGAAATCCGAGTTATAACGAAGAAGTTATGACCTGTCGAAGTTTCGCGACAAAACCGGCACGGTGCCGAATGTCGTAAAAAGTGAGTTTCCGATAAACTACTTTTTGGCCTTAGTGATCTAAACGAAACTCGTAGTGTTCGTTAAACCGAGAGTATGTATAAAAAGAACGCCCAAATCTGACTTCGTATGAGGAAGTTATGATTTTTCGAAGTTTCAGCTTAGCAGTAGACAGCTAAAAACTCGAATTTTAGATCGAGTGATTTTTAGCCGACACGACCTAAACCAGAATCGAAGGTCTCGTCATTTGTATCACAACGGTAAAAAGACAGACGAAAACGGACGTCGGATGAAGAAGTTATGAATTTTTAACGGATTTCCTGTCCCGGTCTGTTAAAAATAATAATATAAAAATTAAATTCAAAATTAGCTGACGAATTCTAAACGAAAGTTGTAGAGCGTAATTTTACCTACGCGTGCATATAAAGAACGTCAAAAACGGAGCTCGTATGCGAAAGTTATGGATTTTAGAAGTTTTGGCGCGAAAACCGAGAAATTTCGCATAGGTGGCTTCGGCCACGTCACCTTCGCTTAGAACATGCCACGTGTCCGAAATATGGCTGAGTCATCCGAGCTGCTGAGTCATCCGATCTCGTGATTCATCCGAGGTAGTCCAATGGCTGTCCGACGCGTGCCCTTTATCACGTGTCCGAGCCTCGCAGTGAGCCACGAACCCCCCTACTTCGGACCCTAGACCTCGGTCCACTTAGAAGAGGACAGCGAGCCCCTCGCATGCGCAGCCACGTGCGAGCCCTCGGATCTGCTGCCACCTGGGAGCTTCTCAGCCGTCTGATCAGAAGCCTCCCCCTATAAATAGAAGGCTGCGAGCCTTCTCGAATATTTTTAAAAAATTGCCACTTTTAGCCCCTTTCTTCATATTTTCTTCATTTTAACATTCCCCAAAGCCCCGGTATCGATTATAACCCCCGGAATACGCCACGAAGAGCCCGAGAAGCCCGTAAAATTTATCTTTTCGGTTTCGAAGCCCGAACCTCGCAGAGCCCGGTTTCTGAATAAAACTCTCGGTTTTATTAGAAACGATCGCTTTAGGAAACGAATTGCTGCCCGATTTTCATCAAATCAAGTGAGTGTATAGTCACCTTCATCTTACACCTAGATATGAAGTATTTTATATAAAATACGTGCTACGTGTAATTATATTAATTGTTTAATTGAGGTGACTGTTGAATTGATGTTTTATACAAGTTTTAAACTGTATATGTATTTTTATCTACAAATATGTTGGGTAAAACATGGGTAGATAGTTGGTGTGTGATAAAATAAAGTGATGAGAGGCCTCGATGTGATTTGTGATCCAATCATCTAGCGGAGTTTGGATGACGACCACGGACTTTCTTGACAGTCCAGTGGAAACGCTAGCAGGCCTGCAACCTGTAGGTGTTAATGAACTTGGGCGTTCATTCGCTGTACTCCATCCCCCTCATGGTTGCCTTTAGGGCATGTA
Organism: Lactuca virosa; assembly: GCF_052849685.1. Classification (NCBI taxonomy): domain Eukaryota; kingdom Viridiplantae; phylum Streptophyta; class Magnoliopsida; order Asterales; family Asteraceae; genus Lactuca; species Lactuca virosa. Next base: position 122,909,542 of record NC_136426.1, read on the forward strand.
TGGCTGAGGAAACCCCTTAGCAGTAGTGTCCATCCCGATGATATTCTTTAGGCTAGGTCCCTTGTGATAAGTGTTTAGGGACGTAAAGTGAGGATAACGGGAAATGGGTAATCAGGGTTATTGTTGATTGATGAACTTTATAAGTTTATTATTACTGTGGGTTGAAAACCCTATATGCTCACCAGGCTCCCAATCCTGACCCACTCACCTTTTTATGTTACAGGTAGTGGACCCCGAGCATAGTCGGAGGACGATGAGAGATTTTTGGATTATAGGCCAGTAGTTGTAAATAACTGTTGAAAGGCTTATAATGTCTTGTTTATGCTTTTGATCTGTATCGGAACATGACATCTCGAGGTTTTGATATGAAATGAAATTATATATTTCTTTAAGAAAGGTTTTGACAAACTTTTATCATATTTTGTATTGGGGACCAATTCCGCAACATCTTTTAAAAAGATTTCTCTGATTTTATTTTAAAAAGCATAAATTAAATCGGTCTTTTCTGGCCGAGAAATTAGAGGATGTCACAGTTGGTATCAGAGCATTAGTTTAAGCGAACTAAGAAATTGTAGAACTTCTAGACTTAAACTTAGAATGCTAAGTGATGATGGTGAGATGAGTGTCTTCCATATTTTAGACACAGGCACTAGTTTATTTTAGGAAAGATGCCTAAAATGCTTTTATGTGCTAAATGTTATATGTTTGCCATATATGCCATTATTTGTTCGGATCTATGGTCTGTTGCTGACCGGATCTGGAAACCTTATGTGTGTAGGATTCTAAGCGTATGATTACGAGATTAGAACTAACATGTAAACGTTTCGGAGTGATAAGGGAATTTAAATACCTATCTAGGATACAGACCTAAATTCGCCTTATTCGGTATATAGATTGTAATGGCAAGAACTCGCAGTGGAGTTGCAAATGCAAACGGAAACAGGGATCAACAGCCTCAACCTCAAGTAGTTGAGCAAGTACCTGTTGTAGGAGCTGCACCTGAGCCAATGACGATGGCTGGGGTACAAGCAATGATGCAGATGATGTTAGATCGCCAGATGGAGGAGACAAGGCGATTACTACAACAACATAGGGAAGAGACTACGATACCTGTTGAACAGCCCGTATTGAATGAAGGGCAATCAGTAGGAGGGAACTACAGTGGGACTCTTGGTCAAGCCAACCCACCGATAGTTAGACAAAACAACCAGGATGGAGGAGTTGATGGACGCGGATGCAAATACAAAGATTTCATGGCATCTAAACCACCGTGTCTATCTGGGAGTCCGACACCGGTGGAAGTCATGAATTGGATCTCCGAAATGGAGACGATGTTTGAAAGTTGTGAGTGCAGCAACAAAAAAAAGACCGCACTTGCAATTCCTCTGTTAAAATATGGTGTACTGAGCTGGTGGAAGTTACTAGCCGATTCCATGCCCAAGGGAGAAGCTAGCAAGATGTCTTGGGAAGATTTTATGGTACAACTGAAATTGCAGTACTGCTCTGAGCAGGATCTTCTGGAAATTAATAATGAGTTCCAGAATTTAAAGAAGGGAAAGATGAGCGTTACTGAATACGCTGCTAGTTTTACGGAAAAGATGAAGCTCGTTCCTCATCTAGTTCCAACTGAACTCTCTAAGGTCAACAAGTTTGCCCTCGGATTACCAGCGGACTTTGGTCCGATGGTTAAGCAAGCAACCACTTTGAAAGCCGCCATCTGGGCTGCTAAGAATGTTGAGGTTCAGATCAGAGAGAAGGGTCTGGAGAGGGCAGAAGTTGGTGAAAAGAGAAAATTTGAAGGAACTTCAGGTTCCAACAAGAAAAGCAAATTTTCTAAGTCTAAGAAGTTTGGAGGAGGAGGAGGTGAAGTGAAATGGTGTGAGAAGTGCAAGAAAAAGCACTCTGGGAAATGTAGCGAGGGGGTGACTTGCTACAAATGTGGAAAGACTGGGCATTATGCCAACGTGTGTCCGTCCGACAAGAGGGTATGTTTTGAGTGCCATGAAGAAGGGCATGTTTTTAAAGACTGTCCAAAGAGGAAGGATGCAGTAAAGCCCAATCTACCACCAAAGCCGAAGGCGAGAGCCTTTCAGATGACACTTGAAGCTGCAAAAGAAGAAGTCGATGTCGCTTCAGGTACCTTTCTCGTAAACGAATTGCCTGCCCAAATTTTGTTTGATTCTGGAGCCAATTACTCCTTTATTTCGCATGAATTTGGTAGAAAACTAGCTTTGCCTGTAGATAGACTAGTTAATGCTAAAATAGTCGAGATTGCTAGTGGAAAGTTTGTACCTGTTAGCCATCGTATGAAAAACGTCCTCATTGACTTGGATGGGAATAAGTTCCACGAGGAATTATTACCTATCTAGTTAAATGGTTTCGACATAGTTTTAGGAATGGATTGGCTTAGCGCCAATGACGCCGAAATATTGTGTACGAAGAAAATAGTAAAAGTAAACCCGCCAGGGAAAGAGTCGTTTATGGTGTATGGAGACAAACGCAGAGTAAATTCTGGAATCATTTCCTTAATGAAAGCCAGAAAGTGTTTGGCCAAGGGATGTACATCATATCTAGCGTTCGTGATCGATGCTTAGAAGGAAAAGAAGGAGGTGCAGAATATTCCGGTGGTGTGTGATTATCCGGAAGTCTTTACCGAAGATCTTCCCGGATTGCCCCCTGATCGACAAGTGGAGTTTCGTATCGACTTGTTACCAGGAACGACGCCGATAGCAAAAGCACCGTATCGATTAGCACCAACCGAAATGAAAGAACTTATGACACAAGTTCAGGAGTTAGTGGACAAAGGATTCATTCGACCTAGTTCATCACCTTGGGGAGCCCCTGTGTTGTTTGTAAAGAAGAAAGACGGGAGCATGAGAATGTGCATCGATTACAGAGAGCTGAATAAAGCGACGATAAAGAACAAGTATCCGTTGCCGAGGATCGATGACTTGTTCGACCAATTGCAAGGTTCGAGCTATTTCTCGAAGATCGATCTTAGGTCGGGATACCATCAACTAAAGGTGAGGGAGCAGGATATCGAAAAGACTGCGTTCAGAACAAGATATGGACACTATGAATTTTTGGTTATGTCATTCGGATTAACCAATGCCCCAGCAGCTTTCATGGATTTGATGAACAGGGTTTGTAAACCATACCTTGATAAATCTGTGATAGTATTCATAGACGATATCTTGATCTATTCGAAAGGCAAACAGGAGCACGAAAAGCATCTGCGTGAGGTGCTAGAAGTTCTGAAAAAGGAGAAGCTGTATGCAAAGTTCTCCAAATGTGATTTTTGGATTCAAGAAGTCCAATTTTTAGGTCATGTGGTTAACCAAGAAGGAATAATGGTTGACCCAGCAAAGATTGAAGCTGTGATGAAGTGGGAACAACCAAAAAGTCCTACGGAGATTCGAAGCTTTTTAGGATTAGCCGGATATTATCGCCGATTTATCCAAGGCTTTTCTTCGATCGCTACTCCATTAACAGCTTTGACCCACAAAGGAGCTACTTATGTTTGGAATGAGAAGCATAAGGAAGCCTTTGAGAAGTTAAAGAAAAGATTGTGTGAAGCACCGATTCTTTCGTTACCGGAAGGAGTTGATGACTTCGCAGTCTATAGTGATGCCTCTGGAGTTGGGTTAGGATGTGTTCTGACCCAAAGGGATAAAGTGATAATGTATGCATCGAGGCAATTGAAAGAGCATGAAAAGAACTACCCCACTCATGATCTGGAGTTGGCAGCGGTAGTATTCGCCTTAAAGATATGGAGGCACTATCTTTACGGTACAAAATGCAAACTTTTCACTGATCATAAGAGTCTTCAATATCTCTTTAATAAGAAGGAATTGACACATGAGGCAATGACGCTGGCTAGAACTACTCATGGACTACGACTGTGAGATACTTTACCACCCTGGTAAAGCAAATGTTGTTGCTGATGCTCTCAGCCGGAAGGTGAATCTTGAAAAGAAAAGGCCAAGAGCGTTGAGAATTAAAGTTGTCTCGACAATTGTGGAAAGTATAAAGAAAGATCAGGAGGAAGCTTTAGAGAAAATTGACCGGAAGGAGGAACGTTTGGGTAAAACGTTGGTGTTTGATACAAACGGTCAAGGACTGAAGGTATTCAAAGATAGGATTTGGGTACCTAAGATGGGAGGAGTAAGAGATCTTCTGATGGAAGAAGCTCACAAGACCATGTACTCGATTCATCCCGGCAGTACGAAAATGTATAGGGATCTAAAACCCTATTACTGGTGGCCGACGATGAAGCTCGATGTTGCTAAGTATGTGGCCGAGTGTGTAACTTGTGCTAGGGTTAAGGCACAACATCAGAAACCGTATGGGAGTTTAGAACCTTTACCTGTACCCATGGGTAAATGGGAAGATATTACCATGGATTTTGTGACTAAACTGCCCAGAACAAGGAACGGTCACGACATGATTTGGGTGGTCGTTGATCGCTTCACTAAGAGTGCATAGCCGCTAACGAGAAATGGTCTATGGATAAACTTGCGAATTCTTATGTGAAGGAAATTGTGAGGCTTCACGGTGTTCCGTTAACGATTGTATCCGATCGTGACAGCCGTTTTACCTCAAGGTTTTGGAGAAGTCTACAAGAGGAATTAGGTACCGAGTTGTGTTTGAGTACAGCTTACCATCCGCAAACCGATGGTCAAAGCGAACGAACGATTCAAACATTGGAGGATATGCTGAGAGCATGTACCCTAGAATTCCAAGGTAATTGGGATGAACACTTACCTCTAGTAGAATTTTTCTATAATAATAGTTTCCACTCGAGCATCAAGATGACACCTTATCACGCTTTGTATGGGGAAAAGTGTCGAACGCCGTCATGTTGGCTGGAAGCTGGGGAAAAGCAGTTTATGGGACCTGAAATAGTCCATCAAACTGCTGAAAAGTTAAAAGTGATAAGGGAAAGGATGTTAGCTGCTCAAGATCAACAAAAGAGTTATGCTGACAAGAAAAGACAACCGATATCCTTCGAAGTTGGAGATTCGGTTTTACTTAAAGTCTCGCCGTGGAAGGGACTTATAAGATTTGGTAAAAGGGGAAAGTTGAGTCCAAGGTTTATTGGACCATTTAAAGTTCTTCAGAGGATCGGGAATCAAGCTTATAAGCTAGAATTACCGAAAGAACTGGAGGGTATTCATAACACCTTTCATGTGTGTTATTTGAGAAAGTTCACAGGAGATGTGCCCGACATGATTTCGATTTCTGAGTTAAGGTTGGATGAAAACAAGAGGTTGATCGAAGAACCTGAGGCAATCGTTGACCGTAAGACTAAGAAGTTGAGACGTAAGATGGTCGATTTAGTGCTGGTGCGTTGGAAACATTCGAATGGGCCAAATCTCACCTGGGAAACGGAGAGTGACATGATGAGTCGCTACCCGCATTTGTTTGCTGATGTGTGATTCCGGGGACGGAATCATCCTAAGGGGGAGAGAATTGTAATGCCCGTGTTTCTAGTAGGTTAACCTTTGCAACTCATTTTGAAGAAATGAAAAGGAATTATGTGAATATTATGTGAATTATGTGTTTTATGCTTAATTATTAGGGTTTAATTAATTAAGAATAAAAATGAGCGTCGAAAATAAATATTAGATAAAGCCGATCTCTATTAAGAAACTTGTAGTGGGCGTGACAAGGATTACAGATATATAAAGAATGCCGAAATCCGAGTTATAACGAAGAAGTTATGACCTGTCGAAGTTTCGCGACAAAACCGGCACGGTGCCGAATGTCGTAAAAAGTGAGTTTTCGATAAACTACTTTTTGGCCTTAGTGATCTAAACGAAACTCGTAGTGTTCGTTAAACCGAGAGTCGGTATAAAAAGAACGCCCAAATCTGACTTCGTATGAGGAAGTTATGATTTTTCGAAGTTTCAGCTTAGTAGTAGACAGCTAAAAACTCGAATTTTAGATCGAGTGATTTTTAGCCGACACGACCTAAACGAGAATCGAAGGTCTCGTCATTTGTATCACAACGGTAAAAAGACAGACGAAAACGGACGTCGGATGAAGAAGTTATGAATTTTTAACGGATTTTCTGTCCCGGTCTGTTAAAAAATAATAATATAAAAATTAAATTCAAAATTAGCTGACGAATTCTAAACGAAAGTTGTAGAGCGTAATTTTACCTACGCGTGCATATAAAGAATGTCAAAAACGGAGCTCGTATGCGAAAGTTATGGATTTTAGAAGTTTTGGCGCGAAAACCGAGAAATTTCGCATAGGTGGCTTCGGCCACGTCACCTTCGCTTTGAACATGGAACGTGTCCGAAATATGGCTGAGTCATCCGAGCTGATGAGTCATCCGATCTCGTGAGTCATCCGAAGTGGTCCATTGGCTGTCCGACGCGTGCCCTTTATCACGTGTCCGAGCCTCGCAGTGAGCCCACGAACCCCCCTACTTCGGACCCTAGACCTCGGTCCACTTAGAAGAGGACATCGAGCCCCTCGCATGCGCAGCCACGTGCGAGCCCACCTGCAAGCCCTCGGATCTGCTGCCACCTGGGAGCTTCTCAGCCGTCCGATCAGAAGCCTCCCCCTATAAATAGAAGGCTGCGAGCCTTCTCGGATATTTTTAAGAAATTGCCACTTTTAGCCCCTTTCTTCATATTTTCTTCATTTTAACATTCCCCAAAGCCCCGGTATTGATTATGACCCCCGGAATACGCCACGAAGAGCCCGAGAAGCCCGGAAAATTTATCTTTTCGGTTTCGAAGCCCGACTCTCGCAGAGCCCGGTTTCTGAATAAAACTCTCGGTTTTATTAGAAACGATCGCTTTAGGAAACGAATTGCTGCCCGATTTTCATCAAATCAAGTGAGTGTATAGTCACCTTCATCTTACACCTAGATATGAAGTATTTTATATAAAATACGTGCTACGTGTAATTATATTAATTGTTTAATTGAGGTGACTGTTGAATTGATGTTTTATACAAGTTTTAAACTGTATATGTATTTTTATCTACAAATATGTTGGGTAAAACATGGGTAGATAGTTGGTGTGTGATAAAATAAAGTGATGAGAGGACTCGATGTGATTTGTGATCCAGTCATCTAGCGGAGTTTGGATGACGACCACGGACTTTCTAGACAGTCCAGTGGAAACGCTAGCAGGCCCGCAACCTGTAGGTGTTAATGAACTTGGGCGTTCATTCGTTGTACTCCATCCCCCTCATGGTTGCCTTTAGGACATGTATGGCTGAGGAAACCCCTTAGCAGTAGTGTCCATCCCGATGATATTCTTTAGGCTAGGTCTTTTGTGATAAGTGTTTAGGGACGTAAAGTGAGGATGACGGGAAATGGGTAATCAGGGTTATTGTTGATTGATGAACTTAATAAGTTTATTATTACTGTGGGTTGAAAACCCTATATGCTCACCAGGCTCCCAATCCTGACCCACTCACCTTTTTATGTTACAGGTAGTGGACCCCGAGCATAGTCGGAGGACGGTGAGAGATTTTTGGATTATAGGCCAGTAGTTGTAAATAACTGTTGAAAGGCTTATAATGTCTTGTTTATGCTTTTGATCTGTATCGGAACATGACATCTCGAGGTTTTGATATGAAATGAAATTATATATTTCTTTAAGAAAGGTTTTGACAAACTTTTATCATATTTTGTATTGGGGACCAATTCCGCAACATCTTTTAAAAAGATTTCTCTGATTTTATTTTAAAAAGCATAAATTAAATCGGTCTTTTCTGGCCGAGAAATTAGAGGATGTCACAGTTGGTATCAGAGCATTAGTTTAAGCGAACTAAGAAATTGTAGAACTTCTAGACTTAAACTTAGAATGCTAAGTGATGATGGTGAGATGAGTGTCTTCCATATTTTAGACACAGGCACTAGTTTATTTTAGGAAAGATGCCTAAAATGCTTTTATGTGCTAAATGTTATATGTTTGCCATATATGCCATTATTTGTTCGAATCTATGGTATGTTGCCGACCGGATCTGGAAACCTTATGTGTGTAGGATTCTAAGCGTATGATTACGAGATTAGAACTAACATGTAAACGTTTCGGAGTGATAAGGGAATTTAAATACCTATCTAGGATACAGACCTAAATTCGCCTTATTCGGTATATAGATTGTAATGGCAAGAACTCGCAGTGGAGTTGCAAATGCAAACGGAAACAGGGATCAACAGCCTCAACCTCAAGTAGTTGAGCAAGTACCTGTTGTAGGAGCTGCACCTGAGCCAATGACGATGGCTGGGGTACAAGCAATGATGCAGATGATGTTAGATCGCCAGATGGAGGAGACAAGGCGATTACTACAACAACATAGGGAAGAGACTACGAGGTTTTGATATGAAATGAAATTATATATTTCTTTAAGAAAGGTTTTGACAAACTTTTATCATATTTTGTATTGGGGACCAATTCCGCAACATCTTTTAAAAAGATTTCTCTGATTTTATTTTAAAAAGCATAAATTAAATCGGTCTTTTCTGGACGAGAAATTAGAGGATGTCACAGTCTCCGATGAAGTTTTTCAAAAAATATCGCCTCTTTCGATGCTTCTCTCGCGGCTACGTACTCTGATTCACACTTTGAATCAGCTACAGTCTCCTGCTTGGAACTTTTCCATGTTACTGCTCCTCCATTTAGGGTAAACACCCAGCCCGAATGAGAGCGCAAATTATCTCTGTCGGTCTTAAAACCGACGTCACAATACCCTGTCACTCTCAAGTCATCACTCCCACTTAGGGTAAGGACCCAATCCTTAGTCCTCCGCAGGTACTTAAGAATGTTCTTTACTGCATTCCGGTGAACTCTAACAAGATTCCCTTGATATCTACTGACCATGCTCAAAGCAAAGGCCACATCAGGGCGAGTACAAGTCATAGCATACATGATCGAGCCAACCGCGGAAGCATATGGTACTCGAATCATCTCTGATATCTCAGTCTTTGTACTCAGACTCTGAGTCTTACTCAGTTTGGTATTGCTTTGGATAGGTAAGTCACCTTTCTTGGAGTTCTCCATGCTGAAATGCTTCAACAACTTATCCAAGTAGGTACTTTGACTAAGTCCTATTAGTCTTTTACTCATGTTTCTCAATATCCTTATCCCTAGGATATAGGCAGCTTCTCCAAGGTCCTTCATAGCGAAACACTTCCCAAGCCAGGACTTCACTTCCTGCAAGGTTGGGATGTCGTTTCCTATGATTAGTATGTCATCGACATACAATACCAGAAAGCTAACTATACTCCCACTATCTTTGACATATATGCAAGACTCATCCTCACTTCTCAAAAATCCAAACTCTTTGACTTTCTCATCAAAACAAAGATTCCATCTACGAGATGCTTGTTTCAATCCATAAATGGATTTCTCAAGCTTACTTACACACTCTATTAGGGTACTTTGCATTGACAAAACCCTCTGGCTGATTCATGTAAACATCTTCAGCCAACTTTCCATTAAGGAAAGCGGTTTTGACATCCATTTGCCATATTTCATAGTCATGAAATGCAGCTATGGCTAGCATAACCCTTATAGATTTAATCTTCGCTACTGGTGAGAAGGTCTCATCATAACCAACTCCCTGAGTTTGAGTAAAGCCCTTCGCAACCGGTCGCGCCTTATATGTGTGTACTTTCCCATCCATGTCAGTCTTCTTCTTGAAGATTCATTTGCACCCGACTGTCTTACGACCCGGTACATTGTCAACCAAGTTCCAAACTTGATTGTCGTACATGGACCGAATCTCGCTGTCCATTGCCTCTTTCCATTTAGCAGACTTGGGGCCTGCCATGGCTTCCTTGTCGTTGGTAGGTTCCTCCAGATTTATCAATGTGCTATTACTGATAAATGTATCACCCTCAGATGTTATATGAAATCCATATAACACAGGTGGAACACTAACTCTACTGGGACGTCTCAGAGGTACGGACTCGTCAATTGGTTCAACAAGAGTTTCCTCCTCTGGTTGAGCGCTAGTGTTTTAGGTTCCTTCATCACTTAAATCTTGAAGCTCTTCAAGGTCAATTTGCCTCCCACTGTCCTCTTGGCATATGAGTTCTCTATCTCTCTCTCGAAAGACTCCTCTCCTCGCAACGAAGACAACATTGTCACTTGGTCTATAGAAGAGATATCCAAAGGATTTTTGTGGGTAGCCGATGAAAATACATCGCTCACTGCGAGGTTCGAGCTTGTTGTGAGTCTCGAATCTCACGAAAGCCTCACAACCCCAAAATTTGATGTGATCCAACGAGGGAACCTTCCCTGTCCACATCTCGTGAGGTGTTTTGGCAACCTTCTTAGTAAGGACTAAATTAAGGATATGGGCGGCAGTCTCTAAGACATACCCCCATAATGAGATAGGTAACGAAGCTCGAATCATCATGGAACGAACCATATCCAACAAGGTTTGGTTGCGCCTCTCATCCACACCATTCAACTGCAGTGTCCTAGGTGGCGTTAACTGTGAAACAATTCCACATTCCTTAAGATAGTCTAGGAACTCGATACTAAGATACTCTCCTCCTCGATCGGATCACAACATCTTTATCTTCCTACCCAATTGATTCTCCACTTCATGCTTAAACTCTTTGAACTTTTCAAAAGTTTCTGACTTATGCTTGATTAAGTAGATATAGCCATATCTGATGTAATCATCAATAAAAGTCACATAGAAGCGATTAGCATCCCTTGTGGTGGTTCTGAAGGGTCCACACACATCAGGGTGTATGAGATCCAACAAACCTTCACCCCTTTCGCAAGTACCAGTGAAGGGTGACTTGGTCATCTTTCCAAGCAAACAAGATTCGCAAGTGTCATCCGACTTCAAGTCAAATGACTCCAAAACTCCATCCTTTTGGAGTTGGCCTATGTGCTTCTTGTTGACATGTCCAAGACGACAATGCCATAAGCATGCCATGTCCAAAACATTGGACGAATCAATATTCAACACATTATTTCCTAGGTTATCTACAACCATCACAGTTTCATATACACCATTACAAGGTAATGCTTCAAAATAAAATGTACCATTATAATAAGCATTAATACTACCAATTTCATTATTAAAAGAAAAGGTAAAACCTTGTTTATACAAACTGTGAAAGGAAATAATATTTCTCGCCATTTCCGACGAGTAACAATAATTATTCAATTCTAATTCTAACCCACTACTAAGCAATAAAGAATAAACTCCAATCTTGGTGAAAAGCGACATTTTCCTATTTCCCATGATTAAGTTTATCTTCCCGTGCTCCACATCCCTACTTCTTTTTAGTCCCTGCAAATCAGAACAAATGTTAAATCCACAACCTGTATCAAGGACCCAAGAATTATCATGTGATGAGTTATTAGAAAGAATAGTGTAAATACCTGCGAATGTGGGCTTTATCTTCTCATCCTTAAGGTCCTGCAAGTATTTGGGGCAGCTGCGTTTCCCGTGCCCTTTTTCATGACAATGGAAGCACTCTGCATCCTTTGGATTAGTAGAGGGATTAGCAAAACCATATTTGGTCCCACTGGAAGAGGATCCATCAAGAGACTTTCCCTTGCGGTTCTTAGAAGGAGCCTTCCTCTTCTTCCCTTTCCCATATCCAATTTCCAGAACAGGGGTATCAGCAGTGGGAGTAGGTACAACCGACTTGCCTTTCAAGTTGCTTTCTGCAGTTCTTAGAAGGCCTTGAAGCTTGCTAAGAGTGACCTCCTCCTTGTTCATATGATAAGTCATTCTGAACTGATCATAACAAGAAGGCAATGAATGTAGGATGATATCAATGGCCAACTCTTCATCAAAGTTCACATCAACTTCTGCAAGCGGTCCACATATCTCTGCATCTTTTTCAAGTGGGTCGTGATGGACTCTCCATCCTTCATTTTGGTTGTGATCATCGAGGCAATGATCTAATACCTTTCCTGCCGAGCACTTTGATGGTACCTTTCCATCAAATCTTGGTGCATTTCTAAGGGCCAGAAGTCCTCATAGGACTTTTGAAGCTCAGCAGTCATGATGGCAATCATTATACACGACACTTTTGTCGCGTCCCTCTCATGAACCCTGTATTCCTCGATTTGTTCGGGAGTAGCGGTTTGTTCATCAATCTCCTTCAGCTCTTTATCCAGGACATATTCTTTGTCCTCATAACGAAGGGCCATACAAATGTTTCTTATCCAGTCGTTAAAGTTTGACCCATCGAAGATAGTTCTCCCAACCAAATTCATGAGGGAGAATGAGCTAGAAGGGTTGGAGCCTCAATCATTGTTTGGGATAGACATATGAAAAGAAAAAGAACAAAGTTTAGATTAGATGATAATCCTTAATATAACACCCAAATGAAATATTAAGGCTAGGACCCAACACAATATTTTATAATTCAGAAGAGGGATGCCGTAATCCAATTGCAAAATATTTGAAGGTCGGTAAATGACAATTTGCCAATTTCCTCCATGAAAAACGAAATTGATTATTAAGTTTCAATTGGATTGAAATTCCTAGATTCTTTTGAGATTCATTGAAGTTTTCAATGACACGTTTAAATCTCGATTGTGCCCTTCAAGTTTGTGACTGAGATGTTGAGGATCACAAACAAGGTGTGAATAACCATGAAAATGTACTTGGTACTCTTAATGTTACAAATCACCTAATCAATGTGCCGGTTAACCACACACGCTCCATTGATCTATGATTAACGTCAAGCTACCCTTTTCCACTCTTGCTAGTCCCAGATTAGTGTGTTGGTTAACCACAGACGCTCAACTAACGACTTAGCAAGGTGCAAAGTGCAATTTCATGGAATAACACCATTTTCACATTTTTCTTAAAGTAACTGAGATTGGGAATTTAATAAAAGTTTAGTTACTTTATAATTATCATTATACTTTTAACGAGAATTAATGTCCTATCCTACCCGTTCGGATAACGACCCTCCACTAGTCAAGGTAGCGGTGGGTGAGAGTGGACACCCATTAAACCACCATTTTGTAGGCAGTAACCTCATACCCCCCTTATAGACTGGCTTCGTGAATGAGGCCTACTAACGGTAAGACTGACTTGTCTTATATATATATATATATATATATATATATATATATATATAATTAAACTTATAATATTATAATAGTATAAGGGTTGAATTTTAAACTTTTAAAATTCTAAGGTTTGGAATTAAATGTTTCATTAGTGAGACTTTACAAATTCCAAAACTTGAGGGCAAGTTTTCTAACTTTCAAAACTTTTGGTTTCCATAACTTATAAAAACTTATGAGTTTTTAATGTTCATGAATGAGACTCTTCATATAACTTGAGGACAAGTTACAAAACTCATTTCAACAACAACTTATATCAATTTTAGCTAACAACATTATCATATAATTTCACTATTGATCTAATCTAACTCATAGCAAGGCAATTCATATCAAATAATACAAATAATATCTTATTATCTTAAAATTTGACAATTGTCCTTTAATTAGATGACGATCATCATTACCAAATCAGAAAATATATTTTTATGATTACAAAACAGTTTGTGATAATGATCCTAAACCAATTTTGGCCAAAAACTGGAAATTCTGCAACCAGAAGCATCTACTCGATGAGTGCATGAACTGGATTCGTCGAGTTGCCCTTTTATTGAGTGGACTCGTCGAGTCAGCCAGTGGACTCAGTGAGTTCATCAGTCAGAGGCCAGAAAATCAATTTTTTCAGCTTTGAAAATTAACAAGCATCAAATATAACAGAAAACAATCCTAGGCTCTGATACCACTGTAGGGTTTTAAGCACTATAACACTCCTATGGTGCACATGCAACCCTAAATGCTTTGGATCTATGTTTTCTCTAATTATACATGCATTTTCAATTTTCCAAAGCATACATCCTAACTAGCATACAATGGAGGATATACAATACAAAACTCATAGTTAGATGAATATCTCTTGATGTAGTTGTTGTTCTTGGACTTTGAAAGCTTTAGCACCTCAAGTGTGATGCCTGTAATGTGTCACAAACACCAAATGCAAGAGGAGACTTGAGAGAATAGGCTAGTTAGCAAAAAATCAATTATTACTCTCTTAGAATGAATGGTGTAACCGATTTTGGCTCTAGGGGTATGCTTTTATAGTGTTACAAATGCTAGGGTTACATCCATGTAAACCCTAATGCACCATGACCCTTCATATTACTTAGGCTCCATGGGTTAAACCTCCATGGACTATCTATGGACTATCACATTGGTTTAGCCCATCCTAATTAACGATGGATTATTGGCCCACACTATAAGAATCATTGATTTACTTAATCAGTCCCCGTATATTTAATTAGTCTCTTTTGATCACTAAATTAATTCCAAATTAATTATTGATCAATACTAATTAAATAATTTGATTTCTCAATTAATATATTATACTTATAATATATTAATAAATCACAAATAACCTTTCCCTCAAAAGTCCATCCTATCAAATTGCACTGGTGAAGGCAACCCAAAAGGACCATGCTACAATCGGGCCAAGTACATCCTAGTTATAGTTATGGCTTAGACACTAAATCCAACAATAACCGCCAAGGAATAACGCCGTCCGCCGCTGTTGTCATGTGGCTAGCTGTTGCCGCCGCCGCCTTGCGGCTGGTTCATTCTGTCAAGGTTCTCCAATGTTTTTTTGCCACCATTGGGGTTCCGGTTGCGTGTGGTAGCCTCAGTTTGGCTGTGGGTTCCGTATATGTATGTACTCGGCAGAATTCTTATCATTGTATATTTATTGTATGTGTGTATGGGGTGTTTGTGTCGCCGGAAAGTAAGGGCACAACCATGGCAGCCAACCATGGTGGTTGCCGCCGTTTATACCCTTTCTGCCGCCACCAGCCACCGTGAGGAGTGGTTGTGTGCGTGTTATGGTGTGTGAGTGAGTGTATTTGATGAGTGTGTTGTTGTATATATTTGTTTGGCCGGAGTTCTCGAGAAAAGCCACCACCACCACCACCGTGAGGTGGTGGCTGCCACCTCCAACCACCACCTGCCGCCACAAGGGTGGATGGGTGTGTGTATGTGTTATTTGTGTGTGTGCGTTCATTTGAATATTTCGTTGTAATATTGTATTTTTACCGGAATAATTAAGGGAATCCGTCACCACCAACGTGAGGTGGTGGCCGCTGCCGCGAGCCGCCGTTGACCACCACTACCCGAGGTGGTAGTGGGTGGTGCCCGACTTAATTAATAATTAATTAATTTAAAAACTTAACAAATGGACTAATTGAAACGCGATTGGGTTGGAAACCCTAATTAGGGTTTAGAAAACCCTAATTTTGGACTTATAGGGACCCGCGTTTTTGGCTAATGGAATTGAACTATGAATTACACCCGATCACACCGTATGATTTATCCAGTAGAGTGATGGACTTAATGGATTAAGTCTTTAATGGGTTAAGTAAGAAACACTTAACCCTAACCCTCATTTTATGTGAAAACCATAATTTTGCTTGGGCCTTTCTATTGGGCTTTAGTGATTAGGCTATTGATGGGCCATCCAAGAACAAGCATATGGACTAGAATATTTGGATGGGATTTAGAGTAAGGCCCATGTGAGGGGTTTGGGCCCAATTTGGAAAATTGGGCCATAGGTGGGCTTTGGTTCATAGTTTGACTTTTGGGCCTTTAGATTGGGCCTTGAGCTCGAATCAAGCTTAGATGGGGGTAAAGTAGTCTTTTACCACAAGCATGGACTTATGGTTATGTGTTGGAACCCAATTATTAATTGGGAGTTGTTTTGATGTTGACAGTTCGGGAATCTGTCATCCAACAGCTAGGGTTTTATCCGTGGGACTTCAGTAGTGTGAGGTGAGTCTCCTCACCATACCAATGGGTCTACGGCACTAAGGCCGACCCATTTAGTTAGTTGTAGTGTTTATTGTAGACTCACTACTGATTTGTCTAGAATGCATGTATATGTGGCATGTTAGTGATTATGTGGTATGCTAGTTGTCTTTGTGATACTTGCATGGAAGACCATGGGGGAGCCCATGACACTTGGATGTAAGACCATGTGGGGGAGCCCATGGATTTTCAGGTAAATACCATGGGGGAGCCCATGACACTTGGATTTAAGACCATGTGGGGGAGCCCATGGCTTTCTAGCTAAAGACCATGGGGGAGCCCATGGAATTTAGGTGTAAGACCATGTGGGGAGCCCATGGAATTCTGGAGTAAGACCCTGGGAGGAGCCCACAACATCCTTATGTGTTTATATGCATGGCTATGTGATTGATATGGCTTATGTGATTGATATGGTTTATGCAGCTCTTATAGCTAGTATGGATTATGTGGTTATGTGGATTGTGTGGGGGTATGCTCTGGGAAATCACTAAGCTTCGTGCTTACAGTTTTGTTTATGGTTTCAGGTATCATCGGTTTGGAAAGGAAGGGCCCGACTTGATCGCAGCGCACACACCTATGTTTCCGCCATATATGATTTTGGGACGAACTCTGATAATGTTTTAACTAATAATGTTTTTGTAATGTTTGGATTTAGAAGATATCTGTGTTTTGACTATAATAAAAATAAAATTTTTACCCTTGATTTTTGGGTCGTTACAAGTTGGTATCAGAGCCTTGGTTTGAGGGATTCGGACATACTTTCGGGTGTGTCTGAACTCAAACCGAGGATCTGTAAAGTTTTCAAAATAAAAATGTTTTTAAGGAAAGAATTTCTAAGATAAGAAAGGGTGTGGTGCATGCAATCAGCCGAGCTCAAGTAAGTTTCCCCAGAATACCCATATATGTTATCTGTCATGACTTGACTTATGAATCTGTGAATTGCATGCTAGTTAGGGCTAGGAGAGATGCCTTTATATGTTGTTTGAGCTGGTAGACTTGCATGCTAGTATTGAGTAGTCAACGATAGATTGGCCTGATATGTGGTGCTTGTAGTCTTGGGAATATTGGATGCCATGCTAGAATGAGAATGATTATTGGTAATAGTAACTGCTAAGTATATGCTTTTAAAATTGTATACGATTAGGATCTTATAGCCTTAGAATAATTGATTTGGCCTTATTTCATGTTCCTCGTCTGGTTGTGGTCCTAAGGTAGAGTCTATTATTCGACAGTCTATTAGATCATGTTCTGTATATAATTTGCATGCATAAGGCAGTCGGCGGTGAGGATGGATGGATGTGGATAGCATGAGTTATGGTATGTGGGCCGAATGTTCTATGATAGTTCTTTGGATCGAAGTGCTACTACACGAATGTTGCTTGCTTTGTGCTTTGTGGAATTCTTGAATGATGGGAGTCAGTTACTAAGTGAATATGACGATATTCAGAAGGTGGAAGGTTGAAATCATGAGTTCTTCAGCAGCTGATGGCAGGGTGAGGTTGGGAACCTAGGAAAGCCTAGGATATGCTCCAGTGAGTTAGTGGGGCGGTTCGGTGAGGTTGAGAACCTAGGGAGAGCCTAAGAGTTGCTTCGGTGGGTATTATGCTTCTGTTTAGCGGATATTTGGTGCATCGGTGGAGTAGGTGACTTAGAGGATTCGGGAGGATTGCCGAGGAAAGTATGGATAAGTGTGGAAGGTAGTATTGGGCCCGTACTACTGAAAGCACAGGATCCATACTTGAATCCGCTAGAGTCTTGGAGAATCTAGGGAGCTTATGGGAAGGAGAATTCTTGGTTATGCTCTGATAGTGGGAATATCTGCTTTGCCAGGTGAGGATGAGCACACATGAGGAAGGACCAGGATTTGGTCCTGGCCCTGGTAGTGAGCCAGTTAGTGGAAAGACTGCCAGGGTTTCGAGTTCGTCGTTGATCTCTTGTATTGGGCGGCCAGGATTGAGTGTGCGATTTATTTCACTTTTAGGATTGGATACTATGTCTTGGGATTAGTTTGTACCCGGTTTAGGGCAGAGGTTGCTCCAACTATTGCAGTTCAGCCGTTGGCGATTAAGTTGGTGGGTGTGTCAGGGTGCGAGATCCTGAATGATATGATTTCTAGAGCCAAGAGCGAGGGATTGATTTGGAGTACATTGGGAAGAGGGGACCAAATCAGGTGCTTATATTGGAGGGTCCCGGAAAGAGACCCCAATAGTTCCGGTCGGCTTTTGAGAGGCCAGCAGGGTCGGATTCAGTGCAGTACTTGCGGGAAACTCCATGAGGGAGTTTTTCGTTTCAAGGGTTTTAGTAAGTGTATCTCTGGGTTTGTTTCCCTGCTTGTGTTTGGGTTATACCTTCAAACATTGTCATATGCCATTTGCATACCGTGAGTTACGGGGTGGTTAGTGAATGGTCGTTTCCCTCTTTGCTGGTTTGGCGCATTCAGTGTTATCTGGGTCTATGGTCGAGATCGGTTTAGGGACGTGATGCGGAAGGTCTACGGTTAGGATTGGTGACTCAACCATTATGCTTAGGTCCACTTTTGGAGGCGCCAGGGGAAGTGGTCTACTACGGAGGTTTTGGTCCGGGCATCGGTTATTTGGACTACAAGATATAAGTGTGGCATCATTCAAGGCGTCTGAGATTATTAGTTTCGCTAGGATTCGGGAAGTGTTCGTCTGATCTTTAGGAGTTGTGTAGTCTTTGGGGTTTGGGCCAGTAATAGAACACTAGCACGGGTAAGCACAAGTTGTCAGCAGTTTTGTTATTAAAGAGTAAGAAGTATTGGGAATCCTTCAAATCTCATATATTGCAAAGACTTAGTCGAATCTAAGTGGGGGAGAATCGCGCAGGTATCTAGGACATGAGCAGGTATGAGACCGGGATGAGTTTATCATCCCCGTCGAGGTAAAATGGCAAACCAAGTGGCTGTTTGGTTTGAGGGCCGTGCGAGTTTGGAGTTCAGTAAAATTTCCTAGCATGTGGATCGTGTCTTCTTGATACTTGATAGCAAAATTTGGGGAAGCAGGTTGAGGTTCCATTCACAAAGTGAGTTCAGTTGGGTGTTCGGTCGAGTACGTTCTCAACTATGTGTGCGTTTTGAATTGATATATTAGGGGTAAGGCATTGGACTGCGGTTGTGTTAGGGAAAAAGTGTTGTAATACTACAAAGGACCCGTAGCATTCACTAATGGTCAGTTAGGATGAAAGAGCTGTAACACTACGGGGGAGCCGTAGCATTCACTAATGGTCAGTAGGGTGAAAGTATTGTAAGACTACGGGGGAGCTGTAGCATTAACTAGTAGTCAGTGGGGTGAAAGTGTTGTAAGACTACGGGGGAGCCGTAGCATTCACAAGCGGTCAGATAGTACAGGAAGTGCAGAAAGACTGCAGGGTAGTTGTGGCATTCACGGATTCGTTCAGATTACTTAGGCCAGGGTGGGCCAATTCGCAAGGTTGTGAGTAGGTCACAACAGAATTCGGATCAGGAAACGGTAGGTCGAAGGAGACCGGGTATGATGTAAGACTACAGTTATTCTGGTAGCATTCACCTTTTTACGTCGGATTCAGTGGCGACATGTTGTCAGCCTATCATGATCGGATGGATCAAAGGATTGAAGGAGCCATGAGTAGCGATAAATATAGAGCAGTTATTGTTAGACGATGTATCCTTCAGAGGTCGCATGGGACTGTTGCGTATGTTTTTGGCCCAACAATCGTTTATGTGTCCGATGTTTTGAGTAGTTGACATATAAGGTGAGATCAGAGAGGTCTCGGTTGCTTTCAAAAAGCAGCAAGTGGTAGCAAGAAGATTCGAAGTGGGTTCAATGACTTGGGATCCGTGCGTGGAGTTGCTCGTATTCAGGGTATACGCTAAGTTGTTCGCAGTTGGGTTAAATAATCTAAGAGTGGTTGATTTGACCCTGTTGCGCAGCTCTCGTATGAGTCTAATCGTTGCAGGGATAAGTCTCCTACTCGAAGGATTATCTGAGCTTTCTATCGAGTATAAGTGTACAGCAGGGAAATTTGGTCTGTGACTCTGTTTTCTAGTGGGAACCTCAAGTTATCAGAAGATGAGTAGCCAGTTGAGAGATAGGTGCAATGGATTCGACAATGATTCAGTGTGGGCGGTCTGTCAGAGAGTCAGACCTTCTCGAGATTCCAAATTTCAGGATTGAGCGGTTGTGTTATATTCGAAAGTGATTATTCTCGGATAGCGAAGGGAATTCGTTCATCTACGGATTAGAGAGCCCTGCGAGGGTTGGTTTCGGTTGCCTTGGGTAGCCTATGGTATGCTCGGGACTGTGGTCATGTTGCTCAAGTTATTTGGCGTGTCAGAAGTGGTAAGGAATGATTTCGAGGATGAAATCTAATTTAAGTGGGGGAGAGTTGTAACATTCCGTTTGAAATAGAGTAATTAAATAATAAACCCGGAACCCCAAGATGTAAATTTATATTTTATATTATTTTATAATGGCCCTAAAATCCATAATATTTAGCGGGGTGTTGGTTTCGGGAAGCCAAATGATATAATTTAGACTTACGGGGGTTAAAGTGTAATTTCGAGATTTATTTTATAAATATTTTTAGAAGATAGGGGGTGTTTGGTAAGTATTCGACTTATTATGAAAGGACTTTGAAAACTGAGGGTTGTTTGGTAAGATTGGGACTTAGATTGAAAGGATTTTGGATTGCTGAGGGCTGTTTGGAAAATTACGTACTTAAGTTGAAAAGTATTGACACGGAGGGGCTGAAAGTGTAGAAATGTGGAAGATGGCACATGATCGGGCATATAAAACCCGTCACCTTCTCGCCAAGTTAACCCTAACCCTAATAAGCCGTCAGTCGCCACCCTTATTTCTCCCGTCTTCAGCCGCCAACCTTATGACCCCCACCACCGGCTGCCATTTCCTCGTCTGCTGAAGCCGGAGAACCACCAAGATGCCATCATCGTCACCCCTGTCGCCGTTCGGCTGCCGATGAAGTTGAGAAATCCGAAGACCGACTTCATGGTTGTGTGCCGCCATTTCTAGACGCGCCTCATCGTTCTTCTTCTGTTCGTTATGTTCGCCATCATTCACGTCGCCGATGTCACGCAATAACCACCAAGGAATCACGTCGTCGCCGCTGTTGTCGTGTGGCTAGCTGTCGTCGTCGCCGCCTTGCGGCTGGTTCATTCTGACAAGGTTCTCCAACGTCTTTCTGCCGCCATTGGGGCTGCAGTTGCGTGTAGTAGCCTCAGTTTGGTTGTGGGTTTCGTATTTGTATGTACTCGACAAAAATTCTTATCATTGTATATTTATTGTATGTGTGTATGGGGTGTTTGTGTCGCCGGAAAGCAAGGGCACCACCATGACAGCCAACCATGGTGGTTGTCGCCGTTTATACCCTTTCTACCGCCACCAGCCACCATTAGGAGTGGTTGTGTGCGTGTTATGGTGTGTGAGTGAGTGTATTTGATGAGTGTGTTGTATATATTTGTTTGGCTGGAGTTCTCGAGAAAAGCCACCACCACCACCGTGAGGTGGTGGCTGCCACCTCCAACCACCACCTGCCGCCACAAGGGTGGCTGGGTGTGTGTATGTGTTATTTTGTGTGTGCATTCATTTGAATATTTCGTTGTAATATTGTATTTTTACCAGAATAATTAAGGGATCCGTCACCACCACCATGAGGTGGTGGCCGCCGCCACGAGCCACTGTTGACCACCACTACCCGAGGTGGTAGTGGGTGGTGCCCGACTTAATTAATAATTAATTAACTTAAAAACTTAACAAATGGACTAATTGGAACGTGATTGGGTTGGAAACCCTAATTAGGGTTTAGAAAACCCTAATTTTGGATTTGTTGGTTTCGACTTATCGGGACCCGCGTTTTGGGCTAATGGAATTGAATTATGAATTACACCCGATCACACCGTATGATTTATCTAGTAGAGTGATGGACTTAATGGATTAGGTCTTTAATGGGTTAAGTAAGAAATACTTAACCCTAACCGTCATTTTATGTGAAAATCCTAATTTTGCTTAGGCCTTTCTATTGGGCTTTAGTGATTGGGCTATTGATGGGCCATCCAAGAACAAGCATATGGACTAGAATATTTAGATGGGCTTTAGGGTAAGGCCCATGTGAGGGGTTTGGGCCCAATTTGGAAAATTGGGCCATAGGTGGGCTTTGGATCATAGTTTGGCTTTTGGGCCTTTGGATCGGGCCTTGAGCTTGAATCAAGCTTAGATGGGGGTAAAGTAGTCTTTTACCCCAAGCATGGACTTATGGTTATGTGTTGGAACCCAATTATTAATTGGGTGTTGTTTTGATGTTGACAGTTCGGGAATCTGTCATCCAACAGCTAGGGTTTTATCCGTGGTACTTCAGCAGTGTGAGGTGAGTCTCCTCACCATACCAATGGGTCTAAGGCACCAAGGCCGGCCCATTCAGTTAGTTGTAGTGTTTATTGTAGACTCACTATTTATTTGTCTGGTATGCATGTATATGTGGTATGCTAGTGATTATGTGGTATGTTAGTTGTCTTTGTGATACTTGCATGGAAGACCATGGGGGGAGCCCATGACACTTGGATATAAGACCGTATGGGGGAGCCCATGGATTTTCAGGTAAAGACTATGGGGGGAGCCCATGACACTTGGATGTAAGACCATGTGGGGGAGCCCATGGCTTTTCAGGTAAAGACTATGGGGGGAGCCCATGACACTTGGATGTAAGACCATGTGGGGGAGCCCATGGATTTCCAACTAAAGACTATGGGTGTAACACCGTAAATTTTCAAAACAAAATTTTCATTATAAATTCATATAAATCTCATTAACACATTTCACAAAACCCCAAAGTGTCAAATTATCAAAAACACAAATCCATAATTGTTTGAATAAAAATCCAGGATCCTCAAAAACATAACTTCATCTCGTGTGTACAATCAAGCCGGCGCCTTCCCGCGATCTTGAGAAATACCTGAAACACATATCACATAACACGGTAAGCACGAAGCTTAGTGAGTTTCCCAAAAATACCACACACATCTCATTAACCTCTCATGGATATATCTCGATAAAGACCCGCCGATCAACGTGTCTCAGTGGAGACCCTCCGGTCCCACAACTCGGGTTGGACCCTCCGGTCCTAACTCAATAAAGCTCGGAATAATACTCAACATAAATCATAAAGACATAATGCATGATATCACAATACTCAATAATAGCATACAAGACCCTCCGGTCACACATGTTACCACTCATGGTAAGTATAAAGAGAAGACTCACCTCGTAAGTAAGCAAATAAACCTCGCACCCCTTGAACGGTCTAATCCTCGCCTACACGTCATAGTCATCTCTAATTAACACTTATAACCTCAACTCAAATAATTTAAGCTAACCTCTTTCTCCAACTCCTGGAAAGGGTAAAAGACCATTTTACCCTTCCATGGTCTCCATAATCCATGTCTTGACCAAACACTAAAAGTCAACAGAAGTCAACACTCGAGTCAACAGTCCAGGTCGACTCAACTCGTCGAGTACATCTATGCGACTCGTCGAGTTCCTTCGTTTTCTAAGAAATATCGCAAAAGTCCAACTTAACTCGTCGAGTTGACTCATCAACTCGCCGAGTTACAATGTGCCCAGACTCATCGGGGGAAAACCCTAACCGACTCGTCGATTTAGTTCACCAACTCGTCGAGTCCCTCCAGTCCATTCTCTCATTTAGACCTTTTTAAGCAGAAATGATGTCTCATACTCTGGATCTAACCTTATAAGGCTCACTTATCACGTAAAGCTGCAAGCTTTACGTTCATGCATGGCATTTAGGGCTCAAAATGCCAAAACAAGCTCCATAAAGGGTTTCATGCATGGAGACTTGCCCAAAGCTTGATAAAGCTTGGATCTTTGGGCTCATGGAACCTCAATATTCCCAGATCTAGGGTCTCAACTCCATGACAAGCTCATAACACTCTAGGACTCCAAGAATGATGGGGAAAAAGCTCTAAATGCCCTAAAAACGAGATCTAACCAACCAATGAGCAAGATGGTGACTTTTTACCTTCAAACATAAGCTAGGTATGAATGAACACCAGATCCAAAAGTTGCTTCTCGCCCAAAGTCTTTTGCTCTTCAACTCTCCTCCAAGAATCCACTAAAACTCACAATATTAGCCTCTCTTTCTCACACACAAGGTTATAGCTCGATTAAGGTTTCACACAGTGTAGTAGGGTGACAATGGTGGCGGAGATGAGGGCTTAAGGTGTTGGGTTATGAGCATTCTAACACTCCTAAGTGTACATGCAACGCTAAATACCTTGGATCTATGTTTTCTCTATTATACATACAATTATGAACATCCAAGGTATTATCCTAATCTAGCATACAAAATAATAAATATAACAAGATAGAATACATACCTCTTTGATGTAGAATGTCTTCATGAAGCTTGAGTGCCTAGTGCCCCAAGTGTGACACCTCAAATGGTTCACACAACACCAAATACACTTGGAATAACTTGAGAGAAACTTGAACACTCCTTGAAATCATCTAGCCCTCACACTCACACATTAGTGTACGATTTCTTGAGCCATGGGATTCTTTTATATGGTGGCTATTAGGGTTACACCATGTAACTCATAACTTTACCCATTCCTTATGCTCCATGGATTTTAACCTCCATGGAGTATCCATGGGTCACCCCATGGACTTAGTCCAACATAAGGAATCTTGGATCACAAGCCCACATATATAAGAATGAATGATTTACACAATCAACCCATATATTTAATTAGTCTCCTTTTGATCACTTAATTAATTCCAAATTAATTCTTGATCAATACTAATTAAATAACCTTATTAATATAGTAGAACTTATAATATATTAACCAACCTTAAGTGTTATTTCTCTCATTATAGTCTATCCAAATGCATGATGCCATGCAACCCAAATGGACCATGTGTTGGATTAGTGTCTAAGTCCATAACTATTTTGGTATTTACTTGACCCGATTGTGAGCATGGTCCTTTTGGGTTGCCTTCACACTGGTGACTAGACAGGATGACAGTTGAGGAGAGAGGTTGATTAGGGCATAAATATGATTTATTTATTATATTATATGATTAATATAATAATTTGGAATCATATTATTAATTAGTATTTAATCAGAAATTAATTAGGAATTAATTTCGGGATTAAAGGAATTAATTAAAAGTATAGGGGCTGTTTTGTAATTATTTGATAGTTGAGACTTTGGGCTATTGGATCACTTTTATTAAGGCTTGAACGAAAATCCTAGAAGGATCTAGGAGTTTTCGTCCAAGGGCTTAAGGAAAGGAGTCCATGGACTTGCTTAGGCCCTAAGCTAAGGGATTAGGGTTTCCACCTTGAAACCCTAGCTAGCCTCAAGTATAAATAGCACCCTAAGGCACTAGAATTCGTCCAAGCCTTGGGAAACCCTAAAAAGGACGAATTTTAGGGCAAGATATCCTTCTCTCCTCTCTCCCATATTCATCCTTTCACCTAGTGTGTTTGTGAGCCATTAGAGGTACTACACTTGTGGTACTTGCTTTCAAGAGCTAAGGAAATTCAAGGAACTAGTTGTTATTACTACATAACAACAAAAGGTATGTATTCTATTCTCCTATGTCAATTTCGAAAATAGTAGATGCATGCTAGGGTTCTTTTGTGTTCATAAAGTTGTATAACTAATAGTGAAAACATAGATCCAACTCTAGGGTTGCATGCACACATAGGATTGTTTGTATAAAACCCATCAGTAGTATCAGAGACATTGGTTTTTGTTTTCAATTAGCTTTATTCAAATGTATGAACTTGACATATTAGGGTTTATGGCTAATAAACCCTGGAGGCTTGATTTTCGAAATTACGGTTTCTAAACCCTAGATTTCGAAATTTTTGGTAAGATTTCCTAAACCTTTTTTCTTTGGCCCCAAGATTTCGATTTTAGGGTTGTCTAACCCTAGAATTTCGAAATTGCCTCTTTCCCCATGATTAGATCCTAAATTTTAGGGATTTGGATATTGCCATATCTTGTAATTATCCTTTAAATGTTTAAATTTGGTAATTAAAGATTTTGAATATCCCATCCCATAATTTCGAATTCTAGGGGATTTAAGGGATTAGGTTAAATTAATTGTTTAATTTAAGAGATATCCTTACCAAAGTAAAAGATAATTGTCAAATTAATTAGATAATCATTTCTTTATGTGATAAACTTGATTTGTTTGAATTATTTGATAGATTATCTTGCAAGAAATTGAATTAGGTCATATTAAGATAATTACTAATTAATTGGTTAATTATTATTAATAATTTGATCTAGAATGTTCTTGCTTATGTTTTGAAAAGTTTCAAAACTTGCCCTCAAGTTTTGGAATTTAAAAGTTGATTAAAAGTTTAATTTTGAAATGTTAAATTCTAAAACCCTCGTATTTTGAATAAGTTCAAATTACACCCTTATGGTTTTGGAAAGTTAATAAAACCACCTAGTATTTTAAAAGTATAAAATACACCCTATACTATATATGTAACATTAAAAGTCTAATATTATATATATGAGTAAAAGTCAGTCTTACCGTTAGTAGGCCTCATTCACGAAGCTGGTCTATAAGGGGTGTTTAAGGAAATTGCCTATAAAATGGCGATTGAATGGATATCCACTCTTACCCACCGCACTCTTGACTAGTGGAGGGTCGTTAGCCGAACAGGTAGGATAGGACAGAAACCTTCCATTATAAGTATAATGAAGTACAAAGTAACTAAATGCTTTTACAAATTCCCAAATCTTAGTTACTCTAGGATAAAATGTGAAAGTGATGCTAATCCATGGAATTACACTTTGTGCCCCTGTCAATCGTTGGTGGAGCGCGTGTGGTTAACCGGCACACTAATTTGGGATTGACATTGGCGACAAAGGGTGGCTCGATGTTTTATCATAGATCAATGGAGCGTGTGTGGCTAACCGGCACATTGATTAGGTGATGAAGACATTGAGTGCACCATGTTGGTTCGCATGGTTATTCACAAACTTGTTTGCGATCCTCGGCATCCCAGTCGCAAAATTTGAAGTGCATATCGAGATTTAAACATGCCATTGAAAGGTTCAATGAATCTCAAAAGATCTAGGAGTTTTCAATTCATTTAA
Organism: Lactuca virosa; assembly: GCF_052849685.1. NCBI lineage: Eukaryota > Viridiplantae > Streptophyta > Magnoliopsida > Asterales > Asteraceae > Lactuca > Lactuca virosa. The sequence continues at coordinate 122,936,563 of NC_136426.1, forward strand.
AACTTAAATTTCTTTTTCGTTTTTCATGGTGGGAATTGGTAAATCGTCATTTACCTACCTTCAAATATTCTGCAACTAGATTACGGCATCCCTCTTCTAGGTTGTAGAGTATTGTGTTGGATCCTAGCCTTGATGTTTCATTTGGGTGTCACATCAAGGGTTCTAATCAACTTAACTTGGATTTTCTCCCGTTTTGTAGATGTCAAAGTATGACAACTATGGTCTTCCCAAATCCCTTGGAACAAGCTTTCCAAATGAAGATGACGTTCCACGATACGATCAAGGAAATGAGAGTCATGCTTCACTTCCTCCACCTCCTCCAATTATTCTCCCTAACCCACAAGTTCAAAGGCTTGAAAAGTTCAAGCTCACTCAAGCCCTTATTGGCAAGTAAACACGAAGATGGGAAACCTGTGTGTGCACACATCTTAGAGATGAAGTCACACATTGATAGGTTAAGGATGATGGGTGTCGATATCTCAGAAATGTTGGCTGTTGACTGGGTTCTTCAGTCACTTCCTGAATCATATAGTGAGTTCGTTAGAGAGTACTATATGATGGACCATGACGTGACCCTCATTGATTTGACCTATTTGCTTATAGCTGCTGAATCAGAAATGATTTGGCGTGCTAATCGAGTAAATTTGTCTGGCAAATCAAACTCTCAAACTTCAATGGAAATTGAAAATAGTGACATTGGAAATCCAGAAAAGGTAAATTCTGAGATAGTTCCTTGTGCCATTTCAAAAGAGTCCATCTGCTTCTACTGCCAAGAGAAGGGGCATTGGAGACAAAGCTGCCTTTTTTTTTTACCTGAGAGATCTAAGAGATGGGAGAGTCAAGACGTATGGCTCTACTTCAGGTAAAATCCAATAACTAACTCTATAAGTTCCTATTCTTTGATTTTCAATACATGATGTGATAAGATTACATTTTGATGTTTTGTAGGATCGAAGAAAAGAGAGGAAGCTTAAGGGAAGAAGTAAGCTGAATCTGATCGTGAAAAAATGGATTTCGATCGCATTGCTTGAAGATCGGATTTTTGAGCTACTACTTTAGAGTTAGAATAGATTGCTTAGAAATTGAAATAGCATAGTTTTCATTTGAATTGCATTGTAAGGACAAGTTTTTCCGCAATAGAATGAATTTTGATTTCGTCCTATTTATTTATCCTTGCAATGGCATATGTGAAAATGGATGTTTATGTATTTCTAATTTTAGCAATGTTGAATTGGATGTGATTCTTGATTATGTTATTTGTGAAATGTCGAGGATTTTCCAAATAAAGGAAGATTCTCATCACCCAAGTTTCAATTGGACAGAAACTTGGAATCATACAACTTGGTTGCGTGATGAATGAGAAACTTCATATTTTGGAAATTAGACTAATTCTTTGGCAAAGTGTCAAGAGAAGGACCAGGAGATCGAGTACACTAGGTTGTGCGTTGATCAAGTCCACCACAAGAGTGATAAAGATATTCGTCATGATTTACTAAAGGTAGTAAATATGATTATACTTATAAGATTAAGTATAATTCTAAGTTGATTGAAAGAGTTTAAATCAATAGCAGAACGAATAAGAAGAATCAAGTAGGCAGAAAGATAAAAGTTTCTCTATTCTAAGAAGAAGGGAGAGTACCTTTTATTGTGTTTTATGATAAGTCTTAATGATTAAGAACCATATCTCAATTGATCCTCTAAGTGAGTCTTAGTGCAATTGCATGTCTAAGAAAAGGAATCAAGAATTGTAGAAATGGTTAAATCAAGAAGTCAATCATACTTCGTTCCAATATCAAGTCTTAGAGTCAAGATTCTGACATGAGTGACAAGTCTTAAGTAGGTTTATAACACTCGACAAATGTGGAATTTGGAAAAGTTTTCTTATTCTTGCACATTTGAAATTGGTAAGTTGTGATGTCTTGGATAAGACAAAGACCAACCAGGACCAATTGTGTGAAGTGTTGAACTTGACAAAAGGCTACACTAACTCTTGAATATTTGTTTGTCAAGAAATGGTTCTTGACAAGAGAATCTTATATGTCAAGGAGTCAGTGGGAGTCTTAATGGTCTTGAAAAGTTTCAAGAACAAATCAAGAGTAAACCTAGTTGATCATCACTAGCACACGACTTGAGGTTTAAAGCCTATCGTGGATGACATACTCTTTTTCTGTGCCATTCCAATTGAGTTAATTATGCGTGTGAGTTCTATGAGTTCTCATTTGAATGCATAAAGACAAAGCACCTCGATCAATGGAAAGTACATTGATATGAAAGGGTGAGTTGCTTGGAAGACATGGTGGGCATTCATGTTACCATGAGGCAAGAAATCAAGATTGAACAAGTTCAGTCCATAATGTTTTGGATTTGTCGCAAACTTTCGTTTTGACAAATTCACATGGATAGGAACACATACATCATAAAATCTAAGTGTCATAAGGTTTTCCTCCTTCATGAAAATGATTGTGAGGAAATGCTTTCACTAAGAGAGATTTTAAGAAGATAGCAATTGTGAAAATTGTATTCTCAAATTCGATTATGATTACGGCATCCCTTTTCATAATTCGAATTGTGAGATTTGGCAATTGATCTGAACATTTGGGACTTAGTAACATAAATTCTGAATTGTTTAGACACACATGTGAGCTATCTAAGGCAAAGGTGTATGAGCTTAAAAAGCTTAGATAAAGGCTTATCAAAGCATTAGGTATTAGAAATATGAACTTAAGGAATTCAATAAGCATTGTTTTCTAGAAGTCCAATTGTTTTCTGAATACATGTCAAAGCTAGTGGGAGCATAAGTGTTATGCTGGTAAGAAAATAATCATCATGTTAGTGGGAGCATGATTATTATGGTAAGTATTGCAAGTTAGCAATATTAATTATAGAAAACAAAGATTCACTTTGCAAAGTTGCAAGGGTTGAAAAGTTGTTTTGCTATAATTAAGGGAGAGAATATTATACTTCGTTTCAAAATTCTAAAGCTTAGATCGAGAAATGTTAATAAATTTAGTCAAGGATACATAGTGCATTCTCAAAATTCGATTATGATTACGGCATCCCTCTTCATAGTTCGAATTGCGGGAACATGGCACATAAAATATTATGGCAGAAGGCTGATAAAGTATCACGTCTTTATATGAGACATTATGCATCGTGTCTAATACGCTTCGGGTATGGGACCGATTGCATATGTTATAATATTTGACCATTCTAAATTTTCCAAATGCCTAGGGCATTAAGAGGGAAAAAGGACTAGAATCGGTTTTGACTAAAATAATTAAACAACTATCAAAGGACGGTCTGAGGTTCACTGAGGATTTGTCGCTTGTGAGTAGTTGGAAGTATAGTACTGGATGGACTATATTGACATTATTATGAATAGATAAGATTCTATTAAGAATAAGTTGTCATATAGCAAATATGGAAATGTTTCCATTAATGGGAGTTGGATATTAAGACTCTATGTAGATTAGAAACTTTTATGCAAAAGGATGTTCAAAGGAATGTACTTTGAGTGAGAGACATCACATCTATAAAATTGTTTTGTAACAATTTCTGATAGAGAACTTAGTAATTTCATTAGCCGGGTCTTGGTGACTTTTGTGCTATGACATTACGAAAGAATCATTGCATAAAGTGTTAGAATCTGACATATTCTAAAAGTGGCAAGAATTTGGTATTCTTATACTAATAATAAAAAAAAATTGGGGATTGTGAAATGAGTTTCATTGGGAAAGTTTTTCAATTGATCTATTTCACAGAGTATGGACCATAGGAAACCAAAGTGTGCATGCTTGGAGCATGGGACAATTGTGGTTATAATTCGAGTAATAAGTTGATTGTCTAAAACAGTAAACAATGAATAATGAGTAATCAATATGGTGTTTAAATAAAAGTGTTTTTATTTACGCTCAAAAGTTTTGGGGCCATATAGGATTAATATTATTATTGCGTTTCACTTTGCATGTTTTGACTTCCAGAATAACTAGGTTATTCAAACATCCACAGTCGGTCATACGTTGGAAGTAGGTATGAAGGAAGACTGTCATGAATCTGTCTGTAGATTGTCTAAAATGTTTAGACATAGCACAAGTTTGCTGCAGAGTTCATGAGTGCTTTGATAAGATTAGAGTATTGGATTAAACCCACGCTCATTTGAATCACTTCATGGTTTTATCACGAGTGATTGGTGAGACGATAACATTGTATATTCTTGAAACCGAGACGTGTGAGTTGTTATTTGCTGGTCGGTTGCACATTGACAATAAGTAAACGTACCAGTAACTTGGTGTTATAAAACTTATTGTTGTGTGTGATTCGATTAGTAGGTGCAAGCAAGCATTTGAGTCGAAGTTTATCCATTCCTTTTACCCAAGGTGGGATAAAAGCGATATCTGTGGGCCCCTCGATGATTTAGTGATGACAAAGGAAAGTGCTCGGCCGGGCCAGGACTGATTTTATTTGTTCAATTAGTCAGTCGTCATAAATCGGAAATCGGGAAACGACACATAGACTGAGAGAATGATTTCAATCCATGTCTCATGTCTATACGATATCTTGTAAAATGGAGGAATATATGATCCCATATCTAAAGGACACGCGTATCTGATAAGATCAGAGTTGACAACGCTTTTGGAAGCTACGATTGCTGATCAGGTTCTGAAGTCATACGCAGAATAGTTATTAGACTTATCCAAGTGGGAGATTGTTGGATTAGTGTCTAAGTCCATAACTATTTTGGTATTTACTTGACCCGATTGTGAGCATGGTCCTTTTGGGTTGCCTTCACACTGGTGACTAGACAGGATGACAGTTGAGGAGAGAGGTTGATTAGGGCATAAATATGATTTATTTATTATATTATATGATTAATATAATAATTTGGAATCATATTATTAATTAGTATTTAATCAGAAATTAATTAGGAATTAATTTCGGGATTAAAGGAATTAATTAAAAGTACAGGGGCTGTTTTGTAATTATTTGATAGTTGAGACTTTGGGCTATTGGATCACTTTTATTAAGGCTTGAACGAAAATCCTAGAAGGATCTAGGAGTTTTCGTCCAAGGGCTTAAGGAAAGGAGTCCATGGACTTGCTTAGGCCCTAAGCTAAGGGATTAGGGTTTCCACCTTGAAACCCTAGCTAGCCTCAAGTATAAATAGCACCCTAAGGCACTAGAATTCGTCCAAGCCTTGGGAAACCCTAAAAGGGACGAATTTTAGGGCAAGATATCCTTCTCTCCTCTCTCCCATATTCATCCTTTCACCTAGTGTGTTTGTGAGCCATTAGAGGTACTACACTTGTGGTACTTGCTTTCAAGAGCTAAGGAAATTCAAGGAACTAGTTGTTATTACTACATAACAACAAAAGGTATGTATTCTATTCTCCTATGTCAATTTCGAAAATAGTAGATGCATGCTAGGGTTCTTTTGTGTTCATAAAGTTGTATAACTAATAGTGAAAACATAGATCCAACTCTAGGGTTGCATGCACACATAGGATTGTTTGTATAAAACCCATCACCATGCTGGGTCGGGTCAAGTCTTACCAATTATAGTTATGGACTTAGACATTAATCCAACAGTCTCCCACTTGGATAAGTCTAAAACTATTATTACGTATGACTTCAGGAACCGATCAGCAATCGTAGCTCTCAAAAGCTTCTGTCGAACTCTGACCTTGTCGATGAACTCTGACCTTTGTCAATGACTTGTCCATTAGATAAGGGATCATATATTCCTCCATTCTAGATATCATATGAACTGAGACATGGATTATCAATCATTCTCTCTGTCCATTTGTTGTTTCCCGATTTCCGATTCATGATGACTGACTGATTGAACAAATCAAATCAGTCCTGGCTTGGCCAAGCACTCACATGTATCATCTTTAAATCATCGAGGGGCCCACATATATCGCTTTTATCCCGAAGGTAAAAGGAATGGATAAACTTCGACTCACATGGCTTGTTCTACTACTTGTTGAATCATACACAAAGGCACGTTTTATAACATCGAGTTACCAATGCGTTTTCGTGCAATCAATGTATAACCAACTCATAGTAACAACTCATATCTCTAGGTTTGAAGAATATAAGATATTATCGTCTCATGATCACTCGTGATAAAATCCATGAAGTGATTCAAATGAGCGCGGGTTGAATCCAATACTCAGAACTTATGAGCACTCATGAGTGTTGTAGCACCACTTTGTCCACCAACTTGGACCTCTACAAACCAACCCATGACAGTCTTGATTCATATCTACTTCCAACATATGACCGACTGTGGATGGTTTGAATAACTTAATCATTCAGGAAGAGCGACTTAGTTATTCTGGAAGTCAAAACATGCAAAGTGAAACACAAGAATAAATGAATCAAATATGGTATCAAACCCTATGAATATAATAAACACTTTTATTTATCACCATACTGATTACTCATTATTCATTGTTTCGGTTTTATCAACTTTATACTTGAATTTAAAACAATAGTTGTCCCATGCTCCAAGCATGTACACTATGTTTTCTAAACACTAGTCATGCCATACACCAAGTAAGCATACTATGTTTGTCTATGATCTTTACTTTGTAAAATAGATCAATTGAACATCACTCCAATGATCCTCTTTTCACAGTCCCAAATCCTTACTACAAATGCAAGAATTCCAAATTCATGCCATTTACTGAAATCTGTTAGATTCTAAACTTATATGCATTGATCCCCTTAATGATTATGCACAAAGTCAGAAAGACTTGACAACAATCATTACAGAGCATTCCAAAGGAGATGAGCTCCTTGGAAACATCCTTCTTTCATTAAGTTTCCTAATCTTACACAGATTGAATAATTTCTAACTTTGAAACATTTCCATATTCCATTTTGACTATCACTTCTGAACAAGAGTTGCCTCCTTACAGATTATGTTAATATGGTCCTTCCAGAATTAACATTATACTTCCAACTGTACTTGAGCAACCAATGTTTGGTAAACCTTAGATTGTCATCGACAATTGCTTAATCATTTTAGTCATATCCAATTCTAGACCTTTTCCCTTCATAATGCCCCAGGCATTTGGAAAATTTTAGAAAGGATGAATATAGCACATGTAATCGATCCTATATCCGAAGCATATGGGACACGATTCATGATTTCTCACATGAAGACTAAACCAGTCTTTTGCTATAATATTTCCATTTCAATTTGCCAAGTTCTCAAAATTCAGATTATGAAAAGGGATGCCGTAATCATAATCGAATTTTAGAACGCAAATAATGGACCCATATATAGAATTTCCTTATGTTGAGCCATTCCAACATGAAATTCATATATATATATATATCCTTGATTAAATACGATTAAAATCTCAATCTAAGCTTTTAGAATTGAAATGAAGTATAATTTCCTCTCCCTTAATTATAGCAAAACAACTTTTTCAACCCCTGCAACCTCACGAATTGAAACTTTTGTTTTCTATAATTAACATTGCTAACTTGCAACCTTTGTCATAATTATCATGCTCCCACTAACATGATGATTATTAGCATAACACTTATGCTCCCACTAGCTTTGACATGTACTCAGAAATCAACTGACTTTCTTACCAAAGTTCAGATTTCTGATACTAGATTGTTTTGATAAAACTTTATCAAAATCATACACCTCTCTTAGATAGATCACATGTGTGTCTAAACAATTTTAGAACTATGAAAAGGGATGCCGTAATCATAGTCTCAATTGTTTAGACCTTTGCCACTTCTCACAAGTCCATGTTAGTGTGCCGGTAAACCACACACGCTCCACTAACGACTTTGAGAATGCAAATATCACAATTGCTATCTAGCTAAAATCTACTTAGTGAAAGTGTTTCCTCATCATCATTTTCATGAATCGGAGAGAAACCTTATGACACTTAGATTTAATAGTGTATGTGTTCTTATCCATGTGAATTTGTCAAAACCATAATCACAAGACAAGGTTAGTGACAAATCCAAACTCATATTGATTAAACTTGTGCAATCTTAAATTCTTGCCATTTGGCAGCTCAGGTGCCTGCCATTGCTTCCAAGTAGTTGTGCAACCAATTGAGAACTCTCAAAACTCCTATGCAAAGCCAACTTGAATAGGCACAAAAATTTCAACACGATAGGTTATAAACCTCAAGTCGTGTGCTAGTGAAGGACTTTAGGTTTTATTCTTGATTAAGTCTTGAAACTTTCAAGAGCTTTAAGACTCCCACTGTCCTCTTGACATATAAGACTCCCTTGTCAAATATTCAAGAGATAGTGCGGATTCTTTATCAAGACTAACACTTTACACAATTGACCTAAGTTGGTCTCTATTTTATCCAAAACATCACAACTTACCAATTTCAAATGTACAAGAGTAGATAACCTTTTACTCTTACATTTGACTAGTGTTAACAAACCCTCTTTAAGATATGTCACTCAAGTTACAATCTTGGAGTATGACTCTAAGAATTGTTTTGGAACGAAGTATGACTCATCTTTTTGATTTAACCATTTCAACAATTCATGACTCCTCTTCTTGACTTTAAAGGACCAATTGTGATATGGTATCTTAATCATTAAGATGATCATAAACATGATACAAAAGTACTCTCCCATCTTTTCAGATTTGAGAAACTTTTATCTTTCTGCCATACTTTGATTTTTCTTATTCGTTCTGTCTCACATTGAAATTTCTCCAATGCTACAGACTTATACTTAAACTTATAAGTATAACCATATTTACTGAACTTAAGTAAATCATGACGAATAGTCTTCTTGATCTTTTATGGTGGACTTGACCAGTGCACAAGAATGTGTACTCGATCCCTTAGTCCTTTCCTTATTCACATAAGGAATTAGTCTTAATTTTCCAAGCTGAAAGTTCTCATTCATCATACTATACAACTTGCATGATTCCAAGTTTCGGTCCAATTGAACCTTGGGTGATGAGAATCTTTCCTTATTTGGTAATATTAGACACTACCACAACCGAAAGAATCAAATCCATTTTTCCAATATTGCTATCAATGGAATCTTATAAGCAACAACTTTTCACAAATGCCATTGTAAGGATACTTAAAATAAATAAAATCAAAACCTTTTTCTTTTATTTTAAAACTTTGCGGAAAAACTTATCCTTACAATCCATATGAAAACCTTGTTGTTATCTATTCCTAAGCAATATAAATATCATAACTCTTAAGTAATAGCCCAAAATTCTGATCACCGAACCATGCGATTGAAATCCATCTTCGCGATCAGAATCAACATGTACTTAATAGAGTTAGACAATGGACTTTACCTGAAGTAGATCCAAACTTATTGACTTTAACATCCTTAGGTAAATTTGGCAGCTTCGTAACCAATGCCCCTTCCTTTGGCAATAGTTACCTATGGATCCTTGATAATGGGACTATCTCAGACTTCGCCTCTCTCTTTACCATTGGGTCAACAGAGTTGACTATGGCCGATCCCTTTCCATTGGGAAGAGAGAGCTTTACTGGATATCCAATGACATCATTGTCAATGTCCATAGCGTTTTAGGAAGTTGATCTTAGCAAATAGATAAGATCATTAAGGGTCTTGTCTTAGTCTGTTTCATAGGATTCCCAAAAGAACTCACTATGTGACTTAGAAAGTAGTTGAGCCACCAACTTTCTCAAGACTTTGACACCCAACTCTCCCGGCTTGTCAATATGTGACTACATCTCCAAGATGTGATCACACCTAGACCTTGCCTTGCCAATAGGGCTTGAGTGACCTTAAAATTTTTAGGAACTTGTGGGTTAGGGAGAATAATTGGAGGAGGTGAAAGAAGTATGATATCCATGGGACATCATCTTCATTTAGGAAAGCTTGTTTCAAGAGATTTGGGAAGATCATAAATGTCTAGACCAGACATCTTTTTGGGAGATATTCAAGATAGTTGATTTAAAGTCCTTAATATGACACCCAATATGAAATATTAAGGCTAGGACCCAACAAACTATTTTATAACTTAGAAGAGGGATGCCGTAATCCAAGCTATAAAATATTTGAAGGTAGGTGAATGACGATTCACCAATTTCCACCATGAAAAACGAAATAATTTATTAGGTTTTAATTGGATTTGAAAGTCCTAGATCTTTGAGATTCATTGAACTGTTCAAAGGCATGTTTCAATCTCGAGTGTGCCCTTCAGGTTTTGTGACTGGGATGCCGAGGATCACAAAACAAGATGTGAATAACCATGCAAATATACTTGGTACCCTTAATATTTACCCCTTAATCAGTGTGCCGGTTAACCACACACGCTCCACCGATACTATGATAAATATTAAGTTACCCTTTGCCTACCTTGTTAAGTCCAGGTTAGTGTGCCGGTTAACCACACATGCTCCACTAACGACTTAAGCAAAGTGCAAAGTGTAATTTCATGGGTTAGCACCAAATTCACATTTTCCGAAGTAACTAAGATTGGGTATTAATAAAAGTTTAGTTACTTAGTATTTATCATTAATACTTTTAATGAAAGGAGAATTATAGTCCTTGTCCTACCCGTTCGGCTAACGACCCTCCACCAGTCAAGGAAGCGGTGGGTGAGAGTGGACACCCATTAAACTGCCATTTTATAGGCAGTAACCTTATACCCCCCTTATAGACCGGCTTCGTGAATGAGGCCTACTAACGGTAAGACTGACTTTACTCTTATACATATATATAAATATTATTAACTTATAATATTATAAAGTATAAGGGTTGAATTTTAACTTTTAAAATTCTAAGGGCTAACTTGGAATTAAAGTATTCATAAGTGAAAACTTTTTCAAATTCCAAAACTTGAGGGCAAGTTTTGAAACTATTCAAAACTAATTAATTCCATAACTTATGAGTTTAAAGTAGTTTTAATTAAAAAAAAAAAAAACTCTTCAAGTTCCATAACTTGAGGACAAGTTATGGAAGACTTTAAACTAATTAATAAAAAAAATAACTTTTTTTTATTGAAACTTATGGAAATAATTAAGGTTACACTTTTTTTTTAATTTAATGAAGAGACTCTTGAACCTCCATAACTTGAGGACAAGTTATGGAGTCATAAAACCATTTAATTAGAACTAGACTCTTCATTTTGTAACCTTGCCAACTTTTATGAGTTTTATGAATCTTAAATGTGACTTTTCATATAACTTGAGGACAAGTTACAAAAACATACTTTGGAATCAACTCTTAGATTAAAATGGATTGAAAACAACTATTTCACACAACTTTTTTATTAATCTAAGAACCTCATAAGAACAAGATAATTCAAATCATCAATCTTCAAGAAATTAGCATGAACATACAAACTAATACAAATCTTGAAATTATGACAATTATCTTAGAAATTGGATTAGCATGAACATTACCACATCAAAAACAAGTTTATAAGTCCAAAAACATCTTAGGGTAATGTTCCTAGTCTAATTCCAGCCAAAACAATCGAATATATGCATCCAACTCGATTTTTCAGCTACTTTTGCAAGTATAACAAGAAAACAAGCCTAGGCTCTGATACCACTGTTGGGTTATGAGCATTCTAACACTCCTAAGTGTACATGCAACGCTAAATACCTTGGATCTATGTTTTCTCTATTATACATACAATTATGAACATCCAAGGTATTATCCTAATCTAACATACAAAATAATAAATATAACAAGATAGAATACATACCTCTTTGATGTAGAATGTCTTCATGAAGCTTGAGTGCCTAGTGCCCCAAGTGTGACACCTCAAATGGTTCACACAACACCAAATACACTTGGAATAACTTGAGAGAAACTTGAACACTCCTTGAAATCATCTAGCCCTCACACTCACACATTAGTGTACGATTTCTTGAGCCATGGGATTCTTTTATATGGTGGCTATTAGGGTTACACCATGTAACTCATAACTTTACCCATTCCTTATGCTCCATGGATTTTAACCTCCATGGAGTATCCATGGGTCACCCCATGGACTTAGTCCAACATAAGGAATCTTGGATCACAAGCCCACATATATAAGAATGAATGATTTACACAATCAACCCATATATTTAATTAGTCTCCTTTTGATCACTTAATTAATTCCAAATTAATTCTTGATCAATACTAATTAAATAACCTTATTAATATATTAGAACTTATAATATATTAACCAACCTTAAGTGTTATTTCTCTCATTATAATCTATCCAAATGCATGATGCCATGCAACCCAAATGGACCATGCTGGGTCGGGTCAAGTCTTACCAATTATAGTTATGGACTTAGACATTAATCCAACATAAGGTCCTTTAAATATGACACAAACCCTGAAAATTAGGGTTTTCTCGCTCAGCTCCTACTCGTCGAGTCGGGGTCCTCCGACTCGTCGAGTAGACTCTAAAATCCCACAGCCACAATATTCTCTACTGGGCGAGTTGGGGCATCCAACTCGTCGAGTTGCTCTGACAAAATGAATGAAATAAATCAAATATCATACCTGGGAGCCAGGATGTTACAATTCTCCCTCACTGGAATCAGACTTCGCCCTCGAAGTCATCTTCCGGAAACAACTCGGGGTACTGCTCTTACATCTTATACTCCGGCTACCAAGTCCACTCGGATCCTTTCCGGTGCTGCCACTGGACCTGAACTAAGGGAACCTCTTTTTTCCTCAAGACCTTCACCTTCCGGTCCAAGATCGTTATCAGCCTCTCAATATAGTTCAGGCGATCATCACCCTGAATTTCCTCTAAAGGAACCAATGTTGTCTCATCGGCTATACACTTCCTCCACTGGGACACATGGAAGGTGTTATGAATTTGGCTAAAGTCTGCAGGTAGCTCTAATCGATAAGGTACCTTCCCTAGTCGAGCGGTCACTCTAAAATTACCGATATATCTAGGACCCAGCTTTCCTCGTTTCCTGAATTGAATCACCCCCTTCCATGGGGATACCTTCAGTAGGACATAATCTCCGACCTGGAACTCTAGCTCAGATCGCCGTCGATCTGCATAACTCTTCTAACGACTCTGGGCTGTCAGTAACCTCTGTCTAACTTGCTGAATTTGCTCAGTCATCTTGAGCACTATTTCAGTGCTCCCCATCACTCTCTGTCCTACCTCTCCCCAACAAATGGGAGTCTGGCATCTCCTCTCATATAAAAGCTCGAAGGGAGGCATACCGATACTGTAGTGATGGTTGTTATTGTATGAAAACTCAGCCAAGGGCAAGTAAGTGTCCCAAATTCCACCGAAGTCCATAACACATGCACGTAGCATGTCCTCGAGCGTCTGAATCGTCCGCTCACTCTGCCCGTGTGTCTGCGGGTGATAGGCTGTACTGAAGTGCAGCCGGGTACCCAACTCCTCATGAAATTTCTTCCGGAACCTGGAAGTAAATCATACATCCCGATCTGACACTATCGATGTTGGCACCCCGTGTTGTGCCACAACCTCTCAAACATAGGTCTCGGCCAATTTCTCAGCAGAAGAGCTCTTACTAATCGCCAGAAAGTGAGCACTCTTCGCCAACCGAGCTATAATCACCCATATCGCATCAACGCCTCGTGCGGTCCTAATTTGGGGACAAAATCCATAGAAATCTGCTCCCACTTCCACTGGGGAACCTCTAAGGGCTGTAACTTGCCCTGAGGATGCTGATGCTCCGCCTTGACTTGACGACAGGTCAAACGCCTCTCGACTACCTAAGCCACATCTCTCTTCATACAGGGCCACCAATAATCCCTTTTCAAGTCCAAATACATCTTGGTGGCCCCCGGATGGATCGAGAATCTCGACCGGTGGGCCTCCTCCATCAAAATACGCTGAGCTCCACCTGTATATGGTACCCATATCCGCCCACGGAAGGTCATAAGCCCCCGACCATCAACCTCATACTCAGAAACTTGCCCACTCACTCGTTCTCTCTTACGGTTCTCTAGTCTCATGGTCTCCATAATCCATGTATTGACCAAACACTAAAAGTCAACAGAAGTCAACACTCGAGTCAACAGTCCAGGTCGACTCAACTCGTCGAGTACATCTATACGACTCATCGAGTTCCTTCATTTTCTAAGAAATATCGCAAAAGTCCAACTCAACTCGTCGAGTTGACTCATCAACTCGCCGAGTTACAATGTGCCCAGACTCATCGGGGGAAAACCCTAACCGACTCGTCGATTTAGTTCACCAACTCGTCGAGTCCCTCCAGTCCATTCTCTTATTCAGACCTTTTTAAGCAGAAATGATGTCTCATACTCTGGATCTAACCTTCTAAGGCTCACTTATCACGTAAAGCTGCAAGCTTTACGTTCATGCATGGCATTTAGGGCTCAAAATTCCAAAACAAGCTCCATAAAGGGTTTCATGCATGGAGACTTTCCCAAAGCTTGATAAAGTTTGGATCTTTGGGCTCATGGAACCTCAATATGCCGAGATCTATGGTCTTAACTCGATGACAAGCTCATAACACTCTAGGACTCCAAGAAGGATGGGAAAAAGGCTCTAAATGCCCTAAAAACAAGATCTAACCAACCAATGAGCAAGATGGTGACTTTTTATCTTCAAACAAAATCTAGGTATGAATGAACACCAGATCCAAAAGCTTCTTCTCGCCCAAAGTCTTTTGCTCTTCAACTCTCCTCCAAGAATGCACTAAAACTCACAATATTAGCCTCTCTTTCTCACACACAAGGTTATAGCCCGGTTAGGGTTTCACACAGTGTAGTAGGGTGACAAGGGTGGCGAAAATGAGGGCTTAAGGTCCTTTAAATAGGACAAAAACCCAGAAAATTAGAGTTTTCTCGCTCAGTTCCTACTCGTCGAGTCGGGGTCCTCCGACTCGTCGAGTAGACTCTGAAATCCCGTGGCCATAATATTCTCTACTCGGCGAGTTGGGGCATCCAACTCGTCCAGTTGCTCTGACAAAATGAATAAAATAAATTAAATATCATACCTGGGAGTCAAGATGTTAGAATAGGGGGGGCGGGGGAGCCCATGGCATTTAGGTGTAAGACCATGTGGCGGAGCCCATGACATCCTGGAGTAAGACCCTGGGAGGAGCCCACGACATCCTTATGTATTTATATGCATGGCTATGTGATTGATATGGTTTATGCAGCTGTTATAGCTAGTATGGATTATATGGTTATGTGGATTGTGTGGGGTATGCTCTGGGGAACTCACTAAGCTTCGTGCTTACAGTTTTGTTTATGGTTTCATGTATCATCGATTTGGAAAGGAAGGGCCTGACTTGATTGTAGGGCACACACCTGTGTTTCCGCAATATATGATTTTGGGACGAACTCTGATAAATGTTTTAACTAATCATGTTTTTGGAATGTTTGGATTTAGAAGATATCTGTGTTTTGACTATAATAAAAATAAAATTTTTACCCTTGATTTTTGCGTCGTTACAGGCGCCACCATGGTCTCCTCTGCTGTGAGCTGAAAAGCACGGCTCCTAGCCTTGGCCCTCCACCGACGCCCATATGTGATCTGAATAGTGGTCGGAGCCGGTGCCTGTACTTGTCTGGCGGCGAGCAAGGGACAACTGGCCTTCATATGACCAACCTACTCACAATGGTAACAAATCCTGGTATACGGTGTTGGATCCTGCTAACGACATTCCCTGACATAATGCCCCTTCCTGCCACAAGTGCGGATCCTCTATCCTTCGAATCATGAATCAACGGGCTTAAACCGCTTTGTTGTTGGATGCGTCTGAACCGGGGTCTTCCTCTTCTCTCTCATCTGGGTCTCAATCTCAATCTCTCTCCTCCAAGCGAAAGATTGCAGCTCGGTGAGAGAACTATACCTCTAGGTCGATACAAACTCATGCATCTCCATCTTGATTGTTAGGTCCAGGATCCTTACGATATTAAGGATCCTCAAATATCCAGGATCTTCAGCTACCTCAGGATCCCCGCTAATTACCGTTATTATTTTTACTAATATTTATAACGATTATATTTTATCTATAACTAACACGTGTGCAGAAGTAGTCAAGGGAAGACTGATTCTCAACGAAGAATCATCTCAGCTATGCTAAAGACACGGAATACTTGGTCAAATAACGTTCATGAAGCTGGTCACGGAGGATCCCGGAAATATTGGACATCTTGTTGGCTAGTTTAGACTATAAATTGAAACTTGTATTCTGCACACAAGACACGGTTCTCTAGTCTAAGCTTACTCTACGAAATTGTTCACTTATTCACTTATTCTTACTAAGATTTCACTATAATCATCATTTTATATCAATAAAATCATCAAGGTAGGTGATCATTATCACCTCCCAAGGTTTTATGCCAGAGATCCTAGCAAGGATCAAGGGCTTTCCTTGTAAACCATTGTGTCGCTTTCTTTTATCATTCGTCATTACACTAATCTGAACATCTTAGCCTCTTGTTCAAATTGGTTGATTAATACTTGTGTACTTGGCACCTACCGTGGGGCCGTGGTGTTCAAAACCCTCAAAAAAATCATGTCTACACAACCAATCCTTTCTTCATCCTGTACTCCTTCCATTCCAACTAAAAACCTACCACCTCCTCTGAGTGGGCCCCCTACTCAGAGGAAAACGCCTGACGCTTCCAAGAAAAACACCCATCCGATCACTAACCAAGGAAGTTTGGGATCCCCAGGACTCCAGTCCTGGATCCAACTACCTCGGTCACCACTGCAGAACTCTTCGCTATGATGAGGAAAATGACGCAACAGGTGACCCAACAACAGGAGGAGAATAGAGCGCTGATCAAAGAAGTGGAGAGGATGAAGGTGGAATTCCAAAAATCCCAGGGAACAACGCCCACAGTTGTACAACCAAGGATCCTGAACTTTGGCGCCGCAGGATCCTCAGAGAATCATCAGAAGAACACAGTTCCTGCCACTGTGGTGTCACCCTGGGGGAAAACTATGGACAAATGAGCATCTATGATCATTGATCTCAATGAGACTTTCAATACTCCTAGAAACCTCGATCCTAGTAACTTCTTAAACATCAATACTATTAATACTAACTATACTAACGTTGATGCATCAATAAATCCAAACATGGCTAGGGAACTTCAGCAACTGAGGCAAATGATCTCCAGTGTACCCATAGTGGTCCAACCAATACCAGAAGCGTCTCCAACAAGTCACATGATCTCGAGGTTTGCTCCCGCGATAGCCGATAGTGAAGTTCCTAAGCGCTTCTAAACTCCTAGCATGAAGCTATACGATGGAACTATAGATCCTGAAGAGCATATAGCCCAATATAGAGAAATGATGGAGATCATTCCCATCCCATGGCACTTGAAGGAAGCTTGCCTGTGGAAAGGCTTTGGTTCAACCCTTACATGATTAGCCCTCAAATGGCTGCTAAACGTTCCCCCATAATCTATTACTTCATTTGCACGCTTAGTTAATATCTTTAATAACCAATTTTCTTGCAGCAGAACCTTTGAGAAGATCACTAGTGATCTCTACCGGGTGGTTCAGGATCCTAAGGAAAAACTTAGGGACTTTGTTAACAGGTTTGGAAGGGAAGCTCTGAGCATCCCCAACATCGACATGGCCACCGCAATAGAGGCCTTTAAAATGGGACTAAGAAAAGATTCGCCCTTCTATGAAGACCTTGTAATGATCCCATGAAAAAGATTGGATGAAGTCAGGTGCCGGCCATTGAGGTTCATAAGGCTCGAAGAGGATAGAGAAATCCAGAAGAGAAGCAACCCTTCGAATCAATATGAGAATCCTAATAGAAAGGCCGAATCCTCGACTTAAAGATCCTACAAGTTGAAGCCCTATTCCAAACCGGATCATCACAAGGTCAATGCCCTCGAAGATGAAGGAAAAGAAGAAGAACTTCCTAAAATCACTGACTATTGTTTTTCTGTGGATATTGCAGGTGTAATTCACACTATGCAGGATCTTGGAGACAAAGCAAGATGGCCGAAAAGGGATAACAAGTCCACCACTTGGAAAGATAACTACAAATGGTGTGCTTACCATGAAGACTTTGGCCACGTGACAGAGGACTGCATAGCCCTAAGAAAAGAAATCAACTACCTCTGTAGTAAGGGACACCTCAAAGTGATCCTCGGCAGAAAAAGAGAAAACCCCAGGGAGAACAGCCAGGATGGTCATAGGATCCCAGAGAAACCAGGATCTCCACCCTCTGGCGCTAAGATAATTAACGTTATCTTCTACAGATCTAACATCTGTGGTACCTCTTATTCTCAGGCTAAAAGACACACCAAGGTCTCTAATAGACGACGGAAGAATACCATGGTTAGCAGTGAAAAAGAAATCACCTTTGACGAGACAGTTAGGGAAGTAATTCAGGATCCCCACCATGACAGACTCGCGATAACACTGTACATGGCCAACCATTTCGTAAGAAGGATCCTTGTTGACGGACGATCCTCAGTCAACATTGTACTCCTAGACGCACTAAAGAGGATGAACATCCTAGAAGCAGAAATAATCAAGAGATCCTCGGTCCTCATAGGATGAACATCGAACTCCTAGACAAATACAACATGAAGTTAAATCCACTCAAATGCCACTTTGGGATGAAGTCGGGAAAGTTCCTTAGATATATGGTAACCAAGAGAGGAAGCGAAGCAAGCCTGTAACAGATCAAAGCAATCATCAAGCTGAAATCTCCATCTTCAACGAAAGACATCCAAAGGCTAACTGGAAGGGTAGCGGCACTCAACAGGTTTATTTCAAGATCCTCAGAAAGATGTAAACTCTTCTACAAGATCTTGAAGAAAAACAAAAGGTTCGAATGGACTGAAGATCACGAAAAATCCTTTCAGGAGCTCAAAAAAAACTTAAGTTCTGCGCCGTTACTGGTAAATCCCATAGACGGGGAACCACTCCTCCTCTACCTCTCAGTATCCTCAAACGCAGTAAGTGCTGTCTTGGCCAAGCATCTTAACGGAGACCAACATCCTATCTACTATGTAAGTAAGAGTCTCCTTGATCTTGAAACTAGGTACTCTCACCTCGAAAAATTAATTCTTGCCTTAGTATCTGCTTCTACGAAATTAAGACATTATTTCGAAATACACACTATACATGTAAAAACTAATTATCCTATTAAGAATGTCATGAGAAAACCAGAAATGTCAGGAAGGATGGAAAAATGGCCGGTGAATTTAAGCACGTTTGACATCAGATAGGAACCAAGATCCTCCATAAAATCACAAGCATTAGCAGACTTTGTGGCTGACTTTAGTGATGATCTACAAAACGAAGTAGACATGGAAGCCAAGAAACTCCTAGAAGATGAAAACTTGGGAAAATGGACACTGTTCACAGATGGAGCTTCAAATAAAAAAGGAACAGGGCTAGGGATCATACTAAAGTCGCCACAGGGGGGACATCATACCCCAGGCAGTTAGTTGTGAATTCAACACTACCAACAACGAAGCAGAATACGAAGTACTCATCATGGGACTACAACTGGCTAAGGATCTCCAAATAAGGGATCTTCAGGTATTTGTTGATTCTTTATTAC
The DNA here is from genome assembly GCF_052849685.1 of Lactuca virosa. Lineage (NCBI taxonomy): Eukaryota > Viridiplantae > Streptophyta > Magnoliopsida > Asterales > Asteraceae > Lactuca > Lactuca virosa. The sequence goes on from NC_136426.1 coordinate 122,956,077, forward strand.
TAACAAATCACTTCAATGGATCTTATGCATTGAAAGGTGAAGATTAGCATTATATTTAGAGATCCTCAAAAAATTAGCCTCTGATTTCGAAACCTTTAGCCTAACCCAAGTTACCAGAGAAGAAAACATAGAAGTAGAAGGCAATTTAGGATCCTCCCTTAGGATCCCACCAGAGATGAAAATTCCTATAACCCATATAATAACCCCAGGCATAGAAACCCTCTCCGACAAATCAGAAGATCCTAAACATCCGACAGGCGTAGCAGCTATTGAAGATCCTGACCCTAGGATCCCTCCTCAAAGGGACCCCGACGAACAGGATCCTCGAAGAAGTCCGCGATCATGGACCCAACCCATTATTGAGTATCTCCAAAATGGCACAATTCTGACAAAATAAAAAAGCAAAAGAGCATTCAGAACAAGAGTCTCAAGATTCGTATTAATCCAAGATAAACTCTATAAAAAATCTATGGCAGGTCCATATCTTAGATGCTTGGAAGATCCTGAAGCTGCAGAAGTCTTGAAGAACATACACGAAGGCTTCAGTTTCCAAACGAGCTCTCGCAATCAAGACCAACTCCCCCTCGAAGTAATACCGGTCTTCAAATCTGCAAATGAATACTCGAGAAGCTTCAAATATCCATATATACAGTCTAGTTGCTAGTCTTGAGGGCAACCCAAAAGGACTGTGATACTATCAAAATAAGTATATACCAATTATAATTATGGGCTTAGACACCTAATCCAACAATATTTAGCTATTAAAATGGGGTGTGAGCACATACGCGCCTCTATAGATTCAATGGTAGTCGCCACCAAACAAATGGATTGTATGAAATTTAAGGAAGGAATTTAGCACAATATGCAGACAAAGTGAAAGAATTAACAAAGCACTTTAATAGCTATAGGCTAGAACATGTGCCAAGATCAAAAAACAAGCGCGCAAACGCATTAAGTAAGGTCGTATCATCGACTTTTCCCCATCTAACCAAGGAAGTATCGGTGGAAATTGTACAAGTAAAAGTAATAGATGAAAAGCTAGTAATGTTAGTAATATTAGAAATAAGCGATTGGAGGAAACCAATAATGGAATATCTAACGGAGGGCAAGTTACCTCCGGATGACAAGGAAGCTAAAAAGCTAAGGGTTAAGGCACCATCCTTTGTAGTGGATAACGACATATTGTACAAAAAGGGTATTTAACACTCCGCTTACGATGTGTAAATGACAAGGAAGTAGAATACCTCATATGAGAAATACACGCGGGGGGTGGCAGGAGCACATGAGGGAGCACGAACAATAGTACGCAAAATATCATGGATAGGGTACTATTGGCCGACTATGTACCAAGACACCAAAGGAGTAATCTACAATTGTGACAAGTGACAATAATATGCACCAATCCCAAGAAAGTCAGCAACCCCAATGATTACCATTAGTGTCCATTTTCCTTTAATTAAATGGGGAATAGACATAGTCGGACTGTTCCCAGAAGCACCGGGGAAGGTAAAATTCTTAGTGGTGGCAATAGACTATTTCACCAAAATGGGTTGAGGCAGAATCATTGGCTACAATAACATGCCATAACATGATCAAATTCTTTTGGAAGCAAATCATTTTTCGATTTGGAGTACCACACAAACTAATTTGACATAACATAGCATAATTTGCCAATAACCCCTTCCGGGAATGGAGTAAAGAGCTCTGAATAAATCAAAGGTTTACTTTAGTAGCACATCCAGAAGTAAATGGGCAAACTGAAGTCACCAACCGAACAATCATACATGGCCTAGCAACAATAATAAATGAGGCCAAAGGATGATGGGTCGATGAACTCCAAAGTGTGTTATGGGCATACTGAACAATAGCACGAACGACAACTGTAAAATCCCGAGTTCAGGTATACCTCGTAACCCTTGGTCTTTGAGTGGTTGTCCCTTTTAGTCCCTTTATGAGAAAAAGTGGTGAATGAGTACGCGGGGCGTACATGAGTGTACACTCAGCATACTCATATGCGTGCAATTGACGCAGAAGCCACCTGGTAGGCAGGGCGTACTAGGCCCAGAGTGAAAACCCTAATTTAGGGTGAGTCCCCTATATAAAGGATATGATGGCCTCAAGTCTGGCCACCATTCTCAGACAACAAACCCTAAGTATACCCTAACCCTTGTTTTAGAGCTTGTGAGTGCATTTGAGATCCCTTGAGAGTTCTTGTGTGTTCTTGAAGAAAAGAGAAAGCTTTGGAGAAGGAGTGGGAGTCCAGGCTCTTGGATCTGAGCATATCTGAGTTGGGAGCTTCATGTAGAGGTATAAAGCTTCAAACTTTCCCACTCTTTTGTTATGTACATCATAGTAGGGTATTTTAGGGTTTTGTCCCAAAAAGGTGGAGACTTTATAAGATCTTGAGCTCCAGAGACTAGGAACAACCCCCTTTGAGTGTATTAGTGGTGTAATGTCATAAAAATCCAATCTTGGTCATTGGAATCAAGCCATGCATGAGTTATGAGCTTCTTGATATATTAGAGAGAGTATTTTGTGTGTTTGTGACCTTTTTAGCCATGCAAAGGCTTAAAGTCACTGACTTTATGGGTTAAGAGCTATTAGGGAGTCCATATCTGTAATATGAGCCAAGCTCTTAACTGGTTAAGACCAAATGAGTAAGGAGGGTTAAACTGGAGCGTACGCTGGACATTATTCCCGTACGCGCAACATAGGGGTCGCACATCCCCGATGCCTGCATGGTAGCTGAGTACGCCCAGCGTAGAGAGCTGGTACGCACAACGTACTCCCTCCCGTTGACTTTTGGTTGGCTTTTAGGGTTTGGTCAATTTGTGGACATTTATGGCCATTTAGGGGTAAAATGGTCTTTTGCCCTCCTGTGAGTTTAGTGTGGCCTCTTGAGAGCTGTGATTAATTAGGGATAATTGTCGTGTATGTTAGGCGGAGGCTAGACCGGTGATTTGAGTTCGAGATTTGCCGACTTCTTGCAAGGTGAGTTTTCTCACTATACTTACCATGAGTGGTACCTTCGTGTGATTGAGATGATATTTGTGCTTGCCTGTGTATCTTATTATTCTGCATTATGTCTTTGTGATTTATGTTGAGTATTGTTATTATGAGTTTACTGAGTTGGGACCGGAGGGTCCCACTGAGACACATTGACCGAAGGGTCTTATTGAGTTATAGCCTAGAGTGGCTAATGAGCTGTGTGTGGTACTTTGGGGAACTCACTAAGCCTCGTGCTTACCGTGTTATGTGTTATGTGTTTCAGGTACTTCTGATGATCGCGGGAAGGCCCCAACTTGATTGTACACACACTCGCATTGGAGATATGTTTTTGGAGGATCCTGGTTTTTATGATAAACAACTTTTGATAAATAAAATGTGTTAATGTTGATACTTGAGATTTTTTTTGGGAAATGTGACATGTGTTTATTGTGTTTGAAAATGAAAATTTTGGTTTGAAAATTTTCGGTCTTACAAGTTGGTATCAGAGCCTTGGTTTGAGGGATTCAGATGCACCTCCGGGTGTGTTTGGACTCAAATTGAGGATTTAAGAAATTATTTTCAAAAGAAATGATTTTTTTTTCTAAAACGAGAAAGAGCTTTAAGAGAAAACGAGTTGGAGCGGTGTGTACAATCAGCCAGAGCCCGAACGGTGATTTCCCAAAATACCCTTACTTTTGTGTTATGAGATATTTATGAAATATTCTGTTAGAATTACATGATAGAAAGTAGGCTAGGTATTTCATATTCTAGGGCTAGAGTTGCCTGATTTGTGATGCCTTAGCCTAGAATATGTTTTTTTTATCAGTGTTATCTGCTATTTGCTCTGTGTATGTGCTGAGTTCTGAGTCTAGAGATAATTTAGGAGGAGATACCTAGGTGAGCTTGCGAGGGGTCTTCTGAGAGAGTAGTCTGTGATTTGTGAGATATAGAGTATTTGTGAATTAAAATCCTAGGAGGAGGACTTCGGGTGACTACAGGCTTGGTGTGGAAGGTAGTATTGGGCCCGTACTACTGAAAGCACCAGATCTGCAGGCAGCCTAAGTAAGAATCCTTAGGATGCTAAGGAGCAGGTAGGGGCGAGTGATCGAGTGTGAGTATACTCGAGCGAGTCTCTGATGATTTTGTGTTGTGTTTCAGAGACATCATGGTAGTTACACGCCACACCCCAAAGAGCAGTGGAGTTAGCGATGACGAGATTCGCAGGATGATTCATGATGAGGTGGCCGCAGCCATTCGAGAGGCTATTCCGGAGATGTTTGGGTCTATTAAGACCACTTTGATCGAGACGTTTGATGAGTGATATGCTGTAGTTTCTAAGGTGGCTGCTGCCGTAGCCACCATAGCTGTCGCCGCTGCTAGGCCACATGGAGGTGACTCGTTGCTGTACCGGGATTTCAGCAACACAAAGCCACCAGAGTTTGATGGGACTCAGGATCCGATTGCTGCGATGAGATGGATCTCTGATATCGAGGGGTGTTTCTATACTTGTTCATGCCCAGAGCATTTGAGGGTGTGGTTCGTGCTGAACCAGCTTCGCTTGGGAGCGAAGGACTGGTGGAAGTTTGCGACAACCAGTTTTACTCCTACAGAGCATACTGAAGTGACTTGGGAGAGATTTGTTGTGATGTTTCGAGATGAGTATGTTCCCCCGGTGGAGAGGGAACGGTTGGCCCAAGAGTTTCTGTCTCTCAGGTAGAAGACAAAGTTGGTGACGGTGATTACTCAGATGTTTCACGAGAGGGTGTTGTTTTGCCCTGAGCATGTGTCGACTGAGCAGGCACGCATGAGCCGCTACTTGAGCATTATGAGGAGGGATATTCGAGAGTTCGTGGCGAACTCATCTTATCGGACATTTGCTGAGCTTTAGGCAAATTCCAGGAGGAGGGAGATCGAGTTGGAGACTCGGGCCAGGGAGGATGCGGAGTCTCACGGGAGAGACCGGCGGCCGGTGCAGTCGCAGCCGGCAGCCAAGAGGGCTAAGCTCGCTGATTCGAGATCAAGAGGCCAGAAGGGCCGCACTTGTGGCAAGAGTCATGAGGGATCTTGCCGAGCGGGGATTTGCTACAAATGTGGCAAGGAGGGGCATATGGTGAAGGATTGCCCCAAGGGATTTGCAGTCTGTTTTCACTGCAATCAGACTGGCCATCGGAAGGCCGAGTGCCCTCAGCTTGTTCATGGATCAACCCAGGGTTCCGCTCCTGCTGCTTTGCGTGCTGCTGATGTTCGGCCGGTGAAGGCCGAGGTTCTGAAGGCTCGTGGGAGAGCTTTTCAGCTGACAGCGGAGGAGGTTCGCGCAACACCTGATGTGGTGGCTGGTACGTATTTCTTTATTGTTTATTTTTAGATTTATTATGCTTATTCTGTGCTATATTTAGGTACATTTCTTGTGAGTTCTGTACCTGCTTTAGTGTTATTTGATTTGGGTGCGAGTCGATCCTTCGTGTCTTTAGCTTTTAGACGTCACATAAGTATCTGACGTGAGGCGTCGACCTCTGAGGGTTTCTATAGCCGATGAGCATGCGATTTTTGCTACTGATGTATCCCGAGGGTGTGTGCTGGAGATTTTTGGTGTCGAGTTTTCGATTGACCTAGTACCGATCGCGATGGGTGATGTCTGTGTCATTGTGGGCATGGATTGCTTGAGCCATTTTGGAGCAGTGATCGACTGCGAGCGGCAGTTGGTGACTATACGAGACCTTAGTGGGGGAGTGCCAGTGTATGACGAGGGTACCAGATCTGGGTCAGCTTTCTGCTCTGCTTCCAGGGCGAGGCAGAGTTTGCAGTAGGGTTGTATGGGTTTCTCGGCGTACGTGATGGATACGCGAATTATTTCAGAGAGGCCGAGTTCTATCTCCAAGGTTCCGGTTGTGTGCGAGTTTCTTGATGTTTTTCCCGAGGAGTTGTCGGGTGTGCCTCCCGAGAGGCAAGTGGATTTTCAGATTGATTTTGTTCCGGGAGCAGTGCCTATCGCCAAGGTACCTTATCGCCTTGCACCACCAGAGATGCATGAGTTATCCTCACAGCTTCAGGAGCTGCTGGGGAAGGGATTTATTCAACCGAGTAGCTCACCGTGGGGAGCGCCGATCCTTTTTGTCAAGAAAAAGGATGGTTCACACCGGATGTGCATTGATTACCGGGAGTTGAACAAGCTAACGGTCATGAACCGTTATCCACTTCCGAGGATCGACGATTTGTTCGATCAGTTGCAGGGGGCATCTTGGTTTTCCAATATTGATTTGAGATATGGGTATCACCAGATGAGAGTAAACGAAGAGGATATTCAGAAGACGGACTTTAGGACTCGTTATGGGCATTACGAGTTTGTAGTGATGCCTTTTGGGCTCACCAACGCACCGGCGGTGTTCATGGATCTCATGAACCGGGTGTGCAGGCCTATGTTGGACCGGTCGGTGATCGTGTTCATCGATGATATCTTGGTGTATTTGAGGTCCAGAGAGCAGCATGAGGAGCATCTGTGTGAGGTTCTTGGGGGTATTGAGGTCGGAGAGGCTGTATGCCAAATTCTCCAAGTGTGATTTCTGGTTACGAGAGGTCCAGTTCCTGGGACACCTCGTTAATCAGAATGGAATTTTGGTCGATCCGACCAAGATTGAGGCAGTTATGCAATGGGTGGTGCCGAGATCCCCATCCGAGATCAGGAGTTTTTTGGGATTGGCCGGCTACTATCGGAGATTTATCAGGGATCTCTCCAAGATTGCGGTTCCTCTCACCAGATTGACCCGGAAGGGCGTTACATTTGTGTGGGGGCTTGAGCAGCATACATCATTCGAGACCCTTCGCCAGAGATTGCGCGAAGCTCCAGTGTTAGCCCTTCCGGAGGGAGTGGTGGACTTCGTAGTCTATTGTGATGTATCCATTTCAAGGATGGGTGCAGTGTTGATGCAGAGGGGTCATGTGATTGCATATGCGTCGAGGCAGCTGAAGCCTCACGAGACAAGGTATCCCACCCATGATTTGGAGTTAGGGGCAGTGGTGTTCGCCCTCTAGATTTGGCGCCACTATCTTTATGGTGTCCGGTGTACCATATACACGGACCATAAGAGCCTGAAGTATCTGATGGATCAGCCCAATCTAAATATGAGACAAAGGAGATGGTTGGATGTAGTGAAAGATTACAACTGTGAGATCTTGTATCACCCATGCAAGGCTAATATGGTAGCCGATGCTTTGAGCCGCAGAGCAGAGAGCGCTCCGATACGAGATGTGTGTATGAGGATGATAGTGATGACTCCAGTCTTAGATACTATCTGAGAGGCTCAGGTGGAGGCTATGAGGCCGTAAAACCGCAAGAGAGAGCGTGTGATATGGGGGGCAGGTGTCCGAGTTTGTGACGGACAGTCGTGGGCTTATGACCTTCCACGGGCGGCTTTGGGTGCCCTATACAGGTGAAGCTCGCCGTATTCTGATGGAGGAGGTGCATAGATCGAGATTCTCGATCCATCCAGGAGCCACTAAGATGTACTTGAACCTGAAGATAGATTATTGGTGGCCCTGTATGAAGAGGGACGTGACTTGGGTAGTCGAGAGGTGCTTGACCTATCGCTGGGTTAAGGCCGAGCACCAGCGTCCTCATGGAAAGTTGCAGCCACTAGAGGTTCCCCAGTGGAAGTGGGAACAAATTTCCATGGATTTTATCACTAAATTGCCGAGGACCGTGCGAGGTGTCGACGCGATTTGGGTGATTGTGGACCGGTTGACGAAGAGTGCTCACTTCCTTGCTATTAGTGAGAGTTCTTCTACGGAGAGACTGGCCGAGATTTATTCGAGAGAGGTGTTAGCTCAGCATGGAGTGCCGACCTCGACAGTGTCAGATCGAGACATGCATTTTACTTCTAGGTTCTGGAAGAAATTTCATGAGGAGTTGGGTACACGGTTGCACTTCAGCACCACATACCATTCGTAGACAGACGGGAAAAACGAGCGGACGAATTGGACACTTGAGGATATGCTGCGAGCATGTGTGATGGACTTCGGAGGAAGTTGGGACACTTATTTGCCCTTGGCTGAGTTTTCTTACAACAACAACCACCATTCCAGCATCGGTGTGCCTCCCTTTGAGCTTCTTTATGGGAGGAGGTGTCGGACTCCGATTTGTTGGGGAAAATTGGGACAGAGAGTGATGGGTGGCACAAAGAGAGTGCTGAAGACGACCGAGTAGATTCAGCAGGTCAGACAGAGGTTACTGACGGCCCAGAGTCGCCAAAAGAATTATGCAGACAGGCGACGATCCGAGCTTGAGTTTTAGGTTGGAAATTTTGTCCTCCTGAAGGTATCCCCATGGAAAGGGGTGATTCGATTCAGGAAACGAGGCAAGTTGGGGCCCCGATACATTGGTCCTTTCAGAGTGACCGCCAGAGTGGGTAAGGTAGCATGCCGGTTGGAGCTACCTACAGAGTTGAGTCAGATTCATAACACCTTCCACGTGTCCCAATTGAGGAAGTGTGTAGCCGATGAGACGACAGTGGTACCCCTAGAGGACATTCAGGTGGATGCGAGCCTGAATTGCATCGAGAGGCCGATCGCGATTTTGGATCGAAAGGTGAAGGTTCTGAGGAACAAAGAGGTGCCCCTAGTTCAGGTTCAGTGGCAACATTGGAGAGGGTCCGAGTTGACTTGGGAGCCGGAGTCTGAGATGCGGGAGTAGTATCCAGAGTTATTTGCTGAGCATGACTTCGAGGGCGAAGTCTGATTCTAGTGGGGGAGAATTGTAACATCCCGAGTTCAGGTATACCTCGTAACCCTTGGTCTTTGAGTGGTTGTACCTTTTAGTCCCTTTATGAGAAAAGGTGGTGAATGAGTACGCGGGGCGTACGTGAGTGTATGCTCAGCGTACTCATATGCGTGCAATTGATGCGGAAGCCACCTAGTACGCTGGGCGTATTAGGCCCAGAGTGAAAACCCTAATTTAGGGTGGGTCCCCTATATAAAGGATATGATGGCCTCATTTCTGGCCACCATTCTCAGACAACAAACCCTAAGTATGCCCTAACCCTCGTTTTAGAGCTTGTGAGTGCATTTGAGAGCCCTTGAGAGTTCTTGTGTGTTCTTGAAGAAAAGAGAAAGCTTTGGAGAAGAAGGAGTGGGAGGCCAGGCTCTTGGATCTGAGCATATCTGAGTTGGGAGCTTCATATAGAGGTATAAAGCTTCAAACTTTCCCACTCTTTTGTTATGTACATCATAGTAGGGTATTTTAGGGTTTTGTCCCAAAAAGGTGGAGACTTTATGAGATCTTGAGCTCTAGAGACTAGGACCAACCCCCTTTGAGTGTATTAGTGGTGTAATGTTATAAAAATCCAATCTTGGTCGTTGGAATCAAGCTATGCATGAGTTATGAGCTTCTTGATATATTAGAGAGAGTATTTTGTGTGTTTGTGACCTTTTCAGCCATGCAAAGGCTTAAGTCACTGACTTTATGGGTTAAGAGCTATTAGGGAGTCCAGATCTGTAATATGAGCCAAGGTCTTAACTGGTTAAGACCAAATGAGTGAGGAGGGTTAAACTGGAGCGTACGCTAGGCGTAATTCCAGTACGCGCAACGTAGGGGTCGCGCATCCCCGATGCCTGCATGGTAGCTGAGTACGCCCAGCGTACTCCCTGCCGTTGACTTTTGGTTGACTTTTAGGGTTTGGTCAATTTGTGGACATTTATGGCCATTGAGGGGTAAAATGGTCTTTTGCCCTTCTGTGAGTTTAGTGTAGCCTATTGAGAGCTGTGATTAATTAGGGATAATTGTCGTGTATGTTAGGCGGAGGCTAGACCGGTGATTTGAGTTCGAGATTTGTCGACTTCTTGCAAGGTGAGTCTTCTCACTATACTTACCATGAGTGGTACCTTCGTGTGATTGAGATGATATTTGTGCTTGCCTGTGTATCTTATTATTCTGCATTATGTCTTTGTGATTTATGCTAAGTATTATTATTATGAGCTTAATGAGTTGGGACCGGAGGGTCCCACTAAGACACATTGACCGGAGGGTCTTATTGAGTTATATCCTAGAGTGGCTAATGAGCTGTGTGTGGTATTTTGGGGAACTCACTAAGTTTGTGCTTACTGTGTTACCGTGTTATGTGTTATGTGTTTCAGGTACTTCCGATGATCGCGGGAAGGCCCCGACTTGATTGTACACACACTCGTATTGGAGATATGTTTTTGGAGGATCCTGGTTTTTGTGATAAACAACTTTTGATAAATAAAATGTGTTAATGTTGATACTTGAGATTTTTTTTGGGAAATGTGACATGTGTTTAATGTGTTTGAAAATGAAAAATTTGGTATGAAAATTTTCGGTGTTACAACAACAAAAGAATCACCATATAGCTTAGTCTGCAGATCAGAAGTAGTGCTACCAGTAGAATTGATTATCCTCACAAATCAAACGACAAAGTTGGACATGGATAGTAATGATGAGTGATGACAATATAAGAAAAAACATGGATCTTTCCATGGAGCGAAGGGAGGTAGCAGCAGTCATTATAAAAAACAAATGGAGAGTTATTACAATCAATGGGTCAAAGGTCGTTGTTTCAAAGTAGGTGATAACAGTGGTGGAGGGAGTAGGGGGCAGGCAGGCAGGTGCTTCCCACCCCCCCCCCCCCCCCCAAGATACCTCCATTTCTAAAACCATCGTACATACTCACATGTTGAAAAGAAAGAAGACAATACAAAAAAGAAGGCAAATACATCTAATAAAAGTCTTCAATTCTATTTTCTAATTAAAAAAAACATATATTTACAAAAAAGGGGAAAAATACATCTCAAATCTTTTAGAGGGATAAGTATGGTAACTGAATATTTCTAAACGCGTTTTAAAAAATAGTTGAGATGATTTTCCAGCCTTACCATTTGATCATCGTTCAAGATGGAGATCATCGTACCTAAAGGCTTTGAGTTCTAAATCCAATAGTTTTTCCTTTAAGATTCCGCTTGTTGCTGCTTCGTTCTCCTCTCCAAGGAAAAATAGTGTCACCATTGAGGACAACTGCTCTATAACATCTAACTCTCAATCTACAAATATTTTTCTTTTAAGGCTTTTTAACTATGTGTGGCAATTTTAATAGTTGGGAATTGGGAAAAAATGCAATCAAAGTTTAGATAAAATAAAAATAAACGATTCCTGACAAAAAGGTACTCTGTATCCCATTTTTCTTGTTTCTTTCATTGTTTTGTATCTATAATTCTTTTATTGTTTTAGTCTATTATTAATCAACTTTATGTGTTATCTTTTAGTATTCTTAGTTATTATAGGGTTTATAAACCAAAAAATTGTTGCTTTCCGTTTGAACGAAAGAGTACATTTTTTGTTTATATGATTATTAAGGGCAAAAAATTAATTTGTTATATAATTATTTATAGCTTTGTTATATGGGTGATTTTTTTTGTTTGAATCTGTTGGTTGCTGCATACCCTAGTTTCATATTCTAGATCCAACACTCGATGTAAGCCCCCTTTATTGTAGGATCCAGGCTCCGCCCCTGGGTGGTATTACACAACAACGAAGCCAGTAGGCAAGAGTCGTAGGTAAGGAATGGTTAGTGTTGTATTAATCATATTAATCTATTTTGTTAACATATTAGTGGTATTTATGGATTTTTTATGATATTAATCATATTTAATTTTATAAAGTTCAACAAATTAACAATTAATGGTCCTCGATTAATCCCTGAACACCAGTCCACCGACTAACAAACGTCGAACGTTTTTTGCAATCTTGTGTATTATACATTATCTATATAATACACTTACATACAACCAAAAAGATGTGAAATTGCATTTTATCATTATCATGCAAATTACACATTTTTAATCTTTAACATTATTTTTATATATCTACCTACATTAAATTGATTAATATCTAAAATTTTCTAATTAATTTGCTAAAAAAATTTAACTATTTGTTCACTATAGTTTTATTACGGGAATTATGATTTTAAGCGTTTTAAATACGAAAGTGATTCTACCAACCTTAAAGACAGACGAAATCATAAAAAATTACTTATGGATAAAAAAATCCAATATTATGCCGACCATATAAGTTGGTAATTATTTATCTTAAATTCAATTTAATTTGATTGCCACTCATTTTTTTTATTTAGCATTTTTTACACAAATATTGTTTTATATCTTCTTGTTTTCTATGTTACATAACCAATTCATTTTCTTATTAATCATTGTTTCTCTTATATAGCAGATGTAGGTTGTCGTAATTACATCTAAAATTCTCAAATAATTCAACATATACTGCCGATGACAACGAAAATGTCAACTCAAATATATGATATTGATATCAGGAAAATGGCTTTTAGATACAAGAGAAGAAAAAGTTGGGTGTTTATTTCAATAGTTTTATTCAACACAATTATTTAAAATTTTTCAATAACTTTTTTATTAGTATAGATTGAATTACTTATTTATTCAACATTTCATATAGATTGAATACTTACTTATTCATCATTTAGTTTGTATTTATCTGAAAATTAGTTTAATTTTTTTTAATGTTTACATTTTAATATTTAACTTTGTTTTTAACCAACCCGTGTAGTATACAGATCTTATACCTAATAATAATAATATAACATGATAAAAAGAAAAAATATATAAGATATTTCCGAACCTCAATAATTATATATATATATATATATATATATATATATATATATATATATATATATATATATATTAAAGCGCATGAAAGGTTTCAACAGGAAACTTTCCATGTTTATAATTTTAACACTATATTTTTACTTTTTCTTAATTTTACCACTAAAGTTTCAACAAACTTTTCATTTTTATAATTTTGCCACTTTATTTTTACTCATTCATATTTTTGCCACTAAACTTTCACTTTTACTTCTTTAAAACCCTTTTTCTTTATTTTTTTATAATTTTACCACTTTATTTTTACTTTTTTATAGTTTTGCCACTAAAGTTTCAACAAACTTTTCATTTTTATAGTTTTGGTACTTTATTTTTACTAATTTTGCCGCTAAAGTTTCAACAAACTTTTCCTTTTTATAATTTTGGCACTTTATTTTTACTTCTTTATATTTTTGCCACTAAACTTTCATCCGTGCAACGCACGGACCTTTTCCTAGTTTAAATAAATTCAAAGATATAAATGTCTAATAACATTCTAACGATTTGTATGGTATTTTACATTATGACATACTTAAGCATTTTATATGTATTGACAAAATATAACAGTTATTTTGCGATCACAAAAAAATTGTTTGTTCTATTTTAGATAAATATCTTTTCACACTTATTAGTCGCAGCAATATGTTTACGTTTTTTTAGGAGGGTGCCCTGTGCCGTTGACTATATATGGTGCGTCAATATCAATAATCGTGGTTTGTCTGGTCTCCACTAATGAAGCCCAAAGAATAAGAGTGTGATTTCTTTTAACAAAAAGGCAAAATAAAAGTAGACTTTTGGCATTTTGCCACGGTGGTGGTTGACAATTGATGGTGGTTCAAAGCTTTTACCACTTGATATTTATTTATAATATCGGTATGAAACACATTATTACATCATCATCCTCAGTGCTTATTTGGTATGGGGGTAATCATGTAAGGAAATGAATAGTGTATTAAAAATGAATGAAAAAAAAATGTTGATTGAAAAAGAAAACACTATTCATCAACTCGTACATTTTTTCCATACTATTATTATTATTATTATTATTATTATTATTATTATTGTTATTATTATTTTTATTTTTAAGGAATGATATATCTTGATTTAGCGTTCTACATATTGGTTGTGAACCATCAAAATCGCAAACATATACTCAATGGATGCATATTTGTTGAGAATAACATATTTTCAAGATAAACTATTGTATTAGAAACTTACTTAAGGTGTTTAGTGCAGGTTATACGAAAAAGGTTACAAACTGAAAAAGTCATAAATGTGGAAGGTGGAAAGATTTAAAGGTGCAGGTACTAGAAGTGTAAATTGCTAAAGTAGGAGGAATGCGCCTTGTTTAATCAGAAGTATGGTGTATCACAGACATGCAGACCCACCTTGCCTCGGTTCTTGTCCGGGTGATTACGGGTCACACCGGGTTTGTTCCGACTTGGTGACCCAAGTATATATTGATGTGCGTGTGTTATTAGCTCATTACACATGATACACACTCTTGTTCACTCTCACATCTCTCTAACATTCTTCTCTAGAATTAGGGTTTGTATTCACAGACATGTTCTATATAACATTTTTGTGTAACAGTTGTTTGTTCTTCTTGTTTTAGAGCGCGAGTGACTTATGTAGTGGGATATATATGTATTTGAAGTTAAGGTAAATAAAGAGTTTCGGTTTATAAGTTTTTCATATTCTATCAGAGCGAGATTAGCTATTTGTTTTGTTTAGACCATATCCTTGGCTCCGTCACTCTTCGTTTTTTGTTGTAAGTGCTAGATTGATTTGTTTTTTTATTTTATTTTATTTCATTTTGCTGTTGTTGTTGTTGTTGTGTAGATCGTTGTTCCGATTGTCTTCTGATCGTTGTTTTTTTGTTAGATCTAGGGTTTTTTCAGTCAACGAATTCGTTCCTTTGACGGGTTCTTAGCTCTCCTAACATTAGGTCCTATAGATCTGGTGTCTGTGGAGATTTTTTCTTTGTCTGTGGTGTTGTTTGTGTTCCTATGGTTTCATAGAAGTTGTTCGTGTCTCACATCGTCACTTCATTTAAGAGTAAATGTCGACTTAATGGTAAACATTAGGGTTAACATTCTTGTTTTCCTCTAACAACCAACATTAAGTCGTTGGTCGACCTTAGAGTTGTGAAAATGGTGTGTTGACAAGGTGTTGTTACCAGGAATTTGAATGTTGTTGCTTCTCAGTCTTAGATATGGCAATCAATGCTAGCTTTAACGATAAACGATGTTGTTGCTTGCTGTTTGTTTGTTTGTGAACCTCTGTAAGTATTCTTGTGATTATATTTATAGGGTTTAACTGGTCAACTCATTAGATGAAGGGTTAGAATGTCATTTTATCATTTTGTGTATATATATAGAATGTTGAGTAATATTATTCATTCAAGGAATACAATCAAAATTCTCTCCTAAATCTTCTTTTCTATATACTCTCTACATGGTATCATAGATGTAAGATCTAAGTTTTCTCAGAGATGAAATGTCATTTTATCATTTTGTGTATATATGTAGAATGTTGTGTAATATTATTCATTCAAGAAATACAATCAAAATTCTCTGCTAAATCTTATTTTCTCTGTACTTTCTACATGGTATCAAAGATGGAAGATCTAGGTTTTCTCGTTTCTTCGTCGTGAAGATCTCGTTTCTTTGTCATGATTCCTATTTCATCATCATTATGTCTGGATCTATTAAGAATGGAGTAAGATTAAATGGATTCTGGATCCAGATCTACCATACATTCATCGAGTCCTTATTTTCTTGGACCGTCTGATAATCCGAGTTTGCTTCTTGTTTTCAAAGTTTTTTTTATGGAACTGGTTTCTCAACCTGGAAAAGGTCGATGACTCTTTTTTATTGGCAAATAACAAGTTAGGGTTTGTTGATGGATCCATAGCGATACCACGACCTGATTTTGATGCTTATCATAGTTGAAATCGTGTCAATTCCATGATAATCAGTTGGATTCTCAATTCCTTTGAACAAAGAAACAACAAAGAGTGTTTTGTTCTTAAGGATTGCTCATGAAATTTGGGATGAACTCAACCAAAGGTATCAACAATCAAATGGAACTTTGGTTTTTCAAAATCAAAAACAATTATAATCTATGATTCAATGATATAAAGACTTCTCATCATATTTCACTAAATTCAAAAGAACTTGGGACAAGTTAAGACTTGTCCAAGAAATTCCAAACTGTACTTGCGATGCTACTGTTGTAATTTGTAAGTACTTGGAAAATTAGAGGTTAATTCAACTATTTATGGGGGTTAATAAGTCATATAGGGCCATTAGGGGCCAAATACTGGTGTTGCAACCTCTTCCTAGTGTTGTTGTAAATTCTCTCATTATTCTTGAACAAAGACAAAGAGAGTTCAATACAAGCCCTAATTTGATCAGTGAGGCTTTGGTTCTAAACACAACTAATGAAGGAAAGAACTCTTACAATTCTAGGGAATTTTTTTTGTGATCATTGCAATAAAACATGTCATATTAAGGTTAATTATTACAAAATCTATGGATTTCCAACAAACTTCAAGTTTACTAAATCCAAGAAGAATGAATAAATTTCTCATAATGTTGTTAAAAAGAATTCATAGATTTCACCAGAGCAATATTAACAACTTATCCAGCTTCTTAACAACAAGAAGATCATGAATGGCAATTCTAGTCACGTTAATTTTGCCATCACAAATGAAATGATGGACAATACAGGTAAAATTGTTGATAGTATATGTAAATACATTTCAGATTCATTTACTATTAACGGATGCTCATCAAACAAAGTATGTTCAGGGATAATAGGCTCGGGGGCGATTGATCATATGTGTTTTAACAAATCTCTGATTTCTTTCTTGATCAAATTTCCTCAGCCTCACCTAGTTGGATTACCTAATGGACAAAACATACCAGTATTGTATGCAGATAATGTTAAAATACATGACAACATTGTTTTACACAATGTGTTGTATGTACCTGAGTTTAGATACAATCTTGTATCTATTCTAATGATTACCTCTCAGATAAACATATGGATTGTGTTTACTAATCAATATTTTTCCATGATCGATATACAGGGACAATGGTCGAAGAACATACTCATTGGTAAATGGGTAGTAATCTTTACATCAACAATAGTAAAGATAACAATAGTAAAAAAATTTCTATAACTTCTTATAATAATGTTTCTAAATGTAATTCTATTAGAAAAGAGAGTGTTGTAAATCTTTGGCATAAGAGATTTGGCCATCTTTAGTTTAGCAATCTGAAAATGCTTTCATTAATCCCTGAACATTGTAAGAGAACTCATCTTGACTATTGTATTGTTTTCTTTTAAGATAGACAACATAAACTTCCTTTTCCTAATAGTCAAACATTTTTCGAACAACATTTTGATCTTATTAATGTGAACGTTTGGGGACCATTGAAAGTACAAACTCATGATGGTTATAAGTACTCTTTTGACAATTTTTTTTACGAATATAGTCGCAACACTTTGGTACACTTTCCCAAAAAACAAGAATTCAACCTTTTCTCTTATCAAGGCTTTCATCCGAATGATCTAAACTCAGTACAAAACCATTATAAAAGTTGTACGAAATGTTAATGTTCTTGAACTCAGTTCTAGGCTTCTAGCAATGAGGGAATCACATACTTCAAATCGTTGGGAATTTTGCATAAAAAATATATCCTTTATATGCCACAACAAAATGGAATTGTCGAAGGAAAAGACAAACACATTTTGGAGGTTTCAAGGGATCTTTATTTTCAATATGGTTTAGGAAAAGCTTATTGGGAAGAATGTGATCTTAATGTTCCTGTTTAAAACGATCATCAAGAAGAACAAGTAATAAATCATCTTGTGGAACCATCGATGACCTCCAGTTCTTCTGATGATGGAGGACAACCTCATACACTTTCAGTTAACAAAAGGTTCACCGGAGTTAGAAGTGTACCATCACATCTCTGTGATTGTGTGTTTGGAAATGTAGTTCATCATGACCCATATTATGATGAATGTCCCCATACTATTACATAATTTTTCATTGGTGTTGGTAATTATTATTGCATAACACAAGAGTATGTTCATACTCTTGCTCTAAACTTCATTGCTATTGGATGTCACGGTAGAAGGATATCGTTGGAGGAAAAGAGCTTAAGCCAAGTCGATGTCGAGTGGTATTCTAGGTAACCATTTTGAAACATGGTTCTGGTGCATTTGGTGTATGGAGACTGGAGTGATGTTGGTTACTCGGAGACGTCAGATCAAGCATCATGTTTGGGTGGGGGTATGCATTTAGAAATGGCATTGTACCACCCTCGAACGACAATACGTATTGCTCGTACCTGCAAAGTTGGAGTACTTAACAGAGAGAACCAAGGATAGTTTTACGGGTGGGAGTCACACCCCATTTGGTGTACTGGTTCGCCATGTCACGTTAGTAGCGAACATGGTCTTTCTTTAGGGAGTTGGAGATGTTGTAGACCCTAGTTAGCAAGGGACATTAATAGTAATTATAGCGAAGAAATTAAATAATAATTACTATGATGAAAAGAATGTCTAGATTAATATATGCTTCATATATTAAAAATAATAAGAGATGTATGTTGATTAGTATGAATTGATTGCGTGACTAAACATAATGTGTGAAGTATGTTTGTTTCGATACCTATGTGCTTGAGATTGACTCAATGTGCTGATGCTGACATTTCTTTATTTGCTTGTTGTTTTTAGTTCTTGCATTGGAACACGTAACTTGATTTAATGACCTGGTGAGGTTGGGACTCTTTTGGGGTAGTTACTTCAAGTATTTCTTTAGTTATGATACCAGTTTGAAACTTGTCAATGATGTTTCTTTTATACTTGATTTTTGGTGTGTATTTTGGTATCAGTTTTGCAAACTTTGAATTTTAATTGGTTTATTTTGAAAGTTTTGAAATAAGTAACGTTGGTGATATTTTCTAAATAATAAACTAAGATTTATGTTGCTATAATATGTTAAATGATGTTTTAAAAAAATGAGGTGAAAAATCAAAACGTTAGATATGGGACTCACGATTCCTAATCGCAATTTAGGGACCAACCGCGACGTGACACACTCATAGCCGCGACACGCTTTCTGGGTAGGATAGCTCCTGTTTTGTTTTGTAATTTGTTTAGATGGAACCTTTGTGTGATCTTTTAGGATACTTAATTGCTTCCTGGAAGGTGTTTCTACTCTCTTCATAACCCCACATATCTTGGACAAGAGGCGCGTCAATCATTGTTGTAACTCTAGTACTTTGTTAGGAAATTCCATATCCTAGAAGGGGTGGAATGAACCTAGGTTGTTATAGGATGCATGTGCCCTGATTATGAATGGTATGTATGCTGGGGATGTTGATTATTTTATGTGACTGAAAGTTTAGGATGTAAAAATGCTATACTATTGACAAGATACTTTGGTGAGAAGTGTGTGATAGGTTCATGATAGAAAGAGGGTTGTGTCTTAATTCTCTGTGATGTTATGCATGCTATGCTTATGGAGTTCTGTTTGTTTAAGAAGTAGGTGAATTTCATGCTACTAATGTAAAATGCTTCAACTTGGTATGTTATGTTTGCATGTTTACATAGTGAAGATTTTGGAAGTAATATGCCCTTTAATATTAATAATAATTAAGCACGATTACTTAAGGTAGATAGAGAAGTATGTTGTGTAACCATAATGTGATGAACTAATAATAAATTAATTAAAAATGGGAATACACTTACTGGGGTAAAGGATAGAAACTTAGAATTAATAATATATTGATGAAGGCTGTTTTTTGATAATAATGTAACATTGGTGATACTTTCATAATATCTATTAAATAAGACTTCCGCTGACGTTTTCTGTTAATTGTGTTTAAAAAACATTGAGATGAAAAATCACGACGTTTCAATTGGCAAGCTGGGTTTAGTTCCTTATCCTCCAGCTTGAGGGGGTATTGGGTTTGACCGATCAACTCATTAGATGAAGGTTAGAATGTCATTTCATTATTTCCTGTATATATAAAAGGCTATGTAATATTATTCATTCAAGAAATACAATCAAAATTCTATCCCAAATATTCTTTTCTTTATACTTTCTACATTATACTCTGTTTTGTTTGGGATTTTAGGTTGCTCTTTTGAGTGTTCTATAAGTTTTTTTTGGTGTTCTCTCTATCTGTTTAGTACTCAGGATTAGGATAACCTCATCATGAAGACAAGTGTATATGTGTTCTATGTGATATCGACTGTATTTGAATATGTGTATATGTGTTCTGTGTGATCTTAGTTGGATTTGGTTTATGTGAATTCATTAGCTTATCCTACTTTTTATCTTTGTTGTTGACTTACGAGTTTTTAGTGCTTGTCTCGTGTCTTCTGTTGGTTTCTCCTTAGTCAACCCATACAAGTGGTTTAAATTTAGGAGTAATTGACTGTTTTTGGTAACACAAGTCATTTGCATATATATATATATATATATATATATATATATATATATGTATGTATATTGATATTTGTATGTGTTATTGGCTCATTACACACGATACCCACTCCTTTTCACTCTCACATATATCTTATCGTCTTCTCTATAATTAGGGTTTGTATTCACAAAATTGTTCTATATAACATTTTTTTGTAATAGTTTTTTGGTCTTCTTGTTTTAGAGCGAGATTGACTTTTGTAGTGAGGATATGCCTGTATTTGGAGTTTTGGTAAACAAACAGAGTTTTGGTTTATAAGCTTTTTACAATATTCTAAAGAAATTAGCAGTAATCCCTTCAAATCATCTTCTTCGAGTATATTATATTGGTTTTCATACCGTCCATCCAATTTGAAACAAATCAACAGTAGGAATGATACCAATTATAACAACACAATTTAAAAGAAAAATAAATTGATAATCAATTTCTATAAAGCACAAGGAAAATTGATTCTATAATAAAAAGCAAAGGTATTGAATCAACATTATATAGTTTGCAACTTTTTACCTTAAGTACTTTTAACTTTGTTTATCTAAAAATTTATTTATTAAATTAAAGTTAGTGAATGATTTTAATTTTATTCTAATGCATGTCATATTGTGTTGATTTAGCTATTGTTAGTTGCTTGGACATATGATCTAATAAGCAATAAGTATATGTCAAATTTGAGAATTAGGACTAAAATGGGACAAGTATTGGGATTTGGCTCTTGTTACTTGTTTACATGTAGGATTGAGAACTTGTTAATTGCATACAGATAGGATTTAGCTCTACAATTAGAAAGAGTAGTTAAAACTAATCGCAAGAAATTGTTTGGACGAATGTCATTTTTAGCAACAAGATTTTATTAGAACATTAGAAAGGAGCTAGAAAAATTACAAAGAATTAGAATACATATATGGGTTCTTTAACCAATTAGTTCATTGGGATTCCTTTCTACGAAGGCGATTAGAAACAAAATGATATGATTGAGAAGAAATGTTATGAAAAAGGGAATCCCTCCCGAGCTTCTCATGTGAAAAGAGTAGTATTGCAAAATATCTGAACCAACCATACTACTATTAGAACCATTGCATCAAGAACTTTCCTTTTCATTAAATACAATTGTGTTT
This sequence comes from Lactuca virosa, assembly GCF_052849685.1. Classification (NCBI taxonomy): domain Eukaryota; kingdom Viridiplantae; phylum Streptophyta; class Magnoliopsida; order Asterales; family Asteraceae; genus Lactuca; species Lactuca virosa. The sequence goes on from NC_136426.1 coordinate 122,977,363, forward strand.
GGTCTGCACAATATAGCCACCCCTTAGCTACATTAAAAACATGAATATGAACTTTCCATAAATGACGAATCTAATGCCACATAGACTGAATCATGGTCCATGGTTTAATCATAAGTGCTATTGTTTTAAATGTTTAAGTTGTTTTTCTTATTTCAATCATATGTTTTAAGAACATGAAGAATACATTGTGATCCAACAGTTATATCAAAGTCTTTGATTCATCTTAATAACATCTTAACATCATTATTTTAAAAAACATATAGGATGATATTGTACATTATGTTTGGGGGAAATGCATGTATGAAATTGCACATTATGGTTTCGAATTCCATAGTGATATGACAAGAATAATTTTTTCTTTAAATTCAACATGTAAGAATCTGTTTGCCCTTTTATTTTGACTATAATTATTTTAACTGTATGTTTTGAAATGAACCCTTAGAATAAAATCATATAGCGTGTTTATATATTTATTTCTTCAAAATAGTTTTATTGTCATTGTAGCATATGAACAAGGATTTTTTCACAAATTGAATACAATCCTTATAAAATTAATGTTGTTTTTCATTATATGAATCCAATAAATCATTGCCTAGTATTGGACCTATTTTTGTAATGTATTAGGTTGTTTGTGTTATTTAAATCGCGACATGCATGTTGTATCCTTGTTTTTTGTAATGTACATTTCCTTTGTAATTGTAATAGAATTTTGGTTAGTTAGTAAAATGTATTAGATTACAAATTGTAAATAGATAAAGACCAGATTCAACCAAGCAAGGTCCATCGTGATCAGACTCTTGATGGAGTCTTATTCGAGCATCATGTGTAAATGACAGAGCAAGTGGGAGCCATGCACCATTGTGGTCGTTTATCTCTAAAATTATCTATTTTCTCATTTTTATGACTCACTGGATAAACATATAATAATGAGGCAATGATTACCATTACTTGCATGTAGTTGTGTTGTTTTTTTCTATGATTGTATGGCATGAAAACCTTTTAAATAGAAACACAAAACTGACATGCAAAACTTTTTTTGGCAAAAATGGGAATTCATAAAATTGTTTTATAAATAATTTAAAGTGTTTTAAAAGATGATTTTGTCAAAACATGGTTAAAAATGTTCTAACTAAACAAAACAAAAACCCATTTTGAAATGTAAGTCACATGCTACCCATTTGGAATACACACTTATTATAATGTCTTTTGGCATGGGAAAGTGCATTAGCCAGTTGCGCCAGTTAAATGTTAAGAGAATGAAGTGTTGTTCGTGATACCATAGTGTCTTGGTTTGGATGTCACATATGGTATAAATGAATGATTTACTATATTGACCTGTGATCCATGACATATCCATCATAAGACAAGATAAGCATATAAGGATTTATGCCAATATTGACAACATCATTGAATCCAACAAAGTTCTAAGAGTTCCATAGATACTAGATCTGGTAAAGGGTTTCCCATACCAAAATAGTTTTACTTTATCATTAAGACACACCTCTTCACAGTTAGAAACGAAATACGAGCCTTAGCTTTAGATAAAATAATTTTGGGCAATTAGTTATAGAGGATATAATCAAATCATTAATAAACCTTTATAATTTTTACAGAAGTCCAAAAACTAAGACTTCTTACTGATAAGTATCCTTTATAAGGATAAATGAATGACTCTAACTATCTTCGCTAGTATCATAATTTGGGAATTATTCTCAAGTAGAATAAGAAAGGTCGAGCCATTGAGGAACCTCCCCTTGAACCTTTTGCTGATAATGCAACTAACTAGAGCTCAACTAAAGGATTATAATGATCTTAGCTCTAAATCTACTGAGGTTACATGCGTCAAGCTTGAGACTATGTGTAACGACCCAAAATTTCCATTCAATCATCGAGGTTAGTTTTCGTTACACTCGTTCATTAAATTTACCTCATTTATTAGTGTAAGAAAATGAATCTTGGTCATGTGTATGGACCTAGGGGTCCTTTTCTCGTACTTTGAGGGTCTAGTTTGAAGTTTATGGGGTATTTAAGCTTAGCTAACACTAAAATCCAGGAATCACATCCGATTTGCAGCCAACAAACACTAGAGTGGGATAATGTCTTGTGTTTATTCCATCCTTGGAGTAGTAGGTGTTCAAGTAAAGATTTTGTTTCCTTTTGGAGGAGTTCTCTTTATTTGCTTTCCTTTTTTTCTTCATCCTTGCAGTATCACAGGATTTCCAGAGGTATGTGATATTTTTCTTAAGTGTTCTTTTCTGTCCTTGCATGCCCTACTCTTGGAAAAGACATGAATGATGCAAAATCCATGGTAAAAGGTGTTGGATTGATCCTTAAATGTTTCAACCACCTTGGACACTTAGACAAGTTCTCTAAGGGTTAGAATCATCCCAAAAGGGGTGTTTACCGTGTTGGGTATTCTATGCTTCTTTAAACTAGATTTAGGAAACAGAAGCATGCAAATATAATCCTAAGTGTACATGCACTCTAGATCTTGGTTTTACAATTATGGAAACCTACTTTCGAAACTATCAAATTAAACTAAAAAGATAGAATTACTAACCTTTAAAGTATAATCGTATATACTTGTGGTTTGTTTGAGTATCTTGAATTCCTTGCAGTTACTTAGAAGGACTAGAACCCAAAGTAAAATGTCTCTAATGACTCACATCCAAAAGAATAAAGCTCTAGAGTATTTAGGAGAAAGAAAAGACAGTACTTGAGAAATCAAATTTTGTAAGTATGGGGAAGATTAGGAACAAAATTCTCAAGGCCAGGGAGGTCTTTAGATAGTTGATGCAACTGACAATTTAAGCAGACTTGAATCAAATAAATAATCTGATTTAATCCAAATTCAAATATTTACCTTATCAGCTATTAGGATCGATTCTAGAACCCTTCTAGAGCTCCAAAACAATCCATCCCTTTAAGGGGTTCCAAAATTTTCCTCTTGCTCAACTTTTGAATAATTAACATTCAGTCCCTACACCTTTAATCTATTGCAGATTAATTCTAATTAATTCAAAATTAATTTTAACGATTTTCTAACTATTTATCTTACTCTCTTAAATCCTTTTCTAATTATTTTAGCTTTTGAGGGCAACCTGAGAGGTGGTATAGTTAGGCCGAAGGCCCGAAAAGCGGTCTAGATAGGATGTAGGCCCTGCGAGGTGTACAAGTTAGGCTGAAGGCTCATATATTCATGTTGTTATATGTATGTTTTTGTGTGGTAAACTCACTAAACTTTGGCTTACAGCTTGATTGTTATGGTTTCAGGTACTTCAGAGGACAGGGGCAAGGCGGATGCTTTATCGTGTACATCCTTCAGATTTTTACGATTTTGACATTTGGGAACCATGTTTTGTACACATTTATGGTTTTTGTTTTGGTTTTGCAAATGAAAATTTTACCTTGATTTTTGGGATGTTACAAGTTGTTATCAGAGCCCTGGTTTGGACGAATTGGATTAACATTCGTGTGAATCCAGTATCAAAGTAAGGATCTGTAAAAAAATTTAAAATGGTTTTCAAAGTAACCAAGGAAGGATGAGATGTGTAAAATTAGCCGGAGAAATAAAGTATACCCCAAGTTACCCACACTGTTATTTGCTTATGATAGAACTACATACTAGTGGTAGGCTAGGGATCTTCAGGAGTTGCATGATAGAAATGCATGACGTATGATGCCTGGTAGCCTAGGAGAATTTCTTGTATGTTAGATGGAATTGACATCATTACTATTGTTGCTTATTGTGTGCATCATTGTTGTACATAACTAAGATTTTATAGCCTGAGAATGTTTGATTTAGCCTTATTTCCTATTACTTGTCTGGTTGTGAGCTTAGGGTAGAATCAAGTATTCGACTGTTTATTGAATCCAATGTTATGTATGATTAGCATGCACGAGCGGCTGCAGGGTTGGTGAAAGTTTCATGAGTGAATGTGATGGCAGTAGGCCATCTTGATGGATTAATAGCCACCCTCAAGAGGGTGATTTTAGTATGTGTATACTAGTTGTGGGGGTTTTGTATGCGGGTGGTCTGTGATGATTCATTGAGAAAAATACAGGTAGGTGCGAAAGGTAGTATGGGCCTGTACTACTAAAATCACTAGACCCGTACGCGTAGAAACAGAGTCATAAACCCTGAGAGTTAAGTTTTATGTAATGTTAGTAATAGTATTAATTGTGGTATTTCTGATATATTATGGGTCATTTTTTGTATGGTGTGCACGAGAGGTTTTGGATCAAGAGCTGGAGGCCCGGAGAGACCAGTATTAACAGACGATGCCATTCATGAGTTGATTGCCACTGACGTGGATGCGGCTGTTCGGGATGTCATCCCGGAGGTTTTTGATGGGTTTTAAGCATTACAACATTCCTATGTGCACATGCAAGCCTAATTGCTTTGGATCTAGGTTTTTATCAAGTTATACATTTAATTAATTTTCCAAAGCAAGAACCCTAGATCTACTATATAAAATCAAAATCTGTATATATTAGGGTTTAGATGAATACCTTTCTTGTTTCTAGTAGTAACAAGCAATCCTCACTATAATTCCTTGAACTTCGAAAGCCTAGTGCCCCAAGCGTTGCACCTCTAATGGAGTCAAAAATACCACAAGCAAAGAATGAGGGAGAAGGAGTAAGAAATCGGCTAGGGTTTCTCTTAGATTTAGGTAGGCCAATTTCATGAGGCTAGGGGTCCCTTTTATAGTTGAGGCTGCTAGGGTTTTTCAACTAGAAACCCTAATTCCCTTGCTTAGGCCCTAAGCAATCCATGGACCCCAAACTGAAAGGCCTTGGACGAAAACTCTATGGGTCTTGCCATATATTTTCGTCCACCCCCATCAATAGAGTCCAATAGCCCAAAACTACAACTATCACTGATTTACACAATCAGTCCCCATTCTTTTAATCAATTCCTTTGATCACTAAATTAATTCCAAATTAATTTCTGACCAATACCAATTAAATAATATGATTACTAATTAATATATTATTCTTATAATATATTAATAAATCTTTAAATAACCTCTTTCTCCAAAACTCATCATGTCCGGTTGCTATGGTGAAGGCAACCCAAAAGGACCATGCTACAATCAAATCAAGTACATACCAATTATAGTTATGGGCTTAGACACCTAATCCAATAGTCTCCTACTTGGATAAGTCTAATAACTATAACTGCAAGTATGACTTCAAAATTTAATTAGCAATCATAGCTTTTAAAAGTCGTTGTCGAACTCTGACCTAGTCAATGATGCGTTCTTTAGATAAGGGATCATATAATCCTCCGTTTTGCAAGATATCGTGTGGACAAAGACATGGAACATAATCATTCTCAATGTCCAACAGTTTGTTTTCCGACTTCTGATTCGTTTGACATAGAACTCAATTGAACACATCAATTCAGCCCTGACCGGGCCCAACACATAAGTCAACACAAAATCATCGAGGGGCCCAAGATATCGTTTTTACCCTCTTAGGATAAAAGGAATAGATAAACTTTGACTTATATGCTTGTACCATTTACTCATCAAATTGTACATAACAACACGTTTTATAACATCAAGTTACTGATGCGTTTACGCATTATCAATGCACAACCAACTCGCAAACAACAACTCATATATCTCGGTTTAAAGATTATACGATATTATCGTCTCCCAATCACTCGTGATAAATTCCATGAAGTGATTCATATGAGCGTGTGTATAATCCAACACTTAAATCTTATTTCAGAAGTACTCATGAACGTTGCAACAAACTTTTGCTATGTCTAAACACTTAGACAGTTTACAAGCAAATTCATGACAGTCTAACCTCATAAATTACTTCCAAAGTATGATCGACTGTGGATAATTTGAACAATCTAATTATTCTGGAAGTAAAACATGCAAAAGAGAAATTGATACAAGATAGTAAACATTACTCATAAATAAATCTCCATTACTTAATCATCAAACGTCAATTACATTTATTTATTACAAGTTTCTAAACATCTATCTAATCACTAAAACTAATATCGTCCTTCAGACCAATTCTCCTCGCATGCTGAACGTGCTTAATCCTACTCAGACCCTTTGTGAGGGGATCTACAGGATTCTCTTCTGACGATACCATCTTAACCACGAGGATTCCTTCTTCTACCCGATGTCTGATGAAGTGGTATTTGCTATCGATATCTCTGGATCTTCCATGATCCCTTGGTTCCTTGGTTAAGGCAACCGCTCCTTCGTTATTACAGAAAATCTCCATGGGCTCCGTTATGGCTGGTACAATACCAAGGTCTCCAATGAAGTTCTTCAACCATATTGCCTCCTTTGACGCTTCGCTCGCAGCTATGTACTCTGATTCACACATTGAATCAGCCACGGTCTCCTGCTTGGAACTTTTCCAAGTAACTGCTCCTTCATTCCGGGTAAACAACCAGCCCGACTGAGAGCGGAAGTTATCTCTGTCGGTCTGAAAGCAGGGGTCACTATACCCCGTCACTCTCAAGTCATCACTGCCACCAAGTGTAAGGACCCAGTCCTTAGTCCTTTGTAGGTACTTAAGAATGTTCTTAACTGCTGTCCAGTGAGCTCTACCCGGGTTCCCTTGATATCGGCTAACCATGCTCAATGCAAAAGCCACATCAGGGCGAGTACATGTCATAGCATACATGATCGATCCAACCGTGGAAGCATATGGCACTCGACTCATTTCCGCTATCTCGACATCGGTACTCGGACTCTGAGTCTTACTCAGCTTGGTATTGCTTTGGATTGGCAGTTACCCTTTCTTAGAATTCTCCATGCTAAAACGTTTCAACACCTTGTCCAAGTAAGTACTTTGAGTAAGTCATATTAGTCTTCTACTCCTATTTCTCAAAATCCTTATCCCTAGAATATAGGCAGCCTCTCCTAGATCTTTCATAGCAAAACACTTTCCAAGCCAGGACTTAACTTCCTACAAGGTTGGAACGTCGTTTCCTATGAGCAGTATGTCATCCACATACAATACTAGAAAGCTAACTATACTCCCACTAGCTTTGACATAGACATAAGATTCATCCTCACTTCTATAGAAACCAAACTCTTTGACTTTCTCATCGAAGCAATGATTCCATCTGCGAGATGCTTGCTTTAATCCATAAATGGATTTCTCAAGCTTGCACACTCTATTGGGGTACTTCGCGCCTACAAAACCCTCTGGCTGACACATGTAAACATCTTCAACCAACTTCTCATTAAGGAAAGCAGTTTTGACATCCATCTGCCAGCTATGGCCAACATAATCCTTATAGACTTGATCTTGGCCACTGGTGAGAAGGTCTCATCATAGTCAACCCCTGGGTTGAGTAAATCCCTTTGCATCCAATCGTGCTTTGAACGTGTGTACTTTCCCATCTATGTCGGTCTTCTTCTTGAAGATCCATTTGCACCCGGCCGTCTTACGACCTGGTACATTGTCAACCAAGTTCCAAACTTGATTGTCATACATGGACTGAATCTCGCTGTCCATTGCCTCCTTCCATTTTGAAAACTCCGGGCCCATCTTGGTTTCCTTGTAGTTGTTAGGTTCATCCAAAATTGTCAGCGTACTATCATTGATAAACGTATCACCTTCAGCAGTGATATGGAAACCATACAACACATGTGGACCACTAACTCTACTGGAACGTCTCAGAGGTAAGGACTCGTCAACTGGTTCAACAGGAGTCTCATTCTCAGGTTGAGTGCTAGTGTTAGAGGTTCCTTCACCGCTTGACTCTTGAAGCTCTTCAAGATCAATTTGCCTCCCACTGTCCTCTTGGCATATGAGTTCTCTTTCGCGGAAAACCCCTCTCCTTGCTACGAAGACCACATTGTCACTAGGTCTGTAGAAAAGATATCCAAAAGTTTTTTGTGGGTAGCCAATGAAAGTACATCGCTCACTTCGAGGTTCAAGCTTGTCGTGAGTCTCTCGTCTTACGAAAGCTTCACAACCCCAAACCTTGATATGTGCCAACGAGGGAACCTTCCATGTCCACATCTCGTGAGTTGTTTTGGCAACCTTATTAGTTGGGACTAGATTAAGGATATGGGTGGCAGTCTCTATGGCATACCCCCAGAATGAGATAGATAACAAAGCTCGACTCATCATGGAACGAACCATGTTCAACAAGGTTCGATTGCGCCTCTCAGCCACACCATTGAGCTGCGGTTTTCTAGGTGGCGTCAACTGTGAAAAAATTCCACATTACTTAAGATAGCCGTAGAACTCGATACTAAGATACTCACCATCCCTATCGGATCTGAGCATCTTTATCTTCCTACCCAATTGATTCTTCGCTTCTTTCTTTAACTCTTTGAACTTTTCAAAGGTTTCCGACTTGTGCTTGATTAAGTAGATATATCCATATCTGCTATAATCGTCGGTAAAAGTCACATAGAAGCGGTTAGCATCCCTTGTGGTGGATCTGAAGGGCCCACGCACATCTGTGTGTATGAGATCCAACAATCCCTCACCTATTTCACAAGTACCTTTGAAAGGTGATTTAGTCATTTTTCCAAGTAAACAAGATTCACATGTGTCATCTGAATTTAGGTGAAATGACTCCAAGACTCCATCCTTTTGGAGTTGGGCTATGCTCTTCTTGTTGACATGTCCAAGACGACAATGGCACAAGCATGCCTTGTCTAAACCATTAGACAAATCGATATGCAACACATTATTTCCTAAGTTATCTACAACCATCACAGTTTCATATACACCATTACAAGGAAATGCTTCGAAATAAAAATACCATTATAGAAAGCATTAATAGAACCAAATTCATTGTTAAATGAAAATCTAAAACCTTGTCTATACAAACCATGAAAAGAAATAATATTCCTTGTCATCTCTAATGAGTAGCAACAATCATTCAAGTGTAATCCTAACCCACTACTAACCCCTAAAGAGTAAATCCTGATCTTGGTGACATGCGACGATTTCCTATTCCCCATTATTAGATTCATCTTCCCATGCTCCGTATCCCTACTTCTTCTTAGCCCCTGAAAATCAGAACAAATGTGAAAACCACATCCTGTATCAAGGACCCAAGAACTAGCATGTGATGAGTTATTAGATATAATAGTATAAATACATGCGAATGAGGGCTTTATCTTACCATCCTTGATGTCCTGCAAGTATTTCAGGCAACTTCGTTTCCAATGCCCCTTCTCGTGACAATAGAAGCACATTGCTTCTTTAGGATCGGATGAGGGAGTGGCGGAACTGATTTTACCTTTGGATCCATTTGAAGAAGATCCATCATAGGACTTTCCCTTATGGTTCTTAGAGGGAGCTTTCCTCTTTTTCCCTTTTCCATATCCTATGGCCAGGAGTGGGGCAACAGCAGCAGGAGTCGATTCGACACCTTTCCCTTTCAATCCACCTTCAACAGTTCTCACCAAACCTTGAAGTTTGCTCAAAGTGACTTCCTCCTTGTTCATATGATAAGTCATCTTGAACTGATCATAACAAGGAGGTAAAGAGTGTAGGATTATATCAATGGCCAGCTCTTCGTCAAAGTTGACAGTCAACATGAGCAAATGATCCACATACCTTTGCATTCTTTGCAAGTGGGTCGTGATGGACTCTCCATCCTTCATCTTGGTTGTTATCAGCGAAGCGACAATCTCGTACCTTTCTTGACGCGCACTTTGATGGTACTTTTCCATAAAGTCTTGGCACATCTCGTAAGGCCAGTAGTCCTCGTAGAACCGCTGCAGCTCAGGAGTCATAGTGGCTACCATAATACACAACACCTTTGTCGCGTCCTTTTCATGAGCCCTATATTCATCTATTTGTTCAGGAGTAGATTTGGTTTCATCGGTCTCGTTCAGTTGCTTGTCGAGAACATATTCCTTTTCTTCATATCGCAAGGCCATTCGAATGTTGCGAATCCAATCATTGAAATTGGATCCATCGAAGATGATCCTCGCACAAATGTTCATAAGAGAAATGGAGCTTGATGAGTTGGAGTTCGAGCCAGAAGCGTTGTTTGAGCCAGACATCTGAAAAAGAAAAAGAAAAAGAAAAAGAACAAAGTATTGATTAGATAAATAATCCTTAATATAACACCCAAATGAAATATTAAGGCTAGTACCCAACACAATAATTCACAATTCGGAAGAGGGATGCTGTAATCCAATTGCAAATTATTTGAAGGTAGGTAAATGACGATTTACCAATTCCACCACGAAAAACGAAATGAAGAATTAGGTTTTAAATGAAATGAAATTCCTAGATTCTTTTGAGATTCATTGAACTTTTCAATGGCATGTTTAATCTTGATTATGCCCTTTAAGTTTGTGACTGGGATACCGAGGATCACAAACAAGGTGTGAATAACCATGCAAATTAGCTTGGCACTCTCGATGTCATTTACCACCTAATCAATGTGCTGGTTAACCATACACTCTCCATTGATCTATGGTAATTCTCGAGCTACCCTTTGCCACACTTGTTAGTCCAAGTTAGTGTGCCGGTTAACCACATACGCTCCACTAACGACTTGACAAGGTGCAAAGTGCAATGGACTAGCATCATTTTTCACATTTTTCCTAAAGTAACTAAGATTGAGAATTTATAAAAACATTTAGTTACTTTATAATTTTCATTATACTTATTAATAAGGAATTAATGTCCTATCCTACCCGTTCAGCTAACGACCCTCCACTAGTCAAGAGTGCGGTGGGTAAGATTGAATACCCAATGACGGTCATTTTATAGTCCACTTCCTTAAACACCCCTTATAGACTGGCGTCATGAATGAGGCCTACTAGCGGTAAGAATGACTCATCTTATATATATATATATATATATATATATATATATATATATATATATATATATATATATATTAATACTTTAATTTATAATAGTATAAGGGTTGTATTTTAAACTTTTAAAATACTAGGATTTTAGAATTTAATATTTCAAAATTAAACTTTTAATTAAATTTTAACTTCCAAAACTTGAGGGCAAATTTTGAAACTTTTCAAAACTTCTAGATCTGATTTTAAATAATTAAACTAATCATATAATTCTAAACATTATCTTAAAATTTGACCATTATCTTTTAATTAGATAAGGATATCAATTACCATATCAGAAAAAACGATTTTAAACAGTTAAAACAATTTTAAACAGGGCATGGACTCGTCGAGTCGAGTTCAGCAGACAGTGAGCAATAACGATTTTGATCCAGCTTTGAACAAATTACGATTGCAACAAATATAACAGAAAAACACCCGAATCTCTGATACCACTGATGGGTTTTAAGCATTACAACATTCCTATGTGCACATGCAACCCTAATTGCTTTGGATCTAGGTTTTTCTCAAGTTATACATGCAAATTAATTTTCCAAAGCAAGAACCCTAGATCTACTATATAAAATCGAAATCTATATATATATATATATATATATATATATATATATATATATATATATATATATATATATATATATATATATATATTAGGGTTTAGATGAATACCTTTCTTGTTATCTAGTAGTAACAAGCAATCCTCACTTTAATTCATTGACCTTCGAAAGCCTAGCGCCCCAAGCGTTGCACCTCTAATGGATTAACAAACACCACAAGCAAAGAATAAGGGAGAAGGAGTAAGAAATCGGCTAGGGTTTCTCTTAGAAGTTAGGCAGCCCGATTTCATGAGGCTAGGGGTCCCTTTTATAGTTGAGGCTGCTAGGGTTTTTCAACTGGAAATCCTAATTCCCTTTCTTAGGCCCTAAGCAATCCATGGACCCCCAAATGAAAGGCGTTGGATGAAAAATCTATGGGGCTTGCCATAGATTTTCGTCCATCCCCATCAATAGAGTCCAATAGCCCAAAACTACAACTATCACCGATTTACACAATCAGTCCCCATTCTTTTAATTAGTTCCTTTAATCACTAAATTAATTCCAAATTAATTTATGACCAATACCAATTAAATAATATGATTACTAATTAATATATTATTCTTATAATATATTAATAAATCATCAAATAACCTCTTTCTCCAAAACTCATCCTATCCGGTTGCTATGGTGAAGGCAACCCAAAAGGACCATGCTACAATCAAATCAAGTACATACCAATTGTAGTTATGGGCTTAGACACCTAATCCAATAGTTTTTGGGTCTGTAAAGACCATGATGATTGAGTTGTTTAATGAGCGCTATGTTGTTGTGTCTGAGGCTGCTGCTGCTGCAGTTACCGCAGTTGTTGTTGATATGGGGGTTCAGGGGTGAGGTTATTCCAGTACCAGGACTTTAGAAATACAAAGCCCCTGAAATTCAACGGGGTCAAGGATCCGATCATGGCTATAAGATGGATTTCTGATGTGGAGGGCTGTTTCTTCATTTGTTCTTGTCTGGAGGATTGGAAGATCAGGTGCACCTTAAACCTTGTTCGACTAGGCACGAAGGACTGGTGGACCTGGTGACCGGTTCCTATACTCCTAAGCAGAGGAATCTGTTACTTAGGAGAAATTCTCAGAGATGTTTTGCAGGAAGTATGTTCCCCTTGTGGAGAAAGAGAGAAGTCGTGTCAAGAGTATCTGGCATTGAGACAGACAACAGAGTCGGTGACTGATATCGCCAAGATGTTTACTGAGAGGGCTTTTTTTGTCTTGAGTATTCTGCCTTAGAGCAGGCCCATATGTCATGGTACTTGAGCATTCTCAAGAAGGAGATTTGACAGTTTGTGTCTACCCATCGTTACAGCACCCTATCCAAGCTTCAGGATGCCGCACTGAGGCGGGAGATTGAGATTGAGACCTAGCAAGGGATGAGAGGTAGGCTCTAGTGCAGCCACAACCTGCGGTAAATCGGTTTAAGCCCTCTGTTTTATGATTTTGAGGTCAGAGAGGCTACACCTATGGCAAGTATGGGAAGGCGCATGATGGTCCCTGTCGATTAGCTACTGTATGCCACAAATGTAGCAAGGAGGGGCACTATGAGAGGAATTGTTGCCAGTAGGCCCCAGTATCAAGCATCAAGATTTGTTACCATTATGATCAGGTAGGCCAGGTGAACACCCAATGCCCTTTTCTTATTGTTGAGCCGATGCTGGCATCAGCCCTGGCTACTTGAGGATTACAGATGGAAGACCGGGGAGAGCTAAGGCCCTAAAGGCCAGGGGTTGTGCCTTTTAGCTCACGGCAGAGGAGGCCAGGGTGGCACCGAATGTCGTTACTGGTATGTTTTCATTTATGATTTTGTCAAGTTACTTTATTGTATGCTTACGATTATATTTCTGTTAGGTACCTTCTTAGTGAACTTCTTGCCTGCTCTTGTACTTTTTGAATAGGGTGTGAGTCGGTCCTTTATGTCTCAGTCTTTCAGTAGGAGTTTTGATATGTCTCTTGTAGAGTTGGAGTGCCCATTGCGAATTTCCATCGCCAACGAGCATAGGGTTTTTTAAGATCGATTTGAGGTCAGGGTATAATTAGATGAGAGTTAGAGTGTAGGATGAGGAGAAGACAGCATTCCGAACTCATTATGGTTATTACGAGTTCGTGGTGATGCCATTTGGGCTCACCAACACACCGACTACATTTATGGATTTGATGAATCGGGTATGCAGGCCAATGCTCTATCATTTGGTCATTGCTTTTATCAATAACATCCTGGTATATTACAAGACTAGGGAGCAGCATGAGGAGCACCTTCGAGAGCTGCTGGGAGTTTTGAGGAGGGAGAAAATTTATGCTAAGTTCTCGAAGTGTGAGTTTTGGTTATAGGAGGTTCAGTTCTTGGGACACCTTGTTAAGCAGAATGAGATTTTCGTCGACCTAACCAAGATTGAGGCGGTAACGCAGTGGGAGGTCCCGAAGACTCCTTCGGAGATCAGGAGTTTTCTAGGATTAACATGGTATTATTGGAGGTTTATTCAGGATTTCTCCATGGTTGTTGTACCTCTCACTTATTTGAAGAGAAAGGGCGTGGATTTTTGTTGGGGCCCTGAGCAGCAGGCTGCATTTGATACGCTGAGACAGAAGTTATGTGAGGCCCCAGGTTTGACCCATCCAGAGGGAATGGAGGATTTTATTGTATGTTATGATGCTTCCATCACTAGCTTAGGGGCAGTACTCATGCATAGAGGGAGGGTTATTGCGTAGGCTTCTAGACAACTGAAGGCGTATGAGGTTCAGTATCTGACGTATGATTTTGAGTTGGGGGCAGTTGTGTTTGCCTTCAAGATTTGGTGGCACTATCATTATGGGGTCCGATGTACCATCTACACGGATCACAAGAATCGGAGATATCTAATGGACCGGCCGAATCTAAATATGATACATCGTAGATGGCTTGACGTGGTCAAGCCTTATAACCACGAGATTCTGTACTATCCCGGGAAAGAAAATGTGGTTGTTGATGCTTTGAGCCACAAGTCGGCTAACCCCAGATTATTGATTCGGTGTGGTCGGGTTTGGGTACTAGATTTTAGCTGGATCAGAAAGATTATGATGGATGAGGCATATACGTCTAGATTTTCGATACACCCTAGAGCCACAAAGATGCATAATGATTTAAGACTTAGTTATTGGTGGTCGTGCATGAAGAGAGAGACAAACTAGTATGTTGAGAGGTGCTTGACGTATCGGATGGTCAAGGCCGAGCACTAGAGGTCGTACGACAAATTGCAGCCTTTGGAGGTTCCCATGTGGAAATGGGAACATATCACCATGGAATTTATAACTAGGTTACCCAAAGGGGTTTGATGTGATTAGGGTCATCATGGAGCGTTTGACCAATAGTGCCCACTTTCTAGCTATTCGGGAGAGATCCTTGGCCGAGAAATTAGCCAATGTGTATGTGTGCGAGATTATTGCTCGTCATGTGTTCTAGTTTCCATTGTAATTGATCGAGATGTTCGTTTCACTTCTCGATTTTGGCAGAGGTTCCATGAGGAACTAGGTACAAGATTGCTCTTTAGCACTGCCTATCATCCGCTGACTAATGTCCAGAGCGAGCGGACCATCCAAATGCTCGAGGATATGTTGAGAGCTTGTGTTATAGATTTCGGTTGGAGTTAGGATTCCTACCTTCATCTACCTAAGTTCTCTTACAACAAAAACTATCACTCCAATATTGGTGAGCCACCTTTTGAGCTTCTTTATGGGAGG
The DNA here is from genome assembly GCF_052849685.1 of Lactuca virosa. Lineage (NCBI taxonomy): Eukaryota > Viridiplantae > Streptophyta > Magnoliopsida > Asterales > Asteraceae > Lactuca > Lactuca virosa. The sequence goes on from NC_136426.1 coordinate 122,992,511, forward strand.
AAGTGTCGTACCCTAGTTTGTTGGGGGGGGGGGGGGAGGTCGGTTACAGGGCTATGGGAAGGACCGAGGTTTTCCTTCAGACGACAGAGATTATCCAACAGATCAGGCAGAGATTGCAGACAACTCAGTATCGGCATAAGAGTTATGTTGACAGACGTCGATTCGAGTTGGAGTTCCAGGTCGGCGATATAGTTTTACAGAAGGTATCACTCTGGAAGGGTGTAATACACTTCAGGAAGTGGGGCAAGTTAATACCCCGATTCATCGGGACATTTTGAGTAGTTGCAAGGGTAGACAGGGTAGCCTATCAACTGGATCTGACTGACGAGCCCAATCGATTTCATAAAACTTTTCATGTTTCTCATCTTTGGAAGTGTGTGGCTGATGATTCAGTGGTGGTTCCTTTGGATGATTTTTAGGTTCATGATCACCATAATTATGTTGAGAGGCTAGTGGTGATTTTGGATACGAAGACAAAGGCCTTGCGCAACAAGGTGGTATCATTGGTCAAAGTTCAGTGGCAACATCAGAAGGGTTCTGAATGGACTTGGGAACCCGAGGCAGAGATGCGAGAACACTACCCTGAGTTATTCGCAGCGTCGGACTTCGAGGACGAAGTCTAATTCAAGTGGGGTAGAATTGTAATACCCGGACATTAGGTATTTTTCTTTTTGACCCAAAATATAAAATATGTTGCAAATTGGTCCTTATGCCAAGCGTACTTGGGGCATACGCTTGGCGTAACTCATTAAAGTGGCTCACGAGTGTATGTGAGCACGTTGAGCGTACTCATGTGTACGTTGGGCGTACGTGGCATGTGAGAAAACCCTAATTTTTAGGGTTTGAGCACTATTTAAACATCCTCATCCCTCAAAACCCTTTCCTCCATCAACTTCCATCTCCCAAACACGTCCCTTGCAAACCCTAATCCATTGTGTGAGCCTTATTGAGCTTGAGAGTGTATTTTTGTGCTCTTGAAGGAACAAGAAGGAAGTGGAATCATCTTGGAAGCTCAAGGCAACTTAGATCCAGTAGTATCTCACCCTCAAGCATCCTTTGAAGGTATAAAGCTTGGAACATGATGAATGGTTTCCTTGGATCTTTCTAATTCTTAGGGTTTTATGCATTTTGGTCCCATAATCTTGGTATTCTTGTGTATGGATTACTCTAAACCATAAGAGTTGTCCTTTCAGACGTTTTATAGTGCTAGGAACCATAAAAATGTGATCTTAGCCCCTTTCTTCCCTCAATGCAAGAGTTATGATGCTTTGGTTTGTGTATTAAGTTAGGATTTTGGTTTTTGGACTCCTTCTAACCATGGAAAGTCAAAAAGTTGGAAAATTTATGACTTAGAATGATATTTGGGACTAGATCTGAGCTTTAGACACGAGATCTTAATGGATTAAGAAATTAATGAGGAAAAGTGGATTCAGGCTGAGTACGTTGGGCGTACTAGGTGGTATGCTAAGCGTACTTGGCAAAGGCCCCATAGTTTGGAGAGATCGCGACTACGCTAAGCGTAGTGACTGGGTACGCTGGGCGTACTCTATGTTGATCACCTTTGACCTTTTGACTTTTTGACCTTACTTTGCGTAGGAATTTGACCAAGTTTGGCTTAGGGGCATTTCGGGTATTTTGAGCAGTAGTTTGAGATTAGGTCACTGTTTGTTGTATATGTGATTTATAGAGTTGGCATTTGGAGTAGCATTCATTTCTGCTATCTTTTTGACCATGAAGTGAGTTTTCCTCATTGTAATTATGGGTCAAAAGCACCAATGCTAGCCTACTGAATTATGTATCCTGGTATATTGGATTGATGTTATGCTGGTTATATGATAGACTGGTAGATTTGTAGGGTGATTTCAGTTTAGTGGGTCCTCGGTGGAAGGGATTTCGGTCAAGGGGGTTTGCGGTCCAAAGGTTCTTGGTTATGAGAGGGTTCTCGGTTAGGGGTTCTCGGTCCTAATTGTTTCATGAAAGGGATTTTAATTTTGATGGGATTTGATTCCAAAAACCGAAAACTCATAAAGTGGAGTATAGTACATTATTTTATTTTAACTATTTGATTTTTGTTGGAACAATTGACCTTTATTTGACTTTCCTTGACTTTTATTGACTTTATTTGACCTTTATTGACTTTCTTTGACTTTTATTGACCTGAAATAACCGGTTGTTACATTATCCCCCCATTAGAGGGAATTTTGTCCCGAAATTATTTCTAATGTGGCACTCATGAATTAGGGAAAAGACGTGGGTACTTTTGTTTCATCTGATCTTCCCGTTCCCAAGTGAATTCAGGTCCCCGCTTGGCATTCCAGCGGACCTTCACTATTGGCATACGACTTTGTTTTGTTCTCTTGGTTTCCCTGTCCATGATTTCCATAGGTTCCTCTAGAAAGTGTAGGCTCTCGTTTATCTCGATTTCATCGAGTGGGATTATAAGAGTTTCGTCGGACAGACACTTCTTTAGATTAGACACGTGAAAAGTGGGGTGTATGTTACAGAGTTCCTGCGGTAGTTGAAGTTTGTAAGCCACCGGGCCGATTCTAGCAAGAATCTCGAATGGTCCGATATACCTTGGGTTTAGTTTTCCACGTTTGTCGAAACATATCATTCCTTTCCTGGGTGAGACCTTTAACAGGGTGCGGCCGCCAACCTGAAACTCTAAGGGCTTTCGTCCTTTGTCCGCATAACTCTTTTTTCAGTCCCTAGATGCTTTTAGTCGTTCCCGAATTTGGACGATCTTGTCTGTAGTTTCTCGTATGATCTCGGGGCCGGTGAGAGTGCTATCAGGAACTTGCTTCTTTGCTAGTTGTGTGTCACTCACTTCATCCCAACACAGGGGTGGTCTGCACTTACGTCTGTATAGTGTTTCAAACGAAGTGGCTTTGATGCTGGTGGTGTGGTTGCTGTTTTAAGGGAATTCAACTAGTGGTAGGTGGGCATTCCATGTTTTGCCAAAGTTTATCATGTAGGAACTAATCATGCCTTCTAATGCTTGAATGTTTCGCTCATTCTGATTGTTTGGTTAGGGATGGTAAGCTGTTCTTTAGGCGTGTTGGGTTTCTAACGACTTCCGTAACGACTGTTAAAAAATGAGAGGCAACTCGATGGTCCCTTATCCAAGATGATAGATAGTAGCACATTGTTCAGTCTCACAATCTCCTTGTGATACGTTCCTTTCAACTTTTCTATTCTCTCTGTGGCCTTGGTTGGTGGGAAGTGTGTGGTTTTGGTATATTTGTATACTATATGCTGGAATAAGGAACCAGAGTTAAAGCGAAATCATATTTTCTCATCCTATAAAATCTTAACTATGTATATAACTCTAACGTATTCACTTAGTAATCGTAGGTTGTCAGTATGGGTCCTTAGTTTCATGTGAGTGAAGTGATTAATTTGGGTGAGATAGTATTTACACCCGCTTTTCCCTAGCTACTCTGTTTAAGTCGAATTTAATCTTAATTTTTCGTACGGTGGTATTCCCGGAAGGTCTTCTGGAAAACACGTCGGAAAGGGTACGGGATTTTGAAACATCTTTAATGTCTTTCGCTTCTTGTTTCCCGTCCACAACGTGGGCTAGGAAGTCGAGGTGCCTCTCGTATGGGTACCTCTAAGCCTTGAAGTGAGAGGTAGTTCAGAGGTTTGTGTTGGTTTTTTCATCATAGTTTTCATGGGTTTTCGTTATTAGGTAAGTTAAATTGAACGACCTTTTTGTAACACCTGATTTTGGTCTGGTGAGGACTTAACCAAAACTTACTGGTGATCACGTCGAAGTTCCCTATTGTAACCGACATTAGGCTGATTTGGGAGAAAATTGGTTATTTTAATGTTTTGAGAGTATCCTATGTATTTGTCTTGTGCGGTTTCAGTCTTCTCGTTATCCATTTCTATGGTAATTGTTTCATTAAGTGTTTTAGGTTTTTGTTTGAGAAAATGCTCAGATTCATGGTTCACGAAACTCCTTTCCGCATTGTTATTGTAAAGTATGCATGTATTTTAGTTATGTAGGTAGAAACATACCGGTAATCCCGGCGGGGTCCTTAGTTGCTTCCTCATGTCCCATTGTTGAAAATTTTCCGACGTTTCTGACATTTTTGTTTCTAGCCTTTGGGCACTCCCTCATGAAATGTCCAGCCTCCCTACATTCGTAGCAAGTCTGACTCATCCCAACATTTGTGACCTGGGTGGTCTGTTGAGCTGGCACTCTGCAGGAACGAGTGGTGTGCCCCTTCTTGTTGCATTTGTTGCAATACACCTCTCGGCATAATCCATGGTGATGGAAGTTTCACTTGTTGCATTTTGGGAGAGTCCCAAGATATGGTCTTGTCGGTACTGAGGCAGTAGGGACAATGGTGGTATGGACTGTCACAGTTTGTTGTCTTTTAGCAGATCCTTGAGTCTGACGGCCCTTCTTCTTGTTCCAGAACTTTCATTTCTTGGATATTACTCCTCCATTGTCGTGGGAGTTCTTAGCTTTGTAATCTGGGGTGCCCTTGCTGGAACACACTCGTTGGTGTCCTTGGTTGTCACTTCGATTTGAATTGTGGTTGCTGTTCTCATTTCCGATCGTGTTGTTAGCGCTTAGTTGTGCCATGACGACTGCCACAGCGGTTGTTACAGTGGCTTGGAATGTGGCGAGGTCTATTTGTAAAACTGGTGTTGCGCCAGTGTGCTGGTTACTTCCGTGTGATGGAATGATTCTTGCTGTATGGTGTGAAATGGGTTTGTAAGTGACTATAGTCGTTTCTAGTTGTATTCCATGTATATTTATATATACATATAGATATCATGCTTTATTGTATGATTCTAATATTTCGACTAACATCCTCATGATGTACTTATGGTAGCGAGTAGTAGTAGGTATGGTACAAATGTCAAGTTACCAAAATAGCATATAGATGTCAAAACCTTAAGTTGGTTCGGGTTTCGTGGGTTTTGGGAGGGCGTATCTCGCTTGATTTACTACTACTAGTTGTGATGAAAGATGTAATAATTTTACTGTCTAGTGTGAGTAGTATAGTCACTACTCACTAGGCTATACTAGTCTATCATATACCAAAATGGTACACAAAGTGCCCTGCCATCTCACACATCTAGTGAGTGGTTTCCTTCGTTCCTTGTTCTGTTATGACTGCCCTAGGTTCAGTTGCAAGGATTTGTTGTCTTATGGCGGCTATCTTCTCCTTTATCCATCTATTGGCTGTCGTTGCAGGGTAACAAGGGTCCTGGTTGAGAAATCTGGCTATGTCGTTTGTGCGAGAATGGAGATACATAAAGAATCTAGGTTTGTGGTTCTATAGTATTATAAAATACTCCTATGGTATTTTAAACTTGGTGTTTGGTTCTTAATGCTTTTTGGTATATAGGGTTGGTAAGTTTTAGACTCGTTGTTCACCACGACTATTCTCAAACACATGTTGGTCGTATCTCAAATAAATATAGTTGATCAGGCTATATTTATCGCATATATGATTACATAACTATTTAGGTTTAATCACAGCGCCCAACTTATCTAAATACTTTTATATAGTTCTTACTGTGATACTGTTTCTGGTACGTATGCCGAACGGGTAGGATAGGACACAACCTTCCATTATAAGTATAATGAAATGCAAGTAACTAAACACTTTTATAAATTCCCAAATCTTAGTTACTTTAGGAAAAATATGGAGTTGGTGCTAATCCATGAAATTGCACATTGTAACAACGTGAATTTTCAAAACAATTTTTCATTTTTAAATCATACTTTCAATCACACGATAATCACAAAAACATAATGTATCCACTGTGTCATAACAAAACATGTCCCAGAATCTCAATAACATAAACTCCATAAGTGTGTACGGATCATGTCGGCGCCTTCCCGCAATCCTCGCTAGTACTTGAAACACATAACACAACAACTGTAAGCATAAATGCTTAGTGAGTTCCCCAAATACCACATACAACACATACGCCTTTCCAGGCCATAACTCTGTAGGATCTTCCGATCCATGTGTCTCAGGGGACTTCCGTCCCGAATCCCGGTAGACCTTCCGGTCCTACCCGTATCGACCTTCCGGTCCGTAACCTCTTGACCTTCCGGTCCATATCATCTTGACCTTCCGGTCCATATCATCTTGACCTTCCGGTCCTTATCGTATATAACATACGTAACACATACATAACACATAACAACACACAACTCATATATCTCATAGCATATAAGACCTTCCGGTCACACATAGGTACCCTTCCAGGTACAGTATAGTGAGAAGACTCACCTCAATGAAGTCGGATAAACTCTCGTGCTCAACGTCCCGACCTAGCCTCCTCCTATTATTCAAATAACATTCCCGATCAATATTCTCTCATAGCCTCATCTCTACAGATTGGGTAGAAGGCCATTCTACCCTTCCCTGAACTCTCTTGAATCAGTCTTGACGAGAACCCTAAGGTCAACGAAAGTCAATGGTCAAACTTTGACCGACTAGTCGAGTGCACATGGGCGACTCGACGAGTCCATGCGGGTTCTCTGAATCCTTCTAGCCTCTCTTGGCTCGTCGAGTCATCGTCCCACTCGGCGGGTTACACCTGTCACGAATCGCGGGGCAACCCCGACTCGACTCGTCGAGTCCCATTATGGACTCGGCGAGTTGCATCCATGGCAACACTGAAATGACCTTCTGAGGTCAGATCTACCTCTCTAACCTATAGATCTGGCCTTCCCAACCACTATAATCACGTAAAGGTCCGACCTTTACACTCATGCAATGTCCATAAATCTTTTTTGGGTGAAATAACCTCTAGAATGGCAACCTAGGGTCATATCTCTAATGGAATAGCAAAAAGCAAGGTAGATAGGACTCTCTGGACCTCTTAAGGTCCAGATCTAAGAAGAACTCCACCTTGGGACCTCACATACTTCGAATCCAAGCCAAAGAAGGCATAAGAAAACCCTAGATTCAAGTAGATCACCAAATACACGAGATTGAGCACAGATTAGTACCTCTAGCAGCCTCTTCTGATCAAATGGGTGATAAATCTGAGCTTCTCAATCTTCCTTGTTTGTCCTCCTTCCTTCTTTCTTGCAAAATTCCACTTAGAATGATGAATTAGCCCTCCTCTTGCACTACAAGCTTCCTCTCTGCTCTCTAGGGTTTCTCAGGGGTGCATTGGCCGCAAATGGAGGCCATCAAGGCCTTTAAATAGGGAACATGCCCGGGGATTTAGCGTTTCACTTAACAGCGCGGACTCGCCGAGTCCACTCATCGACTCGTCGAGTCCGGTCATTAATCCAGACAAGAACTCGCGGTCCTACTCGGCGAGTCTGAACGTCTACTCGCCGAGTCCCTCCATAAAACTCAAGATAAATGAACTTTATAGCATACCTGGAAATACGGATGTTACAATTCTCCACCACTAGAATCAGACTTCACCCTCGAAGTCTTGCTCCGCAAACAACTCTGGATGCTGCTCCCGCATCTCCAACTCTGGCTCCCAAGTCAGCTCGGACCCTCAAGTGGCTGCAACTTGCTATGTGGAAGCTGGTGCTCGGCATTAACCCTACGACAGGTCAAGCACCTCTCGACAAACCACGCGACATCCCTCTTCATACAGGGCCACCAATACTCTCTTTTCAGGTCCAAATACATCTTAGTGGCCCCGGGATGGATCGAGAACCTCGATCTGTGCGCCTCCTCCATCAGAATGGTACGTGCCCCGCCTGCATACGGCACCCAAATCCGACCTTGAAAGGTCATCAGCCCTCGGCTATCGGTAACGAACTCGGACACCTGCTCGATCACCCGCTCCCTTTTGCGGTTCGCGGGTATCACGGCCTCTGCCTGGGCCTCCCGAATGGTGTCTAACACCGGAGTCGTCACTGTCAGCCGCATACAAATGTCTCGAATCGGGGCACTCTCCGCCCTACGACTCAGTGCATCAGCTACAACATTAGCTTTGCCCGGGTGGTACAGGATCTCACAATCGTAATCTTTTACCACGTCCAACCATCTCCTTTGGCGCATATTCAGGTTGGGCTGATCCATCAAATACTTCAAGCTCTTGTGATCCGTGTATATGGTACACCGAACCCCATACAAATAGTGACGCCAAATCTTGAGGGCGAACACCACTGCCCCCAACTCCAGATCGTGGGTGGGATACCTCGTCTCATGAGGCTTCAGCTGCCTCGATGCATACGCTATCACATACCCTCTCTGCATAAGCACCACACCCAACCCCGATATCGATGCGTCACAATACACCACAAAATCCTCCATCCCTTCCGGGAGGGCTAACACTGGGGCTTCGCATAATCTCTGGCGAAGTGTCTCAAACGAGGTCTACTGCTCCGGACCCCATGAAAAAGCAATGCCTTTCCGGGTCAACCTGGTGAGAGGCACGATGATCTTGGAGAAATCCTTGATAAATCTCCGATAGTAGCCGGCCAACCCCAGAAAACTCCTGATCTCGTTGGGAGATCTCGGCACCTCCCAACTCATCATTGCCTCAATCTTGGCCGGATCGACCAATATCCCCTTCTGATTGACGAGATGCCCCAAGAACTGGACCTCTCGCAACCAGAAATCACACTTGGAGAATTTGGCGTACAGCCTCTCCGATCTCAAAACTCCGAGGATCTCCCTCAAATGCTCCTCATGCTGCTCTCTGGATCTCGAATACACCAATATGTCATCGATGAACACGATCACCGATCGATCCAACATCGGCCTACACACCCTGTTCATGAGATCCATGAACGCTGCCGGTGCGTTGGTGAGCCTGAAAGGCATCACCACGAACTCGTAATGCCCATAACGAGTCCTGAACGCCGTCTTCTGGATATCCTTATCACACACTCTCATCTGATGATATCCAGACCTCAGATCAATCTTGGAGAACCAAGACGCTCCCTGCAACTGATCGAACAAATCATCAATCCTCGGCAGTGGGTAACGGTTATTGACCGTTAACTTGTTAAACTCCTGGTAATCAATGCACATCCGGTGTGAACCATCCTTTTTCTTGACAAAAAGGATCGGCGCTCCCAATGGGCAAGCTACTCGGTCGAATAAACCCCTTCCCCAGCAGCTCTTGAAGCTGCGAGGATAGCTCCTGCATCTCTGGCGGCGCAAGGCGATAAGGCGCCTTGGCGATAGGCGCTGCCCCCGGAATCAAATCGATGCGAAACTCCACCTGCCTCTCGGGAGGCACACCCGACAACTCCTCAGGAAACACATCCGGGAACTCACGCACTATCGGCACATCATCAACCGAACTTGGCCCCTCGGCGGCCACTTGTGAATCCATCACATATGCCACAAACCCGCTACAGCCCTGCTGTAGACTCCGCCTCGCTCTAGTAGCCGAACAAAACGCTGACCCACATCGGGTACCTTCGCCGTACACCGTAAGTACTCCCCCACTAGGGTCTCGCATCGTCACCAAATGTCGCTCGCAGTCTATAACAGCCCCAAATCGGCTCAACCAATCCATGCCCACGATGACACACACGTCCCCCATCGCTATCGGGACCAGATCTATTGGGAACTCAACACCGAAGATATCGAGTACACATCCTCGAATCACCTCCGTAGCATACACCGCTCGCTCGTCAGCGATGGAAACTCGTAAAGGTCGACTCAACGCCTCTTGCCGAATACTGATGTGCCGACTAAACGCTATCGACACAAATGATCGAGTCGCACCCGAGTCAAATAACACTAAGGCAGGTACAGAATTCACAAGAAAAGTACCTACGCATATCATAATATAAGCACAATGTCTCAACTCAGCATAAATAATAAAGAATACATACCAGCCACAACATCGGGCGCTGCGCGGACCTCCTCCGCTGTCAACTGGAAAGCTCTCCCGCGAACCTTCGGTGCCTCGGCCTTCGCTGGCCGAACCTCGGTAACCCTAGCAGCAGGTGCAGATCCCTGTGCTGATCCCTGATGTAACTGCGGGCACTCGGCCTTCCGATGGCCAGTCTGGTTGCAATGAAAGCAAACCATAAACCCCTTGGGGAAATCCTTGGCGATATGCCCCTCCTTGCCACATTTATAGCAAGCACCTGATCGACAGACCCCATCATGTCCCTTTCCGCACTTCCCACAAGTGCGGCCCTTCTGGCCTTCAGATCTCGTATCAGCGGACTTTGCCCGCTTGGCTGCCGGCTGAGACTGTGCCGGCCGCCGATCCATCCTCTGAGATTCGGCCTCCTCCCTGGTCTGAGTCTCCAACTCAATATCCCTCTTCTGTGCATTTTCCTGGAGCTCAGCAAATGTCCGGTAAGTCGAGTTCGACACGAACTCCCGAATATCCCTCCTCAAAACGCCCAAATACCGGCTCATGCGTGCCTGCTCGGTAGACACCTGCTCAGGGCAGAACATCGCCCTCTCATGGAACTTCCTGGTAACCACAGTAAAAGAATCAGTACCCTGCTTGAGGGTTAAGAACTCCTGTGCCAGCCGTTCCCTCTCCACCGGGGGAACATACTCGTCTCTGAATATAGCGGTGAACCTCTCCCAGGTCACCTCTGAAATCTCCGCAAGAGTGACGCTCGCCGTCACGAACTTCCACCAATCCTTCGCCCCCAAGCGAAGCTGGTTCAGCGTGAACCGTACTCTCAGATGCTCCGGACATGAAAACGTATAGAGGCATCCCTCAATATCAGAAATCCACCTCATCGCAGCGATCGTATCCTGCGTCCCGTCAAACTCTGGTGGCTTCGTGTTGCTGAACTCTCGAAGGAACAACGAGTCACCTCCCTGAGGTCTGGCAGCAGCCACAGCTGCAGTAGCTGCAGCAGCCGCAGCCTCAGTTACCGCTGCGTACCGCTCATCAAAAGTCTCAATCAATGTGGTCTTGATAGACCCAAACATCTCCAGAATCTCGGCTCGAATCGCCGCTGCCACCTCATCGTGGATCATCTGAAGAAGCTCCTCGTCACTCACGCCGCTCGTCTCAGGTCTGTGGCGTGTCCCAACCATGATATCTCTGAAATATAACATAATAATATCAGAGATTTGTTCGAGCATACTCGCACTCGATAACTTAACCCTACTTGTTCCCTAGTACCCTAAGGATTCGTACTTGGACTGTGCATTGATCCGGTGTCTTCAGTAGTACGGGCCCTATACTACCGTCCACACCGCATTAATGTTCACCCCAATTCCTCCTCCTAGGATCCCAGATCACAAGTACACTATATCTCACTGGCATAGGCTACCCTTCGGTAGACCTCTCATCAACTCCTCACTGCTACCTACTCGCTCTCAAGCATCACATAGCAACAAAATCCTTCTTAGGCTAAGGCATCACAAATCAGGCCACTCTAGTCCTAATATGAATACCTAGCCTACTCTAGCATGCATATCATATCATAACATATCTCATAACATACAATGTAAGGGTATTTTGGGAAATCACCGTTCAGGCGCAGGCTGATCGTACACACTGCTTCCTTCTGCCTTTCTCAAAATCTTTTACTCTCTTAGAAAAATTGTTTATTTTATGAAAAACTTTCTTAAGTCCTCAGTTTGAGTTCAGATACATCCGAATATGCATCCGAATCCCTCAAACCAAGGCTCTGATACCAACTTGTAACAACGTGAATTTTCAAAATAATTTTTCATTTTTAAATCATACTTTCAATCACACGATAATCACAAAAACATAATGTATCCACTGTGTCATAACAAAACATGTCCCAAAATCTCAATAACATAAACTCCATAAGTGTGTATGGATCATGCCGGCGCCTTCCCGCGATCCTCGCTAGTACCTGAAACACATAACACAACAACTGTAAGCATAAATGCTTAGTGAGTTCCCCAAATACCACATACAACACATACGCCCTTCCAGGCCATAACTCTGTAGGATCTTCCGATCCATGTGTCTCATGGGACTTCCGTCCCGAATCCCGGTAGACCTTCCGGTCCTACCCGTATCGACCTTCCGGTCCGTAACCTCTTGACCTTCCGGTCCATATCATCTTGACCTTCCGGTCCATATCATCTTGACCTTCCGATCCTTATTGTACATAACATACATAACACATACATATCACATAACAACACACAGCTCATATATCTCATAGCATATAAGTCCTTCCGGTCACACATAGGTACCCTTCCAGGTACAGTATAGTGAGAAGACTCACCTCAATGAAGTCGGATAAACTCTCATGCTCAACGTCCCGACCTAGCCTCCTCCTATTATTCAAATAACATTCCTGATCAATATTCTCTCATAGCCTCATCTCTACAGATTGGGTAGAAGGCCATTCTACCCTTCCCTGAACTCTCTTGAATCAGTCTTGACCAGAACCCTAAGGTCAACGAAAGTCAATGGTCAAACTTTGACCGACTAGTCGAGTGCACATGGGCGACTCGGCGAGTCCATGCGGGTTCTCTGAATCCTTCTAGCCTCTCTTGGCTCGTCGAGTCATCGTCCCACTTGACGGGTTACACCTATCACGAATCGCGGGGCAACCCCGACTCGACTCGTCGAGTCCCATTATGGACTCGGAGAGTTGCATCCATGCCAACACTGAAATGACCTTCTGAGGTCAGATCTACTTCTCTAACCTATAGATCTGGCCTTCCCAACCACTATAATCACGTAAAGGTCCGACCTTTACACTCATGCAATGTCCATAAAGCTTCTTTGGGTCAAATAACCTCTAGAATGGCAACCTAGGGTCATATCTCTAATGGAATAGCAAAAAGCAAGGTAGATAGGACTCTCCAGACCTCTTAAGGTCCAGATATAAGAAGAACTCCACCTTGGGACCTCACATACTTCGAATCCAGGCCAAAGAAGGCATAAGAAAACCCTAGATTCAAGTAGATCACCAAATACACGAGATTCAGCACAGATTAGTACCTCTAGCAGCCTCTTCTGATCAAATGGGTTATAGATCTGAGCTCCTCAATCTTCCTTATTTGTCCTCCTTCCTTCTTTCTTGAAAAATTACACTTAGAATGATGAATTAGCCCTCCTCTTGCACTACAAGCTTCCTCTCTGCTCTCTAGGTTTCTCAGGGGTGCTTTGGCCGCAAATGGAGGCCATAAAGGCCTTTAAATAGGGCACAGGCCCGGGGATTTAGGGTTTCACTTAACAGCGCGGACTCGCCGAGTCCACTCATTGACTCGTCGAGTCCGGTCATTAATCTAGACAAGAACTCGCAGTCCTACTCGGCGAGTCTGAACGTGTACTCGCCGAGTCCCTCCATAAAACTCAAGATAAATGAACTTTATAACATACCTGGAAATCCGGATGTTACAATTCTCCGCCACTAGAATCAGACTTCACCCTCGAAGTCTTGCTCCGCAAACAACTCTGGATGCTGCTCCCCCATCTCCAACTCCGGCTCCCAAGTCAGCTCGGACCCTCTCCGATGTTGCCACTGGACCTGCACTAGGGGCACCTCCTTGTTCCTCAGAACCTTGATCTTCCGATCCATAATCGCCACCGGCCTCTCAACATAATTCAGGCACGCATCCACCTGAATATCTCCCAATGGCACCACCACCGACTCGTCGGCTATACACTTGCTTAACTGAGACACGTGGAAGGTATCATGAATCTGGCTCAACTCCACAGGTAGCTCCAACCGATATGCTACCCTGCCCACCCTCGCGGTCACCCTGAACGGACCGATGTATCGAGGCCCCAACTTGCCCCTCTTCCTGAATCGGATCACTCCTTTCCAAGGAGACACTTTCAGGAGTACGAAGTCTCCCACCTGGAACTCAAGCTCGGATCGTCGCCTATCCGCATAACTCTTCTGACGACTCTGAGCCGGCAATAACCTCTGTCTAAGCTGCTGTATCTGCTCTGTCATCTGAATCACTATCTCAGTGCTACCCATCACATGCTGCCCTACCTCTCCCCAGCAAATGGGAGTCCGACACCTCCTCCCATACAACAACTCGAAGGGAGGCATACCAATACTCGAATGGTGGCTGTTGTTGTAGGAAAACTCAGCCAACGGCAAGTACGTGTCCCAACTTCCTCCGAAGTCCAACACACATGCTCGAAGCATGTACTCTAGTGTCTGAATCGTCCGCTCACTCTACCCGTCCGTCTGCGGGTGGTAGGCGGTACTGAAATGCAACCTCGTACCCAACTCCTCGTGGAACTTCTTCCAGAACCTGGAAGTGAATCGCACATCTCGATCTAATACAATCGAGATCGGTACTCCATGACGCGATACCACCTCTCTCACATACAACTCGGCCAGCCTCTTAGCGGAAGAGCTCTCACTGATACCAAGGAACTGAGCGCTCTTAGTCAGCCGGTCGACTATCACCCAAATTGCATCGACGCCCCTCACGGTCCTCGGCAATTTGGTGATAAAATCCATAGAAATCTGTTCCCACTTCCACCGGGGAACCTCAAGTGGCTGCAACTTGCCATGCAGACGAACCTCAAGTGGCTGCAACTTGCCATGCGGACGCTGGTGCTCGGCCTTAACCCTGCGACAGGTCAAGCACCTGTCGACAAACCACGCGACATCCCTCTTCATACAGGGCCACCAATACTCTCTTTTCAGGTCCAAATACATCTTAGTGGCCCCGGGATGGATCGAGAACCTCGATCTGTGCGCATCCTCCATCAGAATGGTACGTGCCCCGCCTGCATACGGCACCCAAATCCGACCTTGAAAGGTCATCAGCACTCGGCTATCGGTAACAAACTCGGACACCTGCCCGATCACCCGCTCCCTTTTGCGGTTCGCTGGTATCACGACCTCTGCCTGGGCCTCCCGAATAGTGTCCAACACCGGAGTCGTCACTGTCAGCCGCATACAAATGTCTCGAATCGGGGCACTCTCCGCCCTACGGCTCAGTGCATCAGCTACAACATTAGCTTTGCCCGGGTGGTACAGGATCTCACAATCGTAATCTTTTACCACGTCCAACCATCTCCTCTGGCGCATATTCAGGTTGGGCTGATCCATCAAATACTTCAAGCTCTTGTGACACCGAACCCTATACAAATAGTAACGCCAGATCTTGAGGGCGAACACCACTGCCCCCAACTCCAGATCGTGGGTGGGATACCTCGTCTCATGAGGCTTCAACTGCCTCGATGCATACGCTATCACATGCCATCTCTGCATAAGCACCGCACCCAACCCCGATATCGATGCATCACAATACACCACAAAATCCTCTATCCCTTCCGGGAGGGCTAACACCGGGGCTTCGCATAATCTCTGGCGAAGTGTCTCAAACGAGGTCTGCTGCTCCGGACCCCATGAAAAAGCAACGCCCTTCCGGGTCAACCTGGTGAGAGGCACGACGATCTTGGAGAAATCCTTGATAAATCTCCGATAGTAGCCGGCCAACCCCAGAAAACTCCTGATCTCGGTGGGAGATCTCGATACCTCCCAACTCATCACTGCCTCAATCTTGGCCGGATCGACCAATATCCCCTTCTGATTGACGAGATGCCCCAAGAACTGGACCTCTCGCAACCAGAAATCACACTTGGAGAATTTGGCGTACAGCCTCTCCGATCTCAAAGCTCCGAGGATCTCCCTCAAATGCTCCTCATGCTGCTCTCTGGATCTCGAATACACCAATATGTCATCGATGAACACGATCACCGATCGATCCAACATCGGCCTACACACCCTGTTCATGAGATCCATGAACGCTGCAACAACCATTGCAATGTCTAATGCACCTTAGACAAATCGTACAAGCCAAATTCATGACAGTCTTGATTCATACCTACTTCCAATATATGACTGACTGTGGATGGTTTGAATAACTTAGTCATTCGGGAAGAATGACCCAATTATTCTGGAAGTCAAAACATGCAAAGTGAAACACAAGAATAATACTAATCTTATATGGCCCCAACACTTTGAGTGTAAATAAAAACACCTTTTATCTAAGCACCATATGGATTACTCATTATTTATGTTTCGATTTATCAACTTTATACTTGAATTGAAAACAACAGTCATGTCATGCTCCAAGCATGCCCACTATGTTTGTCCAAACAATAGTCATGCAATACACCAAGTATGCATACTATGTTTGTCTATGATCTTTACTTTGTGAAATAAATCAATTGAACATAATTCCAATGATTCTATTTCACAATCCCAAATCCTTATAGTAAATGTAAGAATGCCAAACTGTTGCCATTTACTATAATCTGTTAGATTCTAAACTTATATGCCATGATCCCTTTGCAATGACTATGCACAAAAGTCACAAAGACTTGGTAACAAACATTTACAAAGTATTCCAATGGAGAGCAATTCCATGGAAACGAAGTCTTAATTTCAAAGTACATTCCTTTGAACATCCTTCTTTGCATTAAGTACTCTAATCTTACATATTCAAAGAATAACTTCCACCTATGGAAACATTTCCATATTCCCATTTTGACTATCACTTCTGAACAAAAGTTGCCTCCTTTCAGAATATGTCAATGTGGTCCTAGCTCTATACTTCCAATTGTCCCTTAGCAATCAATCTTTGGTAAACCTTAGATTGTCCTCGACAATTGCTTAATCATTTTAGTCATATCCAATACTAGACCTTTTCCCCTCTCAATGCCCCAGGCATTTGGAAAATTTAGAATGGATAAATATCATAACATATGTAATCGATCCTATACCCGAAGCATATGGGATACGATTCATGCTATAAAATTTTAGTTTGCCATGTTCTCAAAATTCGAACTATGAAGAGGGATGCCGTAGTCATAAACAAATTCTGAGAACGCAACATATATAGAATTTCCTTATGTTGAACCATTCCAACATAACATTCATATATATCCTTGAATAAAGTTGATTAAAATCTCAATCTAAACTTGTAGAATTGGAATGAAGTATAGAATCCTCTCCCTTAACTATAGTAAAACAACTTTTCAAAGCGAATTGAAACTTTTGTTTTCTATAATTAACATTGCTAACTTGCAAGACTTAACATAATACTCATGCTCCCACTAACATGATGATTATTAGCATAACACTTATGCTCCCACTAGCTCTGACATGTATCTAGAAATCAGCTGGACTTCTTGAAATCAATACTTTATTGACTTTCTTACCAAAGTTCAGATTTCTGATACGAGATGCTTTGATAAGACTTTATCAAAATCATACACCATTCCTTAGATAGCTCACATGTGTGTCCAAACAAGTTTAGAACTATGAAAAGGGATGCCGTAATCATAGTCTCAATTGTTTAGACCTTTTCCATTTCTCACAAGTCTATGTTAGTGTGCCGGTTAACCACACGCGCTCCACTAACGACTTTGAGAATGCAAATATTACACTTGCTATCTTCCTAAAATCTACTTAGTGAAAGCGTTTCCTCACCATCATTTTCATGAATCGGAGAGAAACCTTATGACACTTAGATTTTTTGGTGTATGCGTTCCTATCCATGTGAATTTGTCATAACCATAATCATAAGACAAGGTTAGTGACAAATCCAAACTCATATGGACCAAACTTAATTTGTTGCCACCTGGCAGCTCATGGCCTTCCATTGCTTCCAGGTTGTTATGCAAACAATTGAGAACTCATAGAACTCACAAGCATAGTCAACTTTTACTGGAATAGACACAGAAATAAGAATATGTCAACACGATAGGTTACAGACCTCAAGTCGTGGGCTAGTGATTAACAATACTCTTGATTAGTTCTTGAAACTATCTCAAGTTCTTTTAAGACTCCCACTGTCCTCTTGAAATATAAGATTCTCTTTGTCAAGAACCATTCCTTGACAGACAAATATCCAAGAGTTGGTGAGAATTCTTATCAAGATTAACACTTCACACAATTGATCTTAGTTGGTCTTTGTCTTATCCAAAACATCACAACCTACCAATCCCAAATGTACAAGAGAAAGAAACATGTTACTCTACATTTGATAAGTGTTAGAAACCTTTCTTAAAATTATATCACTCAAGTTACAATCTTAGAGTATGACTCTAAGACTTGATTTTGGAACGAAGTATAATTTATCTTTTGATTTAACAATTTCAACAATTCAGGATTCCTCTCCTTAGCCAAACAAATGCACTAAGGTGTCCTTAGAGGATCAATTGTGATATGGTTTTTCTAATCAGTAAGATAATCATAAAACATGATACTAAAGTACTCTCCCATATTCTCAGATGTGAGAAAACGTTTATCCTTCTGCCAAATTTGATTCTTCTCATTCGTTCTGCCTATCATTGTAACTCTTCCAATGATCCAGAATTATACTTAAACTTGTAAGCATAACCATATTTACTAAACTTTAGTAAATCATGACGAATAGTCTTATCATTCTTTGTGGTGGACTTGACCAGCACACAACTAAGTGTACCCAATCCTTCACTTGACTCACACATACATGTGAATAAAGACTTAGTCTTAATTTCCCAAAAATGAAAATTCTCATTCATCCTACAATACAACTTGCACGATTCCAAGTTTCTATCCAACTGAAACTTGGGTGATGAGAATTTTTTTTTCCTTATTTGGTAAATTATGACACTACCACAAATGAAAGAATCAAATCCATCTTCCAATATTGCTTATCACTGGAAACATATAAATAACATTTTTTCACAAATGCCATTGTAAGGATATTTAAAATAAATAAAATCAAAACTTTTTCTTTTATTTCAAAACACTTGCGGAAAAATCTTATCCTTACAATGCAAATACATATGAAAACTATGTTGTTATCTATTTTTAAGCAATATATCATAACTCTTAAGCATCAGTTCAAAATTCTGATCATCGAACCATGCGATCGAAATCCATCTTCGCGATCAGAATCAGCATACTCTTTACTTTAAGCATCCTTTGATTCTTTCAAAACATCAAAATGTAAGTGGATTACATTATGTATTGAGAATCTCCAAAAGAGACTTAATAGAGTTAGATAATGGACTTTACCTGAAGCAAAGTCAAACTTTTGACTTTTACCATCCTTATGAACTTTCAGGTAAAATTGGCAGCTTCGCAACCAATGTCCCTTCTTTTGGCAATGGAATCTTTGGAAATGGTACACTTGATTGTCCAGACTTAGCCATTCTCTTTACCATTAGCTCAAGTGACTTGACCATGGACGATCCCTTTCCATTGGGAAGAGAAAGCTTTTCTGGACTTCCAATGTCACCATTGTCAATGTCCAACTGGGTTCGGGAAATTGATCTTCCAATCTAATTTACTTTATTAATGCCCCAAATCATTGCTGATTTAGCATTATCAAGCAAATAGGTAAGATCACTAAGGGTCATGTCATGATCTGTCATCAGGGAGTGACTGAAGAACCAAGTCAACAGTCAACTGCCTCGAGACTTTGACACCCGACTCTCCCGGCTTGCCAATAGGGATTGAGTGACTTAAAATTTTCAAGTATTTGAACTTGTGGGATAGGGAGAATAATAGGAGGAGGTGGAGGAAGTGAAGCATGATTTTCCAGTCCCATTAATGCACAACAAAGGGATTGATCTTTCACCTTGATTGCCATTTGGGATATCATCTTCATTAGGAAAGCTTGTTTCTAAGGATTTGGGAAGACCACAGATGTCTTAACAAGACATCTATAATGGGAGAAATTCAAGTTTAGTTGATTTAAAGTCCTTAACATAACACCCAATATGAAATATTAAGGCTAGGACCCAACAAACTATTTTATAACTTGGAAGAGGGATGCCGTAATCCAAGCTATAGAATATTTGAAGGTAGGTAAATGACGATTTACCAATTTCCACCATGAAAAACGAAATATAATTAAGTTTTAATTGGATTTGAAACTCCTAGATCTGTTGAGATACATTGAACTTTCAATGGCATGTTTGAATCTCGATTGTGCCCTCTCAAGTTTGTGACTGGGATGCCGAGGATCACAAACAAGGTGTGAATAACCATGCAAATTGACTTGGTACCCTTAATTTTATCACCTAATCGATGTGCCGGTTAACCACACACGCTCCACCGATCTATGATAAAACTTAAGTCACCCTTTGCCACACATTGTCAGTCCCATGTTAGTGTGCCGGTTAACCACACACGCTCCACTAACGACTTAACAAAGGTGCAAAGTGTAATTTCATGGGTTAGCACCATTTCACATTTTCCTAAGTAACTAAGATTGGGAATTTATAAGTGTTTAGTTACTTAGTATTTATCATTATACTTTTAATGAAAGGAGAATTAGCGTCCTTTCCTACCCGTTCGGCTAACGACCCTCCACCAGTCAAGGAAGCGGTGGGTGAGAGTGGACACCCATTAAACTGTCATTTTATGGGCAGTAACCTTATACCCCCCTTATAGACCGGCTTCGTGAATGAGGCCTACTAATGGTAAGACTGACTTTATCTTATACATATCTATATAATTAAAATTATAATAATAGTATAAGGGAGTATTTTAAACATTTAAAATACTTGGTGGTTTAATCTATTAATTAAACTATACTATTAATTTAATTAAACTTAAACCATGTCTTTATGGAACTATTAACTCTTTTAATTACACACTTTAATTAATTTAATGAAGTCCATAAAGTTTGAACTTTTAACTTTTAAAATTCTAGGGTTTGGAATTAAAGTGTACATGGGGGGTGACTTTCCAAATTCCAAAACTTGAGGGCAAGTTTTGAAACTTTTCAAAACTCTTCAATTTCATAACATATGAGTTTAATATAGGTTTTTAAAAATTTTAATGAAGAGATTCTTGAAAATCCATAACTTGAGGACAAGTTATGGAGGTCACAAAACAATTTATGGAGAAAAGACTTTTCAAGTTCATAACCTATATTTTTAATAAAATTCATTAATGAGACTTTTCATGTAACTTGAGGACAAGTTACAAAAACACATTTTATGAATAAATTGTAGATTAATTTGGATTGAAAACAACTATCACAATCATATCTAGCAATATTCATAATCTTGATTAAACTCATGTGAACATTGACAATTCAAATCAAACAATTTTCATGTAATTAGCCTAAACATTAAACTAATACAAAACATGAAACTTTTGACAATTATCTTTTGAATTGGATTAGAATGATCATTACCACATCAAAAACAAGTTTATAGGTTCAAAAACAGCTTATGGTAATGTTCCTAGTCCAATTCCAGCCAAAAACTCGAATATATGCATTCTGGAAGACAAACTCGTCGAGTTCTTCATGGAACTCGTCGATTTCATGCTCTAATACATGAACTCGTCGAGTTTTCCTCCAGAACTCGTCGAGTTTCAGGTCCTGACAGATTCTTGGCTTCGAAAAATCAGTTTGCATAAAGTATAATTGAAAACAAGCCTAGGCTCTAACACCACTGATGGGTTTTGAGCATTCTAACACTCCTAAGGTGTTCATGCAACCCTAAATACCTTGGATCTATGTTTTCACTAATTATACATGCAATGTTGTTTCCAAGGTATTAAACCTATAACTAGCATACAATTGTCATAGAATCTAGTTAGGATAACATACCTTATGGTGGAGCTTGAAGTCTTGATGTATCTAGCCTTAAGAGCTTAGCCCCAATAGTGTGGAAGCCTCAAGTGGAATCACAACACACCATGGACAAAAGATGAACTTGAGAGAGAATCTTCATGCATCCAAAAACCACCATGAACTCCAAGGATCCTCTAGTGGCGATTTTGAGCAATGAAGTATGTATTTATATGTGGGATTTCTAAGGTCATGGATATAAACCAAATCCATACCCATGGGTCTTATGATCCATGGTTCATGTGGCCCAACTCTTTATGTATCCATACATAAAGTTAGTCCAACATGGATCATAAGCCCAACACACATAAATATAACTAATCAACATAATTAGTCCCCATAGATTTAATTAGTCTCTATTGATCACTAAACTAATTCCAAATTAATTCTTGATCAATACTAATTAACTCATATGATTTCATATTAATATATTATAACTTATAATATATTAATAAACCATAAATAACCTTCTCTCAAAAGTCCATCCTAACAAATTGTCATGATGATATGCAACCCAAATGGACCATGCTACTCTCAGGTCAAGTACATACCAATAATAGTTATGGGCTTAGACATCTAATCCAACAAAGTCCTCCTCCTAGGAATTCAGATCACAAGTACTCTATATCTCACTGGCATAGGCTACCCTTCGGTAGACCTCTCATCAACTCCTCACTGCTACCTACTCGCTCTCAAGCATCACATAGCAGCAAAATCCTTCTTAGGCTAAGGCATCACAAATCAGGCCACTCTAGTCCTAATATGAATACCTAGCCTACTCTAGCATGCATATCATATCAAAACATATCTCATAACACACAATGTAAGGGTAATTTGGGAAATCACCGTTCAGGCGCTGGCTGATCGTACACACTGCTTCCTTCTGCCTTTCTCAAAATCTTTTACTCTCTTAGAAAAATTGTTTATTTTATGAAAAACTTTCTTAAGTCCTCAGTTTGAGTTCAGATACATCCGAAGATGCATCCGAATCCCTCAAACCAAGGCTCTGATACCAACTAGTAACAACGTGAATTTTCAAAACAATTTTTCATTTTTAAATCATACTTTCAATCACACGATAATCACAAAAACATAATATATCCACTGTGTCATAACAAAACATGTCCCATAATCTCAATAAAATAAACTCCATAAGTGTGTACGGATCATGTCGGCACCTTCCCGCGATCCTCGCTAGTACCTGAAACACATAACACAACAACTGTAAGCATAAATGCTTAGTGAGTTCCCCAAATACCACATACAACACATACGCCTTTCCAGGCCATAACTCTGTAGGATCTTCCGATCCATGTGTCTCAGGGGACTTCCGTCCCGAATCCCGGTAGACCTTCCGGTCCATATCATCTTGACCTTCCGGTCCTTATCGTACATAACATACATAACACATACATATCACATAACAACACACATCTCATATATCTCATAGCATATAAGACCTTCCGGTCACAAATAGGTACCCTTCCAGGTACAGTATAGTGAGAAGACTCACCTCAATGAAGTCGGATAAACTCTTGTGCTCAACGTCCCGACCTAGCCTCCTCCTATTATTCAAATAACATTCCCGATCAATATTCTCTCATAGCCTCATCTCTACAGATTGGGTAGAAGGCCATTCTACCCTTCCCTGAACTCTCTTGAATAAGTCTTGACCAGAACCCTAAGGTCAACGAAAGTCAATGGTCAAACTTTGACCGACTCGTCGAGTGCACATGGGCGACTCGGCGAGTCCATGCGGGTTCTCTGAATCCTTCTAGCCTCTCTTGGCTCATCGAGTCATCGTCCCACTCGACGGGTTACACCTGTCACGAATCGCGGGGCAACCCCGACTCGACTCGTCGAGTCCCATTATGGACTCGGCGAGTTGCATCCATGGCAACACTGAAATGACCTTCTGAGGTTAGATCTACTTCTCTAACCTATCAATCTGTCCTTCCCAACCACTATAATCACGTAAAGGTCCGACCTTTACACTCATGCAATGTCCATAAAGGTTCTTTGGGTGAAATAACCTCTAGTTAGGCAACCTAGGGTTATATCTCTAATGGAATAGCAAAAAGCAAGGTAGATAGGACTCTCTGGACCTCTTAAGGTCCAGATCTAAGAAGAACTCCACCTTGGGACCTCACATACTTCGAATCCAAGCCAAAGAAGGCATAAGAAAACCCTAGATTCAAGTAGATCACCAAATACACGAGATTGAGCACAGATTAGTACCTCTAGCAGCCTCTTTTGATCAAATGGGTGATAGATCTGAGCTCCTCAATCTTCCTTGTTTGTCCTCCTTCCTTCTTTCTTGCAAAATTACACTTAGAATGATGAATTAGCCCTCCTCTTGCACTACAAGCTTCCTCTCTGCTCTCTATGGTTTCTCAGGGGTGCATTGGCCGCAAATGGAGGCCATAAAGGCCTTTAAATAGGGCACAGGCCCGGGGATTTAGGGTTTCACTTAACAGCGTGGACTCGCCGAGTCCACTCATCGACTCGTCGAGTCCGGTCATTAATCCAGACAAGAACTCGCGGTCCTACTCGGCGAGTCTGAACGTCTACTCGCCGAGTCCCTCCATAAAACTCAAGATAAATGAACTTTATAGCATACCTGGAAATCCGGATGTTACAATTCTCCCCCACTAGAATCAGACTTCACCCTCGAAGTCTTGCTCTGCAAACAACTCTGGATGCTGCTCCTGCATCTCCAACTCCGGCTCCCAAGTCAGCTCGGACCCTCTATGATGTTGCTACTGGACCTGCACTAGGGGCACCTCCTTGTTCCTCAGAACCTTGATCTTCCGATCCATAATCGCCACCGGCCTCTCAACATAATTCAGGCTCGCATCCACCTGAATATCTCCCAATGGCACCACCGCCGACTCGTCGGCTATACACTTCCTTAACTGAGACACGTGGAAGGTATCATGAATCTGGCTCAACTCCACAGGTAGCTCCAACCGATATGCTACCCTGCCCACCCTCACGGTCACCCTGAACGAACCGATGTATCGGGGCCCCAACTTGCCCCTCTTCCTGAATCGGATCACTCCTTTCCAAGGAGACACTTTCAGGAGTACGAAGTCTCCCACCTGGAACTCAAGCTCGGATCGTCGCCTATCCGCATAACTCTTCTGACGACTCTGAGCCGGCAATAACCTCTGTCTAACCTGCTGTATCTGCTCTGTCGTCTGAAGCACTATCTCAGTGCTACCCATCACACGCTGCCCTACCTCTCCCCAACAAATGGGAATCCGAAACCTCCTCCCATACAACAACTCGAAGGGAGGCATACCAATAATCGAATGGTGGCTGTTGTTGTAGGAAAACTCAGCCAACGGCAAGTACGTGTCCCAACTTCCTCCGAAGTCCAACACACATGCTCGAAGCATGTCCTCGAGTGTCTGAATCGTCCGTTCACTCTGCCCGTCCGTCTGTGGGTGGTAGGCGGTACTGAAATGCAACCTCGTACCTAACTCCTCGTGAAACTTCTTCCAGAACCTGGAAGTGAATCGCACATCTTGATCTGATACAATTGAGATCGGTACTCCATGACGTGATACCACCTCTCTCACATACAACTCGGCCAGCCTCTCAGCGGAAGAGCTCTCACTGATAGCAAGGAATTGAGCGCTCTTAGTCAGCCGGTCGACTATCACCCAAATTGCATCGACGCCCCTCGCGGTCCTCGACAATTGGTTACGAAGCTGCCATACTTACTTGAAAGATCACGAGGATGGGAGAGTCAAGATGTATGACTCTGCTTCAGGTAAATCCACTATCTAACTTTATTAAGTTCCTATTTGTAGATTCTTAATACATGATGTGATAAGATTGCATTTTGATGTTTTATAGGATCGAAGAAAAGAAAGGAAGCTTAAAAGAAAGAGTGAGCTGAGTCTGATCACGAAGAAATGGATTTCGATCGCATGGTTCGAAGATCGGATTTTTGAGCTGCTGTTTAAGAAATAGGATAGATTGCTTAGAAATATTTAGTAACATAGTTTTCATTTGTAATTGCGTTGTAAGGACAAGTTTTTTCGTGTTTTTATAAATAAAATAAAATTTGATTTTTGTCTTATTTATATATCCTTGCAATGACTTTTGTGAAAATTGATGTTTGTATGTTTCTATTGTTAGCAATATTGAAATGGATCGATTCTTAGTTATGTTAATTGTGCTAGTGTGAAAAATTTACCAAATTAGGAATGATTCTCATCACCTATGTTTCAATTCGATAGAAACTTGGAATCATACAACTTGTTTTGTGTGATGAATGAGAACCTTCATATTTGGGAAATTAAGACTAATTCCTTGTTCACATAAGTATGTGAGTCAAGTGAAGGACTAGGGGATCTAGTACGCATTGTTGTGCACTAGGCCAAGTCCACCATAAAGAACGATAAGAATATTCGTCATGATTTGCTAGAAGTTTAGTAAATATTGTTATGCTTACAAGATTAAGTGTAACTCTGAATTATTGAAAAGTTTCAATGTATGGCAGAACGAATAAGAAATAATCAATTAGGCAGAAAGATAAAAGTTTCTCCAATATGAAAAGAAGGGAGAGTACTTAAGTATCGTGTTTTTATGATTAACTTAGTGATTATGGAACCAAATCACAATTGATCCTCTAAGGACACCTTAGTGAAATTGTATGGCTAAGAAGAGGAATCGGAAATTGTTGAAATGGTTAAATCAAAAGGTGAATCATACTTCGTTCCAAAATCGAGTCTTAGAGTCATACTCCAAGATTATGACTTGAGTGACACATCTTAAGAAGGTTTATAACACTCATAAAATGTGGAGTAGAAAATGTCCTCTTATTCCTGCACGTTTTAAATTGGTAAGTTGTGATATCATGGATAAGACAAAGACCAACTAGGACCGATTTTGTGAAGTGTTTGTCTTGATAAGAATCCGCACTAACTCTTGAGTATTTTTTTGTCGAGAAATGTGTCTTGACAAGAGAATCTTATATGTCAAGAGGTCAGTGGGAGTCTTAATGGTCTAGAATAGCTTCAGGAACTAATCAAGAATAAACCTATTGTCTATCACTAGCACACGACTTGAGGTTTATTGTTGGATTAGTGTCTAAGTCCATAACTATTTTGGTATGTACTTGACCCGATTATGAGCATGGTCCTTTTGGGTTGCCTTCACCATAGCAATATGTAGGATGAATTAAGGAGAGAAAGGTTTAATTATGATTTATTAATATATTATAAGAATAATATATTAGAGGAGAAATCATATTGTTTAATTAATATTAGTCAAGAATTAATTAAGAATTAATTTTGTGGCTAAAAGAGATTAATTAAACTTAAGGGACTGGATTTGTAATTATAAGATAATTACAATTGGGCTATGGATCACCTAATAATATATAGGTTGGACGAATTCTATGGGAAGCCCATTAGAAATCGTCTAAGGGCTATGTTAAAGGAGTCCATGGGCTGCTTAGGGTCTAAGCAGCCAGATTAGGGTTTCCTAGTTGTAAACCCTAATAGCCTACATGTATATAAAGGACCCTTAAGCCCCAAAAACGTGGACAAGTAATCCTTTAGCGGTTTCCAGCCGTTTTGGTGCCTCCTCTCTCCTCCCTCTTCATCCAAGTTGCTTAGTGGTGTTTGTGACTCCATTAGAGGTGCAACACTTGAGGCATTAAGCTTTCTGAAGCCAATCAAAGCAAGGATTGATTGTTATTGCTATATAACAATCAAAGGTAATTACTAAACCCTTATTTCAGTTCTTATTTGATAGATCTAGGGTTTGTAAGTCTTGGATTCATTGCATGTACAATAGAGAAACCTAGATCCAAGCATTAGGGTTTGTATGAGCACATAGGATTGTTCTTATGCTTAAAACCCATCAGTGGTATCAGAGCCTGGTTGGTTTCTGTTGTATGTGATGCAATTGTCGTTTTTCTGCTGAAAATCAATTTTTTTTGCCTCTGTCCGACTCAACTCGGCGAGTCAGTATCTGGACTCGGCGAGTTGGCCCTACTCGGCGAGTTCAGGACTGACTCGGCGAGTCCGGGAGTCTGACAGAGTATATTTCGGGATTTACTTGCTGTTTTGCTGTAGGATTGATGCCAAAATCGTTTTTTGATAATAAAATTCGAATTTTATTGTATGTAAATGATTATCCTTACCAAAACAAAAGATAATTTCAAATCTTTTGAATAATAGTTTCTTTATATGATAAATATAGATTATTCAAATTATTTGGTAATTATCTTGTGGCTAAAATTGGACTAGGTCAAATATAGATAATCACTAAATTAATTGTTTGATTTATATTATTTGTTATTTGATCCCTAGTAAGTTTGAATAGTTTCAAATTACTCCCTTTAGGTTTTATAGTTTAAATTTGAACTTAAAAGTTTTGTTTTTGAAATTTAAATAGTTAAACCCTAATATTTTGAAAAGTTTCAGAACTTGCCCTCAAGTTTTGGAATTTAAAATTTTGATTAAAAGTTTAATGTTGAAATATTTAAATTCTAAAACCTAATGTTTTGAAATGTTTCAAAACTTGCCCTCAAGTTTTGGAATTTAAAATTTCGATTAATAGTTTAATTATGTAATATTTAAATTCTAAAACTCTAGTATTTTGAAAAGTTCAAATTACACCCTCAGGGTTTTGTTAAGTTAATTAAAAGGTTAATTAATAGAAAAAGTTAATAAAACCACCTAGTATTTTAAAAGTGTAAAATACACCCTATACTATATATATGTAACATTACAAGTCTAATATTATATATATGAGTAAAGATTCAGTCTTACCGTTAGTAGGCCTCATTCACGAAGCTGGTCTATAAGGGGTGTTTAAGGAAATTGCCTATAAAAGGGCGATTGAATGGGTATCCACTCTTACCCACCGCACTCTTGACTAGTGGAGGGTCGTTAGCCGAACGGGTAGGATAGGACGAAACCTTCCATTATAAGTATAATGAAGTACAAAGTAACTAAATGCTTTTACAAATTCCCAATCTTAGTTACTTTAGGGAAAAATGTGAATTTGTATGCTAATCCATGGAATTACACTTCGTACCCTTGTCAAACGTTAGTGGAGCATGTGTGGCTAACCGGCACACTAATTTGGGATTGACATTGGTGGCGAAGGGTGGCTCGATGTTTATCATAGATCAATGGAGCGTGTGTGGCTAACCGGCACATTGATTAGGTGATAGTAGCAATTGGGTGCTCCACGTGATTCGTATGGTTATTCACACCTTGTTTGTGATCCTCGGCATCCCAGTCACAAATAGAAGGGCATAATCGAGATTAAACATGCCATTGAAAAGTTCAATGAATCTCAAAAGATCTAGGAGTTTCAATTCATTTAAAACTTAAATTTCTTTTTAGTTTTTCATGGCGGGAATTGGTAAATCGTCATTTACCTACCTTCAAATATTCTGCAACTAGATTACGGCATCCCTCTTCTAGGTTGTAGAATGTTGTGTTGGATCCTAGCCTTGATGTTTCATTTGGGTGTTACATCAAGGATTCTTATCAACTAACTTGAATTTTCTCCCGTTTTGTAGATGTCTAAATCTTACAATGGTTTTCCCAAGTCCCTTGGAACAAGCCTTCCAAATGAAGATGGCGTTCCACGATACGATCAAGGAAATGAGAGTCATGCTTCACTTCCTCCACCTCCTCCAATTATTCTCCCTAACCTACTAGTTCAAAGGCTTGAAAAGTTCAAGCTCACTCAAGCCCTATTGGCAAGTAAACACGAAGATGGGAAACCTGTGTGTGCACACATCTTAGAGATGAAGTCACACATTGATAGGTTAAGGATGATGGGTGTCGATATCTCAGAAATGTTGGCTGTTGACTGGGTTCTTCAGTTACTTCCTGAATCATATAGTGAGTTCGTTAGAGAGTACTATATGATGGACCATGACGTGACCCTCATTGATTTGACCTATTTGCTTATAGCTGCTGAATCAGAAATGATTTGGCGTGCTGATCGAGCAAATTTGTCTGGCAAATCAAACTCCCAAACTTCAATGGACATTGAAAATGGTGACATTGGAAATCCAGAAAAGGTAAATTCTGAGATAGTTCCTTGTGCCATTCCAAAAGAGTCCATCTGCTTCTACTGCCAAGAGAAGGGGCATTGGAGACGAAGCTGCCCTGTTTACCTGAGAGATCTAAGAGATGGGAGAGTCAAGACGTATGGCTCTACTTCAGGTAAAATCCAATAACTAACTCTATAAGTTCCTATTCTTTGATTTTCAATACATTATGTGATAAGATTACATTTTGATGTTTTGTAGGATCGAAGAAAAGAGAGGAAGCTTAAGGGAAGAAGTAAGCTGAATCTGATCGTGAAGAAATAGATTTCGATCGCATTGCTTGAAGATCGGATTTTTGAGCTACTACTTTAGAGTTAGAATAGATTGCTTAGAAATTGAAATAGCATAGTTTTCATTTGAATTGCATTGTAAGGACAAGTTTTTCCGCAATAAAATGAATTTTGATTTCGTCCTATTTATTTATCCTTGCAATGGCATATGTGAAAATGGATGTTTATGTATTTCTAATTTTAGCAATGTTGAATTGGATGTGATTCTTGATTGTGTTATTTGTGAAATGTAGAGGATTTGCCAAATAAAGGAAGATTCTCATCGCCCAAATTTCAATTGGACAGAAACTTGGAATCATACAACTTGGTTGCGTTATGAATGAGAAACTTCATATTTTGGAAATTAGACTAATTCTTTGGCAAAGTGTCAAGAGAAGGACCAGGAGATCGAGTACACTAGGTTGTGCGTTGATCAAGTGCACCACAAGAGTGATAAAGATATTCGTCATGATTTACTAAAGTTTAGTAAATATGATTATACTTATAAGATTAAGTATAATTCTGAGTTGATTGAAAGAGTTTCAATCAATAGCAGAACGAATAAGAAGAATCAAGTAGGCAGAAAGATAAAAGTTTCTCTATTCTAAGAAGAAGGGAGAGTACCTTTTATTGTGTTTTATGATAAGTCTTAATGATTAAGAACCATATCTCAATTGATCCTCTAAGTGAGTCTTAGTGCAATTTCATGTCTAAGAAGAGGAATCAAGAATTGTAGAAATGGTTAAATCAATAAGTCAATCATACTTCGTTCTAATATCAAGTCTTAGAGTCAAGATTCTGACATGAGTGACAAGTCTTAAGTAGGTTTATAACACTCGATAAATGTGGAATTTGGAAAGGTTTTCTTATTCTTGCACATTTGAAATTGGTAAGTTGTGATGTCTTGGATAAGACAAAGACCAACCAGGACTAATTGTGTGAAGTGTTAAACTTGACAAAAGGCTACACTAACTCTTGAATATTTGTTTGTCAAGAAATGTTTCTTGACAAGAGAATCTTATATGTCAAGGAGTCAGTGGGAGTCTTAATGGTCTTGAAAAGTTTCAAGAACAAATCAAGAGTAAACCTAGTTGATCATCACTAGCACACGACTTGAGGTTTAAAGCCTATCGTGGATGACATACTCTTTTTCTGTGCCATTCCAGTTGAGTTAATTATGCGTGTGAGTTCAATGAGTTCTCATTTGAATGCATAAAGACAAAGCACCTTGATCAATGGAAAGTACATTGATATGAAAGGGTGAGTTGCTTGGAAGACATGGTGGGCATTCATGTTACCATGAGGCAAGAAATCAAGATTGAACAAGTTCAGTCCATAATGTTTTGGATTTGTCGCAAACTTTCGTTTTGACAAATTCACATGGATAGGAACACATACATCATAAAATCTAAGTGTCATAAGGTTTTCCTCCTTCATGAAAATGATTGTGAGGAAATGCTTTCACTAAGAGAGATTTTAAGAAGATAGCAATTGTGAAAATTGTATTCTCAAATTCGATTATGATTACGACATCCCTTTTCATAGTTCGAATTGTGAGATTTGGCAATTGATCTGAACATTTGGGACTTAGTAACATAAATTCTGAATTGTTTAGACACACATGTGAGCTATCTAAGGCAAAGGTGTATGAGCTTAAAAAGCTTAGATAAAGGCTTATCAAAGCATTAGGTATTAGAAATATGAACTTAAGGAATTCAATAAGCATTGTTTTCTAGAAGTTCAGTTGTTTTCTAAATACATGTCAAAGCTAGTGGGAGCATAAGTGTTATGCTGGTAAGAAAATAATCATCATGTTAGTGGGAGCATGATTATTATGGTAAGTATTGCAAGTTAGCAATATTAATTATAGAAAACAAAGATTCACTTTGCAAAGTTGCAAGGGTTGAAAAGTTGTTTTGCTATAATTAAGGGAGAGAATATTATACTTCGTTTCAAAATTCTAAAGCTTAGATCGAGAAACGTTAATAAATTTAGTCAAGGATACATAATGCATTCTCAAAATTCAATTATGGTAGAAGGCTGATAAAGTATCACGTCTTTATGTGAGACATTATGCATCGTGTCCAATACGCTTCAGATATAGGATCGATTGCATATGCTATAATATTTGACCATTCTAATATTTTCCAAATGCCTAGGGCATTAAGAGGGAAAAAGGACTAGAAATGGTTTTGACTAAAATAATTAAACAACTATCAAAGGACGATCTGAGGTTCGCTGAGGATTTGTCGCTTGTGAGTAGTTAGAAGTAGAGTACTGGATGGACTATATTGACATTATTATGAATAGATAAGATTCTATTAAGAATGAGTTGTCATATGGCAAATATGGAAATGTTTCCATTAATGGGAGTTGGATATTAAGAAATATGTCTAGATTAGAAACTTTTATGCAAGAAGGATGAATGTGAGACTTCACGTCTATGAAATTGTCTTGTAACAATTTCTGATAGAATACCTTATAATTTCATTAGCCGGGTCTTGGTGACTTTTGTGCTATGACATTACGAAAGAATCATTGCATAAAATGTTAGAATCTGACATATTCTAAAAGTGGCAAGAATTTGGATTGGGGATTGTGAAATGAGTTTCATTGGAAAAGTTTTTCAATTGATCTATTTCACAAAATATGGACCATAGGAAACCAAAGTGTGCATGCTTGGAGCATGGGACAATTATGGTTATAATTCGAGCAATAAGTTGATTTTCTGAAACAGTAAGCAATGAATAATGAGTAATCAATATGGTGTTTAAATAAAAGTGTTTTTTATTTACGCTCAAAAGTTTTGGGACCATATAGGATTAATATTATTATTGCGTTTCACTTTGCATGTTTTGACTTCCAGAATAACTAGGTTATTCGAACCTCCACAATCGGTCATACGTTGGAAGTAGGTATGAAGGAAGACTGTCATGAATCTGTCTTTAGATTGTCTAAAGTGTTTAGACATAGCTCAAGTTTGCTGTAGAGTTCATGAGTGCTTTGATAAGATTAAAGTATTGGATCAAACCCACGCTCACTAGAATCACTTCATGGTTTTATCACGAGTGATTGGTGAGACGATAACATTGTATATTCTTGAAACCGAGACGTGTGAGTTGTTATTTGCTGGTCGGTTGCACATTGATGATAAGTAAACACACCAGTAACTTGGTGTTATAAAAGTTATTGTTGTGTGTGATTCGATTAGTAGGTGCAAGCAAGCATTTGAGTCAAAGTTTATCCATTCCTTTTACCCAAGGTGGGATAAAAGCGATATCTGTGGGCCCCTCGATGATTTAGTGATGACAAAGGAAAGTGCTCGGCCGGGCCAGGACTGATTTGATTTATTCAATTAGTCAGTCGTCATAAATCGGAAATCAGGAAACGACACATAGACTGAGAGAATGATTTCAATCCATGTCTCATGTCTATACGATATCTTGTAGAATGGAGGAATATATAATCCCTTATCTAAAGGACACGCATATCTGATAAGATCATAGTTGACAGCGGCTTTTGAAAGCTACGATTGCTGATCAGGTTCTGAAGTTATGCAAAATAGTTATTAGACTTATCCAAGTGGGAGACTGTTGGATTAATGTCTAAGTCCATAACTATTTTGGTATGTACTTGACCCGATTATGAGCATGGTCCTTTTGGGTTGCCTTCACCATAGCAATATGTAGGATGAATTAAGGAGAGAAAGGTTTAATTATGATTTATTAATATATTATAAGAATAATATATTAAAGGAGAAATCATATAGTTTAATTAATATTAGTCAAGAATTAATTAAGAATTAATTTTGTGGCTAAAAGAGATTAATTAAACTTAAGGGACTGGATTTTTAATTATAAGATAATTACAATTGGGCTATGGATCACCTAATAATATATAGGTTGGATGAATTCTATGGGAAGCCCATTAGAAATCGTCCAAGGGATATGTTAAAGGAGTCCATGGGCTGCTTAGGGTCTAAGCAGCCAGATTAGGGTTTCCTAGTTGTAAACCCTAATAGCCTACATGTATATAAAGGACCCTTAAGCCCCAAAAACGTGGACAAGTAATCCTTTAGGGGTTTCCAGCCGTTTTGGTGCCTCCTCTCTCCTCCCTCTTCATCCAAGTTGCTTAGTGGTGTTTGTGACTCTATTAGAGGTGCAACACTTGAGGCATTAAGCTTTCTGAAGCCAATCAAAGCAAAGATTGATTGTTATTGCTATATAACAATCAAAGGTAATTACTAAACCCTTATTTCAGTTCTTATTTGATAGATCTAGGGTTTGTAAGTCTTGGATTCATTGCATGTACAATAGAGAAACCTAGATCCAAGCATTAGGGTTTGTATGAGCACATAGGATTGTTCTTATGCTTAAAACCCATCATTTATAACCTATCGTGTTGACATATTCTTTTTTCTATGCCATTCCCGATAAGTTGACTATGCATATGAGTTCTATGAGTTCTCGTTTGAATGCATAAAGGAAAAGCACCTTAATCGATGAAAGTACATTGATATGTAAAGGTGAGCTGCTGAACAACTTGGAAGCAATGGCAAGCCCTTGTGCTGCCAAGTGGCAAGAAATTAAGATTGAACAAGGTTCAGTCCATATGAGTTTGGATTTGTCACAAACCTTGTCTTGTGATTATGGTTATGACAAATTCACATGGATAGGAACACATACACCATAAAATCTAAGTGGCAAGGTTTCTCTCCGCTTCATGGAAATGATTGTGAGGAAACGCTTTCACTAGGAAGATTTTAAGGAGATAACGATTGTGTAAATTGCATTCTCAAATTCGATTATGATTACAACATCCCTCTTCATAGTTCGAATTTTGAGATTTAGAAATTAGTTTGGACATTCGAGACTTATTGCTATAGGTTCTAGAATTATTTAGACACACATATGAGTTATCTAATGAAAGGTGTGTGAGTTTGAGAAGCTTAGATAAAAGCTTATCAAAGCATTTCGTATCAGAAATATGAACTTTGGTTAAGAAAGTCAATAAGTATTGATTTCTAGAAGTTCAGCTGTTTTCTGAATACATGTCAAAGCTAGGGGGAGCATAAGTGTTATGCTGGTAAAGGAATAATCATCATGTTAGTGGGAGCATGATTATTATGTTAAGTGTTGCGAGTTAGCAATGTTAATTATAGAAAACAAAAATTTCAATTCGCAAAGTCGCAGAGGTTGAAAGGTTGTTTTGCTATAAGTAAGGGAGAGAATATGATACTTCATTTCAAATCTAAAAGCTTAGATCAAGAAATTTCGATCAAATTTAATCAAAGGACATACATAAATGTTACGTTGAAAAGATTCAACATAAGGGAAATCTATATATGGCAATATTATGGCAAGAGACTGGTAAAGTATCATGTTTTCATTGCGTATCGTATCCCATACGCTTCGGGTATAGGATCGATTGCATATGTTGTAATATTCGACCGTTCTGATTTTCCAAATGCTTAGGGCATTAAGAGGGAAAAAGGACCAGGACCGGATATGACTGAAATTAATTAAACAATTGTCAAGGACAATCTAAGGTTCACTGAGGATTAGTCGCTTGTGGGCAGTTGGAAGTATAGTATTTGATGCAACATATTGACATTATTATGAATAGATAGGATTCTATTTAGAATATGTTGCTATATGGCAAATGTGGAAATGTTTCCATAATGGGAGTTGGATGTTAAGAATCTATGTAGATTAGAAACTTTTATGCAAGAAGTATGTTCAAAGTAATGTTCTTTGAATTTGAGACTTCATGTCTATGGAGTTGTCTTGTAACAATCTCGGATAGAGCACTTTGTAATATCATTGGCAAAGTCTTTATGACTTTTGTACTGTGACATTACAAAAGGGTCATTGCATGAAATGTTAGAATCTAACATATTCTAATAGTGGCAAGAATTTGGTATTCTTACACTTGTGATAAGGATTGGGAATTGTGAAATGAGCATCATTGGAGATGTGTTCAATTGATCTATTTCACAAAGTACAGACCATAGATAAACATAGTATGCATGCTTGGAGCATGGGATAACTATTGTTTCAATTCAAGTATTAAGTTGATTATCCGAAACATTATACAATGAATAATGTGTAATTGATATGGTGATTAAATAAAAGGTGTTTCATTTATACTCAAAAGTTTTGAGACCATATTGGATTCGATTATTCTTGTGTTTCACTTCGCATGTTTTGACTTCCAAAATAATAAGATTATTTAAACTATCCACAGTAGATCATACTATGGAAGTAGGTATGAAAGAAGACTGTCATGAATTAGTTTGTAGATTGTCTAAGTGTTTAGACATAGCAAAGGTTTGCTGCAACGTTCATGAGTGCTCTTGAAATATGATTTGAGTATTGGATTAAACCCACGCTCACGTGAATCACTTCATGGATTTTATCACGGGTGATTATGAGACGATAATATCTTGTATTATTGAAACGGAGACATGTGAGTTGTAGTTTGCAAGTCGGTTGCACATTGACATATGTAAACGCACCAGTAACTTGGTGTTATAAAACATATTGTTGTGTGTGATTTGATGAGTGATTACAGGCAAGCATTTGAGTCGAAGTTTATCCGTTCCTTTTTCCCTAAGAGGGATAAAAGCGATATCTATGGGCCCGTCGATAATTTAGTGATGACACCCTAAGTGCTTGGCCAAGCCTGGACTAAGTTGATGTGTTCAACTGAAGTCTATTCCCAGTCGTCTTAAATCGGAAATCGGGAAACAACACATGAATAGAGAGTATGATTAAAATCCATATCTCAGTTCATACCATATCTAGAATGGAGGAATATTAGATCCCTTATCTAAAGGACGCGTTGCTGATAAGATCAGAGTTCAACAACGGCTTTTGAAAGCTACGATTGCTAATCAGGTTCTGAAGTCGTACTTGCAAAATAGTTATTAGACTTATCCAAGTGGGAGACTGTTGGATTAGGTGTCTAAGCCCATAACTATTTTGGTATGTAATTGACCCGATTATGAGCATGGTCCTTTTGGGTTGCCTTCACCTTAGCAACTGATAGGATGAATTATGGAGAAAGAGGATTAATTATGATTTATTAATATATCATGTGAATAATATATTAAAAGAGAAATCATATTGTTTAATTAATATTGATTAAGAATTAATTTAGAATTAGTTTTGTGGTCAAAAGAGATTAATTAAATTAACGGGACTGATACTGTAATTTTAAGATAGTTACAAAGTTGGGCTTAGGATCCATAAGGAAGCAATGGCCAAATTCTATATGGGAGTCCATATAGAAATCGTCCAAGGGGCCTTCTGGAAGGATCCTTTGGGCAGCTTAAGGAATAAGCAACTGGATTAGGGTTTCCTAGTTGATAACCCTAGAAGCCTAACTATAAAAGGAACCCTAAGGCTCTCAAAAATCGGCTCTAACCCTTCTAAGAGTGCCTTGGACGATTTTTGTGATTCCTCCTCTCTCTCTTGTTCTTCCTTGTTGCTAGTGGTGTTTGTGATTCCATTAGAGGTGCAACATTTGAGGCACTAAGCTTTCAAAGGTCAAGGAGTTCTTGTTATTACTACATAACAAGTTGAGGTAATCATTCTAACTAGTTTATATGTCAATTTAGATTATTATATGCTAGTCATAGGGTTATTGCTTTGGTATTCAATGTTGTATGTTCAAAATAGAAAAACCTAGATCAAAGCAATTAGGGTTGCATGTACACCATAGGAATGATGTTATGCTAATAACCCATCAATTGCCTCTTCTAACAATGATTTTATGCTAAAGTATCATCGAGCAACGGTTGAGATGCTCACAAAAGGCAATGCAAAAGTCCTTGAAGACTCAACCAAGTCGATTCATGCATCAGAGAAAACCATTACTGCAACAACCGAAAAATTCGAAAAACTACATGCTGACGTCACCAAGTTTATGATTGATTTCCGAAGCTCTGCTGATCAGAACACTGAAGCCGCAAACAAAGTAATTATGAGTCTCGACACAACTTTACAAATCGAAAGAGAAGCCCTTTCTCGGGTTCGTGGTGAACTCAAGGTTGAGAACTCTGAAATGAATGCTTCCATTGTTTCGAAGATAGAGAAGCTTCAACAGGATCTTGTGGCTGAGAACGCAATCATGTATAAATTGGTTGCGAAGACTAAAAAAGCCAAGGTTTTTTCCCTCAAGCTCAATTATGTGAATAAACACCAAGATAATCTGGAGACTGAGAAAGCAATTATCAAAAGCTGCGTGTAGGAAATTAATCAGTATCTGCATCGTCTGGTGGAAACTCGGGATTCCATTCTTACTGTTTCGGTTCGCCAACACCTCTCTGAAAAGTCAAG
The DNA here is from genome assembly GCF_052849685.1 of Lactuca virosa. Lineage (NCBI taxonomy): Eukaryota > Viridiplantae > Streptophyta > Magnoliopsida > Asterales > Asteraceae > Lactuca > Lactuca virosa. The sequence continues at coordinate 123,030,717 of NC_136426.1, forward strand.
CCGGTCTTTGCGATGTTAAACCGCCTTGAAGGTGTTTCGGAAGGTGATGCTCTTCCGAAACAAGGGGGAGAAAAAGTTAAAGAAAAAGAAGAACCTAAGCCCCAGGATAAGAAGTCCACTGATGAACATCATGAGGAAAAACCGAAAATAGATCCGAAGGTTATTGAAGCTTCGGGATCTAAAGGAAAAGAGAAGATAATTGACGATGATGAAGATGAATTTCTTTCGTAAGGAGAAAAACTTGTGAGAAAGAAACAAGACAAGGATCTTGATGATATTCTGATACTTCACAAAGAATTAGAGGAAAAGGAAGCAGAAGCTAGAGTTGCGAAAGTTACTCTTGCAACACAGATGTCACTGTTTCCACCTTGGTCCTTAGAAAGAATTCAAAAAGAATCGATCAACGATTCGAGCATTCACTAGTTAGAGCCTTCGGTCTCTTTTTAACAATTCAATACCGCTGACTCTCAGCTCGACTTCCCACTCACCCTGAAAGCCTTCCTATTCCGATGATTTGAGCATATTGAGAAAGCACCACTTACAGACTATGATGTTAACAAAATTCTTTTCTCTTTTTATCTCAAGCATGGACAACCTCAGTTCAAGATATGGAGCCTAAAGAAGATGGTTACTGTGAAAGTTTATGCTCATTTTCCAACTGAACACTTCACAAACATCAAATTTATACAAAAATGAGTATCATATAAGCTAAGGGGTGAAGGTTCATAAGGATTGTGAGTATTTAGGATCGGGAAGTTATTAGGAGATTTAGACACAAATATGCGCATTGCGGTCTTGGTATAATGGTTGAGTTCAAAATGGATTGTTTTATGTGATGCTAGTGATGAAGGTTTGAATTAAAAATAATTATTTTTGCTTGAGGGCAAGCAAAGGATAAGTGTGGGTATTTGATATTGCTGTATTTATACATATTTTATGCAATATTTTAATACAATTTGATTAATATTTTAGTTATTTGCATGAATAAGTGGTACTTATAAAATTAAAATTGTATTTTGCAGCTAAAAGGAGCATTCTTGAAGAACAAGGACTAAAAGCGACAAAAGTTTGAGCTTTGGAGGCTTGGAGAATTGAAGAAGATAAAATCCACGTAAAAAGCTGAAGCTACGTCGTGGACTTCATTTTCACGACGTGGAATGGATGATTCTGGAAGATGAGTACACTAAAAGTCGAAATCCTTGCCCGATAAGGATTCATTAAAAACCACGACGTGGAGTCCTAATCCGCGACGTGGAGTGCAAATTCACGACATATATATATATATATATATATATATATATATATATATATATATATCCTTGGTACTTACGGGTTTTAAGAGGTGGGCTGGAGATTAGAAGTTCCAGAAGTCGTTTTTCAGAGGAATAAAAGCTAGAAAATTGGTAACAACACCAAGGAAAAAGAAGAGAAGATAAAAACTTTATTCTAGTTTGGTACAATTTACAATGTCTTTATTAGTTGAGATTGATTGTTTATTTGCTGTTATGAGTAGCTAAATCTAGCTGTTTCTGTTAGCTAGATGAAGCTGGAACTCATGGTTAGGTTATATTAATATAGACTTTTCTTGTTGGTTAATGGTTTGTGTTTGATTGTTATACCTAACATGCTTAATTTAATATTAGATTGCTTTAAATTCATATTATGTGTAGTTTAGTGACCATTAATCTGCATGAATTTGATTACCTAGTAATTTAGTGAACATTACATTATTAGAGCTAAGATCGAACCAATCTTGGATAAGTAATTAAAGTATTGAATTTTCCTGTGCTGGAGAACTCATATTATGACTATAATTGTGTTTGTTAATTCAATCTTACATAGCTCCAATCATATCTAATAATTGATTTTGTGTTAAATTATGTATGACCATGCATAGCTCTACATGAGTTAATTAAATATTTGTATATTTGGACTTGAATTGCTAATAATAAAATAATTGGTAACCAATGGGAATTGTCATAATTAATAGCTAAACCATTGAGGGAAAGTGGATTCGAACTAATAGAAGTGTTTTTAATAATTGATTGAATAGTTGTTGAAAATTTAAGTTTATCTAAACTTGCATAATATTTTTTTTTTAACTTTTGTTAAAATTTTAGGTTAACTTAATAGTAAGTAGGTTAAATAATTAATCTCGTTCCCATCTTCGATACCCGACTGTTGTGCTATACTATTTGCGAAAGGGTACACTGCCCTGGGTCGAATAGCTAGTAGAATCGTAGGTAAAATTAGGTGTAACTATTTGCACGCATCAAGTTTTTGGCGTTGTTGTCGGGGAAAGGTTTATTTGATTGTTGATTTATTTGATTTACGTTAATCGATCCTTTTTGTGGGGTAAAACCTGCAAAAAGTTAGGTTTCTGCATTAGTTTTTGTTTTGGTGATGAACCCACGACGTGGACCTTAAGTCCACAACGTGGGATCATTAGTTTTACATTCTTTTATTATTTTATTTTATTTTTAGTTCTTGTTTAGTTTTTCTGCGACAACACGAGGTGGTTCTATTTACCACGTCGTGGTGACCAGTCAGTAGACTATTTTATTTAGTTTTTGTTCATATTTACGTTTTTATTTTTACTTTTTATTGCAGTAGTTCATGACCAGAGGTTCCAACACACCTTTGGTACCACCACTTGAAGATCCAGAGTCGGCCCTTCACAAAAAGACGGATAAAAACGTAGAAGAAAACCAACCACCAAAGAATCGCATTTCAAAGACCTTAATTCAGTTTTTGGAAAGAAGAAGGGGAAGAACGTAGGAGAGTCGAGCAATCAAAAGAAGGACGAAAGCACGTTTGAAAGCTTTAAACAAAATCCTAATCCAAAAGATACCAAATACGAGACTGAACCCGGGTTTGAAGAAAGCGATTTTGAGGACGATCCTAAGAACGAGATGGCAAACATTGCTGAAATGTCCATGGAGGCATACAAGAAGAGAATCCAAGAGGACACCGTTCCCGGTTTAGTACAACCCGCAATTGCCGCCACTCCAACATTCGAGTTGAAAGGACACATTCTTACTACACTTAAGGACATACCATTTTCTGGAAAGGATCATGAGGATGCTTACAAGCACCTAGATGTGGTTAATGACATTGCAGACTATTTCAATGTCCTGAATGTTCCTAGAGAGACAGTTTTGTTAAGGATGCTTCCCGTTACTTTTAGGGGAGCTGCAAAAGATTGGTTGAAAGCACTTCCACCCGGTGCAATTACTACTTAGGCACAAATGCGTGAGCAATTCCTAGAAAAATTCCGCCCACCATCAAAGATATCTAAACTCAATAAGGTAATATCCAAGTTTGAGCAATAACCGGGTGAGTCGCTTTATGAGGCATGGGAGCGATATAAAGGGTTACTAAGAAACTGCCCTCAAAATGATCTTAACATACAAAAAGAAGTGTCTATCTTCTATGACGGGGTGAATGTCATGACGAGGCAACTCCTTGATTCTCAAGGACCACTTACGAAGAAAAATCTGACTGAAATTAAGGGGTTAATTGAAGAGTTCTCGAAGCATTCTAGTGAGTACCATAATCCAAGACATGATGGAGTTAAAGGAATTGGGGGAGGAAATTCTGAAGACATGGCTGCTATACTAGCCATGCTAAATACTATGGACCGGAGAATAACCAATATGAACCAATCAATTCATGCTATTAGAGATGGTTGTGAAAGATGTAATGGTCCACACTTAACAAAAGATTGCCACTTGGATGAAAATGGAAATAAAAAGGTGCAAGTTTGCTGCTCGAGTGGAGATAAGTATGATGAAAATTAGAGGAAACCAAAGAAGGAGTGGTTACCATATGACGATTATAAGAAGCTGAAAGAAGAAAAATATAGGCAGACTGACCAGGGCTTATACCAAAAAGAACAACCACCTCCTGAAAAGAAAGTTGATCTTGAGTCTATACTACATAGATTTATGGAGGCTTCCGAGAAAAGACACGATGAGACCGATGCAGTGATAAGGGAACATCAAAATATTATGAAAGACCAGCAAGCTTTGCTAAGAAATCATCAAGCATCGATCCAAAATATTGAAGTCCAATTAGGTCAACTAACTACTTTTGTACATGAAAAATTATCTCCAAAGATTTCCGAGACAAAGTCTCAATCACATGTAATGGTAATAGAAACTGAAGAGGATACCATCTCTGAGTTCCTTGCAGCACTAGAAGTCGATCCATCTCAGACCGGACCAAGCTCGAAGAAGTCACGATTAGAAGAAAAAATTGTTGCTGAAACACCTAACCCACGATGTGGGAATTCAAAGCCCACGACGTGGGCAGGGTCTGGTCAGAAAAGCTTTGATAATGTGCAAGCTTATCGTCCTCCGCTTCCGTTTCCATCACGAGCTCATATCCATCCACTGGAGCAGGAGCATTTGAAGTTTATGGAACAAGTGAAGGGTATTTTAATTAATACTCCTTTCATTGATTCATTATCTAAGGTTCCTGAATATGCCAAATTCTTGCAAGATCTACTTGAAACTCGCTAGCAGCTAAAGAAGAATTCCAAGGTAATTCTTTGTGAGCAAAGTTCTAAAGTGATTATGGGAGATTTGCCAAAGAAGATGGGAGATCCTGGACTCCTCACTCTTCCATGTGAGTTTGGGAATAATTTGAAGACTTACACTTTAGCTGATTCGGGAGCTAGCATAAATCTAATGCCTTACTTGTTCTATCAAAAGCTAAATCTTCCGGGTTTGAAGCCTACAAGAATGACAATTCACATGGTTAACCGTTCATTGACTCATCCAAGGGGCATTGTGGAAGACATCTTGGTAAAAATTGGGAAATTTGTGTTTCCAATTGATTTTGTCGTTTTAGATATGAAATAAGACGCCAATGTCCCAATCATTCTTTGTCGCCCTCTACTTAATACTGCTCGAGCCCTGGTTGACATTCACAAATCCAAGCTTACTTTGAGAGTTGGAGATGATGAAGCTACTTTTGGAATAGAAGATTGTTTTCAAGGGAATGATGTTCAAAGTGAAGTTTTCAATATCGATGAAGATAATGAACTTGAAGAATTGGAAAAATTAATGGAGGAAGAGATTCAACAAGTTAAACGCACCAAACGAAGAGCATCTGTTCCACTTGTTTTTGAAGTGATTGCTCATAAAACACCAACATCTTAGGTGAGTGAGGAAATTGAAGACTTGGTATCAAGTGACGAAGTTACTTCCAACGAAAAGAGACTAACCATGGATAAGAAGATGGTGCCCGTGGAGCTAAAAAGTGAAGCAAAAAGCAAAACCTCATCCGGTGGAAAATAACAGAATTAAGAGGAAGCGTGAAGAAGGTGCTAGGAGAAAAAGATACAAATGATGGGGGACACTCCGACAAGTTCAACGTGAGCTGGCACGGAGTCCGAATCATGACTCCAATAAAAAGAAGCGCTTCTCGGGAGGCAACCCTAGCTTGGTTTGTGATTTCTTTTCATTTTTGCATTTAGTTTAACTTTTGCATTTTTTTGTTGATTTTTAGGATAATTAATCATCTAATCGTCTTAATTATTTTAGAAATTGGTGAAAATCAAGTGTAGGGTCCTTAAAAATTGAGTGGTATGATAAATTAAGGTTTTTATAGTAAAATATCATTTTATGTGTAAAAGTTCGAAACCACCTTGTGGCCAGTTTAGTTAGCCCGATGATTTTAAGCCCAACAGACAAACCCACGACGTGGACTTTAAAAAGTCACTGGGGGGGGGGAGGGGACCAGTTTATACTAAACCCTTTGACCATCCCCATTTTTTACTCTCCACACGCACGAACGAAGAACAATAGCCCCACATCCGATTTTCTGCCATTTTCTTCCACGATTTCTTGCATTCTTTGTCTCCTAACAGCATTTGTTAAGCATTACATCCACTAATCTCATAACTTTATTCCTATTTTATGCATTTGGGGGTTAGGGTTTATTTAGAGATGAAATACCCAAAATTGAGTAGTTTGATTTATAATTTCCCACTGCATGTACGATATAAGACCTTAATTGATGAAATTAACAAACCCCAAGTACTATTGTTGGTTAGTTTTGACCACATTTGGACCGATCCAGATTCACAACACGGACTGATTCCACGACGTGGAGTTGAAACCCACGACGTGGAATCTGGGCGACCAGTTTCTGTTTTGCTTTGATATTTAATCTCTTGGTTGTCTTGGTTTGTTTTGTTTTTTGTTGGTTATTTCAGGAAAAATGGGTCCTCGAAGGACAGTTCCTCAACCACCAGACCCTATTGATGTGTCAAGTATTCATCCACTCTACCGGTTCCCTCAAAACCTTTCCCGGGCTATGTTAAATAATTATGAAAATTATTTGGGGTGGTTGTACAACCACGAGTTCGTAATTGCTCCTATTGTGGATTGGCCATGGTTACGCGGGGTTGGTATGGTTATGGAGTTGGAAAGGCATTGGACAAAAGTATTTGTGGGAGATGGCTTTACATTCACGTGTAATGGGTGGAGGAACCTCTGTTCTATCCAAGAACCCGTTTATCGAGAATTATCGATAGATTTCTTTGCTACCGTCAACTTTGAGGATAAGACCACCGATCCCAACTATAACCGGGCACTTTCTTTTCTATTGGGTGGTGTGTACCACGAGTGCAGCCTTAGAGAATTTGCTTGGCGCATTGGACTGTACACCGACGAGGAAATACAATCGCCATTTTTTGTTCTATTTTTACAAGGGTGTGTTCGAGATTTCACCTCTGGGATTATTGATGTCGAGTTTTGGAGAACTATTTCGAATCACGAGTACAATTATACTAATACAAGCGAAGGACAAATCTAGAATCCTGTTTATCCTTTTTTGCATTGCCTCACCACCTTCTTGATCAATCACAAAAATCATGGGGATAAAGTGTCCATTCAAAATTTGTTTCATTTGTGGAGCATAATTACACCCGATATTTTTTGTGACATTATGTATATGCTTGCGCGGTTTATGGGATGGAAGTAGTTCTAGACCCGGTAGTCACATTACGGGTGGACACTTAGTTACCAAAATTGCCCGGTCTTATGGTATTTTAAGTCCTGGTTTTATTAGGAACCTCACGCGCTTTCCGGACAATGACTTAACTATCCTATTTTTGATTGTAATGCGGGTTGTGGTAAATGTTGTAGGAGCTTTTGTGATACCACCTGAGGATGATGAACAACCCATAAGGAAACAAGGAGAACAAATTTGGCCTAGACGGAGGAATATGAGAGCCCTAGGAGAGAGGGGACAACCACAACAAGGAGAACAATCATTTAAGGGAGGGATACCAACTGATCCATTTAAAAGTCGGGTTGGTTTATATTTGGACAATCTTCGTGGAGGTGTCAACTACAACACCCAAGTGCTCGATGCTTTATGTACACATATGAATATGGAGCGACCTCCCACGACACCATCTTATAGCCCGTATATTCCAACATGGGAAGAGTTATGGATGAAACAAGGAGACGGGGCAGGAACTAGTGGAGCTCAAGGCGATTTGATGATGATCATTACTTTTTATTTTTATGTTTTTATTTGGTTTTTGAACTTGTTTTTTTATCCTTTTATTTTTGAACTTGTAACTGAATGATGCATAATTGTTTCCTTTTCTTATCTATAACTTGTTTTGTTGCAGATTTCGTGAGTTCTCGTGAGCAAGAAGTTAAGAGTTAGAGATAGAAGTTTCCGAGAGAGGCCGTGTCATTTAGAGTTATGATTCGAGACCCACAATCTTAGATAAGTGTGGGGTTAATCGAGAGAGAAGCAAATTAGAGAAGAGTCACGTAATATGGAGTTAAGAAGGGTCTTAATCTATTAAGACACAAGTTTGCATCTGACTTGATTTAGAGAAGAATTGACAAAACTATTTTCTGTGATGCCCAGTTTCCATGAAGTGGACATAAAATACATGTATTCATACACCACGACGTGGAATTCAGAAGTTACATTTCTCTATACACCGTGTATTCATTACTCGAAGCCACGTCGTGTATTCATACACCACGACGTGGAATTCAGAAGTTACATTTCTCTATACACCATGCAATATGGAGTATGCTTTCCCACAGTGGTACTTTGAAGAATTTTCTACACCACTCTTATTGAAGATTCAACTCTTGAATTCATGTTTTGCCGGCACATTTCCATATCCCACTTGTTAAAGATCCAAGATCCAAGTTCCATATTTGAAGAAGTCCAAGTTCAAGATGTTCAAGTTATCCACACTGTTCAGTAATCGATCTCACCGCTGCTGCCCCAGGGGAGTCTGTTCCTTTTTCTCCCTTTTATTGATTTTAAATTATTTTATGCATACAATGAGGGCATTGTATGTAATAAGTGTGGGGTAGGGGATCGAAAAAGTAAATTGCTAGAAAATTTTAAGTAAAATGCTAAAAAATTAAAAATTTAAAATTTTGAAAAATTTAGACATAGATTTGAAATAATAATCTAAATTTAATGCTAGTAATTAAGTTGCTAGTGTTGCGTGGGATGATCCGCTGAGAGCTTAAATGTTTAATTGAGCCAACATATGTTATAATATATTTGTGGCTTCCCGTTCCTAGTGAAAAGCCATGAGATATGAAAGGTAATCTGGTAGTGTATATGGCATAATATGTTTTGCAGCCTGTACCTGAAATCTATCCAAGAGAGCTTATGTAGTCATTGCACGTATACTAACATCTCTAGCCAATAAAGGTTGAAGTTAAGCTCCCTTGCTTAAGCATGTAGGTTTTGAGAGAAAAAAAGTGAGTTATAAAAAAACGAGAGAGAATTTATAAAAAGGTTGTAAGAATCTTGGAGCTATCAAAGTATGAAGATCAAAAGATCAAAATTACAAAGAATCAAAAGATGAAGATACCAAAAATCAAACAAAAAGGTGGTGAATTCAAAGAAATCAAAGATCAATTATTCAAAGAAGTGAAAAATTCTGTCATACCCCCAAACCGGAACGGTGGAAACGTTCGGGGACGGAGGACGTCATGTTTAGTATCACAACACATGCATCATAGTAATCAAAGTAACAAACAACCATTGCATTAATACTAAAGTTTTTACAATGTATGTGATTCACAAAAGATTGACTCCAAAAGTAAATAACAAAACAAGACATGAAGCTACTATACTCCATCTTCTGAATCCCAGTGCGCGTACCTGTCTACTAGTTTCTTGAGAATACAAGTTATTTTGAAAGAGTAGATCAGCATTTAACCTGGTGAGTTCATAAGTATTTAAGTGATGAAAAGTAAGTTGTAAGTTCTTTTTTAGAAAAGTTCGCCTGTTCCTCCAAAAAATCCTATATTTTCTGATATGATGAATGAAAGTAAAATGAATCTACAATTCCTTCTATGAGTACTAAATGGATAAAAGTTATATACAATTTAGAGTAAACAGAAAATCAATTGTGTGAATCTACCCTAATCCCACAACCAAATAAGGAACATGGAATGAGGCGGAAGTCACACATCCCAATGTTTGTTAGATCTTCACTGTATATAACCCTGGCGTATTCATTTGGTACTTACGGAGTTAACTGTAATAGTTCTTTATATTTGATGAAAACATTCTTTAAGAAAATCATATATTTCCTTTAGTAAAAATGGTAACCACAATAGTTCCTTCTATAATCACTTAGTTTATACTAGCTATATATAATCTAATATCGAACAGACAGTTAAATGGGTGAATCTGCCCTAAGCCTACAACTAAACAAGGAACAGGAAGTAAGGCGGAAAGCACACATCCAACTGCCTATCGGATATTAATTATATATAACCATGATGTTAAACTAAGGTATTATAGAATTAACCACTAAAGGTCCTTTTATACTAGTTTAATAAAATGAATTAAACCTTTTACTGATAAGTTTCTAGTTTAGCCTACTAAATGTTTTATCTGAAAAGAATGTTTTTGTACTAGAAAACGGTATATTAAATTTGTATGCTATGACCTGACCCATACCTGATACTCCTTATGATTACTTGGTGTATACGTGATATATATATATATATATATATATATATATATATATATATATAGCTAAGATCGAATAGATAGTAGACTGGATGAATCTGCTCTAAGCCCACAACCAAACAAGGAACAGGAAATGAAGCGGAAAGCACACGTCCTACTGTCTGCCGGACCCGATTAACATATATCCTTGATGTATCTACCGAGGAATCATAAAATTAGCATTATAGGCCCCCTTCTAACCGAGTGTACTAAGACTCGACTATTCTGTTTATCTTTTGTAATGATGTAAGTTTTCCCAAGTTTGAGACTATCTTTACTAGAAAATAGTTTGCATTACCTTTTATGTGAGAAGATCACTATATGAATGTAATGGGAAAATGAAAGTGTACATTAATGTTGTATAAAGTAACTACTGAACACTAACTACCTTAAAACCAGTTTGTTAATTAAGGTTAAAATGTGAGGTGGTTATAACCATACTGATTGACGAGTGTTTAACACGACGACCTACTGGCGCCGAAATTGATGTGACATTTGTCACCCCTTGGACTGCCGGCCAAACTGTAGCGAACAGTCGGGATGCGGGATTGTCAGTCCCGTATAGATCTATACACACAATGTCCGCTCTCCCTCCAGGAGACTGGTTACAAAACGCGACATAACAAGTATATTGCTATGTCGTGAAGTATTGGTTTCACATTATTGTTATCTTGTTCTTGTTATCGTATGTTCCTTTTGTTCTTGTTATAGTATGTTCCTTTCTGTTCTTATGATTGTATGTTCATTCCTGTTCTAGTTATAGTATGTTCTGAACCCCTAAACTATACCTATTATAGTTTACTAGTATGTTTGTCTTGTATTGTCCCTGATTTGTAGAAAAGACTCGATTATCTACTGAGTTATGCTTGTACTTTAAAAACAGAGTTTATAAACAACAAAGTGACATAACTTAAAAGAGTTTTTGAATTGATTTGATCACTTATAAGAGCATAATAAATCCTTTAATGTGATGGTTATCACAGATAAACATTTACACAATAACATTGTGTTCAACTTGTAATCCCCCCCTTAAAAGCATTTAAAACATTTAAAAGATTGATTATAGGGGTATGAACTCACCTTATGTGGGTGATTCAATTGAAGATTCGAGTAAGGATGAGAAGTTCCACGAATGATGTCACACCCCCAAACCAGACGGCGGAAACGCACGGGGGTAGAGGACTTCATTTGTAGTATCACAACACATGCATTATAGTAATCAGAGTACAAACAACCACTGTAGTTAAAAAGTATAAGTATTTACATGTGTTTCATCATTGTATATTGAAACCAAATGGTTATACAAAAGAAGAAGACAAGACATAAAAAGCTCCATCTTCTCAAAAGCTCGGGGAGTACCTGTCTACTGGTTCCCTGAGAATACAAGTAATTTGAAAAGAGAGTATCAACATAAAGTTGCGTGAGTGCATAAGTATTTATGTTTGGATAAATGTTATCTGTTTCTTGAATATGTAAACTGTTCCAGAAAATCCTATATTTTCTACTGTATATATGAAAGTAGTTTTAATCTCATAAAACCGTTCTGTTTGTAAACCAATGTTTTGTATTCGTAATTCCTTTTGTAAACTTGTAACTGAGAGTGTGCCTGGTTTCATCAACTGTTATTGTAAACTGTAATGTAATACTGTAAATTGTATCTTGTAAACTAGTACTTTAAATATGTACTTATGTTTAGTTAATTATACACTAACATATTGTTAATATCTTTTATATGAGTTATTATAACCATACTGAGAGTAGATGGCCTGACCCAACGCATTGAAGGCGTTGAAATCTGTTGATAACAACTGTCACTCGTAGGCGTGTATGCCTGACTGTAGCTAGCAGCCTGAGTGCGGGGTTGTCAATCCCAATATAGATCTATACACACATTGTTTCGATCCCCGGCTAGAGTTTCTGGTTATAATGTCAGGACTTTAACTATGTTGTTTAAATGAATTAAACAACCTGTATCAAATGACTCATAAAAAGCATATAAACGTTACATGTATAATAGTTATGAAAACCCAATCATTATGAAATAAATGATTGATAGTATGTTCTTGAATTAGTATTCTTAACATGTATATGAAAGATATATACTCTTGATTTCTTTTGAATCAAACCTTTGTTCTTGTAAAACAATGTACTTTAGTATACTTGAATCATGAATTAATGTTTTGTGAATCATAAATTATACCTATTATAATTTATTTGTACTTTCTGAATTGATATCGAGTATTCATGAGTGCAACCCCTTGCTCAACATGTTACAAAGGGTAGTTGAACTTGATTAACTAACTTTTATACTTGTATACATATACAAATATATATAAGTAAAATTTAAATGACACTCGGACAAATAACCGATACTTATAATCCCACATCCAAACAAGGAAAAGGAACCAACGTGGGTTATCAGTCCTAAGCCTTTTAAATCATATTTATATAAATATATTATACAAATATGATTTCTGGGAGAAATATAAGTTTATAAAAACATTTAAAAGAAGTTTAATACTTTGAAATACATTTTTGGTGACTTGATGTCATCTTGATACAATCATTGAAAACTGTTTGATTTGATGATAACTGAAATTCATTTTGATAAGATATTTGAAACCATTTGTTTATAACACAAAATCCTTGTGTTAGACTTGTATTCCCCCCGCCCCCTTAAAACAGTAAAAACTATGAAAATACGGGGGTATGAACTCACCTGTAGTGAGTGATTCGAGTGAAAGGTCGATGTAGGATGCTAAGTGTCAAGTGAAGTCTCGAGCACAAACGAATCCTATTAGCATATAATGACACATATATGGATATAATTAGTGTATATAACAAGTAATTATGATAGGAAACCACTTTAGGGAATAGGAAACACTTGAATTGAAGTGTTACAATCACATGTGATTGATTAAAGGGAGTTCACGACCACTCATGGGAGTGTACGGCCAAGGGGTGTACGGCCATGGAGTGTACGGCCGTACACTCATGGGAAAACATGCAAATAGAGGGTGTTTGATCCTTGGGGAAACTAGTGTGACAATTGTACAACAAGAGGATGGACCAAACTATCATTTTGGAAGGTTTTGAGGTGTGTACGGCCGTACACCCTTGATGATCTTGAGTTGGATGATGTTTCAAGGTTTTGAATCAAGTGTTTAACATGTCTAACTAGATGATAAAGGAATACTCACACTTTTGAGGGTCTTTAGAGGGTTCACGGCCCAAGAACAAGTGTATGTTCTTGGTGTTCTTCGTGAAATGGATGAAGATTTGAAGATCTAACCAAAAGAGAAGTTTTCATGGATGAAAACATGGATCTTTACTAGATAAAGCCATGTATCAACTAATCAATGGAAGGAATACTTACATCTTTGAAGATTAAGGTGTAGAACTAGATGATAGTTGAGAGAGAATCAGATTTCTTGAGGTGAAAGTGTGAGAAGTGTGAGGAAATGAAGGAAAAACTTATATATATGTTTGGGTTCACGGCCACCTTGGGTGTACGGTCGTACACTCCTTTTGAAGGAGTGTTTGGCCCTCAATCAACGCGATGAACTTAAGTTAACTCAGCCCTAAACCCAAACCTTGAATGTACTATGCTTAGAACACTCAAACAGACCCTAAACAATGCTAAAAGATAGCAGAAACGAGTCTGACTGTGATTGAATTGAATGACTGTATAATATAGAAATTTCGAATTGTCATAAATGAAGTCCCGAGGCACAAACGAGTCCTAAATGACAAATAATTATACATATATTTATATAATTATTGTCTAGAACAACTAACATTAAGGGAAACAACCTTAGGAACTAGGAAACATGTGACAACTCGAAATTTCTATTCTGTACAACCATTCAATTCAATAGAAGTCAGATCAGTTTCTGCTAACTTTCAAGCTTTTTGGAATAAGTTAGAGTGTTTTAAAGTTAGTACTTCAGGAGATAACAGAAGAGAGGATGCCCTAGGGTTTATTGTGCAACAATAAAGTCCCAAAACTCCAAGAGTTTGGAGTTTACGGCCTAAACAAAAGTGTTTACAACCGTAAACCCCAAAAGGGGGTATAAATATGACACTTAGTCATTATTTACCACTTTTCACATTTTCAAGATCCAAAACCCATTTCTCTCTCAAGTATCATCCGACTTTTCTTCAAGATCTTCAACTTTGTAAGTGTTTCTATCCCTAAAAAGTTGATATCTTACTTAATCTAGTGATCTTACATGATTCCATCCGTGAAATCATTCCAAAAGTGTAGATCTTCAAGTTTCACCAAGAACACCAAGAACACACATTAGTGGTCTTAGACTCTTAACACCTTTTCAAGATTCTACCTAGTAAGTACTTCTATCCTAGTGTATTATAAGACTTGTTACACTTCTAATCATCAAGAAAACACCCAAGAATCAAAGGATCAAAGGTGTTTACGGTCCAAGAACACCTTGGATCGTAAACCCTAACAAAGGGGCCAAAGTGGCCCTAGTCCCTTACCAAGCCTTGGAAACTAGTCTAGACCCCTTCCTTGATGTGCTAGGAACTCAAAACAACAAAAAGACCATAAATAATTTGGGTTTACGGCCGTAAACCCAAAGAGAAGTGGTCCAAGGACCGTAAACTCCATAAAGGAGTGAAATGGTGCCCTAATCACTTCCTAAGGCTTAAACATGAAGTGGGAATGCCTTTTATGACCTTTAAGGCTTCAAAACACAAAATGGTCAAAGTACCATGAGTTTACGGCCGTAAACTCATGGGTTTACGACCGTAAACTCAAGGGGTTATGGTCACAAAACCGTAAACTCCAAGGGAGTTCACCCTAGAACCCTAAACTCAAATGCAAGGTCCTACCACCCTTAGATGCAATCCTTAGTACTTATAACACTTAAATAAGGTGTTTTGCATGTCCTATGATGTCTTAACTTTGTTAATTAGTTGTTTAAATACTAATTGGATACATATATGTATTATTATATGTTAACTAGGATCCTTGTGTGTGTTCAAGTCTTCACTTGACACTTAGCATCCTATACATTCCGTTCATCCAAACCACTCACTATAGGTGAGTTCATACCCCTTAATTAACCTTTTAAATGTTTTTAAATGCTTTTATGGGGGGGGATACAAGTTGAACAATTATAGTTATTATATCAATCACATGTGATTAATAACTACCAAACAAGTGGATTTCTTACTTTCAAACTGTGTTACCAAACTGTTTTACTTCAAACTGTTTTATAAACTCTTTTTCATATCAAATACTTTTATTAAACTCTTTTAACTTATATTCTGTGTATCTATGTAGATATAGTTATATAAGTAGGATTGAAAGGACTTAGGACTGATAGCTCTCCTTACTTCCTGTTCCTTGTTTGGTTGTGGACTTAGGGTATTCAGGTTATTTGTCCGAAGGTCGTTTGAATCCTAGTTATATATCATTTATATGTGTATAGATATAAAAGGTTACCTCATTCAGTTCAATACCTTTGGGTAGCAAAGGTACACAAACATGTTCATACATTCAAACAACATTGCTAGTAAACTATAATAGGTATAGTTTAGGGAGATACTAATACTATTACTAGAACAGGGAAACATACAATGAGTCAGTTCATACATGAGTCAATAACAAACAAACAATAGATACTATGATGAGAAACAAACAATAGATACTATGATGAGAAACACACAATAGATACTATGATGAGAAACAAAAAATAGAATACTATGATGAGAAACAAACAATACATGCTAGACAGGGAGAGAACACACAATACAACTAGCACATACATATACTAGAACAATATTACATTTATGTGAGCCACGTAACGGGGCATGGCACTACCTGTCATGACCGTTTTGTATCCAGAATCTCCTTAAGTGGGGAGCGTATGAGTTTGTGTATAGATCTATACTGGATTGACTATCCTACACCTTGCTGCTCGCTACAGTGGGACTTGCAAGTCTACAGGTGCCAAACGTCATTTCTTACGACGTCTTACATGTGAGTTTTTCTATAGAGTCGGTAGCCGGATACAGGCCGATCACATGGTACTTTAAATAACAATTGGTTTAAGGTAGTTAGTACAGCAGTAGTTACTTAATACAACACTACAGTACTATTTCATTTTCCCATTACATTTACTTTGTGATCTTCACACAATAAACAATAATGTAAAAACTATATTTTTTGTTAATGATAGTAGGATTTGGGAAAATACACACTCTTACAAGAGACACACACACAGATACTAGATGCCTTGGTAGAAGGCTACTTTTAGTAGGAAACATAGGGTTTTCTAGGAGAGTTCAAACAATTACAAACTTTTACAAACTTGTACAATTACAGACTTACAAACACTTTCATACAAACACAGACATTAATATACTTATGATCTCACCAGCTTTAAAGCTGATCTACGCTTTCAAAATAACTTGTATTCTCAGGTCACCAGTAGACAGGTACCGGTGCCAGGTTTTGAGAAGATGGAGCTCGTTCAAGACTCATCTTTTATTTTGATGTATATTTTTGGTGTCTATACAACTTGACAGAACACACTTGTATGAAATTATATTATTAATGCAATGGATGATGTTGTTGCTTGTTTACTACTTTGCATTGTTGTGATACTGAACATGACGTCCTCCACCCCCGAACGTTTCCGCCGTTCCGGTTTTGGGGTGTGACAAAACACTTGATATGAAGTGTTAGAATCACATGTGATTGATCACAAGGAGTTCACGACCAAGATCTAGGGTTTACGGCCCTTATGAAGGGTTTACAGCCCAAGATCCTTTAAAGGTTTTACGACCCTTATGAAGGATTTACGGCCGTAAACCCTTCAAGATGTTGAAGATCTTGAAGATGGTGTCTAAGAGTGATGAGTCAAGGCTAGAACAAAGGGGTTGTTAAGCATGAATAAGTAAAGGATGAGATGATTACGTTTTGGGAGTGAAATGAGAGCTTTTCTTGGATGATACTTGAGAGAGAATGGAGTGTTTGCGGCTGGAACTTGGAGAAATGAAGAAAAATGAAGCAAACTCTCATATAAGGAGGGTAGTTCACGGCTAGAAGAGTGTTCACGGCCGTGAACAGGGTTTACGGCTGTGAACCTCATGTCGTTGGTTTTCTGGTTCGGGTGCAGCCTTCTGATCTCGAGATAATACTTCAAAAATCTCAATCCTTAAGTGTACTAGGCTTAGAACTCATTAGAATGACCCTTAACAAGGCTAAAAGGCAATAGAATTAAGTTTGACTTTTGGTTGATTGGATTGACTTTACAAGGTAGAAATTTACGGGTTGTCACAAATTCCAAGAGCTCCATTGTGGTATCTTAAGTTGTAATTCATAGATTATGTATGCTTAGGTAGCTTAACCAAAAATACCTTGAGGATTAAGAAAAATTTCTGAGGATTGATTCGGAGGGTTGCAGAAATGAGTATCATATATGCTAAGGGGTGAAGGTTCATAAGGATTGTGAGTATTTAGGATTGGGAAGTTATTAGGAGATTTAGACACAAATATGCACATTGCTATCTTGGTATAATGGCTGAGTTCAAAATGGATTGTTTCTACGTGATGCTATTGATGAAGGTTTGAATTAAAAATAATTAGTTTTGCTTGAGGGCAAGCAAATGATAAATGTGGGGTATTTGTTATTTCCATATTTATACATATTTTTAGGCAATATTTTAATACATTTTGATTAATATTTTAGTTATTGGCATGAATAAGTGGACTTCAATTACACGACGTGGACTTCATTTACACGACGTGGAATGGATGATTTTGGAAGATGAATACACCGAAAGTCGAAATCCTTGCTCGATAAGGATTCATTAAAAACCACAACGTGGAGTCCTAATCCATGACGTGGAGTGAAAATTCACGACAAATATATGTATATATATATATATATATATATATATATATATATATATATATATATATATATATATATATATATATATATCCTTGGTACTTACGAGTTTTGAGAGGTTGGCTGTAGGTTAGAAGTTCCAGAAGTCGTTTCTCAGAGGAATAAAAGCCAGAAACTTCGTAATAACACCAAGGAATAAGAAGAGAAGATAAAAACTTTATTCTTGTTTGGTACAATTTACTATGTCTTTATTAGTTGAGATTGATTATTTGTTTGTTGTTATGAGTAGCTAAATCTCGCTGCTTCTGTTAGCTAGATGAAGCCGGAACTCATGGTTAGGTTATATTAATATTTAATATAGACTTTTCTTGTTGGTTAATGGTTTGTGTTTGATTGTTATACCTAGCATGCTTAATTTAATATTAGATTGCTTTAAATTCATATTCTGCGTAGTTTATTGACCATTAATCTACATGAATTTGATTACCTAGTAATTTAGTGAACATTAGATTATTTGAGCTAAGATCGAACCAATCTTGGATAAGTAACTAAAGTATTGAATTTTTCTGTGCTGGAGAAGTCATATTATGACCATAATTGTGTTTGTTAATTTAATCTTACATAGCTCCAATCATATCTAATAATTGATTATGTGTTAAATTATATATGACCATGCATAACTCTACATGAATTAATTAAATATTAGTAAATTTGGACTTGAATTGCTAATAAAAAAATAGTTGGTAACTAACGGGAATTGTCATAATTAATAGCTAAACCATTGAGGGAAAGTGGATTCGAACTAACAAAAGTGTTTTTAATAATTGAATGAATAGTTGTTGAGAATTTAAGTTTATCTAAACTTGCAAAATTAGAAAAAAACCATTTTACTTTTGTTAGAATTTTAGGTTAACTTAATAGTAAGTAGGTTAAATAATTAATCTCGTTCCCTGTGTTCGATACCCGACTATTGTGCTATACTATTTACGAAAGGGTACACTGCCCTGGGTTGAATAGCTAGTAGAATAGTAGGTAAAATTAGGTGTAGCGATAATGGTCAGGTCCTATTGACAATGCTGATAAAACCAAAGGTCTTTCCGAAATGAACTCATGGAAAACGAATGGGAGATATGTTGCAGAACCAATGAATTGTGTTAACCCTTGTTATGATAAAGCTGGTCCGAGTGGCACTAAAAATGTTCCAAGTGAAACGTCTTCCGAACAGACTGACACGCTGGTCAGAAAAGAGAAACTTCAGACTGACATTCATAAGTCAGCTGAGGAACTAATTGCTAAGAAACGACAACTGAATGTTAGATATAGGAAGAACTTGCAAGAAAGAAAACGTTTCTGGAAAAATAAGAATTCCAATCAAAATTCTGTTAATTCAGAAATATCTTCAACTCTAAATACAAATTCTTGTCCTAACCAGAAACCGAAATCTAAACCTTTTTCCAAACCACAAGTTTCAAAACCACAGGTTTCAAAACAACAGGTTTCACAACCAAAAGTTTCTAATCCGACTGAAAAGCCTATTTTTTCTCCAAAAACAAATGTGTCAAAATTTGCCAACAAATCAAAAGATGTTAAAGGCAAAAGTAAAGTTGTTTCGGAACCAGAGATTTCTCTCCAAGAATTCAATGCGAACTTGAAAAAGGAGGAAAATGCATTTGCGAAAAAGATAGCCCAAAAACACAAAGAATTTATTCAAAGAAAAACAATTCTAGTTGAGATTAATCTTTGTGATGATAAACTAAAGGTTTTTAAAATAATTAAAGGGGATAATAGTGTTATGTTAAAAAGATCCTTTTGGGTTGATATGAATAAAACTTTTCCTGTTGTTAAGAAATCCTCACAAGGACCCAAGAAGGTTTGGATTCCTAAATCTCTCTGAATTTTGTAGGTAATGCATGAGAAACAATACGACTCTGAATGGTACATCGACAGTGGTTGTTCATGTCACATGACTGGAAGGAGAGAAAAACTGAGGTAATTCTGATCGTTGGAGGATGGTAGCAGAGTAAAGTTTGGAAGCAACACCACAGGAGAAATTAAAGGCTACGAAATGATTACGAATGACGAATTCTCCATTCGGAAGGTAGCTTATGTGGAAGGCATGCAACATAATATAATAAGTGTTTTGTAATTGGTTGTTGGTATTGGGTTGAAAGTGTCATTTGATGATGAGGGATCTGAGATTATAGAGAAGAAAACAAAAGCAGTGCTTCTGAAATCTAAAAGAAAAGGAAAAATGTATCCTTTGAATCTAAAACTGATCAAAGAGAAGCCAACCATTTTCCTTCTTAAGAAATCATCTTCAGATGATAGTTGGCTATGGCACTGAAGGCTCTCGCATCTGAATTTCAAGGATATCAACAAACTCGTACTTGGCGATCTTGTACATGGCTTACCTCTCCTGAAGTTTGAGAAGGAACATTTGTGTGCTGCATGTGAGCTAGGAAAGTAATCGAGCCACTAGAGCTATTACACATTGAGCTTTGTGGCCCATCTGCCTTCGAGAGCATTGGTGGTAATAAGTATATTCTAGTTATAGTTGATGATTTTTCAAGATTTACTTGGGTTTTCTTTCTTAGACAGAAACCAGATGCCGCTTCGAAGCTGAAGGATTTCATCAAGTAGATCGAGCTTCAATTGCGAAAGCCCGTTCGGAAAGTACGCAGTGATAACGGTTCTGAATTCAAAAACCAAGTGTTTGAAGAATTCTTGACTGAGAGAGGGTTGCTCACAACTTCTCTGCTCCTTACACCCCACAGCAGAACGGTGTAGTTGAAAGACGAAACCACTCTCTTTGTGAAGCTGCAAGGACAATATTATCCTTTGCGAATATTGCACTTTACTTCTGGGCTGATGCTATCGGAGCTGCATGTTTTACACAGAATCGCTCACTAATCAATACAAGATTCTTAATCACACATTATGAGATTCTGAATAAACGAAAACCTAACGTTAAGTTCTTTCATGTCTTTGGTTCCAGGTGTTTCATATTAAATTCCAAAGAGAAACGGAACAAATTTGATGTGAAAGCAGACAAAGTAATCTTTTTAGGGTACTCTCTTACTTCGAAGGCATATAGGATTCTGAACAAGAAATCCAAAAAGATAGAATAAACCTATTATGTCACCTTTGACGATAATTATCCAAAGAAGTATCAGAAAGTTGATTGTCCATCTAAGGAAATCATTCCATCAACTCCGTCTCAGACGATTCCTTTGATGAACTTATATGAGGAATTCTTGAATTTGCTTGATGAGCCCGAAAAATCTGTTTCTTCAGAATCAAATGCAACAGATAATAAGGAGGATGAACTGAAGAAAATCATTGATGATGATGTCAAAGATCTTGGAAAAGAGCCACCCATTTCGAAGGCTTCTGATATTCAACCTCAGCCACAAGTTACTAATGCTCCAGTTCAGGGGAGGGTTCCCGTTCAACCTCGACAACCGATACACCTGTTCAGGGGGAGAATTCAAATCCAGAAGTCAACACTGATATTCCAATCCAGGGGGAGAATCTGATTCCGAACGTAGAGTCACATGCAAACTTCCAGGGGGAGTATGAAAATGAAAATAATGACTCTGATGCTCATTCGGAATTTGAAGACGTAAATGCAGAATTAGATCCAACCTATGATCCGAACTACCCTCCATTGGCCAAATGGACCAGAGATCATCCTAAATCTCAACTAATCGGAGCAGCATCTTTAGGAGTTCTCACAAGGGCACAACAAAAAGCGAATCCAACTGCATTATTTTCAAAAATGGAATTTTTCATGTTTAATTCGTTTATCTCTAAAGTTGAGCCTAAAACAGTAAAGATTGATCTTGATCATTCTGAGTGGGTGCAAGCTATGCTGGAAGAACTCAATGAGTTTGAGCGTAACAAAGTATGAAGATTGATTCCAACTCCGAAGGGTGCATCTGTGGTAGGATTAAAATGGGTATTTCGGAATACGCTTGACAAAGAAGCCAATGTAATTCGGAACAAGGCATGATTAGTTGTGAAGGCATACTGGCTGGGAGGAAGGCATAGACTCTGAAGAGACATTCGCACCGGTTGCAAGGATAGAATCTGTTCGGATTTTCCTTGCCTATACAACTCATAAAAATTTCGAAGTCTATCAAATGGACATGAAATGTGCGTTTCTGAATGGTGAACCAGAGGAAACAGTCTATGTGGAACAGCCACTAGGTTTCATAAATGAAAAGTATCTAAATCATTGCTATATTTTTGATAAGGTTGTGTATGGTCTAAAACAAGCACCTCGTGCATGTTATGAAACCCTAACTCGATTCTTGAAACATTCCAAATATAAAACAAGGCTCGGTCGACCCAACCTTCTTTCACAATAAAGATAGTGACCATCTAATGATCGTCCAAATTTATGTTGATGATATCATTTTCGGATCCACTAATCCTAGATTAACAGTTGAATACTGAAAACCGATGGAAACTAAATTTGAGATGATCTTAATGGGTCATATTAACTTTTTCCTTGGTTTAAATATTAGATAGAGTTCAGAGAGTATATTCATCAACCAGGAAGCCTACACGAAGACCTTGCTTATGAAATTCACAATGGTGGGAGATTCAAAGGTCAAGGTTCCAATGGCATTCGAAACGAAGCTTACACTATCATTGGACAAGCCAGCAGTTGATATGTCTTTATATCGAAAAATGATTGGATCTTTAATGTATCTAACATCTAGTCGTCCAGATATAATGTTTGATGTTTTCTATTGTGCCAGGTTTCAGGCGAATCCACGTGAACCGCATATGACTGCAGTGAAGAATATTCTCCGATACCTCAAAAGAACCACCTCTCTCGGAATCTGGTATCCTTCTAACTCTGGATTCTTTGTGCAAGCATATTCTGATGCTGATCTTGGTGAATGCGGTCTTGATCATAAAAGTACAACCAGAGGATGTCAGTTTCTGGATGGCAAACTAGTTAGTTGGCAATCCAAGAAGCAAACATGTGTCTCCTTATCCACTACTGAAGTTGAGTATATCGCAACTACATCATGTACGTCTTAAGTTGTATGGATTCAGAGTCAGCTTAGAGATTATGCGATAAATATGAAGAGGATTTGCCAATTCGGATATGCCATAATGTGATTCAGAAAGCTCAATTCGGATATGCCATAATCCAGTGCAACACTCTAAGACAAAACATATTACACTGAGATATCATTTCATTAAGGATCACATTGAGGATGTAAACGTTGAAATACACTTTGTTAGATCCTCTGATCAACTAACAGATATCTTTATGAAAGCCATACCTGAACCAACTTTCAATCGAATTCCACAAGGCTTAGGAATGATCGAAGCCGACTCAGTTAAGAATTCCCTCTCGTAATCGGAATTTTTTGGAATCTATTGTTCGTCAAAAGGTTTCAGAATGAGTTGTATCCTTTGTACACAATGTTTCTTCCGATTGATTTCGAGCTTCGGAATGGTTCGGAAGATACTGTTCATTTGTGTTTCTAAACTTTTACTTTCTGTTTTTATTTCTTTTTCAGAAAATTCAAAAATCACAAAAATATTTTCTTACTTTCTGTTTTTTTTTCAGAAGATGCAAAAATTACAAAAATATTTCGTTATTTATGTTTTATCCTTTTCAGAAAATCATAAACCTAAAAAAAATTAGTATTTGTTCTTATCTCAAGTACACATTCTTGTTATCTCAATTCAGAACGATGGGGCATGTATATAATTCTGAATCTATGCACTAGTTAAGTGTCCCTAGAAGCATGCTGCTGCATGTTGACCCACGCCTCTTCGACTCTATGTTTGAAGCCTTAATGAAACTTTCATTCTGATTGTTTCTTCCCAATCAGGCTATGTATTCACATAAGTCATCGAGCTACCTTACTCTTCTCATATTGAGTTAAGAATTGACTGCTTAGTCTTTCTTTTATAGCAGAGATACACCTTCTTCGGAACCAACCTACATATTCTCCATCAAATTCACTTTCATCATTGTAACCCTTGAGACTCTCAGCATTACCACTGAGGTTTATGGTTATCTATGTTAATGATCTTAAAATTGTTATTACCACGACTTTGAGTGAGACCCAAAATCCAAAACCAACTTCTGAATTGACGGTGAACAATAAAATGTTCAAGATATTTTCACCAATGAATTGATGACTAAAA
The DNA here is from genome assembly GCF_052849685.1 of Lactuca virosa. Taxonomy (NCBI): domain Eukaryota; kingdom Viridiplantae; phylum Streptophyta; class Magnoliopsida; order Asterales; family Asteraceae; genus Lactuca; species Lactuca virosa. The sequence continues at coordinate 123,054,806 of NC_136426.1, forward strand.
ACCTTTATGGTTTGTACCTTTTAAACGTTTGAAACCTCAATTTTTATTTTTGAGCGATCTTAATGAAATGTTCTTGACCCAAGACATTTCTTCCAATAGATCCAGTTTTTTAGCTTTCTTGAGATTTCCATAATATCCAGTCACTTATATTATACTCCAACCATACTTGTTCTTATGACTATAATGGTCAGACAAGTACTTCTTCCAGACTTTCGGACTTATATTGAGTTTCAGAATTTTGTTGAAGCCTAAGCCACCCATGAATATTACTTAAAAGAAGCCTTTCACTATTTCTTAACAAATAGATGATCGTAATTCAACGGGATGCCACACAAGCACTTCCGAATCTCTCTTTTTTCACAAGGAACAGATCGTTGCCGGGATCCATCTGATTTCATGTCAATTTTATTTTGACATCACAAAATCCCACAAATTTACTTTGTTTTACTTCTTTATCTTTGGCACACTCTTGCACAAAAATCTTTATGATTTTTCAAAAGTCTGGTTTTTAATTCCTAATGGTTACTTTCATTCAGAAAACAGGTGATGGTGACTTGGCTAATAATTACGAATGGATGAAAGTTGGAACGTCGGTTACTTGGAGATAAAGTTCAAATCAGGCGGGTCTTTTCAAATTCCTGACATCACGCATGTCAGTTACAACACTGGCTGACGTCTACAGCTGTCACGCCTACCAAGGCTACTTTATCGGGATATGGAAATGTCCAAGCGTGATTTTCTCTCACCTATCATGACGTATAAAAGGGGTTTTCGACTGTTTATTTTCTCTCACCGCTCACAAAGAATTCAAAATCTCTCAAAGAAAAAACCCTTTTCTCTCACTACTATTCATCGTCGTTCTCACTGCAACAATGGTCGGTTCGTCTGACACTTCATCGTTTGCTAATCAATCCGCCTCCATTATGATGTTGAATATAAAGCCACACCAGAATCTTACCTTTGATCTTGATTCTTCTCGATACACTGAAGCACTATGGCTGATGATTGAGTGCCTGTGTTTCTCGCCACTGGCTCCAACTTTGACCATGGCAGAATCTGTTCCCTTGTTTCATCTTTCCAAGGCATAATCCTTCGCCAACTACAGTCAAGCTGATGGGGTTATCACATTCGAGGTTGCTTCATACAAGACTTCGATCTCCAAAGCTCGTTTCTGCAGACGATTAGGGTTTACTGCTACAGAAGGGCTTGTCGATCCAGACTTGATTTCCTCAACTGACCTCATCAACATGTTCTAACAGATGGGATATATTAGGGATATCACATTGATGTCAAAGTTTCGGAAGACCAATCTACCCCCAATGTTGAATGGCCTGTTCACTCTCTTGTTCAAAAGCTTATATGAGAGGTTTGTTGGGTCTGATAGTGCAAGTAAGTTATTTTGCACTTTAATCTATGGTCTCTATACTGGAGTGAACTTGGATTATGGGGCTATTCTCTAGGCACAACTTATTCAAAGCACAGTCTCAACTACTCGACATTCCGAGATTTCCTGTGCTCGGTTCTGGTCCGTTATCGTCAAACGAGCCCTAACTCACTTCCAGGTTCCCTTGAACGATGACTCAGTCATGGATGCAATTCCGTTTTTGGAAAAATCATCCTTCATGGTTTCTGATGCAGGCAAATTCAGGTTTGTCGGTTATATTCCTGAAGCGATGTTGTTGAATGTTCTGACTGACAATGTGATAGTGAATGAGTATCGAAAGCTTCCTGTATCTGGTGTTCGACCTACGTCTGAAGAACTAAGGAAATCTATTGAAGAAGGAAGAAAGGCTAAAAAGGGGAGGAAAGAGAAAACTGAAGGCTGCTCCTTCGGAGGATGTGCCAAAACCAAAGAAGATCAAGAAGCAAGCTCGTAAACCGAGATCAGCTTCTCCGATTGCTCAGGAGGCTACGAAATCAAGGACTCATTTGGATGTTCAGAAGACTAATCCAGTTCAGAATGAAGTTGAGGATACAGCTGCTACTTCAAATCCAATGGTCTCGGAAGCCACTCCAACCGAACCACTTCAGAAGGTATCATCTCCAATAAAAACTTCTAATCCTGTAACAGATGACTTCTTCCAGGTGCCTACTGTACCATCTTCTCCTGTTACCATAACTATTCCAATCACTTCCATTCCTCCATTACCATCGAAGACTTCTGTGGGTGTTTCTATTCCACAGATTTCTGTTTCTTTATCTACTCCATTTTAAACAGATTCTACTGCTACAACAACTACAATCTCCATGAGTACACCTAAAGTTACTGTCAACGTATCTGATATGGGGGCATGTGTTACTTTCGGTGCTACAGTTGGTCCAAGCACCTCTACAGCTTCGCCTTTGAGAGATGACGATCCATATGTTATGTTTGGGGATGATCAAGATGATTTTCAGAATTTTGTTTTTAGCCCCTTCATTGTCCATCAAGCAGGCGATGATGTTGAAGCCCCTATGACAAAAGGGCAATTTAAACAGCTCAACAATAAGTTAGATTCGCTTTTTCAGTCATCTGTTGCCTCTTCTAACTATGAGTTTATGATAAAGTCTCATCGAGCAACAGTTGAGATGCTCACAAAAGGCAATGCAAAAGTCCTTGAAGACTCAACTAAGGCGATCCAAGCATCAGATAAAACCATTACTGCAACGACCGAAAAAGTCGAAAAACAACATGCTGACGTCACCAAGTTTATGGCTGATTTCCGAAGCTCTTCTGATCAGAACACTGAAGCCGCAAACAAAGTAATTACGAGTCTCGGCACAACTTTACAAATCGAAAGAGAAGCCCTTTCTCGGGTTCGTGGTGAACTCAAGGTTGAGAACTCCGAAATGAATGCTTCCATTGTTTCGAAGATAGAGAAGCTTCAATAGGATCTTGCTGCTGAGAACCGAATCATGGACAAATTGGCTGCAAAGACTGGAAACGCCAAGGTTCTTTCCCTCAAGCTCAATTATGCGAATAAACACATGGATGATATGGAGACTGAGAAAGCAGTTACCAACAGCTGCGTGTCGGAAATTATTCAGTATCTGCATCGTCTGGTGGAAACTCGGGATTATATTCTTACTGTTTCGGTTCACCAACACCTCTCTAAAAAGCTCAAGCTAGTCTTTTCGATGTTATACTGCCTTAAAGGTGTTTCGGAAGGTGATGCTTTTCCGAAACAAGGGGAGAAAAAGTTAAGGAAAAGGAAGAACCTAAGCCCCAGGATAAGAAGTCCACTGATGAACATCATGAGGAAAAACTAAAAATAGATCTGAAGGTTAATGAAGCTTCGGGATCTAAAGGGAAAGAGAAGATAATTGACGATGATGATGAAGAAGAAGTTCTTTCAGAAGGAGAAAAACTTGTGAGAAAGAAACGAGACAAGGAGCTTGATGATATTCTGATACTTCGCATAGAATTAGAGGCAAAAGAAACAGGAGCTAGAGTTGCGAAAGTTACTCTTGCAACACCGATGTCACTGTTTCCTCCTTGGTCCTTAGAAAGAATTCAGAAGGAAGCCTTCGGTATCTTTTAAACTATTCAATATCGCTGACTCTCAGCTCGACTTCCCACTCACTCTGAAAGCCTTCCTATTCTATTGCTTTGAGCATATTGAGAAAGCACCACTTACAGACTACGAAGTTAACAATATGTTTTTCTCTTTTTATCTCAATAATGGACAACCTCAGTTCAAGATACGGAGCATAAAGAAGATGGTTGCTGTGAAAGTTTATGCTCCTTTTCCAACTGAACACTTTACAAACATCAAATTTAAGGGTTTTAGAGGAGCAAGTCGCATGAAGAAGACTTCACACTTGCTGATCTACCATGTATGAATCTGAATAACTAGATTTCCTTGTTTCCGATTTTTTCAAAAAGATGAAGTGAAGTATGATCCAATCTTTTCTCATCTAAAAAGAATGCCGATTTGCTAAATTCATGAAGTTGCAAAACTGGATGTGGAAAGAGGAATCGACGGACTTTCATAAGAGGAATCGACGGGCTTTCAAAAGAGGGGGGTTGGTTAAGATTAAGAAGGCATATTGGAGCATGGTGTATCAAAGAAAAGATGGTGATAAAGTTTAGAAAAGTTTGTTCTTTTTATTAGACAAACATTTATACTCCACTACTGCACTGAACAACATCATGGGCTTAACTGTAGCATTCAAAGCAAACAATGATGCGGATCTAAAATGCTTCAGTGACATGATTAGGTGGTATCTTGTGATCAGAAATACCCTTCTAAATTTGATGACTAAGTTGTTCAAGGTTCAGAAGATACAACAATGAAGAATCTCCTTTATTTATTTGACACAAAGAGGGAGATTGTTGGGTTATTAATGTGTTGCGTCAAATGTTTTGTATGTGAATAATCTCATTTATAACGGGATGGGCTTGTCCATCCGTGATTATGGTTTGCTAGGGTTAGACTATTTAATTTGCATGCATGTATCATTAGGGTTTAGCGATTGTATCGCCCTACCTAGCTGTCACAGAGAAGTTCACATTGAACTCTTCTAGAGCTTTGTTATTCTAACCATTCGACACCTTTTTGATCTTCGTTCTTGACTTTTATATTCTCGTTATTATTTATAGAATCAAACGATCTTGTTTATTGTTTCTACAAACAGCAACATAAACACTTTATAAACACTTTATTCTTGAAAGCTTGAATCAACACTCAAAAATAGAAAAACTCATCATAAGAACATCCGGTTTTGAACCCGAAAAATCTTGCAAAAATCAAAAAAATCATCAAGATAAGAACCGATCGGGAGTCGTTCCCTTGAACCTTCAAGGTATGAATCTGATACCAATTGTTGTAGCCCATTTTGACGATCAATTTGTGCAGAATAAGAACATATTGAGATTTAACGATCATAAAAATATGAAGAACAGAAAAGATGAGTAATCCCATAATTTACTAGAAAGAGAGAAATAAAACATTACATGAAGAACATGGGTTGGGAGAGATAACTCTCTCTTGGTGGGAGGGATCCCACCACACTCTCTCTCACTAGGAACTACATTTTATGCACTCTTACAATAATACATAACCATCTCTCTCTATTTATAGGGAGAGAGAAACTAAACAATAAAATAAAGGGAATAAAATAACCTAACTATCACTCATAATTCTTAGAGCATTTCCATCCTCCAACAACACAACATCATTTAAGTGAATGTGACATGTAAACTACAAATCAAAACATGACATATCAGGAACATATTGTTCATTTGGATTATATTTCTTACACCACCGATTGGAGTTTTAGAGGGGATATTTTATGAGTTTTTTTATTAGAAAGCCAAATCAATAATCAAAAGGAGGTTCAAGGATTCAACTTCCACTAGTGAAATTAAGGTAACATCTTCATTTAATCTCTCATGTGCATGTGTTTATCAAATATGAAAATTGGAAGAAATCTAATAAACTGGGTTCAAGTACTTTATATTTTATTATGAAGTTATAATCAATCCTCGGTACATTGATGAATTTGAGTTTTAAGAACTCAAACCCAAGAATGATGAATTGTTAGATAACTAAAAATTAACCTTATGATTAATGAATTAAGTCATATAGATGTGATATGTTTGAAAAAGTATCCAAGGTCATTAACTATTATTAATACTTGTAATAATATCATCGTCCTTTTGGGTGTCCCTTATGGCCCTTTTGAGAAATTTAAAGGAAAAGAAATTTAGGATAAATTTAGTTTAGTAATTTGTCTTGACTAGAGAAATTGATTAGAAACTATTTTTGAGTTAATTGCGAATTAATTAATTCAAAGGGTTGAATATTAATTAATATTTAGTTAATTGGAATATTCGAAAAATCCTAAGGGATAAGGAAGTGGAAGAAATCTAGGCTTATCCCACATGGGATTGGAGTTCTTTGGGACTAAGTAATAGTAGCGTATAAATAGGATGTTAGAAATCAAACCCTTTTGATCATTCCTTCGCTTAGAAGTTTTGGCCATTATCTCATTTCCCTCTTAAGGATGAAATTCGTAACCCACATGAGGGTTTGCAGAATTTGATCCTCTTTCCTAGTTTTCTTTTGATTCTCTCATTGGTGTTCTTGGGTGTGAATCATTAGAGGGATTCTACTTTGGATCCTCCTATCCAATAAAGGTGGAATGTAACTCTTGAAATTGGTAAGTTTCACTTTTAACCCTTTTTATTGAAAAAACTTTCATTTTGGTCCTTTAGCTAGTACGCGGGGCATACTAAGTGGTACGCTTGGCGTAGCCCAATGCCTAATCGCATATATCACCCACGTACGCGAGGCGTACGTGGAGTATACATGACGTATGAAAGGCTTGGTAAAACCCTAATTTTTAGGGTTTGTGCCCTATTTAAATGTCTTAAACCCCATCTTGGACCTCTATTGACCAACCTCCATCCTCCTTATCCCAGAAAACAAAACCCTAGAGTGATTTGGTGAGTTTTGAGCTTGAAAGAGTGTTTGTTGGTGGTTTGTGAAGGAGAAGAAGACGAAGAGGAACACTTGAAGGAGTGTCTTGAGCTTGTAGATCCAGGGCTAGCTTCTCATTTACAAGCTTCTTGAGGTAAAAATCTCATTCCTTGATGATCATATATGTTAGATCTAGTTTATGGGGTATTTTGTGCACTTTTGAGTCTTTTGTGTTAAAGGTGAGCTTTTGATCTACTCCAGAAGTGTAACATCCCCCACCGACACGTATCATAATATTGTCTGCTTTGGGCCACTCGGAATGAGAACTTCCCAGGAGGGGTCACCCATCCCTGGATTACTCTCACCGGGCACGCTTAACTGCAGAGTTCTTATGGGATCTCCTTCCCTTACGGTTTTAAAACGCGTTTGGAAAAGGAAGGTATCCACACCCCTTATAAGGAAATGTTGCGTTCTCCTTCCAAGTCGATGTGGGATCAGGTGCAACCCACCTTTAAATTTTAGACCATTTCTCGATTTGTGCGTGTCATCCTTGCGTAGGGGCCATGCTAATCTTCTCTGTATCGTTCCAATTTTATCATGAGGGCAGCAGATCCCATAAGAACTCTGTAGTTAAGCGTGATTTGGTGAGAGCAATCCAGGGATGGGTGACCGCCTGGGAAGTTTTCGTGCCGGGAGCCCAAAGCGGACAATATTGTTATACGTTGTAACATCCCGACTCTCAGGTATAATATTTATATATTTATTTTTTGGATTTAATGAGTGACTCGACGAGTTATATGCCCGACTCGTCGAGTAGAGTCAGATTTGGTCACGTGGGTCTAATGACCAACTCGACGAGTCAGAGAACCGACTCGCCGAGTTGGTGTTGTGTGAGGAAACCCCAAATCTCCGGGTTTGTACCCTACTTAAGGAGCCTTAAGCCCTCATTTCTGCCTCACCAGCCACCCAACACCCCTGTGTGAAACCCTAATCGTTTGTAGTGAGCTAAAAGAGAAAGAGAGCTAATCCTTGGGCATTTTGGTGCACTTTGTGAAGAAGAAGAGAAGAGTATCAAGCAAGGAACGAGAATAGGCTGTGGGATCTGGTGTCATTGATGGGTTTTTGAGCATTCTAACACTCCTATGGTGTACATGCAACCCTAGAAACCTTGGATCTATGTTTGACTAAGATACATGCAAATAATTATTTTTCCAAGGTTCTTATCCTAACTAGCATGGCATGGGGGACTTGAATCAAATAAAACTAGTAGAATTACTTACCTTGTAGTAGTAGTTGATTGCTTGGAGTTTGAGAGCCTAGCACCAATAATGTGGATGCCTCAAATGGAAGTCACAAATCACCACAAACTTGGAAACTTGAGAGAATAGTCACAAACTTCTTGAAATCGGCCCTCTTAGTTTACACACATCAACTCATGCAATTTCAAGAACCAAAGCCTCCTTTATATAGTGTGGTGGATTAGGGTTACATTCATGTAAACCCTAATACCCATGTCTTTTCATTTCCATGAGATCCATGGGTTAAAGCTCCATGGAGTATCCATGGACTTTCCATGCAAGCCTAGCCCATTCCAAATAAGCATTAGCCCACACTATATAAATACAAGAGCCCATATTTAATTAGTCATACTTTTGATCTCTAAATTAATTCTAGATTAATTATAGATCAGTACTAATTAAATAATATGATTTTATATTAATATATTAGGACTTATAATATATTAATAAATCATAACTTATACTATTCTCAAACGATTATCCATAAATTGTTCGGGTGAAGTGCAACCCAAATGGACCATTCTGGGTCGGGTCAAGTACATACCAAATATAGTTATGGACTTAGACACTATATCCAACAGTCTCCCACTTGGATAAGTCTAATAACTATAGTTGCAAGTATGACTTCAGGAACCGATCAGCAATCGTAGCTCTTTAAACTCTATTGAACTATGAAGCGCCATTTTAGATAAGTGATCATATAATCCTCTGTTCTAGATATCAGCCGGACAAATACATGGAACATGGTCTTGCTTATTGTCCAGCATTTGTTTCCCGATTTCCGATTTGTTTGACATAGAACTTAACTGAACACATCAATTTAGTTCTGACCGGGCCCGGTACATAGGTCAAAACAAAAGCATCGAGGGGCCCAGATATCGCTTCTAATCCTAGAAGGAACAGATAAACTTCGACTCATACGTTTGCTCTACTACTTGTTGAATTACACACAAAAACACGGTTTATAACATCGAGTTACCAATGCATTTTCGTGTAATCAATGCATAACCAACTCATAGGCAACAAATCATATCTCTAGGTTTGAAGACTTATATGATATTACCGTCTCACGATCACTCGAGATAAATTCCATGAAGTGATACAAGTGAGCGTGGGTTGAATCCAATACTCAGAACTTATGAGCACTCATGAGTGTTGTAGCCCCGCTTTGTCTAACATCTTAGACCTCTACAAGCCAACCCATGACAGTCTTGATTCATATCTACTTCCAACATATGACCGAGTGTGGAGAGTTTGAATAATATGATATAAACCATAACATAATTATTCTGGAAGTCAAAACATGCAAAAAGAAATAATAGTAAACGATTGACAAGAGATAGCAACACTTTACTCATAAATAACAGCTTTTATTTATCATCAAATGTCAATTACATTTTACAAATTTCAAAATTATCTAACTACTAAAACTAATATCATCCTTCAGCCCTATGCTCCGAGCATGCTGGAGATGCTTAGCCCGAGTCAGTCCCTTCGTGAGGGGATCTGCTGGGTTCTCATCCAATGATACCCTCTTTGCCACGAGGATTCCTTCTTCTATTCAATGTCTAATGAAGTGATATTTTCTGTCAATGTGTCTGGATCTCCCATGATCTCTTGGTTCCTTGGCTAAGGCAACCGCACTATTGCTGTCACAGAAAATCTCCATTGGCTCCTTTATAACTGGTACAACTCCAAGGTCTCCGATGAAGTTCTTTAGCCATATAGCCTCCTTTGCTGCCTCGCTTGCTGCTATATACTCTGATTCACAAGTGGAATCAGCCACTGTCTCCTGCTTGGAACTTTTCCAAGTAATTGCCCCTCCGTTTAGAGTAAAGACCCAGCCCGACTAAGAGCGGAAATTATCCCTGTCAGTCTGAAAGCTAGCATCACTGTACCCTACAACTCTCAAGTCCTCACTGCCACTGAGGGTAAGGACCCAGTCCTTAGTCCTCCGTAGGTACTTGAGGATATTCTTTACCGCAGTCCAGTGTGCCTTGCCAGGGTTCCCCTGATACCTGCTAACCATGCTCAAAGCAAAGGCTACATCAGGTCGAGTACACGTCATATCATACATGATCGATCCTACAGCTGAAGCATAAGGTATTCGACTCATTTCTGCTATCTCAGCCTCAGTACTAGGGCTTTGTGTCTTACTCAATCTGGCGTTACTCTGGATGGGTAACTCTCCTTTCTTGGAGTTATGCATGTTGAACCTTTTCAACACTTCGTCCACATAGGTGCTTTGACTAAGTCCAATTAGTCTTTTACTCCTGTTTCTCAAAATCCTTATCCCTAGGATATAGGCAGCTTCTCCAAGGTCCTTCATAGTGAAACACTTCCCAAGCCAGGACCTTACTTCCTGCAGGGTTGGGATGTTATTTCCTATGAGTAGTATGTCATCCACATACAGTACCAAAAAGCTGACTATACTCCCACTAGCCTTGATATAGACACAAGATTCATCTTCACTCCTTGAAAAGCCAAATTCTTTGATTTTCTCATCAAAGCAAAGATTCCATTTGCGAGGTGCCTGTTTTAATCCATAAATGGATTTCTCGAGCTTACACACTCTACTGGGGTACTCTATACTGACAAAACCCTCTGGTTGAACCATGTAAACATCTTCAGCCAACTTTCCATTAAGGAAAGCGGTTTTGACATCCATTTGCCATATTTCATAATCATGAAATGCAGCAATGGCTAACAGAACGCTAATAGACTTAATCTTGGCCACTGGTGAAAAGGTCTCATCATAATCAACTCCCGGAGTTTGAGAATAACCCTTTGCAACCAGTCGTGCCTTATAAGTGTGTACATTACCATCCATGTCGGTCTTCTTCTTGAAGATCCATTTGCACCCAACTATCTTACGATCAGGTACATTGTCAACCAAGTTCCAAACTTGATTGTCATACATGGAATGTATCTCGCTATCCATAGCCTCTTTCCATTTAGCAGCCTCAGGGCCTGCCATGGCTTCCGTGTAGCTGTTAGGCTCATCCAGATTTACCAGTGTGTTATCACTGATAAGTGTCTCACCTTCTGCAGTAATATGAAAACCATAATAATGCTCAGGTGCATTCCTAACTCTGGTGGAACGCCTCAGAGGTATAGATTCTTCAGTCGGCTCAACAGGAGTTTCCTCCTCAGGTTGAGTGCTAGGGTTTGAAGTTCCTTCACCACTTGACTCTTGAATTTCCTCAAGGTCAATTTGCCTCCTACTGTCTCCTTGGCTCATGAATTCTCTCTCTCGAAAGAATCCTCTTCTTGCTACAAAGACCACATTATCACTAGGTCTGTAGAAAATGTAGCCAAAGGATTTCTGTAGATAGCCAATGAAAATACACCTTTCGCTTCGGGGTTCGAGCTTATCGTGAGTCTCATGTCTCACGAAAGCCTCGCAACCCCAAATCTTGATGTGGTCTAGATTGGGAACTTTTCCAGTCCACATCCCGTGAGGTGTTTTGGCAACCTTCTTTGTAGGGACTAGATTAAGGATATGGGCGGCAGTCTCTAAGGCATACCCCCAAAATGAGATTGGTAGCGAAGCTCGACTCATCATGGAACGAACCATGTCCAATAAGGTCCGATTGCGCCTCTCAGCTACACCATTCAACTGTGGTGTCGTAGGAGGTGTCAATTGTGAGACAATCCCACATTCCTTAAGATAGTCAAGGAACTCAGTACTAAGATACTCACCACCACGATCGGATCGAAGCATCTTAATGTTCCTGCCCAACTGATTCTCCACTTCTTGCTTAAACTCTTTGAATTTCTCAAAGGTTTCTGACTTATGCTTGATTAAGTAGACATATCCATATCTACTAAAATCATCAGTAAAAGTCACATAGAAACGATTAGCATCGTGGCAGTTCTGAAGGGTCCACACACATCCGTGTGTATGAGGTCCAACAAACCTTCACCCCTAGCACAAGTGTCAGTAAAAGGTGACTTTGTCATGTTACCAAGCAAACAAGATTCACAACTATCATCTGACTTTAGGTCAAATGACTCCAAGACTCCATCCTTTTGGAGTTGGCCTATGCGTTTCTTGCTTACATGTCCAAGACGACAATGCCATAAAGATGCTTTATCTAAGCTAGTGGAAGAGTCAATACACAATACATTATTTCCTAGATTATCTACAACAGATACAGTTTCATACACACCATCACAAGGTAATGCTTTAAAATAAAGAACATTATTAAAGAAAGCATCAATACTACCATTATTATTATCAAAATAAAAGGTAAAACCTTGTTTATACAATGCATGAAAGGAAATAACATTTCTTGCCATTTCTGGCGAATAATAACATTTATTCAAATCTAATGTAAACCCACTATTTAGCACTAAGGAATAAACTCTTATCTTGGTGACAGGTGAAGCTTTCATGTTTCCCATGATCAAGTTTATCTTTCCTTGCTCCACATTCTCACTTCTTCTTAGTCCCTGCAAATCACAACATATGTGAATACCACAACCTGTATCAAGGACCCAAGACTTAGAATGAGGTGAGTTATTAGACAATATAGTGTATATACCTGCATGGTTGGGTTTTACTTTCCCATCCTTCAAATCTTGCTGGTACTTTGGGCAGTTTCGCTTCCAGTGTGACTTTTCATGGCAATAGAAGCATTCAGCCTCATTAGGGTTAGCAGAAGGAGTGACAAAACCTTTCTTGGTTTTGCTTGAAGAGGAGCCTTCAAGGGTCTTACCCTTGGTACCCTTAGAAGGGTTCTTTCTCTTCTTCCCTTTGCCATGCCCGATTGCCAAGACATTGGCCGCAGTTGGAGTAGGAGTAGGAGTAGTAACAACCGACTTACCTTAGACCACTTTCGGAGGTCTTCAAGAGTCCTTGAAGTTTGCTGAGGGTGACTTCTTCCTTGTTCATGTGATATGTCATGCGGAATTGATCATAACACGATGGCAAGGAGTGCAAAATGATGTCTATTGCTAACTCCTCAGGGAAGTTCACATTCAGCTTCAGTAAACGGTCCACATACCTTTGCATTCTCTGCATGTGGCCCGTGATGGGTTCACCATCCTTCATTCGGGTTGTTATCATGGAAGAGATTATTTCATATCGCTCTTGACGAGCACTTTGATGGTAGCGGTCCATCAAGTCCTGGTGCATCTCAAAAGGATAATAGTCCTCATAGGACTTTTGGAGCTCGGCTGTCATGGTGGCCATCATGATGCATGCCACTTTTGTAGCATCTCTTTCATGTACCTCATATTCAGCAAGCTCTTCAGGAGTAGCAGTTGGCTCGGGTACCTTCAGCTCCTTGTCGAGAACATATTCTTTGTTCTCATACCGAGTGACCATCCTGATGTTTCTGATCCAATCAGTAAAGTTGGACCCATCAAAGATGACTCTCCCATAAAGATTCATGAGAGAGAAGGAGCTAGTAGGGTTTGAGCCAGAAGCATTGTTATTGGAAGACATCTGAAAAGAAGAGGGAATAGATTAGATTAGATTTTGAGATAGTCCTTAATAAAACACCCAAATGTAATATTAAGGCTAGGACCCAACACAATATTTTATAACTTAGAAGAGGGATGCCGTAATCTAAGCTATAAGATATTTGAAGGTAGGTGAATGACGATTCACCAATTTCCACCATGAAAAACGAAATATTTTATTAGGTTTTAATTGGTTTAGAAACTCCTAGATTCTTTGAGATTCATTGAACTTTCTTCAATGGCATGTTTCAATCTCGAGTGTGCCCTTCAAGTTTTGTGACTGGGATGCCGAGGATCACAAAACAAGGTGTGAAGTAACCATGCAAATTACTTGGTACCCTTAATGTATTACCCCTCAATTGATGTGCCGGTTAACCACACACGCTCCATCGATACTATGATAAACATTAAGTCACCCTTTACCTACCTTGTTAAGTTCTAGTTAGTGTGTCGGTTAACCACACACGCTCCACTAACGACTTAAACAAAGTGTAAGTGTAATTTCATGGATTAGCACCTTATTCACATTTTCCTAAAATAACTAAGATTGGGAATTCAATAAAGTTTAGTTACTTTAGTATTATCATTATACTTTTAATGAGAATTTATAAGTCCTTGTCCTACCCGTTCGGCTAACGACCCTCCACCGATCAAGGAAGCGGTGGGTGAGAGTGGACACCCATTAAGTTGCCATTTTATAGGCAACAACCTTATACCCCCCTTATAGACCGGCTTCGTGAATGAGGCGTACTAGCGGTAAAACAACTTGATCTTATACATATATAAATATTATTAAACTTATAATATTATAAAGTATAAGGGTTGAATTTTAACTTTTAAAATTCTAGGGGTTGGAACTAAAGTTTTTAATATGACTTTACATGTTCCAAAACTTTAGGGCAAGTTTTGTAAACTTTCAAAACTTTTCATTTCTCATAACTTATGAGTTAATGGTTATTAAAAATGAAGACTCTTCATTTTTTTGTAACCTATGTGTTCTCTTAATGGTTATTTATAAATGTGACTTTTGGTTATCCATAACTTAAGAACTAGTTATGGACTCCATTAAAACACATAAAGATCAAGAATTAATCTAATCAATTATTAGCACATAATTTCTATGATCTTCTAAACTCATATGTTTATGAATGTTCATATCAAAAATTTCAAGAATCGTAAGTACATATACAAAACTTCGATTTTCAAGTTTTTTTTTTTTGCATCAAGTATCAAATAAACAAACCTGTCTCTGATACCACTGATGGGTTTTTGAGCATTCTAACACTCCTATGGTGTACATGCAACCCTAGAAACCTTGGATCTATGTTTGACTAAGATACATGCAAATAATTATTTTTCCAAGGTTCTTATCCTAACTAGCATGGCATGGGGGACTTGAATCAAATAAAACTAGTACAATTACTTACCTTGTAGTAGTAGTTGATTGCTTGGAGTTTGAGAGCCTAGCACCAATAATGTGGATGCCTCAAATGGAAGTCACAAATCACCACAAACTTGGAAACTTGAGAGAATAGTCACAAACTTCTTGAAATCGGCGCTCTTAGTTTACACACATCAACTCATGCAATTTCAAGAACCAAAGCCTCCTTTATATAGTGTGGTGGATTAGGGTTACATTCATGTAAACCCTAATACCCATGTCTTTTCATTTCCATGAGATCCATGGGTTAAAGCTCCATGGAGTATCCATGGACTTTCCATGCAAGCCTAGCCCATTCCAAATAAGCATTAGTCTACACTATATAAATACAAGAGCCCATATTCAATTAGTCATACTTTTGATCTCTAAATTAATTCTAGATTAATTATAGATCAATACTAATTAAATAATATGATTTTATATTAATATATTAGGACTTATAATATATTAATAAATCATAACTTATACTATTCTCAAACGATTATCCATAAATTGTTCGGGTGAAGTGCAACCAAAATGGACCATGCCGGGTCGGGTCAAGTACATACCAAATATAGTTATGGACTTAGACACTATATCCAACAGTCATTTCATCCAGAGCTTCTGTTGAAGGTAAAAAGCCTATACCTTGCTCATTAGTTTGACTAGATCTCATTTTATGGAATTTTGGGGTTTATTCCAGCTTCTTGAGGCTTTGAGTGTACCAAGTGATTTAGACTTCGGATCTGGACCTTGTGAGGTCCCTAGAGTCCAAAGGTCCCAGCTTTATCCAACTAATAAAAGAGTCTTCATGATTAAAACCCTAAATTAGAGTTGTTTTGGCATTTCAAGCCTTAAGTGTCATACACGAACATAAAGCTTGCAGCTTTACGTGACATTCGAGCCTTGGGAGGCTAGATCTAGATTTTGGGGTTATAGATCTGACTTAAAGCGTCTGAATGAGGAAGTAGACTGAATGGACTCGCCGAGTCAAGAAGCTGAATCGATGAGTCGACTAGGGTTTTCCCCGATGAGTCTGGACATGGGTAACTCGGCGAGTTGACGAGACAACTCGACGAGTTAGGTTGGGTTTTCGCGACATCTCAGAGGAAACAAGGGGACTCGACGAGTCACATAGATGCACTCGGCGAGTCAGGTCAACATGGACTGTTGACTCAAGTGTTGACTTCTGTTGACTTTAGGGTTGGTCAAGTCAGGGATTATGGGGACCATGGAGGGGTAAAATGGTCTTTTACCCATTTCAAGAGTTGATAGAGAATAAATTAGAGTCGTAATTTAAGTGTTAATTAGAGATAATTATCTTATGTGTTAGGCGGAGGCTAGTTCGAGATTCGTGCCCGAGGTTATTTGCTTGCTTGCTTATGCGGTGAGTCTTCTCACTATACTTACCTAGAGTGGTAATATATGTGTGACCAGAGGGTCTAATGTGCTTATATTGAGTATTGTGATATCCTGCATTATGTCTTTGTGATTTATGCTCTGTATTATTCTGAGCTTACTGAGTTAGGACCAGAGGGTCCACCCGAGTTGTGGGACCGGAGGGTCCCACTAAGACACATTGACGGGAGGGTGTTATCCGAGCATAGCCATGAGAGGATAATGAGTTATGTGTGGTATTTTGGGGAACTCACTAAGCTTTGTGCTTACCGTATTATGTGTTATGTGTTTCAGGTACTTCTAAGCATCACGGGAAGGCACCGACTTGATTGTACACACACGAGTTGGAGATATGTTTTGGAGGATCCTGGATTGTGTTTTAAAACAATTTATGAACATGTGTTTTGATAACTAGATTTTTGGGAGTTTTCTGATGGTGTTAATAAAATTAATGTGAATTTTTAAATGAAAATTTTGTTTGGAATTTCGCGGTGTTACAAGTTGGTATCAGAGCTTTGGTTTGAGGGATTCGGATGACCTTCGGGTGTGTCTGGACTCAAACTGAGGATTTGAGAAAATTTTTCAAAAAGAAATGATTTTTCTAAAAACGAGCAAGAGTTTTAAGAGAAAACGAGTTGGAGCAGTGTGTACAATCAGCCAGAGCCTGATCGGTGATTTTCCAAAATACCCTTACTTATTCGTGTGATGAGATATTTATGAGATATTAGGGATGCATGCTAGATGATAGGCTAGGTATTTCATATTTAGGGCTAGTGTTTCCTGATTTGTGATGCCTTAGCCTAGGAGTTGCTACTATATGTTGTTGCCTTGAGTACGTGCTGAGTAGGAGTATCTAGAAGGAATCGCTTAGAGAGGGTTATGAGTCGAGTAATAATCTAGGAGAGGTGCCTAGATGAGCATATGAGGGGTCTGCTGAGAAAGTAGTATGTTATTTGTGAGATAGAGTACATGTGAATTGGGATCTTAGGAGGAGGACTTGGGGTGACTGCAGGTTGGTGTGGAAGGTAGTATTGGGCTCGTACTACTGAAAACACCGGATCTGTATGCAGTCCAAGTATGAATCCTTAGGGTACTAAGGAGCATGTAGGAGCGGGAATAGAGTGTGAGTATGCTCGAACGAGTCTCTGATGATTTTTGTGTTGTGTTTCAGAGACATTATGATGGGTACACGCTACAAGCCCGAGAGCAGTAGTGTTGGTGACAAGGAGATCCGCATGATCATCCATGAGGAGGTGGATGCAGCCATTCGAGAGGCAATACCAGAGATGTTTGGGTCTATTAAGAACAACCTGATCGAGACATTTGATGAGCGGTACGCCACTGTTACTGAGGCCGCTGCTGCTGCTAGACCACAGGGAGGTGACTCATTGTTGTTCCGGGAATTCAGTAACATTAAGCCACCAGAGTTTGATGGGACACAGGATCCGATTGATGCGATGAGATGGATCTCCGATATCGAGGGATGTTTTTACACGTGTTCATGCCCAAAGCATTTGAGAGTTCAGTTTGCGTCGAACCAGCTTCGCTTGGGAGCGAAGGACTGGTGGAAGTTTGTGACAACCAGCTTTACCCCTGCAGATCATGCTGCAGTGACATAGGAGAGGTTTACGTAGTTGTTCCGAGACGAGTATGTTCCCCAGGTGGAGAGGGAACGGTTAGCCCAAGAGTTTCTGTCTCTCACGAAGAAGATAGAAACTGTGACTGAGATTTCGAGGATGTTCCATGAGAGGGAGTTGTTTTGCCCTAAGCACGTGTCTACCGAGCAAACACGTGTGAGTCGATATCTGAGCATACTGAGGAGGGATATACGGGAGTTTGTGGCGAACTCGTCATACACGACATTGGCTGAGCTTCAGACCAATGCCAGGCGGAGTGAGATCGAGCTTGAGTTGCATGTCATGGAGGAGGGAGAGTCGCAGGTGAGGGACCAGAGACCAGTGCATTCGCAGCCGATGACGAAACGGGCTAACCCCGCTGATACTAGAGTTGGGGGCCAGAAGGGCCGCACTTGTGGTAAGTGCGGCAAGAGTCATGAGGGATCATGTCGGGCAGGGATTTGCTATAAATGTGGCAAAGAGGGGCACATGGCGAAGGATTGCCCCGAGGGGTTTGCAGTTTGCTTTCACTACAACCAGAATGGCCATCGGAAGGCCGAGTGCCCTCAGCTTGTTCAGGGATCAGCCCATGGTTCAACTCTTGCTGCTTTGCGTGCTACTGATAGTCGGCCGGTGAAGGCCGAGGTTCCGAGGGATCGTGGGAGAGCTTTTTAGCTAACAGCGGAGGAGGTCAGCGTAGCACCCGACGTCGTGGCTGGTATGTATTCCCTTATTTATATTATTTTGAGATTTGTTGTGCTTATTCTGTGTTATATATAGGTACTTTTCTTGTGAGTTTTGTACCTGCTTTGGTGTTATTTGACTCGGGTGCGAGTTGATCCTTCGTGTCTTTAGCTTTTAGTCGTCCCATCAGTATCCGACGTGAGATGTTGAGTCGACCTCTAAGGGTTTCTATAGCCGACGAGCATGAGGTCTTCGCTACTGATGTATTCCGAGGATGTGTACTATAGATTTTCGGTGCTGAGTTCCCGATAAACCTTGTACCTATCGCGATGGGTGATGTATGTGTCATAGTGGGCATGGACTGGTTAAGTCGGTTTGGAGCTATGATCGACTGTGAGCGTTAGATGGTGACTATACGAGACCCTAGTGGGGGAGTGCTTACGGTATATGGCGAGGGTACCAGATCTGGATCAGATTTCTGCTCTGCTGCCAGAGCGAGGCAGAGTCTACAGCAGGGTTGTATGGGCTTTCTGGCGTACGTGATGGATACACGAGTGACTACAGAGAGGCCGAGTTCTATCTCTGAGGTTCCGATAGTGTGCAAGTTTCCAGATGTTTTTCCCGAGGAGTTGCCAGGTGTGCCTCCCGAGAGGCAGGTGGAGTTCCGGATTGATTTGGTTCCGGGTGCGGCGCCTATTTCCAAGGCACCTTATCACCTTATGCCACCAGAGATGCAGGAGTTATCCTCACAGCTCCAGGAGCTGCTGGGGAAAGGTTTCATCAGACCGAGTAGCTCACCCTGGGAAGCACCGATCCTTTTTGTCAGGAAGAAGGATGGTTCACACTGGATGTGTATTGATTACCGGGAGTTGAACAAGCTGACGGTCAAGAACCCTTATCCATTTCTGAGGATCGACGATTTGTTCGATTAGTTGCAGGGGCGTCTTGGTTCACTAAGATTGATTTGAGATCTGGATATCATCATATGAGAGTTTGTGACGAGGATATCCAAAAGACGGCTTTTAGGACTCATTATGGGCACTAGGAGTTTGTGGTGATGCCTTTCGGGCTCACCAGCGCACCGTTAGCGTTCATGGACCTCATGAACCGGGTGTGCAGGACTATGTTGGATCGATCGGTGATCGTGTTTATCGACGATATTTTGGTGTATTCGAGAACCAGAGAGCGGCACGAGGAGCACCTTAGAGAGATTCTTGGAATATTGAGGTCGGAGAGGCTTTATGCCAAATTCTCCAAGTGCGATTTCTGGTTACGATAGGTCCAGTTCCTGGGACATCTCGTTAATCAGAATGGGATATTGATTGACCCGGCCAAGATTGAGGCAGTTATGAGATGGGTGGTGCCGAGATCCCCGTCCGAGATCAGGCGTTTTCTGGGTTTGGCCGGCTACTATCAAAGATTTATTAGAGATTTCTCCAAGATTGCTGTTCCTCTTACCATATTGACCCGGAAGGGTGTTACTTTTATCTGGGGGCCCGAGCAGCAGGCCTCATTTGAGACCCTTCGCCAGAGATTGTGCGAATCCCCGATGTTAGCCCTTCCCGAGGGAGTGGAGCACTTTATAGTCTATTATGATGCATCTATATCAGGATTGGGTGTGGTGTTGATGCAGAGGGGGCATGTGATAGCATATGTATCGAGGCAGTTGAAGCCTCATTAGACGAGGTATCCCACCCACGATTTGGAGCTGGGGACGGTGCTGTTCGCCCTCAAGATCTGACGCCACTATCTATATGGAGTCCGGTGCACCATATACACGGACCATAAGAGTCTGAAGTACCTCATGGATCAGCCCAACCTGAATATGAGACAGAGGAAATGGTTGGATGTAGTGAAAGACTACGACTGTGAAATCTTATATCACTTAGGCAAGGCTAATGTGGTAGTCGATGCCTTGAGCGGTAGAGCAGAGAGTGCACCGATCCGAGACGTGTGTATGAGGATGACGGTGATGACTCCAGTCCTAGATACTATCCGAGAGGCTCAGGTGGAGGCTGTGAGGCCTGAGAACCTCAAGAGGGAGCTAGTGATCGGATAGGTTTCTGAGTTTGAGACAAATATTCGGGGGCTCATGACTTTCCGGGGGCGGATTTGGGTGCCCTATACGGGTGGAGCTCGACGCATACTGATGGAGGAGGTACATAGATCGAGATTCTCGATCCATCCAAGAGCCACTAATATGTATTTGGATCTGAAGAAAGACTACTGGTGGCCCTATATGAAGAGGGATGTGGCATGGGTAGTTGAGAGGTGCTTGATCTGTCTTCAGGTTAAGGCGGAGCACCAGCATCCACATGGCCCGTTGCAGCCTCTAGAGGGTTCCCTAGTGGAAGTAGGAATAGATTTCCATGGATTTTATCAACAAATTACCGAGAATCGCACGAGGTCTCGATGCGATATGGGCGATTGTGGATCGATTGACGAAGAGTGCTCATTTCCTTGCTATCAGTGAGAGCTCTTCTGCAGAGAAATTGGCCGAGATTTATGTGAGAGAGGTGGTGGCTCGGCATGGAGTGC
Organism: Lactuca virosa; assembly: GCF_052849685.1. Classification (NCBI taxonomy): domain Eukaryota; kingdom Viridiplantae; phylum Streptophyta; class Magnoliopsida; order Asterales; family Asteraceae; genus Lactuca; species Lactuca virosa. Next base: position 123,075,633 of record NC_136426.1, read on the forward strand.
CGACATCGATAGTGTCAGATCGGGATGTGTATTTTACTTCCATGTTCTGGAAGAAGTTTCATGAGGATTTGGGTACCCGATTGCACTTCAGCACCGCATACCACCCACATACAGACGGGCAAAGTGAGCGGATGATTCAGACGCTGGAGGACATGCTGCGTGCATGTGTTATGGACTTCGGAGGAAGTTGGGATACTTATTTGCCCTTGGCTGAGTTTTCGTATTACAACAACCATCATTCCAGTATCGGCATGCCTCCCTTTGATCTCTTATATGGGAGGAGGTGTCGGACTCCTATCTGTTGGGGAGAGGTAGGGCAGAGGGTGATGTGTAGCACTGAGATAATGCTTAAGACGACTGAGCAGATTCAACAGGTCAGACAGAGGTTACTGACATCCTAGAGTCGCCAGAAGAGTTACGCGGATCGGCAACGATCCGAGCTGGAGTTCCAGGTTGGAGATTTTGTCCTCCTGAAGGTATCCCCATGGAAAGGGGTGATCCGATTCAGGAAGCGGGGAAAGTTGGGCCCCAGATATATCGGTCCTTTCAGAGTGACTGCCAGAGTGGGGAAGGTAGCTTATCGATTGGAGCTACCTGCAGAGTTGAGCCAGATTCATAACACCTTCCACGTGTCCCAGTTGAGGAAGAGTGTAGCCGATGAGACTGGAGTAGTGCCCTTGGAGGACATTCAGGTGGATGCTAGCCTGAATTACATTGAGAGGCCGATAGCAATTTTGGATAGGAAAGTTAAGATCCTTAGGAACAAGGAGGTGCGTCTGGTTAAGGTGCAGTGGGAGCACTGCAGGGGATCCGAGTGGACTTGGGAGCCGGAGTCCGAGATGCGCGAACAGTACACTGAGTTGTTTCCGGAGCATCCCGACAGTTCTAGTAGGGGAGAATTGTAACATCCCGACTCTCAGGTATAATATTTATATATTTATTTTTGGGATTTAATGAGTGACTCGACGAGTTGTATGTCTGACTCGTCGAGTAGAGTCGGATTTGGTCACGTGGGTCTAATGACCAACTCGGCGAGTCAGAGAGCCGACTTGCCGAGTTGGCACTGTATGAGGAAACCCTAAATCTCCGGGTTTGTGCCCAATTTAAAGGGCCTTAAGCCCTCATTTCCGCCTCACCAGCCACCCAACTCCCCTGTGTGAAACCCTAATCATTTGTAGTGAGCTAAGAGGGAAAGAGAGTTAATCCTTGGGCATTTTGGTGCACTTTGTGAAAAAGAAGAGAAGAGTATCAAGCAAGGAACGAGAAGAGGCTGTGGGATCTGGTGTCATTTCATCCAGACCTTGCTCATTAGTTTGATTAGATATCATTTTATGGATTTTTGGGGTTTATTCCATCTTCTTGAGGCTTTGAGTGTACCAAGTGATTTAGACTTCGGATCTGGAGCTTGTGAGGTCCCTAGAGTCCAAAGTCCCAGCTTTATCCAGCTAATAAAAGAGTCTTCATGATTAAAACCCTAAATGAGATTTGTTTTGGCATTTCAAGCCTTAAGCGCCATGCATGAACGTAAATCTTACAACTTTACGTGACATTCAAGCCTTGGGATGCTAGATCTAGAGTTTGGGGTTGTAGATCTGACTTAAAGCGTCTGAATCAGGAAGTAGACTGAATGGACTCGCCGAGTCAAGGAGCTGACTCGACGAGTCGGCTAGGGTTTTCCCCGATGAGTCTGGACATGGGTAACTCGACGATTTGACGAGACAACTCGAAGAGTTAGGTTGGGTTTTTAAGGAAACAAAGGGACTCGACGAGTCACATAGATTCACTCGGTGAGTCAGGTCAACATGGACTGTTGACTCGAGTGTTGACTTATGTTGACTTTAGGGTTGGTCAAGTCATGGATTATGGGGACCATGGAGGGGTAAAATGGTCTTTTACCTATTTCAAGAGTTGAGAGAGAATAACTTAGAGTCGTGATTTAAGTGTTAATTATAGATAATTATCTTATGTGTTAGGCGGAGGCTAGTTCGAGATTTCTGCCCGAGGTTATTTTCTTGCTTGCTTACGAGGTGAGTCTTCTCACTATACTTACCTAGAGTGGTAATCTATGTGTGACTAGAGGGTCTTATGTGCTTATATTGAGTATTGTGATATCATGCATTATGTTTTTGTGATGAGTTAGGACGAGAGGGTCCACCCGAGTTGTGGGACCGAAGGGTCCCACCGAGACACATGACTGGAGGGTCTTATCCGAGCATAGCCATGAGAGGCTAATGAGTTATGTGTGGTATTTTGGGGAACTCGCTAAGCTTTGTGCTTACCGTGTTATGTGTTATATGTTTCAGGTACTTATCAGGATCACAGGAAGGCACCGACTTGATTATACACACACGAGTTGGGATATGTTTTGGAGGATCCTGGATTATGTTTTAAAACAATTTATGAACATGTGTTTTGATAAGTAGATATTTGGGAGTTTTGTGATGGTGTTAATAAAATTAATGTGAATTTTTAAATGAAAAATTTGCTTGGAATTTCGTGGTGTTACATACGTCCCAGAAGGGGGTGTCACAAATGGTATCAGAGCTGGGGCACGAGTCGATGTGTTCGACGTGGACGTCGAACCCTATAATGAGGGGTGAAGGTGGGTTGCACCTGATACCACATAGGCTTGGAAGGAGAACGAAACATTTCCTTATAAGGGGTGTGGATACCTTCCTTGTCATAACACATTTTAAAGCCGTGAGGGCATCAGATCCCATAAGAACTCTGCAGTTAAGCGTGCTCGGAAGGGAGTAGTACTGGGATGGGTGAACCTCTGGGAAGTCCTCGTGTCCAGCGGCCCAAAGCGGAAAATATTGTGATACGTTCCAGAGGGGGATGTTACAAGAAGCAATGGATTCTAGATCTTAGCTCCATTTAGTCCCCATGTTCATATAAATGTCAACTTTATGGAGTATTTTGACCCATGCATGTATTAAGACCTTTGTTAATATCTTTTTGAGCTCTTGAGCCCCATTAAGCCTTGCATGTATGTAAAGTTGCCAAGTTTACGTGATAAGTCACCTTTAGGGACTAGATCTAAGAGTTTGGAGAAAGGGCTTAACTGTATAAGTGCTTAATGAAGAAGACATGAGGACAGGGGAGTACGCTGGGCGTACGAGCTGAGTACCCCCCACGTACTCAACAGACGTGGTTTGGGTTTGGTCATTCTCGGTATTGGGCCATGATTTTGGCTTTCATAGTTTGGGCCTAGTTGGGCCATTAGACCTCTGTTTTGGGCTTGGGGCTAGCATGTTGGGCTTCCTTGGATTTTAGTCCCATGATTAGTATTGGGCCCAATTTAGAATATTGGGCCATAAATTAGGTTTTAGGATTTGGGCCTTTTGAATAGTTGAGTTGGGCCTTAGCTTTGGGCCAAATTAGATAAAGGGTTAAATGGTCTTTTACCCTGGTTATGGGCCAAATAGCTTATACTTTTTGTTCTGGGTCAAAATCTAATTAATAATTGGTTGTTATTGATTTTGATAGTGTGAGGATTTTTCCGGGCCAACAATCAGCTAGAGGTGAGTTCCCTCACTGTGTTTAGCGGGTCGAAGGCACTAATGTCGGCCTATGGTTTATTATGTTAATGTGCGAGACGCTTACGTGACTCTTGCATTTGTTATGTGCTTGTATGTTTACCGGGCAAGGACCGATGCCGGGCGGAGCCCGATGACTATTCTGTATGTTATTATCTTTGTGATTATCGCATGTTTTCGTATGATTATATGTTTATATGTATACCAGGCGGGCCCGATGCCAGGTGAGGCTTGATGACTGACAGAACTATATACCGAGTGGGGCTCGATGTCGGGCGGGGCCCATTATGTATATTGGGGAACTCACTAAGCTTTGTGCTTATGATTTTCAGTTAATGTTTCAGGTACTTCTGGTTCGAAAGGAAAGAGCCCGAGATGATTGCAGTGCACACACCACCTTGTTCCGCATTTTATGATTACTCTAATTTTTCATGATGTATTTGACACTTTGTTCTATCTTGATTTTATGATGATGTTTGGTTTAAAGTTTTATTAATTTTAAAAACGAAAATTTTTGGTCTTAATTTTTGGGACGTTACATGGAAACGACAAGATCGCAAACCAGGAAGTCTCTTCCTACAAAAGAGGTATGTTATTCTCTCTCTCTCTCTCTCTCTCTCTCTCTCTCTCACTCCATATATATATATATATATATATATATATATATATATATATATATATATATATATATAGTGGTTGCGGTAATAGATTGAAACCTAGATCATTAATGGTTGTATGAGCACATATGAATTGTTTAAGTCTTCCACTGTAATATGCATGTGTTTAAGAATACATTATAACTCAACAGTGCTATCAGAGCCATTGGTTCATGATTACTTGCATTGTTATTCAAAATAGGTTTGAATCTTGTTTGTTTAATTAGGGTTTTTCAATTATAGGTTTTTAGAGTGTGAAAATATTATTTTTGTTTGTGATGGTAATTATTGATTTTTGATTATGCCCTAAGCTAGGGTTTAGTAATTATAAACACTTAAAGAAAATATTGAAAAAAAAACTTGGAAATCAACAAGACGCGTTGTGCCCTCTGTGATTGAGTCCATTGGTATCCAAACTTGCTCCACAAGTTTGCTAACTTATCTTGCAAGAAACGAATATAAAATATTTTGAATTTTAAATATTCCTTTTTAAATTTAAATATTATATAGATAGTGATTTTAAATTTGAAAATTTTAATTAATTTAAATATACTTTATAAATGTAATTTATAAATTTGAATATTAATATAATATTAAATATTAGCATTGCGTCGTCGCATGTTAATTAGAATTAATAAAAGACACTGAATTTAAAATGTTTAAATTTAACTATATGTTAACAGTTTGTATATATATATATATATATATATATATATATATATATATATATATATATATATATATATACACACACGCACACACACACAACATGTGTCCTCTCTTTCACATCCTGAACCTTGTACCAACTAAGAAGGTTGGTAAAAAAACTCTATGCAATGTGAAGTGGGAAACGTCCCTCTCTTTCACATGTGAAAGTTTGGGTTTGCGAATTTTTTGTTCATTGAGAGGCCAAAGCTAAACTATAACCTATATCATAGAAGTGTTACTTCGTGGGTTATCCCGAAAAGTATTTCTGATACTTGTTTTACAAGCCTTCTGATAAAAAGTGTTTGCTTATCAAATGGGTTTCTTCTTTGAGAGGTAGCTAATATCCACAGAAGCCAGGGGAGCCCAATATTAGTTTAAGAGTCAACCAAAGTGGAACCTATAGTTGACACTAGCACTCAACCTGAGGTTGAACCACCCGTTGAGGGAAAGAACGTAGTTCCACCTCTTCTTCCCATATCTAATAGAGTTCGTTTTCCTATTGAGTTATATGGATTCCATATTGTTAAATAAGAAGATTAACATATCAATGATGAATCAATAGCCTGTATAGATGAGCCATCCAACTATAAGGAAGTGATGGCAAACCTAGAGGTTGTTAAATGTTAAGGAGCATGGAAAGTGAGATTTAGTCCATGTATGATAACAAAGTTTGGAATTTGGTTGATATTACACCTAGCCTTAAAATTGTTGGGTGTAAATGAATCTTCAAGAAAAAGACCGACATGGATGTGAATGTGCACACGTTCAAAGCTTTACTGGTTACAAAGGGTTTTACTCAAACTCAAGGGATTGATTATGAGGAAACCTTCTCACCAATAGCTAAGATCAAGTTTATTAGGATATTACTTGCCATAGTTTCCTTCTATGATTATGAAGTATGAAAAATGAAGGTAAAGACCGTTTTAATGAAAAACTCATAGAGGACGTGTATATGGCACAACCTGAGGATTTTATAGATCCTAAATAGCCAAATATAATGTGTGAGCTTGAAAGGTCCATCTGTGGACTGGAACAAGCATCTCGCAACCGGAATCTTTGCTTTTATGAAAATGTCAAAGAGTTTGGATTTTCTAGAAGCGAAGATGAGTCTTGAGTATATTTCAAAGCTAATGGGAGTGTTATAGTCTTCCTAGTATTGTATGTTGATGGCATACTACTTTTGGGTATTATTGGTCAATGGAGGAGCAGTCACTTAGAAATTTTCTAAGAAGAATAAAGTGGTAGACTCTATGTGTGAGTTCGAGTATATTGCAACTACTGAAGCAGCAAAAGAGGCTACATTTTTTAATAACTTCATCAGTGATCTTAGTGTTGTTCCTAGCATCATGGATCACATAGAAATATCCGGTGATAATGAAGGTGTAGTCGTTTTGACTAAATAACCTAAGGATCATGAGGAGTCAAGACATATACTCATTACTCAGGAAATATCATTACGTTCGGAAGCGAGTTGAGGATGGAGATATCGTAGTGAATAAAGTATCATCGGAGGAGAATCCGACTGATCCATTCATGAATCCATTATGAAGGAAAAAGCATGATAGTCATACTAGGTTCATATGTATTAGATTTGCGAGTGATATGGCATAAATGTTTAGTTGATAGTTTGATAAATTTTGAAACTTATAATCGTATAAATTGTAACCAATTTGGTGATTATTTTGCGAGAATTTAATAATAAGCCGGTTTGCTACCATTTATGTGTTCATTTATTACTATGTTTCGTTTTGCATGTTTGGAACCCACTTTCCTAGAATTAATTTACTCAAACCTCCATAATCGGTCATACTCGTGGAAATAAGTAGTGATTTAAGACTGTCATGGAGTATTAGTAGATTGTCCATAGTTATTGGACATAACATAGAGATTGTGGCTTATATTCATGAGTACTTAATGGAGATTTAAGTATTAAAACAACCCACACTTAGAGATTACTTCATGGATCAAGTCATGAGTAATTCTAAGATGATAATATCTCTTATTATTCAAACTGAGATACGTGAGGTTTTTTTCTTTACAAGTCCATTATACATTGGTTTACTCCAATGCTATTCGTAAATGGTAGTAGTATAGAGTATGTCCATGTATGATATGATGAGTAGATAGAAACTATGTAGTCGAATTTTATTTATTCCTTATGCCCTAATAGGTGAAGCGATATATATGGGCCCTCAATGATTTGGTGTTGACATCCAAAAGTTCTTGACCAAGCCCTGACTAAATTGATATGATCAATTTAGTAGTTCAATGTGGTCCGTACAAATCATTATCAAGAAAAATAATATTGAACACTGAGATTGACCCTTATCTATGTCTCAGGTTCATACAAATATTTTGAAGAACAAATGAATAGTTGATCAATTATCTAAGGGTTGAATCCTCATTTGATCAGAGTTTGGCAGTTGCATTGGATGGATAACATTTTGTGGATTATTTGAGAAATATTAGACATCGTATAGTTGATGATTTTTCGAAGTGGGAGACTGTTGGAAAGAGTGTCCAAGATCATTTACTATTGGAAATATTTCTAATAATAACATGGTCCTTTTTGGTTTCCCTCATGACCCATTTGAGAAATTAAAAGGAAAAGGAATTTAGGAGAAAATCAGTTTATTAATTTGTCATGACTTGCTAAATTAGTTAGAAACTATTTTTAAGTTAATTGAGAATTAATTAATTCAAGGGTTGGATATTAATTAATTAAAAGTTATTTATTTGTAATATTCTAGAAATCCTAGGGGATAAGGAAGTATCTCATATGGGATTGGAGTGCTTTGGGACTAAGTAACTGTAGCCTATAAATAGGGTGCCAAGGTCAAGCCTTTTTTTATTCATTGGCTTAGAATTTTCGAACATTCTCTCCATTCTCTCTTAAGTAAGAAATTATTAACCCTCATTAGCGTTTGTAGAATTCGATATTCTCTCATGTTTTTTGTTTGATTCACTCTTTGGTGTCATGGATGTGAACTATTAGAGGTATTCTACTTTGGATCATCCCATCCAACCAAGGTAGTAAGGACAAGATCGCAAGCCAGAAAGTCTCTAGTTACAAAAGAGGTATGTTATTCTATCTATCTAGTGGTTGCAATAATAGATTGAAACCTAAATCATTAAAAGGTTGCATGAGCGCGTATGGATTGTTTAAGTCTTCCGCTGCTATAGTCATGTGTTTAAGAATGACCTATAACATAACATGATATACATAGAGCTTAATTAATTTTGTGGCAAAAGTTTGAAATGTAAAGTTTAAACAATCAAGTGAATGATTGTATTGAATATGAAATGGAATCAAATTCTTAATGGATTAAGTTATGTTGATATGAGCTTTATGTAATAATAAAACAGGAATTGAATGCATAATAGTCAAGGAGCACCAAGAAAATGATAAAAATTATAGTTAGACCTTACTAAATACTTAAGGTGGGTATATATGAATTTTAATAAATACATAACAAAACAAATGTTTTATGTGAATATATATAATGTCAAATATCTTAATACTTGAATGCTATGTTTTTATGCGAATGGTTTGAACGTCATAACTAGTAGTTTAATATAAAAGCTTTAGAATGCCAAATGTTTATTGTTTTGAAAGTTTAATGTCTTATGTTCTGATTAATAAATGGGAAAGTTCTGAACATGTCCCTATAACGGGACGAATAAGACACTATTGAGATGGTACCTCCCGTCGTGAAGTAGTTATCGAGGTGTATTAACTCCCCAAATAACCACAATGGGATTAGCTCCCCCATGGTTAGTAAGGACCTGCTTCTGAACTGGAAAGGGGTATAAACTCCCATATGTAAGGATATTCTGTAAGCTAAGGATATTGTATGTTTTATGAAATGCCAGATGATTTATGAAAGTTTTGAAAGTATGTTTCACACTTATTTTATTGAGTCTAGATTCATATATCTTACAAGTTCGTTGACTTATGTATATTGTTTTGCTCAAATGCTATGTACTCCATATCGGGGGCTAAGGACTACAAGTTCACATGCCAGTGGAAATATTTTAGAAGACTTAGAATAGTCTCATATATGTATTATCTCTTTCCTTATACTATGGTTACGCATATCTTTTGTAACACAAAAGTTTATGAACTCTAATAAAATTTGGAAATTTTTTTGTTAAACTGTAGTTCGACTATGATCTAATGTCATGGTAATCATAAAAAAAATAGTTTTTTATGATTTTAAAAAGAATGTGTGTTACATCTTTTTATCAGATCCATTGTTTAAGCGTATTAGGTTTGATTACCTTCTTAGGCTTAAACTATGAAAGTTTAGATGCATATCCCCTTAAAGATGTTAGGATCATGCTTAAGCTTGTATGATTAGATTGTTATGTAGATATGTTTAGGAAAGTATTAGGAAGATAATAGGTTATCAATTTAAGTAAACACTTTCTTTGATAAGTTGATTTATGTATACTAAATCGACGTATAAATGACAAGGGTAATTCTGAAATCAATGAAAATCAAGCACCGAACTCTCCAAGCTATCCAAGATCTTGGACAACATAATGGATAAGGTGAAGGACGATTTAAACTATATTCTTGATACTCTTTTGTAAGAAAGTCAACAAACTTCTTCTTGTCGCCTTCGAAAAGTAAACCATTCGGAAATAATAATTATACCCTAACAATTCAATATTTTAACAAGTAAGCAATGCGACAACTCAACAAAACAACCAATGAAAAAAGTCAATAAGAAGTCAATAACTAATTTCAAGTAAAACGACTACTAATTTCACCGAAACAATAAGTAATTTCATGAAACAAAACAACTAATTTCATAAACCTAAAAGATCCGTACTTATTTGTTTGATTCTAGGGTTTGGAGAGAGCACAATTTCAGCTTGAAAAGAGCTCTCAAATTTGTTTTTCCTTGGAAGAATGAGCGTCGATAGCTTCACAGAGGGTTGGAATAGGTGGTGTTGTTTTTTTTCTCTAACTCTTTCCCTCTTCCAGCTCTCGCTTCCTGTTTTCTTTTTGCTGCTTGGATCACACAAACACAAACACATTTGGTCTTTCTGTATTAGGTTATTACTTATTATATAAACATTGAGCTATTTTTGTTAAAGTATGAGCTACTATTTGTTGCACCATATTTGTTTGCTTTTGGACCTATTGTTGCACCATATTTGTTTGCTTTTGGACCTATAGTTACTCATAATTTTTTTGTATTGCATACTAATACAAAAAACATGTAAATATTTTTACACTTCCAGAACGAAGTCGAGGACACTATTTGAGTCCGCCCTGAATATAATTACCATTTTATTAACTCGTTCATATCATTATTTGATGTATTCGATTCATTTTCCATTTATTCCATAATATCAAACATGTCATAATACATCACATGCAAAGTGTATAATGAGAGAGCCAACCAAAGATTTTGAGGTTGAGGGTTCAAGTTCCGTCGTGGACATAAGTGAAATAAGTGTTGTTAGTTTAGGAGTATATTAGATTGCCGGTTAAAAAAAATATATATATTGATAAATTAGTCATTGAGTTAAAATTATTATATAAAATGAATTAATCATATACCTTTTACGTAAGAAAACTTATGCCATTAAGATGGATACAAGCAAACAACTTTTGACTTTAAAAACATGTCGGAGAAACACAAAAACGTTTGTTCCCTAAACCTAAAAACTGAAGGAAAGAAAAAAGAAAACATGAATAAAAAGTATATTGTATTCATGTAATCCCTATTTGTTATACTTTATTTGTTTAAATAAATTTACCAAATATCGCGTAAATAAAATTCACCACAATAACCACCTACACGTTTACACTTTACACAATTTATCTATGCTCTCTATTTCATAGATGACCCCTCCAAGATTATAATAAGGAATCTCATATATAATTGGTTGTGTCCAATTATTGTAAAATGTTATTTTCAACAAAGAACGACACAACTTTCACCTTAATGCGTGGACTTTTTCTAAGTCTTCATAACTAAAAAAACCAAGAAGAAAACCTTGTAATTTACGAAATTATTAATGTTTTCAAGGAGATTCATTTATGGCTAATTAGCTAAACTCATCATATTTGCAAATATTACACAACCATGGTACACCAAAAATGTTATTGCAGCATATCTCCATGGTACTGAAATTTTCATGTTAATCTCTTTCAAATTTTTAATAAAATCCACCCTTTTTTGTCGAATTTTCGATCTCCTTGGACAGTTCTTGATCATATCGATATATGTCTGCATGTCGTGAACACATAGAATGTCATCGATCTTGAGGAAATCCATCACATTCATTCCCCTTTTCACAATCTTATCTATCATGTAATCAGGTATTTCAAGGTTCTCCTCTTCATCTGTCTTTAAACAGTCAAGTACCAATTCAATACCAACATGAGCATAACAAGCACATGTCCAAGGGCTAAATGTCTCATTGAATATAACTCCTGGGAGTTTTGTTATAGGATCTTTTGCATTAACGATTCTAAGAACTTTCACCCCCAACTCCTCACACCGTTCCTTAAAACGAACATTCCCAACCCTCGGTCCTGCAAATGAAAAAACTGTAAGCGGGACCGTGGGTTGTTTTAGTCTTAGTTCTGCAATGTCGTATGCGAGTAGCAGGGCTAACGAGCTACCCATGCTATGACCAGCTAACGTGATGCTCATATCTTCGTGTTTATACCTTCTTAAAAGGCGAGAAATTTCACAAATAAGTTGCTCACGACAACTTCCGAGGCCAAATCTAACATTGGTCTCAGAAGAAGTGTATAAGCTGAGGAACCCAGCCTCGACCATGATATGAGGTTTTGGATCATTAGGATCCAACCTAGCTGGAGATAGCGAACTCATTAAGTTCGCTATCCACTCAGGATAAGTAGCCGTGCCACGGAAAATTACTAAAATATCCCTCCTCCCAATCCTCTTTACCTCTTCATCCGACGACACTGCAATGTACCCCACCCAACGCGCGCATGAACCACCATTCTGGATTGGAATGCTGATGTCAGGGGTGGCGTAAACATACTTTGTAACCTCATAACCGCAGTCAGGCCACCCTACCTCCATGAACATTCGGTTCTTGGCATACTTGCAGGTCAAGTAGCGACTGGAATCGGGGTTCAGATCAAAAGCGTCATAGGAAGCAGTAACGAACTTTCCATAACGAATGATTTCAAGTTGGAGAAGAGGATTCAAGGGTTGGATGAGATTTTCCCAGTTGTTTAAACCTTGAACATCTCTCCAGTTAAGAGGTAAACTTGGAGATATGGTAGAAACCCTAGCATGTGAAAGTGAGGAGGGTAAAGACGTAATTGCAACAGTACTGCTACATATCTTCTTTCTGAAATCAGGTCTGCAAGAATATGGTTTTTTGGTGGTGGTGATCTTGGTATAATCAACTGGGAAGTAAACAAGATTCATGCATGGAGTGTTCTTTACATCAAACACTGACTTAGCCATTCGAGAGCTGGCAGGAATTTGATTACAAAGAAAGGCTAAGAGATTTATCAAGATTAAATCATGTTTACCAAGGTTTTGACTCAGAGAGATTAAGCAAAGCTCTGCAATGGACTATATATATATATATATATATATATATATATATATATATATATATATTACAGTTTTACCTGTTCTCGGAAGGAAGTGAATTGGGAATAAGCAAAATCGCATGGATGGCGAGGAAGGTGACCGGAATTATATAAACAGGAAATAGGGATATTGGTTTATATGTTGGACACGTGTCATGACTTTTCGTGGTCGGTAGGGTTGAAAATAAAAAAGTAAACAAAAAATAATATATTTTGTTTTGCGGCTGAGAGTGGAAAACGAGATTAGGAAGCATAATAATTATAAACAAACCAACGTTACATACCTTCTTTCTACGTACTTATGTTTTTATTTATTTGGTTTATGTAACATACCGAGAGTTTTATATATATACTAGTTTATAACCCGTGAGAACCACGGTTATAGAATTAATTAAACTTTTATAATAAAAATCTATAATTACTAATCAATTATTTTAAATAAGTCATTTTAAATAAATTATTAATTAAGAGATATATCAAAATTTTAAAGTTATTATAACTTTAAATTTAACATATAATTAGAAAATATAAATTTGAATTTTGAAATGAGTTGCCTAATATATCTACATGACATATGACATAATATTAATGAGAAAATTGTATTAGAATGACACTTGGCAAAAGAAGATTAAAACTATTTATTTATTAGAATAGTGATATGATATATATATATATATATATATATATATATATATATATATATATATATATATATATATATATATAGAGCTACGTTCAAATATAGATTGACATCTATTGTGCGTACGTATGGACAGTCTATTCTGTGAGAATAACAAAAAAATATGTTGTTTGATAATATTAAGACGTTCAATCTTACATAACTATCTTCATTATCACATATTCTCACTAATTAAATCGTCTATAAGGTTAGTATAGACTTTTTATTATTATTTTCATTCTTTCAGAATGTTGTGAGAATGTTTATTGAGTCGTATTTTGTAAGAATGTAAATGTGTGAAAAACTATGTGTGAAAACAAAAATAAATAAGAATTAAGAATTAATAAGAATGTATGAAAATGACGATAGTTGTGTAAGGTTGAACGTATTCACATTACTAAAAAAACCTATTCTCTTAGTCATTCTCATATAATAGCAGTGTCCACACGTCCGCACAATAGTTGTCCGTCCCCACCAATCCTTCGCACCCCAGCGAAGAAGATTAAGCGCAGACTTCACCTTCTGGTTCTCGGGATACAAACATGTGAAAAAACATCCATCCGCATCAAAAATCCATCTCAAAGCGATAATCGGGTCCTTGTCACCTATGAATTCTGGAGGCTTCATATCATTGAACTCCTGATATTGCATCGCCCCGCCTCTAAGATCCTATAATGGCGATAATTGTTGTGGCTGCAATTGCGACAACGACTACCTATGTGACGGCAACATAGCACCGGTCAAACCCCTCGATCAACGTGGTCTTGACCGACCCGAGCAACTCCGGAATAACCTCCCTGATCGTCTCGGCTACTCCGGCATCAATGATCTTGTGGATCTCCTCCTCACTTATACCTGCTCTCCCAGTGCCACCAGCTCCTGATCCTAAACCTTCAATAGCCGTCATACTGAACATATACCATGGAAATATTAGACATCAAAACACAGTGCTAACACACCATGCCACATTCCTATTAGTTCCTTAGTAGTCTCAAGGTTCCTCCTGAATCTCATACGGATCTTGCGCTTCAGTAGTAAAGGCTCATACTACCTTCCACATCTATCCGTAGTCAACTCAGGATTCATCTGAAGGTCATAAGTCATTATACTAGACCACTCCTAGGAGTGGCAACACATACATGCTTCTACGAACTACAACTAACTTCCTAGGTACTCCTCATAGGATTATCCTCACTCTCGCACTACTAGTTGCTTTTGTATATACTTGTTGTTTACAATACAGGGTCAGATAAACCGTCGAACAATCAACTATGCCCTAAGTCCACAACCAAACAAGGAATAAGGAGTAAGGCTAAGTCGATCATTTTAAGACTATTTAATCCTCACCATATACAACTAATCAACATACACGTAGTAATCACACAATTAAGTAGCATATAACAAGTAATTCCCTATATCATAAGGCATCACCTAATTCAGGCACTTCTATTCAACAGTCCCCATAAGAACCTTAGATTATCAACTAGCATGCTTTTCTAACAATTCATATATCAACAAGTTCAAATTCAACACAAATAACAATGATGGGTATTTTGGGAACCACTCTCCTGTTCGGGCTCTGACTGACTGTACACACTGCATATTCCTATAAAACCAAGGTTATTTATGTTGGATTAGGTGTCTAAGCCAATAACTGAATTAGTATATACTTGAATTATCAGCAAAGTCCTTTTGGGTTTCCCTCAAATCTAGTGATTGAATAGGATGACTTTTAGAGAAAAACTAATTTATTGATTTATTATATGATTAATAAATAGTAATAAATAAATTGTGACACTGTAAATATTCAAATAAAATCTTCATTTTTAAAACACATAAAAACTCATGTCACATTTCTCAAAAACCACAATTGTCTCAAATGTCAAACACAAATCCACAAAATAACTGATTGTATCCCAGAATCCTCAAACATAATCTCAAACAGATGTGTACAATCAAGCTGGCGCCTTCCCGCGATCCTGAGAAGTACCTGAAACACATAACACACAACACGGTAAGCACTAAGCTTAGTGAGTTCCCCAAAATACCACATACACAAATAATAAGCCTCTCATGGCTATAACTCGGCATGGACCCTCCGGTCTCATGCGTCTCGGTGAGGACCCTCCGGTCTCACGGCTCGGTGTGGACCCTCCGGTCATGTGTCTCAGTGAGGACCCCCCGGTCTCATAGCTCGGGTTAGACCCTCCAGTCCTATATCTCAGTGAAGACCCTCCGGTCTCACAACTCGGTTTGGACCCTCCGGTCCTAACTCAGTAAAGCACAGAAACAATATAACATATATCACAAAGACAAAATGTATAATATCACATAACTCAGTATAAGCACGTAGGACCCTCCGGTCGATAACTCAAATAAGACCCTCCGGTCACACAGTATTACCGCTCAAGTAAGTATAGTGAGAAGACTCACCTCGGAAGTAAGCGAGTAGATCTAGTACCCCACGAACAGTCTAGACTCCGCCTACATAATATAATTATCTCTAATAAACAATTTGTAATAACCAGTTCGAGATGCTAAGCTAACTCCTCCACTAAATCTCAAAAAGGGTGAAAAGACCATTTTACCCCTCCATGGTCTCCAAGGTCCACATTTGACCAAACCCTAAAAGTCAACGAAAGTCAACGCTCAAGTCAACAGTCCATGTTGAAAAAACTCGTCGAGTGCATCTATGCGACTCGTCGAGTTCCTTCGCTTTCTCTGAAGTATCGGGAAAATCCAACTCAACTCGTCGAGTTGTCTTACCAACTCGTCGAGTTGTAGCACGTCCAGTCTATCGGGGAAAACCCTAACTGACTCGTCGAGTTGGTTCATGCACTCGTCGAGTCCCTCTAGACCAAATTCAGACGATTCCAAGCAGAAAGAATGTCCCAAACTCTAGATCTAGCCTCCCAAGGCTGAAATACCACGTAAAGCTGCAAGCTTTACGTCTATGCATGGCAACTAGGGCTCGAAATGCCATAATAAGCTCTATATGGGGTTTAATGCATAAAAGCTTGTCACTAGCTTGATAAAGCTTGGATCTTTGGGCTTAAGGGACTACATATGGTCCAGATCTGAAGTCTTAACTCCATGGCAAGTTCAAAACACATTAGAACTCAAAGAAGGACGGAAAAAGGCCCTAAACTCCCTAGAAACGAGATCTAACCAAACAATGAGCAAGGTGGTGACTTTTTACCTTCAATCAGAAGCTAGGAATGAATGAACACCGGATCCAAAAGCTCCCTCTCGTCTTCAAGCCTTTTGCTCCTCAACTTTCCTCCAAAAATGCACTAAATCACACAATATTAGCCTCTCTTTCTCTCACACAAGGTTATAGCTCGATTAGGGTTTCTCACATAGTGTTAGGGTGATAAGGGAAGCAAAAATGGAGGCTTAAGGTCCTTTAAATATGACACAAACCCTGAAAATTACGGTTTTCTCACTCAACACCTAATCGTCGAGTTGGGGTCCTCCAACTCGTCGAGTAGACTCTAAAAATCACGCGGACATTAACTCCTCTATTCGGCGAGTTGGGGCATCCAACTCGTCGAGTTGCTCTGACATTATAAATGTAAATTAATTAAATATTATACCTGGGAGTCGAGGTGTTACAATTCTCCCCCACTAGAATCAGACTTCGCCCTCGAAGTCATTTTCTGGAAACAAATCTGGGTACTGCTCTTGCATCTCGGACTCCGGCTCCCAAGTATACTCAGATCCCATCCGGTGTTGCCACTGAACCTGAACCAAGGGCACCTCTTTATTCCTCAATACCTTCACCTTCCTATCCAAGATCGCTCTCGGCCTCTCAATGCAGTTCAGGCTTTCATCAACCTGAATGTCCTCTAAAGGGACCACTGCCGTCTCATTGGCTACACACTTCCTCAGCTGGGACACGTGGGAGGTGTTATGAATCTGCCTCAACTCTGAAGGCAGCTCCAACCGATAAGCTACCTTACCCAATCGGGCGATCACCCTGAAAGGACCAATGTATCTAGGGCCCAACTTGCCCCGTTTCCTGAATCGGATCACCCTTTCCATGGGGATACCTTCAGGAGGACAAAATCTCTGACCTGAAACTCTATCTCTGAACGGCGCCGGTCGGCGTAACTCTTCTGACGACTCTGAGCCGTCAGTAACCTCTGTCTGACCTGTTGGATCTGCTCTGTCGTCTTGAGCACTATCTCAGTGCCCCCATCACTCTCTGCCTACCTCTCCCCAACAGATGGGAGTCCTGAACCTCCTCCCATATAAGAGCTCGAAGGGAGGCTAACCAATACTGGAATGATGGTTGTTTGTTGTATGAAAACTCATCCAAGGGAAAATAAGTATCCCAACTTCCACCGAAGTCCATAACACACGCACGCACCATGTCCTCAAGCGTCTGAATCGTCCGCTCGCTCTGCCCGTCTGTCTATGAGTGATATGCGGTACTGAAGTGAAACCGGGTACCCAACTCCTCATGATATTTCTTCCAGAACCTGGAAGTAAAACGCACATCTCGATCTCACACTATCGATGTTTGCACCCTATGTCGTGCTATCACCTCTCGAACGTAGATCTCGTCCAATCTCTCCGCAGAAGAGCTCT
Organism: Lactuca virosa; assembly: GCF_052849685.1. Taxonomy (NCBI): domain Eukaryota; kingdom Viridiplantae; phylum Streptophyta; class Magnoliopsida; order Asterales; family Asteraceae; genus Lactuca; species Lactuca virosa. The sequence continues at coordinate 123,093,408 of NC_136426.1, forward strand.
CACTGATAGCTAGGAAGTGAGCGCTCTTCGTCAACCGGTCTATAATCACCCATATTGCGTCGACACCTCGCGCGGTCCTTGGTAATTTGGTGATAAAATCCATGGAAATCTGTTCCTACTTCCACTGGGGAATCTCTAGAGGCTGCAACGGGACATGTGGATGTTGGTGCTCTGCCTTGACCTGACGACAGGTCAAGCATCACTCGACTACTGATGCGTGCAATTAGCTACACCTAATTTTAATATTTATAACCTAACTACTTTAACTAACTAAATTGCACCTAGGCAGTGTACCTAGTCAAAATTATAGAATAGTTGGGTAAGTTGGGTGTCGATCACAGGGAACGGTATTGTCTAATTAATTTATCTACTACTAAATTAACCTAATTATTAACAAAGGAAGGGGTTTTATCTAATTTTTCAAGATTAGATGAACTTAATTCTTTAACAAAAAATCAATTAATAAACAAACACTTATGTTAGTTTGAATCCACTTTCACTCAATGGGTTATAAATTAGCTATAACAATTACCGTTGGTTACCAATTAGGACAGTTTTAGCAATTTAGTTCTAAATCTACTAACTTCAATCAACTCATGTAAACCTATGTATGGTCACACAATAGTTAACACATAATCGATTATTAAATGAAATTGGAGCTATGTAAGATTGATTTGATAAACACACATTATGGTCATAATCATGAATTCTCCAGCACAACTTAATTTTAATAATTTAATTTCTTAACTAAGATTGGTTTGATCTTATCTCTAATAAACTAGTGTTCACTGAATTATTAGGTATTCAAATTCATGTAACTCCATATTCACTAACTACACAGAATAAGAATTCAAAGCAATCAATTATCAAACAAGCATGCTAGGTAAAATCAATCCAACACGAGCATATTACCAACAAGTAAGGTCAAATCTAATGCATTAAACCATGAGTTCCAGCTTCATCTAGCTAACAGAAGCTGCTAGATTTAGCTAGACATACTAGCAAATAAAAAAACAAATTCCATAATCAAAAGCATGTTTAAATGTACCAATCTATAAATCAAATTATGAACTTCTTCTTCCTTGGTGTTGAAAACCAATTCCAAACTCTTCCTTCTTCTGAAAGTCGTCTCCAGGAATCCTCCAAGGCAGCAAAAAATCCCCCACGTCGTAATCATCAAGCGTTTATATACTTTTCCCGAAATCAGGTCACCACGTCGTGGTGGGTCCATCACGTCGTGGTAGTCATGTTTATCCCGTATTCTCCAAGTCTTCGAAGCTGATCGAGATTCTTCAAGTCACCACGTCGTGGTGAGATTACCACGACGTGGTAGGTATATTTTTCTTCATTTTTTAGCTTTGGTTCAAACTTCCATTTTCTAACTTCTTTAATCCAACTTCCAGCTTCCTTTTTGCTCCAAGCATGTCTTTTAGTCCCTACAACATAATTCATAGCAAATGAAGTATCTTTTGTTCATATAAGGGCATAAAAGTAATAAAAATATTAATGTATGTTGTATAAATATGTGTATAAATATGCACATATTAAAATACCCCACACTTGACTTTTGATTGCCCTCAAGCAAAACTGAATTTTAGCATACCAATACCACATAAGATAATCCTAATCGAACCCAGCCATTATGCCAAGACCGCAACGCATGCATTTGTGTCTAAAATTTTCCTAAAGACCCCTTATCCTAAATACTTGCAATCCTCATAAACACTCGCCCACTTCTTTTGAACAATGCTCATTTTATGCAACCCTCCGAATCCATCCTCAGAAAACCTTCTATCCTCAAGGTATTTTTGGTCAAGCAACCCAAGCATACATAATCTAGAGAATTACAACTTTAAGATACCACAATGGAACTCTTGAATTCTTCTTTCTTTGACATTTGGTCTTCAATTTCTACTTTGAATTGATCACGTTTTTATATGATTTTTGGTATCTTCAACTTTTTGATTCTTCAGAATTTTGATCTTTGGATTTCATACTTGACTGCTCCAAAATTCTTTCAACTTTTTGGTAACTTCTCTATCTTTTTTTTTAATATCTCACTTTTTTCGCTCATATCCTACATGCTTAAGCAAGGAGCTTAACTTCAACATTTATTAGTTAAGGTATTAGTCTAAGTGCAATGACTACATAAGCTTTCCTGGATGGATTTCAGGTTTAGGCTGCAAAACATATTATGCCATATAAACTACCAGATTACCTTTCATATCTCATGACTTTTCACTAGGAAATGTGAAGCCACAAATACACTATAACATGTGTTGGCTCAAATAAACATTTGGATTTTTATCGGACCATCCCATAAAATATTAGCAAAAATTAAAATTTTCACTAGATTTTCCTAAATTAAACTATTATTTCAAGTTTATAAATTTTTAACTTTTCCTAATCTATCAATTTTTAATTTTCCAATTTAAATTCCTTTTTCGACCCCCTACCCCACACTTATTTCATACAATGTCCTCATTGTATGCATAAAACTAATTAAGCACATAAAAATAGTAAAAAAAGGGAGAAAAAGGAATAGACTCCCCTGGGGTAGTTGTGGCGAGATCGAATGGGGCTGCTAAAAGTTGCTCCATAAATGTGCTGGAAGACAGAAAACTAGAACTGCTGCTTCTGAATTTGCCAGAAAATAAAATCAAGAACACCGACTTCATTAAGGTGGTGCAAAAAAAATTGCAAACTAATGCAATGTGTAGTAACCATGACGTGGGAAAGTGTCGACCACGTCGTGTTGTCGAGTGAGGTGAAATCTATATTACGAATAATAGCATGGCCACGACGTGGTAATTGGTGGTCACGTCGTGATATCGAGAATGACACCCTCCTCTTGCAATGAAAAACTCCCCCATGACATAGGAAAGTGTCAACCATGTCGTGGCAGCCGGAATGATACTTCTACCTCGCGTCGAAATAAAACTCTATGGTGTGGGAACAGCTCATCCATACCATAGGAATCAATATATGGTAGAAACGTCACTCTCTAAATAATAAACTCTCACGAAATCGACGTGTACCCCACACTTATTAAAAATCGTGGGTCTTGATTATAAACTTCAAATTCTCACACGCTTTCTCTCTCGTGACAAATTAGCATTTGACCCCAATTGTTGAAATTTCTGAAAGAAATCCGAAGGGCAAAAATTCTGCAAAGATCTGAATCACCAAGAGCATCAACATGGAAAACAAAATTTAAATAAAATAAAAATAAAAATAAAAACTCACTAAAATAACTAAAAAAATAACAAACCAAAATAACTAAAAAGGATATCACGATCACTCGTCTTCGTCGAAATCAAGCTACAATTGTTGATTAAATCTCTTGCATGCAAGAAGCGGTTTGTGAAAACAAAACCTTTCGGGACACGTTAGACTATTTCCTTTGTTTTCTTTGCACCATTAACTAATAAGTAGAACAAGAGTTGACCCAACTAGTCAAGAGTAGCAAGAGTTCGGTCTTCCACTTAACCACCTCGATACGCCTTGCTATACTACGCCTCGTGGATTGAGTTGGACAAATCACCAAAGTAGTAGACTAAACAAGTCAAGAATTCCCTAATCGCTCGTAATCTCGAAACCCATGCAAAAAGTAAAACCAAGCAATGCGTACGATCACGAATTCCTGCAAATAACAACAAGAACCTTCCCCACAAGTGACATGATATCAACGAAAATAAAAAAGAAATAAAATAAAACTAAAAATTAAAAACAAATAACGAATAATCAAATAAACTAAATAATTGAAAACCGTTCCCCGGCAACGGCGCCAAAAACTTGATGTGTGCAATTAGCTACACCTAATTTTAATATTTATAACCTAACTACTTTAACTAACTAAATTACACCTAGGCAGTGTACCTAGTCAAAATTATAGAATAGTTGGGTAAGTTGGGTGTCGATCACAGGGAACGGTATTGTCTAATTAATTTATCTACTACTAAATTAACCTAATTATTAACAAAGGAAGGGGTTTTATCTAATTTTGCAAGATTAGATGAACTTAATTCTTTAACAAAAAATCAATTAATAAACAAACACTTCTGTTAGTTTGAATCCACTTTCACTCAGTGGGTTATAAATTAGCTATGACAATTACCGTTGGTTACCAATTAGGACAGTTTTAGCAATTTAGTTCTAAATCTACTAACTTTAATCAACTCGTGTAAACCTATGTATGGTCACACAATAGTTAACACATAATCGATTATTAAATGAAATTGGAGCTATGTAAGATTGATTTGATAAACACACATTATGGTCATAATCATGAATTCTCTAGCATAGCTTAATTTTAATAATTTAATTGCTTAACTAAGATTGGTTTGATCTTATCTCTAATAAACTAGTGTTCACTGAATTATTAGGTATTCAAATTCATGTAACTTCATATTCACTAACTACACAGAATAAGAATTCAAAGCAATCAATTATCAAACAAGCATGCTAGGTAAAATCAATCCAACACGAGCATATTACCAACAAGTAAGGTCAAATCTGATGCATTAAACCATGAGTTCCAGCTTCATCTAGCTAACAGAAGCTGCTAGATTTAGCTGGACATACTAGCAAATAAACAAACAAATTCCATAATCAAAAGCATGTTTAAATGTACTAATCTATAAATCAAATTATGAACTTCTTCTTCCTTGGTGTTGAAAACCAATTCCAAACTCTTCCTTCTTCTGAAAGTCGTCTCCAGGAATCCTCCAAGGCAGCAAAAAGTCCCCCAAGTCGTAATCATCAAGCGTTTATATACTTTTCCCGAAATCAGGTCACCACGTCGTGGTGGGTCCACCACGTCGTGGTAGTCATGTTTATCCCGTATTCTCCAAGTCTTCGAAGCTGATCGGGATTCTTCAAGTTACCACGTCGTGGTGAGATTACCATGACGTGGTAGGTATATTTTTCTTCATTTTATAGCTTTGGTTCAAACTTCCATTTTCCAACTTCTTTAATCCAACTTCCAGCTTCCTTTTTGCTCCAATCATGTCTTTTAGTCCCTATAACATAATTCATAGAAAATTAAGTATCTTTTGTTCATATAAGGGCATAAAAGTAATAAAAATATTAATGTATGTTGTATAAATATGTGTATAAATATGCACATATCAACTACCCATGCCACATCTCTCTTCATGCAGGGCCACCAATAATCCCTTTTTAAGTCCAAATAGATCTTGGTGGCTCCCGGATGGATCGAGAATTTAGACCTATGGGCCTCCTCCATAAAAATACGTCGAGCTCCACCCGTATATGGCACCTAAATCCGCCCATGGAAGGTCATAAGCCCCCGACTATCCATCTCAAACTCAGAAATCCGTCCGATCCCCTGCTCTCTCTTACGGTTCTCTGGTCTCACGGCTACCACCTGAGCCTCTCGGGTGGTATCTAAGACTGGAGTCATCATCTTCATCCTCATGCACACGTCTCATATCGGAGCACTCACTGCCTTGCGACTCAGGGCATCGGCTACCACATTAGCCTTGCCAGGGTGATACAAAATCTCACAGTCGTAGTCTTTCACTACATCCAACCACCTCCTCTGTCTCATATTCAGGTTGGGCTGATCCATAAGGTACTTCAGGCTCTTATGGTCCGTGTATATGGTACATCAGACACCACAAAGGTAGTGGCGCCAAATCTTGAGGGCGAACACCACCGCCCCCAACTCCAAATCGTGGGTGGGATACCTCGTCTCATGAGGCTTCAACTGCCTCGATGCATTTGCTATCACGTTTCCCCTCTGCATCAACACCGCACCCATCCCTGATATAGATGCATCATAGTAAACTACAAAGTCCTCCACTCCCTGAGGAAGGGCTAACACTGGAGCCTCGTACAATCTCTGGCGAAGAGTCTCGAATGAGTCCTGCTGCTCGGGCCCCCAAGCAAAAGTAACACCCTTCCTGGTCAATCTGGTAAGAGGAACGACAATCTTGGAGAAATCCCTGATGAATCTCCAGTAGTAGCCTGCCAGGCCAAGAAAACTCCTGATCTCGGATGGGGACCTCGGCACCTCCCATCACATAACTGCCTCAATCTTGGCCGGTTCGACCAAAATCCCATTCTGGTTAACGAGGTGTCCTAAGAATTGGACCTCTCGTAGCCAAAAATCACACTTGGAGAATTTGGTGTAAAGCCTCTCCATCCTCAATACTCCAAGAATCTCCCAAAGATGCTCCCCGTGCTGCTCTCTGGACCTCGAGTATACCAAAATGTCGTCGATGAACACGATCACTGACCGGTCCAGCATGAGCCTGCATACCCGGTTCATGAGATCCATGAACACTGCCGGTGCAATGGTGAGTCCGAAAGGCATCACCACAAACTCGTAGTGCCCATAACGAGTACACACTCGATTACCCACCCTTACGCGCTCCTTAGCATCCTAAGATTCTTACTTGGGTCGCATACAGATCCGGCGTTTTCAGTAGTACGGGCCCAATACTACCTTCCGTACCAACCTGTAGTCATCCCAAGTCCTCCTCCTAGGATCCTAATTCACAGTACTCTATCCCTCACGGATCTCACTACTCTCTTAGTAGATTCCTCAATGCTCATCTAGGCATCTCTCCTAGATTTCTCAAAGCTCTCTCAAAAGATTCCTGATATGTTTCTCCCTACTCAGTTCACACACAGAGCAAATAGCAGATAAAATCAATTAATAGCATACCCTAGGCTAAGGCATCATGAATCAGGCAACTCTAGCCCTAATTTCTGAAGTACCTAGCCTATTCTCTAGCATGCAACTCTAATATCTCATAAATATCTCATAATACAAACACATAATGGTATTTTGGGAAATCACCGTTCGGGCTCCGGCTGATTGTACACACTGCTCCGTCTCGTTTTCACTTTAAAACTCTTACTCGTTTTAGAAAAATCATTTCTTTTTAGAAATTTTTTCTTAAATCCTCAGTTTGAGTTCAAACATACCCGAGAGTACATCCGAATCCCTCAACCCAAGGCTCTGATACCAACTTGTAACACTGTAAATTTTCAAATAAAATTTTCATTTTTAAAACACAAAAAAACTCATGTCACATTTCTCAAAAACCACAATTGTCTCAAATGTCAAACACAAATCCACAAAATAACTGATAGTATCCCAGAATCCTCAAACATAATCTCGAACATATGTGTACAATCAAGCCGACGCCTTTCTGTAATCCTGAGAAATACCTAAAACACATAACACACAACACGGTAAGCACGAAGCTTAGTGAGTTCCCCAAAATACCAAATACACAAATAATAAGCCTCTCATGGCTATAACTCGGCATGGACCCTCTGGTCTCATGCGTTGTCACAACCCGAAAATTTTATTCTTATAAGGTCAACTTTGGTCAAACTTATTCCTTCCATTATCTCAAAATAGATGGATTTTTAGTTTATAAGTTTTGAAGCCTTGTATCTATGTGTGTTATAGTTTGAAAGAGAAAAGCATTAGGAATTGAGAGCCCTCGCATCAACTACGAAACCCTCGCAGCAATGAGCCTTCGCAACCGTGAACACCGAGCCGTGAACCTCGCAGTCGTGAACCTCGCAGCCGTGAACTCGGACCGTGAACCCTCGGTTCACGGCTGTGAACTCCTCGGCCGCAAACACTCCCATATATATATAAGTTCACTTCATTTTCTTTCATAATTCATCTTCTGGCCGAGAATCCTTCCCATTCTCTCTCAAATATCATATTCAAGAACATCATCTTCATCCCTTAAACACCCCTTTTCTTTTATATCTCGTTGGTATACCACAAAAGGGCCTTCAAACACTCACCAATACACAAGATCTTCAAGTGTTCTTCACATATTTGGGTCGTGAACCCTTTAACATGGGTCGTGGACCCTTCAACATGGGCCGTGAACACTCATGTTCTCTTGGGCCGTGAACACCCTTTCAGCCTTCTAACTTGCTTCTATCACTCTTTTGGTGAGTTATTCTTGCATCCTAGGTTGTTTCCCAATCGCCTTTGTAGTTAGAATCACTAATATCATGCCTATATGTATCATTATATGTCATTTAGGACTCGTATGTGCTTCGGAACTTCATTCGTGGAACTTATTGTCCTTATTCAAATCTTCAATTGAATCACCCACATAAGGTGAGTTCATACCCCTATAATCTATCTTTTAAATGGTTTTAAATGCTTTTAGGGGGGGGGGATACAAGTTGAACATAGTAAAATTGTGTTAATATTTACCTGTGATAACCATCACATTAAAGGAATTCTTATGCTTTTATAAGTTATTAAATTATTCAAAAACTATTTTAAAAGATGTTAGATTGTTGTTTATAAAACCCCATTTTAAAGTACATGCTTAACTCAGTAGATAATTGAGTCTTTTCTACAAGCCAGTAACAGTTTAGACAAACATACTAGTAAACTATAATAGGTATAGTTTAGGGATTCAGTACATACTATATTCTAGAACAGAGGAACAATTGTTGGGTCTATAAATATGGTTTATACTTTGCTTTTTCAAGCATTTATTGTTTTAATTATTTGGGCCAAAAATAGTATATGATTAATTGTAGCTTGGACCGAAAACTCATGTGTTTTCGGTCTAGCATTGGATTATTTGTATTTTGGGCTTGGCCTTAGGTCCATATATATATATATATATATATATATATATATATATATATATATATATATATATATATATATATATATATATAGGGTGAGGAGTGCATGTGAGGGTAAGAGCCAAGGAGCTTAAGTGTGTGCATTCTAAGGTGTGAGAGAAACTAGAGAGAGAAGAGAGTGTGTGTGAACTATGTGTATGGAGCATCAATCATTTCAATCTTGAATTCATCATAGATTCATCATCTTCTTCTTCTCCTTCTATTCTATTAGATCTAAAATCATCCGTTTGATTGGGATTCCGCACCATCAAACGGATCTGATTGATACACAAGCAGATTTGGGGACTTACAAGTGGTATCAAAGCTTGGATTGTATCAATCAATTTTTTTCAGATCTGGAGCTTATTTGATCTTATTTTGAAGAGATTTTTGCGTTTTTGGATAGAACTTGGCAAAATAAGGGGGGTTTGTTCTTCGCGTTTTTCATAAAAACGAGTTTTTGATCGAGTTTTGGAGCAAAAAGGAGCAAAAAACATTGTTTTTCGTCGTAACCAGCGATTTCCGAGGAGTTTTCGGTCGGAGTTCTCGGCCGGAGTTTTCGGTCCAAAGACACGTGTTCGGTCCGAGGTTTTCGGTCTGAGGTTCTCGGTCACGTGTTCGGTCCGTCGTTTTCGGTCCGAGCTTTCGGTCCAGCGTCTTCGCTTCGGTCTCGGTCAGCAGCAGTAGAAGTCCTCGCATCGCACATCTTCCTTCGCATATTAAAAAGGGGGGAAACGGATTTGGGGGTGCCGGGGATCGAACCCGTTACCTCTAGTTGATCAAGTCAGCGCCTTACAAACTCGACTAGAAGATCATTTGTGTCATCCCTTCGAAATTTAAAACATAAGCTGTCCTTCTCGGTTTCAACTTTCGAAAATTGGCACTTTTAACCCCAAAAATCAATTTCTTTTATTTTAATATTCCTTTTTCAACCCAAAAATTTTAGTTTTTAATTTTTGACTTTATTTTTAACTTTTTACCTTAAAATTTTGACTTTGACTTTCAAGTTTGACCTTTGACTTTAAACTTTGACTTTTTCATTTAATTTTCAAAATTTCAAATTTAGCTTTTCGGTTTGACTTTTAACTTTGACTTTTTGAGTTTGACTTTTAAGTTTGACTTTTTGAGTTTGACTTTTAAGTTTGACTTTTGAGTTTGACTTTTTAAATTTGACTTTTAAGGTTGACTTTTAAGTTTTTAGTCAAAGGGCATATTTTTTTTAAAATGAGTTCCTCATCAATTCCGGTAAATGAAGTTTCATGTACTCCATCTTGTGAAACTACTATTAAATTTCTCCGAGATCAAATCGATTTATTAAAAAGAGAAAATGAGGACCTCAAATACGAAGGCTATACTCTTAGGAAAGGTCAGAAACCTCTGAAAGCTCAATTAGAGGCCAAGACTAAGGACTTTAGGAAATTGCAAGAAGATTACAGCAACAAGTGTGAAAATTACGATCACATTAAGAAAAAATTTGTTGCTGTAACTGAAGAACTTGACGCTTTGAAAATTAAGTGTGGAAAAACAGATGTTAGTTTCAAAAATTATACTGCGTCAAGTAAGACAGTCGAGTCCTTATTTGAAAACCAATTAAATTTTAAAGATAATCAAACCAAAGGTCTAGGATATGAGAGTGCCCCTCCTCCATTTAACCATTCGTATTATGTTAATCCCTTGACTCAGGAAGAGATTGATAGAGAACCATATATGGTATATGGTAAACCAGCTGGATTTGTGTCAGGAGGTATTCAGGTTGAAAATACTAATGTTTCTACCTCATGTGCAGGTAAAGTAGCAGAAGATGAGAACAAAGAGAACACCATTGAACAAACCAACATCTCCTTGAACTCTGAATCTGTTGCTTCTAACTCAGTTACTCCTAACAAACTGCTGTTGAGAAATACAGGCCACCAAAACAAGCGAAACCGACGGCTTGTTGCAAGTGTGCATGTGGGAACAACCTGAGACAAGGCATGGACACGCCACCAGGGGCAGGAAGAAACAATTTCCCAGTGAAGAAAAAGACTTGTTTTCACTGTGGAACACCTGGTCACATTGCCCAAAACTGTCCAAATCGCGCATACGTTCCCTACTACGCACAAGGATTGCAAAACGCGCCAAGAGGGAGATACTCCAAAAGAAACCCCTCTAGGTCACGTTCAGACCATGGTGACTGGAACGCGCAGAAGGCCAAGAATCAAACCCACAAGGCCAAGAATCTGAATCCCAAGGGCAAGAAGGGAATGTCGGCCAAGAAGCCCAATCCAAGAGATGCTCCAGTGAAACAAAGACCGGTTAGGTCAAAGTTATCTCAACGGCCGACATCAAGATTAAAAGTAAGTACTGAGCCACCCATCAGATCGAAAAAGAAATGGGTTAAACCCAACTACAAATAGGTTCCAAAGGCTCACTCTCCCAAATCTTCTAACGATTCTAATATTTCTACATCTTCTCTTTGTGATAAGCAGGACATGTCATGGGAGAGAGTACTATGCAAGGATGAAAAAGGTCAACCCAGTTTCAAAATGGACTGGGTTCCAAAGACCAACTAATCCCGCTCTGTGTCGGAGCAGCTATGGAGGCATATCTTCAGACTTCGGTTTGTTGGTAGTGGCTGTTCCATGCACATGATAGGGGGCATCTCTCAACTGTACAACACTCAGGACATTGATTGAGAGTATGTGTCCTTTGCGGGAAAGGAAGAAAGGAAGAGATCACACATGGGTTTAGTGCTTAATGACATGAAGACTTTTCGGATCTGTTCTGAGATTATGCATGCTGTTCTCAGACCTTCTGGATGCCAATTCAATCGGTGAATTACAGTTTGAGTTTTCTTCTCGATACTCCTGAGTTTATCTTACACTGATTCGTTTTGAAGATAATCTTTTATTTTCTTATAGTTTTTCGTTAGTAGGTATTATTGGGAAGTGATATGATCATGTGATAACAGGCAATTTTGGTCTGTGTAAAGTACCAAAACCGAATTGTCTAGACTCTATATTCAATATGCTGGTAGACACAAAGGATTCAAATAGACTAGACATTGATTGACCATGAAAGGACTAGACAATATAGACTTAGATAGTTTCATTTGGACTGACCATACGACGCTCGGGTAGATTGAGCAGTGAGATAAACATGGGAACCTGCGAGATACACTAAAAGTTAATTATCTAGAACTGTGGCTCAACATTTCCTTGATGTATGGACTTATGTCCTTAATTCTGGTATTGATAGGGCAACTGGGGGTTCTGATAAAGTAGGTCTGTAGGAAATTATTTTCTTGCTTTCTATCTGTCAGTCATATGTTGCTTCCTTTGCGTGATTGGAGCATATCCGACCTGGATTGCAACATATGCAACTCTAATTCTTCGCACATCCTTATCTATGAAATTCTTTCTATCTGTTAGCCATATGCTGTCCCCTCTGCGTGATCGGAAGATCCGACCTGGGACACATCATATGCAACATTCTACCTCTCAATCCATCTATCTCTGTTAGTCATATGTTGTTCCCTCTGTGTGATTGGAAGACATCCGACCTGGGATACAACATATGCACTTCTATATCTGACTTCTTTCTTAATGATTGAATACTCACCTAAAGTAAGGAGTTCTTTGGAAGTTCTTGATTACCGGGGTATATCAGGAAGTGGGAAACATGTTCTAGTACATCTAAAATTGAACCATTTAATAGGTTGTCTGTAGATCTTGCTGCTTAATTTAACTGGACAACAATATCCTTGGTCGTCGTCAGCTAAATGTCCATTTAGGAATATATATCACAATGACTTGTCACCTATAATATGTCCAAATTGTCAACATCCTTTGTGTTTAAGTGGACCACAATACCGGTGATTGACCAGATCTAGACATGCAGGCGTGTGCTGATAAACGATATTGGATTGCTTGACAACTTTGATCCCAAATATTTTTGTTTTGTTAAATTTGTTCATAGTTTTCCTCTATGCACAAATTTAGGGGAAGAATTTAAAAAAAAAATTCAAAAATCAAACAAAAATCAGAAAAATTAAAAAAATCCAAAAATAGTGTTATTTCTGTTTTATTTCTTGTTTAGAAAAATCAAAAATACAAAAATATTTTGTTTCTGTTTTAAGTTTTCTTTTAGTTTTGTTTTGTCTTGAAAAGTGAATTCAGGTGTAGATGAGACTCATGGAGACTGTATTGAAGATTTTTTGAGCCAAGGCTTCATCCGTGATCATCGAAGAATTCGCATTCGAAGGAGCAAGAAATGAAGACTATTCTTCAAACATTCAATCTTTCAACCCCAGAAGCAAGGTGAAGCTACACTTGAAGATTATGTGACAGATTGCATTGAAGTCTCCTCAATCAATTTGTTGCTATCTATGTACCTGCTGAAGTGATCCAAAAGATTCGTTCTCTCTAATGTTCTCTCTGAAGATTCTCAAGCTGAAAGCGCTATCTTTCAAGAATCTTTTCAAGAAGCCTCCTCACCCAATGCGCGTTCAATGTCAAATTTTGAAGATAAGCCCAACTGCTCTAGATGAAGTCATTCATTGAAGATTCATCAAGTTCATCTTGAAGGTGTGAAGAATTTGAAGATAAATGCTGAAGCCAAGCTCACAATGAAGATTAACAAGAAAAGCCAGCTACCTTTTTAGGGGGAGCTTGTTGGGTTATTTAGAAAAGAAAGCTATAAACCAAGGGGGAGATTGTTGGGTCTATAAATATGGTTTATACTTTGCTTTTCTAGGCATTTATTGTTTTAATTATTTGGGCCAAAAATAGTATAGGATTAATTGTATCTTGGACCGAAAACCCATGTGTTTTCGGTCTAGCATTGGATTATTTGTATTTTGGGCTTGGCCTTAGGTCCATATATATATAGGGTGAGGAGTGCATGTGAGGGTAAGAGCCAATGAGCTTAAGTGTGTGCATTCTAAGGTGTGAGAGAAACTAGAGAAAGAAGAGAGTGTGTGTGAAGTATGTGTATGGAGCATCAATCATTTCAATCTTGAATACATCATAGATTAATCATCTTCTTCTTCTCCTTCTATTCTATTAGATCTGAAATCATACGTTTGATTGGGATTCCACAGCTGTAGCAGCTGTCATGGCACACCTTAATGCTAACAATGCAAATGTTAGTAGTAATGATATCGGTAACCCCGATCATTGTGATGGCCAAGTACAGCCACAAGCACCTACTTGTAAGAACACCTCGAACCTTAAGCTTAATATCCTTAAACGAAAGTTCGAGAACACGAAAGGGAGTTGTTCAACTCAAGAACCTAACAGAGGGCAACGAACTGGGGCAGTCAATACCCCCATCAGCCCTGTTATTCTAGCATATACCAAGCCGTACTTAGGAAACCTCCCACACTGCAGCACGTGCAACTACCATCATCACGGAGTTTTCCGAGAGCTGCATTGCAATAGATGCAACATAAAGGGGCATACCGCCCGCATCTGTAGAACTCCGGTTGAGTTCATCACTTCAACTGCCAATGTTGGAACCATTCCCATATGTCACCTTTGTGGTGAAATAGGACATTACAAGAGGGATTGTCCAACAGTGAAGAACGACGGGGGAACAGGAGGATTTTGATCCCAATACATGGGAAAGCCTCAAAGAACCCTGCTATATTTTGGTACGCTTCCAAACCCCGATAACTATCTATAATTATGATTACTCTTCCGTTCAAATTAAATCATAACACTTATATAAAATTTGAAACCCTAACAGGTAAGCTATGATGACTTAGTGTATACATAAGGGTCATTTATAATTAAGATTTGTAGACATAGAGTGAGTAATCCCGCCTCATTTCATGTTCCTTGTTTGGTTGTGGATTTAGGGCAGGGTTGCTCAGTCAAAAGTCTTACCAATCTTAATTATACATGACTTGTATACACCAAACGATTATAGAGAGACCTAGTAAGGATCGTTTCATGAAAGTTCATAATTTCAAATTATCAGGACCCTCGTATTGGTAGTACCCGCCAAGTTCGAATCAAAAGGGGTTCGTAGTGATAATAACAGAATAAAACCAGAAGCACGGAAAACCTAGGTACATAGGATATCACCCTAGTAATCATTCATCCCAGAACGACTTAATATCTATTTCGTCGAGAAAATTCTGACATCCTCATTCGACATGGTTTGGCCTGGTCCTTACCATGTGAAAATTCTTATGCTGTATAAGAGAACTTTTTTTTCTTAATCAGCTGTAAGATGAAATTCTTCCAATCCATAACGCAAAACCCTTAGGTTGTCTCTCGTTTCAAAACTTCAGAAGTGCCCATGCGAAGAATACCACTCCATACTAGCCTACTCAGTAGACAGGAAACTTCAAAACGAAAAGCACCGAAGTAGTCACAGAAGTCAGTAACTACCGAAGTACCTCAATAGATCTCATAGGAAAATCATTGTACCGCAGGTCAAGTTCAAGAATAGAGACTAAGAACTCATTAAGCTAATCTATCGCTGCTAAGTGTATACACGAGGGTGGTATATAAGTTAGACTTAACAAGATTAAGGATGTGTGCTTCCGCCCTATCTCATGTTCCTTGTTTGGTTGTGGACCTGGGGCAGAGTCACCCATCCGAACGTTTTGTGAAATCTAAATTATATACGACTTGTATACACGAGGTATTGGTGGATGAGCCAAGTATGAGTCTGATCATGAACTTCAGAGCAAAAGCCAGCATCATGTATTCTACCAGGTGGAATTCAACATGAGACCACGACGATGGGTCGAGCTACTAAATGAATACGAATTTGAAATTCGTTATCATCTCGACAAAGCCAATATAGTAGCTGACACCCTAAGTCGGAAAGAGTACCCAGGTCATAGTGCTACTCACGGACTATGATAACCCTTTCAAATCTCTCCACACAAAGTAAGGAGGCTCAACAGGAAGCCTTGAAACCTGAAAATGTGGCAAGTAGAGAAGATAACTAGAACGTTTGAGTGTACGGTATTTTAACTTGTATTCCCCCCTGAAAACTGAAGAAAACATGAAAATGTAGGGGTATGAACTCACCTTGAGTGATTATTGGAAGAGTGGAAAGGTTGAAGATGATGAGTTTCAAGTCTAGATCACTTGATGAACACACGAAGTTTTGGATGATCCTAAGAACGATTTTTGGTGTTGAGATATGAGTCGATGATCCAAGAGTGTTATGAAAACATGTAATAGCACTTTAGTTAGAAGGAAATACTTACCAATAAGTGAATAAATGACTCAAGAACACATCAAAAGTGTGGCTGAAAGTTGAGAGAAAAGAGGCCCTTAAGAAGTGTATAATGTTTGATGGTGAAGCAAATGATCAAGGAAAATCCCATGCATTTCCTTATATGGAGGGTTGCTGGAGCAAGTGGATAAGGTGAAGGGATGTTTGCCTTGGTTTGTGTGATGTGGAAAAGGTTGGACCAATGAGAAAGTGACACATAGGAGGCAAGTGGGCACACTTGACCCACTTGTGGTGTAGAATACTTTTCTTATATTAAAATAATGATTTATAATTAATAAATCCTTGAAAAATAATTAAAATAATAGTTCTGGGGGTTAAAAATGATAAAAATATGAATTTGGTGAAAAAATCCCGTCAAAAACGGGCTTAGGAGGCGAAAGTAGTCGAAAACCGGACAATAGGAACCGAACCTGCGAGGTTCGGCTCTTAGAAGCTAGGAACCGAGAGGGAACCGAGAGTAGGAGGGAAGGTCCGAAGATCCGAAGGGGAGGCCGAAGGTCCGAAATTCCGAAGGGGGATGCGAGGGTCTCGCAGGGGGAGCCGAGGCTCGGTCCTCGCTGCTGATCTTCGGTCCGCTGAGGTTTCGGTCCGAGAGGCTTCTGACACTTTCGGTTCTGACAGGAGGGTTTCGGCTCCTCAGCGGAGTTTCGGCTCCTAAGAGGAGTTTCTGTTCCTAGAGGACTTTCTGTTCCTAAGAGGACTTTCGGTTCCTAAGAGGAGTTTCGGTTCTATAAGGCTGTTTTTCGAGAAATCTTACCGTTTTGCGTGATTTTTGACCAAGTTAAGGGTCGGGATGACCCGGATGACCAGAAAAAGTTTGAGAGAGATTTTGGGAGAGATTTGGGAGAGATTTCACATACTTGGAGAGATTTCACATTCTTGGAGAGATTTGGGAGAGATTTCACATACTTGGAGAGATTCGGGAGAGATTTCACATACTTGGAGAGATTTCACATTCTTGGAGAGATTTGGGAGAGATTTCACATACATGGAGAGATTTGGGAGAGACTTCACATACTTGGAGAGATTTGGGAGAGATTTCACATACTTGGAGAGATTTCACATTCTTGGAGAGATTTGGGAGAGATTTCACATACTTGGAGAGATTTGGGAGAGATTTAACCTTAGCCATTATTATCACATAATCTCGCAAATGCAAGGTTCGTGAACCCCATTATGCTTCGTTAATGATCGTTTTAAGTCCCCGAAAGGGTCCTTAGTCGTGTTTTGATGCGTTTAACTCTCTCTTTAGGGTTTTTACATTGTTAATACATAGAGTCTTCGAGACACTTGAATTTTTGATACACAAATGCACATTTTTATACATAAAATAACTTTTTAACATACAAGTACTAGTTAAGTTTGACCGGTTTAACTTGTTGACTTTGACTTTGACTTTGTCTTTGACTTGGCCGAAATTGACGGTTGTCACACTCTAGGAACCAAAGTAGTCATGATTCTATGGGATCGACTATGGTAAAGAATGGGATACCCAGTTACCAATTAGTCGAGTCCTTTATCACACTAGCATTCAAGTTGCATCATTTGAAACCTTCTGTGGTCATGATGAGAATAAATCTCAGATCGATTAGATCTTTTACAGGAAAAGTATGAAGATCAAACAAAACAAACACAATAATAATATGAACACAATATGGAATCAACGTTATGCTTATGATTCAAATATAGTCACGCCTCAGCAGAGCTCGATGAAGAACTTCCACTGTAGAGGCGAGCTAGGGTTTACAAAAACTCAATGAGAAAAATAATGAAAGCGTTAAACACAAAGACTGCATGCATGCAGCTTAAATACTAAACCCTAGAATAAAACATGCACGGTTGGACAGGCGCAAACCGGCAACCAAAACTGGGCTAAGGACCGAGCCCATGACGCAACACTATAAGCCCAACAATCTCCCCCTTTGCGTCAAATGAGGCGAGAGATCATTTCCTTTGAGAAGGCTTCACAGTCTTGACAACCTTGAACAGCCGAGGGATGATTGCAAGAAGTGTCTGCCGAAATTGAATGTACCATCTCAGCATATCAGTAAACATCTTCTTGTCGGCTGCTGTGTTCTGACTACACCTCTGAATAATCTCCAAAATGTGCTCCAAACAAGCAGTTGAGGAGAGGTGTTTGTCAACAAGAGCGAATAGGCATTTCTGACCTTCGCCCCTGATAAACATCACTGTGTGATACTTTGAGTCAATTTTGACCTTGACCATGACATTGACATTGCCATTCCTGCCAGAAGGTTTGATCGTTGGACGCAATAATAATATGAACACAATAATAATATGAACACAATATGGAAAAATATGAAGATCAAACAAAACAAACACAATAATAATATGAACACAATATGGAATCAACGTTATGCTTATGATTCAAATATAGTCACGCCTCAGCAGAGCTCGATGAAGAACTTCCACTGTAGAGGCGAGCTAGGGTTTACAAAAACTCAATGAGAAAAATAATGAAAGCGTTAAACACAAAGACTGCATGCATGCAGCTTAAATACTAAACCCTAGAATAAAACATGCACGGTTGGACAGGCGCAAACCGGCAACCAAAACTGGGCTAAGGACCGAGCCCATGACGCAACACTATAAGCCCAACAATCTCCCCCTTTGCGTCAAATGAGGCGAGAGATCATTTCCTTTGAGAAGGCTTCACAGTCTTGACAACCTTGAACAACCGAGGGATGATTGCAAGAAGTGTCTGCCGAAATTGAATGTACCATCTCAGCATATCAGTAAACATCTTCTTGTCGGCTGCTGTGTTCTGACTACACCTCTGAATAATCTCCAAAATGTGCTCCAAGCAAGCAGTTGAGGAGAGGTGTTTGTCAACAAGAGCGAATAGGCATTTCTGACCTTCGCCCCTGATAAACATCACTGTGTGATACTTTGAGTCAATTTTGACCTTGACCATGACATTGACATTGCCATTCCTGCCAGAAGGTTTGATCGTTGGACGCTTGTGAATGGCAGAGGCAATTTCTTGGTCCATTTTCGCTACTTCGTGAATGTAGCATACAAGCATTCGCTTGACATGGTCAATGATCGGCTGATACTCCTGTGGATTTGACAGCAAGATATTGTTGAGGAGTATCCAGTCGTAGGGATTGAGGTTCGGTAGATCAGCAAGAGTGAAGTCGTGAACCGAGCCTTCAGATCCTCGAGTCACTTTGAACTTGACATTGACAAACTTCCCAGCTGAATAAGGCTTCAACACCTTGACAGTAGTGATTTTCTTTAAGCTCCATGTCAGGTACTGTGGCTGAGCAAATTCCAAATAAAATTCCAACAGATCCCGATCTACCTTCGGGTCCGGAGAAGGAATAGGAACAGTGGAGTCGAAGCAATGGAAGACAAATGCCTTTCGAGTGATTGGCATATCAAACTGAGCGTCCTTCGAGTTTTCAAGGCCGAACGACATTACAGGTTCGAGCCAATGAGTACTCGGTTCATCAATAGCTTCTCTCTGGAGCGAAGTGATGGTCCATTCAGGAAAGGGCGACTTTTTTTCTCCAAGAGCTCCTTTTCCTTCTGCTTCTTTTCAAGCTCTACCGATTCCCTCATAAGCTTTTCTTCAAGCTCCTTATCGGTCAGTTTTGTTTTCTGAAAAGGGTTAGTGGGATCTGCCCTGAAAGTATCTTCAATATCATCATCATCATCATCCATTTCATCATCTTCTCCAATTTTCTTTTTCTTTTTATCCCTTTTGCTGCCCGAAGCTACATTATCCTTCGGTGCAGCAGTTGATTTGGGTTCGGGAGGAGGTTGAGTTTTTGCTACCTTCTCTCCCCCTTGTTTCGGCTGGACACCAGTCACCGAAACACCCTCAATACGACTAAGGATGTCCAATGCAGGCCTGATTTTGTCAGCCAAATGCCTTCGGATGGTAATGGTTATGATGGGATCATGGGCTTCAAGGAGGTGAAGTAAAATGGAGTGAACATCGCCAGCAGAGCTTCGTATAACCTCCCTCTCAGATTTCAAATCATTGAGTTCAGCTGTGGCAGTGCGAAGCTTGAGGTTCTGCATCTTCAGTTGAGAGGTTCTTTTGTCGAGCTCATCCATGATACGATTTTCGACAGCCAGTTCAACTTCCAGCTGAGTCAGACGGTCCTTGACATTACCATGAAGTTTTTCATTAGCAGCTTCAATGGCCTGTCGAGCGGCTTCAAGATTAGACCGTTCGGTTTCAAGAGAGCGCTGGAGATTATCGACAGAAGCATTCACTGTCTGAGCATTCTTTTGAGCAGTAGCTTGTAAAGAGTCGAGGAATAACTGAGCCTCAGAAATTAGTTTTTCGACTTTTACGGTCGCATCTTTGCATTCTTTCGTTGAGGCCTCAACAGCAAGAGAGGCCTTCTGACAGTGGGAACTGGAGGCATCAATGGCCTTTGCTGCGGCAGAGAGAGATGCATCGTGCTCTTTGACAATAGAAGAGAATAACGACTTCAGAGCAGCATCGGAGTAAGCACTAGTGGATGAAGAGGAAAGAAGCTGATCAAGTTTTTCAGTAACATCCTTTAAATGGCGCTTGGTAACAGGTGCATCGTCGTCTTCATCACTTTGTACACGGTAAGGACTGAAATAAGTGGAATCAAATTCCAAGTCCTCACCGCCTAGAAATGGGTTGGTGTCAGTAGATGGGGTAGGTGATAAGGGTTTGGTAGTGGTAGGAGGTTCGGTTGTTACTGGTGGTTCGGTTGTAATAGGTGGTTCGGTTGTAACAGGTGGGTGGGAGTTGTAGAATGAGCCCCTGTAGTAGTGGTGGTAGTGGTAGTGTCTGTGAAGATTGGAGCAGGGATGGGAATAGTGGTTGATGGTTGAGAGGTAGGGATAGGAAATATAGGAGGGATGGATATTGGGATGGTAACGGGTGGAGGAGAAGGAGGTTGGGAGCGAACGGGAATTTCTGAGGTAGGCGAGCGAGGCGGGGTATCACCACGACCCGAAGCCTCATCATCAGAGCTTTCGCTTTCAGAATCTGAAGGAGGAGCAGATTTGTGTTTAGGAGGAACATACTCTGAGTCTGAATTGCTTGAAGATTGGAGTATGAGTCTCCGAGCGGGCTTCTTCTGCTTCTTCGGTTGAGACTGTGATGGAGCAGCTTTGTCTGACTTTCGCTTCTTAGGGGTTTGACCCTTGGTTGGTTTAGCGACATTCCCTTCTTTCTAGGTTGCGGTTCGCTTTCCCCTCTTTGCTGGCTTATCAGCCTCTTCAATGGAGCGAACCATGGCTGGCGTGAGCTCCCTTGGACCCGAAGAAGGAATCTCCCTGTATTGTTGCAGAACATTGCTTGTTGCAGACACACAGGCAAGCATGGTGTCAGGGATTGATCCAATGAAGGAGAACTTAGTGGGATCTGTGACGATGATCTTGGTGGTATGAAAGGTGGCGATGGAGGAGAGAAGAGAGTCCGCCATGATTGGAACGTGGAGACGATCCATTGCCCATTTGGTGATGATGGACCAGAACCTTCCACAGGAGATCTCTGAGTGTCTTGAGGAAGAAACCAAGCTTTGAACCAGTTGTCTCCAGATGATGGTTCCATAATCCAAATCTATCCCGTGATATAGACCATAAAGCACATTCATAAATGACTTGCTTGCTCCATCTGAGCCGGCGCTACGTTCTGATAGTCCTTTGAAGAGAAGAGTAAAAAGGCCGTTCCATTGAGGAGGAAGGCAAGACTTCTTGAATTTGGTAACTGTGGTTAGGGTTTCTGTGTACCCCATTTCGTAAAAAATGGAGAACAATTGACTAGTAGTAATCGAGTCAGGGTTTACCAGAGTAGGTTCGTGAGCAAGACCAATTAGGGCACATAAGCGATTCTTAGAGATGCAGGTCTTCTCGTTGTGAATATCAAAGTGAATCCTTTCAGCAACCTTGTCATAATAAGCGGTTGAATAGATGTGTGAGAGACAAGACATGGGAACAATTTCAACTTTTGACAGAGCGTCGACAAGAGGCGAGTATTTGAGACAATCGACAGCATACAGCATGTAGGGTTCATAGATGAAAGGAGTGAGATCGATGATCAGGTTTTGTTGAGGTTTGATGGTGAGGAGGGTTTGGTGAACAGATGTGTCGTGAACTGAAGAGGAGTCTGCCATTGTTGAAGCTTTGAGAGGAAGAAGGTGAACAGTGAGAGAAATCGCTCTTTGCCTTTGAGAGAGTATGAAGTGATAAAAGGGTAAAGTGGAGCGTGCCTGATCCTTTTATACGTACTAGTAGGAGAGAGAAAAATCTGGCTGATATCTTGGATTTATTTGAAACCGTGCCTGATGTGACGGAGTGAACAATTGTCATACCCGATGATGACGCAGGAAAGAGAAAGGACGTTTCCTTTTTACACGCCTTTCCATAAAAAGTTCCTTTTTTCAAATCGTCAAAACGATTGGATAACTGCTGACTCAGCCTTAACTTTATCCCAAACGTCACCCATATATTTTACATGAACCGTCATCTCCTTTAACGTTATCGAGCATTGAAATACTTTTAGAGAAGAAGCTGTAACAATTAGGTTATCATGAATAGAACCAGATTTTGGAAAATCAAAGATTTTCGTGCACAGAGTGTGAAAGATAAGGAAATAAAGCAAACTTTCTGTGGGTATTTGTGATGTCTTGTTGAGACATAAAGCGACTGATTCTGGGCACGAATCTCTTCCTTCAAAGTCAAGAGAGACTTCAAAGTGCTTGTGTGGTTTCCCATTAAATAACGATCAAGTACTTGTTAAGAAGTATTGAAAGGCATATTTTGAATCAAGGCTATAAAGGGTGGCTTTCGCTTCAATTCATGATTTCGATACTTGATATAAGACCGAAACTGAACGAAGTACTTGTGATATCAATGTGATCTGTTGAACAAGTAGGTAGGGAAGATATGTATTGACTGTTGGATAGGTGAGAAATCCCAAAAAAAATAACTGGATCCTTGGGGAAGAAAAGTTCTTGGTAATAGAAATTTTCAGAAGAATCACTCAAAATAAAAAGAGATTTCATTTAAAATTTGTAACATAGTGATCATGTACCGTCAATTCATTAATGGTGTTGAATGGTGGGTTTCACTTAGTACATAGTGACACGAAACTAAGATCATTAACACAGAGTTTTGTTTAACCATAAACCTCAGTGGTAAATTCTGAGAGTCTTAAGGGTTATATTGGTGAGATGAAGTGTGATGAAGAAAAATGATAGAGGTGGTATGAGAAACAAATGTACCTCTGCTATAAAAGAAGGACTAAGCAGAAAACTCTAAGCTCAATATGAGTAGAGTAAGGTAGCTCATGATTAGAGTGAATATAGCAGCCTAACTTGGGAAAACATGATTTGTATGTATCATGTTATGAAGGCTTCACTCAAAATCTGTCGAGGCTTTAGTCAACATGCAACAGCATGCTTCTAGGGACACGTAGAATGTGTATAGAAAAGAAATTATACCTTCTGGATTTTCATCGTTGAGAGTAACACTTATGCAAAAGAAATCATTAGATTAAAACGAAAAATATTTTTGTATTTTGTGAAAATTGTTCAATTGAACGAAAAAGAGAAATATTTTTGGATTTTATGAATATAAAAAGAAGTATTTAAAATAATGTACAAAGGAATACAATCAAAATGCCTTGATAAGAAAAAGAAGCGAACAAGTTCAGAAGGACTGAACCCGAAATAGACCGAACGCTCGGTTCATTTCGATTCTTGGTCAAGCTTCACCCGAAATAGACCGAACGTTCGGTTCATTTCGGTTCGCTCTATTTCGCTTCTTACCTTTATTGGAGCGAAGGCGATTTTGGTACTGATTCTGTTTCCATCATTCCTAGGCCTTGCAAAATCTTGTTGAAGCTTGCTTCAGGTAAAGCCTTAGTGAATATATCTGCCAGTTGATCAGTTGTCCTTACGAAATGAATTTCCACGTTGCCATCTTCCACGTGATCTTTGATAAAGTGATACCTCAGTGCTATATGTTTAGTCTTCGAGTGTTGCACTGGGTTGTGGCAAATCCTAATTGCACTTTCAGAGTCGCAATATAGTGGGATTTTCTTCATGTTCAGCCCATAATCTCTAAGCTGACTTTGTATCCATACAACTTGAGATATACATGATGCTGCAGCGATGTATTCAGCTTCTGCAGTGGAGAGAGAAACACAAGTTTGTTTCTTTGATTGCCAGCTAACCAATTTACCATCGAGAAATTGGCATCCTCCAGTGGTACTTTTTCGATCCAATCCACAGCCACCTAAGTCAGCATCTGAGAACGCTTGGACAAAGAATCCTGAGTTGGCTGGATACCATAGACCGAGAGAGGAGGTTCGCTTTAGATAGCGAAAGATGTTTTTCACAGCTTGCATATGAGGTTCGCGTGGGTTAGCTTGGAATCGGGCACAATAACAAACTGAGAACATGATGTCGGGTCTGCTGGCTATGAGATACATCAGAGACTTAATCATTTGACGATAGAGCGTCATGTCAGCGGCTGGCTTCTCCAAAGAAGGTGTAAGCTTTGTCCCAAAAGCCATTGGAACTTTAACTTTGGAGTCTCCCATCATGCCAAACTTAGCAAGTAATGTCTTTGTGTATGCCTCCTGGTTGATAAAAATGCCTTCGGGTCCCTGTCTAATGTTTAAGCCAAGGAAAAAGTTAATTGGACCCATGGAGCTCATCTCAAATTTAGTTTCCATCAACTTTCGGAATTCAGCTGTTAAGCTGGGATTCGTGGAGCCGAAGATGATGTCATCAACATAAATTTGGACTATCATAAGGTGGTTACCCTCTCTCTTACGAAAGAAGGTTGGGTCAACCGAACCTTGTTTGAATTTAGACATTTTTAAGAATCGAGTTAGAGTTTCATACCATGCTCTGGGAGCCTGCTTTAGGCCATATACCGCTTTCTCAAGTATGTAACAGTGATCTGGATACTTCTCGTTCACGAAGCCTGGCGGTTGCTCAACATACACAGTTTCTTCAAGTTCTCCGTTGAGAAAGGCACACTTGACGCCCATCTGATAGACTTCAAAGTTTTTGTGTGCAGCATAGGCAAGAAAGATACGAACAGACTCTAATATTGCAACAGGAGCGAAGGTCTCTTCATAATCAATACCTTCTTCCTGACAGTAGCCTTTCACAACCAACCGAGCTTTGTTACGAATCACGTTCCCCTCCTTATCCAACTTATTTCTGAATACCCATTTGAGACCGACAACCGAAGCATCCTTTGGAGTTGGAATAAGGCGCCATACTTTGTTTCTTTCAAACTCATTCAACTCATCTTGCATGGCTTGAACCCAGTCAGAATGATCAAGTGCTGAATTAATAGTCTTTGGTTCAACTTTGGAAACAAAGGAGTTGAACATGCAAAACTCTACTTGAGAGAAGAGAGCATCTTGTTTCGCTTTGATCTGTGATCGAGTTAACACCTTTTCTGAAGATTCCCCAATGATTTGACTTTGTGGATGATCTTTGGTCCATTTAATAAGAGGTGGGTAATTTGGATCACAAGAGGGATCTAGTTCTGCATTGATTTCTTCTTCCAATTCTGATAGTATATCATCATCATTGACATTTGTGTTCTCCCCCTCGAATGATGACACCTGTTCAGTATCGGGATTAGAATGTTCTCCTTCGTTTTGACTTTCAGAAGAGCTTGATGATTGTGACGTTGAATTCTCCCCTGGAATGAAGAACCTTGATCGTGTTGTAGAGACGGACCCTCCCCCTGTATAGAAGGACGGTCATTCGAAGGTTCGCTTATGTCTGGCCTTTTGGTTGCTTTAGGTTGATCAGCAGCCATATTTTGAGCAGCTTCGTTGATGATTTGCTTTAGACTATCAACCTTGTTGTCTTTCGCCTTTGATTCAGAATTAATTGCCGTTTGAGGCTCATCAAAAAGAAGCATATATTGCTCGAAAAGATTTGAAATAGACGCTGTAACTTGACTGGTCTTTGGAAAGATTTCCTGCATTGAACCTGCGGTTGTCTTCATCTTCTTAACATAGGTATCGTCAAAAGTGACATAGTATGTTTCTTCAATCTTCTTAGAGCGCTTGTTTAGAACTCTATATGCCTTAGAATTCAGGGAGTAACCTAAGAATATTCCTTTATCAGCCTTAGCATCAAACTTGTTTCGATTCTCTTTAGAGTTGAAGACGAAGCATCTTGAACCGAACACATGGAAGAATTTCACATTCGGTTTGCGATTGTTCAAGATCTCGTAAGGAGTGATAGAGAATCGCTTGTTTAGATACGATCTGTTCTGAGTATAACAAGCAGCAGCAATTGCATCAGCCCAGAAATATAAAGGCAAGGATGCGAAGCATAACATCGTTCGATCTGCTTCACACAGAGACCGGTTTTGCCTTTCAACGATTCCATTCTGCTGTGGAGTATATGGGGCTGAGAAATTATGAGTCGTTCCCTTCTCAGCAAGAAAATCTTCAAAATCTTTGTTCTTGAATTCCAAACCGTTATCACTTCTTACGTTACGAACAAATTTCCTCAGTTGAATTTCTACCTGCTTTATGAAGAGCTTGAGCTTTGGAGTAGCCTCAGATTTTTGCTTCAGGAAAAACACCCATGTGAACCGAGAGAAATCGTCCACTATAACCAGAATATACTTGTTTCCACCAATGCTTTCAATGGAAGAGGGACCACACAGATCGATATGTAACAGCTCCAACGGTTCTATCACCTTTGTGTTGATAATAGAAGGATGACTTTGTCTACTCTGCTTTCCCATTTCACAGGCTGCACATAGATGTTCTTTGTCGAATTTGAGAAATGGAAGACCTCGAACATGATCTCCTAAAACCAGCTTGTTGATATCCTTGAAATTAAGATGAGAGAGTCTTCGATGCCATAACCAGCTTTCATCTGAGTAAGCCTTCGTAAGTAAGCAAACTGCTAGTTTACCTCGAATTGGATTGAGGTTTAAAGGGTACATTTCCCCCTTTCGCTTCGATTTCAACAGAATGTTATTGGACTTCTTCTCGACTATTTCTGAGCCTTCATCATCAAACGATACCTTCAATCCAGTTCCGACTACCAGCTGTGATACGCTGATAAGGTTGTGTTGGAGCCCTTCAACATATGCGACCTTTTCTTATCGAGAAATCACCATTCGTAATCATTCCATAGCCTTTGATAGTTCCATATGAGTTGTTACCATACTTCACAATGCCACCATCCTTGAGAGACTGAAACTCCCTCAATTCTTCCTTCCTTCCTGTCATGTGACGCGAGCAGCCACTATCAATATACCATTCTTCGTCAAACTGCTCGTCACGGATAACCTGCAAAATATTAAGCAGATTTAGGAACCCAAAGTTTCTTGGGTCCTTGTGAGCCTTTTACAGGACAAGAATTAGTAAGAGAGATATCAACCAAATAAGTACGTTTAATCAAAGTTGTTTCATCTTTTCTTTTTATAGTGAAAACTTTAATTTTGTTCGACTTTGATTCAGTAGGCGTAGGATTTGAGGTGTTGACGTATGCATTCTTTTGGATCTCTTTTGGACGTCTGTCATCTTCTGGAAATAGCTTTCCTTTCCCCTTTAAATCTTTTGAAGGATAGGAATTAGAATGAGAGGAGTTGGGTTTAGAAGTGACATTGGATCTTCTGTTCGTCTGATTGAACTTGTAGGGTTGAGGACCGAAACCGCTCTTTCGGTTGCTATCGGGTTGAGGACCGAAACCGCTCTTTCGGTTGATGTTGTTCTGAGGACCGAAACTCTCCTTTCGGTTCCTTTCAGTCGAGGGACCGAAACTACCCTTTCGGTTCCTTTCAGTCAAGAGACCGAAACTACCCTTTCGGTTCCTTTCAGTCAGGGGACCGAAGCTACCCTTTTGGTTCCTTTCATTTGAGGGACCGAAACTATCCTTTCGGTTCCTTTCATTTGAGGGACCGAAACTATCCTTTCGGTTCCTTTCATTTGAGGGACCGAAACTATCCTTTCGGTTCCTTGATTGCTCTTGTGACTTATGCTTCCTTTCGTTCCTGACATAGTGAGGATTTTGTGATCTCCAAAACTGTTTTCTTTCTGAGAGATTCTTCTTGTATCTCAGATTTCGTTGGTGTTTTCGATCTGCCACCTGTTTTGGATTTTTGTGGATGTTAGCCCTTTTCTTTGAAGTACGAGCATAGTTGTCGCTCTTTGTTGAAGATGTTTCACTGGTAGTTTGCACCAATTCGCCCAATGATGTTTTGGTTCCACTTGTGCTTGGCACATCGTATCTTGTAGGCTCATTTAGTGGTTCTGGCACGTATCTACCTTTCACTCTCCATGAGGTCTACTGAGATAGACCTTTTGTCTCATCAGCGTTGTCTATTGGTGCTTACCAGAAGAACTCATCACATCCAGCTGCATTATCTTCTTCCACCATAGCTGTCAGTTTTGCGGTTTGTTGTGGAGTGACTCCTGGAACTGTGTAGACTTGATTTGGAGTGGTTTGTACCTTTTGATACACAACAGCTTTTGCTTTGAGAATTTTGGTCTTGTCTGTTGATGAGCGAGCGAACTCAACAGAATTTTCAGAAATCAGATTTTTGCGTGTTTCAGGTTCGCTCTTGACAAGTTCTGAACAGTCCACCAAATCCTCTACAGAGATTTCACTCAGATCATCATCCTCATTAAGTTCAGATGCATTTTCAACATCAATTTTATTTTCTGAACTTAATTTGGCATTCAATGAGTCAAATTTCTGTACGGTTTCGGTTCTTAACTTCAATCTATCATTCTCATCTAACAGATTTTTGAGCATGTCCTTATGGTCTTTGGACTTTATGTAGGACTCAATTTTGTCAAGACCAATTTTGTATGCAGGTGAGACCTCATCAGAAGATACAATGTTTTCACAGTTGTAAGCTTCGGCATCGACTTCATCCTCCTTTAACTCAAGGAAGGGTAAAATCATGCGATGTATCTTCTTTTCTATTTCACAATCGAGATGCAACTGAGTGATATTAAAATAAAGTCTTTTAGCAATCAAACAAAAAACATTTCATTGTTTTAAAAGTTTAAGATTGTCTCGTTGTAAATAAATCGATTCATCCTTAGACCTAATCAACTCTTTCTCCTTCTGCTCAATCCACATCCTCATTTCCTCACTCTTCGACGATATCCTGCTAATTTGATCAGTCAGGTTAGAGTTTGTGACACGGGTTTGGGTAAGACTGCTACTTATACTTGAAAATTTAGATTTTAAGCTATTCAATTCCTTTTCATAGTTAGTAACAGGTATATTTAGAGAAGCAAGAATATTTTGTACCTTCTTGATCAACTCATCACATTCGTTGATCTGTGCACTGACAGGCTTCGCAGTAAAACACCTGTCCTCTCGCTCTTTCTCATCTTCCATCCCACCATCTGTTGTATATCCTCTCATCTGAGATACTCCTTCTGTCACCATTAAACACCTTCTTGCAGCATGTTCTTCTTTCACAAGCATCGCCTTGCCATGAGTGGGTTTTCTGACTTCTTCGTCCTCTGAATCTGTAGACCACACTTCTACTCCACCGAATTCATCATTGTTACCTGTATCCTGTACAATCAAAGCATTCATGGTTTTATTGTTAGCTGCTGATTTTCCTTTCTTGATCTCCTCCAATCGTCTCAGGAGGCTCGCTTCCTCATCATCTTCATCTATCTTTTCTGCCTTTTTCTTCAGCATACAATCCTTGGCGAAGTGATTCTTGCCTCCACAATAATGGCAATCAAATCCTGAGTCACCAACAATCTTCGCCTCTTTCTTGGATTCTTCTGACTTCGAACCTATCTTCGGTTCCTCCTTCACCTTTTCAGAACTGTAGCTTCCCTGCCAGTTTCGGTTCTTGTTGGCTGGGAATTTTCTTTTGATGAACTTTCTAGGGTTGGAAACCATGAGGGCGTACTCTTCACCGGTTAGATCATAGTCAGCAAGATCCAATTCTTCTTCTTCTACAACAACACTTTTCCCTTTTGAAACAAGGGCTAATGAACCCAAACTGGAAACCACGTTCGTTTCCTTTGACAGTGCACTTTCATGGGACTTCAGAATTCCCACTAGTTTCGCTAGAGAGTATGATTTAAACTGTTCGTGTGCTTTTACTGTGGACACGACTGCCATCCATTCGGGTCTAAGGCCATTCATGAAGGTAACTTTCTGTTCAATAACCTTCCTTTCAATCCCGTGCTTTATCATCTTACTTAAAAGATGATTAAACCGATCAAAAGCCTGAACCAATTTCTCTTCGGGCTTTTGTTTGAAATCACCAAATTCAGAAAGCAAAAGAGTTTGAATCGAATGTTCCAGATCTTCATCAGTGGAATACAATTCTTTTAGCCTGTCCCATATCTCTTTAGCAGTAGCGCAAGAACTCACCAAACGGAACGTATCTGACTGCAAAGCAAACCTAATCATCCTCAAGGCCTTGATGTTGCATTGAAACTTTTCCTTCTCATCTTGAGGAATATCTTTTACATCATTCACAAGCTGATTGTACTCCTTCTGAGTTTTGACAATCTTTGAGGTGCTTGAGTGAGCGAAAGGGCCAAAAGTGATAGCTTCCCAGATCAAGTACCCATTATCTTCCGATCCAATCACATAATCTTCAAAGTGATGCGTCCAAATTTCATAATCTTGAGTATACAAGATTGGAATCTTGTTGTTGAACCAATGCTGTTAGAGATGTTGATTGGATTGGTTTGAGAATCATCCATGGACATTGTGACGGCGTTTGATCGATTACCTGTTTTAAGATCAGACTTGTAATTTTATCAATTAGAGTAAGATTGACGATTAATGAGATACGTCAATATGGAATGACGGCTCAATTAATATCAATCAATGCGGAATAAAACCCTAATAACTTCTTCGACAGAAGAGATGTGTATGAATTACCCAATCTCCTGCTCTGATACCAATTGATGAGAATAAATCTCAGATCGATTAGATATTTTACAGGAAAAATATGAAGATCAAACAAAACAAACACAATAATAATATGAACACAATATGGAATCAACGTTATGCTTATGATTCAAATATAGTCACGCCTCAGCATAGCTCGATGAAGAACTTCCACTGTAGAGGCGAGCTAGGGTTTACAAAAACTCAATGAGAAAAATAATGAGAGCGTTAAACACAAAGACTGCATGCATGCAGCTTAAATACTAAACCCTAGAATAAAACATGCACGGTTGGACAGGCCCAAACCGGCAACCAAAACTGGGCTAAGGACCGAGCCCATGACGCAACACTATAAGCCCAACAGGTCACAAGTGCAGATTCTATCTGCACTGGACTAAAGTGGGTAATACGCAACTAGCTAGAGATCCAATTTCCACACAGCACCCTCGCTGATCTGGAATTCATCCGAGAAACTACCAAAAACAAAATACGAATCAGGAAGCACCATAAAACTTCCAAAGTTAACCAGAGAAGCTACGGCTTCGATAAAAGAAAACCCTTGGAATTCCAGGATTGATGACCTTGTCATATGAAGGTCTCACTCAGGAAGGGCAAGATGCACTTGAGAAAGCGTGAAATACAAAACACAAAGTACATAAGACCATTGGAGGTTATTACCAGAATCGGTCTTGTACTTTTAAACTTAGACTACCACAAAAACTTAATAACATTCATCCCATCTTTCACATATCTAATCTAAAGAGGTGTCTATCTGATAAAACACTTGTTATTTCACTCGATGAAATCAAGTTAAATAAAAGTCTACACTCTGTAGTAGAACCAATAAAAACCATGGATAGGGAAATCTAAAGAACCACGCTAAGTCTCATCCCGTTAGTGAAGGTTCGCTGGATTACAAACCAGGGACCTGAATTCACTTGGGATAGGAAAGATTAGACCTAGTCCATGAGTATCACTTTAGACTTAATTTCGGGACGAAATTCCCTCTAACGGGGGGATAATGTGACACCAGTCAAATTTTGGTCAAAAATAAATTGATCAATAATCATAATTGGGATGAACCAAGTGGTAGAGTATGTAACAAGGTTTCCAAAAACATAAAGAACACTGAAATCCGAGTTATAACGAAGAAGTTATGACCAATCGAAAATCGACGTCAAAACCGGTAAAACACTATTCAGTGTAAAAATTGAATTTTCGATAAAAGGCTTTTTAGCCTTAACAATCTAAATGAAACTTGTATAATATGTTAAACCGAGAACGTTCATAAAAAGAACGTGAAAATCCGACTTCGTATGAGGAAGTTATGATTTTTCGAAGTTTCGGTTTAGCAGTAGACAGCTAAAAATTCGAAATATAAATCGATCGATATTTAGCCGACACATCTTAAACGAGAATCGAAGGTCTCATCAAAAGTAGCACAATGGTAAAAAGACAGACGAAAACGGACGTCAGATGAAGAAGTTATGAATTTTTAACGGATTCTCGTCCCGGTCTGTTTAAAATAATAATACTAAAAATAAATTGAAAATCAGCCGACGAAGTCTAAATGAAAGTCGTAGAGTATGATTTTACCTACGCGTGCATATAAAGAACGCCAAAAACGGAGCTTGTATGCGAAAGTTATGATTTTCGCAAGTTTTGGCACAAAAATAAAGAAAAAATAGGAAAAACCGGGCAATTTCGCATGTGACACGTCACCTCGCACGTGGCAGCTGCTGAGTGGAACGAAGCCATGCGTGGCACCTCCTGATTGGACCGCAGCCGAGGTCCACTAAGAAGCGAACATCGTCGCATCGGACACCCCGGAGACACCCCCCTCGCAACGTGGCATTCCCCCATTGGACCGAAGGTTGGTCAAATCCGAAACCTACATCTGTCCGAGGCACGTGTCTCGCACCGGGTCCGAGCTTCGCAACCGCCTCAGACTTCGCACGTGGCTTCGCTGCTGACCGACGCGTAGCTGTTGACTCCTCGCCCTCGCCGGCTGTCCGATGACTCACCAACCTCGGCCGAACCCTCGCACTCCTATATAAAGGGTGCGAGACTTCTCGGATTTGAGAGGTTTTTCACCCCATTTTTCACCCAATTTCACATTTTCACCCCCTCGACTTTCTCACGACCCCCCAAGGCCCCGGTATCGTGTCTAAAGCCCGAAGCAAGCCCCGGAGCCCCGTAATTCTCGAGAAGTCATCCTCTCTCCTGTCGAAACTCTGCCGGTTTGAGCCGTTTTCTCGTTAAATAAACTCTTTACGGGAAACGAAACGCTGCCCGAATCACCGCTTATCAAAGTGATTTCATACCCCTATAATTACCTTTTTAATGGTTTTAAATGCTTTTTAGGGGGGGGGGGAATACAAGTTTAACACAATAATAAATTGTGTTAATAACTGTGTGTGATAATAATCACACAGAAAGTTTCCGTAATGCTTTTAAGAATTACCAAATACTTCCAAAATAACGTAAAGCCATGTTAAATTCTTTGAAAAATGTTTTATAAACTATTTCAAATTATAAATGCCAAAATCATGTTTATATATGTATAAATATATAAATAAGACTTGAAGGGCTTAGGACTAATGAATTATCTTATATCCTTTTCCTTGTTTGGATGTGGAATTAAGGTTGTGTTATTTGTCCGAAGGTCGTTTCCTTCTTAATTATATATATATTATACATATATGAGTCTAAAAGGTTACTCCTTTTAGTATCATTACCTTTGTATCAAGCTGAGCAAAGGTGATATTCCATGAGAATTCATGCTAATCAGATAGAACATATAAATTATAATAGGTATAATTTATGATTCAAAACTAAATATACAAGTATGATTCACGACTGTATACTTTCCAAGGAAATTACCAAAATACATTCAACTATACCAAGATATGTATAATATCTTTAATATACGAACAACATATTAAAGATGTAAAGATACATCATACCTAGTTTGCATTAACAAAGGTACTATACAGAGTATCAGGGTTAGTAAACACGTGGTAATGCCGGGTTTGCATTAGCAAAGGTACTATACAGAGTGCCCGAGTTAGCAAACACGAGGTAATAATACATCCTGTCGAGTTTGCATTAGCAAAGGTACTATACAGAGTACCCGAGTTAGCAAACACGATGTAATAATACATTCTGCCGGGTTTGCATTAGCAAAGGTACTATACAGAGTACCCGAGTTAGCAAACGCGAGGTAATAATTCATAATTCAAGTATACTAGAATACATTGTTTTACAAGAAACCAGGGTTTTGATTCAAAACAAATCAAGGGTTTACACTTATCAAATACATGTTTGGAAAACTAAGAATGTACTGTCAATCATTATTTCAGAATGATTGGGTTATCAAAACTAATATACATGTAACGTTTAATATGTTTTTTATGAGACTCTATATTCAGGTTGTTTAATTCATTTTAGACAACATAGGAAAGTCCTGAAATTATAACCAGAATCTCCAGCCGGGGATCGAAACAAGTGTGTGTAGATCTATATCGGGATTGACAACCCCGCACTCAGGCTGCTAGCTACAGTTAGATGAGTGACAATTGTTATCACCAGTTTAAACGCCCACAAAGCGTTTGTTTCAAGCCATCAGTCATAGTATGGTTATAATAAAAACTACTCATTAAAAAGGTATTAATAATACGTTAGTGTATAAACAAATAAACGAAAGTACACCTTCAAAGTACCAGTTTATAGAATACAAAATACAATGGTTTAATACAGTTTTCATTAACACCTGGTGGAGCCAGGCACACTCTCAGTTTCAAGTTTTCATAAAGGAATACAAATATAAAACAGTAATACAAAGAGAACGGTTTATGGGATTAAACCACTTATCCAATGGAACTTAGTCACTCAATCTCGGTAAACTAGTGTAACATAAAAGACCTTTAGTGGTTAATTCTATAATTCCTTAGTTATTACATCAGAGTTGTACATAAGTAATGTCCGATTGACAGTGAAATGTGTGACTTCCGCCTTACTTCCTGTTCCTTGTTTGGTTGTGGGCTTAGGGCAGATACACCCATTTAACTGTCCATTCGATATTGTGTTATGTATAATCAGTATAAACTAAGTAATTACAGAGGGAAACTATTGAGGTTATTAGTTAATCACCTCAGGAGATATAGGATTTCCTGGAGAAACCAGTGAACTTATTCAAAGAACTTAGGGTATACTTAACAGAACTGAAATACTTATGAACTCACCAGCTTAAATGATGATCTACTCTTTCCAAATAACTTGTATTCTCAGGAATCCAGTAGACAGGTACACTCCCGAAGCTTTTGAGAAGACCACCGAGTACCGTACTGCGACTCTTGTCTTCTACTGTACCTACTTTAGTGTTTGAATATGTAATGTTTAAACACTTATGTAAAACTTATACTTATTAATGCAATGGTTGTTTGTACTTTGATTACTATGTTACATGTGTTGTGATACTTACCTAAAGTCCTCCGCCCTCGAACGTTTCCACCGTTCTGGTTTGGGGGTGCGACAGGTTGCCCCGTGATTCGTGATCTGTGGTAACCCGTCGAGAGAAGGGTTAACTCGACGAGCCGAGAGAGGCCATAGGAGGATTCAGAGGACACGCTTCGACTCGCCGAGTCACCCATGTGCACTCGATGAGTCTGGTCAAAGTTTGACCGTTGACGAGAGTTGACTTCAGTTGACCTTGGGGTTTTGGTCAAGCTGATTCAAGAGAGGTCAGAGAGGGGTAGAATGGTCTTCTACCCATTATTAGGGATGAGAACATGAGAGGATTTTGATTAGAGATGTTATCATTTTGATAGGAGGAGGCTAGGTCAGATTATCGAGCACGAGAGGGTATCCGACATTATGCAAGGTGAGTCTTCTCACTATACTTTACCTTGAGTGGTAAGTAGAGTTATGTGACTGAGTATCTTGTATGCTATGTATGTGATATGTTGCACTGCATTATTTCTATGTGATTTATGCTGTGTGTATTCCAGAGTTTACAGAGTTAGGACCGGAAGGTCCGCAGAGTTTGGACCAGAGGGTCCACAGAGTTAGGGCCAGTGGGCCCACAGAGTTATAGCCTCGAGTGGCTAATATGTGTTATACGTGGTATTTTGGGGAACTCACTAAGCTTTGTGCTTACCATGTTATGTGTTATGTGTTTCAGGATTTTCTCAGGATCACGGGAAGGCACCGGCTTGATTGTACACACCAGAGAAAGAGTTATATTTTGAGGATCCTGGATTATTAATGGAGTTGTGCTTGTAATTTGGATAAATGAGATTTCTATACAATATATTATGAAAAGTATTTGATTTTAAAAATGAAAAATCTGTTTGAAAAATTACGGTGTTACAAGTTGGTATCAGAGCCTTGGTTTGAGGGATTCGGATGCACCTTCGGGTAAATCTGGACTCAAACTGGGGATTTGAGAAAAGTTTTCAAAGAAATGATTTTTCTAAAGCGAACGAGAGTTTCCAAGGGAAAATGAGAAAGAGTAGTGTGTACAATCCGCTAGAGCCCGAACGGTGATTTCCAAAAATACCCTTACTTTTGTATTATGAGATAATTATGACGTATTATGCATGCTAGAGATAGGCTAGGTATTTCATATTTTAGGACTAGAGTGGCCTGATTTATGATGCCTTAGCCTAGGAGTTGTTATTTGTGATGTGTTTTCAAGTATGTGCTGAGTAAGAGTATCCAGCAGGAATCTTTTTAGAGAGGGATTTGAGTAGAGGAGTAATCTAGGAGAGATACCTAGATGAGCAATTGTGGAGTCCGCTGAGAGGGTAGTCAGATGCCCGCGTGGGGTAAAGTTGCTTGGGTTCGGTGGTATCCTTAGAGTATGAGGAGAGCAAGTGGGTAATGACCTAGAGTGGTTTTACATGTTGGTAGAGATTATTCGATTCCCGAATGCTGCTTGCTTCATGCTTTGTGGAACTCTTGATGATGAGAGTCAACTACTAAGTGAATATGGCGATATTTAGGAGGTAGATGGCCGGCATCATAAGGAGTTCTTCAGCAGCTGATGGCGGAGAAGTGTGAGAACCTAGGAAGAGCCAAGGAAAGGGTGACCCTAGTCAGATGAGTACGCTGACAGAGTAAGATATTTCGCAGAGGAGCGAACACGCATGACGGGGTTGGTGATTGAGAAGGTCGAGCATCTACTTAGGAACTCGGGGATGGTCCGTGTGGAAAGTATGGGTAGATGTGGCAGGTAGTATGGGCCCGTACTACTGAAAGCAGAGGACCCATACTCGAGACAAGGAACATTCCGACGGTTTTAAGTAGCAGATCGAGAGGTGATTCCATGGTTCGAGTACCATGATTTGCAGCAGATCGAGAGGTGATTTCATGGTTCGTGTACCATGATTTGTAGCAGATCGAGAGGTGGTGTCACGGTTCGAGTACCATGATTTGTAGCAGATCGAGAGGTGATGTCATGGTTCGAGTACCATGATTCGTAGCGGATTGAGAAGAGATAACATGGTTCGGGTACCATGATTCGTAGTGGATTAAGAAGAGATAACATGGTTCGGGTACCATGATTCATAGCAGATCGAGAGGTGGCCACATGGTTCGAGTACCATGACCCGTGGCAGTTAGTGTTATTGGTTCTACCAGTTATTCCGTGGTGATTGGTTAGACCGAGATCAGAGGTGAAAGAGTATGG
Source organism: Lactuca virosa (assembly GCF_052849685.1). Classification (NCBI taxonomy): domain Eukaryota; kingdom Viridiplantae; phylum Streptophyta; class Magnoliopsida; order Asterales; family Asteraceae; genus Lactuca; species Lactuca virosa. The sequence goes on from NC_136426.1 coordinate 123,130,887, forward strand.
GGCTAGAGGGTCAAGATGAACGAGCTTTAGTGAAGCATCCCTTAAAAGTGAAATCGAGTTAGCTCCGAGGGATTGTTGGTGAGATGCCAATTGGCGTCGCAAGACTCAAGAATGAGTAGAGATGGCGGTTATGGAGGATTACGGCATGAGTTGAGCAATCAGCAGATGGTGGAGATGTCATTTTCTGTGACCTGAGCGGTGTTATTTCTGTTCCTATGAGAAACAGGAGAGGTATTGAGATTTTCGGTTTCCAAGGTTGGGGGTGAGCCCTGTGGGGTAGCTTTGGTTACGATATTTCATCAGAGTATTTTGGGCAGTATGTCTGCCAAGAGGTAATGTTAGAGCATGAGCAGGTTGTCAGCGGGGACTGAGATGATTAAGGACAAGGATACACCCTATTTGAGCATAGTAGGGCATGTATTAGCTGCAGCGGCAGACGATCAAGAAGAGGATATTATAGCGGTGGCTCTTATTGTCTATGATGAGTATCGAGTGTGGTAATGAGGACTCCACTCTTATTACAACCCACGTCATGGAACGTTGGTTGAAGAGTCAAGGATGAGGAATATGTTAGTTCGTTATTTTCAGACTGAGAGTCAGGGTTGCGACTGGACAGTTGAGATGTCCGGTAGTGGGATGGTACGAGATTCTGAATGATTAGAGGTAGTCATGATGAGAAGTTTCTGAGGATTTCATCGGAGATTCGGGGTATTTGGAATTGCTTGACCTCCATCGGGGGGATTATCGAGCATTGCGTATCACCTTCCAAGAGTAGGTGCGATGTTATTGGTAAAAACAGTCTGTGGGCTAGATCGGTGGCGAACCAATTGGTGATGGTTCGAACCCTGAGTGGGGGAGAACCGGGAACTTTTGAGGAGATCAGAGATTTGTTCAAGAGCGGTTAGAGAACTGGATAAATAGGCTTGTGGTGCGGATTCCTGAGACCAGGGTTATTGGTGGTCAAGGAAAGGTGCAGAGTGAGATAGTGCATGTGGTACGTGTTTGAGAAAGGATGAGTGTCTCCACGACAAGTGGCCGTTGGTCGGAGACCTTATAGTGGTTAGGAATCCTTTAAGGCTAAAATGGTGAATTCGAGGTGGTTGGCTTATGAGATTAGTTTGGCGGTTGAGAATTTCTGGTTCATAGTATGGGCTATTATATGCAGTAAGGGAAGGGAAGAAGTTGATTGGGCAACCAACTTCAGGGTCGTTATGAGTATTCTTGCATGAGTGTTGAGCAATAGAGAAGGAAGTTTCGGATTGCCAACTTCGTGTTCTGAGTCGTGGGCAATTTCTTTGTGTTTTAAATTGGGAGATGGAGTATTCCGGGGTTACAAGTGGCACGAGAGAAAGACCGGTTGCGAGGTTCCAAGGAAGCAATACGGTATCTGAGTATGATGTCATGAGTATGAGATCAGAGGTAGAGTCAAGACACTACGAGGCGTTGTGATGGTATTCCGGGGTATCCGAGTTTAATGTCCTAAATCTCAGATTATTTTGAGTTTTGAGTTGAGATGATGAGTGGTGTATCAAGTGTCTATGGTTCCGGTGGGGGCCCTTCAGCTAATTGACATCAAATGGATTTATTTGAGAATTTGAATTGCAACGAGAAAAAGAGGTTTTGTCACAACGGTGGTCGTCCGAAGTAGTGATGCTTAGCCTGGAGGGATGTGTGTGTACCTATCTATGCTGGGCTGCAGAGCATGAGTTAATGATCGCAGTGTGGTGTCAACCTGAGGATAAGATTGTGAAGTGGTAAGAGTAAGTGCGGTAAGACTGCGGGGAGCTGCAGTTTCAATGACTCAGTGAGAGGTTGTGGTGATGCTACGGGGAGCCGTAGTACTCACTATTCAGTGAGAGGTTGTGGTGATGCTACGGGGAGCCGTAGTACTCACTATTCAGTGAGAGGTTGTGGTGATGCTATGGGGAGCCGTAGTACTCACTAGTCAGCGAGAGGGTGTTGTGATACTGCGGGGAGCCGTAGTACTCACTAGTCAGCGAGAGGGTGTTGTGATACTGCGAGGAGCCGTAGTACTCACTATTCAGTGATAGGTTGTGGTGATGCTATGGGGAGCCGTAGTACTCACTAGTCAGCGAGAGGGTGTTGTGATACTGCGGGGAGCCGTAGTACTCACTAGTCAGCGAGAGGGTGTTGTGATACTGCGAGGAGCCGTAGTACTCACTAGTCAGCGAGAGGGTGTTGTGATACTGCAGGGAGTCGTAGTACTCACTAGTCAGCGAGAGAATGTTGTGATGAAGTGCTCTCTGATCGGAGCTTGACGCAGAAGAGTTTTAGGCTTGGGTAGCCCTAATATTTGGGTGTGTGGAAGCCTGGGGTCGAACCAGGGGCGAGACTGGGGTCTCCATATTTGTCTGAAGTCGTTATATTCTGAAATGAGTAGTGGTTGTCGCAACCAAAGGGAAGTGGATAAGTGAGGAATGCATGGATTGCGGGTCATGAGTCATGAGTTGAGTGGTTCGTTGGGATGAGTGGTTCCAACTCTGTGTCGGACCAGACTCTCGAGTTGAGTTCGATCCTAGTGGTGTATTAAGTAGGCAAAATGAGATTCCGGATTCATATATGAATTTCCTTTGGAAGGGGGTATTGGTTCCATCTGGTGTCTTAGACATGAGTGGGTCAATTCGTAGGTATGAGAAAACCGCGAAACGCATGGAACTAATGAGTAGTAGACGACAGAGGTCGAGGGTGAAACGAATCCCGTATTCGCTTGGGGAAAAGCGAACTTCGTGACTTGTGTGTCACTCTGGGCCGAGATAACTAGTGTGGGAAGGAAGTCAGTGAGGCATGTTGAGATATGCAATGGGTAACCCTTTGAGGTTCAATTGCTGGGTCGGGAGATGACCTGGTGCTCATTCTTGAAAGGGATATTGAGAAGGGAGCTGAGGTTTATGTTTGTCAGATGTCAGGGGATGCTTCTGAACAAGCATTGTTATTGTTCGTGTCTGAGGACAGGGTGTTGAGAGTTCGTTGTTCAGAAGGGTTGTGATTGCAGTACAGTAGATGAGTCCCTGGTGTGATGTGATACTTCCACTCCCTGGTATATGATCTGGATTGTTTATTATGTCTGGGACGAGTGATCGGTAGCCAGTTTTGGGCATGGACTTGTTTTATCGGTTCCCGCTAGAGAATCAGAGAGGCAGTGAGCTATCGGGGTTTGTTATTCGAGGAGCGAATAACGTGGTGACATTTGGAGAGGGTGGTCTGGCTGTGTGTCAGGCTACTAGAGTCCCAGATTCTTGGGAGTCAGAAGGGGTAGCATAATGGCAGATGGGTCTGTCCTTTTCCAGGGAGGAGTTCCTGTTTGGATTCAGGTGTCCAGAGAGGAAGATAGTTGTGTGGTATGAGACCCTTTCAATGGTGCTGCTTGGTTAGTGGATTAGATCTATATGTTGTGGAGGAGCGATTTCGAGGGCGAAATCTAATTCAAGTGGGGGAGAATTGTAACAACCGGATTTACAGGGACATTATTGTGTAGGTTAATCTTGAGATTTGAGGAGGGACTCGGCGAGTTGAGGGACCAACTCGCCGAGTCGAGTCGAGATTTTCCGTGTGGACTTAATGAGCGGACTCGACGAGGCCAAGGTTGGACTCGCCGAGTAGGTACTGGGCAGAGAAAATCCTAAGTTCTGGGGTTGGAGCATATTTAAAGGAACTTATGACCTTGGGTGCGCCTCATATCTCCTGTGAGAAACCCTAAATCGCCATTGGAGCCAAGGAAGAGTTCCTGTGATGAAATCAAGTAATTTTGGTGTGGTTTTTCAAATGAAGTGAAGGGATTCAGCTTGAGGGACCAAAGGAGGTCGTTATCCTTAGACGTCTAAGCAAGGATATCCATTTTGAGGTAGTATTTCGCCCCTTCCTTCTGTTTTTTGTGTAAAATCCTTGAATCTAGGGTTTTCTTTACCCTTTATTGGATAGTATATGATGCATATGAGGTCCCAATATGGAATAAGCTTTAGATCTGGACCTTAAGAGGTCCAGAGAGTCCCAATCGTCCAGCTTTATCCAACTCCCTTTGGGGTTATGGATCTAGGTTGCCATTTTAGGAGCTAATTCTTCATATAAGGGCATAAGAGGGTTGCATGAGCTTAAAGATTGAACCTTTACGTGATTACTGGGTGTAAGAAGGTCAGATCTATAAGTTAGAGAAACAGATCTGACCTCAGAAGGTCTTTTGAGTGTTGCCATGGAGGGAACTCGTCGAGTCCATATGGGGACTCGACGAGTCGAGTCGGGTTTCCCCGCGATTCGTGATCCGTGGTAACCCGTCGAGTGAAGGGTTAACTCGACGAGCCGAGAGAGGCCATAGGAGGATTCAGAGGACACGCTTGGACTCGCCGAGTCACCCATGTGCACTCGACGAGTCTGGTCAAAGTTTGACCGTTGACGAGAGTTGACTTCAGTTGACCTTGGGGTTTTGGTCAAGCTGATTCAAGAGAGGTCAGAGAGGGGTAGAATGGTCTTCTACCCATTATTAGGGATGAGAACATGAGAGGATTTTGATTAGAGATGTTATCATTTTGATAGGAGGAGGCTAGGTCGGATTATCGAGCACGAGAGAGTATCCGACATCATGCGAGGTGAGTCTTCTCACTATACTTTACCTTGAGTGGTAAGTAGAGTTATGTGACTGAGTATCTTGTATGCTATGTATGTGATGTGTTGCACTGCATTATTTCTATGTGATTTATGCTGTGTGTATTCCAGAGTTTACAGAGTTAGGACCGGAAGGTCCATAGAGTTAGGACCAGAGGGTCCACAGAGTTAGGGCCAGTGGGCCCACAGAGTTATAGCCTCGAGTGGCTAATATGTGTTATATGTGGTATTTTGGGGAACTCACTAAGCTTTGTGCTTACCGTGTTATGTGTTATGTGTTCCAGGATTTTCTCAGGATCGTGGGACGGCAGCGGCTTGATTGTACACACCAGAGAAAGAGTTATATTTTGAGGATCCTGGATTATTAATGGAGTTGTGCTTGTAATTTGGATAAATGAGATTTCTATACAATATGTTATGAAAAGTATTCGATTTTAAAAATGAAAAATCTGTTTGAAAAATTACGGTGTTACATAAACCAAATCCGTGCAAGTGGTACCAGTGGATCTGGTAGCGGTACCCACCTATCTAACCCCAGAGTTACCCACAGACACCCATAGGAGTGTTCGTACAAGGACTTCATGAACTGTAAACCCAAATCCTTTAATGGAAATTGGGGAGTCATTGCTCTAATGCAATGGTTCGAGAAAACAGATTCAATTTTCGAAATATGCATGTGCCCAGAAAGGAGCAAAGTGAAGTTTGCTGTCTGCACCTTCTCCGACAGGGCCCTAACATGGTGGAATGGCCATGTTAAGTCACTGACCCTATCAGTGGCTAACTCTATGGGTTGGGAGAACCTGAAAGAGATGATGTTGGAAGAATACTGCCCAAGAGGCGAAGTTCAAAAGCTGGAGCAAGAGCTATGGGAGCATACCATGGTCGGCTCAGACATAGTGGCCTACACTGACAGGTTTAGCGACCTGGCAACACTGTGCCCCGGGATGGTTACCCCGGAGAGTAAGAAGATAGCAAAGTACATTTGGGGCTTATCTACCCCGATTCAAGGGGATGTACAATCTTCTAATCCAACTACCTTCGATAGCGCCAAACGCCTGGCCCAACGACTCATTGACCATGGAGTCCGCCATGGCATGGTGGTCCTCGTTCCCGAGCCATCAAAGGGAGGGGACTATAAACGAAAGTTGGGGAAAAAGAGGAAGGAACGAACATCACAGGAACCCCCGCAGGAGCAATAAGTGGTTACTGTACACACTACCACAACACCTGCCACTCCAGCACCTGTTAGTCGATATGTTGGAACCCTCCCAAAGTGTGGTAAGTGTAACTACCACCACACCGGAGTTTGCCAGGAAATGTAGTGCATGAATTGCCGCAGGAAGGGGCACACTGCCTGTTTCTGCAGGGCGCCGGAACAACCAATCTCCCAAGTCCCCGGAGTAGAAGTAAATCAGGCCTTCTATGGTTGTGATGGGACTGGGCACTACAAGAGGGATTGCCCGATAACGAAGAACTTTGGCGCGGATGGACGAATTCTGATGATCACCACAGGAGAAGTTGCCCCAGAACCACTAGCGAACAGCGGTATGTCTTCTAAATAAAAATTACTTTAAAGATTTAAGTTTATATTAATATTAATATTAAAACTTGGGGAAAATTTAAAAGTAATTATAAATTAGTAATTCGTCCGAAATGAATTACAACATTCATAAGAACACTAAAGATCCATACAGGTGAACTATGATGGCTTAGTATGTACATCAGGGTTGTGCATAGCTAAGATTTTACAGACTAAGAGTGAGTGATTCCGCCTTAATTCCTGCTCCTTGTTTGGTTGTGGATTTAGGGCAGAGTCACTCAGTCGACCGTCTTATTCATCTTAATTATACATAACTTATATATGCCAAGCGATCATAGAGGTACGAGGAGGATCATAATATAAAGTATCGATACTAGTTATCAAAGAACTTTCACTGCTAGTACTCGCTTATTGCGGTACGTTTTGTGGCAGTGGTAATATCGAGAAAGCACTAGAAAGCCTACACATAATACATTGTCGAGCACACTCGGGATACACCATCGTATAACAAACGTGTCTTTCAAATCGGCCTAACATTTGTTTCTATAAAGAGTCTATCGTCATCATTCGTCATGGATTGGCGTGGTCCTCACCATACCAAGTACATATGTTTCGAAAACCCACCGCCTTAACTGACAGATTAACGAAACCCTCATCACTCGTAACGACAACCTGAAACAGACTTCAGAATCGTCTCCTTCATATTCCAAACCCCGAAGTACTCATGCGAGGAGTACCTTTCCCTCCGAAACCTTTCCAATGTATACTCATCAAACCTTCCAAAACTACCACTCATCCAACAGATCAAGTTCAAGCATAGAGGCTAAGGACGAATACGGCCCACCTATCACTATTGAGTGTATACGCGAGGGTGGTATATAATTATGATTATGCGGATTTTGTATGTGTGTTTCCGCCCTATCTCCTGTTCCTTGTTTGGTTGTGGACCTGGGGCAGAGTCGCACATCCGACCGTGTTACTAATCTTAATTATATACGACTTGTATACACGAGGTACTGATAGATGGACCAGGTATGAATCCTATTATGAACGTCAGGGCAAAGTTGCCCAGACCTACGAGTGGGTATTCTACCACTCAGAGGAGCACGACCCCAAGAGTGCTTCTGAGAAAGCTAATTTCGGGACGAAATTCCATCTAACGGGGGGATGATGTCACAACCCGAAAATTGTATTCTTATAAGGTCAACTTTGGTCAAACTTATTCCTTCCATTATCTCAAAATAGATGGATTTTTGGTTTATAAGTTTTGAAGCCTTGTATCTAAGTGTGTTATAGTTTGAAAGAGAAAAGCATTAGGAATTGAGAGCCCTCGCATGACCTACAAAACATTCGCAGCAATGAGCATTCGCAACCGTGAACACCAAGCCGTGAACCTCGAAGCCGTGAACTCGGACCGTGAACCCTCGGTTCACGGTCGTGAACTCCTCGGCCGCAAACACTCCTATATATATATATATATATATATATATATATATATATATATATATATATATATATATATATATATAAGTTCACTTCATTTTCTTTCATTATTCATCTTCTGGCCGTGAATCCTTCCCATTCTCTCTCAAGTATCATATTCAAGAACATCTCTTCATCCCTTAAACACCCCTTTTCTTTTATATCTCGTTGGTATACCACGAAAAGGGCCTTCAAACACTCACCAATCCACAAGATCTTCAAGTGTTCTTCACATCTTTGGGCCGTGAACCCTTCAACATGGGCCGTGAACACTCATGTGTTCTTGGGCCGTGAACCCTCCTCAGCGTCGTGAACACCCTTTCAGCCTTCTAACTTGCTTCTATCACTCTTTTGGTGAGTTATTCTTGCATCCTAGGTTGTTTCCCAATCGCCTTTGTAGTTAGAATCACTAATTTCATGCATATATGTATCATTATATGTCATTTAGGAATCGTATGTGCTTCGGAACTTCATTCGTGGAACTTATCATCCTTATTCGAATCTTCAATTGAATCACCCACATAAGGTGAGTTCATACCCCTATATTCTATCTTTTAAATGGTTTTAAATGCTTTTAAGGGGGGGGGGGGGGATACAAGTTGAACACAATAAAATTGTGTTAATATTTACCTGTGATAACCATCACATTAAAGGAATTCTTATGCTTTTATAAGTTATTAAATTATTCAAAAACTCTTTTAAAAGATGTTAGATTGTTTTTTATAATACCCCATTTTAAAGTACATGCTTAACTCAGTAGATAATTGAGTCTTTTCTACAAGTCATTAACAGTTCAAACAAACATACTAGTAAACTATAATAGGTATAGTTTAGGGATTCAGTACATACTATATTCTAGAATAGAGGAACAATACATGATTCACGTACATATACTTTACACTCCCAGTAAACTAGGAAAGGAACGTATCATTAATATATTTGTTTAAAACAAAATATGATAATACACTTAGTATACGGTTATATATATATATATATATATATATATATATATATATATATATATATATATATATATACATATGGGGTACATCTACAAAGTACCGGGTTATATATGGGGTACATCTACAAAGTACCAGGTTATATATGGGGTACATCTACAAAGTACCGGGTTTTATATAAAAAGGGTACATCTACAAAGTACCGGACAATAATAAATAAAACATAGCAATAGATAAAACTCACACCAGTATCGACTAATGCGTTTAGAGTACAGGATTTCATAACTTTTAGTAGTCTTCCTAAACAATAGAACTGCGCCACATAACTTTCCTAGAAACATGAACATTTAGTTAAAAGGGGCCTATAATGCTAATTGTATGATTCCTCGGTAGATACATTAGGTTTATATATTAATCGGATCTGACAGGCAGTAGGATGAGTGCTTTATGCTTCATTTCCTGTTTCTTGTTTGGTTGTGGGCTTAGAGCAGATTCACACAGTCTACTATCTATTCGATCTTAGTTTTATATATAACTCGTATACACCAAGTAATCATAAGGAGTAACAGGTATGGATCAGGTCATAGTATACAAATTCAATATACCACTTTCTTGTAGGAAAACATACTTTTCGGATAGAACATTAAGTAGGCGAAACTAGAAACTTATCTATAAAAGGTTTGATACGCATTATTAAACCCGTATAACTTAAAGGACCTTTAATGGTTAATTCTATAATACCTTAGTTTATACATCAGGGTTATATATAATTAATATCCGATAGGCAGTGGAATGTGTGTTTTCCGCCATACTTCGTGTTACTTGTTTGGTTGTGGGCTTAGGCAGATTCACACATTTAACTGTCCGTTCGATATTAGATTATATATAACTAGTATAAACTAAGTGATTATTGAAGGAACTATTATGGTTACCATTTTACTAAAGGAAATATATTATTTTCTTAAGGAATGTTTTCTTCAAATATAATAGAACTATTACAGTTAACTCCGTAAGTACCAAATGAATACGCCGGGGTTATATACAATGAAGATCTAACAGACAATGGGATGTGTGACTTCCGCCTCATTTCCTATTCCTTGTTTGGTTGTGGGCTTAGGGCAGATTCACACAATCCATTGTCTATTTACTCTAAATTGTATATAACTTGTATCCGTTTAGTACTCATAGAAGGAATTGTTGAGTCATTTTTACTTATCATTCATCACATCAGAAAATATAGGATTTTCTGGAGGAACAGACGAACTTTTCTAAAGAACTTATAGTATAATTTTTATAACTAAAATACTTATGAACTCACCAGCTTAAATGCTGATCTACTCTTTCAAAATAACTTGTATTCTCAGGAAACTAGTAGACAGGTACATGTAGAAGGATTCAGAAGATGGAGCATAGTAGCTTCATGTCTTTGTTTGTTATTTACTTTTGGAGTCAACCTTTTGTGAATCTAATACATTGTAAACACTTTAAGATTTATGCAATGGTTGTTTGTTACTTTGATTACTATGATGCATGTGTTGTGATACTAAGCATGACGTCCTCCGCCCCCGAACGTTTCCGCCGTTCCGGTTTGGGGGTGTGACATGCGTCTCGGTGAGGACCCTCCGATCTCACGGCTCAGTGTGGACCCTCCAGTCATGTGTCTCAATGAGGACCCTCCGGTCTCACAGCTCGGGTTGGACCCTCCAGTCCTATATCTCAGTGAAGACACTCCGGTCTCACAGCTCGGGTTGGACCCTCCAGTCCTATATCTCAGTGAAGACCCTCCGGTCTCATAACTCGGTTTGGACCCTCCGGTCCTAACTCAGTAAAGCACAGAAACAATATAGCATATATCACAAAAGCAAAATGCGACCCTCCGGTCGATAACTCAAATAGGACCCTCCGGTCACACAGTATTACCGCTCAGGTAAGTATAGTGAGAAGACTCACCTCGGAAGTAAGCGAGAAGATCTAGTACCCCACGAAGATTCTAGACTCTGCCTACATAATATAATTATCTCTAATAAACAATTTGTAATAACCACTTCGAGATGCTAAGCTAACTCCTCCACTAAATCTCAAAAACGGTGAAAAGACCATTTTACCCCTCCATGGTGTACAAGGTCCACAGTTGACCAAACCCTAAAAGTCAACGAAAGTCAACGCTCAAGTCAACAGTCCCTGTTGACTAAACTCGTCGAGTGCATCTATGCGACTCGTCGAGTTCCTTCTCTTTCTCTGAAGTATCGGGAAAATCCAACTCAACTCGTCGAGTTGTCTCACCAACTCGCCGAGTTGTAGCGCGTCCAGTCTATCAGGGAAAACCCTAACTGAATCGTCGAGTTGGCTCATGCACTCGTCGAGTCCCTCTAGACCAATTCTCATTCAAACGATTCCAAGCAGAATTAATGTCCCAAACTCTAGATCTAGCCTCCCAAGCTTGAAATACCACGTAAAACTGCAAGCTTTACGTCCATGCATGGCATCAAGGGCTCGAAATGCCGAAATAAGCTCTATATAGGGTTTAATGCATAAAATCTTGTCACTAGCTTGATAGATGTGACAACCCGAAATTTTCTTTTGTACGAACTCTACAGTCAAACACTTCAATTAAAAGTCAAATTCATTTCTGCTCATTTTTAGCTCGGTTTAAAGTCCATTTGGGTATTTTTAAATATTTATTCTTCGAGAGAATAAACGAAAGGAAGTATTTTTTTGAATAATCGGGGAACAAATAAAACAAATAACACCTTAAGGAAGTGTTTTCGGCCAAACATGAGGGGTTTGGGTCGAAGACCCTCCTTTGACCGAGAACTCATGCTTAAAGCATGAGTTTACTCCTCCTTCCCTCATTTCTTACTTCCCAACTCAAGAACACCCACTTTTTCTCTCAAGTATCATAAGAGCTTCTTCCAAATCTTCCAAAAATGTAAGTGTTTCTCCTCTTGATTTGTTGATACAACACTTCATCTAGTAGTTATACATGATTTCATCCATTAAATCCTCTCTTTTTCTTAGATCTTCAAGTGTTCTTCAAGAACACCAAGAGCACCAAGAACACACACTAGTGTGTGTTTGGCCGAAAACACCCTTCTTTACCTCTAAATCGTAAGTATTACTTTCTGCACTTATTATCTAGTTGAAAATCTTGTTTAAAGCCTTGAAATCGCCACTTTTCCAAGAACAAAAGGAGTTTTCGGTTAGTGCATCTCCTTAAACCGAAAACCCTAAAGAAAGGTCCCTTTAAGACCTCAAAACTCACTTAAGACTTTGGATAAAGCTTAGAACCCCTTTGCATGTTTGAAAGCCCTTGAAAAACACCACATGCACCGAGGATCCTGAGTTTTCGGTCTTAACCGAAAACCCTAAAAACCGAGAACCTCTTCGGACCGAGAACCCTTCGGACCAAGAATACCATTTGGGCCGAAAGCTCCATTTGGTGACCATACACTCCTTTTATGCAATCATTTGTGATTATAACACTTCCATATAAGTGTTTCCTAGACTATAAGAATGTTATCTCTCTTGATTAATCATATAAACACTAATTGCATGCATATATGTGTCTTTATATGCTAAATAGGATCCGTGTGTGCTCAATCCTTCACTTGACACTTAGCATCCTTTTTCCGATCTTACATTCACACCACTCATTTCAGGTGAGTTCATACCCCTAATCAACCTTTGAAATGATTTTAAATGCTTTTATGGGGGGGGGGGATACAAGTTGAAACATTCTAGTTATTGCCTTAATCATATGTGATTGATAACTAGAACAAACAGAAAGATTTACTATTACTTTCAAATTGCTATCAAACTTATGAATTTCAAGCACTTCAAAACCCTTTTATCAAACTATTTTAGTTGCTAAAATTGTTTCAAACTTTCTTAAATTTACATTATTTACAAACTCATATCTACACTAATATATTTATATAAGTAAGACTTCAAGGACTTAGGACTGATAGTTCACCTTATTTCCTGTTCCTTGTTTGGTTGTGGACTTAGGGTATCCTGTTATTTGTCCGAATGTCGTTGAAATCTTAGTTATATATCCTATATATAGGTGTTAGATATAAAAGCTTTCACTTCAGTTCAGTACCTTTGTGTAACAAAGGCATACAAACAACATTACTATTTAACTATAATAGGTATAGTTAAGCGATTACTACTCACTATTACTACTACACTGATACATACAAGAGTCAGTACATTTACAAGTCACTACATAAGTACTACATTGAGAAACAATAAATACTATACACTATACAAGGGAACACACTATACACTATACAAGAGAATATACTATATACTAGTAAAGAGAAAACATCACTACAATACGACATACTATACAAACTTTTGAATACTATAAATAGAATGTGACATACTACTTCTCGATACGACACTTCATTGTGGTATCACTTTGTAACCAGAGTCTTCTGGAGGGAGAGCGGGCATTGTGTGTATATATCTATATGGGACAGACACTCCCACATCCCGACTGCTAGCTACAGTCCCAGCCGAAAGGCGAAGGGGTGACAGAATGTTACCTCACTACATATGACCTGGAGGGTCATCAGTTATTCAGCCGTCGATCAGCATGGTTACATAAGAGTTCACATTCAAACCTTTAATTAATCAATTAAGAATTAAAGGCAAAACGAACTCCCCGAGGTGTATTGTACATTTAATACTACCTGGAGTCTGCACTTTTATCATTATTAGTCAGCAGTGATACTGCTGGGGTAAAACATTATTTTCCCTATTACATTTATTTTGTAATCACCTTACATGAGTGAAGTCTAAAACTATAATTTCATATTGATAGTTTCACTGGGGAAAACTCTTACTGTTACAAAAGAACAAACATACAAAACAGTCGGGTCTTGGTAGAAGACTACATTTTACTGGAAAATGTAGGATTTTCTAGGGAGTATACTATTTACAAACATTTGAAATCAGTTACTACATTTACACTACGTTGTTACGAACATTTTCATACAAGCAATGACACTAAATACTTATGAACTCACCAGCTTTATGCTGATAAACTCTTTCAAAATAACTTGTATTCTCAGGTCATCAGTAGATAGGTACCGATGAAGCTTTTGAGAAGATGGAGCACATACAAGACTCATCTTTTATTTTGATAATTCATTTTTGGTGTCTTACATACTATACAGAACACACTTGTATTAAAAATTATTATGTTAATGTAATGAATGTTGTTGCTTGTCTTTACTATTATACATTGTTATGATACTGTACATGACGTCCTCCACCCCAGAACGTTTCCGCCATTCCGGTTTTGGGGTGTGACAGATTGGTATCAGAGCACTGTTTATAGTGAATCAAGTATATCAACCCAGAAAAGATATACAAACTATAAACGCAACGGGATTAAAACACTCTGACCAAGAATATATACTTTTAAATAATAAAATATTTAACTAAGTATATATACATCTATTCATACCAGTGTCAGTATCATACTAGAACAGAACAAAAGTATTACGATTGTTGAACAGCACAATTAAGCTTAGAGACATATAGTCAAATCTAGGGGGATATAGCTTGATCAACTATGTTTTCCGAGGAGTGACTAGCATGTGCCTAAGAATGATTGTGGTGTTGCAACAAGTCTAAAAACTTACCAACACCACTACAACAAGAACATTAGAACAGAATGTAAACCTAAAATACTATAGGAGTATTTTGTGTTACAGTAATTACTTATGTGAAAACTAAAAAGGATCCTCATTAGTATGTCTATTAACTATTATTTTCCCCATTCTCGCGTAGATAACATGGTTGGCTTCCATCTCCCCGGCGATCCGTATTATCCCAACCAAGACATTGGTGGATGGCTTGATGATGAGCCAGAAGATGATCACCTCGCAGAAGGCTTTTCAAATGGCTCTGACTCCGAACCAGAGGTCAACAACCTACCCCAAGAAGGTCATGTCCCAAACCTCAACCCCCGTCCGGCATTTCAAGGTCCCACTCCCTTGTGGGCAACAACCTTGAATCGTTGGAGTGATGAGCAGGGTCAACCCTTACCCTTCAACGGAGACCGAAGCTTTTACAACATAAATGAGGGAGGCTCAGCTGACCGAGTCCTGCCCATCATAGTCCGTAGGATTGCTCGGAACGTCGAGCAAGGTCATGCAGCCATCGACCGAGTAATGGAAGTTGACGCCAACTCTGGCCTTAACACAGTCCACATTCGCCAACTCGAAGAGGCTATGGAAAGGACCAGGAGAACCAATGAGGCTCTGCAGCAACAGCTAGCTGCATCCGGAGCCGAATTCATGGAACTCCGAGTGCGTCAGAGGGCGCAGGAGTGACATCTCCAGGAAGTTGTACGTCAACTGGCAGACCTGAGGGTTCGCCCGAGGGATACCCGTCGCCGGTAGAAGATGTCGACTCATCTTTCTCTTTTGGTTAAGGAATAGCCTTTCTTTTCTGTACTCTATGGAGCACTTGTCTGTAAAACATTCCTAACTTTTAAAAGTACTCTAACTAGACTACTAAGCTGCCAACATTTTCCCTTACGGTTTGATGTAAGACCTACTGTTAGGTCATTTTTCCCGAACTCATTTTACATCATTAATACCAGTAATATTGGCAGTTATCTAATCTATGGGAAAGTCTGTACTCTTGTGTTTCCCTACTCTATTGTTAATCCTCTATCTGATAGTTGGACTATGGCGATTTAGTCCATGAAACACTCTCATCATACTTACATTTGATTCTTACTATTATCATCATCTTTATAAACTTTCAGTAAAAGATGCCGCCTCGAAAGCGTCCGACCAGAAACACGCCTGTGAATCAAACTACACCACCACCACCCCCTCTGCAGTTCGATGGGGTGAAGTTTCAAGCAGCAATGACCGCAGCTGTGACCGCAGCCATGGCCCAAGTAAACTCTGGTGGTGTTAGTGGAACGGGGACTGGCACCAACTCTAGCCATGGTGAAATCCATCCACGTGCACGGGAGTGTACCTATAAAGATTTCATCAGCTGCAAACCTACGTACTTCAACGGAACTGGAGGGATCATTGCGCTGTCCCAATGGATCGAGAGAACAGAAGCAATCTTCGAGATATGCTCATGCCCTGAAGGAAGCAAGATAAAGTTCGCTGCTTGCACCTTCAACGAAAGGGCCCTGACGTGGTGGAATGGTCATGTCAAATCACTCTCACTGGTAACAGCTAACGCCATGGGCTGGGATACACTGAAGGACCTAATGACCTGGGAGTACTGCCTGAGGGGCGAAATTCAGAAGCTCGAGGAGGAACTGTGGAACCTCAAAATGAAGGGTTCCGACATAGTGGCTTATACAGCCAAGTTCTGCGATCTGGTGACTCTATGTCCCAACATGGTCCCCACCGAAAGCAAGAAAATCGAAAGATACATCTGGGGTCTGGTACCCCCATATCGAGGGAACGTTCTAGCATCACACCCTTCGACCTTTGATAGTGCCAAGGAATTGGCCCAAAGGCTCATTGATCACGAGGTTCCTTCTACTCCAACAAAAACTACAACGACTGCCCCCGCACCAAGCAAAACAGCTGACAACAAGAGGAAGCGTTGGGACCGAAAGAAGGGCAAATCAGCTCAACCCTCTTCCAAGAACCAACAGACGGTGGCTGTCCATGCTGCCACTACTCCTGCTGCCCCTGTACCAGCCAAACCATATGCAGGGAGCCTACCCAAGTGCACCAAATGCTCTTTCCATCATAACGGCCCTTGCCGGGAAATGCACTGCGTTAATTGCGACCGGAAGGGCCATACCGCCCGGTTTTGTAGAACACCACCCAAACCCATCTCCCAGGTTCCCGGTGCAGGAGTGAGTCAAGCCTGCTATGGGTGCGGCAAGACAGGGCACTTCAAAAGAAACTGTCCGAAAGCTGGGAATGCAGGAGGAGCAGGAAGACTACTTGTTATTGGCCACAATTTAGCCGTGGCGGACCCTACAATAGTCACGGGTACGTTCCTTCTCGATAACTCTTATGCTTGTATCCTATTTGATAGTGGGGCAGAGAGGAGCTTCGTAAACCAAAAATTTGAACACTTACTTAATCGAGCACCGCAAGCACTAAAAGAAACCTTCGTCATAGAAATGGCTAACGGAAAGACAGAGAGTTCTAACGAGATCCATATAGGTTGTACCCTCACGCTAGATAATCATTCATTCCCAATCGACCTCATACCAGTAGCAATCAAGAGTTTCTACATCATTATAGGCATGGACTGGCTGAGTCTTTATCGCACCGACATCCTGTGTTTCGAGAAAGCAATCCGCCTAAACCTACCAAATAACGAAACCTTGATGATCTACGGAGACAAACCCAGTACGAGTCTTCGTATCATCTCAAGTATTCAAGCCCAGAAGTACTTGCGTAAGGAATATCGTACATTCCTGGCGCACGTTGTCGATACGAGCCGAAAAACAAAAGACCTGAAAGACCTCCCCGTAGTACGCGATTTTCCTGACGTCTTTCCGGAAAAACTCCTAGGTTTACCTCCCCAACGTCAAGTCGAGTTCCGAATCGACTTAATTCCAGGGGCTACCCCAGTAGCCAAATCGCCCTATCGTCTAGCACCTGCTGAGATGCAACAACTGTCCGGTCAACTTAATGAATTACTCAGCAAGGGCTTCATAAGACCAAGCTTCTCACCCTGGGGAGCACCAGTCTTATTCGTGAAGAAGAAAGACGGATCATTCCGTATGTGCATCGATTAAAGGGAACTCAACAAGCTTACAGTCAAAAATCGTTACCCTCTTCCTCGCTTAGACGATTTATTTGACCAACTACAAGGGGCAAATTACTTTTCCAAGATTGATCTAAGATCCGGGTATCACCAGTTACGAGTGCTGGAGGAGGATGTTCCGAAGACAGCCTTCCGAACTCGTTACCGACACTACGAGTTCGTAGTGATGCCATTTGGATTGACCAATGCGCCTGCAGTATTCATGGACTTAATGAATAGGGTATGCCTTCCTTACTTGGAATCAGTTCGTCATCGTTTTAATCGATGACATACTTATCTACTCTCGAAGTAAGGAAGAACATAGCGATCATTTCCGACAAGTCCTAAGAACCTTACGATCAGATAAGCTCTATGCGAAGTTCTCTAAGTGCGAATTTTGGATCCGAAGAGTCGAATTCTTAGGACATGTGGTTAGCGAAGAAGGAATCCACGTGGACCCTTCCAAAATTAAAGCCATCGAGAACTGGTATGCACCGAAGACGCCTACAGAAATTCGTCAATTTCTGGGCCTCGCTGGCTACTACCACAGATTCATACAAAACTTCTCTCGAATTGCGAAACCCCTCACTACATTGACCCAGAAAGGTGTGGCCTTTGACTGGGAAGAGAAACACGAGAAGGTGTTCCAAACGCTGAAGCGAGCTTTATGCACCGTACCGATACTATCCCTACCCGAAGGGATAGACGACTTCGTGGTATACTGCGATGCATCCAACCAGGGGCTCGGCTGTGTTCTGATGCAACGAGGTAAGGTCATCGCCTATGCCTCAAGACAGCTGAAGACACACGAGGTCAACTACACCACACACGATCTCGAGTTAGGAGCGGTTGTGTTCGCCTTGAAGATCTGGAGACACTACTTGTATGGTACGAAGAGCACAATCTTTACAGACCACAAAAGCCTACAACACATATTCAACCAGAAGGAGCTCAATATGAGACAACGACGGTGGGTCGAGCTACTCAACGACTACGAATGCGAAATTCGTTATCATCCGGGTAAAGCCAACGTGGTAGCAGATACCCTAAGTTGAAAAGAATATTCTGGATGAAGAGTCAAGTCATTAACTATGACTATCCATTCGCATCTATCCGCACAAATTAAGGAGGCTCAGTTCGAAGCCTTAAAACCTGAAAATGTGGCGGGAGAATCCCTACGTGGGATGGATAAGAACTTGGAAGTCAAGGGTGACGGAGCCTTATATCTCATGGACCGGATCTGGACACCGAGACACGGTGGCTTCAGAGACTTGGTCATGAAGGAAGCGCACAACACTCGATATTCCGTCCACCCAGGTTCAGATAAGATGTATCTGGATCTTAAAAAGCTATATTGGTGGCCTAACATGAAAGCAGAGATTGCTACCTTCGTGAGTAAATGCCTTACTTGCGCAAAGGTTAAGGTCGAATACCAGAAACCATCAGGTTTACGTCAACAACCAGAGATACCTGAATGGAAGTGGGAGCAGATCACTATGGACTTCATAACCAAGCTACCCAAGACAACGAGTGGACTTGATACCATTTGGGTCATCGTCGACAGATTGACCAAGTCCGCGCACTTTCTACCCATCAAAGAGACCGACAAAATGGAGAAGCTCACAAGAACATATATTAGGGAGATCGTATGACTGCATGGTGTTCCTATATCTGTTATCTCCGATAGAGATAGTAGATTCACTTCAAGGTTCTGGCAGTCGCTACAAAACTCCCTAGGAACGAGGCTGGACATGAGTACGGCCTACCATCCACAGACCGACGGACAAAGTGAGAGAACTATCCAAACCTTGGAAGATATGTTGCGAGCCTGTGTGATCGAATTTGGTAAGGCATGGGATACTCACTTACCCCTTGTTGAATTCTCCTACAACAATAGTTATCACACGAGCATCAAGGCTGCTCCATTTGAAGCCCTCTATGGCCGGAAGTGCAGATCCCCTCTGTGCTGGGCTGAGGTGGGTGACACTCAGTTAGCTAAAGGACGAGTTCCTGACAGCACTCTCACGGGTCCGTAAATCATTCGGGAAACGACAGAGAAGATCGTTCAGATTTATGAACGATTGAAAGCCTCTAGAGATCGGCAGAAAAGCTACGCAGACAAACGGAGAAAACCTTTAGAATTCCAGGTGGGAGACAGCGTCCTATTGAAAGTCTCACCCTGGAAGGGCTTGATACGCTTCGGAAAGCGTGGAAAGCTAAATCCAAGATACATAGGGCCTTTCGAGATTCTCGCTAGAATCAGCCCTGTAGCATACAAACTCAATCTACCCCACGAGCTTAGTAAAGTACATCCTACCTTCCACGTCTTGAACTTGAAAAAGTGCCTATCCGACGAGACTCTTGTAATTCCACTCAACGAGATCGAGTTCAATGAGAGCCTCAATTTCGTGGAAGAACCTATAGAGATCAGGGACCGAGAGGTCAAGCGAACGATACAAAGCCGCATCCCAATCGTGAAGGTTCGTTGGAATGCCAAGCGAGGACCAGAATTCACTTGGGAGCGCGAGGATCAAATGAAACTTAAATATCCTCATCTTTTTACTTAGTTATTTGTAATAACTTAGTTACTTGAACTCTAATTTCGGGACGAAATTCCCTCTAACGGGGGGATGATGTGACAACCCGAAATTTTCTTTTGTACGAACTCTACAGTCAAACACTTCAATTAAAAGCCAAATTCATTTTTGCTAATTTTTAGCTCGGTTTAAAGTCCGTTTGGGTATTTTTAAATATTTATTCTTCGAGAGAATAAACGAAAGGAAGTATTTTTTTGAATAATCGGGGAACAAATAAAACAAATAACACCTTAAGGAAGTGTTTTCGGCCAAACATGAGGGGTTTGGGCCGAAGACCCTCCTTTGACCGAGAACTCATGCTTAAAGCATGAGTTTAGTCCTCCTTCCCTCATTTCTTACTTCCCAACTCAAGAACATCCACTTTTTCTCTCAAGTATCATAAGAGCTTCTTCCAAATCTTCCAAAAATGTAAGTGTTTCTCCTCTTGATTTGTTGATACAACACTTCATCTAGTAGTTATACATGATTTCATCCATGAAATCTTCTCTTTTTCTTAGATCTTCAAGTGTTCTTCAAGAGCACCAAGAACACCAAGAACACACACTAGTGTGTGTTTGGCCGAAAACACCCTTCTTTACCTCTAAATCGTAAGTATTAGTTTCGGCACTTATTATCTAGTTGAAAATCTTGTTTAAATCCTTGAAATTGCCACTTTTCCAAGAACAAAAGGAGTTTTCGGTTAGTGCATCTCCTTAAACCGAAAACCCTAAAGAAAGGTACCTTTAAGACCTCAAAACTCACTTAAGACTTCCGATAAATCTTAGAACCCCTTTTGCATGTTTGAAAGCCCTTGAAAAACACCACATGCACCGAGGATCCTGAGTTTTCGGTCTTAACCGAAAACCCTGAAACCGAGAACCTCTTCGGACCGAGAACCCTTCGGACCAAGAATTCCATTTGGGCCGAAAGCTCCATTTGGTGACCATACACTCCTTTTATGCAATCATTTGTGATTGTAACACTTCCATATAAGTGTTTCCTAGACTATAACAATGTTATCTCTCTTGATTAATCATATAAACACTAATTGCATGCATATATGTGTCTTTATATGCTAAATAGGATCTGTGTGTGCTCAAGCCTTCACTTGACACTTAGCATCCTTTTTCCGATCTTACATTCGCACCACTCATTTCAGGTGAGTTCATACCCCTAATCAGCCTTTGAAATGATTTTAAATGCTTTTATGGGGGGATACAAGTTAAAACATTATAGTTATTGCCTTAATCATATGTGATTGATAACTAGAACAAACAGAAAGATTTACTATTACTTTCAAATTGCTATCAAACTTATGAATTTCAAGCACTTCAAAACCCTTTTATCAAACTATTTTAGTTGCTAAAACTGTTTCAAACTTTCTTAAATTTACATTATTTTCAAACTCATATCTACACTAATATATTTATATAAGTAAGACTTGAAGGACTTAGGACTGATAGCTCACCTTATTTCCTGTTCCTTGTTTGGTTGTGGACTTAGGGTATCCTGTTATTTGTCCGAATGTCGTTGAAATCTTAGTTATATATCCTATATATAGGTGTTAGATATAAAAGCTTTCACTTCAGTTCAGTACCTTTGTGTAACAAAGGCATACAAACAACATTACTATTTAACTATAATAGGTATAGTTAAGGGATTACTACTCACTATTACTACTACAACGATACATACAAGAGTCAGTACATTTACAAGTCACTACATAAGTACTACATTGAGAAACAATACATACTATACACTATACAAGGGAACACACTATACATTATACAAGAGAATATACTATATACTAGTAAAGAGAAAACATCACTACACTATGACATACTATACAAACTTTTGAATACTATAAATAGAATGTGACATACGAATTCTCGATACGACACTTCATTGTGGTATCACTTTGTAACCAGAGTCTCCTGGAGGGAGAGCGGGCATTGTGTGTATAGATCTATACGGGACAGACACTCCCACATCCCGCCTGCTAGCTACAGTCCCAGCCGAAAGGCCAAGGAGTGACAGAATGTTACCTCACTACATATGACCTGGAGGGTCATCAGTTATTCAGCCATCGATCAGCATGGTTACATACGAGTTCACATTCAAACCTTTAATTAATCCTTTAAGAATTAAAGGCAGAACGGACTCCCCGAGGTGTATTGTACATTTAATACTACCTGGAGTCTGCACTTTTATCATTATTAGTCAGCAGTGATACTGCTGGGGTAAAACATTATTTTCCCTATTACATTTATTTTGTAATCACCTTACATGAGTGAAGTCTAAAACTATAATTTCATATTGATAGTTTCACTGGGGAAAACTCTTACTGTTACAAAAGAACAAACATACAAACAGTCGGGTCTTGGTAGAAGACTACATTTTACTGGAAAATATAGGATTTTCTAGGGAGTATACTATTTACAAACATTTGAAATCAGTTACTACATTTACACTACGTTGTTACGAACATTTTCAAACAAGCAATGTCACTAAATACTTATGAACTCACCAGCTTTATGCTGATAAACTCTTTCAAAATAACTTGTATTCTCAGGTCATTAGTAGACAGGTACCGATGAAGCTTTTGAGAAGATGGAGCACATACAAGACTCATCTTTTATTTTGATAATTCATTTTTGGTGTCTTACATACTATACAGAACACACTTGTATTAAAAATTATTATGTTAATGCAATGGATGTTGTTGCTTGTCTTTACTATTATGCATTGTTATGATACTGTACATGACGTCCTCCACCCCAGAACGTTTTCGCCGTTCCGGTTTTAGGGTGTGACAATAAAGCTTGGATCTTTGGGCTCAAGGGACTACATATGGTCCAGATCTGAAGTCTCAACTCCATGGCAAGCTCAAAACACTCTAGAACTCAAACAAGGGTGGAAAAGGCCCTAAACTCCCTAGAAACGAGATCTAACCAAACAGTGAGCAAGGTGGTGACTTTTTACCTTCAATCAGAAGCTAGGAATGAATGAACACCGGATCCAAAAGCTCCCTCTCATGTTCAAGCCTTTTGCTCCTCAACTTTCCTCCAAAAATGCACTAAATCACACAATATTAGCCTCTCTTTCTCTCACACAAGGTTATAGCTCGATTAGGGTTTCTCAAAGAGTGTTAGGGTGATAAGGGAGGCGGAAATGGAGGATTAAGGTCCTTTAAATAGGACACAAACCCTAAAAATTAGGGTTTTCTCACTCAGCACCTACTCGTCGAGTTGGGGTCCTCCAACTCGTCGAGTAGACTCTAAAAATCACGTGGTCATTAACTCCTCTACTCGGCGAGTTGGGGCATCCAACTCGTCGAGTTGCTCTGATATTATAAATGTAAATTAATTAAATATTATACCTGGGAGTCGGGGTGTTACATGAATTTATTAATATGTTATGAAAATAATGTATTAATTAGAAATAGTATTATTTAATTAATAATTAATCAAAAATTAATTAGAATTAATTTTCAAATTAATTGGATTAATTAAAAATGTAGGTGTCTAACTGTAATTGTTCAATAGTTGAACAAGTGGTTCCAGAACTTTCCTCATATAGAGGTGGACGGTTTCTTGGAGGATAATCTAGGGTTTCTAGAATATCCCTTATAGATAATTAGGGAGTAAATAATTACCAAATTTGAGATATTAATATAATATTCAAATTAGGGTTATCTAAGGTTTTTTAATTCAACTATAAAAGGACCCCTTAGGATCTAATTTATGGTCATCATATCATTCCAAGAGAAGGCCGAAATTTCCATCTCTCCTCTCCTCTCTTTTTATGCCTCCTTGTTGCTAGGGTTGGGTGTGAACCATCAGAGGCACGAGAATTCTCGTGCTAGCTTCCAACTGACTACAAGAAGGATTTAGATTGATTGTCTACTAGTATAATCAAAAGGTATGTAAACCTACACTTTTTTTTGTTAATTTCAAAAATAATAGGGTGTTTATAGGGTTCTTGTTGTTCAACGAAATGTTACTTCAATAGTGTTATGACTAGATCTAATAGGTTGTATGCACATTTAAGTGTATAAGGATTTATCCACATTATTGCATGTAAAACCCATCAGTGGTATCAGAGCATATGGTTGTCTAACAATTGAATGTACATTGCTTGAACTTGAACAAAACCTAAATTGGAGAAAAGACAAAATCGTCATTCTGTTGCGACACCATGTCGTCGTGTTCTTCCGCCACGACAAGTTGATCTTTGAATCCACGTTTTTCGTCATTTTTCCATGACGTGGAAATCGTCTACCACGACGTGATGAACTCTCTGATCAGCGAATTTATTTTTTGCTTAATTCAAAATTGATTAGGATAATTACTCTAGATAATATTTTTTTAATTGTGTAAAACTGAATTATTGTCTTAGTAATCAGATATCCTATATCTTGAATTTGTGAATTTTCCATAAGTTTTAAATTAATTTAATTAATTGTTAATTAAAAGATAAATATCAAATCTTAAATGGTTTATTTTAAATTAAATTTTTAATTTCAAAAATTTAATTTAAACCTCGTATTTTGGAAAAGTTTTTAAAATGCACATTATATATATAATATTAAAAGTTAATTAATATATGTATAAGATTAAGTCAGTCAGATCGCTAGTATGCTTCATTCACGAAGTTAAACTATGAGGAGGGGGTATAAGGAAACTGCCTATAAAATGGTGGTTGAATGGTGTCCATTCTCACCCACCGCTTCCTTGTTTGGTGGAGGGTCGTTAGCAGAAAGGATCTGATAGGACGTTAACTTCATTAAAAATTTAATGCTATTAAAGTAACTAAGCTACTTTTAAAAATCTCACTCTTAGTTACTTTAGGAAAAATGTGATAAGTATGCTAATCCATGAAATTGTACATTAAGCTTTATATGTTTTTAGTGGAGCGTGTGTGGTTAATCAGCACACTAATAGAGACTATAAAGAGTATTAATGGGCATCTCGAAAATTATCATTGTTAATGGAGCGTGTGTGGTTAACCGGTACATTAATTGGAGATGATAAATGACATCGAGAATGTCAAGCATATTTTTATGGTTATTCACATCTTGTTTGTGATTCTTGGTATCCCAGTCACAAATAGAAGAGCATAATCTGAGATTAAACATGTCATTGATAAGATTCAATGAATCGCAAAAGATCTAAGAATTTCATAGTTCGAAATTGGTGAGTTTTTTTTACCTACCTTTCATAAATTCGCAATAAGATTACGGAATCCCTCCTCTTAGTTGTGAATTGTTATATCGGATCCTAGCCTTAAGAGATCTAGGACCCAACTATGCAATTCACAATCTAGAAAAGGGATGCCATAATCTATTGCATAGTTGGGTCCTAGCCTCAAATATTTATTATGGGCTAAATATTAAGGATTATTTTATCATCTAACTAAAACTACCTGTCGTTTTCTATAAATGTCTACTCCCGCTGATGCTTCTGCTCATTCATCTTCTACCTACAACTCGGGTTTCTCCATTCTCTCGATCGTGTCCAAGGTGACATTTTATGGCACCAACTATAACGATCGGACGTGTAACATAAATATAGATCTTCGATTCAAGGGCAAAGAATATGTCCTAGAAGAAAATCTTGTTGAAATCGATGAGGCCAAAGCTACTCCAGAACAACTAGCCTCCTACAAGAAACACTATGACGATGCAACAAAATTTGCTTGCATCAAGGTCGCTACTATGTCCCCTAAGTTGTAGAGGTTCTATGAGGACTATTGGCCCTATGAGATGAAAAATGACATTGTGGAAAAGTACCACAAGAGAGCTCGTCAAGAAAAATATGAAGTGGTCAAAGCTCTCATGCCTTGCAAAATGAAAGAGGGAGAGTTTATGTGTAACCACATATAGAAAATCCAAAGGTATGTGGAACACCTTGTTAGGCTCAATATGCAGTTCGATGAGGAGTTGGCCATTGACATGGTCTTGAACTCCTTGCTAAGTTGTTATGATGAGTTCATTTTGGCCCATCATTTGAACAACAAGGAAACCACATTGGCCCAACTCCACAACTTGCTATAGACTGCTGAGTCGGGAATGAAGGGAAAGAATACAGCCGCTTCTACTAATGCTCATGTTCTCTCCATTGGTCAAAGCAAAGGGAAGAAAAGAAATGCTACTCCTAAAGCTAATTGGAAGGTCAAGGCCCATGTTGAGTCATCTAGTAATGGCCCAAAGGCGAAGCCCATTTTAGACATTCCAGCTGTTAGTGACCCCAAAGAGGCCACTTGTTACTATTACAATGAAAAGGGCCATTGGAAGAGGATCTGCCCCAAGTACCTGCATGATATCAAGGATGGCAAGGTGAAACCATCGTCAGCAGCTATATACACTATTCAAACTAATAAATCACAATCTACTCGTTCTTGGGTTCTTGATACAGGATGTGGTTTTCACATTTGTTCTTATTTGCATGGAGTAACAGAAAGTGAAGTGGTGGAGCAAGGGAGGATGAATCTGATCATGGGGAATAGGCGATATTCTCATGTTACCAAGATTGGGACTTATCATCTTATGCTTAGTAGTGTTGTTAGTTAGATATTTGATTAATTGTTGTTATTCGTCATAAATGATGAAAAACATTATTTCATTTCATGCATTGTTAAGACAAGGTTTTCATTACTCGTTTAATGATTTGAATGATTTAATTTTAGTTTATAAAAATGGTGTGTTTATATTTTAAGCTTTACCTTGCAATGGTGTGTATAAAATAGTGACTTGTGGTGATAGCTTAGGGAATAGTGTATTTTACATTGATTAGTCTAATGGTTTAGATAAGGCATGCGTATGGAATCGTCGTCTTGGGCACATTAACAAGAAACGCATCACCCAACTCCAAAAGGATGGAGTGTTGGAATCATTTGAACTAAGGCCAGATGATGAGTACAAAGCTTGCCTTTTGGGCAAGATGAAAAAATCACCTTTAACTGGATCTTGTGAAAGAGGTGAAGGTTTGTTGGACCTCATACATACAGATGTGTGTGGACCCTTCAGATCCACCACAAGAGATGCCAATTGGTTTTATGTAACGTTTACAGATGATTATAGTAGGTATGGTTATATCTACTTGATCAAACATAAATCTGAAACCTTTGAGAGGTTCAAAGAGTTTAAACATGAAGTCAAGAATCAATTAGTCAGGAAGATAAAGATGCTCCAATCTGATAGAGGAGGAGAGTATCTTAGTATCGAGTTCCACGACTACCTCAAGGAATGTGGAATAGTTTCACAATTGACTCCTCCTAGGACACCACACCTTAATGGTGTGACTGAGAGGGGCAATCGGAACTTATTTGACATGGTTTGTTCCATGAGTCAAATATCCTTCTAGGAGTATGATTTAGAGACAGCCACCCATATCCTCAATCTTATCTCTGCTAAAAAGGTTGCCAAAACACCTCACGAGATGTGGACAGGTAAAGTTCCCTTGTTAGCACATATCAAAGTCTAGGGTTGTGAAGCTTTCGTTAGACGAGAGACTCATGACAATCCAAAAGCCAGAAGTGAGAAGTGTATTTTCATTGGCTACCTGCAAAAGTCTTTTGGACACTTGTTCTACAAACCTAGTGAAAACGTGGTCTTTGTAGAATGAAGAGGAGTCTTTTCCGAGACAGAGCTCATATGCAAAGAGGATAGTGGGAGTACAAGTGATCTTGAATAGATTCAAGAGTCAACCAATGAAGGAACCTTAGAAGACACTAGCACTCAACTAGAGGAAGAAATTACAGTTGAGCCATTTGACAATTCATTACCTCTTCGTCGTTCTAGTAGATTTAGTATACCACCAATGTTCTATGGTTTCCATATAACGTCAGATGTTGATACGTTTATCAGTGATCAAACACTGGTAAATTTGGATGAGCCTGCTAACTACAAGGAAGCGATGGCAGTCCCTGAGGCTTCAAAGTGGAAAGAGGCAATGGACAGCGAGATCAAGTCCATGTATGACAACCAAGTTTGGAATTTGGTTGATCAAGAACCTGGTCGAAAGATAGCTGGTTGCAAATGGATCTTCATGAAGAAGACCGGCATGGATGGAAATGTGCACACATTCAAGGCACAACTAGTTGTGAAGGGCTTTACTCAAATCCCGACAATTAACTATGATGAGACCTTCTCACCAGTAGCCAAGATAAAGTTTATTAGGATAATGCTCGCCACAACCGCCTTTCATGATTATGAAATTTTGCAGATGGATGTCAAAATCGCTTTCCTTAATGGGAAATTGGATGAAGATGTTTACATGTGTCAGCCAGAGGGTTTTGTTGATGCAAAGCTTCCTAATAGAGTGTGTAAGCTTGAGAAATCCATCTTTGTATAGAAACAATCATCTCGCGGGTGAAATCTTTTTTTCATGAGAAAGTCAAAGAGTTTGGTTTCACTAGAAGTGAGTATGAGTCCTGTGTGTATGTCAAGGCTAGTGGGATTATAGTAACCTTTCTATTATTCTTTTTTTGATGACATACTACTCATAGGAAACGACATTCCAACCTTGAAAGAAGTAAAATCTTGTCTTGGAAAGTGTTTCTTTATGAAGGATCTAGGAGAGGCAACCTATATTCTCGGGATAAGAATTTTGAGAGATAGAAAGAAAAGACTAATTGGACTTAATCAAAGTACACACTTAGACAAGGTACTAAAATGGTTTAGTATGTAAAATTCCAAGGAAAGGAGAGCTACCTATTCAGAGCAATGCGAAAATGAGTAAGACTCAAAACCCTAGTACGGATGAAGAGATAGCTTATACGAGTCGAGTCCCCTATGCTTCGGTTGTAGGATTGATCATGTACACTATGAGATATACTCGCCCTGATGTGTCCTTTATTTTAAGTGTGGTCAGTCGCTGTTAGGGAAAACTTAGTAGACCTCATTGGACAGAAGTAAAGAACATTCTTAAGTATCTGCGAAGGACAAAGGATATGATTCTAGTCTTTGGACGCAGTGATACGTTGAGAGTGACTGGGTATAGTGACTCCAGCTTTCAAACAGATAGAGAAAACTTTCGTTCTCAATCTGGTTGGGTGTTCACATTAAATGGTGGAGACGCTACATGGAAATTTTACAAGAAAGATACATTGGCTGATTATACTTACGAATCAGAGTGCATAGCAGAAAATGAAGCATCAAAGGAAGCGACTTGGTTGAAAAACTTTATTGGAGATGTTGGAGTAATTCCAACCATTCAGGAGCCAATGGAACTATTCTACAATAATGAAGGTGTGGTTGCTTTGACTAAATAACTGAGAGACCGTGGAAAGTCAAGACATATTTACAGAAAGTACCATTACATTATACATAGAGTAGAAGAAGCTCACCTCATTGTGAAGAAGGTATCATCAGAAGAGAATCCTGCAGATCCTTTGACGAAGGCTCTGAGTAGGGTCAAGCATAATCAACATGCTAGGAGCATTGGTTTGAGAGATGATATTAGTTTTAATAGTTAGATTAGTAGTTTGAAACTTGTAACAAAATAAATGTAACTGACTTTTGGTGATTAAATGATAGAGATTATTTATGAGTTTATTTACTGCCTTTGTCAATTGTTTATTCTTGTATTTAATTTTGCATGTTTTACGTTCCAAATAATTTAATTATTCAAATTCCACAGTCACTCATACTTTTGGAAGTAAGTAAAGGCTTTGCAGCAAGCGGAATTAAGACTGTCATGAATTGGTTTGTAGATTGTCTAATAAGGTCATGTATAGCAATTGTATTGCTACAACATTCATGAGTACTTAGAAATGGCGATTTAAGTATTGGATAAACCTACACTCAGAGAATTACTTCATGGATTAAATTACAAGTAATTCTGAGACTATAACATCTTATGTTCTTGAAACGAAGATATATGAGTTGTAATTTACAAGTCGATTATGCATTGGTGTTGCGACAACGCATGAGTAACATGATTATATCAAATGCAGTGTCATGTATGATTTGGTGAGTAAATGATACAAACATATGAGTCAAAGTTTATTCGTTCCTTTGTCCCTAATAGGAAAAGTGATATCTTTAGGCCCCTCGGTGATTTGTTGTTGACTTATACTATTGGGCCCAGCCAAGACTAAATTGATGTGTTCAATTAGAGGTCTTATGATGTCATCACAAATTGGAAATCAGGAAACTAAACTTGAACAATGAGATTGATTCTAATCCATTTCTCATATCTATACAATATATTTAAGAGCGAAGGAATATTTGATCACTTATCTTAGGGCCAACGTCTGGTCTGTTTAGAGTTCGGCAGTTGCTATGGAAGCACTCTTTGCTGTTTAATTTAGAAGTTATACTGGTAATTGCAGTTATAGACTTATCCAAGTGGTAGAATGTTGGATTAGGTGTCTAAGCCAATAAATAAATTAGTATATACTTGAATTATTAGCAAAGTCCTTTGGGTTGCCCTCAATCCTAGTAATTGAATATGATGACTTTTAGAGAGATACTGATTTATTGTTTTATTATATGATTAAAAAATAGCAATAAATGAATTTATTAATATGTTATGAAAATACTATATTAATTAGAAATAGCATTATTTAATTAATAATTAATTAAAATTAATTTTGGGATTAACTGGATTAATTAAAATTGTAGGGGTCTAATTGTAATTGTTTAATAGTTGGACAAGAGGTTCAAGAACCTTCCTCCTATGGACGTGGACAGTTTCTTGGAGGATAGTCTAGGATTTCTAAAATATCCCTTATAGGTAATTAGGGAGTAGATAATTACCAAAGTTGAGATATTAATATAATATTCAAATTAGGCCATCATATCTTCCCAAGAGAAGGCCAAACTTTCCAGCTCCCCTTTTCTTTATCTTTAAGCCTCCTTGTTGCAAGGGTTGGGTGTGAACCATCAGAGGCACGAGAATTCTGGTGCTAGCTTCTAAGTGACCACAAGAAGGATTTAGATTGATTATCTACTAGTATAATCAAATGGTATGTAACCCTAAACTTTTTTTGTTAATTTTGAAAATACTAGGGTTCTTATAGGGTTCTTTTTGCTCAATAGAATGTTACTTCAATAGTGCTATGACTAGATCCAATTGGTCGCATGCACCCTTAAGTGTATAAGGATTTACCTGCATTATTACATGTAAAACCCATCCAATTCAAGGTTCATGTTCCCAATCCCAAGCCAACAATCAATCAATAACATGATAAGAGACCAATCCCATGTCCCTAACCCAACCCTTTTCTCATAAATTCTTTTTCAAAAACGTTATGTGAAATTTTCTCGGATCCTAGTTTGAGTCCGGATTCACAAAAAGTGTTCCTCCAATTCCCTCAAACCAGGGCTCTGATACCAACTTGTAATGTCCCGTTTTCACAACAAAAAATTTTCATTTTTATTAAGGTAAAAACTTTCAAATTATAAATCCATTCTAAGAAAAACCATTTATTCTCAATTACATTTATCAAAGAATCAGAATATTATAATAAACACTGAATCCTCAATGCTACCGATGAGTGTGTATAGTCCCACCTTTAACTTCTCACAATCACCGATAGAACCTAAAACATAAACAATCGGGTAAGCACAAAGCTTAGTGAGTTTTCCCCAAAACACCCCATACAACAAACATACTAGCATGCATAACGGGCCCACAATGATCAAATTGGAACACCTTGGCCCAATCAGTCATCAGACTAGAACGCCAACATGCAACTGGTCCAATCAATCATTGGATTAGAATACCAGGTTTTGTTGGCCTGCCACCTCAATGCAACCGCTCTTCCCGAGCCTCCGTGCCTATGGCTTACAGTCGGCCTGCACCTGGTATCTTGGCATACAGTACACAACAAGACTGCCTCAACCTCAACCACCACCATATCTCGACATATAAACAAACAAGGATCAAATCGGCACATAATACATGTAATGTCAGTCATATAGTTCGCTACCGCCTATCAGGTCTCTCATAGCACACTGATCTACTACCAGCTAACTGTTGGGTTTTAGTATACTACAACATCCTATGGTGCACATACAACCCTAAATTCTTTATATCTATGTTTTCTCTAATTATACATGCAATATTGTTTCCAAAGCATTAAGCCTACAACTAGGATGCAATTAACATAAGCAACATAGAATTGAGTTATGGAATTACCTCTTGTTGTAGCTTGTAGTTTTGGCCTTTAAGAACTTAGCACCTAAAATGTGATGCCTCAAATGGTTCACAAACACCATGAACAAAGGAGGACTTTTGAGAGAGAATATCCTTGCATAAAATCAGCTCAAATGAACTCTTAGAACATATGTTGTGACCGATTTTAGCTATAGGGTGACATATATATATTGTAGGATTCTAAGAGTCATGGTTAAACCCTAATCCATACCATTGAGCTTATTATCCATGATCCATGATCCATATGGACTAACTCTTTATGGATTCTTTCATAAAATTAGTCCATCATGTATCATAAGCCCAAACAATATATATAACTAATTTACACAATTAGTCCCCATTAATTTAATTAGTCTCTTTTGATCACTAAATTAATTCCAAATTAATTCTTGATCAATACTAATTAAAACATATGATTTCATATTAATATATTATAACTTATAATATATTAATAAATCATAAATAACCTCTTCTCAAAAGTCCATCCTATCAAATTGTTATGGTAAAGGCAACCCAAATGGACCATGCTACTCTCGGGTCAAGTACATACCAATTATAGTTATGGGCTTAGACACCTAATCCAACAGTCTCCCACTTGGATAAGTCTAGTAACTACTATTGCAAGTACGAATCCACAACCCGACTAGCAATCGTAGCTCTTAAAAGTCGTTGTCGAACTCTGACGTAGTCAATGACGCGTCCATTAGATAAGGGATCATATATTCCTCCATTCTACAAGATATCATATGGACTGAGACATGAATTATAATCATTCTCTCTTTCCATCTCTTGTTTCCCGATTTCCGATTTATGACGACCGACTAATTGAACAAATCAAATCAGTCCAGGCTAGGCCAAGCACTTAGGGTTGTCATCACTAAATCATCAAAGGGCCCACAAATATCGCTTTTATCCCTCTAAGGGTAAAAGGAATGGATAAACTTCGACTCATATGCTTGCTATATTTACTCATCAAATCACACACAATAATGTGTTTTATAACACCAAGTTACTGGCGTGTTTACGCATCATCAATGTGCAACCGATTTGTAAGCTACAACTTACACGTCTCTGTTTTAAGAATATAAGATATTATCGTCTCACAATCACTTGTGAGAAAATCCATGAAGTGATTCAGATGAGCGTGGGTTTAATCCAATACTCGAATCTTATTCCAGGAGTACTCATGAACACTGCAGCAAACTTGTGCTATGTCTAAAACACCCAGACAATCTACAGTCAGATTCATGACAGTGTTGCCTCAATACCTACTTCCAAAGTATGATCGACTGTGGATACTTTGAATAACCTAGTTATTCGGGAAGTCAAAACATGCAAAGTGAAACACAAGAATAATCGAATCCAATATGGTCTCAGAACTTATGAATATAAATAAAACATCTTTTTATTTAATCACCATATTGATTACACATTATTCATTGTATAATGTTTCGATTAATCAACTTAATACTTGAATTAAAACAATAGTTATGCCATGCTCCAAGCATGCACACTAATTTTGCCTATGGTCCTTACTTTGTGAAATAGATCAATGGACAGCATTTCAATGATGCTCATTTCACAATTCCAAATCCTTATCGTAAATGTAAGAATACCAAATTCTTGCCATTTGCTAAAATCCGTTAGATTCTAAACTTATATGCAATGATCCTCTTGTAATGACTATGCACAAAAGTCATAGAGACTTGGAAACATACATTACAAAGTATTCCAATGGAGAGCAATTCCATGGAAACGAAGTTTCATATTCAAAGTACATTCCTTTGAACATCCTTCTTGCATTTAAGTTTTCTTACACAGATTTTATGATTAACTTCTACTTATGGAACATTTCCATAATTCCATATGACTAGCACTTCTGAACAAGAGTTACCTCTTCTCAGAACCTGTCAATATGGACCTTCCAAAACTTATACTATACTTCCAACGGTCCATAAGCAACCAATCTTTGGTAAACCTTAGATTGTCCTCGACAATTGCTTAACCATTTTTGTCATATCTCATTCTAGTCCCTTTCCCCTCTTAATACCCTAGGCATTTGGAAAATTAGAACAGATTAATGCTATAGCATATGTAATCGATCCTATACTCGAAGCATATGGGATACGATACATAATGTCTTACATAAAGACGTGATACTTTACCAGTATCTTGCTATAACATTTTCATATAAAGAATTTCCTTATGTCGAATCTTTTCAACATAACATTCATATATATCCTTGACTAAATTTGATTAAAATCTCAATCTAAGCTTTTAGATTTGAAATGAAGTATGAATTCCTCTCCCTTAATTATAACAAACCAACTTTTCAAACCCTGCAACTTTGCGAATTGAAACTTTTGTTTTCTATAATTAACATTGCTAACTTGCAACACTTACCATAATAATTATGCTCCCACTAGCATAATAATAATTATTTTACTAGCATAACACTTATGCTCCTACTAGCTTTGACATGTACCCATAAATCAGCTGGACTTCTAGAAATCAATACTTATTGACTTCCTTACAAAAGTTCAGATTTCTGACACGAGATGTTTCGATAAGACTTTATCTAGGCTTCTCAAACTTATACACCTTTCCTTAGATAGCTCACATGTGTGTCTAAACAATTTTAGAACTTACAGCAATATGTCTCAAATGTTTATAGCTTTTGCCATTTCTCACAATTCGAACTATGAAGAGGGATGTTGTAATCATAATCGAATTTGAGAATGCAAATACTACAATTGCTAACTATTTAAAATCTACTTAGTGAAAGCGTTTCCTTACAATCATTTTTATGAATTGGAGAGAAACCTTATGACACTTAGATTTTATGGTGTATGTGTTCCTATCCATGTGAATTTATCATAACCATAATCACAAGATAAGGTTAGCAACAAATCCAAACTCATATGGACTGAACTTGTTCATTCTTAATTTCTTGCCACCTAGCAGCACAAGGGCCTACCATTGCTTCCAAGTTGTTATGAAAACAGTTGAGAACTCATAGAACTCACATGCATAGTCAAATTTAACTGGAATGGGCACAGAAACAAGAATATGCCAACACGATAGGTTACAAACCTCAAGTCGTGTGCTAGTGATTAACAATAGGTTTATTCTTGATTAGTTCTTGAAGCTTTTCAAGATCTTTAAGACTCCCACTGACCTCTTGACATATAAGACTCTCTTTATCAAGAAACATTACTTGACAAACAAATATTCAAGAGTTAGTGCGGTCTCTTATCAAGACAAAACACTTCACACAATTGGTCTTAGTTGGTCTTTGTCTTATCCAAGACATCACAACTTACCAATTTCAAATGTACAGGAGTAAGAAACATTTTACTCTACATTTGATAGGTGTTATAAACCTTTCTTAAGACCATGTCACTCAAGTTACAATCTTGGACTATGACTCTAAGACCTGATTTTGGAAATAAGTATGATTTAACTTCTTGATTTAACCATTTCAACAATTCGCGATTCCTCTTCTTAGCCATACAAATGCACTAAGATGTCCTTAGAGGATCAATTATGATATGGTTTCATAATCACTAAGATGATCATAAAACACGATACTAAAGTACTCTCCCTTCTTCTCAGATTGGAGAAACTTTTTATCTTTCTGCCTAATTTGATTCTTCTTATTCGTTCTGCCATACACTGAAACTTTTCCAATGATTTAGAATTACACTTAATCTTGTAAGCATAACCATATTTACTAAACTTTAGTAAATCATAACGAATAGTCTTATCGTTATTTATGGTGGACCTGATCAGCGCACAACCAAGTATACCCGATCCCCTAGTCCTTCACTTGACTCACATATACATGTGAACAAGGAATTATTCAAGTTCTCATTCGTCACACAATACAAGTTGCATGATTCCAAGTTTCTATCCAACTGAAACTTGGGTGATGAGAATCTTTCATTATTTGTTAAATCTTGACACTACCACAAACGAAAGAATCAAATCCATTTTCCAATATTGCTATCAATGGAAACATATAAACAACAATTTTCACAAATGCCATTGTAAGGAAAACTATGTTGTTATCTATTCCTAAGCAATCTATCATAACTCTCAAGCAGCAACTCAAAATTCTGATCAGCGAACCATGCGATCGAAATCCATCTCTTCGCGATCAGAATCAGCTTACTTTTCCTTTAAGCTTCCTTTCTTTTCTTCGATCCTACAAAACATCAAAATGTAATTACATTACATCATGTATTAAGAATCTCCAAATAGGAACTTAATGGAGTTAGATAGTGGGCTTACCAGAAGTAGAGTCAAACATTTTGACTTTACCATCCTTGCAATCTTTCAGGTAAATATGACAGCTGCGCAACCAATGCCCCCTTCTCTTGGCAATAGAAATATATGGAATCTTTGGGAATGCTATACGGGACTATCTCAGACTTAGCCTTTTTCTTTACCATTTGGTCAAATGACTTGACCATGACGGATCCGTTTCCATTGGGTAGAGAAAGCTTTTCTAGACTTCCAATGCTACCATTGTCAATGTCCTTGGAAGTTTGGGAGGTAGATCTTCCAGTCAAATTTGCTTTACCAGTGCGCCAAATCATTGTTGATTCAGCAGCAACAAGCAAATATGTTAGATCAATAAGGGTCATGTCGTGATCTACCATATAATAGTCCTTAAAGAACCCGCTATATGACATAGTAAGTGATTGAAGAACCAAGTCAACAGCCAACTTCCTTGAAACAACGACACCCAACATTCCCAGCCTGTCAACGTGTCACTTCATCTCCAAGACATATGCACACACAGACCTTCCATCTTGGTGTTTGCTAGCCAATAGGGCTTGAGTGACCTTGAACTTTTCAAGTCTTTGAACTTGTGGGTCAGGGAGAATTATTCGAGGAGGTGGAGGATGTGAAGTTCCACTACAGCACAAAGAAGGGATTAATCTTTCACCTCGATCATCTTGTGAAATATCATCTTTATAAAGAAAGGATTCGGGAAGACCATAGTTGTCAGAACTAGACATCTATAAGGGAGAAATTCAAGTAAGTTGATTTAAGTCCTTAATATAACACCCAACTGAAATATTAAGGCTAGGACCCAACACAATATTTTACAATTCGGAAGAGGGATGTCGTAATCCAATTGCAAAATATTTGAAGGTAGGTAAATGACGATTTACAAATTTCCACCATGAAAAACGAAATTGATTATTAAGTTTTAAATGAATTGAAATTCCTAGATTCTTTTGAGATTCATTGAACTTTTCAATGGCATGTTTAATCTCGATTGTGCCCTTCAATTTTATGACTGGGATGACGAGGATCACAAACAAGGTGTGAATAACCATGCCAATGTGCTTGGTACTCTTAATGTTACAGATCACCTAATCAATGTGCCGTTAACCACACACGCTCCATTGATCTATGATTAACATCAAGCTACCCTTTGCCACACACTGTCAGTCCCAGATTAGTGTGCCGGTTAACCACACACGCTCCACTAACGACTTAACAAGGTGCAAAGTGCAATTTCAGGGGTTAGCACCAAATTCACATTTTTCCTAAGTAACTAAGATTGGGAATTTGTAAGTGTTTAGTTACTTGGTATTTTCATTATAATTTTAATGAGAATTAATACCCTATCCTACCCGTTCGGCTAACGACCCTCCACTAGTCAAGGAAGAGGTGGGTGAGAGTGGAAACCCTCTAAACCACCATTTTATAGGCAGTAACCTTATACCCCCCCCCCCCTTATAGACCGACTTCGTGAATGAGGCCTACTAACGGTAAGGTTGACTTGTCTTATACACATATATAATTATTAAACTTTTAATTTTATATAGTATAAGGGTGTATTTTAAAGTTGAAAAAAATACTAGATGGTTTAATCTATTAATAGATTATACTCTTAATTTAATTAAACTTAAACCATGTCATTATGGAATTATTAATTCTATTTTTATTAAACACTTTAATTAATTTAATAAAGTCCATAAGGTGCAATTTGAACTACTCAAATACTTCAAGGTTCTAAATATAAAAATTCAAAATTAAAAACTATTTAATTAATTTTTTAATTTATAAACCCAAGAGTTACACCTTTTAGTTACAAGAGTTTCAAAATTTGAGACTTTTCAATTTCCAAAACTTGAGGGCAAGTTTTGTAACTCTTGAAAAAACTTTGATTTCCGTAACTTATGAGTTAATGTGATTTTTATGAAAAACTTTTCATGTTCCATAACTTGAGGACAAGTTATGGAGGACATTAAAACCAGTTAAGATCAATTTTACCAAGCTAAATTATCATATAATTTTTATGATCTAAATTAATTCATAAGGCAAGACAATTCATATCAACAATTTACAACAAATTATCCTATTATATAAACTAATATAAATCTTGAAATTTTGACAATTATCTTTGAATTGGACAAGGATAATCATTACCATACCAACAAAATCAAATTTTATGAACTAAAACATTTTGTGGTAATGATCCTAATCCAAAACAGGCCAAAAACCCCGAAAAATTGTTGTCTGATCATCCAACTCGTCGAGCCCAACTATGGACTCGTCGAGTTCAAGGCAAAATTCATCCTACTTGTCGAGTCCAAGCATGTACTCGTCGAGTAGGTGTTGTCAGAACAATTTTTCAGCTTTGGAAAAATAAACTATGCATCAAAAATAACAGAAAACAACCAATGGCTCTGATACCACTGTTGGGTTTTAGTATACTACAACATCCTATGGTGCACATACAACCCTAAATGTTATGGATCTATGTTTTCTCTAATTATGCATGCAATATTGTTTCCAAAGCATTAAGCCTACAACTAGCATACAATTGACATAAGCAACATAGAATTGAGTTATGGAATTACCTCTTGTTGTAGCTTGTAGTTTTGGCCTTTAAGAACTTAGCACCTCAAATGTGATGCCTCAAATGGTTCACAAACACTATGAACAAAGGAGGACTTTTGAGAGAGAATATCCTTGCATAAAATCGGCTCAAATGAACTCTTAGAACATATGTTGTGACCGATTTTAGCTATAGGGTGACATATATTTATTGTAGGATTCTAAGAGTCATGGTTAAACCATAATCCATACCCTTGAGCTTATTATCCATGATCCATGATCCATATGGACTAACTCTTTATGGATTCTTTCAGAAACTTAGTCCATCATGTATCATAAGCCCAAACAATATATATATATATATATATATATATATATATATATATATATATATATATATATATATATATATATATATATATATATATATATATATATATAATTTACACAATTAGTCCCCATTAATTTAATTAGCCTCTTTTGATCACTAAATTAATTCCAAATTAATTCTTGATCAATACTAATTAAAACATATGACTTCATATTAATATATTAGAACTTATAATATATTAATAAATCATAAATATCCTCTTCTCAAAAGTCAATCCTATCAAATTGTTATGGTGAAGGCAACCCAAATGGACCATGCTACTCTCGGGTCAAGTACATACCAATTATAGTTATGGGCTTAGACACCTAATCCAACACTAACCTCTATGGAATGCGGAACCATAAGTAACCAGAAGTGAGAAAGCCACCTGGACAAATGATCCTACTCTAGAGCCACAACCAAACAGGGAACATGCAGGAAAGCCTAGATCAAGAGTCCTCAGGCTATCCTACAAGACTACGTATAGTCCCTAAGACACTCTACTAGACGATGACCTGCCTACTGGTACTCTAACCAGTATACCACTACTGTTGTATCCTATCACACCAGGACATATATATATATATATATATATATATATATATATATATATATATATAGTAGATATTTACATCATAACAAC
Source organism: Lactuca virosa (assembly GCF_052849685.1). Taxonomy (NCBI): domain Eukaryota; kingdom Viridiplantae; phylum Streptophyta; class Magnoliopsida; order Asterales; family Asteraceae; genus Lactuca; species Lactuca virosa. The sequence continues at coordinate 123,170,859 of NC_136426.1, forward strand.
ATCCTATACACAAGGATACATTACTAACTCTACAAGGAATGCATAACCATATGTAGCCAGTGGTGAGATAGATACCCGAATAGATGATCCTACTCTAGAGTCATAATCAAACAAGGAACATGCAGGGAAGCCTAGATCAAGAGTCCTCATTCTATCCTACGAGACTACATACACTCCATAGGGCATCCTCCTAATACATGATAATCAAAGTTTGACCCAAATTCAAACTTAGTCAAAAGTCAACGGTCAACAAAAGTCAAAGAAAGTCAAATTCCAAGGCATGCAGAGTATGCCCAGCGTAATCCAACTTACGCTCAGTGTACGTGATTGAAGCCTAGTACGCCTAGCGTACTTCTAGGTATGCCTATCGTACTCAAGCTGGTTCCAATATTTCCATTAAGCACTTTTTCCCTCAATACCTTTTGTCCAGATGCAAATGTAAGTCCAAATGATATCTTAAATCATATAGTTTCGAATTTATGACTTTGCAAGGCTAGAAAGGGTGAAAATCAAAAACCCTAACTTAGCATAAGATTCTAAGCTTCATAACACATGCATGAATGGAAGTACAAGACCAAGATTGCATTTTTATGACTTAACATCCTCAAATACACCTGGAAATACACCTCACAAGATCTGGAACAACCCACACTCAAATGTACCAATTTATGGGACAAAAAGGACATAAATTAACATCTAAGCTAGATCTATCAATGGAGACATAAAGGTACAAACTTTATACCTCCTGGAGATGAACTTCAAGATCCAAAGTTGTTTCAAGCTTCCAAGAACTATCACCACCTTCTTCTTCCTTTATAGGCAGCCAAAAGCACACTTTTTGGCTCATAATGCTCAAACTAGGGTTAGGGTTTCAAGGGAGGAAGTTAGAGAGATGGAGGATGAGCGTTAAAGAGGTTTAGAAGATTTAAGGTACTTAAATAGGGCTCAAAACCCCGGATATAGGGTATGGGTTCTGGTCGCGTACATACAGCGTACCAAATAGTACACATAACGTACTCCCTTAGAGGCTCATTTTTAAGATGCTTATACGTCCAACGTACCTAGGGTACACCCAACGTACTATCCTTCCTCCATATTCAACACGAATTTCAAACTACCATAACTTCCTCAACTTAACTCCAATTTTGACGTTCTTTATATGTACGGAAAGGTGTTGAAGAGTCCCACAATCTAATCTATTTATCTTGGACTAAACACTTCTGGCACTAAAATCCTTATTTCATGCAAGAATCCCGGTCTATGGCTTTTTCCCTTTTTACCCTTCGGCCCAATACAAAATTCAAGGGTTAGATATTACAACCATCATTATCACCTCCAAAGGTCTAAAATTTACCTCCTTAAGACCTAAAGCCTTTACACAATCGATTTCCAGTCCACGACCCTTAAATAAGAAATGACAAGAAACAGGATGTTACAATTCTCCCCCACTTAAATTAGATTTCGTCCTCGAAATCAATTCTTGCTTCCACTCCTCGATGTAACTCCTTGAGGGTCCTTCATACATGACTCCAAGATCTGATTCATCTTTATTGTAGCATCTTCAGTAGTCGAACATCCCTCGATAATTCTGCCAGCCCAGAAATTTTGGTGATACCACGCGGCCTGAAGAAAACGTCTCCACGCAACCTTCATTAACCATGACGGAAAGAACCCATTCCCTACTCGGAACCTGACACAACCCTCAACCAAACTGACCAAAAATCTGCAGATTTGATTGGCTAAACACCTTCTCGGCCAAATGCCATCATGCTAATCCCACACACAAGTGCACCATTGCGACGAAAATCGACTAGTCACATACTAAACTAGACCATGCTCCTACTCGGATCCAATAGCCCTACTTAGCTATCTACTGACAACACTCGGGCTCACCCCCGATCCACTAACCAATAACAACACTCGAGCTTACCCCCGATCCATTAACCAACATCAACACTTGGGCTTATCCCTGATCCGCTAACCAACAACAGCACTCGCAGCCTAACAAGATGCACATCAATCCCAACAACACTTAACGGACCCTATCAGACCTTTAGGACGTGACTTAGACATCCATGACCCAATCAGACAAGAACAGACAAGGAATCCATCATCACATACCCCAACCTGGGTTCCTAACACCCGAGAGTCTAAAGCACAAGCACACCCTACAGATTTCTATTGCAACTAAAAACTAATACGACTCGAGGGAAATCCAACAGTTGACTATAATCTTCATGCGAAATCGGAAGATTCAACAGTTGTGTGGGAATTTTGAACTTGGAGAAATTTGACTGAGAACTGAACATTGGCATTAGGATTTGTTGCTGCAAGGTTCCACTCTCCCCCACTTAAATTATGCTAGAATCTAACAACTTCACAATCGTTCGATACACAGACCAGGGGCGGACGCAGAATTTCACAGTAGGTGTTGCACAGAAAAGTCAGGGATTTCACGATAGTAGAAATCCGCCCCTGACCCAGACCAACGGCGGGAAAAGTCAGCGGTTGCCGGTGCCACCTTGGACCCCCCCCCCTGAATCCGCCCCTGACCCAGACCAACTTGAACTCTACTACTTGATCCCAACCACCAGTATCCAGGTACATATGAGAGTCTAATCCCACACAACATTCACAAATTCCAACTTGTATGCAAACAAGGACCATGATAATTAATCCATTCATAATAAGAAATCAATTAAAAACAGAGCTAAATAAGATAATTCCATTCAACTGATCATCCACGATTAGAACTGAACTTCGAAACATAAACAAAAATTACAGATGACTACCAACACTACAACAATCGACTAAATAGGAGAACTGATAACTCAAACCTTAGTCTATGGGACTCTGGACGTCCTATAATGACCGTTGGGTAACTACCAAGCTTGTAACACCCGATTCCTAGTACGCAGTTAATTCAAGCATTTCTTGTGTTTTTCTCTGGGACTCGACGAGTTGGAGGCCCAACTCGTCGAGTAGAGTAGAGATCCGCAGACAGTTTAAGTGACCTACTCGACGAGTCGGAATACTGACTCGGCGAGTAGGTGCTGTTTGAGTAAAACCCTAAATTTGAGGATTTGCACCCTATTTAAACACCTTATCTCGGCCTTCATCGTCCCTATCACTCCCAGAAAGCTGTATATCGAAACCCTAGTCGTTCTTATTGTGTTCTTGAGCCTTGTGGTGCTACTTTTTGTGTTTGAAGCTTGTAAAGGAGAAGGAGACTTGTGAGACCAAGGGGAAACAAGAAGATCCAGAGTTTGGAGCTCATTTTCAGCTTATTGGAGGTATGAAGCTGAACCTTTGTCTATAGATCTTGATTTTTGGGCCTTTTCCTACATCTTTCTAAGCCCTAGAGAGGTTGTATTCGGGATTACGTGTCGGAAGTCAGTGTATGCTTTAGATTCAGGTCTATTGGGGGGTTTTATGGCACAAAGGTGCCCATTTTGCTGCCATGAACACCCCATGCACCTTGGAGGCCACTTTTTATGACTTTTTAGGCCAAAGACCCCTTGCATGTGCACCAAGTTGGAAACTTTACGTATGAAATGGACATTAGGAGGCCAGATCTATGGTTTTGGTGTGTTAAGACCCCTTTAGATCGACTGTATGGTGATGGTCAAGAGTGGACTCGGCGAGTCCTTCTTAGGACTCGACGAGTCGGAGCGTAATGACCATCAAATCCTTTCTGTGGATGGACCAGTTGTTAGGGAGGAAAGTCCCGTAGATGTTTAGACACGAAAAGGGACCAGGGAATCATGGGACTCGACGAGCGTATGAACAGACTCGGCGAGTCCAAGGCAATCTCCCAATCTTTGAGGAGGGACTCGACGAGTTGTTCATACAACCCGGCGAGTCGTAGACCGGACACATTCTAATGAGGGAGATGAACTCACCGAGTTCAAGGAAGAACTCGACGAGTCGGATGAAGATGGTCTCGATGGTTTGAATGAAGGAGAACTCGTCGAGTTCTTGCTAGACTCGACGAGTGGAGTTGGGGTTGGATCGGGTTAGTGGAGTATGGACACGACGAGTTGGTAGACCAACTCGGCGAGTCAGGTCAACTGGGTGTTGACTTTGACCAATGTTGACCTTGCCTGGTTTTGGTATGACCCCGGTTAGGGTTGCATACTCAAATGAATAACTTTGAAGTATTGTTGTGTAGGGATCGAGGAGTCAAGGGTAGTCGACTTGTACGCCGAAGATAGTTCAGACATTGCACGACATCGAGGTGAGTTACCTTCCAGTAGGGGTGGGTCTAAGGCCACAATGCCGGCCCACCATCAGGGGTATTTGGTGGATAATTGTCTCTGTGATAACTACCTTGGTGTGTTTATGTGATATGGTTATAAGATATGCCTGTATGATATGCAATGTGTATGTTAGTGGTAGTAGTAGGGAATACTTTTTCCCTGACATCGGTCGTTAGGATCGAAGGGTGGGTCAGTACCCAGATATGCATGACTGTATGATTATATCTTGATATTGTATGATAGCAGTAGGGGTGAAAGAGTCCCCGGTTACCGGTTGAAAGATACCGATGACAGGTACCGGTTGAGAGATACCGATGGCGATTACCGGTTGAAAGATACCGATCGCAGATACCGGTTGAAAGATACCGATGGCAGTTACCGGTTGAAAGATACCGATGAATGATATTGTATGTGGTATGATGGGGGAACTCACTAAGATTTGTGCTTACAGTTTTGGTTTTGGTTTCAGGTACCTCTTCGTTGAAGGGGAAGGAGTCGGCGGTATAGCAGCGCATCACACACACACATGGTTTCCGCATTGGGTTTCTGGGATTGTACTCTGATTTTCATTACTTTTGATGTCATGGGTTGGGACACAACATTATCATTTTGTAATGTGTTGTTTTATTGACAATGTTTTGGTAAAATGTTTTATAAAGTATTAATTCAAAAATGAAATTTTTGGTCTCGAAATTTGGGATGTTACAAGTTGGTATCTGAGCCTTGGTTTGAGGGATTCGGACACACCCTCGGGGGTGTCTGGAGTCAAACCGAGGGATTAAAAGATATTTTTTCACAAAGAAAACAGTTTTCTAAAATTTAAGTTAAAGAATTTTGAGAAAGAACAAGGTGTGTGATGCGTGCGACCGGCCGAGCTCAAGTAAGTTTTCCCCAAGATACCCATACTTGTTATTTTATGTTATATGATTTATGATTCTGAGAACTGCATGCTAGATTAGGGCTAAGGATCTAGGAGGATGCCTTTTATGCCTGATATATGATCCTGAGAACTGCATGCTAGATTAGAGCTAAGGATCTAGGAGGATGCCTTGAATGCCTGTTGTATGAGCTGCATGCTAGGACTGTCTAGTCAGCAGTAGGATAACCTGATTAGGTTATGATTGATATGGTTACTCAATGCACGAATGTTGCTTGCTTTGTGCTATAGGGGTCCTGGCTAACTTTAACTAACTAGTGAGCGGATATGTAACAGTATTCACAAGCTAGTTAGGGAAAGGAAGTAGGGACTCCTAGTGCAGCTGATGGCGGAGAGTAGGTCGGAGGGTGCCGTAGGAAAGCCTAGGACGAGATTAGTGGAAAAGGGTATCGGCAAAGGGACTTGGTGAAGTTGAAGCAATCCTTGAGGAAAGTACGGATAGATGTGGAAGGTAGTATGGGCCCGTACTACTAGAAGCAGAGGATCCGTACTCGAGTCAAGGAGGGCCGAGATGGAACCAGGAAACTTGGATGGTGTATGAGACCTATCGGGAGTATTTTGATCCTGACGTTTATGTGTTTATTTTCAGTATGGTGATCACACGACATGGAGTAGGAGGACCAGGATCTAGGTCAGGATCAGGATCAGGCTCGGGGGCAGGATCCGAGCAGGTTGATGGCGGGTTATGCGAGTTCATCGCATCTGAGATCACGAGAGGTATCCTTGAGTTGACCCCGGTCATTTTCGGTTCGATCAAGGAGGGGATTGTCAGGCTGATGGAGGATCTCCTCCGCTCATTCAGGAGTGATTTGGCGTCTAGCCAGACGGGTACGCGCGCACTGTCCTTCAAGGACTTCATGGGGAGTGGTGCACCGGACTTCCATGGGGTGAAGGACCCCATTGCTTCTAGGAGATGGATCGCAGACATCGAGTCTGCGCAGTTGACGAGCTTCTGCCCGAAAGGGTCGAAGGTCCGTTTTGATGCAGGTTGTTTGAGGGATCGAGCCAGAGATTGGTGGGAGTTATTTGGTGATTCGTTGGGAGCCCCAGCCATCGAGGCTATGACTTGGTAAAATTTTGTGACCCGATTCAGGGCTGAGTTTGCACCACCTGTGGAGCTTCAGCAGCTGTCCAGAGAGTTTTTGGATATGAGACAGACTACGGAGACTGTGGCGGAGATCACCACCAAGTTCCGGGAGAGGGCGTTGTTGGTACCCCAGTATGCGGGGGATGAGGAGATGCGGAAGACCCGCTATCATGATATGTTGAGAGCCGACATTCGGGAGCATGTCAGCTATTCGGCCTGCCCGACCCTGGAGTCCATGATTGCAGGGCGCGGGAGAGGGAGATTGATTTGGAGCACCTCAGGAAGAGGAAGTCACGAGGCGAACTATCTGACGCATGATTTGGAGCTGGGGGGCTGTTGTGTTCGCCCTCAAGATTTAGCGTCATTACCTCTACGGGGTTCGTTGTACCATTTACACGGACCACAAGAGCCTGAGGTATCTCATGGATCAGCCAAATCTGAATATGAGGCAGCGTCGGTGGCTCGATGTGGTGAAGGATTATGATTGCGAGATCCTCTACCACTCGGGGAAGGCCAATGTCATGGCCGACGCGCTTAGCCGCAAGGAAGCACCAATCAGGGATATCTGTATGAGGACGACGGTTGTGACTCCGCTGTTGGAGCGGATTCGGGAGGCCCAGCAGGAGGCCATGAAGGAGGAACACCGTAAGAGCGAGCTTATTGTGGGTCAGGTTTCCTCCTTTGATTATGACAGCCGTGGATTGTTGACGCTACACTGTAGAGTGTGGGTCCCATATCATGGGGGTGTGCGCCAGGTATTGATGGAGGAGGCGCACAAATCCAGGTTTTCTATTCATCCCGGGGCGACGAAGATGTACAGGGATCTTCGTCCTGATTATTGGTGACCCTGCATGAAGAGGGACGTAGCCTGGTTTGTTGAGAGATGTCTGACCTGCAGGAAGGTCAAGGCCGAGCACCAGAAGCCGCACGGCAAGACGCAGCCGTTGGACATTCCTATGTGGAAATAGGAAGATATTACTATGGATTTTATCACGAAGCTTCCCAGGACCGTGCGAGAAGTGGATTCGATTTGGGTCATCGTTGATCGATTGACCAAAAGCGCCCATTTTATTCCGATTCAGGAGAGTTTTTCGGCCGAAACGTTGGCCGACATCTATATCAGGAAGGTGGTGGCACGGCACGGGGTGCCAATTTCAATGATTTCCGACAGGGATGTGCGGTTCACTTCCAGGTTTTAGAAGAAGTTCCATGATGAGCTGGGTACTCGTCTGCATTTTAGTACCGTTTTCCACCCGCAGATGGATGGCCAGAGCGAGCGGAGCATCCAGACTTTGGAGGATATGTTGCGGGCGTGTGTTTTAGACTTCGGAGGTAGTTGGGATACTTACCTTCCTTTGGCGGAGTTCTCTTATAATAACAGCTATCACGCGAGCATCGACCGTCCTCCTTTCGAGATGTTGTTTGGGAGGAAGTGCAGGACCCCGATATGCTGGGGAGAGGTCGGGCAGAGAGTCATGGGGAGTACCGAAGTGGTACTCAAGACTACGGAGAGGATCCAGCAGGTTCGGAGCAGGCTTCAGACAAGCGTCGATCAGACCTGTAGTTCCAGGTCAGGGATATGGTGCTCCTGAAGGTGTCGCCTTGGAAGGGCGTCATTCGATTCAGGAAGCGGGGAAAGCTGGGCCCCAGGTATATTGGACCCTTCAGGGTTATAGCCCGGGTGGGAAAGGTGGCATAAAGGTTGGATCTGCCAGCCGAACTCAGTCAGATTCATAGCACTTTTCATGTCTCCCAGTTGCGGAAGTGTCTGGTGGATGATTCGGCAGTGGTGCCTTTAGAGAATATTCAGGTCGATGACAGCCTGAACTACATCGAGCGGCCAGTGGCAATCCTTGACAGGAAGTCAAAGGATCTGAGGAACAAGATATTGGAGCTGGTAAAGGTGCAGTGGCAGCACCGAAAGGGCTCTGAATGGACCTGGGAGCTGGAGGACGAGATGAGGGAGCATTACCCCGAGCTTTTTCAAGATCGAGCAGCAGACTTCGAGGACGAAGTCTAAGATAAGTGGGGGAGATTTGTAACACCCGATTCCTGGTACGCAGTTAATTCAGGCATTTCTTGTGTTTTTCTCTGGGACTCGACGAGTTGGAGGCCCAACTCGTCAAGTAGAGTCGAGATCCGCAGACAGTTTAAGTGACCTAATCGACGAGTCGGAAGACTGACTCGGCGAGTAGGTGCTGTTTGAGTAAAACCCCAAATTTGAGGGTTTGCACCCTATTTAAACACCTTATCTCAGCCTCCATCGTCCCTATCACTCCCAGAAAGTTGTATATCGAAACCCTAGTCGTTCTTATTGTGTTCTTGAGCCTTGTGGTGCTACTTTTTGTGTTTGAAGCTTGGAAAGGAGAAGGAGACTTGTGAAACCAAGGGGAAACAAGAAGATCCAGAGTTTGGAGCTCATTTTCAGCTTATTGGAGGTATGAAGCTGAACCTTTGTCTATAGATCTTGATTTTTGGGCCTTTTCCTACATCTTTCTAAGCCCTAGAGAGGTTGTATTCGGGATTACGTGTTGGAAGTCAGTGTATGCTTTAGATCCAGGTCTATTGGGGGGTTTTATGGCACAAAGGTGCCCATTTTGCTGCCATGAACACCCCATGCACCTTGGAGGCCACCTTTTATGGCTTTTTGGGCTAAAGACCCATTGCATGTGCACCAAGTTGGAAACTTTACGTGTGAAATGGACATTAGGAGACCAGATCTATGGTTTTGGTGTGTTAAGACCCTTTTAGATCGACTGTATGGTGATGGTCAAGAGTGGACTCGGCGAGTCCTTTTTGGGACTCGACGAGTCGGAGCGTAATGACCATCAAATACTTTCTGTGGATGGACCAGTTGTTAGGGAGGAAAGTCTCGTAGATGTTTAGACACGAAAAGGGACCAGGGAATCATGGGACTCGACGAGCGTATGAACAGACTCGACGAGTCCAAGGCAATCTCCCAATCTTTGAGGAGGGACTCGACGAGTTGTTCATACAACCCGGCGAGTCGTAAACCAGACACATTCTTATGAGGGAGATGAACTCGCCGAGTTCAAGGAAGAACTCGGCGAGTCGGATGAAGATGGTCTCGACGGTGTGAATGAAGGAGAACCCGTCGAGTTCTTTCTAGACTCGGCGAGTGGAGTTGGGGTTAGATCGGGTTAGTGGAGTATGGACTCGACGAGTTGGTAGACCAACTCGGCGAATCAGGTCAACTGGGTGTTGACTTTGACCAATGTTGACCTTGCCTGGTTTTGGTATGACCCCGGTTAGGGTTGCATACTCAAATAAATAACTTTGAAGTATTGTTGTGTAGGGATCGAGGAGTCAAGGGTAGTCGACTTGTACGCCGAAGATAGTTCAGACACTGCACGACATTGAGGTGAGTTACCTTCCAGTAGGGGTGGGTCTAAGGCCACAATGCCAGCCCACCATCAGGGGTATTTGGTGGATAATTGTCTCTGTGATAACTACCTTGGTGTGTTTATGTGATATGGTCATAAGATATGCCTGTATGATATGCACTGTGTATGTTAGTGGTAGTAGTAGGGAATACTTTTTCCCTGACATCGGTCGTTAGGATCGAAGGGTGGGTTAGTACCCAGATATGCCTGACTGTATGATTATATCTTGATATTGTATGATAGCAGTAGGGGTGAAAGAGTCCCCGATTACCGGTTGAAAGATACCGATGACAGGTACCGGTTGCGAGATACCGATGGCGATTACCGATTGAAAGATACCGATGGCAGATACCGGTTGAAAGATACCGATGGCAGTTACCGGTTGAAAGATACCGATGATATGATATTGTATGCGGTATGATGGGGGAACTCACTAAGCTTTGTGCTTATAGTTTTGGTTTTGGTTTCAGGTACCTCTTCGTCGAAGGGGAAGGAGCCGGCGGTATAGCAGCGCATCACATACACACATGGTTTCCGCATTGGGTTTCTGGGATTGTACTCTGATTTTCATTACTTTTGATGTCATGGGTTGGGACACAACATTATGATTTTGTAATGTGTTGTTTTATTGACAATGTTTTGGTAAAATGTTTTATAAAGTATTAATTCAAAAATGAGATTTTTGGTCTCGAAATTTGGGATGTTACAAAGCTAGGGGTTTAGGGTCCTAAATCTCACCAAAAACGAGAAAGGGACAACGGGATCTGATGTGGCCCTACTAGCCGCAATGGAAGCAAACTCGCATACTCCTCCTACAATCCCTACATAAATGACCTTCCTCGCCACACCTGCGACATAAAAATGATAGGCACCTTGTATCATGAAACTTCCCGCACCTGGAATACTCAGAATTCCTCCCCTCAGCTGATCCTGAACCCAGGTTGGCGGATTTGACCCGCTTGGTCACCGGATGATATTGTCCTGAAGTTGTTCCTTCCTTCTTCTGGTGAATCTCCAAATCAATCTCCCTCCTCCTGGTGCTTGAATGCATGTCGATCAAGGTTCGCTACTGCTGAGTAGATAAAAACTCTTGAATCTCCTTCTTGATCATACTCAAGTATCGTGACATTTGCGCCTGCTCTGAAGCGGTATACTCTGGGCAGCAAAGAGCTCTCTCTATAAACATCCTTGTGATTTTTCCATCGACTCTGGGCAGCAAAGAGCTCTCTCTATAAACATCATGTGCCAGTCACTCTTGCTCCAGAAGAGGAACATACTTTGCGTAGAACATATCCAAAAAGTGCTCCAAAGTCACTGTGGCTCGCTTTTCCTGTGAAAAGCCCTGAGTCACAACCTCCCACCAATTCTTCATACCCCAGCAAAGAAGATTCGGCGCAAACTTCACCTTCTGGTTCTCGGGAAACAAACATGTGAAGAAACATCCCTCCACATCATAAATCCATCTCAAGGCGATAATCAGGTCCCTGTCGCCTCTGGACTTTGGAGGCTTCATATCACTGAACTCCCGATATTGCATCGCCCCACGTCTCTAAGATCCTGCAATGGTAACCGTTGTTGTGGCTGCGACAACAGCTACCTACATGACGACGACAAAGCTTTGATCAAACCCCTCGATCAACGTGGTCTTGACCGACCCGAGCAACCCCGGAATCGGCTCCTTAATCGCGTCGGCCACTCCGGTAGCAATGATCCTATGGATCTCCTCATCACTCATACCTGCTCTCCCAGTGCCTCCAGTTCCTGATTCTGAACCTTTAATAGCCGCCATACTGAAAATATACCATGGGAAAACCAGACATCAAAACACTATGCTCACACATCAAGCCACACTCCTATTAGTTCCTTAGTAGTCTTGAGGTTCCTCCTAAATCTCATATGTATCTTGTGCTTCAGTAGTACAGGCCCATACCATCTTCCACACCTATCCGTATTCGACTTAGAATTCATCTCAAGCTCCTAAGTCACTATACTAGACCACCCTAGGCGTGCTAGCACCTACATACTCCTACAAGTTACAACTAACTTCCTAGTTACTCCTCCTCGGATTATCCTCACTCCTGCACAATTGGTTACTTTTATGCTTACTTGTTGTACACAATACGCGGGTCAGATAGACCATCGAATAATCAACTTTCCCCTAAGTCCACAACCAAACAAGGAACAGACGGTAAGGCTAAGTCGATCATTCAAAGGTTAGTTAACCCCGACCTGTTAGAACAATAACGAAAAGATCGATAGATTTTGAACTGGAATATGAATCAAAAGAAGAAAAGAAATGATCAAAGTTGTGTTGAATGATTAATAATCAATTCCTTAGGAGAGCTCGATGAAGAACTTCTCTGTAAAGGCACAGTAGGGAATCACCAAAATGATTAACACTAACATAATACATGCATGCAGTATTTAAAGCCTAACCCTAGCCTCATAAAGACGGATGGACAAGACCAAACCATAAAAGGGCTAACTACATACATAATAAATTTGACACAATATAATAAGTAACCCAACAATATCCCCCTTTGTGTCAAATAAGGAAGGCAAATTCTTCAGTTCTGTTGTCTCTTCTGGACCTTCAAGAGCTTTGGCATGAGACTGAGCAGGGTGCTGCGAAATGCATTAAACCATCTGATCATATCTGCGAAGCATTTCTTACTTGCAGCATCGTTCGCTTTAGATTTCTCGATTAACTCCAAAATTTAGTTCAAGCATGAAGTGGAGTAAAGATGGTTGTCTGAAAGAGAGAAGAAACACCTCTGAGCATTTGAACCATCTCTAGCACTTTGTTGAAAAACCATACTCCAATCGTCTTTATAAATCCTTTCGAGCTTCACCTTGTAAACATCATATGAAGCTTCTTTGGGTTTGACAATGGGTTTCTTTCGGAGTACTGTCGCAATCTCTACATCAAGATATATGTTCGATTAGGAGTCTAAGCCCATAACTATAACTGGGATGTACTTGACCCGATAGTAGCATGGTCCTTTTGGGTTGCCTTCACCAGTGCAATTTGATAGGATGGACTTTTGAGAATAAGGTTGTTTGTGATTTATTAGTATATTATAAGTATAATATATTAATTGAGAAATCATATTATTTAATTAGTATTAATCAAGAATTAATTTGGAATTAATTTAGTGATCAAAAGAAACCAATTAAATATACGTGGACTGATTAAGTAAATCAATGATTCTTATAGGGTGGGCTAATGATCCATGGTTAATTAGGATGGGCTAAACCAATGTGATAGTCCATGGATAGTCCATGGAGGTTTAACCCATGGAGCCTAAGTAATATGAAAGGTCATGGTGCATTAGGGTTTTCAAGGATGAAACCCTAGCCTTTGCAACACTATAAAAGGAACCCCCTATAGCCAAAATCGGTGACACCATTCATTCTAAGAGAGTGATATTGATTTTGTGCTAACTAGCTTATTCTCTCAAGTCTCCTCTTGCATTTGGTGTTTATGACACATTAGAGGCATCATACTTGAGGTGCTAAAGCTTTCTAAGGCCAAGAACTACAACTACATCAAGAGGTATTCATCTAACTATGAGTTTTGTATTGTATATCCTCCATTGTATGCTAGTTAGGATGTATGCTTTGGAAAATTGAAAATGCATGTATAATTAGAGAAAAAAAAGATCCAAAGCATCTAAGGTTGCATGTGCACCATAGGAGTGTTATAGTGCTTAAAACCTAACATTAGTATCATAGCCTAGGATTGTTTTCTGTTATATTTGATGCTTGTTAATTTTCAAAGCTGAAAAAATCAATTTTCTAGCCTCTGACTGATGAACTCGCCGAGTCCACTGGCTGACTCGACGAGTCCACTCAGTAAAAGGGCAACTCGACGAGTCAGGATCATGCACTCGTCGAGTTGATGGCTTCGGTTGCAGAAATTCGAGTTCTTGGCCAGAATTGGTTAAGGATCATTACCACAAACTGTTTTGTAATCATAAAAAAAATGTATTTTCTGATTTGGTAATGATGATCCTCATCCAATTAAAGGAAAATTGTAAAATTTTAAGACAATAAGATTTATTTGTATTATTTGATATGAATTGCGTTGCTATGAGTTAGATTAGATCAATAGTTAAATTATATGATAATCTTGTTGGCTAAAATTGATCTAAGTTGTTCTTGAAGTGAGTTTTTGTAACTTGACCTCAACTTATGTGAAGAGTCTCATTCATGAACATTAATAACTCATAAGTTTTCATAAGTTATGGAAACCAAAAGTTTTGAAAGTTACAAAACTTGCCCTCAAGTTTTTGAATTTGTAAAGTCTCACTAATGAAACATTTAATTCCAAACCTTAGAATTTTAAAAGTTTAAAATTCAACCCTTATACTATTATAATATTAAAAGTTTAATTATATATATATATATATATATATATATATATGTATAAGACAAGTGAGTCTTACCGTTAGTAGGCCTCATGCACGAAGCCGGTCTATAAGGGGGTATAAGGTTACTGCTTATAAAATGGCAGTTTAATGGGTGTCCACTCTCACCCACTGCTTCCTTGACTGGTGGAGGGGCGTTAGCCGAACGGCTAGGATAAGACATTAATCTCGTTAAAAGTATAATGATAATTATAAAGTAACTAGCTTTTATTAAATTCCCAATCTTAGTTACTTTAGGAAAAATGTGAAAATGGTGCTATTCCATGAAATTGCACTTTGCACTTTGCTAAGTCGTTAGTGGAGCGTGTGTGGTTAACTGGCACACTAATCTGGGACTGGCAAGAGTGGAAAAGGGTAGCTTGATGTTAATCATAGATCAAATGAGCGTGTGTGGTTAACCGGCACATTGATTAGGTGATTTGTAACATTAAGAGTACCAAGTACATTTACATGGTTATTCACACCTTGTTTTTGATCCTCGGCATCCCAGTCACAAACTTGAAGGGCACAATTGAGATTTAAACATGCCATTGAAAAGTTCATTGAATCTCAAAAGAATCTAGGAGTTTCAATCCAATTAAAAATTAATAATCAATTTTGTTTTTCATGGTGGAAATTGGTAAATCGCCATTTACCTACCTTCAAATATTTTATAATTAGATTATGGCATCCCTCTTCCGAATTGTAAAATATTGTGTTGGGTCCTAGCCTTAATATTTCATTTGGGTGTTATATTAAGGATTCTCATCTAATCTAAACTTTGTTTTTTTCTTTTTAGATGTCTATTCCAAATAATGCTTCAGGATCAAACCCTTCTAGCTCATTCTCCCTGATAGGCTATACTTTTGTGGTTTGGGTTAGGCATTCTAATGTATAGGTATTGGTAGGATGTTAGAGTGTGTTGTGGTGGTTGTGGTTTGTTAGTGGGTGTGTGCGGCCATACACGTGTCTGCGGCCGCACACGCTGTGTGTGGCCGTACACGTGTGTGCGGCTGCACACTTGTGTGCGGCCATACACGTCTGTGCGGCCGCACACGCTGTGTGTGGCCGTACACGTGTGTGCGGCTGCACACTTGTGTGCTGCTTCATGTGGTATAAATAGGTTGTGTCAGTGTGTCAGAAAAGAGTGACGTATGTGTGTGTGTTTCCCAAGGTGTACCTGACATTTATACGTAATAGATGTGTGCATGCTTGGCTTTATTCTCCTTCTACTCCTTCTACACTCTGTTTGAGTGTTTGGATTTCATTGATCACTGATTTGGATCTATAGATCGCGACTTACAATTGGTATCAGAGCCAAATTCAGTGTCAATTTGAAGGTTGCATCAATCAATTTTGTCAGATCTGGAGCTTATTTGATCTTATTTTGGAAGGGTTTTTGCGTTTTTGGATAGATCAGGGCAAAATAAGGGGGGTTTGTTCGAGTTTTGGAGCAAAAAGGGTGAAAAACGTCGTTTTTTCTTCGCATCTGTTGAAGGTGTGCGGTTAGACTTTGAAGGTGTGCGGTTGAGCTCTTGAAGGTGTAGAGTTGAACGTGTGCGGTCAGGTGTACGGCTCGGAGTGTGCGACCTCGGAGTGTACGGTCAGGTGTACGGCTCGGAGTGTGCGGCCTCGGAGTGTATGGCTCGGTGTGTGGCTCAGAGTGTGCGGTTCGGACGTGTGCGGCTCGCTTCGCAGCGGTCTTCGCACTCAGCAACCTCGCATCGTACAATTAAAAAAAGGGGGGGCGGATTTTTGGAGGTGCCAGGGATCGAACCTCGGTCTCCTCCCTACAGAATCAGCGTCTTACCATCTGATCCACATTGCTGGATGGTACAAGCCTTCGAAGTTTAATTGAAATATTGATCCTTCGCTGCCTTATTTTCGCAATATTGTCACTTTTAACCCCAAAAATCAATTTCTTTCATTTTTAAATTACATTTTCAACCAAGAAATTCAGTTTTTAATTTTTGACTTTTAATTTTGACTTTTAATTTTGACTTTTGACCTTAAATTTTGTCTTTGACTTCCAAGTTTGACCTTTGACTTTAAACTTTGACTTTTTCGTTTAACTTTTAAATTTTCAAATTTAGATTTTTGGTTTGACTTTTCAAATTTGACGTTTAAGGTTGACTTTTGAGGTTTATAGTCAAAGGGCATTTTTGATAAAAATGAGTTCCTCAAACATTCCGGTCAATGAAGTTTCTTGTTCTCAAACTTGCATTAAAACAATAAATTTTTGCGTGACCAAATTGAGTTAATCAAGAGAGAGAACGAGGACCTTCAGTATGAAAGTTACACACTTAGGAAAAATCAAAAGCCTTTAAAAACACAATTAGAGAATAAAACAAAGGACTTTAAGAAACTGCAAGAGGATTACAGCAACAAATGCGAGAACTATGATCATCTCAAAAGAAAATTTGCTGCTGTGACCGCTGAACTTGATTCATTGAAAAATCGTCTTGAAAATACTGAATTTATTTTTAACAAATTCGATGGGTCAAGTGAAGTAGTTGCAAAAATGATAGAGGGACAGATGCAGTGGAAGGACATTACTTGTGGAAACCAAAAGAAAGTAGGATTAGGTTTTAAGAGTGTCCCTCCTCCATTCAATCATACCTATAATGTCATTCCTCTATCTCAAGATGAGATTGATAGAGAACCTTTCTTAGTTTATGGAAAGCCTGCTTCTGAACAAGCAACTTGCTCAAATGATAAAATTTTGGATACTAACATTTCTACCTCAAGTGCAGATATGTCAGTAGTTCAGGGGGAGCCAGAAGCTGAAAAGTCTGAGTCGAATAACTCTGTGTCTAAATCTGGTGTTGAATTTTGTGATAATTCTGTGTTAAATTTAAACACTAATGTCTTTGTTTCTGGTGGTGTGTTATTTCAGAATGATAAACTTGAAAATAATGATGTTGTTTCTGATAGAGTTGCTAAAACTGATTCAAGTGCTTCTACATCTCCTACGTTTGCTTCACAATCTTGTCCTTGTTCTTGCAAATGTGAAAATGTTAGAAATGATAATAAACGCAAGAAATCTGACAAGAGCACTACCATTTCCAATGATAATAAACAAATTTGTTTCAATTGTGGTACTGCTGGTCATATTGCCAGAAATTGTCTAAACCGGATGTTTGTGCATCACATGTCTAAAAGAGGAGAGAATGAGTCTAAAGGACGATCTTTAATTAGAAGATCCTCTAGAACTCGCTCTCGAGATGATGACTAGAAAACAAATCAAAACAAGAAAATGGCAAGTTTTCAAAAGAACAAACAGGTTTTCAATAAATTCACAAACAGTTTGCCAAAATCGAACCAAGCTAAGCCAAAGTCGATTTCGTCAAAGAGTAGGTCTGGATCTTCAAACTCTTCGAGTAGAAAATCCACCGGCTCAAAGCAAACTGAGAAGAAAGCTATTTCAAAACCTAATTTTCAATGGTTGCCAAAAATAAAATCTGATCAGTCATCATCCTCCTCTGCATCTATTGAAAAAGAAAAATCAAAGGAAAAATTGAAAAATGAATATGTGAAAGTTAAGGGTCAACCCAGGACTGTAATGACCTGGGTCCCCAAATCTAAATGATTCCGCTCATCGTGCAGGGACAGTTGCGGAGGAATGTCGTCAGACCCTGG
This sequence comes from Lactuca virosa, assembly GCF_052849685.1. Classification (NCBI taxonomy): domain Eukaryota; kingdom Viridiplantae; phylum Streptophyta; class Magnoliopsida; order Asterales; family Asteraceae; genus Lactuca; species Lactuca virosa. Next base: position 123,188,594 of record NC_136426.1, read on the forward strand.
TATGTCGACAGCGGCTGCTCCCGACACATGACAGGAGATATCTCCCAACTGCACAACATTCAAACATTTAATGGGGGATATGTCTCCTTTGCGGGCGGAGAAGGCGGAAAGATAACGCAGAAAGGAACGGTAACGAACGGAGTGCTCAGTTTTGAGAATGTCAACTATGCTCCTGAGCTTAAGCACAGTCCTGTGAGCGTTTCTCAAATATGTGACAAGGGTTTCTCAACACACTTCACCGATAAAGAATGTCTAATCTTAAAGCCAGGCATTGTCATTCCGGAGGAGTGGATTCTCGTCAAATCTAAGCGGGATGGGAATGCCTATATTATCGACATGAACAGTAATGTACCCAATGAAGTCACTTGTCTCTTTTCCAGAGTCTCAGAACAAAACGCAATGTTGTGGCATCGTCGACTTGGCCATGCAAATGCAAAGAACCTGAACCGGCTTGCTAAGAACGAAATGGTCCGCGGTCTGCCTGTCAGAGATTTTATTACTTTTGAAAAATGTGTTTCCGGCACTCAAGGCAAACACCATCGGAAACCACATCTGCCAAAGTAGGTCAACTCCATCAATCAGGTGCTCCAGTTGTTGCACATGGACTTGTTTGGCCCGGTCAACGTTCTCGGCATCAACCGAAATTCGTATTGTCTCATTGTGATAGATGATTTCTCTCATTTCACGTGGGTCTTCTTTCTGTCCAAAAAAGCTGGGATCGCTGACCTCATCAAGAAGTTCATTGTAATGATCGAGAACCAAACCAACCACCGAGTGAAAGTGCTACGCACAGATAATGGAACAGAGTTCAAGAACGCTGTTCTTGATCATTTTTGCGCTGAGAAGGGTATTGTGCGTCAGTATAGTTCTGTTCGGACACCACAACAAAATGGTGTTGCTGAGCGGAGGAATCGGACGCTACAAGACGCAGCAAGGACGATGTTTTGTGATTCTAAACTTCCAGTTTTCTTTTGGGCGGAGGCGATCAACACTGCGTGCTACGTTCAAAATCGTGTCCTGATCAACAAAGCCCATATGAAAACACCATATGAACTTCTCTATGGACACAAGCCATCTGTTAGTCATTTTCGAGTATTTGGCTGCCCTTGCACCCTTCTCCACTTGGAATCCAACCTAAAATTCAATGCAAAAGCAGATGATTGTTACTTTGTCGGTTATGCTGCTCGTACTGCTTACCGGGTATACAACAAGAAGACGAAACAAATAGTGGAGTCTTTCGATGTTCGCTGGCTTGAAGAGAATGAAACGGACGCTAGGGTGGGTCCGGATTGGCTGTTTGACTACACATCGCTATTCAAATCTTTTTGTGTGTCGTCTAATAACCAAGCTGGGTCTACCTCTTGCTCGAAGACTATTATTGAAGACAAAGATGAAGAGGTTGTCTACAGACCACCATTGGTTTCTGCTATTGATCCTCCGGTGGAGTCTACTGTTCCAATTGCTTCTCCTGAGTCCTCAACACAACAATCTGCTCCAGATGGTGATCCTGCTCCTCTAACTCTGGTCGAAAGAGAGTTCATGAACCAAGATGCTTCCGCTGTCACTCAGAATCTGATGGACCTTCTCTTTCCCAATCAAATCGCTGATGAGTTTGTAGCAAATCCACCAAACGAAGCTGGTACATCTACCGTGGATTCTTCAGCACATGAAGGAGCTGTTAATATTCATACTCTTCTCGTTTCACTCAATGACATCAGTCACGAAATCCCCTCTCGCATACAGCGCGATCATCCGATAGAGAACGTTATTGTCCAGCTGGACGACGGAGTTCAAACGAGAAGCCAGAGTGGAGTTGTCAACACATGTCTCTATTCTTGCTTCATTTCTCAAATAGAGCCCAAGAACGTCAAAATGGCTTTGAATGAGCCCAGCTGGGTGGATGCCATGCATGACGAGCTCAATCAATTCGAGAAGCTCGGGGTTTGGAAGTTGGTGGAGCTGCCTAGAGGCAAGAAATCTCTCGACACCAGATGGGTGTTTCGTAACAAGGAAGACTATTCGGGTGTCATTGTCCGTAATAAGGCGAGATTGGTAGTCCGTGGGTTCAGGCAAATTGAGGGTCTTGATTATACAGAAGTCTATGCTCCGGTGGCGCGCTTGGAGGCTATACGTATCTTCCTCGCCTATGCTTCCTACATGAACTTCACCGTATACCAAATGGACGTCAAGACGGCTTTCTTGTACGGCAAGGTGAAGGAGGAGATTTATGTTGACCAACCTCCTGGGTTTGTTAACTCAAAACTTCCCAACCATGTCTACAAGTTAGACAAGGCTTTGTATGGGCTGCATCAAGCTCCTAGGGCCTGGTATGATACCCTAGCACAGCACTTGCTCAATCATGGCTACTCACGCGACACTATTGATCAGACCCTATTCATCAAGCATGTCCGTCCAGATCAAATTCTTGTTCAAATCTATGTGGACGACATCATTTTCGGGTCGACGAGTCATCACTATGCACGGAGTTCGAGGACGTCATGAAAAAGCGGTTCGAGATGAGTTCGTTGGGGGAGATGACCACATTTTTGGGGCTTCAGGTCAAACAATCTTCAGCCGGAATCCTGATTCATCAAGCCAAATATGTGGATGATATGATCGAGAAGTTCGGGTTCAGAGACGCCAAACCTGCTTTGACGCCCATGGCTGAGAGACCACTGTTGACTCCTGATCTTGAAGGCGAATCCGTAGATCAAACATACTACTGATCGATAATCGGATCACTGATGTATCTGACTGCAAGTCGCCCAGACATTATGTTTGCGGTTTGTCAATGCGCGCGCTACCAGGCTAATCCTAAACTGTCTCATCTTATTGCTGTTAAACGGATTTTTCGGTACCTCAAAGGCAGCCCAAAATTGGGTCTTTGGTATCCGAAAAATTCCAAATTTGATCTTTATGCTTTTGCAGACAGCAATTACTGAGGTTGCGAACTTGACAGAAAATCGACTTCAGGCGGATGTCAATTTCTCGGAGATAGGCTGGTCTCCTAGCAATGCAAGAAGCAGCATACTGTCTCGACCTCAACAGCAGAAGCAGAATACGTTGCTGCGTCTGCCTGTTGTTCTCAAGTCATATGGATCCAACATCAGCTATTGGGCTACGGTTTGAATTTTCAAGAAACCCCTATTTTTTGTGACAATGAGGCTGCGATCCAAATTGCTAAAAATCCGGTCCAGCACTCAAAAACCAAGCACATCGACATCAAAGTTCATTTTATCAGAGATTGTTATGAGCGCTCGCTCATTCGGCTAGAACAGGTTCCCACTACTAATAATGTGGCGGATTTGTTCACAAAGCCGTTTAACAAAGCTCGATTCGATGTGCTGGTAAACTTTTTGAAAATGATTCGCTTTGAGGATTAATTTTTGTTTAGGTTAGTTTAAATTTGCGCATTTCAATTTCATTCTCACCCATGCACAAATTTAGGGGGAGAAATAAACCAAAACCAAACAAAAATTAGAAAATCAGAAAATCCAAAAACAATAGAAAATCAGAAAATCCAAAAACATTAGAAAAACAGAAAAATCAAAAATATTATTGTGAAGTGATGTGCTGGGAAGTGATATCAGATTGTGATAACAGACAATCTGAGTCTGTGTAAAGTACCATAGCTGAATTGTCTAGGCTCTGTGTTCGATGCGCTGGTAGGCACGAAAAATTTAATGGACTTGACTAGGTGCAGATGAACTTAAGGAATCTAGAGACTTGATAAACTCTGACCTAGATAGTTCCATTTAGCCTGACAATACGACGCTTGGATAGGTTGAGCAGGGAGATATTCATGAGAATCCACCAGTCACATTAAAGAATCTGTATCTAGAACCGTGGTTTAACTTTTCCTTGATGTACGGATTTTGTCCTTAATTCCGATATTGACGGGGCGACTGGGGAATTCCGATAAAGTAGGTCTGTAGGAAATTATTTTCTTTCTCTCCTACTGTTAATCATATGTTGCCTCCTCTGTGTGATCGAAAGATCCGACCTGGACTGCAGCATATGCAACTCTATTTCTCTGCATCTTCTATCTATGCAATTCTTCCTATCTGTTAGCCATATGCTGTCTCCTTTGCGTGATTTACAATCCGACCTGGTACACAGCATATGTAACCTTCTACTTCTCAATCCCTCTGAAATTCTAGTCAGTCATATGTTTCACTCTCTGCGTGATTGAAAGATCCGACCTGAGTGTACAGCATATGCATTCCAAATCTATCCTTTCTATGAATAATAGTCTGCTCACCTAAAGTAAGGAGTATCTCGGAAGTTCTTGATTATTGGGGTACGTCAGGAAGCGGGAAACATGTTCTAGTACATCTAAAAGTTGAACAATTCTAGATTGTCTGTAGATCTCGCTGCTCAATTTAGGTGGACAACAATATCCTTGGTCGTCGTCAGATAAATGGTCCTTAGGGATTTTTATCTAGTAACTTAGGATCAATCTGTCTTGTCACTGATAGCATTCCTAAATTTTGTCACAATTTTTCGTGCTTAAGTGGACCACAATACCGGCGATCGACCATACCGATTCATGAAAGGAGAAGTACTGACAAATGGAAAATGATTGTCTAACAACGTTGATCCCACAAATCTCAAAAGGTTATTAATTTCAGTTAAAGGTGGAATTTAGGTTAAAATTCAAAATTTAGTTTTATTTTTATTTTATTTTACTTTCATTTTTAGGTTTGATAAATTTTTTAGAAAATGTTTTTATTTTATGTTATTTTATTTTGTTTTATTTTGAAATTAATCCTCCAAGAGTTTTATTTTTAAAAAATTGTTTTGGGTTTTGGGCTTTATAATTTTTTAAATGGATGCAGCCCACCGGGTTATGGATCCGGTTTTAGATCAGGTATTTAAGGGAATGGATCCGGTTATGACAGAGATGATGTAGCGGTGAATTGTGGTGTGAATGAGAACCCGTTGTCCAACGAAGTCCTCGATGACTTCTTCAAAGATATCGATGATGGTGCCAATCAAACATCGGAGATAAGGGAGAAAGCTGATGCTCAAGAGACTGTGCCTCCGTCTACCGTTCAGATGGCTGATTCTTCAACTCATATGGACACATCATCAGGGACTCCTCCCCTTGATAATGTGGTTCCTACATCCGAGCCAATTACAAGTGATTCCCTGAAAACTCTGACCTCCCAGCCTCCTTTGAAGAGAAGCAGATATGATCCAAGGATGGGAGTACTTTTTCCTGACCCAACTCAAACCACAGAGACTCCTTCATCTACAACATGTGCTCATTATTGATAAAGACTAATTCATGCTAGCCGCAAACCAAGGGGGAGATTGATAGGCTATACTTTTGTTTTTTGGACTAGGCATTCTAATGTATAGGTCTTGGTAGGATGTTAGAGTGTGTTGTGGTGGTTGTGGTTTGTTAGTGGGTGTGTGCGGCCATACACGTGTCTGCGGCCGTACACGTGTGTGCGGCTGCACACTTGTGTGCGGCCATACACGTGTGTGCGGCCGCACACGCTGTGTGTGGCCGTACACGTGTGTGCGGCTGCACACTTGTGTGCTGCTTCATGTGGTATAAATAGGTTGTGTCAGTGTGTCAGAAAAGAGTGACGTATGTGTGTGTGTTTCCCAAGGTGTACCTGACATTTATACGTAATAGATGTGTGCATGCTTGGCTTTATTCTCCTTCTACTCCTTCTACACTCTGTTTGAGTGTTTGGATTTCATTGATCACTGATTTGGATCTATAGATCGCGACTTACACTCCCTCATGAATTTGGTTGGGAGAACTATCTTCGATGGGTCAAACTTTAACGATTAGATAAGAAACATTCGTATGGCCCTTCACTATGAGGACAAACAATATGTCCTGGATAAAGAGCTGAAGGAGATTCATGAACAAACTGCTACTCCCAAACAAATCGAAGAATACAGGGTTCATGAGAGGGACGCGACAAAGGTGTCGTGTATAATGATCGCTACCATGATTGCTGAGCTTCAAAAGTCCTATGAGGACTTCTGGCCTACGAAATGCACCAAGATTTGATGGAAAGGTACCATGAAAGTGCTCGGCAAGAAAGGTATGAGATCATTGCCTCCATGATCATAACCAAAATGAAGGATGGAGAGTCCATCACGGCCCACTTGCAAAAGATGCAGAGATATATGGACCGCTTATCTCCATAGTTGGCCAATAGTACCCCAGGGTCATCAGGTGATCATATATCTTTGCACCGCCAATATGTCCTGGGGCATAGCCATCTTTGATGAAAGAGCCCCCTGCTGACCTGGTGTTGACGAACAAGTTCCGGAAGCATGCAAACAAGGCTTAGGATCGCGGCTCGTACCAGTAAAGCCACAAAAATCAAAGAAGGCGCACGAAGGAAGGCAGTAGCACTAGCTTGATAATTCTTATCTGGCCTGGATGGGATCGTTTACCATAAAGGTAAGGGTCCTCGGGCAAGGCAGCTCACTCATCAACAACAAGTTCTGGATCAGATGATGCCCCTTAAGACCTGGTTGCAAGTCAGTTCTATCAAATCTAAAATGGGATACATCTATCCAGAAGCAAGTGTAGTTCACCAGTTCCACCGAATGCTCCTATCTGTCGGCAAAGATCGTGTGAGTGTGCAGTTATGCTTTGGATGCTTCGACATAGAATAGATCGACCCAGATCCTGTTCTTTTTCGATCCATTATTTTTTACGCAATTCTGTTGCTTTATTTATCCTACGGGAAGTTTGGAAAGACCACAATTCAATTATTCATGACAATGTAAAGCTCAATATAGTGAAAACGAGACAGCTAATTTTGAAGTGGCTGCTTGACACTGTGGTTCTTTTTTTGAAATTGAATGTGAACTTCGATGAAGAGTTGGCCATTGACATCATCCTACACTCATTGCCTTCTTGTTATGATCAGTTCCGTATGACCTATCATATGAACAAGGAGGAGGTCACTCTTAGCAAGCTTCAAGGCCTTCTAAGAACTGCAGAAAGCAACTTGAAAGGCAAGTCGGTTGTACCTACTCCTACTACTGTTGCCCCTGTTCTGACAATTGGACATGGGAAAGGGAAGAAGAGGAAGGCTCCTTCTAAGAGCCGCAAGGGAAATTATCTTGATGGATCCTCTTCTGGTGGGACCAAATCTAGTTCTACTAATCCCTCTACCAATCCAAAGGATGCAGAGTGCTTCCATTGTCATGAAAAAGGGCACTGGAAACAAAGTTGCCCCAAATACTTGCAGGACTTAAAGGATGGGAAGATAAAGCCCACCTTTGCAGGTATTTACACTATTCTGTCTAATAACTCATCACATGCTAATTCTTGGGTCTTTGATACAGGTTGTGGTATTCACATTTGTTCTGATATGCAGGGACTAAAAGAAAGTAGGGATGTGGAGCACGGGAAGATAAACTTAATCATGGGGAATAGGAAAGTGTCGCCTGTGACCAAGATTGGAGTTTATTCTTTATTGCTTAGTAGTGGGTTAAATTTAGATTTGAATAATTGTTGTTACTCGTCATATATGACGAGAAATATTATTTCCATTCACAGTTTGTATAAACAAGGTTTTACCTTTTCTTTTAATAATGAAAGTGGTAGTATTAATGCTTATTATAATGGTGTCTTTTATTTTGAAGCATTACCTTGTAATGGTATATATGAAACTGTGATGGTTGTAGATAACCTAGGAAATAATGTGTTGAATATTGATTCATCCAATGTTTTGGACAAGGCATGTTTGTGGCATTGTCGTCTTGGACATGTCAACAAGAAGCGCATAGGCCAACTCCAAAAGGCTGGAGTTTTGGATTCATTCGACTTGAAATCGGATGACACTTGCGAATCTTGTTTACTTGGAAAGATGACCAAGTCACCCTTCACTGGTACTTGTGAGAGGGGTGAGGGTTTGTTGGATCTCATACACACAGATGTGTGTGGACCCTTCAAAACCGCCACAAGGGATGCTAACCACTTCTGTGTGACTTTTACTGATGATTATAGTAGATATGGGTATATTTACTTAATCAAGCATAAGTCAGAAACTTTTGAAAAGTTCAAAGAGTTTAAATAAGAAGTGGAGAATCAATTGGGCAGGAAGATAAAGATGTCGCAATCCGATCGAGGAGGAGAGTATCTTAGTATCGAGTTCCACGACTGTCTTAAGGAATGTGGAATTGTTTCACTGTTGACGCCACCTAGGACACCGCAGTTGAATGGTGTGGCTGAGAGGTGCAATCAAACCTTGTTGGATATGGTTCGTTCCATGATGAGTCGAGCTTCGTTACCTATCTCATTCTGGGGGTATGCCTTAGAGACTGCCGCCCATATCCTTAATCTAGTCCCTACTAAGAAGAATGCCAAAACACCTCACGATATGTGGACAGGGATGGTTCCCTCGTTAGATCACATCAAGGTTTGGGGCTGCGAGGCTTTCGTAAGATGAAAGACTCACGACAAACTCGAACCTCGTAGTGAGCGATGTATTTTCATCGGCTACCCACAGAAATCCTTTGGATATCTCTTCTACGGACCGAGTGACAATGTTTTCTTCGTTGCGAGGAGAGGAGTCTTTCGAGAGAGAGAACTCATATGCGAAGATGACAGTGGGAGGAAAACTGACCTTGAAGAGCTTCAAGAGTTAAGTGATGAAGGAACCTCAAACACTAGCACTCAACCCGAGGAGGAAACTCCTGTTGAACCTATTGACGAGTCATTACCTCTTCGACGTTCCTCTCGAGTTAGGATGGCACCTGAGTTTTATGGCTTTCATATTACTATTGAAGGTGATACTTTTATCAGTGATAGCACACTGGTAAATTTGGATGAACCATCTAACTACAAGGAAGCCATGGCAGGCCCCGAGTCTGCTAAATGGAAAGAGGCAATGGACAGCGAGATTCAGTCCATCTATGACAATCAAGTTTGGAACTTGGTTGACAATGTACCGGGTCGTAAGACAGTTAGGTGCAAATGGATCTTCAAGAAGAAGACCAACATGGATGGGAAAGTACACACATATAAGGCGCGACTGGTTTCGAAGGGCTTTACTCAAACTCAGGGAGTTGACTATGATGAGACCTTCTCACCAGTACCGAAGATTAAATCTTTAAGGGTTGTGTTAGCCATGGCTACATTTCATGATTATGAAATATGGCAAATGGATGTCAAAACCGCTTTCCTTAATGGAAAGTTGGATGAAGATGTTTACATTTGTCAGCCAGAGGGTTTTGTCAATGCAAAGTACCCTAATAGAGTGTGTAAGCTTGAGAAATCCATCTATGGATTGAAACAAGCATCTCGCAGATGGAATCTTTGTTTCGATGAGAAAGTCAAAGAGTTTGGATTTTCGAGAAGCGAGGATGAGTCCTGTGTATATGTCAAAGCTAGTGGGAGTAAAGTAAGCTTTCTGGTGTTGTATGTGGATGACATACTTCTCATAGGAAACAACATCCCAACCTTGCAGGAGTTAAGTCCTGGCTTGGGAAGTTTTTCGCTATGAAGGACCTTGGAGAAGTTGCCTATATTCTAGGGATAAGGATAATGAGAGACAGGAGTAAAAGACTAATAAGACTTAGTCAAAGTACCTACTTGGACAAGGTGTTGAAGCGTTTCAGCATGGAGAACTCCAAGAAAGGCGATTTACCTATCCAAAGCAATACCAAACTAAGTAAGACTCAAAGTCCGATTACAGAGGCTGAGATAGCAGAGATGAGTCGAGTACCATATGCTTTCGTGGTTGGCTCGATCATGTACGCTATGACTTGTACACTCCCTGATGTGGCCTTTGCTTTGAGCATGGTCAGTAGATATCAAGGGAATCTTGGTAAAGCTCACTAGACTGCAGCTAAAAACATTCTTAAGTACCTGTGGAGGACTAAGGACTGGGTCCTTACCCTCGGTGGGAGTGACGACTTGAGAGTGACAGGTATTGTGACGCCGGTTTTCAGACCGACAGAGATAATTTGCGCTCTCAGTCGGGTTGGGTGTTTACCCTAAATGGAGGAGCAGTAACATGGAAAAGTTCTAAGCAGGAGACTGTGGCTGATTCAACGTGTGAATCAGAGTACATAACAGCGAGCGAAGCATCGAAAGAGGCGATATGGTTGAAGAACTTCATTGGAGACCTTGGAGTTGTACCAACCATAAAGGAGCCGATGGAGATTTTATGTGATAATGAAGGGGCGGTTGCCTTAACCAAGGAACCGAGATATCATGGTAGATCCAGGCATATCGACAGAAAGTATCACTTCATAAGACATCAAGTAGAAGAACGAAACCTCGTGGTGAAGAGGATATCGTCAGAGGACAACCCAGCAGATCCCCTTACAAAGGGACTGAGTAGGGTTAGGCACTTGTAGCATGCAAGGGGCATTGGGCTGACGGACGATATTAGTTTTAGTGATTAGATAAATATTTTGAAACTTGTAATAGCTAAATTGTAATTGACATTTGATGATTGAATAACAGGAGTTTTATTTATAAGTAAAGTTACTGTCTTGTGTCAATTATTTACTATTGTTTCACTTTTGCATGTTTTGACTTCCAGAATAATAAGATTATTCAAACTATCCACAATCGATCATACTTTGGAAGTAGGTTATGAGGTTAGACTATCATGAATTTGGCTTGTAGATTGTCTAAGGTGTTAGACATAGCAAAAGTATGCTACAACGTTCATGAGTGCTCCTGAAATAAGATTTGAGTATTGGATTAAACCCACGCTCACCTGAATCACTTCATGGAATTTATCACGAGTGATTGTGAGATGATAATATCATATAGTCTTCAAACTAAGATATATGAGTTGTTGACTATGAGTTGGTTGTGCATTGATGATACGAAAACGCATCAGTAACTTGATGTTATAAAACGTATCGTTGTGCCTGATTTGATGAGTAGTTAGTACAAGCATATAATGTCGAAGTTTATATGTTCCTTTTATCCTAAGAGGATTAAAAGTGATATCTTGGGCCCCTCGATGATTTTGTTTTGACTTATTTGTCGGGCCCGGTCAGAACTAAATTGATGTGTTCAGTTATGTTCTATGTCAGACAAATCGGAAATCAGGAAACAAACTGCAGGACAATAAGTATGACTATGTTCCATGTATTTGTCCGCATGATATCTTTAGAACAGAGAAATATATGATCCCTTATCTGAAGGACGCGTCATTGACTGGGTCAGAGTTCGACAGCGGCTTTGGAAAGCTACGATTGCTAATCGGATCCTGAAGTTACATTGGAAGTTATAGTTATTAGACTTATCTAAGTGGGAGACTGATGGATTAGGTGTCTAAGCCCATAACTATAACTGGGATGTACTTGACCCGATAGTAGCATGGTCCTTTTGGGTTGCCTTCACCAGTGCAATTTGATAGGATGGACTTTTGAGAATAAGGCTATTTGTGATTTATTAATATATTATAAGTATAATATAATTATTGAGAAATCATATTATTTAATTAGTATTGATCAAGAATTAATTTCGAATTAATTTAGTGATCAAAAGAGACTAATTAAATATACGGTGACTGATTAAGTAAATCAATGATTCTTATAGTGTGGGCCAATGATCCATGGTTAATTAGGATGGGCTAAACCAATGTGATAGTCCATGGATAGTCCATGGAGGTTTAACCCATGGATCCTAAGTAATATGAAAGGTCATGGTGCATTAGGGTTTTCAAGGATGAAACCCTAGCCTTTGCAACACTATAAAAGGAACCCCCTAGAGCCAAAACCGGTGACACCATTCATTCTAAGAGAGTGATATTGATTTTGTGCTAACTAGCTTATTCTCTCAAGTCTCCTCTTGCATTTGGTGTTTGTGACACATTAGAGGCATCATACTTGAGGTGCTAAAGCTTTCTAAGGGCAAGAACTACAACTACATCAAGAGGTATTAATCTAACTATGAGTTTTGGATTGTACACCCTCAAGTACACCTCAGAAGCTGTGGAACAACTCACACTCTAACGGACCAATTTGTGGGACAAAATAGACATAACTTTAACATCTAAGTTAGATCTATCAATGGAGATATAAAGGTACAAACTTTATACTTTCTGGAGATGATTGAGGGAAGAGAACTTCTAGATCTGAATTTTTTTCAAGCTTCCAATCACTACTACCACCTTCTTCTTCTTTTAAAGGCACCCAAAAGCATAATTTTTGGCTCACAATGCTCAAACTAGGGTTAGGGTTTCAAGGGAGGATGTTGGAGAGAAGGAGGTTGAGAATGGAAGAGGTTTGGAAGAGTTAAGTGCTTAAATAAGGCTCAAACCCCAAGATTTAGGGTTTCGGTTCTGGTCTCGCACGCCTAGAGTACCAAATGGTACACCCAACGTACGCCAATGAAGGTGCGTTTTTAAGATGCTAGTACGCCCAACGTACCTAGGGTACACCCAACATATTACCATTCTTCCATATTCAACACAAATTTCAAATTATCATAACTTCCTCGATTCAACTATGATTTTAGCATTCTTTATATGCATGGAAAGATGTTGAAGAGCCCCACAATCTAATCTAGTTATTTTGGACTAAAAACTTCTAGAACTAAAATCTGTATTTCATACAAGAAACCCAGTCTATGACTTTTTTCCCATTTTACCCTTCGCCGCAATACAAAATTCAAGGGTTAGATCTTACAACCATCACTATCACCCCCAAAAAGGTCTAAAAATTACCTCCTTAAGGCCCAAATCCTTTACACAATCGATTTTTGGCCTACGACCCTGAAATAAGAAATGATAAGAAACATGATGTTACACAGTATCCATGTTTCATGACATTTATGTCATGTTTGTGTAAATACATTCTATGCAGATTGTTTTCTTATAGAAGTTACACATTCTTTTAAGGGATATTTTCTTATGGAATCTATGTTTGTCTTGGTTTTTATTGAGAGGGAAAAGTTATAAATTGTTTTTTATCATTATTGAAGAACGATGGAGAGATAAACGTTATAAATCGTTTTTTATCATTATTGATGAATGACAAAATCATTATTGATGAATGACAAAAACATTTGTAACAGGCTGTTGATTTTTGATTTGTTACTTCTCAAATTCAGTGATTGCTCTTTTGATTTCTCTGTTTTCAAGGATAAGTGAAAATAAGGTAGGCTCTTTGTCATTAAAAACCTGTAATTGTTAATTTATGATTTAATTTTCGAATCATGGTATGTTCTATGTATTTGATTTATAATTAAAAAGGGCATTTTTTTCTTGTGTTATGACCAAAATTATGTTTCTAATATGGGTGTATGCATAGGCATGCTGACTGGAACTGTGATACAAATTTCAATCTTGGTTTAGATTTTCTATAGAACCAACTAGAACAAAGAGGTACTTAATTTTCACTATGAGTACTACTATGCGTTCATATAAATTATCATCCACTTTTAATTATAATTTGTTTTTTGGTTTTCTTCTAAAAATAAGTTAATGGGGGGGGGGGGGGTTTATATTGATGTCAATTGCAGGAATCTTTAGCAAAAGACAGAATTAGCAATGGTTTGTTACCAGGGATCAAAGAGAGCTTGGAGAAGAAGACGGATTCAAAGAAGCCCCTCCACCACCATCATCTACTGACTATAAGTGAAGTGCTTCACTAAAAACCTCTGAAATAATTTAACATCATAAATAGCATTTGACTTTCCAAAAAAATCTCTTAAATAACATTACATTTTTTGATTTTTCTCACCGTTTCTGAATAATGATGGTATTTTCTGGAAAATAACATCATAAATGGCATTGTACTTTGTTGAAAATCTCTTAAATAACATTGTACTTTGCGAAAATTCACATTTTTCAATTGTTTCTGAAGTCTATACTATTTTTTGGAATTTAACACGATGAACAAAATGGTATTTGACTTTCTTAAAAATCTCTCGAACACCAATGTAATTTTTACATCCTGAAATTAATAAATTTTCATTTTTTACTATTTCTGAAATATTCATATTACTTTCTGGACAACATTATGATTTTGTCATCTAATTATAAGATGGATTGACTGTCATACATTGTTGAGTTCTTTGTAAACCTATTTTTATTACATGGATTTCTCGCTTTCAGGATAATCTGGTTGTTACATGCACAAAACATTATATGACTGGAATCAAAATGTCACAGACAATAATCTAATAAGAAAAAAAAATTGAAATCATGTTCATTTGTTGAAATAGGATAAAATGCAAGAAATAGAAGCATACTCCTATTACTATTTTTATCATAGCATCCTACTTTCATGGTTAATCTGTAAATACAAAACAGATTTTATTTCCAAGTTCTATGTCATACATATTCAACAATTTCTTATTTTACAACAACTACTCTATCCTCTTATGGGCTGCACTGCAAGTTATTTATTTATTTATTTATTTACATAATTTGATAAATTTGTGCCAATCTTAATACAAAGTATGTTGCTATTTTCTCTCTTTCACAACCTGAAGGTCAAACCGTCGGCTATTATGTGATACATACTACTAATGCTTCAGTCAACAACAAAGTTTTCATAGCTGCTGCTAACTAGGGATGAGAATTTGGCCCGAAAACCTGAACCAAACCGAAACCCGAACCGAATCGAACCAAATTAGGCTCGAATAAGCAATTCGATTCGGGTTTCGGGTATCTATATTATGCTTATTCGATTTTTGGGTTATTTGGTTCGGGTTACCCGAATAAGAGCTTATTTGGTTCTAAATACCCGACCCGAATAAGCATTCCTCATCCCTTTTCTCTGATCGACAGAAATCAAAATCACAATTCACACTTTTGTCCTCGTCATTCATATCGTCATTTCGAAATCGACCAATCTTCTCAACTATTTCCAAACTCAAAATCAGTTCTGTGGATCCTTCTTCTTGTTTCATACTTTCAAAAATCGACCTTTCCTATTACCTCTAAGGATTCACGAATTCCTAATTTTTCTAGTCATGGAAAATTGGGCTCCAACTCAAGAAAATCAAGTAAGCAATTAATTCTCATTACTTTAATCTACTATGTAAATGCTATTCTTTCAATGTGTTATTGTGTTATGTTAGTCTTTAAACGTTTTATGTTGATGTATAAAAGTACATTGCTATTCTATTATTCGGGTTATTCGAGTTATAGAATCCTAATACAGTTTATTCGGTTTGTTTTGGTTATATTAGGTCCCTAATCATCTTATACATGTTATTCGGGTTATTCTGGTAATAACCGAACCGAACCAAACCGAACCCGTATTGGTTAATCGGTTCGGTTTTCAGTTCATGCAATTATCCTTATTCGATTTTTGGGTTATTCGGGTTCGGGTCGGTTCGGTCCGGTTCCGACCCGAATAACATTCCTACGTTGGATAAAAAGCTTTTAATCGACATTATATATATATATATATATATATATATATATATATATATATATATATATTAAATCAAATTTTGTATACATCTGCTTTCCATTTATGACATTTTGATTGTTTTTTCTTTTAGTAAAAGAAGTATCATGATAGATAATATTTTTCTTAGGCTAAACGGTATCATAAAGGGGACATCGGCGGTGTCCGACATGTCCCCTTTTCACCGCCGGTGAACACCGCGCCGTGAAGGGGATTTCAACGCCGGTGAAGCACCGCCAGTGGTCCTTTACCGATGGAAAATGTGTGATTTTTGTGGGGATTTTAAGAATGGAACGTTTCCAAACGGTCAACAACGGCTAGTTTGGCACATTTCATTTTTTTTTTTAATCTACTATGTATACAAATCAAATTTCCAAAAAATCACCACACTATACACTCTCAACAACAATTTTTTTTTGAAAATGTATTCTTCCAAACAAAATGCTCCAAACCAAAATGTTAACAACGCCTACGTACTTTTCGGCTACGATCCATCATCACCACCACCTTACCGGTCACAAATAGATGGTGTTCCTAGATATTATTCACAATTCCAAATACCCCAACAATTCCATTTCCAATATCAACCTCATACCCAACTATCTCAAACCCAATTTCCATCCCAACCGCCATTCACACCTTCAACCGAACACGTAGAACACGAAGAACAACAACAACAACCTCAACAACAAAAGAAAGGGAAGGTTGATCCGAGAAGATGGATACAAAAAGAAGAAGTTGAGTTAGCAAGGGAATGGTTCGACATATCTGAAGATGGTGGCACGGGAAAGGGTCAAACTCGTGATCAATTTTGGTTACATATAACTAAGCGCTTTTGTAGGGGAATGGGTCGAAATCCAGATTATCGGACCTCCGACCAATGTAACTCCAAATGGAATCTTATGAACAAATTCGTCACACATTGTAATGGAATTTACACAAACTTTGAGAAGCATTGGGCTAGCAGAGAAAGTGATGCGAGTTTGTTGAAAAAAACACACGCTACATTCCAAGATGATATGCAAAAGTCTTTTAAGTTTATTAATGTGTGGGAAGTTGTCAAAAGAAGCATTAGGTGGAGGGAACTTGCAACACATGAAGAAATTGCAAATCCGCCAAAAAGAAGCCGGACATCTTCATATTCGAGCTCGCAACAAGTCTCATCGGATGGTCACGTAGGCGTTAATCTTAATGATGATAATGACGACATTGAATAAATACGCCCGCCTCCTCGTCCGATGGGAAGGGACAAAACAAAAGCTCGAGCAAAAGGAAAAGGGAAAGAGACTTCTTCAAATTCTTCAGTCGGAACCGAGCAGTCAGTCAGATCGGAATAAATGATGACACAAATGACACAACTGAATTCAACTTTGGATAGACATATGGATGAAACCGTCCGACTCACTGAGTATACGTTGTTAATGCAAAACGTGAGGCACCTCGACCCTGATTATCAAGAAGCGGCAAGAATTATGAAAGCATCAATTCGGGAAAAATATAATCTGAATAGCTACTGAAAATTTGATGTTCTGTTTTTTTCTAGGTTTTTAAATTTTAACGTCTTGTTTTATTTTTATTTTTTAGGTTTTCAATGTAATTTTAATTTTTCATGTTTTTTTTTAATTTTTAGGATTTTTAAATTTTAATTTTTAAGTTTATGTTATTTTAAATTTTAGTATGGTTTTAAAAGAATTAATATTTTTCTAAAATGAAATTAAAAAAAAAAACTCATAGGCACGACACCACACTTCATAAGTAAAAATGTGAAAATTATAAAAGTCTATGTGGCGCCTATGTAGCGCCATTTTACCATTGGTAAAAAAAAGCATGACATCTTTTAACGTTACACCTCTTTCTCTTTATTTAGTGTACACTCTTTTGATTTGACAAAAAAATCTTAAATGGAGAGTGTATAATAAGTAATTAGAAAATGTATGTACTAAATATTAAAAACTAAAATAAAAGTGTATGTTTTGTAATATGGGTGCATAAATAGATCACCGAACTTAGGTTATTATGTAGTTCGTTGCCTTTTTTGTGAGTGCTTGATATGATTTAACTCTAGCATTTACGATGTAATTTGATCAATCCTCCCTAATAAATAAATATCTTTTTGCCACATATAACATTCTCATTTATTTTGCCACATGTAATTTTGTGGTTATTTTAAATTAATGTTTATTACACATGTCATTTTACGGTTTTTTCATTTTATTAAATTGTAGATAGTATCTATATTAATAATAAATGATATCAATTTCATTAATGAACTTTCCTTCTAATTTCAAAATTACCAAATTAAAGATTCATTATTTTCTTTATTTATTTATCTAAATTATTTGTTTAAATTTAAAAGAGAAAAAAAACACTTTAATTTTTATAATTCAATATTTTCTCATTTTTCTTATAAATTCATACTTTTCAAATGTTTAGAATTTTATATTTAGTTTTTTTTTAAGATAAACTCATGTAATACATGAGTCTCACACCTAGTCTAACCTAATAAAAGAAAATCAATTTTGCCAAATGTCATGTTCACATTGAATTTGACACATGTCAGTTTTTAAGAGTTTCTATATTTTTTTTTCCACTTGTCATTTTCTTGTGATTTTTTTTATTTTCTGCAATCTAAAATCCATATTTTGGTGAAATTTATATATGTAAGGTAGATTATTCTATTAAATTTCATAATAAATGCTTTATAACCTTTCAAATCTTCAGCATTATATATTAAATTACTTACTTTATTTATTATATCTTTTGTATTTAGGGATATATACACTAAAGTCCCAATATTTTCATCGATTTGACAAGAAAGTCCTAAATTTTATTTTTTTGGCAGTAAAGTCCAAATTACCGGCATTTTATTTGACACTTTTACCCTTTTTTCCCGGTTAGCCGGTAGTTAGGACTTTTTTGTCAAAAAAATAAAGTTTAGGATTTTCTTGTCAAATCGTCAGTTAGGACTTTATTGTCAAAAAAATAAAGTTTAGGACTTTCTTGTCAAATCGTTGAAAGTATTAGGACTTTAGTGTATATATCTTTTTTTTGTTAGAAATTTAATGGTATGATACTCTTTAAGCATAAGATTTATTAAAACCTTCTCTAGTCAGCTAGATCCTATTGAAATCCTTAACATTTGCTTATTGTTAAATCGTTTTCTAAATCTCAACAAACCGACATTGAAAAAAAATGGAGATAATCAAGAAAGAAAGAAACAATCAGGGTTGTGTTGGCTTTTTGCAGTCCCAAAAATGGAGAAATAAGAAACTGAAAAAAACGAAATTGCCCTGGCTTTATACAAACACAAACAACACATGCCTAGTCAAAAGGGTGTGAATGTGGAGAAGGGAAAGAAGGGAAACTTCGTTTTTTTCGGTTTCTTATTTCTCTATTTTTGGGACTGCAAAAAGCAACATAACCCTGGTTCTTTCTTTCTTTCTTTCTTGATTATCTCAATTTTTTTCAATGTCGGTTTGTTGAGATTAAAAAATCGATTTAACAAGAAGCAAACGTTAATGATTTCAATAGGATCTAGCTGATTAGAGAAGGTTTCAATAACTCTTATGCTTAAAGAGTATCATACCATTAAATTTCTAACCAAAAAAAATTATATATACACTAAAGTCCTAATACTTTTAACGATTTGACAAAAAAGTCCTAAACTTTATTTTTTTTACAGTAAAGTCCTAATTGATGATTTGACAAGAAAGTCCTAAACAATATTTTTTTGACAAAAAAGTCCTAATTACCGGCTAACCGGGAAAAAAGGGTAAAAGTGTCAAAAACTGCTGGTAATTTGGACTTTACTGTCAAAAAAATAAAGTTTAGGACTTTCTTGTCAAATCGATGAAAATATTGGGACTTTACTGTATATATCCCTTGTATTTATTTAAACTATTACTATAAAAAAGATACAATGTTTATAACTTTATACTAAACTATTCTTTTTTATAAACTCGTGTAATACACGGGTCTCACACCTAGTAATAATAATAATAAATTTTGTCCGCTTAGTTGAATTGTTATGTATTTTACGATATAATCTTTTCAAATCCTTCTTAATAAATGAAAATAATTTTGTCACTTGTCAATCTCTCATGAGTTTTGACACTTATCATTTTGTGGTATTTTTGAAATAAATAGTATCCACTTGTCAATTTCTGGTTTGTTTCAATTTTTAAAATTAAAGTCATATACTTATATATGTAAAGTATTAAAAATAATATATATATAATTAAATTGCAATAAATAGGTTTCTTCTATTCTTATTTTAAAGTTTTACATTAAAAAATATTTACTGCTTACACTTTAATGTTTATTTTTTTTTAAATTAACCTGTATAATAGACGGGTATCACACCTAGTATCAATAATATACACTTGCTAATTATATCCTAAATAAGTTATATATATATATATATATATATATATATATATATATATATAGGTAAGTTCAATTGAAAAAATAAAAAAAATCTAAAATGGGGGGAATTATTCTCAGTCAATCATTTATTTTTGTCGTTAAATCCTTCAAAGTACCAGCGGAAAGTGGAAATCAATATATATATATATATATATATATATATATATATATATATATATATATATATATATATATATATATATATATATAGGAGTAGGATCAAATGAGAACACCAAAAAGGTTGAGAACGCGAGAACAAAGTATATTCATTTGCGATTCCATGTATTCATTTGTGGAGACATGATAAATTTTTACGCCTTTAATTTTAATTGAAGAAAAAGGCATATTCATGTTGATTGTGCGTAAAAATTTATCATTTATCCACAAATAAATACATGGAATCACAAATGAATATACTTGTTCTCGCGTTCTCAACCTTTTAGGTGTTCTCATTTGATCCTTTCCGTATATATATATATATATATATATATATATATATATATATATATATATATATATATATATATATATATATATATATATATATATATATATATATATATGTTTTTCAATCAAACATGTTTCTTTAAACTATAGTGATCTTTACATTAATATATACAAAACATTGTTTTTTTTTTAATTTTTAAGGAACTTTTTTTATAGAAAAACTATTTTAAATATATCGAAATTCATAACTTTTATTCTCTATAAATATACATCCATATTGATATAATTTTAAGATTGAATAAAAAAAAAAAAAAATTTTTATAATTTAAGCTCTTGTTATTCATAAGTGAATAAAAATTTCTCATATTTTATTACAGTATTTTCGTTAATCACTTATGAATAAAAAAAATATGCTTAATTTTTTTAAAGTTTAACTATCATTCATATATGAATGAAACATGTATTAGCTATTCTCACAAATTATATTCATATATGAATAACATATTTATCAGAATTTTATTACAGTGTATTTATTATTCATATATGAATAATAAGTTTGAATTTTCAAAACACTTCGTTTTTTATTAAGAAACTACTTATTTATATATAAATAACAAATAAACTGTAACAAAAATGTGATAAATGTTTACTCATATATAAATATAATATATGATGATAGTTAATACATGTTTTATTTATATATGAATATAACATTTGATGAAAGACGATGTAAAAAAAATATATTTTTGGTAAGAAAACTTTATTACGTGTTATATTCATATATAAATGATACTTAAACTCTAAAAAAAGTAAGCATGCGTTTTATTCATAAGTGAATAACAAATGTATTATAATAAAAATATAATAAAAATCTGATGCATTTTTATTCACTTATGAATAACGGGAGCTAAAACTATAAAAAAAATAAAATTTTTATTTTATCTTAAAACTTTATCAATATTGACGTCTATTTATAGAGAATAAAAAATTATGAATTTTAATATATTAAAAATAACTTTTCGATAAAAATAGCTCCTTAAAAATATAAAAAAAAAACAAAAAAAAAACTATGTTTTTGTATATATTAAGGTAATGATTAGCATAGTTTAAGGAAACATGTTTGGTTTGAAAACTCATTTGTATCCCTTGCCTATTTATGCGGTACGCCCAAGTGTTTTACGGCAAAATAAATGTGTGGCTAAGACTGATTCCCCCATTCTCAACTTTTTTTTTCTTAGTTGAACCATCATCTCTCTATATATATATATATATATATATATATATATATATATATATATATATATATATATATATATATATATATATAAGGTTTATATGTTACTTACATCTATTGTATGCATGTAAGGAACCAATAAGAATTTAGGAATAATTATTATAAGGTTAATTATGTAACTTAGAATATGATAATTAAAATAAAATCCTTTAATTCATGGAAATTACCATAAAAATCTCTTTGACCACCTCCTTAACCCTACCCTCCTGTATTCTAATTCTGTCTCCTCCCATTTTCTTATTAATGAATAAAGCTTAACCATTATATGATCAAAGGAGGGTCGGACCTATCAACCATCGTCAGCGATTCAGAGATAGAAAAATTGATGTCGATAATGACCCTTCTGTAACATCCTGTTATTTTTCTATCTTGTAAAGTCAATCAATTTAATCAAAAGTCAGACTTGTTTCTGTTATGTGCTATATGGTAAGATCCGTTAGATCAAGTATTGTCTATAGACTGTTATGTGATTATCTATTTTATGTGCACATATTTCTTTGGCGGTTGAGGCTTATCTGCTCGATGCGAAGGCCAATAGACCTGGGCATTCCAACTTGTAGGTTGTGGGCCGTGAGTATTCCATCCCGAGGATGATTGGACTCAGAGTATGTGGGCAATCCAACATGTTGGTTGTGGGCCTGGGGTATTCCAACCTGATGGTTGATTGGACCCATATTGTATTGGCAATCCAACCTGTTGGTTGTGGGCCCGGGGTATTCCAACCCGATGGTTGATTGGACCCATAGTGTGTTGTTATGATTCTATGTGTATTGTTGCGCATATAGGTATTTTGGGGGAACTCACTAAGCTCTCGGGCTTACAGTTTCAGTTTATTGTTTCAGGTACATCAGGGGATCGCGGCAAGGCGAAGGCGTGATCATACAGCTCCTCATGTTTTGTCTATGTTTCTAGGAAAACTCCGATATTATACATTTTGAAAACAAAGTTGTAATGATTTTTAATGGTTTGAAATGTTTTTAAAAGTTTAAATTGGTTTGAATTTTTGGGTGTTACAAGTTGGTATCAGAGCCTTGGTTTGAGTGAATTGGAGGAACATGCGTGTAACTCCAGTCTCAAATCAAGGAAAGGATTTTCAAAATGATTTCTTTAAAAAGGTTTTCAAAATAAGTAAAGGGGGATGCAGGATGTACGATCAGCCGGAGCGAGTAAGTAGCCCCAAAATACCATACAGTTATTTGATATGTTAGAACAGCATGCTAGTGCTAGGCTAGGGGTCTTCAGGAATTGCATGATAGAATTGCATGATTGTATGATGCCTGATAGCCTAGGGTTTCCCTTATATGAAATTGACATCATTACTGTAGTTGCTTAGTGTATGCATCACGGTCGTACATAATTAAGATCTTATAGCCTAAGAATGTTTGATTTAGCCTTATGTTCTGTTCTTGTTTGATTGGGAGCTTAGGGTAGGATTGGATATTCGAAAGTCTATAGGGTCTAGCGTTATGTATGACTGGCATACACTAGGGCTGCAGGGGTTGGTGGAGGTTTCATGGATGGGTGAGTTGTAGGGGACCGGTAGGTCAGTTGTAAGACGGTTAGCCTTCCTCTAGGAGTGAGGATTGAGTGTTCTCTATGATATGTATGTTGTTAGGGTGTTGTGGTGATACTTGAGACAAATATGGGTAGGTGTGGAAGGTATTGTGGGCCCATACTACTAAAAGCACAGGACCCATACGCGTAGCAAGGAAGTCACAACCCCTAGGGATTAGTCAGGAGTTGGTTCCCAGTTACTTATGCGGATTGTCTGATATCTTCCTGTTATGTTTCAGAATGGCAGTTACGAGGTGCTTCACGTCGGGGTCCGGATCAGGACAGGGTGATCAGGAGGCCCCAATGGCACCTGAGGCTATCGGCCAGGAGGGGCCAATGTTGACAGAGGATCGGGTCAGGGAGATCATCCGCGAGGAGGTGGTCAAGATTGTTCGGGGTCAGATTCCGGAGTTGTTCGGGACTATTAAGTCGGCAATGATAGAGTATTTCGACGACAGATATGCAGCCCTCGCTGAGACAGCTGTTGCTGCAGCCACCGCGGCTGTAACAGCGGCGGGAGGGGGAGCGGGGCGAGTTTTTCAGTATAGGGACTTCGATAACACGAATCCCCCTACCTTTGATGGGACGCAGGATCCCATCAAAGTTATGAGGTGGATCTCGGATGTGGAGGGGTGTTTCTTCACCTGCTCGTGTCCTACTGACCAGAAGGTCAGGTGTGCTCTGAACCTGCTAAGTTCTGGGGCCAAGGACTGGTGGAGACTTGCGACTGGGTCGTACACTGATGACCAGAGAGTTGTTGTTACTTGGGAGCAGTTCAGAGACATGTTCCGCGCCCGTTACATTCCGCTGGTCGAGCGGGAGTGTATAGCACAAGAGTTTCTGAGTTTGAGACAGGATGGGGAGTCGGTGACCGAGATCACCCGTATGTTCACTGAGAGGGCGATGTTTTGCACGGAGTTTGCTTCCGAGCAGGCTCAGATGACCCGTTATCTGAGCATGCTCAAGACTGACATCCGTCAGTTTGTGTCTACCCAGCGATGTGATACACTTCTGGAGTTGCAGGAGGCCGCTAGACGGCATGAGTTGGAGATTGAGCTGTAGTTGAGGGAGCAGCGGCAGGCCCCGACACAGTCACAGCCGGCGCCAAAGCGGTCCAAGACCGCTGATACGAGGACTGGGGGACAGCCAGGCCGCACTTATGGGAAGTGCGGGAAGGCTCATTCAGGGATGTGCCGGACAGGGAGTGGGTGCCACCGATGTGTCAAGCAGGTCCATTTGGCCAGGGATTGCAGGCAGCCGACTCCGACTTCCAGAGTCAGACTTTGCTATCATTGTGAGCAGGTGGGCCATATGAAGGCCCAGTGTCCTCTACTAGCCGCCAAGCCGGCGCAGGCTCCAGCGCCGACTACCTTGAGGATCACGGATGGGAGACCAGTCAGGGCAGAGCCTCCGAAGGCTCAGGGTCGTTCTTTCCAGTTGACCGCAGAGGAGGCCAGGGCAGCGCCAGATGTGGTTGCCGATATGTTTCTCCCCTCTATCTCATTTATTCTAATTGTGTTATGCTTATCTGTTGTACCTGTGATTAGGTACGTTTTTAGTGAACTCTTTGTCTGCTTTGGTTTTATTTGACTCGGGGGCGAGTCGTTCTTTTGTATCTCAGTCATTTAGTAGGGAGTTCAGTGTGCCAGTGGGCGAGTTAGAGTGTCCGTTGCGAGTGTCTATCGCCAACGAACACGGGGTTTTTGCTTCTTCGGTTTATCGAGGGTGTGATTTGGAGATTTTCGGGGTGTCCTTCCCAATAGATTTGATTCTGATTCCCATGGGGGAGGTGTGCGTGATTGTAGGCATGGATTGGCTCAGTCAGTTCGGTGCTATGATTGATTGCGAGGGCTAGCGAGTGGTAGTTCGAACCCCAAGTGGGGGAGAACTGACTGTATATGGTGAGGGCACCAGAGTGGGATCAGGGTTTTGTTCAGCTGCCAGGGCTCGACAGTACATTCAGCACGGGTGTGCGGGTTATCTAGCGTATGTGGTAGATACGCGGGTTAGGGATCAGATTTCGGTTTCCGATGTACCGGTGGTCAGGGAGTTTGCAGATGTGTTTCCGGAGGAGTTGTCGGGGATACCTCCGGAGAGGCAGGTCGAGTTTAGGATCGACCTGGTGCCAGGTGCGGCCCCTATCGCTAAGGCACTGTACCAATTGGCACCGCCAGAGATGCAGGAGCTGTCGTCACAGCTACAGGAACTGCTAGGCAAGCAGTTCATTCGTCCGAGCAGTTCTCCATGGGGAGCACCGATTCTTTTTGTCCGAAAGAAGGACGGTTCGCATCGGATGTGCATTGACTACCGGGAGTTGAATAAATTAATGGTGAAGAATCGTTACCCACTCCCGAGGATAGACGATCTCTTCGATCAGTTGCAGGGTGCATCTTGGTTTTCCAAGATAGACTTGAGGTCTGGGTATCATCAGGCCAGGGTTAGAGAGGAGGACGTGGAGAAGACCGCATTCCGAACTCGTTATGGACATTACAAGTTCGTGGTGATGCCGTTTGGGCTCACCAACACGCCAACAGTGTTCATGGACCTGATAAATCGGGTCTGTAGACCGATGCTCGATCGCTCGGTCATAGTGTTTATAGATGATATCTTGGTGTATTCCAAGACCCAAGAGCAGCATGAGGAGCATCTGCGGGAGTTGTTGGGAGTTCTGAGACGAGAACGGTTGTACGCCAAGTTCTCGAAGTGTGAGTTTTGCTACGAGAGGTCCAATTCCTCGGACATCTCGTTAACAAAGATGGGATTTTGGTCGATCCGGCCAAAATCGAGGCGGTTATGCAGTGGGAGGTTCCGAAATCTCCCTCAGACATCAGGAGCTTTT
This sequence comes from Lactuca virosa, assembly GCF_052849685.1. Lineage (NCBI taxonomy): Eukaryota > Viridiplantae > Streptophyta > Magnoliopsida > Asterales > Asteraceae > Lactuca > Lactuca virosa. The sequence continues at coordinate 123,214,531 of NC_136426.1, forward strand.
TAGGATTGGCAGAGTACTGCCGGAGATTCATACAGAACTTCTCCAAGATTGCGGTATCCCTCACTCGTCTGACGAGGAAGGGGGTGGATTTCCGGTTGGGCCCCAAGCAGCAGAGGGCGTTTGAGACCCTCCGACAGCGGTTGTGCGAGGCCCCAGTCTTGACACTCCCGGAGGGAGTTGAGGATTTTGTGGTGTTCTATGATGCATCCATCATAGGGTTAGGGGCGGTCCTCATGCAGAAAGGACGAGTGATAGCTTATGCTTCGCGACAATTGAAGTCGAATGAGACAAGATACCCTACGCATGACTTGGAGTTGGGGGCGGTGGTATTCGCCCTCAAGATATGGAGACATTACCTTTATGGGGTCCGTTGTACCATTTACATGGATCACAAGAGCTTGAGACATATCATGGATCAGCCGAACCTGAACATGAGGCAGCGCAGGTGGCTGGATGTAGTCAAGGACTACAATTGCGAGATCCTTTACCACCCTGGTAAAGCGAACGTGGTTGCGGATGCTTTGAGCCGCAAGTCAGCTGGGTCTTCCACCCCAGCGGTATGTATGAGGTTAGCAGTGGACTCCCTGCTTGTGAGTCTGATCATAGATGCCCAGGTTGAGGGCATGCGACCGAAGAATTGGAAGCTGGAGAGGATCAAGGGTGAGAATACACGGTTTGAGCAGGATAGTCGTGTTGGATTAATGTCTAAGTCCATAACTATATTTGGTATGTACTTGACCCGACCCGGCATGGTCCATTTGGGTTGCACTTCACCGGCACAATTTATATGGATAGTCTTTTGAGAATAGTATATTTATGATTTATATTAATATATTATAAGTTCTAATATATTAATATGCAATCATATTATTTAATTAGTATTGATCAAGAATTAATTTAGAATTAATTAAGTGATCAAAAAGAACTAATTAAATATGGACTCTTATATATATGGAATGGGCCAAGTTCATTTAGGTTGGGCTAAGCTTTCATGGATGGTCCATGGAGCTTTTAACCTATGGATCTTATGTAAATGAAAGCTCATGGGTATTAGGGTTTACATGGATGTAACCCTAATCCTCCATAATATATAAAGGGGTCCTTGGCTCACAAAATTGGCACTAGTGTGTGAAAATAAGAGTGGGCCGATTTTAGTGTGCATACATATTCTCTCAAGTTCTTCCAAGGTGTTTTGGTGATTTGTGATTCCATTTGAGGCTTCCACACTATTGGGGCTAAGCTCTTAAAGCTTGAAGACATCAAGCTACATCAAAAGGTATGTCATCTAACTAGAACTTTGTAGTATAGGTGCTTCATAATATGCTAGTTAGGATGAAACCTTGGAATAGTTAATATTTGCATGTATAATAGAGAAAACATAGATCCAAGGTTTATAGGGTTGCATGTACACCATAGGAGTGTTGGAATGCTCAAAACCCAACAGTGGTATCAGAGCCATGAGTTGTTTTCTGTTATATTGATGCAAATGTTTTATTTTCAAAGTTGAAAAAAAAAGGAAAAAAAAACATGACGTTTGTTAAATTTTAAGATAATTACTTGTTTTTGTGAAAAACTAATTATTTGTAAAATTTGAATCATTTGCTATATGAGTTGAATTAGGTCAAATTTAGTAAAAGATAAAATGATATGATTATTTTATTAGTTTTAAAAGTTTGATCTAAATGTTTTAAGGAGTTACAAATTTTGTCATAAATTTGGAGTTCAAAAGTTTTTTTTAAATTTGTGATCTTAAGGGTTTTTGAAACTTCCATAAGTTATGGATATGAAAGTTTTTTTTTTTTAAAAAAAAAATTTGATTCAAAGTTTTTATGGAGTGACAAAATTTGGTGTTAATGTTTTAAAGAATTCCATAACTTGTTCTTAAGTTATGGAACATGGAAAGTTTCATCATAAAACACCATTAATTCCATAAGTTATGGAATCCAAAGGTTTTCACGAATTACAAAACTTGCCCTCAAGTTTTGGAATTTGAGAAAAGTTTTTTTTGAAAAAAAAGAATTGAATTCTAAAACTCTTGGGTTCATAACTTAAACAATTAATTAAATGGTTTTAATTTTGAGTTTAATAATTGAAATTATGATGTTTTGTTGAATAGTTCAAATTAACTCTTATGGACTTTATTAATAGTTAATTAAAGCGTTTAATTAAAAGAGTATTATTAATCCATAAATATATGGTTTGAGTTTAATTAAATTAAAAGTCTAGTTTAATTAATAGATTAAACCACCAAGTATTTTAAATGTCTAAAATACACCCTTATACTATTATAATATTAAAAGTTTAATATATTATATGTATAAGAGCAAGTCGTCTTACCATTAGTAGGCCTCATTCACGAAGCCGGTCTATAAAGGGGGGTATAAGGTTATTGCCTATAAAATGGCAGTTTAATGGGTGTCCACTCTCACCCACCGCTTCCTTGACTGGTGGAGGGTCGTTAGCCGAACAGGTAGGACAAGGACTATAATTCTCCCTTCATTAAAAGTATTAATGATAAATACTAAGTAAATAAACTTTTTATAAATTCCCAATCTTAGTTACTTAGGAAAATGTGAATAAGGTGCTAATCCATGAAATTACACTTTGCACTTTGTTTAAGTTGTTAGTGGAGCGTGTGTGGTTAACCGGCACACTAACCTGGACTTAACAAGGTAGGCAAAGGGTAACTTAATGTTTATCATAGTATCGTTGGAGCGTGTGTGGTTAACCGGCACATCGATTGAGGGGTAAATATTAAGGGTACCAAGTATATTTGCATGGTTACTTCACACCTTGTTTTGTGATCCTCGGCATCCCAGTCACAAAACCTGAAGGGCACACTCGAGATTGAAACATGCCTTTGAAAAGTTCAATGAATCTCAAAAGAATCTAGGAGTTTCAAAACCAATTAAAACCTAATAATACATTTCGTTTATCTTGGTGGAAATTGGTGAATCGTCATTCACCTACCTTCAAATATTTTATAGCTTGGATTACGACATCCCTCTTCCAAGTTATAAAATAGTTTGCTGGGTCCTAGCCTTAATATTTCATATTGGGTGTTATATTAAGGACTTTAGATCAACTATATTGAATATCTCCCAAAAAGATGTCTGGTTCAGACATCTATGATCCTCCCAAATCTCTTGGAACTTCACTTCCTCCACCTCCTCCAATTATTCTCTCTAACCCACAAGTTCAAGGTCACTCAAGCCCTATTGGCAAGCAACGTTTATGTGTGATCGCATCTTGGAGATGAAGTCACATATTGACAAGTCAGGAGAGTTGGGTGTCAAACTCTTGAGAAAGTTGGTGGTTCAATCACTTTCTAAGTCACATAGTGAATTTCTTTGGGACTACTATGAAACAGACTATGACATGACCCTTAATGATCTTATCTATTTGCTTGGTGCTGCTGAATCAGCAATAATTTGGAGCACTGGGAGAGAAAATTTGATTAGTAGATCAACTTCCCAAACTACCATGGACATTGACAATGGTAACATTGGATATCTAGAAAAGCCTTATCTTCCCAAGGAAAGGGATTGACCATAGTCAACTAGGTTGACCAAATGGTAAAGAGAAAGGCTAAGTCTGCGATAGTCCCATGTACCATTCCCAAAGAGTCCCTATGTTTCTCTTGCCAAAGGAAGGGGCATTGATTACAAAGCAGCCTATTTACCTGAAAGATCATAAGGTTGATCAAGTCAAGAAGATTGACTCTACTTCAGGTAAAGTCCACTATCTAACTCTGTTAAGTTTCTATTATGAGATTCTTGTTACATGATGTGACTAGGTCACATGTTGATGTTTTAAGAATCAAAGAAAAGTGAAGAAACTTAAAGGAAGTATATGCTAATTCTGATCGCGAAGATGGATCTCGATCGCATGGTTCTGTGATTAGAATTTTGAGTTGTTGCTTAGGAGTTATGATATATTGCTTAGGAATAGATAACAACAAAGTTTTTCATGTGCTTTTGCACTGTAAGGATAGTTTTACCGCAAAGCTTTTAAAATAAAAGGAAAAAAAATTGATTTTATTTATTTTAAAATATCCTTACAATGGCATTTGTGAAAAGGAAAAAAATTGTTGCTTATATGATTCCATTAATAGCAAGAGTGGAAATATGAATTTGATTCTTTCATTTGTGGTAGTGTCTAAATTTTCCAAATAAGGAAAGATTCTCATCACCCAAGTTTCAGTTGGATAGAAACTTGGAATCATGCAAGTTGTATAGTATGATGAATGAGAACTTTCAAGCATTGGAAAATTAAGACTAATTACTTGTTCACATGGATGTTTGAGTCAAGTAAAGGACTAAGGGATCAAGTACACATTCTTGTGCATTGATCAAGCCCACCACAAATGTAACTTGAGTGACATATCTTAAAGAAAGGTTTAAAACACTTGTCAAATGTAAGAGTAAAAGTGTCCTACTCTTGTACATTTGAAATTGGTAAGTTGTGATGTTTTGGATAAAACAAAGACCAACTAAGGCCAATTGTGTGAAGTGTTTGTCTTGATAAAGAATCCATACTATCTCTTGAATATTTGGCAAGATAGTCTTATATGTCAAGAGGATAGTGGGAGTCTTAAAGATCCTAAAAAGAATTTCAAGAACTAATCAAGAATAAAACCTGAGGTTCTTCACTAGCACACGACTTGAGGTTTATAACCTATCGTGTTGACATATTCTGTGCCCATTCCAATTAAAGTTGGCTTTGCATAGGAGTTCTGAAAGTTCTCAATTGGTTGCATAACAACTTGGAAGCAATGGCAGGCCCTGTACTACAAGGTGGCAAGAAGTTAAGATTGCATAAGTTTAGTCCATATGAGTTTGGATTTGTCATTATCCTTGTCTTGTGACTATGGTTTTGACGATTCACATGGATAAGAACACATACACCATAAAATCTAAGGGTCATAAGGTTTCTCTCCGATTCATGAAAATGATGGTGAGGAAACACTTCCACCAAGTAGATTTGAAGTAGATGGCAAAAGATCTAAACGTTTGAGACTATGATTACGGCATTCCTTTTCATAGTTCTGAAATTGTTTAGACACACATGCTTGCTATCTAAGGAAAGGTGTATGATTTTGATAAAGTTTTATCAAAGCATCTCGTATCAGAAATCTGAACTTTGGTAAGAAAGTCAATAAAGTATTGATTTCTAGAAGTCCAGCTGATTTCTGAGTACATGTCAAAGCTAGTGGGAGCATAAGTGTTATGCTAATAATCATCATGTTAGTGGGAGCATGATAATTATTGTTAGTGTTTCAAGTTACCAATGTTAATTATAGAAAACAAAAGTTTCAATTCGTGAGGCTGCAGGGATTGAAAAAGTTGTTTTGCTATAATTAAGGGAGAGGATATACTTCATTTCAGTTCTAAAGGCTTAGATTGAGACCTTAATCATCCTTAGTCAAGATATATATATATATATATATATATATATATATATATATATATATATATATATGAATTTCATGTTGGATTGGTTCAACTTAAGAAAATTCTATATATTGCGTTTTCAAAATTCGATTATGATTACGGCATCCCTCTTCACAGTCAAATTTTGAAAACATGGCAAATAAAAATATTGTAGCAAAAGACTGGTCTAGAATCATGTCTTTATGTGAGACATCATGAATCGTGTACCATTTGCTTTGGGTACAGGATCGATTGCATGTGCTATAATATTTGTCCTTTCTAAATTTTTCCAAATGCCCAGAATCATTAAGAAGGGAAAAGGTCTAGAATTGGATATGACTAAAATGATTAAGCAATTTTCGAGGACAATCTGAGGTTTACCAAAGATTGGTTGCTCAGGGACAGTTGGAAGTATAGTGCTAATTTTGGAAGGACCATATTGACATATTCTGAAAAGAGGCATCTCTTATTCAAAAGTGATAGTCAAAATGAGAATATGGAGTTGTCTCCATAGGTGGAAGTTATCTGTGTAAGATTAGAAAACTTAATGCAAAAAGCATGTCCAAAGCAATGTACTTTGAATATGAGACTTAGTTTCCATGGAGTTGATCTCCATTGGAATACCTTATAATGACTGTTGACAAGTCTTTGTGACTTTGTACATATTCATTACAGGAGGGTCAGTGCATATAAGTTTAAAATCTAAACAGATTTCGATAAATGATAGGAATTTGAAATTCTCACATTTTTCGATAAGGATTTGGGAGTGTGAAATTAGAATCATTGAAATTATGTTCAATTGGTTTATTTCACAAAGTAAGGATCATAGACAAACATAGAGTGCATACTTGGTGTATGGCAAAGCTATTGTTTAAGAAAAACATAGTGTACATGCTTGGAGCATGGGACAACTAGTGTTTTTAATTCAAGTATAAAGTTGATAAAACCGAAACAATGAATAATGAGTAATCAGTATAGTGATAAATAAAAGTGTTTATTTATATTCATAGGGTTTGATACCATATTTGATTCATTTATTCTTGTGTTTCACTTTGCATGTTTTGACTTCCAGAATAACTAAGTCGCTCTTCCTGAATGATTAAGTTATTCAAACCATCCACAGTCGGTCATATGTTGGAAGTAGATATGAATCAAGACTGTCATGGGTTGGTTTGTAGAGGTCCAAGTTGGTGGACAAAGTGGTGCTACAACACTCATGAGTGCTCATAAGTTATGAGTATTGGATTCAACCCACGCTCATTTGAATCACTTCATGGATTTTATCACGAGTGATCATGAGACGATAATATCTTATATTCTTAAAACCTAGAGATATGAGTTGTTACTCTGAGTTGGTTATACATTGATTGCACGAAAACGCATTGGTAACTCGATGTTATAAAACGTGCCTTTGTGTATGATTCAACAAGTAGTAGAACAAGCCATATGAGTCGAAGTTTATCCATTCCTTTTACCTTCGGGATAAAAGCGATATCTGTGGGCCCCTCGATGATTTAGCGATGACACATGTGAGTGCTTGGCCAAGCCAGGACTGATTTGATTTGTTCAATCAGTCAGTCATCATAAATCGAAAATCGGGAAACAACAAATGGACAGAGAGAATGATTATAATCCATGTCTCAGTCCATATGATATCTAGAATGGAGGAATATATGATCCCTTATCTAATGGACAAGTCATTGACAAGGTCAGAGTTCGACAGCGGCTTTAAGAGCTACGATTGCCAGTTAGGTTTTGAAGTCATACTCAATAATAGTTTTAGACTTATCCAAGTGGGAGACTGTTGGATTAATGTCTAAGTCGATAACTATATTTGGTATGTACTTGACCCGACCCGGCATGGTCCATTTGGGTTGCACTTCACCGGCACAATTTATATGGATAGTCTTTTGAGAATAGTATATTTATGATTTATATTAATATATTATAAGTTCTAATATATTAATATGGAATCATATTATTTAATTAGTATTGATCAAGAATTAATTTAGAATTAATTAAGTGATCAAAAAGAACTAATTAAATATGGACTCTTATATATATGGAATGGGCCAAGTTCATTTAGGTTGGGCTAAGCTTTCATGGATGGTCCATGGAGCTTTTAACCCATGGATCCTATGTAAATGAAAGGTCATGGGTATTAGGGTTTACATGGATGTAACCCTAATCCTCCATAATATATAAAGGGGTCCTTGGCTCACAAAATTGGCACTAGTGTGTGAAAATAAGAGTGGGCCGATTTTAGTGTGCATACATATTCTCTCAAGCTCTTCCAAGGTGTTTTGGTGATTTGTGATTCCATTTGAGGCTTCCACGCTATTGGGGCTAAGCTCTTAAAGCTTGAAGACATCAAGCTACATCAAAAGGTATGTCATCTAACTAGAACTTTGTAGTATAGGTGCTTCATAATATGCTAGTTAGGATGAAACCTTGGAATAGTTAATATTTGCATGTATAATAGAGAAAACATAGATCCAAGGTTTATAGGGTTGCATGTACACCATAGGAGTGTTAGAATGCTCAAAACCCAACAAGTCGGGGATTATTGACCCGATGCGGTCGAGTTTGGGTTCTGATGTCTGGCGGGGTTAGGCAGACGGTTATGGAGGAGGCTCATAAGTCTCATTTCTCTATTCACCCGGGGGCCACCAAGATGTTCCGGGATTTGAGTTTGAGCTATTGGTGGCCGTGCATGAAGTGAGAAATCGCTTGGTACGTCGAGAGGTGCTTGACATGTAGGATGGTCAAGACCGAGCATCAGAGGCCGCATGGCAAGCTGCAGCCCCTGGAGATCCCCATGTGGAAATGAGAACAGATCACGATGGATTTTATTACCAAGTTGCCGAGGACGGCGAAGGGGTTGGATGCTATATGGGTCATCGTGGATCGATTGACCAAGAGTGCCCAATTATTGGCCATACGGGAGAGCTCATCGGCCGAGAAATTGGCCGACATGTACGTTCGCGAGATCGTGTCTTGCCATGGGGTCCCGTTTCCATTGTATCTGATCGGGATGTCAGGTTTACCTCCCGCTTCTGGCAGAAGTTTCACGAGGAGCTGGGCACACGGTTGCACTTCAGCATAACCTTCCATCCGCAGACTGATGGTCAGAGCGAGCGGACCATTCAGACCCTCGAGGATATGTTGAGGGCGTGTATCATTGATTTCGGTGGGAGCTGGGATTCCCACCTACCGCTTGCAGAGTTCGCCTACAACAACAGCTATCATTCCAGCATTGGCGCCCCGCTTCAGGAAGAAGGGAAAATTGGGTCCCCGATATATTGGGCCGTTCAGAATCATTTCCAGGGTTAGCAAGGTGGCTTACATACTAGAGCTGACGGAGGAGCTTAGTCGGATCCACAGTACTTTCCACGTTTCGCAGTTGCGAAAGTGCATTGTGGACCCGGAGGCAGTGGTGTCACTAGATGAAATTCAGGTTGATGAGCGCCTGAATTATATTGAGAGGTCGATTTCCGTTTTGGAAAGGAAAGTGAAAGTCCTGCGCAACAAGGAGGTTCCGTTGGTAAAGATACAATGGGAGCATCGGAGGGGATCCGAGTGGACATGGGAGTCGGAGGCTGAGATGCGGGAGCATTACCCGGAGTTATTCGCTACAGATGACTTCGAGGACGAAGTCTAAGTCAAGTGGGGGAGAATTGTAACATCCCAACCGTCAGGTATTATTAATATTTTTCCTTTTAGACTTCACGTTGAAGGTCTACTCGACGAGTTGGCGCTATGACTTGTCGAGTAGCAGCGGGCCATGACACGTCAATTAATGAGTGACTCGTCGAGTCGGCATGTGACTCGACGAGTAGGAGCTGGCAGTGGAAACCCTAATTTCCAGTGTTTTGCACCCTATTTATTGGACCATTAGCGCCTGCCACTATCCTCTATCACCCTCTTGAGACCCAGAAACCCTAATTGCTGTGAGTGAGAGCTTGGAGAGTGTTTTGGAGCTTTGGGGAGTGACTTTTGTGAAGGAAACTTGTAGATCAAGAGGCTAGCATCAAGATTTACGTGTGGATCCAGATTCTACTTTAGTTTGGGCACGTTTTGGAGGTAACCAACTGTTACCTTAACCTCTTTTCTTCTAAGAATCATTCATATGTGAAAACTAGGGTTTTCTTTAGTTATTCATGAAGGGATTTTGGTATGGAAGCTAGATCTGAAGTTGAAACTTCAGATCTGAACCTCTTTTGAGTCCTAAGTCCATAAAGTTTCCAGCTCTTGCAAGGATGAGACATTCCCAAGGTGTAGAGCTCCATTAGAAGCTTAGATTGGTCATTTAGAGCCTTTAGGGCCTTGCATGTGTGTAAAGTTTGCAACTTTACGTGTTAAACATGCCTTAGAAGCTTGGATCTGTAATCTGGAACCTTGGCATGGCTTAGAAAGTGTCTGCATGGATGAAGGTCTGCAAGGACTCGGTGAGTTGCATAGTCAACTCGGCGAGTCATATGAAGATGGTCGTGAACTCGTCGAGTTGATGAACAAACTCGGCGAGTCCGTTGAAGATTGCCTTGAACTCGGCGAGTCGGCTAGGGTTTCTCCCAATTCTTGGATACGTATGAACTCGACGAGTTAAAGGGGAACTCGACGAGCCAATCAAGGATTTCACGACTTCTCGAGTTCAGGAAGGACTCGACGAGTCAGTGAACTGCACTCGACGAGTCGAGTCAACATGGACTGTTGACTTTGACTGTGGACTTTGACTTTGACCAAGAGTTGACCAGTTGACTTCTGAGAGTATTCTGGTAATTTGGAGATTTACGAAAAAGGGTTTTATGGTAACGATAGGTGGTGGAGTTCGTGTTGGTGATCCGGGAGTTGAGCATCTAGTTTCAGATGACAGTTGCGAGGTGAGTTTTTCCTCACTATACTCAAGGGTCTAAGGCACCAAGGCCGGCCCTTTGGATTATTATATGGTCATGTTATGCTAGTATAATCTGTTAGATCGGTATCCTAGAGTGTAGGATAATATTATATGATATGTGGTATGATCTGTTAGATTGACATCCTCGTAGATAGGATGGTGTTATGTGCTATGTGGTAAGATCCGTTAGATCAAGTATTGTCTATAGACTGTTATGTGATTATCTATTATATGTGCACATGTTTGTTTGGTGGTTGAGGCTTATCTGCTCGGTGCGAAGGCCAATAGACCTGGGCATTCCAACCTGTAGGTTGTGGGCCGTGAGTATTGCATCCCGAGGATGATTGGACTCAGAGTATGTGGGCAATCCAACCTGTTGATTGTGGGCCTGGGGTATTCCAACCTGATGGTTGATTGGACCCATAGTGTATTGGCAATCCAACTTGTTGGTTGTGGGCCCGGGGTATTCCAACCCGATGGTTGATTGGACCCATAGTGTGTTGTTATGATTCTATGTGTATTGTTGCGCATATAGGTATTTTGGGGGAACTCACTAAGCTCTCGGGCTTACAGTTTCAATTTATTTTTTCAGGTACATCAGGGGATCGCGGCAAGGCGAAGGCGTGATCGTACAGCTCCTCATGTTTTGTCTATGTTTCTGGGAAAACTCTGATATTATACATTTTGAAAACAAAGTTGTAATGATTTTTAATGGTTTGAAATGTTTTTAAAAGTTTAAATTGGTTTGAATTTTTGGGTGTTACAAAGTATTAACTTGAGAGCATTAAGTTGCAATTAAGCCGAAATCACCTTCACAAGGAGTTCACGGCCGCAAACTAGGGTTCACGGTCGTGAACCCATGTTAGTCGTGAACCCCTCATCATAAGTATGATATTCCTTCATTATTTTTCATTTCTCACACTTTCATGTCAAGAACTCTAAAAAACTCTCTCAAGTATCATCAAGAACACTCTCCTTTCTCTTCAAAATCGTAAGTGATTCATCCTTTGTTACTTGATATCCATCTTATTCACAAGAAACTCTTTGATTTCATCCATGAATTCAACACTTTTGGTTTAGATCTTCAAATCACCATCCTTTACACCAAGAACACCAAGAACACACACTTGTTTTTTGGGCCGTAAACTCCCTAAAGACCTCCAAAGCGTGAGTATCTCTTCAATCATCTTGTTATACATTAGAAAGACTTGAATCCAACCATGAAACAAACACCCAAATGCATAAACTTCAAGAGTTCACGGTCGTTAACCCTTCATAAGTTCTTGATGTGGCCGTAAACCCTTCATGAGAACAAGTCTTGGCCGTAAACCCTTCATAGAATCAAGACTTAGGCCGTAAACACTCATGTGTGTGGCCGTAAACACATAGTGTGGCCGTGAACACCTTTCTTTCAGTCACATGTGATTGTAACACTTCATTCCAAGTGTTTCCTAGCACCTAAGGTTGTTTACCTTACAAGATTAGTTGTTATATACACTAATTATACACATATATGTGTCATTATATGCTTAATAGGATCCGTTTGTGCTCAAGACTTCACTTGACATTCTTAGCATCCTATATCGATCTTTCATTCGAATCACTCACTACATGTGAGTTAATACCCCCGTATTTTCATAGTTTTTACTATTTTGAGGGGGGAATACAAGTCTAACACAAAGATTTTGTGTTACAAATAAATGGTTTCAAAAGATTTCACAAAATGGATTTCAATTATATTCAAATCAAATGGTTTCAAATTGTGTTAAGATGACATTCAAGTCATCAAAAGTACTTCAAAATGTTAAATTCTTTAAATGATTTTATAAACTTATATTTTCCCCAAAAATCATATATATATATATATATATATATATATATATATATATATATATATATATATATATATATATATATATAAGATTTAAAAGACTTAGGACTGATAACCCACTTTGGTTCCTTTTCCTTGTTTGGATGTGGGCTTATAGTATCGGTTATTTGCCCGAATGTCATTTAAATTTTACTTATATATATTTGTATATGTATATAAATATAAAAGTTACTTCATTCAGTTCAAATACCATTTGTAACATGTTGAGCTAGGGGTTGCATTCATGAATAGTTAGTATCAATTCAGAAAGTACATATAAATTATAATAGGTATAATTTATGATTCATAGAACATTAATTCACGATTCAAGTATACTAAAGTACATTGTTTTACAAGAACAAGGGTTTGATTCAAAAGTAATCGAGAGTATACATCTTTCATATACTAATTCAGAGGCTTACTATCAATCATTTATTTCAGAATGATTGGGTTTTCATAACTATTATACATGTAACGTCTATATGCTTTTTATGAGTCAGTTGATTCAGGTTGTTTAGTTCATTTAAACAACATAGTTAAAGTCCTGACATTATAACCAGAATCTCTAGTAGGGGATCGAAACAATGTGTGTATAGATCTATATTGGGATTGACAACCTTGCACTCAGACTGCTAGCTACAATCAGGCATAGACGCCTATGAGTGACAGTTGTTATCAACAGTTTTTGACGCCTTCAAAGCGTTGGGTCAAGCCATCTAGTCAGTATGGTTATAATAACTCATTAAAAAGATATTAACAATACGTTAGTGTATAATTAACTAAACATAAGTACATTTTTTAAAGTACTAGTTTACAAGATACAATTTACAGTATTACATTACAGTTTACAATAACAGCTGGTGAACCAGACACACTCACCGTTACAAGTTTTACAAAAGGAATACAAATACAGAACATTGGTTTACAAACAGAACTTTTTTATGAGATTAAAACTACTTTTCATATACAACAGAAAATATAGGATTTTCTGGAATAGTTTTCATATTCAAGAAACAGAAAACATTCTTTCATACATAAATTCTTATGCACTCACTCAACTTTATGTTGATACTCTCTTTTCAAATTGCTTGTATTCTCAGGGAATCAGTAGATAGGTACTTCCCGAGCTTTTGAGAAGATGGAGCTATTTTGAGTCATGTCTTCTTCTTTTGTATAACTTATTTGGTGTCAATATACAAACACATGTAAATACTTATACTTTTTAAATACAATGGTTGTTTCTACTTTGATTACTATGATGCATGTGTTGTGATACTACAAATGAAGTCATCCACCGCCGGACGTTTCCGCCGTCTGGTTTGGGGGTGTGACACCTTCTCTCATTCTCGTCTTCTGCCCTCTAGTGTCGGCCAAGATCACACAAAAATATTCGATTTCGTCTTGCCTCCATATGATGCCACCATGCCTACCGATGGTGAAAAATGCACATCGATGAGTAATTGATAACACATATAGGATAGGCCTTGGATTTGTGCAACCTATACAGTGGAATGGTGATATAAAAACATGGAAATGCCACCTTCATCGACCCGAAATTTAACATCCAATAGGTATGTAATTATACTTCTTAGTATTCTAAGTTCACCAAATCGTTTTTATTACCACCGACCTTTATCATTGAAACTTTGAATTATAAGTTTTAAACTGAAATTGTAGATATGTGGTACTGAAATTTCTTTTATGTATTTCATTTAAGAAAAATCAAAGTGGCTCATAAATGTATCATAGAATTTGTAATTTTTATGAAACTACATAGAGGGTTCAACACGGTTGTTAATGTAAACACCTTAAAGAGTTTCATTTACAAACAATTTGATCCTCAATTTTAATAGTTTGAAGAGTGCATGTAAAGTTACAAAATGCGAACCATAATTTATTGTCAATAACTTTGAACCAAAATTATACTTCTAAACATTCTAAGTTCACCAAATCTGTTTTTATTTATTTTATTTTTTTTAATAAATGTTTATCTTTAAATGTCACTTATTCTGACATAATATGATTTCATCGACATCTATTTAACAAAATGAATTAATAATGTCTACTACATTCTATCAAAATTTATAGTTTTTATTCTCTTAGAGTACACTGAATTTTTTAATATTTGAAAGTTAATTATGTTTTCTTTGTGGATTTAGGTTTTGAAGAGGCCTATGAAGCGCCCTTTTACCATTGGTAAAAAATGCATGACATCTTTTAGCGTTACACCTCTTTCTCTTTATTTAGTGTACACTCTTTTGATTTGACAAAAAAAAAATCTTAAATGGAGAGTGTACAATAAGTAATTAGAAAATATATGTACTAAATATTAAAAACTAAAATAAAAGTGTATGTTTTGTAATATGGGTGCATAAATAGATCACCGAACTTATGTTATTATGTAGTTTATTGCCTTTTTTTTGTTAGTGCTTGATATGATTTAACTCTAGCATTTACGATGTAATTTGATCAATCCTCCCTAATAAATAAATATCTTTTTGCCACATATCATATTCTCATTTATTTTGTCATATGTAATTTTGTGGTTATTTTAAATTAATGTTTATTACACATGTCATTTTACGGTTTTTTTCATTTTATTAAATTGCAGATACTATTTATATTCAATAATAAATGATATCAATTTTATTAATGAACTTTCCTTCTAATTTCAAAATTACCAAATTAAATATTCATTATTTTTTTTATTTATTTATCTAAATTATTTGTTTAAATTTAAAAGAGAAAAAAAAACACTTTAATTTTTATAATTCAATATTTTCTCACTTTTCTTATAAATTCATACTTTTCAAATGTTTAGAATTTTATATTTAGTTTTTTTTAAAGATAAACTCGTGTAATACATGAGTCTCACACCTAGTCTAACCTAATAAATGAAAATCAATTTTGTCAAATGTCATGTTCATATTGAATTTGACACATGTCAATTTTTAAAAGTTTTTGTATTATTTTTTTCCACTTGTCATTTTCTTGTATTTTTTTATTTTCTGCAATTTAAAATCAATATTTTGGTGAAATTTATATATGTAAGGTAGATTATTCTATTAAATTTCATAATAAATGTTTTATAATCTTTCAAATCTTCAGCATTATATATTAAATTACTTACTTTATTTATTACTCCCTCCGTCCCAAAATTATTGTCCACAGACAAAAAAACACATAGATTAAGAAAAGCAATCATTAGTTTTGTCTTTTTTGAGTAAAATGACCCTCTTGTCCTTTTCTAAAACCAATGGGAAATGTGTGTTTGTAATTATTCAAGTTTACTTTATTAAATGTTAGGGATAATATGGTAAAAGTGTAATCTATTTTTGGTAGTGGACAATAATTTTGGGACAAACTAAAATAGTAAGGTGGACAATAATTTTGGAACGGAGGGAGTATATCTTTTGTATTTATGTAAAACTATTACTTTAAAAAATATACAATGTTTATAACTTTATACTAAACTATTCTTTTTTATAAACCTGTGTAATACACGGGTCTCACACCTAGTAATAATAATAATAAATTTTGTCCGCTTAGTTGATTTGTTATGTATTTTACGATATAATCTTTTCAAATCCTTCTTAATAAATGAAAATAATTTTGTTACTTGTCAATCTCTCATGAGTTTTGACACTTATCATTTTGTGGTATTTTTGAAATAAATAGTATCCACTTGTCAATTTCTGGTTTGTTTCAATTTTTAAAATTAAAATCATATACTTATATATGTAAAGTATTAAAAATAATATATATGAAATTAAATTGCAATAAATACGTTTCTTCATTTCTTATTTTAAAGTTTTACATTAAAAAATATTTACTGCTTACACTTTAATGTTTATTTTTTTTAAATTAACCCGTATAATAGACGGGTATCACACCTAGTCTCAATAATATACACTTGCTAATTATATCCTAAATAAATTATATATATATATATATATATATATATATATATATATATATATATATATATATATATATATATATATATATAAGTTCAATTGAAAAAATAAAAAAATTTAAAATGGGGGATTATTCTCAGTCAATCATTTATTTTTGCCGTTAAATCCTCCATAGTACCAGCGGAAAGGGGAAATCAATATATATATATATATATATATATATATATATATATATATATATGTTTTCCAATCAAATATGTTTCTTTAAACAATAGTGATCCTTACATTAATATATACAAAACATTGTTTTTTTTTAATTTTTAAGGAACTCTTTTTATAGAAAAACTATTTTAAATATATCGAAATTCATAACTTTTATTCTCTATAAATATACATCCATATTGATATAATTTTAAGATTGAATAAAAATTTTATTTTTTTTATAATTTAAGCTCTTATTATTCATAAGTGAATAAAAATTTCTCATATTTTATTACAGTATTTTCGTTAATCACTTATGAATAAAAAAATATGCTTAATTTTTTTAAAGTTTAACTATCATTCATATATGAATGAAACATGTATTAGCTATTCTCACAAATTATATTCATATATGAATAACATATTTATCAGAATTTTATTACAGTGTATTTATTATTCATATATGAATAATAAGTTTGAATTTTCAAAACACTTCGTTTTTTATTAAGAAACTACTTATTTATATATAAATAACAAATAAACTGTAACAAAAATCTGATAAATGTTTACTCATATATAAATATAATATATGATGATAGTTAATACATGTTTTATTTATATATGAATATAACATTTGATGAAAGATGATGTAAAAAAAATATATTTTTGGTAAGAAAACTTTATTACGTGTTATATTCATATATAAATGATACTTAAACTCTAAAAAAAAGTAAGCATGCGTTTTATTCATAAGTGAATAACAAATGTATTATAATAAAAATATAATAAAAATTTGATGCATTTTTATTCACTTATGAATAACGGGAGCTAAAACTATAAAAAAAATTATTTTATCTTAAAACTATATCAATATGGACGTCTATTTATAGAGAATAAAAAATTATGAATTTTAAAATATTTAAAATAACTTTTCAATAAAAATAGCTCCTTAAAAATTAAAAAAAACAAAAAAAATTATGTTTTGTATATATTAAGGTAATGATTAGCATAGTTTAAGGAAACATGTTTGGTTTGAAAACACATTTGTATCCCTTGCTTATTTCCGCGGCATGCCCAAATGTTTTGCGGCAAAATAAATGTGTGGCTAAGACTGATTCCCCCATTCTCAACTTTTTTTTTTCTTAATTGAACCATCATCTCTCTCTCTCTCTCTCTCTCTCTCTCTCTATATATATATATATATATATATATATATATATATATATATATATATATATATATATATATATATATATATATATATATATAAAGGTTTATATGTTTCTTACATCTATTGTATGCATGTAAGGAACCAATAAGAATTTAAGAATAATTATTATAAGGTTAATTATGTAACTTAGAATATGATAATTAAAATAAAATCCTTTAATTCACGGAAATTACTATAAAAATCTCTTTGACCAACTCTTTAAACCTACCCTCATGTATTCTAATTCTGCCTCCTCCCATTTTCTTATTAATGAATAAAGCTTAACCATTGTATGATCAAAGGAGGGTCGGACCTATCAACCATCGTCAGCGATTCAGAGATAGAAAAATTGATTTCGATAATGACCCTTCTGTAACATCCCGTTATTTTTCTATCTTGTAAAGTCAATCAACTTAATCAAAATTCAGACTTGTTTATGTTAACTTTTAGCTTTGTTAAGGGTCTGTTTGAGAGATGTAAGCCTAGTACACTCAAGGATTGTGTGTTAGGAAGTATTAACTTGAGAGCATTAAGTTGCAATTAAGCCGAAATCACCTTCACAAGGAGTTCACGGCCGCAAACTAGGGTTCACGGTCGTGAACCCATGTTAGCCGTGAACCCCTCATCATAAGTATGACATTCCTTCATTATTCTTCATTTCTCACACTTTCATGTCAAGAACTCTCAAAAACTCTCTCAAGTATCATCAAGAACACTTTCCTTTCTCTTCAAAATCGTAAGTGATTCATCATTTGTTACTTGCTATCCTTCTTATTCACAAGAAACTCTTTGATTTCATCCATGAATTCAACACTTTTGGTTTAGATCTTCAAATCATCATCCTTTACACCAAGAACACCAAGAACACACACTTGTTCTTTGGGCCGTAAACTCCCTAAAGACCTCCAAAACGTGAGTATCTCTTCAATCATCTTGTTATACATTAGAAAGACTTGAATCCAACCATGAAACAAACACCCAAATGCATAAACTTCAAGAGTTCACGGCCGTTAACCCTTCATAAGTTCTTGATGTGGCCATAAACCCTTCATGAGAACAAGTCTTGGCCGTAAACCCTTCATAGAATCAAGACTTAGGCCGTAAACACTCATGTGTGTGGTCGTAAACACATATAGTGTGGCCGTGAACACCTTTCTTTCAATCACATGTGATTGTAACACTTCATTCCAAGTGTTTCCTAGCACCTAAGGTTGTTTACCTTACAAGATTAGTTGTTATATACACTAATTATACACATATATGTGTCATTATATGCTTAATAGGATCCGTTTGTGCTCAAGACTTCACTTGACATTCTTAGCATCCTATATCGATCTTTCATTCGAATCACTCACTACAGGTGAGTTAATACCCCCGTATTTTCATAGTTTTTACTGTTTTGAGGGGGGAATACAAGTCTAACACAAATATTTTGTGTTACAAATAAATGGTTTCAAAAGATTTCACAAAATGGATTTCAATTATATTCAAATCAAATGGTTTCAAATTGTGTTAAGATGATATTCAAGTCATCAAAAGTACTTCAAAATGTTAAATTCTTTAAATGATATTATAAACTTATATTTTCCCAAAAATCATATATATATATATATATATATATATATATATATATATATATATATATATATATAAGATTTAAAAGACTTAGGACTGATAACCCACTTTGGTTCCTTTTCCTTGTTTGGATGTGGGCTTATAGTATCGGTTATTTGTCCGAATGTCATTTAAATTTTACTTATATATATATATATATATATATATATATATATATTTGTATATGTATATAAATATAAAAGTTACTTCATTCAGTTCAAATACCATTTGTAACATGTTGAGCAAGGGGTTGCATTCATGAACAGTTAGTATCAATTTAGAAAGTACATATAAATTATAATAGGTATAATTTATGATTCATAGAACATTAATTCATGATTCAAGTATACTAAAGTACATTGTTTTACAAGAACAAGGGTTTGATTCAAAAGTAATCGAGAGTATACATCTTTCATATACTAATTCAGAGGCTTACTATCAATCATTTATTTCAGAATTATTGGGTTTTCATAACTATTATACATGTAACGTCTATATGCTTTTTATGAGTCAGTTGATTCAGGTTGTTTAGTTCATTTAAACAACATAGTTAAAGTCCTGACATTATAACCAGAATCTCTAGTAGGGGATCGAAACAATGTGTGTATAGATCTATATTGGGATTGACAACCTCGCACTCAGACTGTTAGCTATAATCAGGCATAGACGCCTACGAGTGACAGTTGTTATCAACAGTTTTTGACGCCTTCAAAGCGTTGGGTCAAGCCATCTAGTCAGTATGGTTATAATAACTCATTAAAAAGATATTAACAATACGTTAGTGTATAATTAACTAAACATAAGTACATTTTCAGAGTACTAGTTTACAAGATATAATTTACAGTATTACATTACAGTTTACAATAACAGCTGGTGGAACCAGGCACACTCACAGTTACAAGTTTTACAAAAGGAATACAAATACAGAACATTGGTTTACAAACAGAACTTTTTTATGAGATTAAAATTACTTTTCATATACAGCAGAAAATATAGGATTTTCTGGAACAGTTTACATATTCAAGAAACTGAAAACATTCTTTCAAACATAAATTCTTATGCACTCACTCAACTTTATGTTGATACTCTCTTTTCAAATTGCTTGTATTCTCAGGGAATCAGTAGATAGGTACTTCCCGAGCTTTTGAGAAGATGTAGCTATTTTGAGTCATGTCTTCTTCTTTTGTATAACTATTTTGGTGTCAATATACAGTGATTGAACACATGTAAATACTTATACTTTTTAAATACAATGGTTGTTTGTACTTTGATGACTATAATGCATGTGTTGTGATACTACAAATGAAGTCATCCACCCCCGGACGTTTCCGCCGTCTGGTTTGGGGGTGTGACACCTTCTCTCATTCTCGTCGTCTGCCCTCTAGTATCGTCCAAGATCACACAATAATATTCGATTTCATCTTGCCTCCATATGATGCCGCCATGCCTACCGATGGTGAAAACTACACATCGATGAGTAATTGATAACACATATAGGATAGACCTTGGATGTGTGCAACCTATATACAGTGGAATGGTGATATAAAACATGGAAATGTCACCTTCATCAACTCGAAATTTAACATCCAATAGGTATGTAATTATACTTCTTAGTATTCTAAGTTCACCAAATCGTTTTTATTACCACCGACCTTTATCATTGAAACTTTGAACTATAAGTTTTAAACTGAAATTGTAGATATGTGGTACTGAAATTTCTTTTATGGATTTCGTTTAAGAAAAATCAAAGTGGCTCATAAATGTATCATAAAATTTGTAATTTTTATGAAACTACATAGAGGGTTCAACACGGTTGTTAATGTAAACACCTTAAAGAGTTTCATTTACAAACAATTTGATCCTCAATTTTAATAGTTTGAAGAGTGCATGTAAAACTGTTGATAACAACGCTTTGAAGGCTTTGAAGGCTTTTGAAGAGGCTGCTATTGATGTGGAAAAGAAGGAAAACATGGAAAACAAGAGTATTCTAGCAGAATGTATAAAATGTTTTTTTAACAACAATATTATTTCAGAATGGTTTAGTGTTTTTGTTAGATTTTGATGTTTCTTGTTTTTTTTAACCATTCTTAGTTTTAATCATTACGAATAAATGTAATTCTTAAACCCTTATTAGTCATATTTTTTTTTCAGAATGAATGTAATAATTTTTTAGTCTTATTTTTTACGAATTAATTTAATTAGTGATTCTTAAAAAATAAAATTTTTATTCTTTAGAAAATGTTATTATTGATAATATGTTGTATAAATCTTTAAGCATGCTAATTATAAAAGTTATCTTATAAAAATATCTTGAATGGAACCATATTCTATAAGAATAAAATCAAAAATATCTTTACTCGTTTATGGTTCATTCTCTATCATTCTAACAGAATATAATCGGTTATTATTAAAAATTATATTAGAATTAAATTTGAATTAATTTAAAAATTCAAAACTTTTAAAAATAAGGGAATTAATTATCCCTTAAAATTCGAAAATTTCCTTTTCTACTATTGGTTAATTGACCAAAATACCTTATGTTGAAATTTGTGTGATTATATGGTACACTTTACCCTATTGTAATATCATAGATCATCAGATCATGACAATTGATTCTATTCATCCATTGGTCCAAAATTATCATTACGGGAACACAATAAATGTAATGAACACATAAACCAAGCTATATATATATATATATATATATATATATATATATATATATATATATATATATATATATATATATGAATCAAGTTCAACAATGAACTCATTTTATAGGAGCGAACCAACGAACTAATATGGGATTCATTTGATTTGTCTTAAATTCAAAATCTTACCAGAAAACCACAATAACCTCTGATTTCTACATAAACTAACAACTTACACAACGATTACAGTCCATATTCAAATTTTGTCAACAAATTTGGTCAATTTGCACTGAATGAGAAGCAAACAGGAAAAGAAAGCGTGCATCAATCAAATGCATAAGATTTTTTTAAAAGAAAACTTAGCCTTTTCTGGTTCTTAAGACAAAGAAGATCTAATAAGATGTAAATGTGGGAATGGAAATGCTATGTAGAATCTGAATGGCGTCTCGGGGATGCTGAAGACAATGTCTCATCCATCGTCGATTGTTTGATATGTAATTTTTAGTGAAAATTGAAATAATGAAGTCTTATTTTGAACCTTCTTATGGAGTTAATATTACATTTGGGATCGTTCTGCATAGCAATTTCATTTGGATTTGGACTCGGAATGTGAATGGATGGAAACAGATTCCATTCCTGGCAGCTGGAGTTCGTGTTCACTGGAAAGAGCAACAGTGGTTTTGTCCGGAATCTCAGAAGAAAAAATATTATCATGTGAACCAGAATCAGTAGTTTTGGTGTCAGTATGCGTATCATAAAAAAGAACACCGCCATATTCTTGAGAACGAGAATCTGTAATGGCAATTTTGTCATCAACCTCCTTTTTTATGGAGATGGAAGTAGCACTCCAGTCATTTACTTCCATGACAGAGTAATGCAACCTACTCAAATTGTTTGTGTTTGAGGTGGAATCAGAAACTACTGCAAGAGTTCCTCTTTCCTTTTCCTTTCTTCTATTCATTTCACTTCCACGTGAACCTTGTTTGGAAGTAGCTGAATTGACTGATTCTCAACGAATGGCGCAAGGAAAGATGGAATGAACGAAATCCGGACGAAGACACACCATTAAGTGGATTGAGATGTGCCGGTGAAGTTGTGAAGAATGGAACTTTTGTGGGAATACCTAAATTAGGTTAGGTAAGTGTAAAGAAAGTCTAATTTTGAAATTAATGATTCTATTGGGGTTTTAGCAGCCCAAAGTTTCTATTATTAACCAATCAATTTATTTATTAATTTTAATTATCAATTAGGTTGACCCATTATATTTATAAAAATATAAAATTTATAAAAATATAAAATTTATATAATATTATATATAATTAAAAGGCTATTTTTTAGTTTTCTTCGAATCGAAAATCATAACCCTAACATTATTCTTATGCATATTCATATGCATATATTTATTCTTATTCATATGCATATACTTATTCTTATGTATATACATAGACTTATTAATATGCATACATATATACTTATGAATATGCATGTACTTATTATTATGCATATGCATATTGCATATCGATAAGCATATATATATATATATATATATATATATATACTTATTCATATGTATGTGCATATATGCATGTAGTTATTCGAATGCATATATATATATATATATATATATATATATATATATATATATATATATATATATATATATATGTGTGTGTGTGTGTGTGTGTGTGCATATAGTTATTTATATGCATATTTCATAAACTTATTCTTATGCATATGCATATACATAAACATAATAATAATCATATGTATTTAATTGCTATATATATATATATATATATATATATATATATACTTATTCATATGCATATGCATATACATATACATATGCGTATATTTATTTATATGTATATGCTTAATCAGATGCATATAAAGGCATTAGTTTTTTTTAAATGTGCATGTGCACATGCATATGCATATGTTTTTTAAAAATATGCATATGCATATGTTTTTTAAAAATATGCATACACAAAAAAAAAAGAATATGAATATGCATTAAAAATGCATTTTTTTGAAAAATATTTTTTTCAAATATTAATTTCAAAATGTAAGGAATATTTTCGCTGATTTAAAAAAATTATGAAAAACTAAACAAAACTTAAAAAATTCCGAATATATGAAAGTACACCTTATATTTCGAAAATAAGATTTAAAAAAAGAATTTTTCAAAAAGATGCATTTTTAATGCATATTCATATTTTTTTATGCATATATGTATTTTCAAAAAAGTGTGCAAATATACAAGGTTACAATTTTTTTTTTTTTTTTTTTTTTTTTTTTTTTTGCAATTCTCTTAAATATATGTATGTACACACACACATGTGAAATTTGGTAACTAAATTCATTGTAGATAAAAAGTTTGTTGGTTTTTTCCCTCAATTTAGTTCTTCACTGATCCTGCATCTCTCTCTCTCTCTCTCTGTATATATATATATATATATATATATATATATATATATATATATATATATATATATATATATATATATATATATATATATATATATATATATATACTAGACGAATGCTCGCGCGTTGCACATAAACACCTATATAGTTGAAGTCTTTACAAGTGTATGTTTTTTTTAAATATAGCAATAACGTTGTTGTTAAATTTGATATAATAATTCATATACTAAATTGATATAATATATTGATCATTTTGAGTTATATGATAATATATACATCTATTATAACTGCATAATTTCAATCGTTTGAATGACTTCTACCCTCGAGTTACACATGAATAAAATTAAATATAATATATGGTTTAATGTTATTTATAGTTGTTGTTATTGTTAATTAATTTTTTAAAATTTATTTGCTTAATGTTGTAATTTCTATCATTATAATTATTTAAAACATCAAACATGTTTTATGATTTTAAAGGTAACAATATAATCATTTATATAGAGTTATTTTTAACTGTTGTTATTGTAAGTTATTTTAAGCTACTTATTTGAAAACTTTTAACGATTATAAAAATAGCTTTAGGAAATATTTTAGTTAAATTGAGATTACAATTTAGTTTTTGCATTTATCACTACAATTTATCACTTTTAATTATTTACAAAATATTCTTTGGTTTTTTAAGTGGAACTGAAATTTATATTTAAGTTGACATTGTAATGTTATATTTAAATTAACAATTTAAGTATCATATCATATCATATCATATCATCATATCATCATACTATATTATAAAGGAAACATTTATTCCTTTCACCATATTCATTTGAAACTCCAATGCATTTTTCCTTTCACCACATTCATTTGAAACTCCCATGACTTTTCAATTTCTTTATAATAATAATTATAAGTTGGTTAATAAGGTTAAATAAATATCAAACCTAAAGTGTAACCATATATAAACTAAATTTCAATATTAAGATAATATATTTACTTCTACTTATAAAGTTATGTTTTTTAACTTTTAACATATTATACTTAATTTATTAGTTTTAATATATTGTTGGATGTAAACCATTATCATTTTAAAGATACAATTTTGGAACAGTTTGTATAAAATACTTAAATTATTAATTTGAATATAACATTACAAGGTCAACTTAAATATAAATTTTAGTTTAACTTAAACAACCCAAAGAATATTTTGTAAATAGTTAAAAGTGATTAATTGTAGCGTCTTTCTAATAATGATTATACGTTGATTAATAACGTTAAACAAATATCAAACTTAAAGTATAATCATAAATATACTAAATTTCAATTTTAAAATAATATCTTTACTTCTACTTATAAAGTTATGTCTTTAACTTTTAACATATTATACTTAATTTATTAGATTTAATATGTTGTTGTATATAAACCATTATTAGTTTAAAGTTACAACTTTTGAACAGTTTGAACAAATTCTTCTCTAGTATGTATAAAGGTTTATCCTTCATCTTTTTTGAAGTTTCGATAGAAGGATTCCTCTACTAACGTAAGACAATCAACTTCATTCGTTAGAACAGCTTACATCGAGTCTCTGCACCTATCCTTTTTGATTTTCGCTTTCTGAACCTTTGTTTGTTTTTGGAAAACGTGATTTGGCTCAGGATTGCACATTTTTATTAATTCCAAGGTTTCTCTGAATTTGAAAGTTATCACTTAGTAAGTTTCCATACCAAGGCTCAATCCAATTAAGTCCGTAGCGTCTACCGATTTCGCCATATCCCCCTTTTTGAGATGGAAATCTCATTGTGATCTCGTTGTCCTTTTTCTTTCATTTATACCGGAACCGTTGAATTCATTAGATAGATGCTGATTACTGTCTTGAAAAAGTGTTTTCTCCTCTTTGTCTTTGATTTATTGTCTATCTTCTTTCATCTTCTATATCTATAGGAGGCTTATATTCGGTCCAATCAAAAACGATTTTATCATTTCTGTATCGGCAATTCAATATAGGTGGGTACATACGCTATACATCTGCCTCTACTGTTCAAAGGTTGTAGCTTTAAACTAATAATGGTTTATATATAACAACATATTAAATCTAATAAATTAAGTATAATATGTTAAAAGTTAAAGACATAATTTTATAAGTAGAAGTAAATATATTATTTTAAAATTGAAATTTAATATGTTTATGATTACACTTTAGGCTTGATATTTGTTTAACATTATTAACCAACGTATAATCATTATTAGAAAGACGCTACAATTAATCACTTTTAACTATTTACAAAATATTCTTTGGGTTGTTTAGGTTAAACTAAAATTTATATTTAAGTTGACCATGTAATGTTATATTCAAATTAATAATTTAAGTATTTTATACAAATTGTTCCAAAATTGTATCTTTAAAATGATAATGGTTTACATCAAACAATATATTAAAACTAATAAATTAAGTATAATATGTTAAAAGTTAAAAAATATAACTTTATAAGTAGAAGTAAATATATTATTTTAATATTGAAATTTAGTTTATATATGATTACACTTTAGGTTTGATATTTATTTAACCTTATTAACCAACTTATAATTATTATTATAAAGAAATTGAAAAGTCATGGGAGTTTCAAATGAATGTGGTGAAAGGAAAAATGCATGGGAGTTTCAAATAAATGTGGTGAAAGGAAATATGTTTCCTTTATAATATGATATGATATGATATGATATATATATATATATATATATATATATATATATATATATATATATATATATATATATATATGAGTAAAATACACGAATGATCCCTATGGTTTGGGGTAATTTGCGCGTTTGGTCCTTCACTTATTTTTTTAACTCGGAAATTCCCTACTATTTGTTTTTGTTACGTACTTGGTCGCTACTGTTTGTTTCTATTACGCGCTTGGTCTCTGTCTTACCTAAAAACAATATTATTTAAATAGGAAAAAATAGTAATGTAGGTACAGTAAGGTGAGAGGGGTGGGTTTGGGGGTGTGTTTATTTAAATAAATTAAAAAATCAAGGGAAAAATAGTCTTTTTAGGTAAGACAGGTACCAAGTGCGTAACAAAAACAAGCAGACCTTCCGAGTTAAAAAAACTAAGTTGGGGACCAAACACGCAAATTACTCTAAACCATAGGTATCATTCGTGTAATTTACTCTCTCTCTCTCTCTCTCTCTCTCTATATATATATATATATATATATATATATATATATATATATATATATATATATATATATATATATATATAGAATGAAAAAACCGATCAAGAAGTAAACGGGGAACCAAAAAGCGGACCTAATAACACTAACGGGTTCCAATCGGTTTCAGTTTTGTGTTCAAATTTTACTAGGAAGTGTACTATTAAATAAGTATTCGATACCGAAACCACCGAACTGGACAAAAACAGAAAGAACTGAAACCCGAAATAATGAGATGGAGGAACCAGGATCGAATACCACTATTCAGTTTCAGTTCGCTTTTTCAATTAAAAGCTCATTCGTGTGTGTGTGTGTGTGTGTGTGTGTGTGTGTATATATATATATATATATATATAAACTTTTTTTCTTCATAAAAAGCCACTTTATTTACTTTTGTTTTTTGAAAAGTAAATGTTTCCGTTTTATCGAAAAAAATTAAAAAAATTTTCAAAACTCATATTTTTTTGGTTCTTTTTAAACATATATTTATATTGATGAAAAAAATTTGAAATTTCAACTTAGATTGACATTGTGAATCTGTTTTGATTTACCGTGTGAATAATAGTAAGCCTGATTCACATTGTGAATTCTGAAAACTGAATTGTATAGAGTTCAGATTCACAATGTAAATAAATCTATTTGTTGATTTCACAATGAAAATGTATTTTGATTTGTGTATAAATTTCACTAAATTAATTTTGAATGATTAAAGAGTTGAAATAGAGGACAAAAAATTGAGATTTTTGGTATAGTTTGTTTTTTTTTTTGGATAAAAATAAACCTAAATATTAAAAAAAACAACAAAACGAAGTGAATTTTTTTTTTCGAAAAAAAGTTCGTTTTTTGTATCTCAACATGGATCTTTATGGAAAAAGGAAGAAAAATCGTAAACAATGGTATATTAGTTTTTTTTTTCGATAAAAAACATGACTTGAAAAAATTTAAACGAAAAGAAAAGAGGTGAATTTTTTGGTAGAATTATGTGTATGTGCGTTCAATATACAAATCTACAACCATTCTCATGGTCGTTGATCATTATGATTTCCGACGCCCACGGTTTATTAATTTGTTCCTTGTTAATAATGGTTCTGTATTGAACCTCAATATATATATATATATATATATATATATATATATATATATATATATATATATAGAGAGAGAGAGAGAGAGAGAGAGAGAGAGAGAGAGAGAAAAGCAAGTTTCGTTGAGATTCTAAAGAAAATAGAGATATCACTTTCTCATTTGCCGCTTTAGCGCCCCGGTGTATCGACACGATGGGAGACTTATAATCATAAATGATTATGCAGCGCCGTCCGTTCCTTTTACCCCAACCACCTTCTCCACCACCACAAACGTCACAACCACTACCACCACCACCACTGCCACTAACCGACCCACCACTACCACCTCCGTAACCTCGACCACCGCCACCTCGACGACTTCCACCTCCTCTGCCACCAACCACCATTAGCATATATGATTACTTACTTTTTAAATAAACATATATTTATAATAATATATTATTATACCACTATGCTATATAATCATTTATGATTATGTATATCTCGTTGTTGTCTGTGCGCTAGAGCGTTAGAGCGACAAATGAGAAATATGTGGCTAATATTGAATCTTAAGATTTTTTTTTCCAGAATTTCAATGGAACTCTTCATATGAGTCCGTTCAATTAATAAATTTCAAAACAATTTTTAGTAATTTAAAATGTCATTTGCGGATAAGGGTCTTAAAATCGTAAACAATATCCGATACAAATAAATTGTCTTCTTAATGTCCTTAACCTTCTTGATCCTCAATGTTTCTAATAAATGTCACGAACATGGAAACATATCAATGTGGTGTTAGGCTTCGAGAAGACTAATGAATAATCTTAAGGTTAGACATTGTATACATTTTATATAAATGAGTACATGATTTGTATACAAATATACAAATTTATACCTTTTGAAAACTCAAAAAAACAATCAAAACTCATATTTGAGGGGAAACATAACATTAATCAAACATCATATGGTGAAGAACAGTGCATAAAACTCTATATATAAAACAGAACAAAGTATCCAATTCTCATATTGTCTCAAATCCAAAACATCTCGAGTACAAAACATCTCAAGTCCAAATCATCTCATATAGAGTCGACGAACAACGATGAACCACCCTTATGTAAGATTGACGAACGACAACAAACTACCCTGAATTGGGGGCAACAAACAATGACGAACAATTATCAAAGTAGGTACCTAAGTTGCAAGTATTGGGACCACACATAAACCTCTAAACCTACCAAAATTATCATATCACAAGTGTCCGGACCACACACAATTATGATGCAAAATCCTAAAGTATCTTTAAATATTTCAATTATTTTCGAAACTCATTCTAAAAAATGTAATTGACTCGTTTATAGGATGTCTCCGATTTAGAAATTCTTTCATTAAAGAATTTGAAATTAAAGAGAATACCACACAAAATACAAATAATATCCAAGCAAGGTATAGAAATAGTAATGCCTACAAGAAAATTATCGAATTATATCAATATATGGGAGCCATTTGCTCCCAATAATGTTTGGGTATCAATTTATCATTTAATCCCAAGCTAGAAGAAGATTCAAGTCTCTAAACACTCGATTACACTTCACATGAGCTCCCAATCTCTCTACATCTTCAAAATCATGACTTCCTTCCTCTTTTAATTTTAAAACCATCCAATTAGACATAAAAGAAGGGACAACATCTTCAAAATCATGACTTCCTTCATCTTTTAATTTTAAAACCATCTAAATAGACATAAAAGAAGGGTTCTTTTAATTTTAAAACCATCCAAATAGACATAAAAGAAGGGTGCGCAGATTATGTTATTGAGTTTGGTATTTTGTAACATTTAGCCCCTTATACTAATAGTTATTTATATGATTACAAAATGATCTCAACACTTAACGTTCTAAGTTTCACAAAGTTAACCTTATTTATTCATTTTGGTTATATTAATTAAAATATGACAAATATGAATAAATTGAAACTATAGGAACTAAAATTGTCATTTTCAACAAATTTAAGTCGGTTTTAACATAACAAGGTTGGATCAAAATCCGCTTTTACTTAACAATGTTGGTCTAAAATAAGTTTACACCCAACCTTGTTATGTTAAAGCGGACTTAAATTTTTTTGGAGATGACAATTTTAGTTAATGAAACTTTAGTTTTCTATTATTTTCATTTTAACTTTCTAATAACTTTGAAACTTTTAATTCACTAGTTTTATCTTATTTTAATTATTAATTAAATATTTAATTAATTAGTTTTATTTAATTTAAATAAAAAATTTAGCCTTAAAATATAGATGTTGCATAACCATACATTGACACACACGTATAGACATATTCACACATACACACACACACACACACATATATATATATATATATATATATATATATATATATATATATATATATATATATATATATATATATATATATACTAGTTATGAGACCCATGTATTACATGAGTTAATTTAAAAAAAAAAGTTAAATATAAATGTCAAAATATTTGAGAACTTTGAATTTATAAGAAAATAAAAAAATAGTGAATTATTATAATGGAAATGTTTTTTATCTTTTAAATTCAAACAAATAATTTAAATAAATAAAAGAAACTAATAAGCTTTAATTTTGGGAATTTTGAAATTAAAAGGTTTGTTCATTAATGAAATTGATATCCATTTATCACTACATTTATTACAATGATTACATTAAAATATATAATGAAAATGAGTGAAAAACGATGTGTGAGAACAAATATAAATAATAACTAGCGAGAATGCATGAAAATGACGATATGTAAGGTTGAACGTATTCGCATTGCTAAACAACTTATTGTCTTAGTAATTCACATAGCATACGATATCCGCACAATAATTAGTTAGAATTGAATAACCTAAGCCTATATATATATATATATATATATATATATATATATATATATATATATATATCCCCTCCCTCCCCCCCCCCACACACACACACACACACACACACACACACACACACACACACACACACACACACACACACACACACACACACACACACACACACACACCTTTTTCATACTCCTATTATATATATGTTGAAAATCAAATTAAGTTGTGATGGAAAATGAAATTTGACATTATTTCTCACATTTTCCTTCTCTCGCGAAGTCTCACCCATAAAACATATAATATATTTTATTTACCCGGCCGGATGCATATTATAAATTTGTATCTATATTATTGATTTATTCTTGATAATCTTTTTCTAATGTTTCAAAATTAATTGTTATTAGCTACATAAAATTATTGAAATTTATTTTATAATAATCAAGTTCAGATATCTTTGACATTTTAAATAAAACAAAATATAAAACATAAAATTGTTTTTTTAATATGACGCTATAAGATATTTTTCTAAAATCATTATGTAATATTAATTTTAGTATAACATCGTACTATTGGTTTTGTCTTTTTGAAACAAAATTTATCAGAAAAATTAGCTTAGAGATATTCATGCAAGTTTTGGAAAAAAATTCACCCAGATGAAAGATTCAATAATAATAATTCATTTTAATGGTTTTGTTCAGATCTTTAATATGTCATAATTTTGAATCAAACTAAAACTGTTTATATATTGTTTTGTATCGAAGTTTGTTCCGACCTCCTTAAATCTAATGCTCGTGTTACGCCTCTGTGTGTCTATATATATATATATATATATATATATATATATATATATATATATATATATATATATATATATATATATATATATATATAGATGAGGGGCATTGAGGGGGGCAAATTGGGCATCTACACAATGCCCCGTTTTTTATTATTATATTATGTATATTTTTGTTTTAAAATAAAATTTATAATAACGACGATGACCCTTTTTTGTAGCTCGTTTTAGGTTTTTGAAGATATTTAATTCTTCAGGACCGGCCCTATATATATATATATATATATATATATATATATATATATATATATATATATAATGGGTTTAAAAGAAGAAGATGTGGTGCAGTTAGTAAACGTGTACTTATTACATGCACAAATTTAAGGTGGTTTTGTAGTGAAAATGCATTTATTTTACAACATTTATAAATTATTAATTAATTTAATTATAAATATGAAAACAATTCCTGTAATATGGGAAAAAATGGTGTTTTGTATAATGATACATTCCATTAGAGGAAGAGGCGATAAGTGGTGGAGGAGGTTTGATATGTCAGATGTGGTGATGGAGGATCATGATTCTGTTCCTTTCAGTTCAATTATGATTGTTTTTATTATTTCCTTATTGATTATTGATGGAAGACCAATAGACCATATACAAAATTGTAGACCCGAAATGGATGATATTCTAATATAGAAGATTTATTTATTGATGAAGGTCTAAATATAAAGAAA
This sequence comes from Lactuca virosa, assembly GCF_052849685.1. Taxonomy (NCBI): domain Eukaryota; kingdom Viridiplantae; phylum Streptophyta; class Magnoliopsida; order Asterales; family Asteraceae; genus Lactuca; species Lactuca virosa. The sequence continues at coordinate 123,247,430 of NC_136426.1, forward strand.
ACCCTATTGTTCTTTATAAATGGTATAACTATGATCAAATATTGACATTTTGAGACTAAATATAAAGTGGAATTTTGCACTAAGGTTCATAATAATTTCGTTTCGACTGTTTCTTTTAATGATTAAACAATATAAAGTAGTCTTGTTATATTATAAACTTATTTGTTTTTGTGGCTAACGTTTAAGGATTTTCCATAATGGAAGTTAAGTTGTATATTGCTTTTTTTTTTCCCTTTCCTTTTCTGCAAACAAATTAATGTTGAATATGATAATGGGAGGATTCTTGGTTGGAATAATACTGTTCAGATTATTAGACCATCCACAGCGATCTTTCAAACAACTTGCAATGCCATTTGTATAATATTAATATGCCACGTCCACACATTTCTTTCAAGTATTGAAAGCCTTGCAAAAAAAAGTGGCCCACATTTATGAATTGTTAATTGCTTATTTATTTAATTATTCTTATGTGGCATGTATTGCAAGCTCCCCACATTGCACCGATGTGGGTGCTCTTAGTGTTGGGTTAGGAATTATAGAATATGCAGCTACCTATTTATAGGTGCTCTTCCGAAACATAATTAATATTTAGGCTAAGGGGAGTGGTAACACTCCTAGCACCTTGCCACATCAGCTTTTTGATTGCCACCTCATTTTTCTTCCTTTAGCACCTAATCTTAGCATTTGGTAGGGAGTGGTAACACTCCTAGCATACTATTTTTTTTCTTTTTCGTTTTCTAATTTAATTAAATTACTTTATTTTAATAAACAAATATATTTTATGCACAAATATTAAACATTAAATTACTTTATTTTAATACACAAACATTTGCTTCAATGATTAATTCAAAAACATTATATTATGTTTAACATGACAAAAACAATTTGAACAACTTTAACCAACAAGTGAGTGTCAGAATATATAAATGCTCCTTCCCTTCAATCAACCCATTAAGATGTACTGCATGTATTAAGTTTAAAAGAAACGAGCATATTATGTCTTGCTCTCATTAATTACATTAACAACAATATCAAATTTAAAGAAATAATAAAAAGCAGGAATGTCGGGGAAATAAGAAATGGAATAACATATTATCATAACCTCACTATAATCAACAAAACCTTTTGTTTGCTCGCAAGTATGCTTCAATCATAGCCACCTAAAACCAAGTCAAGAGAGAATTAGTTGGAGTTGAAAACTTTCTTTTTGAATATCCAAAGACACAAGTTTAAACACATGGCCTCAGATTGATTTGAAATATCTTACTAAATAACAGAGACATTACCAAAGAACTCAATAAATTTGCCAACAACACCATATTTTCTCAACATTTGGGTCATGGTTAACACCAAATCAGTAATTGCAACACCGTTTTGCAACTTTCTAGACAACTTTAAGCCAACAACACCAGGCAAAACCATGTTAATAGGTTGTTAACAAATCAATAACCACATAAATTAGATAATAAGCAAAATACTAAATGAGTTGGATCATCGTTGAAGTGGTATACTTGTCCAATAAAATACTAAGAAGATATCATGGAATAAGAAATGAACAAAGGAATGCAAATTCATATACTTGTATTAAGCCAATATACCATCATATTAAAGCAAAGCAGACCAGACAACTAAATATGGTTCAGGACTTTCGTCGAACAGCTTGCGTGCACTCCAAAAAACCCACACTTTGAATACAAATTGACTAAATGATTCCTATGTTTTGGATCATTCTCCAATCCGATTTTGATCAGGTAGGCCTCATAACATGATTTAATCGATAGAATTTAAGCAAAAAAATACCTCAAGAAAACAATCGATTGTGGTAACAATTGTAGCTGTGAGATACGAATGAGTAATAATAGGCATCTGTTTGTACCAATCCTCCACTGCTTGCGCCATTTTTAACCCTGAAATCGCTCAATCTATCGATCTAAGACACGTTCCCAATGTGTTTGGAACGAAATCGCACCCCGATATGAACTGGAACGAGGATCGTGGCAAGTATAGCGATTTATGTTACTATGAATTTTGGCTTCATTGTTTTCAACCAATCACAACACATCTACACACTATCTCTCCTCTCGCTACTTCCATAACGTTTCTCCCTTAGCGACCCCCCTAGCGAGCGCTAGGGGGCGGTGTTCCAGAGCCCGCAGCGAGCTTAGCAAGTGCATGTAGCGAGTCCACTCCGTTTAGTCTTAGTGAATTTTTATTAGGTCCTACTAATTAGACCCCATATTCACTTATTGGACCCCAATTATTATGAGTTTTCAGCTTTTTCAGACCTTGGGAATTGTAATTGCTTACTTTTTAATTTCATCTATTTTTACAATTGCAGTCACTACTCGAAGCCATTTTTTCTTTTTCAAATTTCTTTAAAGGTGAGTGTCTTGTTGATACTAAAACTTATTTAATTTAATACCAAAATTTATTTCATTTCATCCGGCAATAAAGGAGCATATGGATTATCATTTTAATTTTAAAAAAATAATAATAAACTATCATATTTTTATTTATATAAAATTGAAACATTATTAACATAAAAATACACATACCGCAAGTTATGGATTATCATTTGAATGCTTTTAGTTGATAGTGACTTTTGTACATAAATTATATATAAGTACTTTATAATATATTTATAAAAAATGATTTTTATAAATTGTATATAAATAATATAAAAATATATATAAAAGCTTTTTTATTTTAAATGTTTGATAACAAAAAAATATCTCATTAAATATATTTTAGTAAAGTTTGTGATTAAATAGATTTAAGTAGAACTAGAAAAGGACACGCGGCTCCGCCGCTTTTGGACTATGTCATAGAAGTTAAATATCGACAAACTTTAAAAGATGTGTCGAAAGTGTAAATCGCCACAAATAAGAGAGAAAACCAACAGCCCCCTAAAATTAGATGTTAAAAATATAGAATGAAAAGAAAGAACATTGATGGAAAAAAATGAAAATTGTTGTGGCTATAATGTGAAAGTTGCCAAAGTTGGAAAAATATGGTGGCAAAAGTCTAAAGGAGGTTTTTTGTGTTTTTTTATGTGAAAATGTAAAAGTTTTGACTGCAAGGTTGAAAAGTGTCAAAGTCACTAAAAATTTGTGGCAAATACATCAAAATATAAAAGATTTGACTGTAAGGACGAAAAGTGTCAAAGTCACTAAAGATTTGTGGCAAAAATCTAAAGGCACAAAAACTTAATCAAAACTTAAAAATGTAAAAGTTTTCACTTCGAGGACTAAAAATGTCAAATTTATCAAACATTTGTGGCAAAAACCTAAAACAAAAAAGATTACTATTCATAAGGTCCTAGGATTTAATATATATATATATATATATATATATATATATATATATATATATATATATATAATTTGTAATTTGTATATTAAAAAAAGGTTTCATCATTACTCCATAATTAATTAATAATTACATAAAAAATCATAAAGTAAAAAGGTTATCATTATATTATAATGATAGTATTTAAGAAAAAAAAAGTTTAATGATTAGGGGGTCATTTTAGATAGTAGAGAGGGTCTAATTAGATGGACCCTTTTTATTTCATGTTAAAATTTATAAAGAAAGTCGAGCATTAAAATACAAAATTTTAAACTAGCCCCTACAAGTTATAAACTATGTTTAAGACTTTAAGTTAATCTTTTCGCAACAAATAAAATATACCATTTTAAATCTTATTTCTAACTATTCATTTGTTGACAAAGGAACTTAAACTCTTAACCCATTAGGGGAAAAACACTTTTTTAAACACCAACATTCCCCTTAGGCCAAATTATTAACTTCAAAATTTAATTAGATTGAAAAATAACTATAGCCACAAAAACAAAGGAGATAAAATATTCAACCTCTCTCTTGTTCCCTCAACAAAACCATTGACATCTCTTGCATTTTGTGCATGAAGCAACAAATCAATAGACCACTACAAACACTTAATGAGGTATATACGATTGAGGGAGGCAACAACAGATTGGAAGACCATAAATGGGTTAACGGTTTGGCATTTTCTTGTAAAATCTGACTCTTAGGATTCATTGCAGCAGTGGTGTGTAGTGGTGAGTGGAGGAGGTGAGTGTTTGGGGGCGTGTAAGGTGATTGTGAGTATTCATTTTTCATGAGTGGGAATGGAGAACTATGGAACCTAGTGGTGATTCAATGATGTTCTGACGATCTTTAAATGGTTGTTACCAACATAACCAAAACAAATAATTGAAAACGGAAATTCAACGAGGATATTCTCGAATAATATTGATCTGCCCCAAAAATATAGAAAACAGTTGATATTCATAGGGAATGAGATAACATTCAACCCTTATTTGTAGCACACGGAATTGATTAGGAAAAGATTTTTAATTATTTATCTAAAATCTAAAACAATCATAAAGAATATAAGATTTAAAAAACATAAAAAATAGAAAAACGCGGATTTGAGCCTTGAAACAATCAAGAATGACCGAAATTCAATTCGGTAATTTGATGAATATGGCTTCAAGTCTTTAATCCTACTAGTGATAAAGTCATAAGGTGGTGTACTGGAAGCATTGTAAGCTGTACATCCTGCGTCATTCAATGTTTTGACTGGAATTTTCCTCTTATGTGTGACAGGACTATTTGTCTGAATATTGGATGATCAAAAGCATCAGAAAATGGTAGATGTGAAGGGATTACTTCAATCAAATCAATTCTATTTATAACAAAAAAATCACAGTAGAGGAAAAACATTATAGAGGGAAAAAGTGTGGGCAAAACATGGGACTCCTCACTCAGATCTAGAAGATACGGAACGTGTGAAAAATATGAAGAGGTAGGGAATAAAACGTGATCTATAGTTTATTGATCAACGAACTCCAACGAGTTTTAGAGGTAACTAATCCGATTAGTTATACCAAAAGTTATTTTGTATTCTATTTTCAAACTTTCCAAGGGAGATGAAATCTAAAAACTTATCGCCATTATTTCACAATATGGAATTATGGTTGATAATATGGATTCTCGATCTCATTCATTAAATAATATTCGTAGTGGGTGGTATAAGGTGCAAGTTTCAGTTGCAACTTGCAAAGTTTGATCATTCATGCGCTTCTAATTTTATTGCTAAAACTATCATGGGTAGTATGCACTAACATTGAAAAAAGAGAAAATTACAAAAATAATCTAATCCCTTAATTATTTGTAGAAAATAACAAAAAAAAACCCAAATTATAAAAAGACAAAACTTCAAAAATGGTCTCTGTGGTTTTACAAAATCTGAAGTTTGGTCCCTAATTTACAAAAATCTCACGGATCATCCATGTGGTTTCAAAACTTTTAACATTTGGTCTTTCCGGCTCACTCCGTTACCATTTAGCCGTTAAATAAGGGGCATTTTTGTCATTTCACTACCTATGGACAATTTATAAGGTTTTCTATTATTTATTTTTTTTAAAATAAATATATAAATAAAATTTAATATGCAAGGGGTCCCACCCCATCTATCTCTCACATGGTATTTTTCCTAACTTCACTTCACAAACAACTTCCCAACTCTAGTTTCGATGTGGTTTCACGATATCTTCTTCCTAATGAAACAAATGTCCAGATTGAAATACAGAACCTCCTCATATTTGATCTCCATAAATTGTGGCATATACCAATAACTCGTTGTTGCCATTGCTTTCTGAACATAACAAAGAAAAAAGAAAAGAAAAAAAGAAATATAGGGTTCATGTCTTTATTCAAACCATTGCCGACGAAGAAAGAGACGGTGGACGCAAATAGTAACTGAAACAGAACTCCAAAGCATCAGGGATTTCGATGAGTTTTATTAAGCCATATGATTTGCTGGATCGAAATGGGTGCCGCCTCTTCCTGCTTCTTCTTCACGCATCTTTCTCTCTCCGTGTGGGTTTTTTTAAGCCATGTGCTTTGTTGGATCTAAATTGGGTTTCTATTTGCTAGTTCTTTTTTTCAATTTACTGCTTCTGGGGCTCTGATGTTGGGTTTCATTTTCTCAATTTACTTTAAGTTCTGGAAAAAGACGATACGCTTTCTTTCTTGCTTGACTATATCACGATTTTACCGATGCATGTGTGAATTTGTATGTTATATACATAAATTTTGTATCTATATATGTATGACCTAAAACCCTTTTAAAAAATTTCTTGCTTTCTTTCTTCTGATTAATTTATTCTCCTAGTGATGATAGACGATTTGAGTTCGATGCTTCAATCTTGATTCTTTTATGTTCTCTGGGTTCTTTTAGAAAAGAAAAAGGTTTCTAGTTTGATTTAATCTGAACCAATTGGGGAAAACCATGGACGAATCAAGTCAACAGGGACAATATCAAAGTTTTTTAATTATCGATCTTTTAGTTTTTAGTAATTTGAAATTTGAAGTTTTTTAATGTCGATTTTGACACAGTGTTGATAAGTTGATTTGATTTGCTCTTTTTTCTCCGAAATTTAACTTAGTTTATGTCAATTCCTCTTGTTCGTTATTGCGGTTGTACGATTTGGGAATCTGGTGTTATCACGTACAAATTTAGCATGATTTAAGGTTTTTTTATTTGCGTGAATTGTGGTTGAGATTGATTTGGGTTCACATTTTCAATTGTATGCATCACTGATTTTATGGTGTATGTTAACATTCAGAGTGCATATGTGTAGCTTGAGTTGCAGGTGAAGATGTTGATGGGCTTTTTTGTTGACCGAGGTGTTTGTATGTGTGTGTGAGAGAGAGATATGGGGTGGGACCCTTGCATATTAAAATTTATTTTTAATTTCTTTTAAATAATAGAAAACTTCATTCCTTGTGGTAGTGAAATGACAGAAATGCCCTTCACTTAACAGCTAAAAGCTAACGGTGTTAGCGAAAAGGACCATTTGTTAAAAGTTTTGAAACCACATGGCCGATCCGTGAGGTTTTGTAAATTAGGGACCAAACTTCAGATTTTGTGAAACCACATGACCATTTTTGAAGTTTTGTCTTATAAAAATAGTCATCAAAACTACAGATGGATTAAACACATCTCGATTTTAACCTTCCATCTGCGAGCGTACAAGTTGCTAAAGCACGACTACTCTTTAGTGACTTGTACGTTCGCAGGTGGGTTTTTTTTTTCCATTTTTTCCTGTATAAATACTTACAACATCACAATTAAATCACAGATGAACTAAGCTCATCTGCGATTTCCTCTGCCACCCACCTGCAATTTTGATCTTTTTTTTACTACGAAATTTATAGGGTTTGAGTAGGAAACAACCATATTATATATAAAGTTTTGCAAAAAATTATCACTTTAGTTGTTATTCATTTGGAAAATTTGTTTAAAACCTCTCTAATAAAATGAATGAATATTTGGTTTGCATTGTAACTGATGGGAGGTGAAAAGTTATGGAAAAAATCTTGAATACATATGTCCACATCGAGGTATTTTTGAATTCGCTTTGATATTTTCCAACTATATTAGTTATAGTGATTTTATATCTTTGGTGAGAATGAAAACCGGTCTGTTAGACAGATATAAAATTAGTCTTCGTTTCCATCATCCTGAATTGAATCATTATATAGTCATAGATGAAGACATGGATGTTAGAGTGTTGATCAACGTAATCAAATCGATTGGAGGAAGGGCTGTGAAACTCTTTGTGGTGGCTGATGAAGGTGATGTGGTTACGAAGGGTGGAGAAAGTGGAAATAAGTTGGTTACTAACTTATGCAGCGATAAAGGGAGCAACAATCCAATAGGTACTTTCATGACTCATAGTGTACCTCAGTTTCATAGTGTTGCTGAAAATGTTAATGTGAGGTATTCACCTATTCACTATGTGGATCATGAAAATTACAAGTACGTTGGTGATGATGATGTTGGTACATATTTTAATGACATGAGTGGTTGTTATGTTGACGTTCCCCAATAAGAAGTTAAAGTTAAGAATAAGGGTGGAGTAGATAATAGTAAAAAGAAAAAAGTTATGATTCAAAAAGATGAAAATGTACATGGTTACGGGGATTTTGTTGATGTTGCTGATGTAGCTTTAGATATAACCGACTTAGAAAGCAATTTTAATGGAGATGATTTGGGTGATGAACATAAAGCTAAGTTTCCTGATAACCTTTTTCACGGTATGCCCCCTCTACTAGCATTTCCAGTTGATGTTAATGAAGATATCCCATCACGATGGTAGACGTCAATCATAAAAGATTGAATGCCTCTGTATATTTAAGAACAAAGACCTTCTAAAACGGGCGATTGAGAAAAAATGTCTTCAAGAAGGTTTTCAGACGAAGGCAAGTAAATTGACCAAATCAAGGTATGAGGTTGTGTGTGTTGGGAAAAAATTGTTCTTGGTTACTAAGAGCAAAATGAATTAAAAATTCTAGCGGAATTTTCCAAGTGAATAAATTTGTTGACGTACACATATGTTCTTCAACAATGTTGCAACCCAATAATCGACAAGCAAACAAACATGTTTTGGTGAATATCTTGCTGATGTTTTGGCTGAAGATTATAGTAGAGTATATCGGGGACAAAATATTATTAATGATATGAATGCTCAATTGAAAATCAGTATCTCATACCATCAGGTTGGCGTGCGAAGCAATATGCACTGTTGTTTTTAAGGGGTATGAAAGAGGATTCTTTTACCAAACTTCCGACTTATTTCCACAATTTGGTCAAACATAATCCCAACACGGTGACACATATTCAAACAGATGGTGAAGATCGGTTTGAGTTCTTGTATGTTGCACTTGGTTGCTTGGTTAATATTAGTGTATTTTATTATTATTATTTTTATTTTTGGTATACCTAACTATAATCAATGTATTTGAATATATATATATATATATATATATATATATATATATATATATATATATATATATATATATATAATGTATTGTAGGTACGCTCTTTTGTCAATTGTTGTAAGCCGACCCTTCTAGTAGATGGAGCCCACCTAAATCAAAGGTACCATGTTACTTGCAGTTACAAAGGACACACAAAACAAAATATTATCGGTTGCATATGGTATATGCAAAAATGAGTGTACAGATAATGTGATTGCATAGGCAATATGGAGGATCTTACAATTATATCTGATAGGTCTCCATCTATAGAGACATCTGTTGCCCACATTTTTCCACACGCTCATCACGGAATATGTGGTGTCCATTTGTATTTCAACATAACAGCTAGATATGGGAAGAATAAGACAGTTAAAGGAATTTTTTGGGAGGCTTGTAGAGCCTATACAGTTGAGGGTTTTAATGATGCCATTGACCTTATGAAAATGACAAAAGAACCAATATGAGAATACTTACAAAGTAAAAATCCTGAAACTTGGTCTAGGGCATATTTTAGAGGCAACCGATACAATCTTATGTCATCTAACAGTGCGGAGTCTATAAATGCATTATCTAGACATGCACGTAAGGTGCCGATACTGATGTTGATCGACTTTTTTCGTGCAACAATGCAACAGTGGTAGTTTCAAAGACGTAACTTTGTAGGTAGTAAGTTGTAATATTAATTTTGTGTTAGATGTTATTGATCTTAACTGTGTAATTTTCTCTATTTTATAGCGGAAGCAACAACAACTCTCACCCCTTGGGTCGATGATTTTGTAAAACAAAATATAAATACTTTTAGTAATTGGGATGTTCGCATGATCTCAAGTAAGAAATGCGAGGTCAAAAAGGGGACACAAAACGTCATTGTTGATTTCATATAAATGACATATACATTTAGGTGTTGGCAACTTGATGCATACCTTGTGGTCATGTCATAAGAGTGCTAACAGTCAACAAGTACCAAGACTGCTCGATGTATGCATTAAAAGCTTACCATACCGAAACATTGAGGACAACATAAGAGGAATCAGTAAACCCTTTGCCAAAGCCATCCGAGTGAGAGATCCCTGATGATTTGATGACTTTAGGCCACCTATAATGGATAAACGTCAGGCAGACAGGCCAAGAAACACAAAACACATTCCATCCCAAGGAGAGGGTCCGATAAGAAAAAAGTGTTCTACATGCGGTCAAGCTGGACACATGGGAAACAATTGTTTTGGAAGGGCGTCCGACAATGGAGCAAGTCGCACGAGAATTCCTACTATGGAGACGACATTTAATATTGGGGCTTCTATGAGTTGTTCATAGAGCTATAATGCCAATTATGATTTAAAACTACCTTAAATTGAAGATTTGTTAATTTATTATGTATTGTAATGTGTTTATTAATTTTCTAATATGTTGTTCTTATGCTTTTATATTTTAATTTAGTTTGAACATCATAAGAGCAAATGAAGTTTTTATACATGATTTTTAAAAATACTTGGAAATTAACGGTAAACAAACATATTAATCTAAAAAAACATATAGCAAACCCAAGACATGCTAATCTTACACCAATTTTTTAACTAATTATTAACCTCAGGGAACTGCAATGAGTACTTCTCTTTCTCGATTGTTATATACTCATCCCTAATTCTCATTTTATCTTAGGAACGATCCTTTTGCACCCTAAGATGTATCATCTCTGTGTCCTTGTCAGCAAGCTATTTTTCAGTTATTTTGATAGTATTCTTAGTCTTTTTGATCCATTCTTTGTGCTCTTTGATTTTCTTTTTATTAAGGTCTATCCATTCTTGATATTGTTTGCATTCCGATGCAATAACTTTACGACGTTCACTGAGAAGCCGGGACGACTCTTTATCCTATTTTTGTTGTTCTTCAGCCCTTTTCAATTCTTGAAAACTTTCATCCGACATATATGGGCCTTCCGAAGAGGGTGTAACAAAGGGGTCGACTGGATCACAGTAGTAACAATCTACTTCGTCGCATGATCAGATTTCGAACTTTCAGGATGAACTCATAATAAAGTTGAGATTATATATAATATTTTTAATAAGAAAATGATCGTATATGTCGTATTTATACATCATAGTAATCTTCAAATCATAGTCCAAAGGCAACCATTTTGTAGTCAGAGTTGGAATTCATAGATGCTTGTTTGACATGACAAGTCACTATAGTAACCTACAAATCGTAGTCAAAGTTGGAAATGACTATACATAGATGACGGTTTGACATGATAACTCACTGTAGTACACAGAGATTCCACTAGACTGGTCAAGTCCTTTTTAACTCCTTTTTTTATTATAAATAGATGTTTAATCTATACATAATGAACACCCATATCATCTATACGGAACGAACACCCATATTGAGAAATTTCGTCCAATGTAGCAACTTCTTCGAATGCAGTAATTGGTTCCAATTCTCCGCGACCATGGACGACAAGCGGGGTGTTGGTTGTAACACGATGTTGGACTAGCATTAAGGAGGGTGTAACGCCACTGGCTCCCCCACATTTCCTAGTAGGTGATGAATGGACCAACACACGATCCCCAATAAATTCTATTGCGCTATATATAAAATTACTTTTCCTAATGAAACACTTGAATTTATAAATCAAACATTCAGTTATATACATATCACATCCAACTACATAGGACCAACACACGATCCCTAATAAATTTTGGCCATCCTTTGACGAAACTCTAAAGCTGCATTTTTTGGGTCTATAAGTTCATGTATTGGTTGTCCTGATACTAGTTGTTCCATAAACATACAAACAAATACAACACAATCTCCCAACCCGCTGCTTTGTTGGGGAACATTATCTTCGAGAGTAAATGTCATATTCAATGGTCTCCTTGGGGTATTCTTCCTCTGCCAGTAATTAATTTTGTCTAAATTTTTTGCCACCCACGCCTCACATTTGCTAAAAGTTCCATTTGACTCAAATTTTTTCAAACGCACTCCTACCGAGACTGTTATATAGATGGACTTCCATTGACTCAAGTCGTAGTTCCCTAAACAACCAATGATTTGGAAAGGAGTGAATCGGCTTATAAACCAACATCAAGTTTAAAAATAATTACTTATTAATATTTCGATACAAAAAATGATACTAATGAATGTAATTTCAATAAAACAATAATATACCATATCCACATCCCACCAAGGAACTATAATGTTCGTGTATGTAGCTATACACCAACATTAGACTTAAATGCCCTCCAATCATTACCATCTTCCAGAAGATGCCAAACAAAAATATTTGGAGGCATTATAGTATACCGGTCAGCTTGAAACCATCTCTCCATCAACAGTCTAATCCAATTCGTGATATGCTGTGAAGGTTATGATACATTTGTTATGACTTAATAAATAAATAATCACTTATAGGCATAAATTTATAAATACTTACTGCTTCATCTAACGAACCGTTGTGTGTATGCCCAAACAACGCGCTCCAAAACACTCTATCTAATATCAAATTGTAGAATCTGTGTTGCACGTTATACGCATGAAAAAATAATTTAGTAACACAACCTCATCGCCTGCTACGTAAGGCTGCAGGCGTAAAACTAAAAAGTCATGAGCAACACCGAATATTGGAGGAGGAGGAGGAGGAGGGGTTGTTGATCTGGTATCCACCTTCTTCTTTGCTCTTCGCTTTGGCTTTGGTGTCGTGTGTAACTAAAATATTTCTCAAACATTTATATCATTATTTTATGAATATTTGACATAAAAAATATTCTTTCCATAATAGCTTTTAATGTATACCTGCGTGAAAGTACACATAAACTTTGATGGATTACGAACCCTAGGTCTATCGGGTGTAGCTACATTATCATGAATGTGATTTGTAGTCTCTATGATTATTACCTCGTCATCTAACACCTACATTCATATGTTATAAATATTAATAAAATATCCGTATTTATTAACAAATTATATCATAAATATAAGGTATAATAATCTTTTAAGCTTCATTATCATCCAAATCCAAAACATCCTCATCGAAGTGATTTGTACTCCTCCCCGTTCGTCTAACGCCTCTTCATCCAACACCTACATTAATACATTATAATTATTAATAAAATACACAAATTTATTAACACATTATATCATAAATATAAGGTATAATAAACTTTTCAGCTTCAGTATCATCAAAAACATCATCATCGAAGTGATTTCGAGTCCGTTCCCATTCATCTAAAACCTACATTAATACATTTAAATTATTAATAAAATATACATATTTATTAACAAATTATATCATAAATATCGGGTATCACTAACATTTTCATCAAAAGAATAATTTGTTTGAAACTTCGCCGCTTCATCAAAATTTATGTTGTTTCATATATTTTCGTCATTCACTTCTTCCACGGTCAACTCGGTGCATTGTCGGTTCAAATACACCTCTTGTTCGAGTGCAATTAACCGATTCACCAACTCTTCTAAACTTGGTTTCCCACTGTCTTGCTCTAGCTTGGGATCAGCCACTAGACGATAGACTACACGAAGATTCGTCTTGCCTCCTAAAATGCTTCCGTATTGGGATAAAATTGAAGATGGTTCACGATACACATGCTCTTGACATGACACATAATAAGAAGATCTTCCCTCCTCATCGCTTGGTGTCATGCTATGTCTTGGTCTTCTTCCCTCCTAAAACAAATTAACATGTGTATAATGTTAATAAAAGTTCAAGCAAAATATTTAAATAAATAAAAAAGATATACAAACCTTTGTCACATTGAATATCTTGTTCACATCAACCCATTTTAATTTTTTGGTGGCACTCCAACGCTTCATCCGAGGTGTATATTTGTTTCTACATAACGCATAACCACCTCGAACAGATGGAAGCATCTCATAAATCCATATCTATAATTTTAGCAATTATATTAATAAGAATTATTAACAACTAACATACTGGTTATATTTATATATATATATATATATATATATATATATATATATATATATATATATATATATATATATATATATATGTATACCCTGAATGTCGTCGTAAATCCTGACACTGAATATTTGAAAGATTGACGAGGCTCAGGTAGTGATAAATACTTATTGATTTTGTTCCACGTATCCTCAAGATCATCGTAGGTGAACTCTCACAAGTAACTACCCCAAGGAAAACTAAAATATAAAACTTTTAATTAGAATAAACATTACCATAGAAAATATAAAACTTCAAATTCGACAAATAATACCTGTTCCACCCATCGAAGTTCTCAGCAAAAAAAAAAAAAAAAAACAGTCTTGTGGCATACGGTCATTTTCTTCTTTCCCCACAAACCCTTGCGACATACTCTAACTGCATCATCGTCGGTAGCTGCTAAGAAGGACTGATTTAAAATGAAACTTTTTAAATCACAGATTTTCACCGAACTATTTGTGTGGTTCGGAAAGAGACGTTCCCGCAATAAATATCTTTTTTTAATACTAATTTTCTTTTCTGACACTTTTTTCCATTAATTTTTGGATAAACTCCAAAATTAAATCCGGTTATCAAACAAAACTCTCCGGGGCCATAATCCATTTTAGTATCTCCAACTTTAAAATACAACTGCTTTATGCCATCTAGAGATATTACTTCGTCTGGCCGTAACCGATGAAGAAACTTTTTATGAAATAGCAACCCGTCCCCTTGTAATTGAGGGACGCCAACAAATAACCAAACATAGGGCTTCTAAATGTTTCTCGTCTCACACCATGCAATACTTCCACTACTTTCCATATGTTACATCCCGATCCTTTTAGATTAATCACAACTTTAACATTTAGATTTCTAGAATCATGTTGAAATACAACAAGATGTTAGAAGGATAAAAAACATTAAAGGAAAGTAAGTTGTTATTTGTAAATATAATAAATATTAAAAATACTGTAAAAAAACATATTATTATAACAAAAAGGCAATAATCTACATTAGAAACTGTTAGATTTACACAATTAGAAAATAAATAATATGTGTATTTATAATGACATCCAAATTGCATTGTATAATATGTTTTTTGAGAAATAAACCGAATGTATAGAAACCATGACAAATAAACCAATTCTATATAAACGATATTTCTACAATACAAATTTAAGCATATTTATAACATCAGAAATTGATATTTATAACATAATAATACATCAAAAATGTATCTTTATAACATAAACTATAGGTACAACCTCACAAATACAAATGTACAACATCATGAAGCAGCAAAAATCATTTTTATATCAAAAAAATCATATTATTACAACATATTAATACATTTATATAACATATTAATACAAAAGTACAAAATGTACAACCTCACAATGCACGATTTACGCATTATACACTTATACAATCATAGATCCAATTATGAAATGCTATCAAAACCTCAAGGCTACTTATCAAATCATGTAAATATCAAATATAACATGTAGATCTAAGAAAATTGGATGTGCAACACCTTAGATTTTCGTTTTTTGTCAAACTTTTTCCTAATAAATCATAAATAAACGAAGCCTAAAATTGATAAATGATGATTAAAAGACAAAATGAGTAAAGATCTTACCATATTGTCAGGATTATTCATGAAGTCGTCCATAGTGCCTCCAGAGAGAGAGTTCTCCAACATAAAGTTTGAAAAATGAAAGAAAAAAAATATGTTTTTATACCCCTGAAAAAGGGAAAACCGCAGATGGACTCAGTCCATCTGTGAATGTACAAGTCACTAAAGCACGAATGTGCTTTAGCGACTTGTACGTTCGCAGATAGAAAAGTAAAATCGCAGATAAGCTTAATCCATCTGCGATTTTGATGGCTATTTTTGTAATTTGGGGTTTTTTTTGGCTATTTTCTACAAAGTAATTAAGGGATTAGGCTATTTTTGTAATTTTCTCTTTAAAAAAGGATAAGGAAATGAAACTTACACTTTTATTCAATTGTATGATCTTTTGCTTAATCTTAAAGGGACTCAACCCTTCAAAGATTTCTTGACCCATCTCCAGAGTGACCTTTCTTTTCTTGGGCTCGGGAATCTTTGGCTTAGTTTCAAACTTCCTCACACCTAAAGAAGAAGGTTTCTCAATCTTTACAACATGACCTGAATATAAGAAATCTTCAACATTAAAGGAATAACTAAAAGGAATACATGATCGAGTGTGGCATAAACCTGAAAGAGATGATTTTGTGATTATCTTAACAAAACAGACAACTTCGTAAGAAGCAATAATTGTTGGATTAGGTGTCTAAGCCCATAACTATTTTGGTATGTACTTGACCCGATTATGAGCACGGTCCTTTTGGGTTGCCTTCACAATAGCAACTGATAGGATGAATTAAAGAGAAAGAGGATTAATTATGATTTATTAATATATTATGTGAATAATATATTAAAAGAGAAATCATATTGTTTAATTAATATTGATCAAAAATTAATTTAGAATTAATTTTGTGGTCAAAAGAGATTAATTAAACTTAGGGGACTGTAATTGCAATTATAAGATAATTGGATTTTGGGCTGTAGATCCCTTAGGAATAAGGTGGACGAATTCAAGGTGGAAGCCCACTTAGAAATCGTCCAGGCTTTGGTTCTGGAAGTAACTAAAGGGCTGCTTGGTGGCTAAGCAATCCAATTAGTGTTTTGACTGTTGTGATCTTCTGTTTACTCCAAGTCAGGTATTGCGGTTGAGGGAATGTAAGATAGTACTCGATTAGATCTCTATCAACCTCCGGGTCAGGAGAGGGGATGGCAACAGTTGACTCAAAACAATGAAAGATAAATGCCTTTCGGGTGATTGGCATATCAAATTGAGAATCCTTGGAATTCTCAAGATCGAATGAAAGGACCGGTTCGAGCCAGTGCGTGCTTGGAGCTTCAATTACCTCCTTCAAAAGTTTTTCCATAGTCCACAGAGGGAACATAGATTTCCTCTGTTCTAATACATCGTTCGCTTCCTTTTGTTTCCTCTCCCTGTCAACTTCTTCCTTCGCTTTATGAGCCTTTTCCATAAGCTCTTGATCATTTGGCTTGATTTTGAGGCTTTCGGTTTTGGAAGCTTTTTCTTCTGTATCAGTCACATCATCAATTTCATCCTCATCATTATCACCAATTTTCCTCTTTCGTTTGTCCTTCATACTGCCCGAAGCTTCATTACCCTTCGGTTCAGCAGTGACTTTCGGTTGGGTAATGGGTTTGCTTTTTGGTGGTTGAGATTGACCCTGAGCAACATTTTCTCCCCCTTGTTTCGGAGGGACAACGGCCTCCGGAACACCTTCAATCCTGCTCAGAATGTTGAGAGCAGGTCTCAATTTCTCAGCCAAGTGGCGTCGAATCGAGATGGTAATGACCGAATCATGTGCTTCCAAAAGATGTAGAAGAATAGAATGCACATCACCAAAAGAGCTTTTGACAATCGCTCGCTCAGACTTAAGTTCTTCAATTTCCTTGGTGGCCATCTTGAGCTTTAAGTTCTGAGTTTTAAGCTGAGAAGTTCGTTTATCCAACTCATCCATTATCTTACTTTCCACAGCGAGTTCGGCTTCAAGTTGAGTAAGACGGGCATCAACAGATGTGTGAAGCTCAGTGTTGGCAGACTGAATGGCTTTTCGTGTTTCCTCAAAGTGCTTCTTTTCAGCTTGGAGCGAGCTGGTAAGGGTATCAACAAAAGCATTCACCATTTGAGCATTCTTCTGAGCTGCAGCCTGAAGAGAATCAAGAAAAATTGGCTTTATCGTAGACAGCGGTTGAGTAGACCTGAGAAAGTAGCGACATCGGAACACACTCCACCTTGGTTAGGGCAACTACAAGTGGTGAATATTTGAGGCATTCAACCACTTGCAGCATGTGGGGATCATACTGGAAAGGTGAGAGATCAATGATGAGGTTTTGATTTGGTTTAATGGTGAGAAGAGAGGACTGGGTAGATTGTTCATAAACATATGAAGATTTAGCCATTGTTGCAGGTGTGAAGAGGAAGATGAATAGTAGAAATTCGCCGGTGTGTTCTTGAGAGAATTGTGAATTGGTAAAGTGATAGAAGAGGTGTGAGAAAAACTTTTATACCATCTCTAGGAGAGAGAAAAAAATCCACAGTAACGATTCGACGATCTTCTGAATCGGCGCTTGAAAAAGCGCGATTTGACAGCTGTGTTTCCCTAGAAAGACGTCATCAGGCATGATGTTAGGAACCATTTCATATTCACGCGCCCATTGCAAATCTTATCCTATTACCACCGTTTCAACTTCGAAAACTTTTCAAATTCCTTTTCAAACTGAGACAAACCCTTTTGCTTCATATAAGGCTGGCAATGTTCGCCCTTTACATTGTAGACCACCATATCATTTACAACCGAAGCATCAAATCGGAAAAATTGCCATTAGTACCACGAACATGAATTGGGAAAATCATAATGATCTTCGTGAAAGAGTGTGCCAATAGAAAAGAAATAAAGCAAAGTATTTGTGGGATTTAAGTGATGTCTATTTTAGACACGAAACTATGGATCCCGGGCACGAATCTCTTCCTTCAAAGTCAAGAGAGACTTAGAAGTGTCTGTGTGGTTTCCCGTTGAAATACGATCAAATGTTTATTAAGAAACACTGAAAGGCATCTTTTCAAATTTAAGCTATAAGGGGTGGCTCAGCTTCAACCGAACTTCAGTACTTGACATAAGACTGAAAGTTGGATGAAGTACTTGTGAGACCAGTGTGGCCTATTAAACAAGTAGGTTAGATAACATTTTTAGTGACTTGGTGATAAATGTAGAAAGCTCAAAAACAAAAATATAAACTGGATCTTTTGGGAAGAAAAGCCTTAGTGTCAGACAATTTCATAAAGATCTCACAAAAATTAAAAAGAGATTTCTTGGTACTTTCCACTAAAGTGGTTTCGTTAAATCATGGGTGAAAGCTAGAACATTTGATTGCTCACCGTCAATTCGTTATTGGTGTTGGATTTTGGGTTTCACTTAGCGCGTGGTGAAACGAAGCTAAGATCATTAACACATATGTTGTGTAACCATAAACCTCAGTGGTAATTACTTAGAGTCTCAAGGGTTACAATTATGAACCGAAATGTGATGGAGAAAAGTGACAAGGAGGTTAAAGAACCTAAAGTACCTCTGCTATATAGTAAGGACCGAGCAGACAACTCTTAACTCAATGTGAGACGAGTAAGGTAGATCATGACATAAGTGATTTTATCAGCCTGATTGGGAAGATTTGATTTGTGTATATCAAATCAGTAAGGCTTCACTTGAAGTCTTTGAGGCTTTGGTCAACATACAACAGCATGCTTCTAGGGACACTTAGCTAGTAGAAAGATAAAGAAGCGTATACCTGTCCCAGCTCCATCATTTGAATGATCTCTATTTCGCTTGTTCAATTTTAATGAGGCGAAAGTAGTTTCGGTACTGATTCAGCTTACATCATTCCTAAGCCTTGGAGAATTTTATTAAAACTTACTTCAGGTAAGGCTTTCGTGAAGATGTCAGCTAGTTGATCAGCAAATCTAACAAAGTGGATTTCCACATTACCATATTCAACGTGATCTTTGATGAAATGGTATCTCAGTGCTATATGTTTCGTTTTGGAGTGTTGCACTAGATTGTGACATATTCGAATAGCGCTTTCTAAGTCACAATAAAGTGGAATCTTCTTTATGTTCATGCCATAATCTCTTAATTGTCTTTGGATCCAAATGACCTGGGAAGTGCAAGATGCTGCATCAATATATTCAGCTTTGACTGTAGAGAGTGAAACGCATGTTTATTTCTTGGACTGCCAGCTGACGAGTTTACCATTGAGGAATTGACATCCGCCTGTAGTGCTCTTTCGGTCCAAACCACATCCTCCAAGATCAGCATCAGAGAATGCTTGAACGAAAAATCCTGATTTAGCAGGATACCATAGACCGAGAGATGAGGTTCGCTTCAAATATCTAAAGATGTTCTTAACAGCCACCATATGAGGTTCGCGTGGATTAGCTTGGAACCTGGCACAATAACAAACAGAAAACATAATATCTGGTCTACTAGCTGTTAGATACATTAGAGACCCTATCATTTACCGATAGAGGGTCATATCAACAACCGATTTCTCCAAAGATGGTGTTAATTTCGTTCCAAATGCCATAGGAACCTTTACTTTGGAATCTCCCATCATGCCAAACTTAGCCAGTAGGGTCTTTGTGTAAGCCTCCTGATTGATAAATATGCCTTCGGGTCCCTGTCTAATGTTCAAGCCAAGGAAAAAGTTAATTGGACCCATTGAGCTCATCTCAAACTTAGTCTCCATCAACTTCCTGAATTCAGCTGTGAGGCTGGGATTCATGGAACCGAAGATGATATCATTGACATAAATTTGGACGATCATTAAGTGGTCACCCTTTTTCTTACGAAAGAAGGTTGGGTCAACCGATCCTTGTTTAAACTTGGTCATTTTTAGAAATCGAGTAAGGGTTTCATACCAGGCTCTAGGAGCTTTCTTCAAACCATAGACAGCTTTATCCAGAATATAGCAATGATCAGGATACTTTTCGTTCACGAAACCCAGTGGTTGCTCAACATATACAGTCTCCTCTAGTTCTCCATTCAAGAATGCACATTTGACGTCCATTTGGAAGACTTCAAAATTCTTGTGAGCAGCGTATGCCAGAAAGATCCGAACTAATTCTAACCTTGCTACAGGAGCGAAGGTTTCTTCGTAATCTATACCTTCTTCCTGACAATATCCCTTGACTACCAGCCTTTCCTTGTTGAGAATTACATTCCCCTCTTTATCCATCTTGTTCCTGAATACCCATTTTAATCCAACAACAAATGCATCCTTTGGAGTGGGAATTAGTCTCCAGACTCGATTTCGCTCAAACTCGTGGAGTTCGTCTTGCATTGCCTGTACCCAATCGGAGTGATCGAGTGCAATATTAATGGTTTTTGGTTCTATTTTCGAGACGAACGAATTAAACATGCAGAATTCTACTTGAAAGAACAGAGCAGTTTGCTTCGCTTTTAATTGAGACCGAGTAAGAACTCCTTCAGATGTTTCACCGATTACTTGAGTTGTTGGATGATCTTTTGTCCATTTCGTGAGAGGAAGGTAGTATGGATCATAAGCAGGATCCAATTCAACATTTATTTCTACTTCGAATTCTGATTGAGAGTCTTCGTCATTTGTATTGTTATTCTCCCCCTCGAATGATGAAAAAATCTCAACATCCGGCTCAGAATTCTCCCCCTCGATTGGACTTTCATGGGTCCTTGTTGGAGATGGGTTCTCCCCCTGGAATGGTAAGTCAGGTCGCCTTTGAGTTGATGATCTCTCCTCCTGGAATGTACAACATTTATGAGTAGGATCGCTAGAGCTTCGGGGTTCGCCTTGATCTCGAGGTTCGCTTGGACCTGGCTGTTCGGTTGGTCCTTGATGTTCGCTTTCCCGTTCGCTTGGACCTGGCTATTCGGTTGATCTTTGATGTTCGCTTTCCATTTCTTTTCCTTCTTCATCGATAATTTTCTTCAAGTTGTCGATCTTGTTGTCAGCTGCCTTTGCCTCAGAACGAATTGCTCTCTCTAGTTCATCAAAGAGCAACATGTATTCTTCAAATAGATTGGAAATTGGAACCGAGACTTGACTTGATTTTGGAAAGATTTCCTCGGTTGGTACTTTGCTGGATTGCAATTTCTTCACATATTCATCATCAAAGGTGACATAGTAGGTTTCTTCAAGTTTCTTTGAAAGTTTATTCAGAACCCTATATGCCTTTGAAGTCAGCGAGTAACCAAGAAAAATCCCTTCATCTGCCTTTACATCGAACTTGTTTCAATTCTCTTTTGAGTTGAAAATACAGCACCTTGAACCGAACACATGGAAGAACTTGACATTTGGCTTGCGATTATTCAAGATTTCGTATGGAGTGATGGAAAATCTCTTGTTGAGGAAGGTTCGGTTTTGGGTATAGCAGGCAGTAGTAATTGCATCAGCCCAGAAGTACAGAGGTAGAGAAGCGAAACTGAGCATTGTTCGGGCTGCTTCACACAACGAATGGTTTCGCCTTTCAACTACGTCATTTTGCTATGGAGTATAGGGAGCAGAGAAGTTGTGAGACACTTCTTTTTCAGTGAGAAATTCTTCAAACTCTTGGTTTTTGAATTCCAGCCCATTGTCACTTCGGACATTTCTAACCACCTTTCGTAATTGAATTTCCACTTGCTTTATAAATGCTTTGAGCTTTGGAGTTGCCTCTGATTTCTGTTTAAGAAAGAAAACCCAGGTGAAACGTGAAAAGTCATCAACAATAACTAAAATATACTTACTACCACCGATGCTTTCTATGGCCGAAGGACCACATAGATCGATGTGAAGAAGCTCAAGAGGTTCAATGATCTTTGTGTTGACAATTGTGGGATGACTCTTTCGGCTTTGCTTTCCCATCTCGCATGCTGCGCATAAGTGTTCCTTATCAAATTTGAGAAGTGGAAGTCCTCGTACATGATCACCGATAACCAACTTGTTGATATCCTTAAAGTTGAGATGTGAGAGCCTTCAGTGTCATAGCCAACTTTCGTCAGAGTGTGCTTTCGTTAAAAGGCATACAATTGGCTTTCCTTGAATTGGGTTAAGATTTAGAGGATACATTTCTCCTTTTCGCTTGGATTTTAACAGGACAACCTTCGTTTTCTTTTCAACTATCTCCGAACCTTCATCATCGAACGAAACCTTCAAGCTAGTTCCCACAACCAGTTGAGAGACACTGATGAGATTGTGCTGCAATCCCTCTACCTATGCTACCTTTCAGATTGAGAATTCCCCATTTGTGATCATTCCGTAGCCTTTGATCGTGCCATATGAATTATTCCCGTATTTGATACATCCACCATCCTTAAGAGCCCGAAACTCCCTTAGCTCTTCCCTCCTTCCTGTCATGTGACGTGAGCAGCCACTATCAATGTACCATTCGTCGTCGAACTGCTCGTCACTTATAACCTTCAAAAATCAAGCAGATTTAGGAACCTAAAGTTACTTGGGTCCACGTGAGCCTTTTACAGAACAAGGAATAACAATAGAAAGATAAAGCATATAAGTTCTTTCTATTAGTGTGGTTTCGTCTTTCCTTTTGATGGTAAAGACCTTGAGTTTGTTTAAATCAGACTTAGGATTTTTGTTTTGATTCTTAACAAACTTGTTTTCGTGATTCCTAGGGTTAGCTGACGTCTTTTTTGTTTGCATTTTGTCTTCAGAGACGAGCTTCCCTTTTCCCTTGCTATCCTTGACATCATTGTTAGGATTCTACTTTGGTCGAGAATGAGGAGGATGGGATTTAAGACCGAAACTTGTCTTTCGGTTCTTGTCGCTGTAGGGTTTGGGACCGAAACTAGACTTTCGGTTCTTGTCACCACTTGATTTGGGATCGAAACTAGGCTTTCGGTTCGCTTGACTGCAGGATTGGCAGTGAGTGCACGGATCAGAATTATCCTTTGATCCAGCTTTCGCCTTGAAATTTGATGCCTTTTCTGTGCAAACATAATTGGGGTTTTGGGAGTTCCAAAACTGCTTCCTCTCATTAAGATTCTTTTGATATCTTTTGTTTCGCTGGCGTTTTTGTTCAGCAAGCCGCTTTTGAGACTTGTGTATGTTTGCCCTTGGCTTCGGTCTCTCAACATTAATAAACCTCTTCAATGAAGAGGTTTCGCTTGCGGCTGTCATTGGATCGCTTGGGATTTCTTTGGTACCACTTGTGCTTGGTACATCAAAGCTTGCAGGCTTGTTGAGTGGTTCTGCCACATATCTGCCTTTAACCCTCCATGAGGTTCTCTCTGATAAACCGATAGTCTCATCTGCATTGTCAATTGGGGCAGACCAAAAATAATTATCACAACCACCAGCATTATCTTCGTTTACTATGGCTGTAAGTTCGGATGTTTGTTTCTGAGTAACCCCTGACGTGGTGTATACCTGATTTGGTACAGTTTGTACCTTTTGATAAACCACTGCTTTCGGTTTCAGAACTTTGGATTTATCTTGGGACATCCGAGCGAACTCAACCGAATTCTCAGATATAAGACCTTTGTTAGGTTCGGTTTCGCTTTTAACAAATTCTGAACAGTCAACCACATCCTCTACATAAATTTCACTCATATCACTGTCCTCATCAAACTCAGAAGTGTTCTCAACATTTATTTTGTTTTCTGAACTTAACTTGGCATTCAATGAGTCAAATTTCTGTATGGTTTCGGTCTTGATTTTCAATTTATCATTCTCGTCCAAAAGATTTTTAAGCATTTCCTTATGGTCTTTGGACTTGATAAAGGACTCGATTTTGTCCAGACCAACCCTGTAGGCGTCAGAGATATTATCTGAAGAAACAATAGATTCATAGTTATAACCATCAATATCAACTTCGTCCTCCTTTAACTCCAGGAAGGGCAAAATCATTTTGTGAATCTTTTTGCCAATTTCACAATCTAAATGCAATTGAGTTATATTTGTATATAAACGTTTAGCAATCAAGCAAAAAATGTTTCTTTGTTTCATAAGTTTCAAGTTATCACGTTGTAAATAAATAACTTCATCTCTCGCCCTAACTAACTCTAACTTCGTCTTCTCTATCTACATCCTTCGCTCCTCATTCTTGGATGTCACCCTGCTAAGTTGATCGGTTAGGTTAGCATTTGTGAGGCGTGTTTGCATTAGACTGCCACTTAAACTAGAAAATTTAAATTTTAATTCGTTTAATTCCTTTTCATAGTTTGTTACAGGTATTTTAAGTGATTCGAGAATGGATTGTATCTTCTTGATCAACTGATCGCAGTCGTTGATCCTTTCGCTCACAGGTTTGGCAGCGAAACATTTATCTTCCTTCAGATTCGCCTCTTCACACTCGCCTTCGGTTGTGTAGCCCCTCATTTGTGACACTCCAGCTGTCACCATCAAGCATCTCCCTGCAAACTCAGTACCATCTTCTTTCGCCACAAATGCCTTGCCATGTGTGGGTTTGCGTACTTCTTCATCTTCAGAATCTGTAGACCAGACCTCTACGTCACCGAACTCATCATCAACAACGTTGTCCTGCACAATCAAAACATTCATTGAACTGTTATTGGCTTTCTTCTTCTTTATCTCCTCCAGCTTGCGCATGTAGTATGCTTCATCATCTTCACCCTCCTTCTCCGATAGCTTTCTTAACACTACTAGAAAACAAGCCTTTAATGACGTGCAAACAATGACACGCACTAATTTACGATATGCATTTTGTGCGTGTCCTAAAAATAATGTCAGTTTTCCAAACATTGAAGGATAGAGGACACACATTTGTGAGTGCCCTAAAATTAGTGTCAGAAAAGCAAAAAAAAAAAAGAAAACACGGAGGGCGCCTTTTATAAAATGTGTGTCGTCTAGACAAGTCGTTTTATATTTCTTTTAACAAAACGCGTGCCCATGTATTCCTGAGCACAAATTCACAATCTAGGGCTTTTTTCACACATCTCTGGTTCGAGCTCAATTTCCCCATTGCTCTCTCTCAAAACATCAAACAAGGTTCGAGATGGTGGTTTGAGGGAAGGAAGAGGGTAGCGACGGTGAACGAAGTCGACCCTTTTCTCTGCAAACCCTAAGTCGTCGACGATGGTTGTGTGATTTCCAGATCTATCTCCCCATTTTGTTAAGATTGTTGTAAATCGCAACATTCTTAAACCAGGGAATTCAATTAAATACCATACCCCAAACCCTTTCTGGTAATTGGGAGCTGATAGGGGCATTGAAAACGCAACCCTCAGACCAATTTTTCTCTTAAGAAACCTCAGGTACTTACTCTCGTTCTCACATCTCGATCTCTTCGATCTCCTCCCCATTTACGACCCTACCTCCGTTGCAATGTCGGAGCATCCACCACTCCCGCCAACCAACAAGAAACACCATCCTCCTTCATACGTTCTCTCTTCTATCCATGACCAATAACCCACCCCCCCCATTCACGGCGTTTGTAGTTTTGGTTATGTTCATGTTGATGATTAGCCCTCTGATGACCACTTCATCTTGTATTTTGGTTGTTACCTACCGATTTAGGTTTTTTGCACCTTACTGTCTTAAGGTAATACACTTCGACGATTTCATTTTTATCTGGGTTTGATTTATGTTTTATCTGTAGGATAACGTTTCTATTATGTTCGATAACTTAAGCACCAATGTGGTGGTTGGGGAGAGCACTTTAATCTCATCCTTTGGGATATTGCATGTATTTACTGTTACCTCTTTCCGATCCAATTAGGTTATGTGATTACTGAAAAATGCTTGGACGTAATTAGTTCATTTTGAGTAGTTGATAGTCAATTGAAGGATTTTATGGATTTAATCATGAAATTTTTGATAAATTAACCATACGAAAGGTGTAAATTGATGATAAATCAGTTAAGGAGGATTTTAATAGACTCAGACCACAGAGTTATAGAGGAGCAAATGTCTTTCGAGTAGCTGATAGACTCAGTTAAGGTGTAAATTGTTTTGACTTTAAAAAGTCAAAACTAGTTTGTATGAAGATGTTAGTAATGAACAAAGTTTCATTATTTTGTTTAAAAAATGATAATTACCAATCTTGTTTACAGTTTATAGCTTAATATTTAACCCTTCTTCATATAACTTTTATTTTACAGCTTGCTAATCTGGTATCTGGACCCTTAAACTCTTATGGGTTTCTTTTGGCTCAGCTTCCTGGAAACTTAAACACTGGCAATAATGAAAAAAAACATGTTGAGAACAAGTTTGTAGCTGATACAAGGACTAGTAGACAGAATCATGCAAGTAACTGGTACTCTTTTTGTATCCCCTATGGACAATTGGTTACCATATTGTTTTCTCAGATGTAAGAGTATAGAGTTACTTTGTTTTTTTCTCCTCATTAATTGTGAAAAGTATTAAAGAGTGTTATGCTTACAATTGTTGTGGAATGAACAAAGGAGCCTGAGTTTTTGTCTGGAAGAAGAGTATAGAGTTACTTTGTTTTTTACTCTTCATTAGTTATTCCTTCAAATAAATATTTTTAACATTTTTTTTGTTTTATCTGTGCTTTCATGTTCTTTTAATTGTTTTGCTAGTCAAAATGAGGAATATATAGAGAGATAGATGTTGATTTGATGCTATTTAAAGAATATTAGGTCGTTCAAATATTTTTTGGACATATTTTGCCCCTATTGCTGGTGGGTTTACCAAAATACCCTCCATACTATAATACAATCTATTACATGTACATGGACAATTACTCTTCGATCCCTTTTAATGTAATTTGCTACAAAATTCAATGTGAAGTATGTATATTAATTTATATGGAATAATTTTTTTTTCTTATGATTATTTAATTTTAATTTATAATCACCTTTCATTATAAAATGCAGGTTGTTACTGGATTTAGGCATGGTATTTTACAAAAAACAGATTCAAGCTTTATATGTGTCACGAGAATTTGCATTGAAACACTTGCCTAATGTTCCTTTATTTCAACTTGTCTCTTGAACAGGTATATAACGTTCACGTCCTGTGATAGTATTACATTAAAGTATTAATTGGTATTATGGTATTTTTGTTAATGCATATGTTCCATCTTATGGGTACGGAGAAAAAGTTGAAGATGTTGCTTTGATGGATGAATGGAGTTGTCCCAAGTGTATAGATGCCTGTAACTGTGGCATCTGTAGGTATGTTTCCGATACAGTTTTATTAAATTACGATTGCAGTAATCTAATATAAATATTTTTAATGATTTTATTTAAAAAATATTCCTTTTACAAATTGTAGTTGATTGGGTGAAGCAACTTACGCACCTTACAGGCTACACTGACCAGATGGTTGAAGATGAAAATGTTGTCATCTTTGCTTTTTTCACAAATATCTGATTCATTTCCTATATGACTATATTTCATCAATCCTTATTGACTCAATCTCCTCTTCATAATGCTACAATTTATACCGGTGTCTAAATGCCAAGATTAAAAACCCGAAAAAGTTTAACACTCCTAGAATTGCAAGCATCCAGTAGAAGTTATTCAACTTCCCTTTATCCAAATTGTTCTTGAGCCAACTTCCATGAGTTTCCATGTTAGTCAACTCCACCAACAAACTACTCACAAAAAACCCAGAGCTAAAGTAGTTTGACATAGACCTGTACTCTCATTGACTTCATCTTCTCAGGTGCTTCTGTGATAAAAAAAACTCAAGTTGACCAACATAAGCAAAAGCTTCACCAGCTCCCACCAAGAAAAACTGAGGTACTAACCAAAAAAAATTAAGGATGATATTGCAAAAACAATTATTAAAAGAGATGGTGCTCCTCTTATTTTTTGGAACATGATGCGATTACAAAAGAAGCAGCTAAAGTACATACATGGGTACTTATTTTTATTTATAACAAGAATATTAATCTATTTTATTTATTTATTTAAATCTAACTTATACCAAGTTGATGTTCGTACAAAGAATTATTGTATTCAATTCTACAGCTTGTTTGATGACTTTTGAGATATCAGAGGTAAATTAATTAACTTAGATTTTCTACATTCAAAGCACTTCTTTCTTCTCTTAACATTTTAAATATTTTCATTAGCACTTTGCACGTTTAAGTTTTTGAAAGAAATCATCAACCAAGTGATGATGTCATGGTATATATAGAGGTCATTTTTTTTGGTTCTTGTATTTTTCTTTCTCATTAAAATACAATACAAAAAATATTTTGCAAATGATTTTGAATATAATGACACTTTCATTTAATAGCTCTGTGATGGGTGTACGTTGTTGAAACCAAACTGTTCAATTTTTTAAAGCTTAGCTATTTAATTTGCTAAAGTTTTTTAATCTAATTTTGATTTTGTTCGAGTTTTGACAAATGTAGAAGAGTTTTAACAGTAGTACGACCCCGGTTAGTGTTCTTTTCAATTGAATGAACTAAAAGGGTTTCAAAGTCTTTTCAATTGAATGAACTAAAAGGGTTTCAAAGTCATTTTAAAAGGTTATAAAAGTCATTTTCAACACAAGTGGTACAAACTGGCGATCCAACTGGTATGATAGTCATTTTTCATCACAATTGGTATCAAATACATCTTTCCTAATATTAGACATCAAGAGTTTACAATGATTTTGAACCAATTAAAAAAAATTCTTGAAATATTTATTGAGAATTTTAGATAACAAAATACTAGATTGGTGGTTTTTCTTTCTGTTTTTTAGAGAATGATGACAAGAGTGTTGGATTATTACAAACTGATTGTGATGATGTGGCAATGGTTACACTTGATTTAATGCAATGGGCAAATTTTACTTTACAAGATTTTGTAAAAAAACAACACCTGCTTTGAATTTACATTGCTTACATCAACAACTGTAGTATAATAATTTGTTCTATATAAACAGTGAAGATCTTACTTCATGATTCATGAAATGGATGCTAAAAATGCAGAATCAGTATTCAAATACCTACAATTGCTTTCCGTCACAGAAAGTTACATCTATCAGGTATCCTATCATTAAAAAACTAATTTACGTTATTAGACTATTTTCTGGAAATTCTCCATTTTAAAATGGTTTAATGACATTGTAAAAATTGGATCAGATGTATAATATTGTAAAAAATCCAACATTGTTATTAGAGTAAATTACGTTTTTAGTCCATGTGATATAGTGATTTCTTTTAGTTTTTGACCAAATTTTTTAATGTAACTACCTTCTGATTTTGTGCAGTTGGACATGCACCATAAATGAGAAATTATTGTAACTTCCATCTGATGGAATTCCAGATTCCAACATGATGTCGCCTGATCGGGTTCTAGGATTTATAAAGTCTTTCAAAATTGATACCTTCAGACCACTTGTTGTTCTTCTAGAGAGATATGGAATATATACAGATAGGTTAAATACATCTTTATCTACCTAATTTTACTAATAAAGAAGATGAAAGATCCATTGACCCTTACCTTTGACCACTTGCTCAACAGTTTATTGTTCACTCTCTTTCTTTTCTTCTAGTTTCATATATTTTCAACAGCTTAATGTTCTAATTTTATTAGGTTTACGAGCATGATTACTGGAGTAGAATACCTCTCTCACCAATGGGAATGCTCTCAATGGCGCTCATTGTAGGTAAACTAATCACACAAATTATTTTCAGATTTTTTTTAGAATATTAAAAAAATATTGAATCTATGTTGTTGTTTTGGTTGTTAGGCTAAGAGAGAATTGCAGCCATGGATTGCTAAAGATGATGATGCTGGTGAAGATATGTGGAGAGTGAACCAGAGGATTATTAAGCTAATGAGAAATCACAATACCCCTGAGTGATTGATAATGATGGCAAGTGCTTTAGATCTCCTCCTTCGTGCTACAGATGGCATGCTTGTTGATGGAGAAGCATGTACTCTACCACAACTCGAGGTATCATATATTTTCAAATCTAACTTCATTTCACATACTCTTTCATTGATTTGTATATATATTATTATTTAATAATGAATTGAATCTGTGAAATTTTGGTGGTTGTTTTAGCTTTTGGAAGCATCTGCTAGAGCCATTTTGCACGCCGACTTGATCAACCCAAGTGGATTCACGAGAGGAACTAGTATGTGCTACTGAAAAAGGTGGAGTCACTCCATTTGTTTATTCACGAAAGGAACCGGTGGAAAACCAATGATATGGAGGATTTTTTTTGACATGATATCTGAAACAAGAAGGTGCCCCTTAATAGCAATGTAGTATTAGGTTATATAGTTAGGGAAAACCTCTTAATAACAATGTACAATCAGATCCCCTTAATACCAATTTATTACAATTTTTTGACATGATGTTATTGGATAAAATTGATTGTTTTGGTACATATTTGTTTCCATATTTTTTGTATTATGCGTAAATGAGTATCGTAAAGACACGTCGTAAATGCATATCGTAAATGGTTGCTGAAGTTTATGACACGCAAATGTGTGTCGTCTTCATTTATGACAGGGGCTTTAATGATACGCAATGCGTGTCCTAAGCGCGCGTCGTAAGGTTACGACACACAAATGCGTGTCGTATTCCTTTATGACAGGGGCTTCCTTGATACGCATTGCGCGTCGTTAATGCGCGTCGTAAATGCGTGTCGTAAATGTGCGTCGTCTATAGACGACGCGCAAAAGCGTGTCGTCTCTCGTTATGACAGGGCCTTCCTTGACACGCATTTGCGCGTCGTCTGAGCGTTTTACGACACACATTGCGCGTCGTAAAAGGCTGTTTTTCTAGTAGTATAACATGCAATCTTTGACAAAGTGGTTTTTGCCATGGTAGAAGTTGCAATCATATCTAGAGTCTCCTACCAGTTTGCTCTCCTTCTTCTCTTCTTCTTTTTGAGGATTATTTTTAATCTCCTCTTTCGCCTTTTCTGAGCTATAGCTTCCTTGCCAGTTTCGGTTCTTGGCGATAGGAAACTTTTTGCGAGCAAACCGCTTCGGGTTGGAAACCATCATTGTATACTCTTCGCTTGTCAGATCACATTCTGACATTTCTGACTCTTCTTCATCTTCTGCCACATTCTTCGCCTTAGAGAGAAGGGCCAAGGATCCCATACCTGACATCACTTTCGCTTCCTTTGTCACAACACTTTCATGAGACTTGAGAATGCCCACCATCTTCGCCAATAAATAGGTTTTAAACTGCTCGTGAGCCTTCACAGTTGATACCACAGCCATCCATTCGGGTCTTAAACCATTCATAAATGCGACCTTCTGTTCGATCACTTCTCTTCCAATACCGTGCTTGATCATCTTGCTCAAAAGATGGTTGAAACGATCGAATGCCTAAATTAGTTTTTCATCTGGCTTTTGTTGGAAAGCACCGAACTCAGAGTGCAATAGAGTTTGGATAGAATGCTCTAGGTTCTCATCGGTGGAATACAACTCTTTAAGTCTATCCCAGATCTCTTTCGCCGTTGTGCAAGGGCTTACCAACCGAAATCTATCGGACTGTAAAGCAAATCGCATCATTCTCATGGCTTTAACATTACACAACAACTTATCTTTTTCATCTTGGGGAATCTTCTCCACATCAGTCAAGAGTTTGTTGTACTCCTTTTGAGTCTTAATAGTTCTATTTGTTCCAGAATGAACAAAAGGACCCAATGTTATTGCTTCCCAGATAAGATAGCCATTGTCTTCAGAACCAACGACATAGTCCTCAAAGTGATGCGTCCAAACTTCATAATATTGAGTGTATAGAATCGGGATTCTGGTTATGGATCCAATGCTGTTGGAGATGTTGATCGGACTGGTTTGAGAATCTTCGTGAGACATGATGAACTTTTTCAGATATCTGCTAAGAATCAGACTTGTAAAGATTGAATAGGGTAATATCGAGATCTATGAACAACGTCAATGAATGAATGACAGCTTAACATATCCAATGAAAGCGGAAACCCTAAGAAAATTCTTCAAACAGAAGAGATGCGTATGATTTACACTGCCTCCTGCTCTGATACCAATTGATGAGAATAAAGTTCTTTTAGATCGATAGATTCAAACAGATATCAATAATATAATAACAAGCAACTGAAAACAATGAACACTACTATGAATCAAACGAATGTTGAATGATTAAAACAGCAACACCTCAGAAGAGCTCGATGAAGATCTTCTACTTTAGAGGCGTGCTAGGGTTACAGTACTTGTCAAAGGACAAATTCAGAAGCGTGACTAATCTGATGCATGCATGCACCATAAATACTAAACCCTAAAAACAAATACACGGTTGGACAGGCCCAAACCGTGAATACAAATGGACCGAACTAACTAAGCCCAATGGCGCAACCCATATACTCAACACTTTCCTAAGTCATCTTGTTGCTTGTGGTGTTTGTGACGCCATTAGAGGTGCAACGCTTGGGGAACTAAGCTTTCAGAAGTCAAGATCAAGAAGGTTTGTGATTGTTATTAGTACATCACAATCAAGGTAAAGTTCCAACCCTAAATTATATGTTAATTACGATTATAATATGCTGGATCTAGGGTTTATTGCTTTGGTATTCAATGTTGTATGTTCAATTCAGAAAAACCTAGATCAAAGCAATTAGGATTGCATGTACACCATAGGAATGATGTTATGCTCAAAATCCATCAGTGGTATCAGAGACTAGGTCATTTTTCTAGTTGAATAGATGCAAAAGTGAACTGCCAAATGATCAAAAAGTCAATTTTTTGCTGTCTGCGAAGCCGACTCTACGAGTCCATCGGTGGACTCGGCGAGTTGCATGAACTCGACGAGTCCATCAGTGGACTTGCCGAGTCGAGGGTGCTGTTGCTGGGATTTTCGATTTTTTGAGTAGTTTTTGATGAGGATAATTACCAAAACCCGTTTTTCTTGCCTAAAATAGATTTTTCATGATTGGTATGTTTATCCTTATCAAAATTAGTGGATTTGGTTAAATAGGGATAATATAAGATTATTATGATTCAAATATTTGACCTAGTAAGTTTGAAAATTTTCAATTTAGACCCTTTAGGTTTTATAGTTTAAATTTGAACTTAAAAGTTTTAGTTTTTGAAATTTAAATAGTTAAACCCTAATATTTTGAAAGGTTTCAAAATTTGTCCTCACGTTTTGGAATTTAAAATTTAATTAAAAGGTATTAATTTGAAATATTAAATTCTAAAACCCTAGTATTTTGAATAGTTCAAATTACACCCTTATGGTTTTATTAAAGTAATTAATTGTTTAATTAAAAGAGATAATTAATAAATCCGTTATAATATGGTTTAAGATTAATCAAATTAAAAGTTTAATTTATTAATAGTTTAAACCACCTAGTATTTTAAATGTATAAAATACACCTTATACTATATAACGTTTAAAAGTTTAACATATTATATATGTATAAGTAAAAGGCCAGTCTTACCGTTAGCAGGCCTCATTCACGAAGCTGGTCTATAAGGGGTGTTTAAGGAAGCGGCCTGTAAAATGACCGCCATTGGGTATCCACTCTTACCCACCGCACTCTTGACTAGTGGAGGGTCGTAAGCTGAACGGGTAGGATAGGACACAACCTTCCGTTATAAGTATAATTAAATATGAAGTAACTAAACACTTTTATAAATTCCCAAATCTTAGTTACTTTAGGAAAAATGTGGAATTGGTGCTAATCCATGAAATTACACATTGCACCTTGTTGGTCGTTAGTGGAGCGTGTGTGGTTAACCGGCACACTAATATGGGACCAATGAAGGATGGAAATGGGTAGCTCGTAGATTATCATAGATCAATGGAGTGTGTGTGGTTAACTGGCACATTGATTAGGTGATGACATCTTCGAGAGTACCAAGCTAATTTGCATGGTTATCCACACCTTGTTTGTGATCCTCGACATCCCAGTCACAAACATGAAGGGAATAATCGAGATTAAACATGCCATTGAAAAGTTCAATGAATCTCAAAAGATCTAGGAGTTTCAATTCATTTAAAACTTAATTTTCAATTTTTGTTTTTCATGGTGGAAATTGGTAAATCGTCATTTACCTACCTTCAAATGTTCTGCAAATTGGATTACGGCATCCCTCTTCCAATTTGTAGAATATTGTGCTGGATCCTAGCCTTAATATCTCATTTGGGTGTTTTATTAAGGACTCAATCAACTAACTTGAATTTCTCCCGTTTTGTAGATGTCGAAATCTAATGACTATGGTCTTCCCGAACCTTTTGGAAAAAGCTTTCTACATGAAGATGATGTTCCACGATTAGATCATGGAAATGAGAATCATGCTTCACTTCCTCCACCTCCTCCGATAATTCTCCCTGACCCACAAGTTCGAAGAATTGAAAAGTTCAAGATCACTCAATCCCTATTGGCAAAAAGGCATGAAGATGGGAAGTCTGTGTGTGCACACATCTTGGAGATGAAGTCACACATTGACAAGTTGAAAATGTTGGGTGTTGTGTTCCCAAGGAAGTTGGCTGTTGACTGGGTTCTTCAATCATTTCCCGAATCATATAGTGAGTTCATTAGAGAGTACTATATGATGGACCATGACGTGACCCTCATTGATCTTACCTATTTGCTTATTGCTACTGAATCAGCAAATATTTGGTGCACTGGTCAAGCAAATTTGTTGGGAAGATCAACCTCCCAAACTTCCATGGACATTGACAATGGCAACATTGGAAGTCTAGAAAAGTCTTCTCTTCCCAATAGAAAGGGAATGGCCATGGTCAAACCGTTTGACCGGATGGTGAAGAGAAAGGCTAAATCTGAGATTGTCCCATGTGCTGTTCCAAAAGAGTCCATTTGTTTCTACTGCCAAGAGAAGGGGCATTGGATGCGAAGCTGTCGTATTTACCTGAGAGATTGCAAGGATGGGAGATTCAGGTAAAATCCACTATCTAAATCTATTAAGTTCCTATTTGTAGATTCTTAATACATAGGAGAGCCCTATGTCCCGCTGATAGAATGGAAAGGGAAGGGCCAACATCGATAGAAATGAATCAGTAAAGTAACAACGGATTAGTGGAATGAGGGATCAAGAGACAGATAGGGGGAGAATGGCAATCATTGGTGGACCTTCCCTTGAACGAGTCACGGAGTGGAATGATTCCTCTCCCTTGGTTGCCTTCACTGCCCGTGAATCCCTTCTCTTTTTCTAGACGTGAAAGCTCTATCAATAGAACTAGCTGCTTTTTATTTAGAGAGGAACGATTCCCTCGTCTGAGAATCAATATCAACAAGGTAAGGCGAGGAGGCTCTTTAACTAGACCCCGGGGCTACATTTTGATGTTTTGTAGGATCGAAGAAGAGAAAGGAAACTTAAAAGATGAGTGAGCTAAATCTGATCGCGAAGAAATGGATTTCGATCGCATGGTTCGATGATCGGTTTTTTGAGCTGCTACTTAGAGAGTTATGATAGATTGCTTAGGAATATGTAATAGCATAATTTTCATTTGAATTGCGTTGTAAGGACAAGTTTTTCCGCGTTTTATAAATAAATGAACTTTTGAGTTTTGTCTTATTTGTTTATCCATGCAATGTCTTTTGTGAAAATTGATGTTTGTTTCTATTATTAACAATATTGAAATGGATGTGATTCTTAGTTATGTTATTTGTGGTAGTGTCAGAAATTTACCAAATAAGGAAAGATTCTCATCACCCAAGTTTCAATTGGACAGAAACTTGGAATCATGCAATTGGTAGTGTATGATGAATGAAAACCTTCATATTTTGGAAATTTAAGACTAATTCCTTGTTCACACAAGTATGTGAGTCAAGTGAAGAACTAAAGGGTCTGGTACACAATGTTGTGTGCTGGTCAAGTCCACCAGAAAGAACGATAAGACTATTCGTCATGATTTACTAAAAGTTTAGTAAACATGGTTATGCTTACAAGATTAAGTGTGATTTTGAATCATTGGAAAAGTTTCAATGTATGGAAGAACGAATAAGAAGAATCAATAAGGCATAAAGATAAAAGTTTCTCCAATCTGAAAAGAAGGGAGAGTACTTAAGTATCATGTTTTATGATTGTCCTAATGATTATGAAACCATATCACCGTTTGATCTTCTAAGTAAATCTTAGTGCATTTGTATGGCTAAGAAGAGGAATTGGAAATTGTTGAAATGGTTAAATCAAAAGGTCAATCATACTTCGTTCCAATATCGAGTCTTAGAGTCATACTCCAAGATTGTGAATTGAGTGACATAGCCTTAAGTAGGTTTATAACACTTATCATATGTGGATTAGAAAAGGTTTCTTACTCTTGCATATTTGAAATTGGTAAGTTGTGATGTCTTGGATAAGACTAAGACCAACTAGGACCAATTGTGTGAAGTGTTTTGTCTTGATAAGAATTCTCACTAACTCTTGAGTATTTGTTTGTCAAGGAATGTGTCTTGACAAGAGAATCTTATATGTAAATAGGTCAGTGGGAGTCTTAATGGTCTTGAAAATTTTCAAGA
This sequence comes from Lactuca virosa, assembly GCF_052849685.1. Taxonomy (NCBI): domain Eukaryota; kingdom Viridiplantae; phylum Streptophyta; class Magnoliopsida; order Asterales; family Asteraceae; genus Lactuca; species Lactuca virosa. The sequence goes on from NC_136426.1 coordinate 123,284,240, forward strand.
ACTAATCAAGAATAGTTTATCACTAGCACACGACTTGAGGTTTGTAACCTATCGTGTTGGCATATTCTTGTTTCTGTGCCACTCCAGTTAAATCAACTATGCATATGAGTTCTATGAGTTCTCAATTGATTGCATAAGGCAAAGCACCTTGATCAATGGAAAGTATATTGATATGTAGGGGTGAGCTACTCAATAACTTGGAAGCAATGGTGGGACCCTTGATGGCAAGAAATTAAGAATGAACAAGTTCTGTCCATAAGAGCTTGGATTTGTCACAAACTGTGACAACCCGTAATCACTTATCTTGTAAAAGTCAAACTTGGTCAACTAAAAGTCGAACTTCTCATTTTGATCTATCTTATTTCAGTAGGTTTGAAATCTAAATTTGGTTTAAAACCTTTAATTAGAAGAGTTGCTTGAATTAGAAGTGAATTATTGGGACCCTAGTCCGAACCACAAACCTTGCATAGGCCGCAAACGAGCCTTCGGGCCGTGAACCTGCTTGGGCCGTAATCATTCTTCGGACCGCAAACGAGCCTTCGGGCCGTGAACAGACTTCGGACCGTGAACCCTCGGTTTGCGGCCGTGATCTCACCTCAGACCGCAAACACTTCCCCCTATATATATAAGTGTTGACTGATTTTACCTCACTTCTTCTCTTCTAACCGCAAACTCAAGGCTTTTCTCCCAAGGATCTTCAACCGAAAACATCTTTCTCTCAACAATCATCCTTCAATCCGTTGAATATTCTTAGAACATTTCTTAGATATTCAAAGTGTTCATCATTTCATCAACATTCTGGGGATTTCTCGACCGCAAACACTTGAATCATCTTAAATATTCAAGATCCTTGGGCCGTAAACTCAAGAACATCAAGTTGTTCTTGGGCCGTGAACACCCTCTTCTGGCCGTAATCACCTTGCAGCCTTCCTTTTCGCTTCTAACACTTCTTTCGTAAGTGCTCCTTACATCATAGGTTGTTTCCTTTACATCATACGTTGTATGCCTTTATACTACGTGAAAAGCATTTTAGGACTTGTTTTGTCTCGGGATCTAACTTGTGGAAAATCATCCTAGATCGAACATCCAAACGACTCACTCACAACAGGTGAGTTCATACCCCTACAATTTACCTTTTTCAATGTTTTTAGGGGGGAATACAAGTTGAACACAATAGAATTGTGTTATCATTTACATATGAAAACAAAAAAAGGATTTCTTATGCTTTTATAAGTTGTTAAAATCATTTCAAAAACTCTTTTAAAACTGTCTTAGATTTTTGTTTATTATCAAAATCGTATTCATTTATATATTTATGTATAAGTATGCTTTAATGGACTTAGGACTATTGCTAAATACCTTGAATCCTGTGTTTGGTTGTGGGCTTAGGGTAGGATCACTAGTCCGACTGTCGGCTAAATCATAGTTATACTTGCTAAATATATACATGAATATTAAACCCCATTTTCCAAGTACATACTTAACTCAGTTGCATACATTGGACAAATGAGTCTTTTCTCCAAATCATTTACAGTTCAAACAAATATACTAGTAAACTATAATAGGTATAGTTTAGAGGATCAATACATACTATTTTCTAGAACAGAGAAACAATACATGAATCAATACGTACATACTATTACTATTCATTACAAAGTATACTATTCATTTACAAGAGCAAAAAGGAACTTACATACTATAACAAGAACAAGATAATTAGAATGTGAGATACTATTTCATGGCATAGCAATATTCTTGCTATGTCACGTTTTGTAACCAGAGTCTCATGGAGGGAGAGCATGAGTTTTTGTATAGATCTATACGGGATTGACGATCCCACACCTTGCTGTTAGCTACAGTGGGACTTGCAGGTCTACGGGTGACAATGTCATATCATTTTCGACGCCTGAAGAACGTCGTATTTTATACTAGTCAATCAAGCATGGTTATAACCTAATCACATTTAAACCTTAATTAACCAGTTTAGTTACAAGGAAGTTAATGCATCAGTAGTTTATTTTATACAATTCTACTGTAAACCTTCATTTTCGATTCATACAGTGATATTCTCATATGAGAAAGGCATACTATTTTTCTAGTAAAGATGGTTTACAAATATGGAAAACATACATTTTATACTATTACAAGAGAACAAACATACAAAACAGTCGGGTCTTGGGTAGTAGACTACTTTTCATGTTAGAAGAAAATATAGGATTTTCTGTGAAGCATACAAACATTTTACTAAACAAATATAAACATTTTCATGAAACAAATACAAACACTTGACATTAAATACTTATGAACTCACCAACTTTAATGTTGATACTCTCTTTCAAAATAACTTGTATTCTCAAGGAACCAATAGACAGGTACACTGGACAAGGTTTTGAGAAGACGGAGCATGTTCAAGACTCGTCTTTATTTTGATATATATATATATATTTGGTGTCTTAAAATAGAAAGAACACACATGTATTAACTATTCTATTAATGCAATGGATGGTGTTGCTTGTTTTACTATTGTGCATTGTTATGATACTGTACATGACGTCCTCCGCCCCAAAACGTTTCCGCCGTTCCGGTTTGGGGGTGTGACCGGTTGGTATCAGAGCATTGTTTATAGTGAACTGAGTATATCAACCCATAAAAGATATACAACTATAAACACAACGGGATTAAAACACTCTGACCAAGAGATTATAATTTTTAAATAATAAAATATTTAACTAAAGTATACATACATGCATTCATTCTAAGAACAGTGTCATACTAGAACAGAACAAAAGTATTGCGGTTGTTGAACAGCACAAGTAGGCTTGGGGACATATAATCAAGTCTGGGATTGATATAGCCTGATCAACTATATCTATCCGAGAAGTGATTAGCATGTGCCTAGGAATGGTTGTGGTGTTGCAACAAGTCTAAAAACTTACCAACCATACTACAATGAAACACTAGAACATAACATAAACTTAAAATACTATAGGAGTATTTTGTTATACTATAATTACTCATGTGAAAACTAAAAACGACCCTTACTAGTAGGTCAATAGTTACTGAGTGGATGCGCTAAGGTTATATGCGAATAAGATGTTATAGACTTAGAATCTGTGATCTTTGCTTTACTTCATGTTCCTTGTTTGGTTGTGGTCTTAGAGTTGGGTCACTTATTCGAAGGTCTATTCTTTCTTTGTTAGATATAGTTGGTATGCACTACATAAGTATTGAAGTAACTGGTAAGGATCATCTTATAAATATCTTTAGTAATACATCTATTATATGCCTCTTACACCCCTTTTCTTGCTTAGATAACATGGCTGGATTCCATCTACCTGGTGATCCGTACTTTTCCAGTCAAGGGAACGGTGGATGGCTTGAAGCTGAACCTGAAGAAGAGAACCCGGTGGTCCCAGTAGAAGAAGACCCTGATGAGAGTTCTGAGGAAGAGAACGAAGAGGATAAGCAGGAAGACTCTGACTCGTAACCCGTGGTCTATAATCCACCTCAAGTTGCCCAAAATCCTAACCCTCGACAGGATTTTCAAGGCCCGACGCCTCCATGGGCAGTGAACTTGGGAAGGTGGAGCCATGAACAGGGACAACCACCTCCTTATAATGGAGACCGAAGCTTCTACAACTTAAACGAGGGAGGCTCAGCAGGCAGAGTCCTTCCTATCTTAGTTCGTCGTGTTGCTCGCAATGCTGAACAAGGAAGAACAACCATCGACCAAGTCATGGAGATCAGGGCTAACTCAGGAGTCAACACAGTTCGTCTTCGCCATCTGACCGATGACCAGGAGTTGACAAGGACTCACACCGACGCACTACAAATGGAGCTGAATGCCAGTCAATCCGAAGTTAGAGAACTTCAACAGGGCCAGGTTGCATTGGAAAGGCGTGTGTGGGAAACAGAACACCAGCTGGCTGAGTCCATGGCATAATCTAGTACCAACCAGAACAACACTCCTCGCGAGTAGAGCATACTATACTCACTCTTTTGGATATAGATTAGGTCTATTTTTAGATTCTAGTATTATTTTCCTGTTTATATCTAGGCCTCGAACTTTCAGTTCGTTAGGTCGTTATGCTGTCAAGGTTTTCTCTGTATTGGTATATGTGGACCTATTACAAGGTCAAATTTTTCCTAAACTCTATACATATATAATACCAATGATATTGACAGACATACAATCCTATTGGAAAATCTTTATTCAAATTCTTTCATCTTTCTAGTGGTAGTTCTCTATTTGAAAACACTCAAACAATTACATGTTGAACTATGGTGATATAGTTCAAGGAGCACTCTTATTATTTTCACTGTTGAATACTTACCATTATCTTAATCTTTGTAAATTTATAGTTGAAATATGCCTCCTCGTAGATCAAACCGACGCAATCCACCAATAACTCCAACTCAACCACCACCTCCTCCACAATTCGATCCTGTAGTTTTTCAAGCTGCAGTGACAGCGGCTGCAACGACATCCTTAGCTCAGGTCAACGCTAGCGGTACTAGCGGAGGTCTAACGGGTACTAACTCCACCCATGGTGAAAGTCACGGGCACCCTAGGTAGTGTTCATACAAAGACTTCACCAACTGCAAACCCAAAGCCTTTAACGGCAGCGGCATAATCATTGCGCTATCGCAATGGTTTGAGAAAACGGAGTCTATCTTCGAGATATGCTCCTGCCCAGAAGGAAGCAAAGTAAAATTTCCTGTCTGCACCTTCTCAGACAGGGCCCTCACGTGGTGGAATCGCCATGTCAAGTCACTTACTCTCGTAGTGGCTAACTCTTGGGGTTGGGAGAATCTAAAGATACTGATGACACAAGAATACTACCCGAGGGGCGAAGTTCAGAAGCTCGAACAGGAACTTTGGAGCCTGACCATGAAAGGCTCTGACATAGTAGCCTACACGGCTAGGTTTAGTGAGCTGGTGGCTCTATGTCTGGGGATGGTCCCTACTGAGAGCAAAAATAATAAGAGGTACATTTGGGGACTATTACCTCCATTTCAGGGGAATGTATTGTCTTCAAACCCCGCTACGTTCGACAGTGCCAAACGATTGGCACAACGACTCATTGACCATGGAGTCCGCACGCCAACAACAACCCCTGTCCCAGAACCAGCCAGAACGACCGACAACAAGAGGAAGTTTTTGGACAGAAAGAATAACAAATCGGTGCAAAACTCTGCCAAGAAACAGCAGACTGTGGCTGTTCATGCCGCAACAACCCCTGTTGTCCCTGCGCCAGCAAAACAGTATGATGGGAGTTTACCGAAGTGCAACAAGTGTAACTTCAACCACAACGGCCCCTTCCGGGAGATGCAGTGTGCTAACTGCAACAGGAAAGGGCACACATCCCGATTCTGTAAGGCTCCGGCAAGACCAATCACACAGGTCCATGGTGTTGGAGTAGGCCAGGCCTGCTACGGGTGCGGTGAAGTGGGACACTATAAGAGGAACTTACCGAAAGCAGGGAATACTGGTGGAGTAGCGAGAGCACTCGCTATTGGTCATAATGAAGCCGTGACAGACCCTATGGTGGTCATGGATACGTTTCTCCTCAATAAATCTTATGCATGCATACTATTTGATAGTGGAGCGGAGAGGAGTTTCGTGAATCAAAAATTTAAACACTTACTTAAACAACCACCACAAGCACTAAAAGAAACGTTCATCGTAGAAATGGCTAACGGGAAGACTGAGAGCACTAACGAAATATACCTAGGATTCCCCTAACTCTAGATAGCTATTCATTTCAAATCGACCTCATGCATGTCTCAATTAAAAGTTTCGACGTTATTATCGGCATGGATTGGTTGAGTCTTCATCGTGCTGATATCATGTGTTTTGAAAAATCCGTTCGTCTTAATCTACCGAATAGCGAATCATCTCGAGTATTCAAGCCCAGAAGTATTTATGAAAGGAATATCACGCGTTTCTTGCCCACATGGTTGATATGAGCCAATAGGTGAATGACATAAAGAACATCCCGGAAGTACACGACTTTCCCGACATTTTTCCCGAAGATCTTCCAGGATTACCACCACAACGTCAATTCGAGTTCAGAATCGACTTAATCCCAGGAGCCACCCCTATAGCCAATTCGCCTTATCGACTAGCACTATCTGAGATGCAGGAACTATCCAGTCAACTGAACGAACTGATAAGCAAGGGATTTATTAGACCAAGCTTCTGACCCTGGGGAGCACCCGTCTTGTTCGTGAAGAAGAAGGATTGATCGTTCCGTATGTGCATCGACTATCGCAAGCTAAACAAACTTACGATTAATAACCGATACCCTCTACCACGGATAGACGACTTGTTCGACCAACTTCAAGGAGCGAGCTACTTTTCAAAAATTGACATAAGATCCGAGTATCACCAGTTACGAGTGTTAGAGGAAGATGTTCCCAAAACAACCTTCCGAACTCGTTATGGTCACTACGAGTTTGTAGTGATGCCTTTCGGATTGACCAATGCGCCCGCAGTTTTCATGAACTTAATGAACCGGGTGTGCCGTCCTTACTTAGATAAGTTCGTGATCGTATTCATTGACGACATACTCATCTACTCACGCAGTAAGGAGGAACATAGTTGACACTTACGACAGATCTTGGAAACACTACGAGCAGAGAAGCTTTATGCAAAGTTCTCTAAGTGAGAATTTTGGATTCGAAGAGTCGAATTCTTGGGTTACGTGGTTAGCGAAGAGGGAATTCACGTGGACCCTTCCAAAATCAAGGCCATTGAGAACTGGTCAGCACCAAGGACGCCTACAGAATTTCGCCAATTTCTAGGCCTCGCTGGCTACTATCGCAGGTTCATTCAGAACTTTTCAAAAATTGCGAAACCACTTACCACTTTGACCCAGGAAGGTGTGACCTTTGACTGGGAAGAGAAACAAGAAAAGGCGTTCCAAACGCTTAAGCAAGCCTTATGCAGCACACCGATATTATCCCTCCCAGAAGGGATAGAGGATTTCATGGTATACTGCGATGCATCCAACCAAGGGCTTGGCTATGTTCTTATGCAACGAGGAAAGGTTATCGCCTATGCCTCAAGACAGCTTAAGACACACAAAGTGAACTACACTACACATGATCTTGAGTTAGGAGGAGTGGTATTTGCTCTGAAGATCTGGAGACACTGCCTGTATGGTACGAAAAGCACTATCTTTACAGACCACAAAAGCCTCCAACACATATTCGACCAGAAAGAGCTCAACATGAGACAACGACGGTGGGTCGAGCTACTAAATGACTACGAATGCGAAATTCGTTATCATCCCGGTAAATCCAATGTAGTAGCTGATGCCCTAATTCAGAAAGAATACTCAAGTCGTAGAGTCAAGGAATTGACTATGACAATCCATTCGCATCTGTCCACACAAATTAAGGAGGCTCAACAGGAAGCCTTGAAACCGGGAAATGTGACAGGTGAAACCCTAAGAGGGATGGATAAAAACTTAGTAGTCAAGGATGACAGAGTCTTATACCTCATGAATCAGATCTGGACACCTAAGATCGGTGGTTTCAGGGACGTTGTCATGAACGAAGCGCACAATACTCGATAATCCCTTCATCTAGGTTCAGATAAGATGTATCTGGATCTCAAAAAGTTATATTGGTGGCCTAACATGAAAGAGAATATTGCTACCTTTGTTGGCAAGTGTCTTACTTGCGCCAAAGTTAAAGTAGAATATCAAAAGCCCTCAGGTTTACTACAACAACCAGAGATACTTGAGTGGAAGTGGGAGTGGATTACAATGTACTTCATAACCAAATTGCCTAAGACAACGGGTGGTCTCGATACCATTTGGGTGATCGTAGACATGTTAACTAAGTCCACACACTTCCTGCCAATCAAAGAAACCGACAAGATGGAGAAACTGACAAGAACATACATTAGGTAGATTGTACGACTGCATGGTGTTCCCATATCTATCATCTCTGATAGAGACAATAGATTCACTTCAAGATTCTGTCAGTCGCTACAAACATCCCTGGGAACTAGGCTGGACATGAGTACAGCCTACCACCCACAAACTGATGGACAGAGTGAGAGGACGATACAAATGTTGGAAGACATGCTGAGAGCTTGTGTGATCGACTTTGGTAAAGCATGAGATATCCATTTTCCATTGGTCGAGTTTTCATACAACAACAACTACCATTCTAGTATCAAAGTTGCTCCATTTGAAGCCCTCTATGGCCGGAAGTGCAGATCCCCTATGTGCTGGGCTGAGGTGGGTGACATGTAACTAGCTAGAGGACAAGTTCCTGACAGCACTCTCATAGGTCCAGAAATCATCCGGTAAACGAAAGAGAAGATTGTTCAGATTCGTGAACGATTGAAAGCCTCTAGAGACCGACAGAAAAACTACGCTGACAAAAGATGGAAACCTTTGGAATTTCTGGTTGGTGACCTCGTTCTATTGAAGGTCTCACGCTGGAAGGGCTTGATACACTTCGGAAAGCGTGGTAAGCTAAATCCAAGGTACATTGGGCCTTTCGAGATTCTCGCTAGAATCGGCCCTTTAGCTTACAAACTCTGACAACCTCAAGAACTCAGTAACATACACCCTACCTTCCACGTATCAAACCTAAAGAAGTGCCTATCTGATGAGACTCTTGTTATCCCACTCGATGAAATCGAGATCAATGAGAGCCTCAACTTCATGGAAGAACCAGTCGAAATCATGGATAGGGAAGTCAAGCAAACGAAACAAAGCTGTATCCCGATAGTGAAGGTTCGCTGGAATGCTAAACAGGGACCTGAATTCACTTGGGAGCGGGAGGATCAAATGAAACATAAGTATCCTCATCTTTTTCCTTAGTCCATGTGTATTTCTTAGTCTTAATTTCAGGACGAAATTCCCTTTAACGGGGGGATGATGTGACAACCCGTAATTACTTTTCTTGTAAAAGTCAAACTTGGTCAACTAAAAGTTGAACTTCTCATTTTGATCTATCTTATTTCAGTAGGTTTGAAATCTAAATTTGGCTTAAAACCTTTAATTAGAAGAGTTGCTTGAATTAGAAGTGAATTATTTGGAGCCTAGTCCAAACCACAAACCTTGCATAGGCCGCAAAAGAGCCTTCAGGCCGTGAACCTGCTTGGGCCATAATCATGCTTCGGACCGCAAACGAGCCTTCCGGCCATGAACGGACTTCGGACCGTGAACCCTCGGGTTGCGGCCGTGATCTCACCTCGGACCGCAAACACTTCCCCCTATATATATATATATATATATATATATATATATATATATATATATATATATATATATATATATATATATATATATATATATATAAGTGTTGGCTGATTTTACCTCACTTCTTCTCTTCTAACCGCAAACTCAAGGATTTTCTCCCAAGGATCTTCAACCGAAAACATCTTTCTCTCAACTATCATCCTTCAATCCGTTGAATATTCTTAGAACATTTCTTGGATCTTCAAAGTGTTCATCATTTCATCAACATTCTGGGAATTTCTCGACCGCAAACACTTGAATCATCTTAAATCTTCAAGATCCTTAGGTCGTAAACTCAAGAACATCAAGTTGTTCTTGGGCCGTGAAAACCCTCTTCTAGCCGTAATCACCTTGCAACCTTCCTTTTCGCTTCTAACACTTCTTTCGTAAGTGTTCCTTACATCATAGGTTGTTTCCTTTACACCTTTAAGGTTATATTCACTATCTGTATGCCTTTATGTGTGACAACCCGAATTTTTTTTGTTTTGAAAGCTCAGTCAGCCAATTCAACTGAGTGTCAGACTCATTGGTAATGAGTTCTAGCCGGGTTAAAGGTCATTCTAAGGAGTTTAAAACCCAGTACACTTAAGGAATGAGTGTTAGAATGTACCTGCTAGAGACACTGTGCAACATTCGGGCCTTAATCCTCATCAAAAGGAGTTCACGGCCACAACACTTGAGTTTACAGCCGTAAACTCAAGGTGGGCCGTAAACTCCCTCCTTATAGGCTCATATCCTTCAACTTTCTTCATTCTTACATTCCAACCTCAAGAACACTCCATTTCTCTCTCAACTATCATCCCGATTTTCATCCTAGATCTTCAAAAGTTGTAAGTGTTCTTCCTTGATTTGTTGATACGTCTCTTAATCTGGTATCATCTAATGATTTCATCCATGAAAATCATCTTTTCTTAGATCTTCAGGAAACACCAAGAACACCAAGAACACACACTAGTGTTCTTGGACCTTAATCACCATTTCAAGCCTCTAGATCGTAAGTACTCTTCCCTATACTTGATATCTAGTTAAGACTCATGCTTAGAGCCTTGAAAACATCAAGAATACAAGACCAAAAGGAGTTTACGGCCAAGCAATCTCCCTTGGCCGTAAACCCCTATAAGTATGCCATTTTGGCCATAAACTCTTCCTAAGGCTTGGATTTGAGGCTAGAACACTCCCTTGTGCTTTGTAAGACCTTAAATCATCACCAAACTCATCATTTAGAGAGTTTACGACCTAAGAGTAAACACCCTTGGCCGTAAACTCCAATTATGGTCATGTCTTGGACCTTAAACACATCTAGGCCTTTGCTAACCTTTGGGACATTTAATCCTTTGAAACTCCTTGCCTTTAAGACTCAAAATCAGACCATTTGGTGATTTTACGGCCATTGGGTTTACACCCTGGCCGTAAACACCTCAACACTCTCCATTGAGTTGGTCTTTCTCATCCTTGCGTAGAGAAAAAGTCCCTCAAGCTTCCCTAGCCTTCAAACACCCTCTTATGCATGTTTGACCATGAGTTTACGGCCGTAAACTCCCTTGGCCATAAACCCATGGCCGTAAACTCATGGTAGTGCCATTCCACTCTCCTTTGATGAATCACATGTGATTCCAACACTTGATCAAAGTGTTTCCTAGTCCCGGAAGGTGTTTCCTTTCATATAGTTGCTTATAAACACTATATTCATGCCAATATATGTAATTATATGTCATTTATGACTTGTTGTGTCTCGGGACTTCATTCGTGGAACTTCTCATCCTTACACGCGTATTCGTTGAGTCACCCACATCAGGTGAGTTCATACCCCTAATGAATCTTTTAACTGTTTTAAATGCTTTTAAGGGGGGGGGGGGAATACAAGTTGAACACAATGATAATTATGTAAATGTTTTCTATAAACATATTTCAAAAGATTGCTTATGTCTTTTATAAGTGATCAAAACATTTCAAAAACTCTTTTAAAGTTATGTTACTTTATAGTTTTACAAAACTCCGTTTTTAAAGTACAAGCATAACTTAATAGATAAATGAGTCTTTTCAATAACAATTCAAGTAAAACATTAGTAAACTATAATAGGTATAGTTTAGGGAGACACTACTCATTACTTCTAGTACAATGAAGCATACAAAGAGTCAGTTCATACATGAGTCAGAACACACTATTATGAGAAACAATACACACTATACACTATACAAGAGAATATACTATACACTAGTACAGAAAGAACATTACTACGTTATGACTTACTATACGAATACGGATATACGATAATTTAATGTGACATAATATTTAAGGATACAACAAGACAATGTTGTATCATATTGTAACCAGAGTCTCCTGGAGGGAGAGCGGGCATCTTGTATATAGATCTATACGGGACAGACACTCCCACACCCCGACTGCTAGCTACAGTCCCAGCCGATAAGGCCAAGGGGTGACAAAATGTCACCTCACTACATATGACACCGGAGGGTCATCATTTATCCAGCCGTCAATCAGCATGGTTACATACGAGTTCACATTTAAACCTTTAATTAACCAACTTGGTATTAAAGGCAAAAAGACTCCCCGAGGTGTATTGTACAATTAATACTACCTGGAGTCTGTATTTTATTACTTTATAGCCAGCAGTGTCACTGCTGAGGTAAAACATTATTTTCCCTATTACATTTACTTTGTGATCTTCTCACATATTCATTAATGTATAAACTATATTTAGTTAATGATAGTTTCACTTAGGAAAATACACACTCATACAAGAAACAAACATACATAACATTTGATGCCTTGGTAGAAGACTACGTTTAGTAGGATGGACCATAATGCTAACCTTATGATTCCTTAATGTATACATCAAAGGATACATATATATCAATGGGATCCAACAGGTAATAGGATGTGTGCTCTCCGCTTCATTTCCTGTTCCTTGTTTGGTTGTGGGCTTGGAACAGATTCACCCAGTCTATTATCTATTCGATTCTAGATATATAGGTTCAATATACATTAAGTCATCATAAGGGTACCAGGTATGGGTCAAGTCATAGGACACAGAGTCAATGCACAGTTTTCTAGTACAAAACATACTTTCCAAATCAGAACTTTTGGTATACAAAACTAGAAACTTACCAGTTAACGGTTTAATCCATTTTATTAAACCAGTATAAACTTAAAGGACCTTAGGCGATTAACTCTATAATACCTGAGTTTATACATCATGGTTATATATCATTAATACCCAATAGGTAGTTGGATGTGTGCTTTCCGCCTTACTTCCTGTTCCTTGTTTGGTTGTGGGCTTAGGGCAGATTCACCCAATTAACTATCTATTCGATATTAGATCATATATAGCCAGTATAAACTAAGCGATTATAGAAGTAATCACTGTGGTCACCATTTTATTAAAAGGAATTAGGGTTTTCTTAAAGAATCTTTCATTAAATATAAAGGAACCATTACAATTAACTCCATGAGTAACAAGTGTATACGCCAGGGTTATATACAACAATGATCTAACAAACAATGGGATGTGTGCTATCTGCCTTACTTCCTGTTCCTTGTTTGGTTGTGGGCTTAGGGCAGATGCGCACAGTCGATTGTTTATTTACTCTGAGTTTTATATCACTTGTATCCATTTAGTACTCATAGAAAGGATTGTAGAATCATTTTTACGTATCTTTCATCAAAGTAGGAAATATAGGATTTTCTAAGAGGAACAGGCGAACTTTTCTAAACAGAACTTACAACTTACTACATCTTTCAACTACATTTTCAACAACATTTTACAACAACTTTCTACAACTTGCTTACATCACTAAAATATTATGAACTCACCAGCTTAAATGCTGATCTATGCTTTCAAAATAACTTGTATTCTCAGGAGACCAGTAGACAGGTTCGCGCACTGGGATTCAGAAGATGGAGTAGTATAGCTTCAAGTCTTGTTTGTTATTTGCTTATGTATTCTATGTTTTGTGAACACACACTTTGTAAACACTTTCTTTCTAATGAAATGGTTGTTCATTACTTTGCTTACTATGATGCATGTCTTGTGATACTAAACATGACGTCCTCCACCCCAGAACGTTTCCGCCATTCCGGTTTTGGGGTGTGACAGATTGGTATCAGAGCATTGTTTATAGTGAACTAAGTATATCAACCGATAAAAGATATACAACTATAAATACAATGGGGCTTAAGTGCTCTGGATAATGATATATTTTAAGAGTATAACGATAAGTTATAAAAATATACCGACTTGCTTATACATGTACATACTAGACCAAGTATCACAAGAAGAACATAACTAAAGTATTTAAAGGTTGAACACTGTCGTTGAACCGGAACAGTTATGTAATCATAGCTAGGATCAATATAGCCTGATCAACTATATTCATTCGAGGTGTGACCGACATGTGTTGGGAGCGATGTGGTGTTGCAACAGTCTTAAAACTTACCTAAACACCAGTTAAGGGAATACTAGATCAAGTACACTAGAGTTAGAATACTATAGGAGTATTCTATGATACTATAACATGATAACAAGTTTAAAACATACCAAGTACATTACATTAAAATACTATAGGAGTATTTTAAGGCACTATACAAATAACTTATGTGATAACTTAAAAGACCCTTACGGATAGGTCTATAATCTTGCAATGTATACTCCCAAGGTTATATATAATTGAGATTTTATAGACTTAGAATTTGTGATCTACGCTTCACTACCTGTTCCTTGTTTGGTTGTGGTTTTGGAGTAGGATCACTTATTTGAAGGTCTATTTAGTCTTAAGTTATATACAACTTGTATACATTGTGCAATTATAGAAGGACTCTGTAAGGATCACCCCGTAAAGTTACCCTAAATCTCATAGATTCTTTAGACACTTCCATTCTCGCACGACAAACCCAGATAGATGTAACCACTTCCTCATAGTAGACAGCAGAAGAGTCAGGAGGAAACGAGAGCAAGTTCATGAGGAGCTTTTCAAAGAAGGATCAACCGAAGTAACCAAAACGTCTTATGCATCACACTAATAAATAATAATCTTGGTTAACTTAATGAGTTAGTGGAAACACTACTCACCTTATGTGTTAGGATTATTTTCTTACATGCAACTGGTAACAGTTATTCAGGTAGCAGATATTCATTCGAGGATAGCCATTTCAAATTCATAGAGTTTATTAGGTACAGACTCTTTAATGAATTATTTCTAGAACCCTGTGGAAGTCAGGACCCGATGCACCCAGAACTAGGATAACCTTGTCTTTTCAGCTTTTGGCTTGTGTCCATTGCTTTAGACTTATTCTGTCTCATCTTTGTATTCTTTTAGCAAAGATGCCTCCTCGCAGATCAAACAGACGCACTAGTACGATAACTCCAACTCAACCGCCACTACCCCCGCCACAGTTCGACCTAGCTGCTTTTCAGGCAGCGGTAACAGCAGCAACGACAGCCGCCCTAACCCAAATTCACGCAAGTGGTATCAGTGGACCTGGTAGCAGTGCTCACCTAAACAACCACAGAGATACCCACGAATACCCACGGGAATTTACGTATAAGGACTTCATGAGCTGCAAACCCAAATCCTTCAATGGAGATGGAGGAGTCATCACTCTGATGCAATGGTTCGAGAAAACAGATTCGGTATTCGAAATCTGTTCATGCCCAGAAGGGAGCAAAGTCAAGTTTTCTGGCTGCACCTTCTCCGGAAGAGCCCTAACATGGTGGAATGGCCATGTTAAGTCACTGACCCTAACAGTGGCAAACTCTATGGGCTAGGAAAACTTGAAGGAAATGATGATGGGAGAGTACTGCCCAAGGGGCGAAGTACAAAAGCTAGAACAAGAACTATGGGAGCTCAAGATGGCCGGCTCAGACATAGTGGCCTACACTGACAGGTTTAGCGACCTGGCGGCACTGTGCCCCGGGATGGTTACCCCGGAGAGCAAGAAGATAGAAAGGTACATCTGGGGTCTGACTGCCCCGACTCAAGGACATGTGTTGTCTTCTAACCCAGCCACATTCGATAGTGCCAAACGCCTGGCCCAACGACTCATCGACCATGAAGTCCACCATGGTGTAGAAGTCCCGGTTGCCGAACCATCGAAGGAGGAGAACTATGGACAGAAGTCGGGGAACAAGAGGAAGAAGGAGAAAACAACACAGGACACCCCACAGGAGGAACGAACGAGTACTATGTACACCTCCACAACACCTGCTACTCTAGCACCTGCCAGTCGATATGCTGGAACCCTTCCGAAGTGTGGGAAGTGCAACTATAACCACACCGGAGTATGCCGAAAAATGCAGTGTCTGAACTGCCACAGAAAAGGACACACAGTCCATTTCTACAGGGAACCGACTCAACTGATCTCCCAAGTCCCCGGAGTTGAAGAAAACCAAGCCTGCTATGGCTGTGGTGAGACTGGACACTACCAGAGGGACTGCCCGATAACAAAGAACTCAGGCGCAGATGGAAGAATTCTGATGATCACCGCAGGAGAATCGACCTCGGAATCGCCATCGAGCAGCGATACGTTTCGATTTAGAAATTGCTTTGAAAATTAATTTATATTTATATAAGATTAAAACTTGGGGATAACACTTAAAAGTAATTATAATAACTCACTCATAGGAACAAGTCACAGTATTCAAGAGAACTAAAGGATCCGTTTAGAGAAGCTATGATGGCTGAACATATACATCAGGGTTGTGCATAACTAAGATGTTGCAGACTTAGAGTGAGTAATTCCGCCTTAATTCCTGTTCCTTGTTTGGTTGTGGATTTGAGGCAGAGTTACTCAGTCACCGTCTTATTCATCTTAAATATTCATAACTTATATATGACAGACGATCGTAGTGGTACCGAGGAGGATCATGATATAAAGTATCATCACCAGTTATCAAAACACTTTCATTTGTATGTACTCGCTCATCGCGGTACAATACGTAGAAGTGTCAACATCAAGGGGAAAACAGAAAGCACAAGAACATTCACTAAGAGTACATTGTCGAGCACACTAAGAGTACATTGTCAAACACACTAAGAGTACATTGTCGAACACACTAAGAGTACATTGTCGAACACACTAGGAGTACATTATCGAACACGCTAAGGATACATCATCGTATAACATACATTTCTTTCCAATCAGCCAAGCTTTGTTCAGTAAAGAGTCCGTTGCTATCTTTCGTCATGAGTTGGCGTGGTCCTCACCATACTAAGTTCATATGTTTCTATCGCCTCGATCATCAAGTTCTCGAAACCTTCGTCATTCGTATCGACTGTCCGACCTAAACCTCAGTTTTATCTTTCATATTCTAAACCCCGAAGTACTCATGCGAAGAGTACTTTGTCCTCTGAAGCCTTATCGTCGGATGTCCGCAGACCGTCTCAATATACCACTCGTCCAACAGGCCAAGTTCGAGCATAGAGGCTATGGACGAATACAGCCCACCTATCACTATTTAGTGTGTACGTGAAGGTGGTATATGATTATGATTACGCAGATTTAGTATGTGTGTTTCCCCCATATCTCCTGTTCCTTGTTTGGTTGTGGACCTGGGGCAGAGTCGCACATCCAACCGTCTTACTAATCCTAATTATATATGACTTGTATACACGAGGTAATGATAGATAGACCAAGTACAGATCCTATCATGAACGCCAGGGCAAAGTTGCCAGGCCTACGAGTAGGTATTCTGCCAATCAGAGGAGCACAACCCCAATAGTACTGCTAAGAAAGCTAATTTCGGGACAAAATTCCATCTAACAGGGGGATGATGTGACAACCCGAATTTTTTTTGCTTTGAAAGCTCAGTCAGCCAACTCAACTGAGTGTCAGACTCATTGGTAATGAGTTCTAGCCGGGTTAAAGGTCATTCTAAGGAGTTTAAAGCCTAGTACACTTAAGGAATGAGTGTTAGAATGTACCTGCTAGAGACACTGTGCAACATTCGGGCCTTAATCCTCATCAAAAGGAGTTCACGGCCACAACACTTGCGTTTACGGCCGTAAACTCAAGGTGGGCCGTAAACTCCCTCCTTATAGGCTCATATCCTTCAACTTTCTTCATTCTTACATTCCAACCTCAAGAACACTCCATTTCTCTCTCAACTATCATCCCGATTTTCATCCTAGATCTTCAAAAGTTGTAAGTGTTCTTCCTTGATTTGTTGATACATCTCTTAATCTGGTATCATCTAATGATTTCATCCATGGAAATCATCTTTTCTTAGATCTTCAGGAAACACCAAGAACACCAAGAACACACACTAGTGTTCTTGGACCTTAATCACCATTTCAAGCCTCTAGATCGTAAGTACTCTTCCCTATACTTGATATCTAGTTAAGACTCATGCTTAGAGCCTTGAAAACATCAAGAATACAAGACCAAAAGGAGTTTACGGCCAAGCAATCTCCCTTGGCCGTAAACCCCTATAAGTATGCCATTTTGGCCATAAACTCTTCCTAAGGCTTGGATTTGAGGCTAGAACACTCCCTTGTGCTTTGTAAGACCTTGAATCATCACCAAACTCATCATTTAGAGAGTTTACGACCCAAGAGTAAACACCCTTAGCCGTAAACTCCAATTATGGTCATGTCTTGGACCTTAAACACATCTAGGCCTTTGCTAACCTTTGGGACATTTAAGCCTTTAAAACTCCTTGCCTTTAAGACTTAAAATAAGACCATTTGGTGAGTTTACGGCCATAGGGTTTACACCCTGGCTGTAAACACCTCAACACTCTCCATTGAGTTGGTCTTTCTCATCCTTGTGTAGAGAAAAAGTCCCTCAAGCTTCCCTAGCCTTCAAACACCCTCTTATGCATGTTTGACCATGAGTTTACGGTCGTAAACTCCCTTGGCCGTAAACTCGTGGTAGTGCCATTCCACTTTCCTTTGATGAATCACATGTGATTCCAACACTTGATCAAAGTGTTTCCTAGTCCCGGAAGGTGTTTCCTTTCATATAGTTGCTTTTAAACACTATATTCATGCCAATATATGTCATTATATGTCATTTAGGACTTGTTGTGTCTCGGGACTTCATTCATGGAACTTCTCATCCTTACACTCATATTCGTTGAGTCACCCACATCAGGTGAGTTCATACCCCGTAATGAATCTTTTAACTGTTTTAAATGCTTTTAAGGGGGGGGGGGGGATACAAGTTGAACACAATGATAATTGTGTAAATGTTTTCTATAAACATCTTTCAAAAGATTGCTTATGTCTTTTATAAGTGATCAAAACATTTCAAAAACTCTTTTAAAGTTATGTTACTTTATAGTTTTACAAAACTCCATTTTTAAAGTACAAGCATAACTTAATAGATAAATGAGTCTTTTCAATAACAGTTCAAGTAAAACATTAGTAAACTATAATAGGTATAGTTTAGGGAGACACTACTCATTACTTCTAGTACAATGAAGCATACAAAGAGTCAGTTCATACATGAGTCAGAACACACTATTATGAGAAACAATACACACTATACACTATACAAGAGAATATACTATACACTAGTACAGAAAGAACATTACTAAGTTATGAATTACTATACAAATGTGGATATACGATAATTTAATGTGACATAATATTTCAGGATACAACAAGACAGTTTTGTATCATATTGTAACCAGAGTCTCCTGGAGGGAGAGCGGGCATCTTGTGTATAGATCTATACGGGACATAAACTCCCACACCCCGACTGCTAGCTACAGTCCCAGCCGATAAGGCCAAGGGGTGACAAAATGTCACCTCACTACATATGACACCGGAGGGTCATCATTTATCCAGCCGTCGATCATCATGGTTACATACGAGTTCACATTTAAACCTTTAATTAACCAACTTGGGATTAAAGGCAAAAAGACTCCCCGAGGTGTATTGTACATTTAATACTACCTGGAGTCTGTATTTTATTACTTTATAGCCAGCAGTGTCACTGCTGAGGTAAAACATTATTTTCCCTATTACATTTACTTTGTGATCTTCTCACATATTCATTAATGTATAAACTATATTTAGTTAATGATAGTCTCACTCGGGAAAATACACAATCATAGAAGAAACAAACATACATAACATTTGATGCCTTGGTAGAAGGCTACGTTTAGTAGGAAAGACCATAATGCTAACCTTATGATTCCTTAATGTATACATCAAAGGATACATATATATCAATGGGATCCGACAGGTAATAGGATGTGTGCTCTCCGCTTCATTTCCTTTTCCTTGTTTGATTGTGGGCTTGGAACAGATTCACCCAGTCTATTATCTATTCGATTCTAGATATATAGGTTCAATATACATTAAGTCATCATAAGGGTACCAGGTATGGGTCAAGTCATAGGACACAGAGTCAATGCACAGTTTTCTAGTACAAAACATACTTTCCAAATCAGAACTTTTGGTATACAAAACTAGAAACTTACCAGTTAACGGTTTAATCCATTTTATTAAACCAGTATAAACTTAAAGGACCTTAGGCGATTAACTCTATAATACCTGAGTTTATAAATCATGGTTATATATCATTAAGTCCAATAGGTAGTTGGATGTGTGCTTTCCGCCTTACTTCCTGTTCCTTGTTTGGTTGTAGGCTTAGGGCAGATTCACCCAATTAACTATCTATTCGATATTAGATCATATATAGCCAGTATAAACTAAGCGATTATAGAAGTAATCACTATGGTCACCATTTTATTAAAAGGAATGAGGGTTTTCTTAAAGAATATTTTCATTAAATATAAAGGAGCCATTACAATTAACTCCATGAGTAACAAGTGTATACACCAGGGTTATATACAACAATGATCTAACAAATAATGGGATGTGTGCTATCCGCCTTACTTCCTGTTCCTTGTTTGGTTGTGGGCTTAGGGCAGATGCGCACATTCGATTGTTTGTTTACTCTGAGTTTTATATCACTTGTATCCATTTAGTACTCATAGAAAGGATTGTAGAATCATTTTTACGTATCTTTCATCAAAGTAGGAAATATAGGATTTTCTAAGAGGAACAGACGAACTTTTCTAAACAGAACTTACAACTTACTACATCTTTCAACTACATTTTCAACAACATTTTACAACAACTTTCTACAACTTACTTACATCACTAAAATATTATGAACTCACCAGCTTAAATGCTGATCTACGCTTTCAAAATAACTTGTATTCTCAGGAGACCAGTAGACAGGTTCGCGCACTGGGATTCAGAAGATGGAGTAGTATAGCTTCAAGTCTTGTTTGTTATTTGCTTATGTATTCTATGTTTTGTGAACACACACTTTGTAAACACTTTCTTTCTAATGAAATGGTTGTTCATTACTTTGCTTACTATGATGCATGTCTTGTGATACTAAACATG
The DNA here is from genome assembly GCF_052849685.1 of Lactuca virosa. Taxonomy (NCBI): domain Eukaryota; kingdom Viridiplantae; phylum Streptophyta; class Magnoliopsida; order Asterales; family Asteraceae; genus Lactuca; species Lactuca virosa. The sequence continues at coordinate 123,304,891 of NC_136426.1, forward strand.
ACGTCCTTTCACCCCAGAACGTTTCCGCTGTTCCGGTTTTGGGGTGTGACATTATCTCGGGATCTAACCTGTGGAAAATCATCCTAGATCAAACATCCAAACGAATCACTCACAACAGGTGAGTTCATACCCCTACAATTTACCTTTTTCAATGTTTTTAGGGGGGGAGGGGGGAATACAAGTTGAACACAATAGAATTGTGTTATCATTTACATGTGAAAACAAACAAAGGATTTCTTATGCTTTTATAAGTTGTTAAAATCATTTCAAAATCTCTTTTAAAACTATCTTAGATTTCTGTTTATTATCAAAATCGTATTCATTTATATATTTATGTATAAGTATGCTTTAATGGACTTAGGACTATTGCTAAATACCTTGACTCCTGTTCCTTGTTTGGTTGTGGGCTTAGGGTAGGATCACTAGTCCGACTGTCGGCTAAATCATAGTTATACTTTCTAAATATATACATGAATATTAAACCCCATTTTCCAAGTACATACTTAACTCAGTTGCATACATTGGACAAATGAGTCGTTTCTCCAAATCATTACAGTTCAAACAAATATACTAGTAAACTAAAATAGGTATAGTTTAGAGGATCAATACATACTATTTTCTAGAACAGAAAAACAATACATGAATCAATACGTACATACTATTACTATTCATTACAAAGTATACTATTCATTTACAAGAACAAAAAGGAACTTACATACTATAACAAGAACAAGATAATTAGAATGTGAGATACTATTTCTTGGCATAGCAAGATAACCAGAGGGAGAGCGTGAGTTTGTGTATAGATCTATACGGGATTGACGATACCACACCTTGCTGCTAGCCACAGTGGGACTTGCAGGTCTACGGGTGACAAATGTCATATCATTTTCGACGCCTGAAGAACGTCGTGTTTTATACTAGTCAATCAAGCATGGTTATAACCTAATCACATTTAAACCTTAATTAACCAGTTTGGTTACAAGGAAGTTAATGCATCAGTAGTTTATTTTATACAATTCTACTGTAAACCTTCATTTTCGATTACATTCATACAGTGATATTCTCATATGAGAAAGGCATACTATTTTTATAGTAAAGATGGTTTACAAATATGGGAAACATACATTTTATACTTGTAACCAAAGTGGGACTTGCAGGTCTACGGGTGACAAATGTCATATCATTTTCGACGCCTGAAGAACGTCGTGTTTTATACTAGTCAATCAAGCATGGTTATAACCTAATCACATTTAAACCTTAATTAACCAGTTTGGTTACAAGGAAGTTAATGCATCAGTAGTTTATTTTATACAATTCTACTGTAAACCTTCATTTTCGATTACATTCATACAGTGATATTCTCATATGAGAAAGGCATACTATTTTTATAGTAAAGATGGTTTACAAATATGGGAAACATACATTTTATACTTGTAACCAAAGTGGGACTTGCAGGTCTACGGGTGACAAATGTCATATCATTTTCGACGCCTGAAGAACGTCGTGTTTTATACTAGTCAATCAAGCATGGTTATAACCTAATCACATTTAAACCTTAATTAACCAGTTTGGTTACAAGGAAGTTAATGCATCAGTAGTTTATTTTATACAATTCTACTGTAAACCTTCATTTTCGATTACATTCATACAGTGATATTCTCATATGAGAAAGGCATACTATTTTTATAGTAAAGATGGTTTACAAATATGGGAAACATACATTTTATACTATTACAAGAGAACAAACATACAAAACAGTCGGGTCTTGGGTAGTAAACTCCTTTTCATGTTAGAAGAAAATATAGGATTTTCTGGGAAGCATACAAACATTTTACTAAACAAATACAAACATTTTCATGAAACAAATACAAACACTTGACATTAAATACTTATGAACTCACCAACTTTAATGTTGATACTCTCTTTCAAAATAACTTGTATTCTCAAGGAACCAGTAGACAGGTACACTGGACCAGGTTTTGAGAAGAGGGAGCATGTTCAAGACTCGTCTTTATTTTGAGATATATTTTTTTGGTGTCTTAAAATACAAAGAACACACATGTATTAACTATTCTATTAATGCAATGGATGTTGTTGCTTGTTTTACTATTGTGCATTGTTATGATACTGTACATGACGTCCTCCGCCCCAAAACGTTTCTGCCGTTCTGGTTTGGGGGTGTGACACAAACATTGTCTTATGATTATGACAAATTCACATGGATGGGAACACATACACCGTAAAATCTAAGTGTCATAAGGTTTCTCTCCGCTTCATGAAAATGATTGTGAGGAAACGCTTTCACTAGGAGAGATTTTAAGAAGATATTGATTGTGTAAATTCCATTCTCAATTTCGATTATGATTACGGCATCCCTCTTTATAGTTCGAAATGTGAGATTTGGCAATTTTCAAGAATTATTGCTATAAGTTCTAGAATTGTTTAGACACACATGTGAGTTATCTAAGGAAAGGTGTATGAGTTTGATAAGCTTAGATAAAGGCTTATCGAAGCATATCGTAATAGAAATATGAACTTTGGAAGTCAATAAGTATTGATTTCTAGAAGTGCAGCTGCTTTCTGAATCCGTGTCAAAGCTAGTGGGAGTATAAGTGTTATGTTGGTATGGATATAATTATCATGTTAGTGTGAGCATGATTATTATTTTAAGTATTTCAAGTTGGCAATATTAATTATAGAAAACGAAAGTTTCACTTTGCAAAGTTGTAGGGGTTGAAAAGTTGTTTTGCTATAATTAAGGGAGAGAATATTATACTTCATTTCAAAATCTAAAAGCTTGGATCGAGAAATTTTAATCGAATTTAGTCAAAGGACATATATGGATGTTATGTTGAAAAGGTTCAACTTAAAAGAATTCTATATATGGCAATATTATAGCAAGAAACTGGTAAAGTATCACGTTTTTCATGAATCGTGTCCCATACGCTTCTGGTATAGGATCGATTGCATATGCTGTAATATTCAACCGTTCTAATTTTTCCAAATGCCTAGCGTACTAAGAGGGAAAAAGGACCAGAACCGGACGTGACTAAAATAATTAAACAACTGTCAAGGACGATCTAAGGTTCGCCAAGGATTGGTCACTTATGGGCAGTTGGAAGTATAGTAATGGATGGACTATATTGGCATTATTATGAATAGATAGGAATCTATTAAGAATGAGTTGTCGTATGGGAAATATAGAAATGTTTCTATAATGGGAGTTGGATATTGAGAATCAATGTAGATTGAAAAACTTTTATGCAAGAAGGATGTTCAAAGGAATGTACTTTGAATGTGAGACTTCGTGTCTATGGAATTGTCTTGTAACAATCTCCAATAGAGCACTTTGTAATTTCATTAGCAAAGTCTTTGTGATTTTGGTGCTGTAAAATTACAAAGGGTCATTGCATAGAATGTTAGAATCGAACATATTCTAAAAGTGGCAAGAATTTGGTATTCTTACACTTGTGATAAGAATTGGGAATTGTGAAATGAGTGTAATTGGAAATGTTATTCAATTGATCTATTTCACAAAGTAAGGACCATATGTAAACATAGTATGCATGCTTAGAGCATGGGATAACTAATGTTATAATTCAAGTATTAAGTTGGTTATCCGAAACATTATACAATGAATAATGTGTAATCAATATGGTGACTAAATAAAAGGTGTTTTATTTATACTCAAAACTTTGAGATCATATTGGATTCAATTATTCTTGTGTTTCATTTCGCATGTTTTGACTTCCTGAATAACTAGGTTATTCAAACTTTCCACAATCGATCATACTTTGGAAGTAGGTATGAATGAAGATTATCATGAATTTGTCTGTAGATTATCTAAAGTGTTTAGACATAACACAAGTTTGCTGCAGAATTCATGAGTGCTCCTGTAATAAGATTAGAGTATTGGATTAAACCCACGCTCACTTGACCCACTTCATGGATTTTATCATGAGTGATTAGTGAGACGATAATATCTTATATTCTTGAAACAGAGAGATATGAGTTGCAGTTTATGAGTCGGTTGCACATTGATAATATGTAAACGAACCAGTAACTTGGTGTTATAAAACGTATTGTTGTGTGTGATTTGATGAGTAAATAGAGCAAGCATATGAGTCAAAGTTTATCCATTACTTTTATCCAAAGTGGATAAAATCGATATCTGTGGGCCCCTTGATGATTTAGTGATGACACCCTGAAGTGCTTGGCCAAGCCGGGACTAAGTTGATGTGTTCAATTGTAGTCTGTAGTCAGTCGTCTTAAATCAGAAATCGGGAAACAACACATGAACAAAGAGAATGATTAAAATTCATGTCTCACTTCATACGATATCTAGAATGGAGGAATATATCATCCCTTATCTAAAGGACGCGCTTCTGATAAGATCATAGTTGATAGCGGCTTTTGAAAGCTACGATTGTTGATCAGGTTCTGAAGTCGTACTTGCAAAAATAATTATTAGACTTATCCAAGTGGGAGACTGTTGGATTAGGTGTCTAAGCCCATAACTATTTTGGTATGTACTTGACCCGATTATGAGCATGGTCCTTTTGGGTTGCCTTCACCATAGCAGCTGATAGGATGAATTAAGGAGAAAGAGGATTAATTATGATTTATTAATATATTATGTGAATACTATATTAAAAGAGAAATCATATTGTTTAATTAATATTGATCAAGAATTAATTTAGAACTAATTTTGTGGTCAAAAGAGATTAATTAAACTTAGGGGACTGGAATTGCAATTATAAGATAATTGGATTTTGGGCTGTAGATCCCTTAGGAATAAGGTGAACAAATTCAAGGTGGAAGCCCACTTAGAAATCGTCCAGACCTTGGTTCTGGAAGGATCTAAAGGGCTGCTTGGTGGCTAAGCAATCTAATTAGGGTTTTAACTGAAACCCTAGCAGTTCACCTATAAAAGGAACCCTTTAGGCCACCAAATTTGTCCCTAACCCTTCCTAGAGAGCCTTGGACGAATTTTGTGCCTCCTCCTCCCTTTCCTAAGTCATCTTGTTGCTTGTGGTGTTTGTGACTCCATTAGGGGTGCAACACTTAGGGCACTAAGCTTTTAGAAGTCAAGATCAAGAAGGTTTGTGATTGTTATTGCTACATAACAATCAAGGTAAAGTTCTAACCCTAAATTATATGTTAATTACGATTATAATATGCTAGATCTAGGGTTTATTGCTTTGGTATTCAATGTTGTATGTTAAATTTAGAAAAACCTAGATCAAAGCAATTAGGGTTGCATGTACACCATATGAATGATGTTATGCTCAAAACCCATCAATAATTTACCTATGGAGATAGTGATTAACTCTAGATCCTTAACCACCAAAGAAGTATTCAAGTCCTCTTCAAAGGGAAAATCAACCACAATCTCAAAATTTCTTTTTTCTTATTAAAGCTTTAGAAAATTCTGAATCTTCTCCTCAGTATCCACTTGAAGTGGGAAGAGTTCTTCAAATTTTTGGAACTAACCAAGATAAAGCAAAAACTCAAAATTAAATCACAAAACATATATCAAAAAGCAAGACCTAAACAACAAAAATCCTACCCTCAGTCACAAAATATTTGGATGCAGGAAGATCCTGCCAAGAGAATGGGTATTGACGAAGAAACATTGGTTCTTCTAATCGTGGTCAGTTGGATAACTTCTCAGAACCGAGTAGGGTTTTCCTTTCTTTATCTTAACGATAACATGATAATATCCAAAAGTTTTAAGGTTGTATGCTCGCTATCTCGGTCAGCCCAAGATCCATACCTTCAGACTCATTTATGAGAAAAATCCAAAACAATATACGCCAAGTGATAGGTATAACTTGGTAATAAGTGACTTCAGTAACTTCGAAAAAAATACAAAATGAATAGTGGAATAGGGAATGAAAAACCAATAGCAAAAAGAAATTCATAGAAGCAAGTCCAAGAAGGAGAGAGATAATCTGATTTCAACATTGCTCCATTAACTCTAAAGATGGTGCCCAGAAGAAATTTACCTGATGATTAAAGTGACTCGATATCAGCATTGGAAAAGGTACTAATCGCATTATCATATCAGGGAAACATTCCCAGATCAATGAAATCCTCGACAACATGTGTGTTGGATCTATCCCTAAACCTAGTAAGCTTCTTGCCCATGGAAAAAACAAGAACAAGTAGATCAAAGGGAAATGACCTAAAAGAACCAAGAAAGAAACCCTTGTGGTCGTAACTAATTGAAAAATGAAGAATGCCCTGGGTTTATAAGAGGGTTTAACTACGAAAATCTTGGCCATTGAAAATTCAAAATTCCTAGAATAGTGAACGCATAAGATTAATCATGGATAAATGAGCCACGTCACATCATCACTTACACATACTTGTTCTCAAAGACTATAAATCTACGCATCTTAGGATCCTGAATCGAAGACTTCTAGGGAAATTGTTATGGGTAGAATTTTCCTCTTTATTTCATCACTGATATCTTGAATTTATAATAACATCCTAGGAAGATCAAGATCTTGGACTAATCAATATTCGGGGACTACCTTTGTATTTCTTTTAATATCTTATACATGTCAAAGTATATTAACGTTGAAGGCACATGATCAAAGTATATTAACGTTGAAGTCTTTCATAAATATTGGGTCAAGCTAAGATTAAGGAATATCCCTCTATTTTAGGATAATTTTTTATGTACTTATATAAAGCATAGATGATCCATTCCTACATATACACTACCACTTCTACTCTCTTTTCTTCAGTAAACACTCTTGAGCACGAATTTATTATACATGTGATTAGCTACCACTTGTAATCGTTTTTAATTAATAATTACTCTAAAGGAAGTGTAACATTCTTCACCTCCTGAGGTTTTATGTAAGAGATCCTAAAGGATTAAGGGCTTTCCTCATATATCTATGTGTTCTTGCATTCATTTTATTTACATACTGTTAGTTGCACAAATCACCAAACTTACACATTGTTTCAATCATTTATTTACATACACATATAAATCTAAGATTTCTTGTGGTATCTTGCACACTTTTTGATAATCTTAAGGTAAATCATTTTATTCAAAAAAATCACAACTTTAACACTGGTTTTTATGCCAACTCTTACAAATATACCTATTGATATTTCCAAACAAATCAACATTTGCGATTAACATTCTGAATACTATCGTTTTATTCCCAAGATCTTGGGCATGACCAAGATCTTCAGCCTATTTTAAGATCTTAAACATTTCATAATATAACATTTTATATTAAAATCACACCACACTTAGTAATTTGGTTACGAAACTATCTTATCAATTTTTTTACCAAAATAATTTCATTTTTCTATTCTAATACAATTTCTTCTAACTAAAGTATGACATTACTATTTGAAATGAAAAAAAATACATATTATAAAATAGAAAAAAATGGCATGAAGGTCATAAAGAACAAAATACAACCATTCATACAACACATATGTCAAGTTAGTCTTAATGTGTCCGATCCATACAATTCAATAATAACTATTTTGAACTTGGATTACAACATTTAGATTAAATAAATAACCATAAAGTTGAAAAACGTTAACATACCATTATTTCTATGATCTTACGTGCAAGAGCTTATCAAAAAAAAATGTCTGAATTTGTCTTAACTAATAATTAAAATTAAACAATTATAAAAATAAACAGGATGATAACCAACTCTTGTAAAACCATCACATATGCATGATATTTGAATCATATGCATTAAAGTGACCAAAGCATAATCAATTTGAAAAATCAATGTTTATGTGAAAATGAACATGTGCCGCGAAATTGAAGGTGTCGTGTCGAATTCCATGTGTGAACCTACGTCATGAACCAAAAAGTCTCTTGCCACGTTCTACAGATTAGGGTTCACATTTCGAGCTATCGATGTGCCACGAACATAGAGGCGTCACGTTGCGTTTGTTGGGCAAAATGATTTCTGATTAAACTCCAAATGATTTTAAGATTCAAAAGTGTTTATTAAAAAATTTTAAATCTTATAGTGGAATAATCTAATTAATCCACATCATGCGAACATGTTAACACAAAACAATTAGAAATCTAGTACCAAAGACGTGAACAAGTGGACCTAATACCACTGTTGGGTTATGGAGGATACAAAAGTCGCAAAGGCACAACGGAAGCATAAATAAAACAAACCATAAACCCAATAGCATATCCATGTCCAACCAATGTAATTCAACTAAAGTGAAACAATAATAGAGGGATAAAGAATACATACATGTGTAGCCTTTGATTTCTTCTGTCTATCCAATTGATATGATGTGTAGAATTCAAAGTAGGATCCATCCGATGTATTCGCACCTAACGGAAAATAAACCTTGACAATCTCCAAAAACGAAATATTAACAAACCTTAAATGATTGGAATTCTGATCGTATGCCACGTCTCGACCAAACAATCTTCACGTCAAGATAAGTGTGATTTCGGGTTTTTTGACAGAGGTGAGAGGTCGCTGAATTCTAGGATTTTTTTATCACTTATGAAATCGGTCCTAGGATCCTATATTTATAGGGGATGGTTTAGAATCCTTATGGGATAATTACTTGGTCACTAAGTAATTATCTATAAGATTTGACTTTCAAATATTTGCACTTAAATCCCATAAGTCTTCAAATTTATATTAATTAATTAACCACTTAAATTATTAACAAACTAGATCCCTATTATTCTCTCATGTCATTAATTTCTTTAATTTATCTTTGTGTGTAACCCAAAATGACTCTGCTTTTAATAGTAATATTACCACTTGTAGTGACTATATGCATTATTTCCGAGTGGAACCTTTAAACAAAAAATACTCCTCCCAAATTACCAAGTTAATTCACGGATAATACATATATATAGAACTTGTTTATGTCAAGTATGAGGGTGGAAAACTTGACACTACATATACAAAAAATCCAGAAGGTTATAATCTAACCCTTCCAAAACCAAAAAGATCATCCGTAGTTGGTCGAACACGAACTGGTCCCATAATAAATAACAACTATGAAAACAACAACCTTAAACCTCAAAACACTCAAAAAAATTTCAAAAGCTATATTTGACGGGATGGAAAAGAACAAGAAGATAAATGAACTCCATATAACAACTATTCGTTGCCATAATTGAAAAAAAAACAATATGCATCGGGTTCAACAAATGAAATATATATATATATATATATATATATATATATATATATATATATATATATATATATATATATATATATATATATCAAGCAACTACAAATTGAGCAACCATCCTCACCATCACAACCAAATGCCGAAATAAAAAGACAAAGCTAATGAACACGCACCACAAGGATTTTTGTTCCTAAAACTATACAAGAGGACTCCGAATAGAGCAAAGCCAAATATGTCAAAGTACAAAAGAGAACCGAGGTAACAATTCAACAAAAATAACAACACCCATCTCTAGTCGATACAAACACACCCAATTACAAAACCCGAAGTACACAAACAACCACAGATCAACCAAACTTTGTCACATTCCAAAAACAAGACTTTGAATTCCGGAATGTTACCAGAAACATCAGATGTTCTAATTACCGAGAAGTGAACCCAAAACCTCATTAAAAATGGCAACAAACGAACTATATTTTCTCTCATCCTTCTTGTAAAGCTTTGAAAAATCTATAACCAAAAGTCCTAGTCTGTACGAAAACAACATGCACCTTTAATCTTTGACAAACTTCTCATTGTGATCTTTCATGAATTTAAAAAGGTCACAAGTTTTTCCTCTTCTCTCTAACTCAACCACCTACCTCGTTCAACATATACAAAATCCTTGACTACTACTTCCTGATGGGTTATCTAGATTACTTCAATGTACTTGTGGAATTTCACATCATTAACTTATGGGCACATGCAATCCTAGAAATTTTTATGGCTTTTCTCATAATAGCAACATACTTTGAAACTTCTAAATAACCCTAGAAAAATCAAAAATCACAAAGGTTTAAATCACATACCTTATTGCTATTATCGCAAATAGAAATGTACTTTAAAGAACCCTTCTTAGAATGATATCCCCAATAGTGTGGAAGCCTATAATGAATCACACCCAAACCCTAGGATCGAAATAAAAGAGGGAAGAGGAGAATTTATAAATACGTTATGATTGTGCAGGGTTCTTGAGTATTATGGAGGTCCCTATTTATAGTTGTAGGAAACCCTAATTTGAATTCAAAATATTAATAAAATATTCTTAATAAAAATCACTTTCGTTATCAACCAAAGACGCTTCCAGAATCCCTATAAGGGACTCCTAGAATCGTCCCCTCCTTGGGAGGTTCTAGAATGCTTCTTTGTTCAACTTTCAAACAATTTCACTCTAACCCTTAGACCCATTAATTAATTCTAATTAATCCAGACACTTAATTAAATTAATTCTGATTAATTACTTTTATTTCTAATTAATATATTAATCCAATAATATATTAACAAATTAATCATTTCTCTCTCATTATCAATCCAGACCATTTCATGGTTATAAGGGCACCCCCAAAAGGACTTTACTATTATTCAACCAATTATACCAATTTAGTTAAGACCATAGACATGCTAATCCAACAATCTCCCACTTGGATAAGTCGTCAACTACAATTGCAAGTATAAGTCTCTGAGTAACTAGTAAAGAGTGCATTCCAAGAGATTGCCAAACTATGATTAAATCAGACGTTAGCCCTAAAATAAGTGATCAGTTATTCCTCCATTCTTCCTTATATCGTATAGACAAGAGACGTGGATTAAAATCAATCACATGGTCCAAAATTGCGTTCCTCGATTTGTGATGACATCATTAGACTACTAACTGAACACATCAACTCAATCTCGGCTGGGCCCATCACTTATAATGTCAATATCAAATAACCGAGGGGCATAAAGATATTACTTTTCCCTTAATAGGAAAAAGGAACGGATAAAATTTGACTATATGATCATACATTTTACTTGTCATGTAACATCCCCTTTAACACGTATCATAATACTGTCCGCTTTGGGCTCCCTTGCACGAAAACTTCCCAGGAGGTTGCCCATCCCTGAATTTCTCTCGCCTGGGTATGCTTAACTACATAATTCTTATGGGATTTGCTGCCCTCATGGCTTTAAAACTTATAGTGACAGGGAAGGTATACACACCCCTTATAAGGAATATTTAGTTCTCCTTCCCAACCAATGTGGGTTTAGGTGAAACCCACCTACTTGTAACATCCCAAAAATGCTAAGTAAAAAATGTTTTGTTTTTAATTCAACCAAAACCATCACAGTATGACAATGTGGAAAAATAGTTATTAGAGTACAATCCCAAATCATAAAATGCTAAACACTAGTGGATGCGATGCGATCATGTCGGGCCCTTATATTTTGAAGCAGAAGTACCTGAAAAACATTTAAACATAAATTGTAAGTACAAAGCTTAATGAGTTCCCCAAAATACCACATACTATAGATACACATCATACATACATAACATACATATCAGCCTAAAGCTATCATGGGTCTATTTTACCCATGCGCCCCTTTCGAATCTTTGAGTCCTTTCCGCTCCATGAGTCCCTTCTGACTCCCTCGGTATCTTTCAACCAGTACATGTCCATTTCACCCCCTATATCTTAGCATATAGTCATACTAGCAAGATTCACAAAGATAACAAGCACATACAGACATATTGGTAAGTTACACAAAGACAACTATTCTCCTCCAACATAATCCAAAGGGCCGACATTTATGCCTTCGACCCACAAGTACAATGAGGATAGTCACCTCAATCTGATGATAAACAATCACACACTCGAGCTGCTGCTACCATGGCTCCTCATACTGATCATACGAGCAATAATGTCGTTCCAAAAAAAAAATATATGCCGTTCGAAAAAAAATAACCCATAATCAATGGTCCAAATCATATTCTCTCTTACTAAGGGTAATAAACCATTTTTACCCTTCCTATACTTGACCCAACTATTCATGGCCCAAATCCCAAAATGACCCAAGGCCCAAAAGTGGCCCATGAGAACTTCTGGGAGTACGCCATGTATACCTCCCTATTATGCCTTGCGTACTGGGCTTCAATAGAAAGGGAAACATGGCATAGCCCGTTACGTCGTGCATACTCCAGGGTTACTCCCAACGTACCCAGAGTCTAAACGTCCAATCCACATAGCTAATTCTTAGAAAGTTCTTAACTGATGAAGTTTTCAACTTTAAGCTTTTCAATGGCTTAATAGGGCCCAAAACCAAACCCTAGGTTCATAGCTTCACAAAAAGACCAATAATCCATGCATGGGTGCACTAAAACCCTCAAGACCTGATTTTTATGACTTAATGACCTCAAAAATATCTAGAAATGATGCTCAAGGGTTCTGGACTAACTCCTACTCACAAGATCCAAAGCCATGGGATCAAACATGCCAAAACATAACCCAAATTTAGATCTAAACTAATGAGCCATAAAGTTTAGAGCTTTATACATCTAGAAGATGCTAGATGATAAAACAAGTATGGTTCCACAAGATTCAAGCTTCCCAACACCACTTCAGTGAACTACTTTTTTTTTCAATATGCACCAAAACACACAAAGTAACACTTTAAGAGCTCGAGAACCTCACAAGGTGGCTAGGGTTTTTGAAATGGCAGAAAGGGGGATGGAGGCTGGTGATAAGGGAGGCCTAAAGGATTATAAGGCCTTTAAATATGGTCCTAACCCTAGAAAATAAGGTTTGGTTTCAGTGGCCTTACGCCCAACGTATGCCTGGTACGCCCTGCGTACTGTGTGGGATGCCCACATCCCATATCCCTTGGCTTCGCACCGCGTAGATGCAATATACACCCAGTGTAATGGACTAAATTGAAATAATTTTATGATTTCAGCCATAAATGAAAATACCTGGAACATGGATGTTACAATTCTCCTCTACTTGAATTAGACATTGCCCTCGAAGTCCTCCACAACAAACAACTCAGGGTAATGCTCCCTCATCTCCTCCTCGGGCTCCTACATCCACTCAGAGCCCTTCCGTTGCTACCATTGCACCTTCACTAATCCCACTTCCTTGTTTGTCAGGGTCTTAGTATTCTTATCGAGGATTTCAACTTGTCTCTCTATGTAGTTTAGGTACTCCTCCACCTGAATATCCTATAATGGCAACACTACGGAATCATCTGCCAAACACTTCCGTAGCTAATAGACATGAAAAGTGTTGTGAATTTGACTAAGCTCCTCAGGTATCTCCAAACGATATGCTACCCTACCCACCTAGGCAAAAAGCCTGAAAGGACCAATATATCTAGGACCCAGCTTGCCCCGCTTCTTGAACCGATGACACCTTTCGAATATGACACCTTTAGGAGTACCATGTCCCCGACCTGAAACAATAAATCCACTCGATTCCTATCAGCATAACTCTTATGTCGTCCCTATGCTTCTTGCAACCTCCCACACACCTACTGGATCAACTCGGTAGTCCGAAGCACCACCTCCGTGCTACCTATGGCTCGTTGACCGATCTCGCCCCAACAAATCGGGGTCCGACACTTCCTCCCGTAGAACATCTCAAAAGCATGATGATCAATATTGGCGTGGTAGTTGTTGTGGTAAGAAAACTCAACCAATGGGAGATACGTATCCCAGCTACCGCTAAAATCCAATACACATACCCGAAGCATATCCTCCAAGGTCTAAATAAGTTGCTCACTCTGCCTATCAGTCTGCGGATGAAAAGTCATGCTGAAGTGCAGACGAGTGCCTAACTCCTCATGAAATCTCTTCCATAACCTGGAAGTGAACCGAACATCTCGATCAAAAACTACTAAGAATGGGTCCCCATGATGTGCCACCACCTCACAGATGTATACAGATGCTAATTTCTCTATAGAGATACTCTCCTAAATAGGAATGAAATGCTCACTCTTGCTAACTCGATCCACGATGACTCAAATCGAATCCACCCCTCGCACGGTCAACAGTAGCTTTGTGATAAAACCTATCGTAATCTCTTCCCATTTCCATACGGGAACACCCAACGACTCCATAATTCTGTGTGTTCGCTGATGTTTGGCCTTGACTTTCCTACAAGTCAAGCACCTTTCTACATACCAGAACACATCCCACTTCATGTAGGGCCACCAATAATCAAGCCGGAGGTCCATATACATCTTTGTCACACCCGGATGAATAGAAAACTTAGACTTATGCGCCTCCTCCATCAAAATATGACGCCTACTCCCGAAATATGGAACCCAAACTCTTCGATGAAGGGTCAATAATCCCCCCAGCTATCATAATCAAAAGAGGACACCTGAACCATTATACACTCACTCTTCTGATTCTTCTCTTTTATAGCCTCAACCTAAGCCTTACATATCAACTCCGAAAGTGTGTTAAACACTGTCATCCTCAGACATACATCTCTGATAGGAGTACCAACCACCTTGCGACTAAGAGCATCGGCCACCACGTTGGCCTTCCCAAGGTGATAAAGGATCTCATAATCATAGTTGTTAAGAAGTAAAGCAGATAACTAGCAAAACCAAAAGCACACAAGACACAATATTTACATGGTTTGATAAAGGTGACCTTCGTCCACGAGCACGAGGGGAGTATTCTTTATTTTAGAGCTGTCAAAGAAAGGTTACAAGTACAATTTTCATAGAGATTCGCCTAACATTCTATAAGTCAAGATACCAAATGACCTTGCATGCATCCCTAATTATACTTGAGGGATCAGACCTAAAACCCTAATAGGCCAAGCCCATAGGCCCATGAAAGGTGTCAACCAATCATAATTCCCCATTCAACATCTTTTGGAACATTCTTCCTATTGAAACAATAAAATAATGATTGATAGATTCAAAACAATTTAGATGAATCAAACTATAAGAACAAAGATTGAATGTGATTGAAAGAGTGTCGAATGCTTTATTATCAATATCTTAAAAGAGTTCGATAGAACTTCTCTATAAAGATATGTAGGGCTACAAAAACATTAACCCTAAAACGATACATGCATGCCATATTTATAGTCTAACCCTAGCATCATAATGACAGATAGACAGGCCCAATCCGCTAATAATAAAGACTAAATACAGGCATATTTAATTTTGACATAACACAATAAATATCCAACAATCTCCCCCTTTGTGTCAAATAAGGAGTGAGATCCTTCACTGTTGAATACGCTTCTCAACCTTGAAAAGTTTCGGCATTAGACCAAGCAAGGTTTTGCGAATCAAAATATACCATTTAATCATATCAGCGAAGCACTTCTTATCCGCAGAATCGTTCCCTTTGTAAGCTTCTGCTAATACCAAAAAATATTCCAGGCACGAAGTGGAATACAGATGCTTGTCAGGCAGAAAGAAAGAACATTTCTAAAAATTCTCACCAGCTCTATCTCATTTGGGAACGTCATACTCCAATTATCCTTTAGAATCCTTCCCAACTTCATCTTGTCAAGGTCTTTCGGAGTCTCTTTAGGCAGCACTGTAGGTTTCTTTTGGAGAACAGCCACAATCTCCACATCCATTTTACCAACTTCTTGAATGTAAGAGACCAACATCCTTTTCAGATGCGCCACAATAGGTTCGAATTTCTTTTCATCCTTTAACAAGAGATGAAGCAAAGAAATCCAATCATATGGGTTAAGGCACGGCAAGTCTGCTAGTGTAAATTCAAAAATTGAACTCCTGGCTCCACGAGCAACCTTGAAACGAGTATTGATGAAGCTTTCTGTTTCAATCGGACCAAAAACTTTCACCGCATAAATTTTTTTCGAACTCCAAGTTTGGTATTGAGGCTTTCCGTGCTTGAGATAAAAAGAGATAAGAATCTGATGAACATCGTTGTCCGAATCAGGTGCACTCGCAATCCTGTCAAAGATTCTAAATAGGAAAGCTTTCAGATTTATTGGAAAGTCAAGCTGAGACTCCGAAGTATTTTCCAATTCAAACGAAGTAACTGGATCCAACCAGTATACATTTGGATTGTCTATCGCCTCATTCAGAATCCTCTCCATAGACCACGGAGGGAATAAAGACTTCTGAGTTTTGAGAGTGACCTGGGCATCACAAGCCTCTCTTTCACGAGCTTCAGCTTCCTTTGCAACACATTGAGCTTCATCAAGGTATTGGTCACGTTTATTTCTTTTAAGTTGAGCTTCTTCTGATAAATCATCTTCTTCTTCATTATCATCGATCAACTTTCCTTTTCTTTTTGATCCACAAGCTTCATTACCCTTCAGATCCTTTGGATTCGGTTTTTGTTCATTTTCATCAGAGCCACCAACTGGTTTCTTGAGTTCTTCACCAGATGCCTTCTTTGCTTCTCCCCTTGTTTCGGAAGAGAACCCAATGCCGAAACACCTTCTATTCGATTAAGCATAGAGAATACAGGTATGAGTTTGTCGGCCAGATGTTGTCAAACAGAGACTGTAATCAAAGAATCACGAGTCTCAAGAAGAGTTTGCAAAAATTGATTCACATCGGCGACACAACTTTTTATCACAACTTTTTCGAACTTGAGCTCATCAATCTCCTTGTTGGCATGAGTGAGGTGGGCTGAAACAACTTTCACATTTTCAGTTTTGATGGAAAGCTGATCCATGATGTCATTCTCAGTGGCAAGATAGGCTTGAAGCTTTTCAATCTTGGAAGTTATAGATGTTTACAGTTTCGTATTATCATTCTGGATGTCAGTGCGAACCTTGGAAAGAGCTTCCTTCTCGGTGTGTAGTGTTGTGCCAAGGCTCGTATTTACCTTGTTCGCAGTAACTGTGTTTTGTTCCAAAGAGGATCAGAATTCCTCCATAAATTGTTTCACATCAGAAAGTAGTTTATCGACTTTGTCGGTCGTCTCACAAACTGTCTTTTCTGAGTTCTCAACAACCATTGTGGATGCGGCAAGATTCGCAGCATGCTCCTTTGTGAGAGTTTCAAATAAGGCTTTGTAAGACTCATGGGAATATTCACTATTCGAAGAAGATTTAGAGGACTCAATCAGAGTATCCAACTTCTCATTGAGGGCTTTGAATTGCCTCTTCGTCATTGGTGCATCTTCGTCATCACTTTATTGGTGAACGTTGAATGGGTTGTAGTGAAGGTCTTGGAAATCATACCGATCATCACCAAATACCTTATCTGGATCATCAGTCCTTAGAGGCGAGATGGGAGAGAAATCAGGACCGAAAGTGACACCAGAAGCACTTGCCCCCGTATTAGATACGTGGACATTTATTGGCGGTGTACTAGTTGTAGTTGTAGTTGTTGTATTTGTAGTTGAATCGGTGAATATAGGGATAATTATAGGTTTAGAAGTAGCAGTAGGAGAAGGTGGAGGAGTAATGCCATGAAAAATATCTTCTGTTAATGGAACAGAGGTGGGCATCGAAAAAGTTACCTCTAGATTGGATTGAGTAGCTGTATCTTTAGTTTCTTGTTGGACTTGCTATGTTCGCTTATTTTCTGAAATTGTACGAGACTCCGAATCCTCCTCAGCAACCAGAGTAGGAGACCTTGGCTTGCGAACCGGTTTTTTACTTTATTCTTCGGAACTTGAGCTGGTTCGGAAGGTCCAACTCTCCCTTTTCTTTTAACACCCTTATTTGGTTTCCCAGCATTGTCAATTGCCTCTCGTAAATCATCAGGCATAGGACAAACTCCTGAAGAAGGCTGCTTTTGGTATTCGTTGATGATTTCATTTTCTGCTGGAACATAAGCAAGCATTAACTCCGGAATAGAGCCGAAAAAGTTGAACCGCGATGCATCTGATAACATAAAATTTGAAGTGAACATAGGAATAGTAGCAAGCACAGAACCAGCTTTCTCCATAACATTATGGCGTGTCATAGCCCTCTTGACAACAACGGACCAGAATCTGGCACAAGAAATCTTCGAGTGCCTGGTGGTAGATAAGGTACTTTGAACCAGTTGATCCCAGAGGATGGACCCATAATCGAGGTTAATTCTAGAGTATAATGCATATAGGATAGTGCAGAAAAGCGTACTTGCACTATCTGAGCCTGTAACTCGCTCTGAGAAGCTTTTAAACAAAAGGGTAAAAAGACCATTCCACATGGGTGGAAGATTGGGTTTCTTGAACTTTGATAGGAGGGTGAGGTTATCCAGATACCCCATTTGATAAAACATCTCTAGAATGGTAGATGAAGAGACTGTTTCAGGATCAATCATACACTGGGATGTAGAAAACCCTAGTAATCGACTGAATCGATCCTTGGTGATGGAGGTTTTCTGGGAACCAACCTCAAAAGTAATTTTTCATTCACTTTGTTGGTGGTGTGCAGTGGAGTATGCCTCAGATAGAAGAACTAACGGAACACCCTCTGTCATTGTGAGGGCTTGAGACAGCGGAGAGTGACGAAGACACTCGATCATAGGTTTGAGGGAATCAACATACTTGGATGAATCGAGATCAAGACTGAGATTTTGGTTGGGTTTGATGCTCAGAAGCGCCAACGAGGCAGTCCGTTCAGGAACAAATGGAGTTTCTGATGAGGCAGCCATGGAAATCCTTGGAGAAGATGATGAACATTGTCAATAGAAAGTGGGTTTTTATGCCGAAGAGTTTTTGAAATCTTTGGAAGTGGTAAAAGAAATCAATCTTCGATTTTTCCTTTTATACGTTAGTATTGGAGTGAGAAATACAACTAGAGACGTTTCCTTTTCCCTGAAAAAGCGCCTACAAAGATGTGACAGCTATGCGTGCGTCAGGTGGCGTAACTGATGTCAAGGTTTTCAAAAATTCCCGTTCCTGATTTGAAAGCTTATCCATTGTAAACCACCATTCCAGTTTTGGACTTTCGTAATCATTCACAAGAACCTGTTCTCGGATTTGAAAGTAATCATTCAGAAGTGAGAACTAGACAGTTGGAAAATCACGAGGATTTTTGTGCAAGAATGTGCCAAAGATAAAGAAATAAAACAAATGTATTTGGGATTCTGTGATGTCAATTTAAAATTAACACAAAAGCAGACGGATCCCGGGAAACGACCTCTTTCTTCGGAGTCAAGGGCGACTTGGAAGTGCTTGCATGGCTTCCCATTGAAATATGATCAACAATTTGTTGAGAAATAGTGAAAGGCTTCTTTTCATTAGGCTTTATAGGGTGGCTTAGCTTCAACCAAAGTCCGAAACTCAACATAAGTCCGAAAGTAGTGGAAGAAGTACTTGTCTGACCAGTGTAGCCATAATAACAAGTATGCTTTGGATTCATTTGAGTGGCTAGATAATATGGAAATCTCAAGGAAAAATAAAAACTGGATCTATTGGGAAGAAATGTCTTAAGTCGAGAACATTTCAGTAAGATCTCGCAAAAATAAAAATAATGAGATTCCAAGGTACAAAACCATGAGGGTTGATATTCATTAATTCCATGGTGAATAATCTTGAACTTGTTAAATGTTCACCGTCAATTCATAGATAGGATTCGGATTTTGGGTTTCACTCAAATTATGGTAATAACAATTCGAAGATCATTAACACATAATTTGTGTAACCATAAACCTCAGTGGTAAACTCTGAGAGTCTCAAGGGTTATAAGCGTGAAAGCGAATGTGATATGGAGAACTGTTAAAGGTGGTTCCGAAGATAAAAATGTACATCTGCTAAATTGTAAATGACTAAGCAGTCAACTCTTAACTCAATGTGAGAAGAGTAAGGTAGCTCAATGACTTATGTGAATATTACCCTGATTGGGAAGAAACATTCGGAGTGGAAGTTTCATTAAGGCTTCAACATAGAGTCTTATAGGCTTTAGTCGACATGTTGCAGCATGCTTCTAGGGACACTTAGCTAATACATAGAATCAGAGTTATATACCTTCCCCATCATTACGAATTGCAGTGACCAAATAGAACCTAGGATAAAACGAATTCGACCATAACAGAAACAAAAAAAATTTATTTTTGGAGTTTTAGATTTTCTTGAAAAAATAAAATATAAATAAGAAAGAAAATATTTTTGTATTTTGGATTTTCTTGAAAAATAAGTAAAAAAAAAACAACAAAAAAATTATTCTAAAGTTTTTGAAATTTTTATGAAAAGAAATAAAAACAGAAATAATAAAGAAAATGTTTTTTGTATTTTGAGATATTCTGAAAAAGAATAAAAAAAAACATAAAAATATAGAAAATACTTAATATACAAAGGTTACATGAAGTTCCGAGTCCGAGATGAACAATTGACTCTGAGGCGTTGGGAGCATTCAGACCCGCTCGGAGTGTGAACAATGACTTACGAGTACCTCCGAGGGTTCGAAACCGTTCAAAACTTAAGTGGTGCTTTCCAATTACGAAGCTAGTTTCGGGACAGATTCTGCTTCGATCATTCCTAGGCCATGTAGAATTTTATTGAAGGTTGTTTCAGGTAAGGCTTTTGTGAAGATATCGGCCAGTTGATCAGCAGATCTTACAAAGTGAATTTCAACATTGCCATCATCCACGTGATCTTTTATGAAATGATACCTCAGTACTATGTGCTTAGTCTTGGAATGTTGTACTGGGTTGTGGCAAATGCGAATTGCACTTTCAGAGTCGCGGTATAAGGGAATTCTCTTCATATTAATCCCGTAATCTCTTAGCTGACTTTGAATCCATATCACTTGAGACGTACAAGAGGCAGTTGCGATGTACTCAACTTCAACGGTAGACAAGGAGACGCATGTTTGCTTCTTTGACTGCCAACTTACGAGTTTGCCGTCTAGAAATTGACATCCTCCAGTTGTGCTTTTCCGATCGAGAGCGCGTCTACCGAGATCAACATTTGAAAATGCTTGCACAAAGAATCCTGAGTTTGTTGGGTACCAAATTCCGAGAGAATATGTTCTTTTTAAGTATCAGAATATATTCTTTACTGCAGTCATATGGGGTTCGCGAGGATTTTCCTGAAACCTGGCACAATAGCAAACAAAAAACATAATGTCCGGACGACTAGCAGTTAGATACATTAATGAACCTATCATTTGTCGATAGAGAGTCATGTCAGCTGCTGGTTTGTCCAAAGAAGGTGTAAGCTTCGTTCCGAATGCCATTGGAACCTTGACTTTTGAATCCCCTACCATTCCGAATTTCGTGAGCAAAGACTTTGTGTAGGCCTCTTGGTTGATGCATATTCCATCTTGACTCTGTCTAATATTTAATCCAAGGAAAAAGTTAATTGGACCCATTGAGCTCATCTCAAACTTAGTTTCCATCAATTTTCGGAATTTAGCAGTTAATCTAGGATTAGTAGATCCGAAAATGATGTCATCAACATAAATTTGGACAATCATCAGATGGTCACTATCTTTCTTGTGAAAGAAGGTTGGGTCGACTGAGCCTTGTTTAAACTTAGATTGTTTTAAGAACGAGTAAGAGTTTCATACCATGCTCGTTGTGCTTGCTTCAAACCGTACACAACCTTGTCCAAAATATAACAGTGATTTGGATATTTCTCATTTACGAAACCGGTGGCTGCTCCACATAGACTGTTTCCTCTAACTCACAATTTAGAAAGGCACATTTTACATCCATCTGATAGACTTCAAAGTTCTTATGAGTTGCGTAGGCGAGGAAAATGAGAACATATTCTAGCCTTGCAACCGGAGTGAATGTCTCTTCGTAGTCTATCCCTTCTTCTTGCCAGCATCCTTTAACAACCAACCGAGCTTTGTTCTGATGACATTTCCTTCCTTGTCAAGCTTGTTCCGAAACACCCATTTCATACTAACCACAGAAGCATCCTTAGGAGTTGGAATCAGTCTCCATACTTTGTTGCGTTCGAACTCATTAAGCTCTTCCTGCATAGCTTGCACCCAATCAGAGTGATCAAGAGCAATCTTTACATTCTTAGGCTCAATTTTGGAGATGAACGAATTAAACATGCTAAATTCCATCTTTGAAAATAATGCAGTTTGATTCGCTTTTTGTTGATCTCTCGTGAGAACTCCTGAAGTTGGTGCTCCGATGACTTGAGTCTTGGGATGATCTTTGGTCCATTTGGTTAATGGTGGGTAGTTTGGATCATAAGATGGTTCCAATGTGACATTCACATCTTCAAATTCCGATTGAGTGTCGGAGTCATTATTTTCATTCTCATTCTCCCCCTAGGAGTTTGCATGTGACTCAATGTTCAGAATATGATTCTCCCCCTGGATAGGTATATTAGTACTGAATTCAGGGTTTGAATTCTCCCCCTCAATAGATGTTTTGAATATGGAGGTTGAAGTGGAACCCTCCCCCTGGAATGTAGTAGTAGAAGGTTGTGTCTTGGGTGGAACTTCAGAAGTCTTTGGAATATCATTGTTGACATCTGGATCCTTCAGACTTTATGGTTCAGATTCGAGATCTTTTGCGGCATCATTTATTATTTTCTTTAACTCATCCTCTTGGTTATCCTTAGCCTTTGATTCAGAAGTGATGGCTTTCTCAGGCTCATCAAACAAACTCATGAATTCCTCATACAAGTTCATCAGAGGAATCGTTTATGAGGGTGTTGATGGAAAAATCTCTTCGGATGGACTGGTAGACTTCTGATACTTCTTGAGATAGTTGTCGTCAAACGTGACATAGTAGCTTTCTTTTATCTTTTTGGACTTCTTTTTTAGAACCCTATATGCCTTTGAAGTGAGAGAATACCCTAGGAAGACTCCTTCGTTTGCTTTCACATCAAATTTGTTCCTTTGCTCTATGGAGTTGAAAATGAAACACCTGGAATCAAAAACATGAAAGAACTTAACGTTAGGTTTTCGTTTATTAAGAATCTCGTAAGGAGTGATTGAGAATCTTTTTTTAATTAAGGATCGATTCTGAGTAAAGCAGGCAGTTCCGATCGCATCAGCCCAGAAATAGAGCGGTAAGTTCGCAAATGAAAACATGGTCCTCGCAGCTTCGCAAAGAGATCGATTTCGGCTTTCAACGACCCCATTCTGCTGAGGAGTATAAGGAGCAGAGAAGTTGTGAGCAACTCCCTTTTCAGTCAAGAATTCTTCAAACACTTGGTTTTTGAATTCAGAACCGTTACCACTGCGAACGTTCCTAACTGGCTTTCGCAATTGAAGTTCGATCAACTTGATAAAATCCTTTAGTCTTGAAGTTGGATCTGATTTCTGTCTTAGAAAATAAACCCAGGTAAATAGAAAAAAATCATTTATAATTAGCAAAATATACTTATTAACACCAATGATTTCAATGGCAGAAGGGCCACAATGATCAATATGTAGAAGTTCAAGTGGCTCAATGATTTTGGTATTTATAATCGTGGAGTGACTCTTCCGACTTTGTTTGCCTAGTTCACAAGCTGCACACAGATGCTCCTTGTCATACTTCAGAAGAGGAAGTTCTCGCACAAGATCGCCAAATACGAGTTTGTTGATGTCCTTGAAATTTATGTGCGAGAGCCTTCGGTGCCAAAGCCAACTATCATCCGAAGATGCTTTCGTAAGAAGGAAAACGGTTGGCTTTCCGAATATAGGTTTAATGTTCAAAGGAAACATCTCTCCCTTCTTTTGGATTTTAATAACACCGCCTTTTTTTTCTTCTCGATTATTTCAGATCCTTTGTCATCAAAAGAAACTTTCAGCCCTGTACCTACAATCAATTGAGGTATGCTTATCAGGTTATATTGCAGGCCTTCCACATAGGCTACCTTCCGAATGGAGAATTCGCCATTCGTGATCATGCCATATCCTTTGATTTCTCCTATGACATTATTTTCGTACTTCACTTTGCCACCATCCTTTACTGTTCGGAATTCCCTGAGCTCTTCCTTTCTCCCTGTCATGTGACGCGAACAACCACTGTCGATGTACCATTCAGAGTCGTACCATTCGTCATGAATCACGTACAAAATTCAGAGAGATTTAGGAACCCAAAGTTGCTTGGGTCCTCGTGAGGTTTTCTTAAGAACATGAAATGTTATTGATTCATCAACTAAATAGGATCTCTTTATTAAAGTTGAATCCTCTCATTTCGTTATTTTGAAAACAATAGTCTTTTCAGCATTTAGATGTCTATTAAAAGGAATTTTTGTTTGTTTTGATGCAATTTGTTGCTTGATTTCCTTTTTCGCAATTTTCTTTTCCTCCTTTTTCTATTGAGCTTCAGAATCCTTGGAACAGATTTCAGGTTCCGAAACTAGTTTTCCTTTTCCCTAAACATCTTTGGATGTATTGGCAGTTTTTGAAACATTAGATTTAGGAGAAAATTTTGGTATAGCTTTTTCATGAGGTTTCGAAGCTTGAGATTTAGCAAAATGTTCTGGTGTCGTAACAGGTTTTGTAATCGGAGGTTTCGCAAACTGTTTCAGAACATATTTTGGTTTCGAACTTTGAACAGGAGATGGTTTCACATTTCGTACCAGAGATCTTATTGAGTTAGCAGTATAGTTATAAGAATAATGACTTTTCCAGAATTGTTTCCTAGCTTATTGATTTTTCTTATATCTATTGTTCATCTGCCTTCTTTTAGCTATCATTTCTTCTGCAAACAAATGAACCTTAGATCTAGGACTTTCCTTTCGGATCTTAGGACAGGACGGTTCAGAAGAGGTTTCGCAAGGGACATCTTTGGTGCCACTGGGACTAGCCTTATTTCTAGAGGGATTGGCAGAATTAAGTGGATTGGACACATATCTTACTTTGGTTTTCCATGAGGTTAGATCAGACAAACCTCTTGTCTCATCTGCATTATCTATTGGACCGTCCCAGAAAAATTCAGGACAACCGTTAGCATTATCATTATTTAGAATGGTTGTGGGTTCTTTACTCTCATGAATACGAACATTATCAATAGAGTTTTCTGAAATAAGATTTTTCTTTGATTCAGAATTATTTTGAACAAATGTTCAGCAATCAACCTCATCCTCCACATAAATTTCACTCATGTCACTTTCGTCAATTTCGGAAACATTTTCGACGTCAAAAGTGTTTTCGAACTCAAATTTGTGCATAAAGAGTCAAATTTTTGCATAGTATCAGATTTAATTTTCTCTTTATCTTTTTCATACAACACTTGTTTTAACATGTTCTTATGGTCCTTGGATTGTATGTAGGCTTCTATTTTGTCAAGTCCAACACGGTATGCATCTGAAACCTCTTCGGAAGAGACTATGGATTCGCACTTGTAGCACTCTGCATCTATTTCATCCTCTTTGAATTCTGGAAAGGGTAAAATCATTTTGTGTATCTTTTCACCTATTCAACAGTCAAGATGTAGTTGGGTAATGTTAAAATAAAGACGCTTCGCAATTAAACAAAAGATGTTTCTCTTTTTTAACAAAGCTAAATTGTCTCGTTTCAAATAAATAACATCATCCCTAGACCTATTTAACTCTCACTCCAGCTTCTCTATGCACATTCGTCTCTCTTCACTTTTACTTGTTATCCTGCTGATTTGATCAGTTAGGTTAGAATTGTTTATAGGAGTTCTCTTTAAACTATCACTAAAACTAGTGAAAGTATAATTCAAACCATCTAATTCAGATTCATAGCGTGTAGCAGGAATATTAAGAGATTGAAGTATGGAGTGTACCTTATTGATCACATTTTCGCACTCCTTCACCTGTTCTGAAACAGGCCTCGCTACGAAACATCTTTCAATAGGACGTCCTGCATCAGTTATGAATTCCTTCTGCTCCGAGACTTCGCTTTGCACCATCAGACATTTCCAAGCATACTCATGTGCAATATCCTTTGCAACAAAGCATTCACCATGTGTCGGCTTTCGAACTTCTTCATATTACAAATGAGTTGACGATACCTCAACTCGTCCAAACTCATCCCCATCCTCCTGCACGATCAAAGTAGGTTTCACATTATCTGTATTCTTTCTCTTCCTTTGCTCTTCTATCTTTTGAAGATAGTAAGCTTGATTCTTCTCTTCTTCCTTCTTCTCACTCAACCTTCTCAGCATGCATTCTTTGGCAAAATGGTTTTTACCGGGGCAGTAGTTACAATCGTAACCAGAATCACCAAGCAACTTTTTCTCTTGCTTTTCTTCATCCTTTTGGGAGCTTCTGAAGCCTTCATCCCTTGATTTTCTCTGAGTTAAAGTTTCCTAACCTGTTTTTATTGTTTGAATCTTCCAAAGTTCTTTTTGATTAACCTTTTGGGATTAGAAACCATCAGTGCATGTTCTTCCTTGGTAAGTTCAAAATCTGAGAGATCAGATTCCAAATCGTCTTCTGAAACCTTTTTGCCCTTCACAACTAGAGCCAATGATCCCATGCTAGACACAACTTACACATCCTTCATCACTTCGTCTTCATGAGATCTAAGAATACCCACTAGTTGTGCCAAAGAATAGTTCTTTACCTGTTCATGAGCTTTCATAGTTGATACAACTGCTTTCCATTCAAACCTTAAACTATTCATAAACGTAACTTTCTGGTCAATCTTTTCACGCTTAAGATTATGCTTAAGCATCCTACTCAGTAGATGATTGAAGCGATTGAAGGTTTGATCCAGTTTCTCTTCTGGATTTTAAACAAAACCACCGAACTCTGAAATAAGTAATGTTTGAACAGAATGTTCAAGATCTGCATCGCTTGAATAGAGTTCTTTCAATCTGTCCCATAATTCGTTCGCAGTTTCACACAAACTTACCCGACGAAACGTGTCTGAAGGCAAAGCAAACCTGATTATTTTCATTGCCTTGATGTTACTCTGCAACTTGTCTTTTTCATCTTGAGCAACTTCCTTAACGTTAAGAAGAAGTTCATTGTATTCAACCTTAGTGTTAATGTATTTTCGTGTAGCAGTGTGCATGAAGTTCTTATTTGTCATTGCATCCCATATTAGGGTTGCATGCTATTCAAGACCCAGAATGTAGTCTTCAAAGTGTAGAGCCCAAACTTTATAGTCGTGTGGGAAAAGAATTGGGATCCTGCTATTCGATCCAATACTGCTAGAAAGATTAAAAGAAAGAGTATGTGGATCTTCTGGATTCATCTTTGACAAGATAATTTAAAACTGTAAAGAATCAGATGTGTAAGATACTAATCGAGTTTAGGCTAAAATAATGACCCAGATCTATCGTCTACAAGCGATGAAGACAATGGAGATGGCTAGAACAAATATAATAAAAACTCAAAAACCCTAGTAAGCTCGATAGAAGATATACGTATGTATTACACAATCTCCTGCTCTGATACCAATTGTTGAAACAATAAAATAATGATCGATAGATTCAAAAAAGTTTAGATGAATCAAACAATAAGAACAAAGATTGAATGTGATTGAAAGAGTGACGAATGCTTATTATCAATATCTTAGAAGAGTTCGACATAACTTCTCTGTAAAGATACGTAGGGCTACAAAAACATTAACCTTAAAACGATTCATGCATGCCTTATTTATAGTCTAACCCTAACATCATAATGACGGATGGACAGATCCAATCCACTAACCATTTAACAGTAAATGCATGCATATTTAATTTTGACACAACATAATAAATATCCCAACACTTCCATGTCATACAACCCATGATTATCAGCATCACACATGATGGACCACCTTAACCATAGTGGAGGATCATGATGCATAGGTGGCGCACCATGAATACTAATGGCCCAACATCCATAATGGTGGCACAACATGGTGTATTTATTGAGCATGATCATCTTCTTGGAAAACGTAGATCAACATGGCACAACAAAGGAATAAATATGGCGCATCATGTACCAAGATGGTCCATGATGGCGCAACATCTCATGAGGATGGCACAACTTCTCCTCAATATGGAACAACTTCTCCTCTTTGGCGCAACTGCACTCCTTGATGGCGCAACATCAACCTTTTGGCCCAACTTCACTCCCTCATGGCGCAACATTCATTCCTTTGACGCAACTCATTTCCTCTTGGCCTAACACCTTCATGAATGGCGTAAGATATAACCCCATGACACAATATCCTCTATGATTCCATAAATATGGCGCAACATGTTGCTCCATATTTCTCCAAGTTGCTCCAAGTGCTCCAAGTTGCTCCAAACTACTCCAACGTGCTCCAAGCCACTCTAAGTTGCTCCAAGCCACTCCAAGTTGCTCCAAGCCACTCTAAGTTGCTCCAAACCACCTTTTGGAATATTTTTTCCTTTTTCACTTGGTTCGTTCCTTTTTCTGACGATCCATTCCTTTCTCAGAAGATTTGTTTAATTGTGACATGTTCCATGAACCCCAGGTTCTCCGTTGTGATCTGAGTGCTCCAAATTCTCCATGAGCATGATCTAAATTATTAAGTCACATTTAACAATAATCCTTCACCACACCGAGCCACTTGTGTTGCCTCATATTTAGATTTTGTTGATCTATCACATACCTCAAAAATTATGTTGTCCGTGTAGATGATATAGCGAATACCATACAAGTAATGACGCCAAATCTTGAGGGCAAAAACCACCACCCCCATATCCAAATCATGAGTGGGGTAGTTCGCCTTATGAGGCTTTAGCTACCTTGAAGCATAAGCAATCACATGACCCCTCTACATCAACATTGTACCCAATCTTGTAATTAACGCATCGCAGTATACTACGAAATCATTCACACACTCTGGTAAGGTCAAAATCGGAGCGTCACGTAACTTCTTCCTCAACATCTTAAATGTTGCCTGCTGCTCAAGCCCCCAATGGAAAGTAACCAACTTCTTCATCAATCTGGTCAACAGAACTGCGATCCTGGAGAAATTCTCAGTCAACCTTCGATAGTACTGTGCTAAACCAAAGAAACTCCGAATCTCAGATGGAGACCTCGAAACCTCCTACAACATCACGGCCTCGATCTTGGCCTGATCAACCAAAATACCCTTCTGGTTGACAAGGTGCCCTAAAAACTGCACCTAGCACGACCAGAACTCACACTTGGAGAATTTGGCATAAATCCTCTCCCTCCTCAGAGTCTCTAGAACCTCTCACAGATGATCCTCATGTTGCTCCTTGGTCTTAGAATAGACCAATATATCATCCATAAACACAATCAATGACCGATCCAACATTGGTCTGTAAACCGTGTTCATGAGATCCATAAATGATGTTGATGCATTAGTGAGCCCAAAACGCATCACCACAAACTCGTAATGACCATAACGAGTCCTAAAGTCCTTCTTCTAAACATCTGCATCCCTAACCCTGATCTGATGATAACTTGAACTATGATCAATCTTGAAGAACCAAGATGTTCCCTGTAGCTGATGGAACAAGTCATCAATCCTCGGCAGCAGATAACGGTTTTTCACTATTAACTTGTTTAGCTCCCGGTAATTAATGCATATCCTGTGGGAGCCATCTTTCTTCTTCATAACCAGAATCGGCGCTCCCCAAGATAAACTACTCGACCTGATAAACCTTGGTCTAACAGCAACTGCAGGTGTGTTGACAATGACTGTTTCTCTGATGGTGCTAACCGATAAGGTGCCTTGGCTATCAGAGCCGCTCCTGGAACGAGAACAATATGGAAATCCACCTACCTCTCCAGAGCCATTCCATGCAAGTCCTCCGGAAACACATCCAGATACTCTCGAATAACCGACACATCAGCAATCGTCCTCTCTCTCTTTCCTTCTTTCTCTCTGTCTCTCTCTGTCTCTCTGTCTCTCTCTCTCTCTCTCTCTCTCTCTCTCTCTCTCTCCCTCTCTCCACCCTAAGAAAGATGCGTGTTTTGGATCATGGGGGTGATAGGGTTTGGAGTGTTCCTAACGATGACATTGAACAGTCGGTCAGACAGGTGGCATCGGAGCCAGATCCTGGTACTGAGAGACGTCTGAAGCGTAGATTTGACGAGTCTGAGTAGCCAGAGCCGACCTTTCATGACGTGATGCATCGATTAGACATTATGTAGGAGGAGCACCATTAGACCATGGTGACGATTACTAACATATTGGCGTGTCACGACTCAGACTTTCCACCTTTCCCTGGGGCAGCACCTGTTGGTCCTATTCCGCAGGGTCATCCAAGCACGACTCCTTTATGTACACAATAGGCGGGAGTTGGTTGAGGTGAGGCTAGTATGTTACATAGGCCACAGGGAGGCGATGAGGATAGTGTTGACGAGGATTCAAACAAGTACTATGACGTCAGTGGTGGCGAGGAGATGTTATGGGATTTTCTATACTTTAATACTTGTTTTATGGATTCAATAGGATACTTTTGATACATTTGTATGTTTATACTTTTTATTTTCGGTTTATATTATATGTATGGTTTCTATTTTTTTATTTACCTAATCCAAAATCAGTTGGTGTATTGGTTCAGCCAAGGCTAAACATAGTTGATCAGGCTACGTCTAGTTGTGGCTCAGCCCTTACACACAGATTTTCCTAAGATAATTAACTTTTATATTTTATTTGATTTGGGTACTATGTATTTTGGATTGCGACGTTTATGTTTCTATTTTGTACCTTTAGATATTTCTGTAGGAATCAGCGAGGTAGGAATTGTTGGAAGGCATGATCATTTTGGCATAAAGCTGTTCGGAAAACCAGCAACCCAAAGCGACAGTTCTAGTCTAGTCACTTTTTTCTTTTGAATGATCTATTGGTAGGGTATTTAATAGTAATACCTTTATTTGTATGTTTCAGGACAAATCTTTTTATCGGAGTATATGTCCTAGGCCATAGCCTTAACTTCCTAAAGGAATTACTAATTCACAATAACCTTCGGCTCTCATACCATTATGTTGCCCCCTGCCCGACCGTCGGCAGGAACGCCAGGCAGGTGCGAACGGTGGTACATAGATTACCCAAATCACAGAGCAAAAAAATGATATCTATTACATAATGTAAACCTTATCTATCTTTGAGCTACATGTGCTTCTTGTGTGATCCATCCTCTTCCTACAAATACATGTATTTTGAAAAAGGCACATTGATGTTGGTGAGTTCACAAGTTTTGCTTATAACGAATAAACTGTTTTCGAAAAGTTTTGGGATCTTTGTTTATGAACATGTTTATCTTTCATATTCCTAAGTTTTCTATAAATTTAGAGATATAATCTCTTTTAAAACATTTTACTATGCTATTTGAGAATCCTGACCTCCTAAGTATTTTAGGATATTTTGTTTATCCTAGGTCTATCTTATGTTAGGATATTTTAACATTTTAACTACGCGAAGGCATCCCTCTTAGTAGTCGCCTCCCCTAAGGTTGTTAATCGCATTACAATGAGCCCCTAAAATCGACGTTGTAGACTTATAATAGTCTTGTGTGACGCTTCATTGAACGTCATAATACTAACTGATTAAAGAAAGGTATCCTGTTGGGATTGTAGCTAGCAATCGCAGGTGGGAGTGTCAAACCCCGTATAGATCTATACATAATTTTCCAGCTCTCTTTAAGAATAACGATTATAGGCCGGGGTAGCCAAACTTAATCAAGGCTAAATGATGAATAATTTAAGCTCACTAACACTTTACCCTTGGGTATTTTATCTTATCTTTGAATCTTTTATTTTATAAAAAAAAAACTTTCCATAATTCTCACTCTATACTTTTATTATATATGATAATTATTATTTATTTATCTCATAATTATCTTTGTATATATATATATATATATATATATATATATATATATATATATATAATCTTTTAACATATATATACCCTATAATTATGTTTATTTTGACAACATGATATTCGACAGAGTAACAACTAAGTACATTGCATATCCTAATAATTTAATCAGCGTAGCCTCTAGGTACTAAGTTATCCTAGTAATTTGGCCAACGTAACTTCTATGAATGGTATCTGTATATCATCCTAAAGTTATATGCATTTATAAAACTACTAATATATTTACAAAATATATTATTATAAAATCAGTTTAAATATAACATGTGTTCCCCGCACCACTTTGAAAATCTTTAAAATAGTCAAATGGGGTCGTGAAACGCACTCTAGTAGCATGATCAGAGACATCCTCGTCGCTGCATCTGAAGCTTCGTTCTATTATAGGGTGATAAGAATAGATAGAGAGAGAGAGAGAGATAGAGAGAGAGAGTGAGAGGATTTGGTGTAGGGGTGAGGAAATGAGGAAGTGAGCATCTCTTTTTATAGTTTTTGTGCATGTGGAGCACCTGGTGCGCAAGGGGAACATGCTTCGTGGCTCCGTCCCCAAATTGCCACATGTACAATTCTTGGTGGTCCACATCACTTAAATCTCGACGAATCTGGGTGTCAGAAGCGCACTACGGGCGTATGCAGGCACTTCATGAGCATAAATGATTTTTGAGAAAATCATAAATCTTCTGTGCGTGCTTTGAACTAAACCCTCTTTATATCTATGTGATGCTCTCAAAGAGTACTACAACCCTCTTTAGCCCGTATTTTATGATTTTTCAAAAATCATATATTCCTCCTACAGACTCCATTTTTGACCCTCTTTATCTCAAATTTCTTATCTTACGGAGTACTATGAATTTCCATTTGTCGTCTTTAGTCAAAACTCTACCGATCTCGCAATACTATTTTGTTGTTACTAGTACTAACTACGCGGTCACTTTTATCTTTTTATAAAAATCATATCTTCTTTTGTAGAAGTCAGATATTTATAATATTTATATCACTGAAACCGCGTTGTGGTATATTTTCCAAATACACTTACCAAACTTAAAAATGGTATGACTTTTGGTCACTCCTTGTTGACCATATTAACCATTTTCTTCCTAAAATTGTAACCTATTAAATAATATTTTCCTGAATATGATAAACTCTATCGCTTTTATTTGCTGAT
Organism: Lactuca virosa; assembly: GCF_052849685.1. Classification (NCBI taxonomy): domain Eukaryota; kingdom Viridiplantae; phylum Streptophyta; class Magnoliopsida; order Asterales; family Asteraceae; genus Lactuca; species Lactuca virosa. The sequence continues at coordinate 123,337,660 of NC_136426.1, forward strand.
ACTAAACCCTATGGACACAAATTTCCCAGTTGTTACATTCTCCCCATGTTTTAAGAATTCTGTCCCCGAAATTCATATTACCTAATTTTCTTATTAGTGGAGACCGATTTCTTAGTTAATCCTATCCTTCCTAATTACATCCCCATCGGACATTTTCTACTTCTAATTCTTTAACTTCATCATTAAAACCTATATCAATCCTTTGATATTCTTTGTCTATTAATATTTTACACCAATAAGAAACCTATGATTCCTACTCTAGGCTAGGTATGGATATCTGGAGGGATTACTATGTCTACTTTTCTATTTTCAACTTTTACTTAAAAGCGATACTTTATTTAGTCAATATAACTTCGAGAATTTCCAAATTCTCAGAAAAGCATTGGGTCGTTTCCCTTACATTTCTGACCCTATCTCTATTCTTTATGGTATTCCTTTATTGGATTTGCTCACCTTTGCAAACACTCGCAATTTTTCCTACTCTACCACATCTATTCCACTTGAACTCTTCACACTTGTCGAGATGATGATGTCCATAATTGTTGCACAAAGGGAGATTTCCCAAATATCCCTTTTGTGAGGTCAGTATTCTTTCTAGAGGCATCCTTTACTCTTTTCTCATCCACAAGCGTTGGTTTGGTTCATCCTTGGTGATCTTTCCCCACTTACTTTTGGGTTCCTTGGACTTCTTCATACTCGTTTTTGGTTTTTGGATCACTGTCTCTCTGAAGTTGAAAGCTAGATTTATGGCTTCTTTGTAAGTGTTTGGATGGTATGCATGTATCTCTTTCCTAACATAAGGGGCTAGTCCTTGAAAGTATGCATTGATCTTCTTGCTCTCTGAGCCGATCAATTCCTGGCATACGTTGACTAGGTCTTCAAAGCGTATGGTGTAGAAGGCCAAACTTGATTTCCTAGAGCTTTATTGGATTAATTCATGTTCTAATCGGGCCATGTCTCCTGTAGAACAAAATTTCATTATCATTTGCCTTTTCAACTCTTCCCATGACGTTGAAAAGGCCGCGTATACTGCCAGTGCTTTGACCAGGATACTCTACCAGATGAGAGCCTTTCCCATAAGTGTGCATGTTGCAAACTTAACCTGGTATCCTTAGCATACTTGATCTCTTTGTCCTTTATCCAGTGGATTAACACATTTACTCTTTCATCTCTATAGAAGGGTCTAGGCTTACTGTCGATGAATTCATTGTAGGTTTTTTCTATTTGCTTAGCCTCCTTATTACTTCCTTCTTCCTTCCTTGCTTTGAGGTTTTCCGTTGCACTCGAGACTTGGTGTTGAATCATGATTTGAATGGTGGCTAATATGGAAGGCTAGCTATCTTGAAATGGCGATAGGCATAGTTGCTTAGGTTTTGACTAAAGGATTGCCTAATGCTTATATCTATTTTTAGGAATACCCTATTCCCTTTCTTATAGTATCCTACTGTTGCTTTCCTAGGAACTTGTCTTCTTATCATTTTAAAATGGGATTTTTCCTATTGTCGATGGATTGTATCTTCCTTATTTGCTAGATTCCTGGCTAAATTAATGTTCTAAGGGTTTTAAGGTATGTCTTAACTTAAGGACATTTTTTGAAAATTTTGGAAGGGGGCGACAGGCATATGGTGGGTGTCACGCATACTCACGACATATCTTATTTAAAGGCGATTTTTGGCTTCATCCTGAACATTCCCATGGTCACCCTCTTGTCTCGGTCTACCCCCACCGAGCACGATGAACATGACACACGCAAGATCTCCGGGCCTCAATGTTTGATGTTTCTTTTACTTCTACTGCTTCCAGGTAGCTTCTACAACTTCTGAACAGTGCTATTCCACTAGATTTTTGGCTAATTAGGTTTCTTAGAAAATTTTACATTTGAAACTTTTTGGTCGATTTTGATGTTTTAAGTGATTGTCTAGCATGCTATACTACCGAAATCACTCCCTTGATATATAATTTGGAATTTAATCCATCCATTTATCATGATTTTAATTTTTTTAGTACTTGAACAAATTGTTTTGTCATTTATGTCGATTTGCGGTGGTTTGGACGAAATGGATTTTGGATTTTGGATTTTGGATGGAACAGCAGGTTTCCATACCTGCTGTTCTTTGTGCTCTTGAGGCACGTCGGGCATCTCTATGTGCATCACGGGCACTTGCGAAATTTCCTAATTTTGAATTGTTCCTCTTTCAAACCTAATGCATCTTTTACCTAATCTAACTATCCTTTTCCTATTTCTCTACAGATATGTCTAGACGTGGGCGCCAGACGTCAGGTTAGTTACCTTCTATGTGGCCACCGCATCCTTATCTACAGTTTCCTGATGATCTCGAGGGTCGGGATTCCTTTGTTTCCCGTTTGATCAATCTTCTGTTCAAGAAGATCAGTGTTCCACATGCTCTTGTGTGGGTGGTTGCTGATGAGTATGGGTTGACAACTCAGTTGGATCCCTTTCTTACTCGGGTTCTACGTGATGATGACGGTCTTGAGCTTTTTACTTGTCATGGGTGGAGTCGGGTGCTTAGGATTCGGGAGGTGATCTTCAAGGAACTTTGCTGGGAGTTTTTCTCTACAGCTCACTTCGACAAGGCATCGACAAACTAGGCTGATCAATCAATCTTTTCCTTTCTCCTAGGAGATGAATCCTGCTCTTGTAGATTGATAGAGCCGGGGAGATGTCTCGGGATCTATATAGAGGAAGAGACTGCCAATCCTCACTTCTTTGCTTATCTCACCAGCTGCATCACTGAGCAGCCTCAACAGTACAATTATAGGGACGTCTGGGGTATTGCTAGGAGAGCCTATGTTTCTAGGAAGGCGAATGAGATAGATTTTAGATTTCCTATTTATTGGTTGCTTCACCGATTAATCATCTTTACTATTTGTCATCGCGAGGTGCATGACAAGGTTCCTTCTGGAGATCTATTTTATAGTATGGCTTTAGGTTTCGTGCCGTCTAGCAGGATTTGCGGGGTCATTGGGTCACTCGATTGGACCATTCCTATGGGGTTGATACTAGCGTGATGGTTCCTATTCTTATCAGAGAAATGGGTACAACATATCTGGGGAAGATGCGTGTTTCGGTTTATAGGGATGGCAGGGTTTGGAGAGTTCCTGACGATGACATTGTATAGTCGGTCAGGCAGGTGGCACTGGAGCCAGATCCTGATACTGAGAGGCGTCAGAAGCATATATTTGAAGAGCCTGAGTAGCCGGAGCCGACCTTGTATGTCTTGATGCATCAATTAGACATTATGCAGAAAGAGAGCCGTTGGAACATGAAGGCGATTACTAACATATTGGCGCATCAGGGCTCGGATTTTCCACCTTTCCATGGAGAAGCACGTGTTGGTCTTGTTCCGTAGGGTCATGTGGGCGAGAGTCCTTCATGCACACGACAGGAGGGAGCTGGTCGAGGTGAGGCTAGTACATCACGTAGGCTATAGGGAGGCAATAAGGATAGTGATGAAGATGGTGACGAGGATTCAGACGAGTACTATGACGTCTATGGTGGCAAGGACATGTGATGGGATTGTCTATACTTTAGTACTTGTTTTATTGATTTAGTAGGATACTTTTGATACATTTGTATGTTTGCACTTTTTATTTTGGGTTTATATTATATGTATGATTTTTATTTTGTTATTACCTAATCCAAATTTAGTTGGTGTATTGGTTCATCCAAGACTAAACGTAGTTGATCAGGATACGTCTAGTTGTGGCTCAACCCTAACACCCTGATTTAGCTGAGATAATTAACTTTTATATTTTATTTGATTTGGGTACTATGTATTTTGGATTGCGATGTTTATGTTTCTTTTTTGTACCTTTAGATCTTTCTGTAGGAATCAGCCATGTAGGAAGTGTGGAAGCGCAGTATCATTTTGGCATAAAGTTGTTCTGAAATCTAGCAACCGAATGCAACAGTTCCAGCCTAGTCACTTCTTCCTTTCGAATGATCTATTGGTAGGGTATTTAATAGTAATATTTTTATTTGTAGGTTTGATGACAAACATTTTTATCGGAGTATATATCCTAGGCTATAGTCGTAATTTCCTAAAGGGATTATTAATTCGCTATAACCTTCGGCTCTCATACCATTCTGTCGCACCCTACCCTGCCGTCGGCAGAACGATGGTACATAGATTACCTAAATCACAAATCAAAACAATCATGTCTAATACATGATGTAAACCTTATCTATCTTTAAGCTTCATGTCCTTCTTGTTTGATCCATCCTCTTCCTATGAATACATCTATTTTGAAAATGTCAACACGATGTTGGTGAGTTCACACGTTTTGCTTATAACGAATATACTCTTTTTGAAAACTTTTGGGATCTTTGTTTATAAATAGGTTTATCTTTCATATTCCTAAGTTTTATATAAATTTTTAGGAATAATCTCTTTTAAAACATTTTATTATATTATTTGAGCATCTTGAACTCCAAAGTATTTTAGGGTATTTTGTTTATCCTAGATCTATCTTATCTTAGGATATTTTACCATTTTAACTACGCGAGGGAGTCCCTCTTAGTAGCTGCTTCCCCTAAGGTTGTTAATCGCATTACTATAAGCCCCTATAATCGACGTTGTAAACTTATAATAACCCCGCACGACTCTTCATCGGACGTCGTAATATTAACTTATTAAATAAAGGTATCATGTCGGGATTGTAGCTAGCAATCGCAGGTGGGGGTGTCAAACCCCGTATAGTGATGGGAATTAGGTAAAACAAATAAACTTAAAAACCCTTAAGTTCACATGAAACCTAAAATGATCTATGTGATGTTGCGATTTAATCGAGTATGAACATAATCAGAGTAAACAAAGTAGTATGAACAACGAGAGTAAATAAGATCTGGTTTATAGCTCAATTATACTTTTGTGTACAAAGAGAATCTAGACAAAATGTCTTGGAAAAGTTCTATCTAACTCTGAGTACAACTCCTATTTATAGGAGAATAAGAAAGTATACAAAAAATACTAAGGGCTAAACATCAAGACTTTGAAACTAATATGCCTTGGTAAACAGATAAAATGACTTTCGAAACTGACTCAAATAACTTCGACACATTACAACATATTTGACCCTAACATTCTCCCCCTTTGTAATCAGTGTCGAACTCAGTTTGTGAGAATTTGAGCAGCCATATGCATCGATCTTCGAATCTCAATATACCAGCTCATAACCTTCTTCAGCTCAGCCTGATCTCATTTGTTGTTTTTCTTGCAATTATTCATACGAACAATAAAGTTCGTATATTGAGCAGTTGTATACCATTCCACTTCTGAAGCTTGGAAAAAGAACCTCTTGGTTTTTCCTTTCTTGTCTTTTCCCGAAAAAACTAATCCCATTGGCTTTAAACAGATTTCTCCATCAGCAAATTTCTTCAGTTCTTCTTGACTCTTCACAGTTTCTTGAGCTACTTTTATTTCCTTTCCCATTGCCGTACACAGCTCAATATCAGTTAAGGCTAGACAATCATAGTAATTATCTATAAAGATTTTGATGTGACCAAGACCAATCTCAAAATCTCTTTGCCTGTCCCTTGAAGTTTCGAAGCGTCCATATCTTTGAGAATCAATGCCACTTGAATAAGATCATTCAAGTTCATCAATGGAAAATCAGCAACTGAAAAATCACAAACCAGATTGTTTGCCCTTACAACTTGAAATCATAAATTTTGAATCACGTTTTCAAACAACACATCCCCAGTCACACTTATCACACTCACAATCTTGATAAGGGACCAAACCTCTTCCTGATTCTTTCCCACCACAGCATGAAACCTTAGCTTCATATGAAGAAAGTCATCTTCATTCTTGAATTTTTCAATAATTTTGTATTGTGCTGTGATGAACATCTTTTCATTGATTGGGAAATCAAGTTGATTCATATCTGTGTTCTCTATTGCATAGCTATTCCTTGGCTTCTTCTCGATTGCATACATTTGATTGTATGACACTCGTGCTTCAATATTTTCATAACTGTGTAACTTCGTTGGATCAACTTTGTTCATTGTGGGAGGATCATCTTTACGAAGCATCAAAATACTCTGTATTTGACGCTGCTTCTCCATCTCTGCTTCAATTTCAACTTTTCTTTCTTCCTTAGACTTTTCTATAATAACTCCTTTTCCTTTTCCTTTATCACCTTCATTTTGTTTGGGTTTCGAAGAACTCCCTCCACCAGTAGACTCAATTACAATGCCTTTAGCAATTGGCCTTTTAGTAACTGTAGTTGCTATCACTGGTTCAGCCTTCGAAAATATTGGTTTTGTTGTAGGAATTTGAGTCTTAAAATTTTTTCCAACAACCTTTGTTCCTTCATTCGTTTTCTCAGAAACATTTTCTCCTTTACCAACACCTTTCTTTTCTTCCCCTTTCACCCCTGTGACAACAGGCGGGGCATTCGTTGGTAAAATAGTTTCAAACTTAGACAAAGGAGCCAACACATTTTGAATCGCAGTCTCGAATGAGCGAAACTTCTGATCTATAAACTCAGGAGTTAAGAGAGAGGAAGAGTCAGACTTCGAAATAAGCTCCTTCAATTCAATAAGCATGGTACTAAGTTTACCAAAACTAGTGACATCAGCAGTCGCTTTCGCATCAAACTTTGGAACAAAAGATTGATGTGTTTGGACAAACTTAGTAATACCATCAGCAATAATATCAACTTTCTCAAGGAGAGAAGAATACTTTTTATCCAAATCACTTATTTTTGTGGTCACACTAACTTTCATCTCTTCAAGCTTACGATTCACATTTTCCCGAACTGTTTTCACATCTTGCACAAATAGAACATGACGTTCCTTGGCAACATGTTTCAACTCTTTGATGTCATCATTAAAATTTAAAGACGTAGACTTCACTCTCAATTCATTATTTTTATCCAGTTTATCAAGCTTTTCTTGAATTCGAGATTCAGAATCTTGGATCAACACATTGAATTTATTCAGAAGACGAAGCTCTTGTGCTTTGACCATAACATCAACTTCAATAACAGAAACATAATTCCTACCCCCTGCATTGGCTTGTGATTGCAACAATGAGTTAAGCTTCCTGTTGAGAATCTTGAGCTATTTCCCTGACATAAGCATATGGTCTGGAATGTTTTCTTCTTCAGAATCAAATTCCAAATTAGCAAATGATCCGCCAAACCCTCTATCATCAGTATCATCATCATTAATTGGTTTGGGTGGGTCAGTAGATTGAGACAAAAAGAGAGAAGTAATGGGTTGATTTATGACTAAATCAAAAGTTGGGGAATGTGTGGTTCTAGGTACACTGGTAACAATTGGTGGTAATGAAGTATTGGTGATAATGATGGAAGTTTCAAGAATACCTGGATTAGAAACTGGAGTTTCATTGTTCGAGACTCCTTCACCCATGTTGACATTCACATCCGTATTAGATATGTGTGTGGAAATGCCTGAGGTACAAACCTCCTCATAAGATGATTCAGTTAACGAAACCTCGGGTGTTGTGACCAAAATCTGCTCAGGAGTTGACACTTTTATAGATTCACCAAGAATAGTAGATGTGTCCACTATAGAAGTTTTCACAGAGCTACTGGAAATCCCTATCTCCTCGGTATTCGACTTGACAGGAGATTTCTTCTTAGGGGAAACATCACCCATTGGAGAATCCGGAACGATTTCTTCGTCTTCATCTTCCTGAAGGATCAACTTTCGCTTTTTCGTCTTCTTTGAAATATGCATTGCAACATCCTCAGTCCTTCGCTTCTTCGAGGATGGTGAAACTGGTACAGGAATTTCACGAAGTAGAACTCCTTTCCTATTTACATGGGGTTTACGAATCATTGAATGTGAGAAACTGGATGACCTCTCAGGAGTTTTCTTGACCGATGAGACATCTTTTTTAGACGCTTTAACACACCAGACTTCGTAGGAACAATCTGCTTGGAAGGAGCAATTTGTCCAGTCTCCTTATGCTGTGCGAACATCTTCGAAACTTTGGCAACCTCTATAGGCTTTTTCTTTGGTGACTTAGAGACAGTTTTCTCTTGAACATGTTTCTCAGGAGTGGATTCATCAACACTCTTTGGCTTCCGAGATTTCTTGGAAGAACCTTCATCACGTTTTGCCAACAGCACACTAGTACCATCATTTGTGTTCATAGTGAGCAAATAAGTCTCCAACACTAGATTCGAAGGATCAACCTTCTTGAGCATCCCATCAGGAATCCTAGCAACTGTAGGAAAAATACTCATATCATCTTCAATTGTCTTGGGATAATGATACTTCAAGAATTCTGCTTTAGGCTCATCAGCAGGCACCAAAATACTTTCCTTTTCATAAGCATATTGAAGAATTAGACTCCAATACCTTGCACATGAAATCCCATCTACTGCATTCGTGTTATCAATACTATTCAAAAATTCTTTCCACATCTGAGTCGCATAGTCAACAGGTATATCATAGTAAATGCTTGCGACCATAACATACACCTACATGCGTCCTTTGTCTAAACCAACACTTCGACCTGTGAGGCATCGAAGATAAATCCCAAAAAGAAAATTCCACAAACTTGGAAGACCAGAATTCTTGAAATCGCTTATCTTAGTTAGTGAGTGTTGATAACCCATCTCATTGAACATGTTAAGAACTTGTTCATTAGTAACTTTGTAGAATGGTGGAGAATTAAGGATTTCAAGGATCTTGACAAACAACTTCTTGGTAAGATGAAACTTCTTATCATTGATCAAATTGAAGGTCACAGTATCCATCGTCTTGCTGTATGAAGCAGTAGAACCAGCCATTGAAAACCAAGACATTGGTATTTCAAACGCACTGAACATCGCAGTCGATAAAACAGAATGTTTCAAAGAAACGATGAGCATCTTGAGTTCTTCAGGGTACACTGTAACATCACCATCCACTTGATAATTGTTACTTTGAATCTTCATGATGGGTTGAGAAGATACATCGTCAGTTGTGTTGGATTGAAGAGCGGCCATGATTAGGGTTTGTTTGAAAATGATGATGAACAAAGAGATAAAGAGAGCACGAATCGTGTTGAGAATTTTTAGTACGCGTAAACTTGGAATGACGACCCAATTACCCCTTTTATATGTATCCCCTTTTTGAATTTCAAACGGTTACCATTAATGATCGTGACACGTAGCCCTTGAAAGTTGCACTAGTAGCCATCATATACGCCATGTCAGAAAAAGTATGGGATACGATCTCCGAGAAAGACGCACATTAACCAAACCGTCACATCAAAAGTCTCTTTGTGAGTACTTGTGGATAAGGACAAAACCTTCGGAATGGAGGTAAGGCTCTTTCGCTTTTGGGTGTGAAAACGAAGTCATGTACCAGACTGTCGAAATCATCAACCTGAGTTGGTAATACCCATAACCTCAAGGATTTCATGAGTGTAGTGTGCCAAAGAAAAAGATAAGAAGCAAAGTAAGAAAAATATGGATTTGTGATGTCAAAAATATAACTTCGACATAAAAGCAGATAAATCTCGGGCAAAGATTGCTTCGCGAATCATCAAGAGAGATGATCCACAGCTGGCGTGGTTTCCCATGAATTACAATCGAATACTTACGGAGAAGTATCGAAGGGCTTCTTTTATTAAGGCTTCCAGGGTGGTTGAACATTTCGTTACAAAGCATACTCAACATAAGTACGACAAGTTGTAAAGGAAACTACCTGTTTGACCAATGTAGTCAGTGACAAGTAAGCTGTGAAAAATTTATTAAGTAACGAAGATTGAGAAAGATACTCAAACGGAAATCATATTCTTGAAACCAAAATAAGACCTAAATCTCGGTGGGAAACAAATGTCGTGGGTTTCGAACATTTGATCAAGATTACTATTCAAGAAAAGAATATGATTTTGAGTATCGAATATAGGTACTGAAACAAATGTTTCGTCATTTCTGGAACAAAGTTCCCCATCAATTCTTTAAAATCTTTTGACATTTAGGGTTTCACTTCCATCACGGTCTCATGATGTTAGATCATAAACACAGAATTGTGATATGTCTAGATCCTGATTGGTTTGTACCAGAAATCTCTTAGACATATGTCATTGTGTGTGAATGTGTAAGAAAATTGGGATGAAAAAGATTGGCTAAAAGAAACAAGTGTACCTCTTCATTGATTTGACCTCGCAGTTAACTCTTAACTCATTTGAGAAGAGTAAGGTAGCTCATGGACTAATGTGAAGATAGTCTGATTGGGAAGAAATTTTCGTGATGAAAACTTCATTCAGGCTTTGAAAACACACATTGAGTCAAAAGAGGCTTAGGTCAACATGTTGCAGCATGCTTCTAGGGACAACCTAACTAGTGAAAAGTTTTTCGAAAAATATACCTGACCCTAGAATTGCAAGCATAAACCATGGATGATCTTTGCCAAAAGCTGCATTTAGAAAATTGAATACAAACACCAAAAAACAAGAACATCTTTTTGTAGTTTTTGGTTTTGCAAAATTGAAAAGACAAAACAAAATTAAAATATTTTTGATCTTTTTGATATTTCGAAAATTGAAAGACAAAACAAACATAAAATCTTTTTGTTCTTTTTGATTTTTCGAAAATTAAAAGACAAAACAAAAATAAAATCTTTTTGTGCTTTTTGATTTGTCGAAACAAATAACAACAAAATATTTTTGGTAGTTTTGAATTTTTCGAGATGAAAGAAATTTTTTTTGAACAAAACTCATGAAAATTTGTTATTAAGCGGTGTGTACATAATATCGAAATCGAAGCGTGTCGAAGCGCTGAACATGAACAGTAACCTCTGAATGACAGACTATTTTCTTTATACGACCATTCAGCACCTCTGAATCGACACTCAAGCAACTTTCTTTTGTTATTCTTTCGAAATCAATCCAGGAACTGAATTGGTTTCAATCATTCCTAGACCTCCCAAAATTTGCACAAATGATTTTTCATCCAATGGCTTTGTGAAAATATCAGCAAGTTGATCAGTGGTTTTCACAAAGTTACACAGGATTGTTTTTGAATGTTGCACAGGATTGTGACAAATGCGTATGGCACTTTGTGAATAACAATACAACGAAATTTTCTTCATGTTGATTGCATAATCACGCAGTTGGCTTTAAATCCATATGATTTGTGAAGTGCAAGCTGCAGCAGCAACATACTCTACTTCTGCTGTGGAAATCGAAACGCATGTTTGCTTTTTCGATTGCCAGCTTACTAACTTCCCATCCAGTAACTGACATCTGCCACTTGTGCTTTTTCTATCAAGATTGTGACCTCCTAAATCAGCATCTGAAAATGCTCGTATGAAGAATCCTATTTTCGAAGGATACCACAATCCTAACGAAATTGAGCCTTTGAGATATCGAAAAATGTTCTTCACAACTGTTAAATGTGGTTCTCTAGGATTCGACTGATATCTAGCATAATTACAAACATAAAACATAATGTCAGGTCGACTTGTAGTAAGGCAAAGTAACGAACCTATCATGCTTTTGTATAAAGTAATATCAACATCAGGTTTATCTAACGAAGGTGAGAGCCTTGTTCCAACCGCCATTGGTACTCGTAATTTTGTGCTATTCATCAAACCAAAATTTTCAAGCAAACTCTTTGTGTATTTTTCTTGATTAATAAAGATTCCTTCTCTGTTTTGACGAATATTCAATCCTAGAAAGTTGTTTATTTTTCCCATCATGCTCATCTCAAATTGACTTTTCATCAGATTTTCGAAATCTCTAGACAAAGCAGGGTCAGTCGAGCCAAATATTATATCATCGACATATATTTGAACAAGCGTAAGATGATTCCCAACTTTCTTTCGAAAGAGTGTGGGATCAACTGATCCTTGTTTAAATTTCGATTGTTTTTAAAAAATAGGTAAGAATTGCATACCATGCACTTGGTGCTTGCTTTAACCCATATATAACCTTATCTAAGATATAACAATGATTACGAAATTCTTCAAGTTCTCCATTGAGAAAAGCACATTTGATTGATAGACATCAAAATCCTTGTGTGCTGCATATGCCAAAAATATTCGAACAACCTCGAGTCTTGCGACAGGGGCAAAGGTTTCCTCATAGTCGATACCTTCTTGTTGCGAATAGCCTTTAACTACAAGCCTAGCCTTATTTCAAACAATATTACCATCTTTGTCTGTTTTATTTGTGAAAATCCATTTTAATCCAACAATCGAAACATCTTTTGGTTTAGGAATTAATCTCCAAACCTTGTTTCTTTCGAATTCAGACAATTCAGATTGCATTGCAACAACCTAATCTGAGTGTTCCATTGCAACCTTCACTGATTTTGGTTCAATTTTCGAAATAAAGACATTAAACATGCAAAACTCCTGATGAGCATTAAGTAACTCATTCTTTGCACGAAGTTGAGCTCTTGTCAACACTCCATCTTGAGGATTTCCAAGCACTTGTTCTTTTGGATGATTTTCTGTCCATTTCTCCAATGGTGGATATGCCGGATCAAAATCCAATGGCGCATCTTCGAACATTTCTTCATACTCTGAACCTGAAACATAATTATTATCATTTAAATCATGAAAGATATCATATTGTTCATTATTCGACACATTTCGCTCCCCCTCAACATTTTCATTTTCAGGTTGCTCCCCCTCAACATCATCATTCATTCTCCTATTCTCCCACTCGAAAGAATGTCCCCCCTCAACACGAGAAGTCGAATCCAAGTGCTTCCCCTCCACTGGATCATTTGTCATAATTTCGCTATTTCCAGGAGAAGGTTATGTTGAGTTTTCAGCAACAGCATCTTGAATAAGTGTCGAAAGACTTTTGAACTTGTTTAAGGATTGGTCTTTGTTCGAAAGACTTTTCATCTTGTTTGATATAATAATCATTGAACGTAAGATTGAATATTTCTTCAATTTTCCTTGTTCGTCTATTCAACACTCGATATGCAACCGAATTATGAGAATAACCCAAGAAAATTCCTTTGTCAGCTTTGGACTGAAATTTTGAAAGATTATCCTTGAGATTCATGATAAAACACCTGCAACCAAAAACATGAAAGAATTTGACATTAGGCTTTCGGTTATTGATTATTTCATAAGGAGTAATGTTGAATCGTCGATGAATGAACGATCTATTTTGTGTAAAACATGCAGTTGAGACTGCCTCTGCCCAAAGGTATTGAGGACGATTCGCATATGTGAGCATCGTTCTTGTTGCTTCACAAAGAGACCGATTTCTCCTTTCAACCACCCCATTCTACTGAGGGGTATAGGGTGAAGAAAAATTATGCGAAATGCCTTGTTCTATCAAATACAAATCAAGAACATTTTTCTTAAATTCAGCACCATTGACACTTTTGATTTTTCGAAGTTTCTTCTTCAAACTTGTTTCCATCTTCTTGATAAAATCAATCATTATTTAAGCTACTTCTAATTTTAACCTGAGAAAATAAACCCAAGTAAATCGAGAAAAATCATCAACAATGACTAAAATGTACCGTTTCTTGTGGAGAGTTTCAACAGTTGATGGTCCACATAGATCAATATGAAGAAGTTCCAATGGTTAGATTATTTTTTAATCGATGAAAATTGGATGTCCTTGACGATGTTGTTTCCTTTGTTTGCAAGCTGCACATAAAGTATCATTATCAAATTTTAAAACAAGTAAGCCTCGAACAAGATCATTTACCACCAATTTATTGATATTTCAAAAGTTCAAGTGAGATAGACGTCGATGCCAAACCCAACTAAAATCAGATGAAGCTTTCGAAAGTAAACACACAGAGGGAACTCCAATAATTGGCTTTATGTTGAGAGTGAACATATCTCCCTTTCTTTTGGATTTGAGCAAGACTTCATTTGTATTGACATTCGAAATAATGCTCCCTTCTTCATTAAACACCACTTGATTTCCAGTGCCCACAACAAGTTGCGAGACACTTATCAAATTATGTTGAAGACCTTCGACATAAGCAACACGGTTTACAGTAAATTTCCCATTTGTGACTTTACCATATCCCTTGACTTGACACTTTTGATTATTCCCAAACTTCACAACACCAACATTTTCCAAACTTCGATAATCACGCAAATTATCTTTCCTTCCAGTCATGTGATGAGAGCAACCACTATCGATATACCATTTTTCATCATATTGCTCGTCACATAAAACCTGCAATCAGTGGAAAAATTTAGGTACCCAAGGCTGTTTGAGTCCTTTATGATCAGTTTGAAACACATTATGAAATGAAGAACCTAAAATCCAATTACGAACTTTAGTTTTAACACTATCAATTAAGTCTACGTTATTTGGTAAAGGCTCAGAAATATAACTTTTTGAAAGTTTTGGACTTTCATTGACTTTCGCCTTTTTCTTCTCAGATTGTGTTTCTTGTGCTTCTTCTTTCGAAACAGGGCGCCATGCCTTGACTGAAGATGTCTAGTCTTTCGATGATGAACTGACATTCGACATTTCGTTCAAATACTTTTCATAAGCAGTTTTAATTTGTTGTTAAGAGGATTTGCCTGTTTGGTACGTCTTCCCTTTGCCTTCAAGCCAATGATCTATATTTTGCACATTTGATCTGCCCTTGACATACGAAACTTTGAAAGCTTGTTTTGTTGGTGGATTGGAAAAATTTGGTTTTTGAGGTGTGAACCTAACATTTCGTTGGGAATGAACTTGTGCAAACTTTTGATTTTCAAATTTTGACTCAGACCTTTGTTGAGCAAAATTTCGATGTTGAAAAGATGATGAATTAGTTTAGATGGGAATGATTTTGAAAAACCATTATTTGAAAACCTTGTTTGATTGTTAGAATTAGACTTCTTCAAAGATGGTGAATTTGACGAATTTGCAAATGGTTTTTTATTAATTGTATTACTATGATTTCGTGACAAAAACCTTGTATCTTGATTTTTGATTTTCGAAAAGTCTTTGTTTGAAGTTGATTTAGACAAATGCTTTTCAGACAGATCGGGATTTTCCTTTGTAACTGAACTTGTTGAAGACTTTGTCTTAACCTTTTCATACATTGTCTTTTCAGTTGTTTTCTTTTTCACATCATTTGGTTTCTTTCGTGACTCAACAATTTGCCAAAAGATTTTCTTTCGTGCTTGTGTCTTTGAAATTCCATTTTCTTTCGAAAAATTGTCAATTTGATCTGTGAATTCTTTTGAATTTATTTTCACTCTTTGTGATTCAACTTCTACTTCTGGTTCAACTTCTTTTGAAATTTTTGATTTTTCAACCCAAGTTCGTTGAGGTTTTTGTCTTTGAAAAGAATATGAATTTTTTGTTAGATTATTTTCAACAGTGCTTTGATTAGAGAAAAAACCATCTTTCGAAGTTTGCTTATTATCTTCTTCCACCAATTTGTTAAATTCAGGCTTGATGTTATCAACATTTCCAGTAGCAACAAATACTTGATTTGGAAAGATGACATCATCAGAACACTTGAAATTTGGATAAACAACTGTATTTGTTTCGAGATAACGAGCACTCTTTTCTTTGAACACTTTGTCGAAAATTTCTGTTTCACCATACACTTGATCGACAACAACTCTTGGAATTTCATTTTCTTTTGAATCATCAGTTTTTGAGGTTGTATTTTTCGAAATTTCTTCATAATCCTTCTCATCATCACTACTGTCAGTGTCGCTTTCTCTAATACTCACATTATCAAAATCACAATCTTTCGAAGTGGAGGCGTGATCTGTATCATTCTTAACAAACGAATCATTACATTTTTCTTTGCCTTTACTCAAACATGTGACATTAATGACAGAAACTGAGAACAATCAACATCTTCAATTTCACTAATTTTGCTAAAATTATCAGAATTATCCTCAATATCAGCAAAATTAGTTTGATTGTCAGATTTTGAATTCTCAGTTCTTTTCAAAATTTTAAATTGTTCGTTTTTGGTTAAGATGTCATTCACAATGTCAACTAATTCATCAGAATTCAAACATTCATCAATTTTCACAATTCCATATTTATATCTATTATCTGGAACTTTGTCAAAATCGGAAATATTCTTCTCACAAGCATAAGAAGTCTCATCTACTTTCTCTCTTTCGAAAGCTAAAAATGGTAGAAGCTTCCTATGTTGTTCTTTACTAATTTCACACGAATGATGTAATTCAGTTAATTTTCCATAGAGTCTCTTAGCAGAATTACAATATATGTTCCTCTGTTTCAACATGATCTTATTATCAGTGCTAAGATTATCTCTATCTATCATAATATTTGTTATCTGCAACTCTAAACAATCTATCTTAGTCTTCTATGTTTCCAAGATTCCTTGAGTTTCTAGTAACTGAGTACTAGCTTTCTTAGCTTCATTGCTAGCAGAAATAACAAGATTATTCATATAAGTAACAGTAGCATCAAAATCAGTTAATACAGAATCATATGCGGATGAAGGAATGCTAAAAGATTGAAGTAGAGAACGTACCTTTGCAGTCATTGGTGCATTATCTCCAGACTTCGAAACAAAGCATCTGCCTATCACTTTTTACTCTTCGACATCCCCATACCTTGCATACATGGCCCCATGGGTCGGATTCCTCATTTCTTTGTCATCAGACCCCGATGATCATATCTGATACTTTCCCTCATCTTCATCTTCTCCTCTAGCCACAAGTGAAAGATTTTTCGTCTTTTTCTTGACTTCCTCCAGCTTCTCAGAGTAATAAGCATCATCCTTCACTTTATTCTTCTTTTCTTCTTTCTTTCTGAGCATACAGTCATTAGCCATGTGGTTTGGTCCATGACAGTAATGACAATCTATCCCTGAATCACCCTTCAGCTTCTTCTCTTGTTTCGAATCCTCGGCCTTTACCTCTTTCTTCTGAAAACTTTTCTCCTCATTAACCTTCCTAGAATAACTTCCCTTCGTTTCACCAGACTTCATCTTTGCATTAAATGGCTTCTTGTAGAACTTCTTCACCGTGTTGCTAGAGTAAAATGTAACAACTTCATCATCTGAGTTGACAATAAGACCTTCTTCATCAGAACCTTCATTCTCAACAACTTCCTTCTCACTTTCTCTACCACTGACCTTCAAAACTAGAGCTAAAGGACCTCCCAGACTGATCCTTGACTCTTCTGCCATTTCATTCACTTCAGTTTCATGAGTTTTTAGCTGATTGTAAACGTCATTCAAGGTAGAAAAATCGAAGCCATGCTGTGTCATAATCATCAAACTTACACTCCTCCATTCTTTACGATGACCCATCACAAAAGTAATCATCAAACTTGCACTTGTAGATGAGCTCGTTCAGACGATCGTAATACATTTCAATCATTTCTCCATCTTTCTGCTTGAATTCTCTTAATTCAATCAGACAATGTTTGAGAGAGCTGATCTTGGTCTTCTCGCTCCCCTGGTACTTTTCCTTCAATGTATTCTAGAGCACTTTTGAAGTTTTGCGATTGCGAACATGATTATACACCATAGGAGGAAGAGCATCGTGAAGCTCTCTCATGCATCTCTTCTCATAATTTTTCAACCTATCATTTTGTTCAGTTACACTTGGAGTTGATGAAGAAATACCCAAGCTTTCAACAGAAGAAGGTGGAATTACATCATTAGTAATGTATTTCCATAGCTCCTCATCTATGCCATTCAAGTAATCCTCCATCCGATCAGCCCACTGAGTGTAATACTCTGGAATCAGCATTGGAATTTTCGTAGACGATCCAAGGAGATGAGAATATGATGTCATCGTGTTCATGTTAAAATTTGCCATGGAGGTACGGATGAATTTTCAGAAAAACTTCAGAAACTTTGAGAATTTAAGGATGAATTGAACAGAAAGAACAAGAAGAACACTCGATTAAAGAAACTCGTTGCAGAATCGAATCACAACTGAAGATCAAGGATGATTTTCAGTATCAATGATGTGGAAATTTTTGAATCAAAGATGCGACTAAAAAACGATTGATACAGAATGAAAATCAGATCATTGCGGTATGATTCCTGCTATGATACCAATTGATGTTGCGATTTAATCGAGTATAAACGTAATCAGAGTAAACAAAGTAGTATGAACAACGAGAGTAAATAAGATCTGGTTTATAGCTCAATTATACTTTCGGGTACAAAGAGAATCTAGACAGAATGTCTTGGAAAAGTTCTATCTAACTCTGAGTACAACTGCTATTTATAGGAGAATAAGAAAGTATATAAAAAATACTAAGGGCTAAACATCAAGACTTCGAAACTAATATGCCTTAGTAAATAGATAAAATGACTTTCGAAACTAACTCAAATAACTTCGACACATTACAACATATTTAACCCTAACACTATGTTTTTAATAGTGAACATATAACTTAGAACATCAAATAAGTGAGAGAACAAGGACGATCTGATGCGCAGGGACAAGGTTTGAAAACTCAAACCTTGAATGAATGCTTAAGATCAATGTCTAATTACTAAGAAGTGTTCCAATTAAGTCTGGCAAGACCAGTCAAGTCTGAGCTAATGCAATCAACAAAGTATTCAAGATATAAATAAAGAGAGAAGATAATGATCAAGGTAAAGATAAAAAATGAATAACAAGAAGAATGTTTAGGTGAAATAACTGAAATATTGCAATCTTTTAGTGAATGATCCGTCTCTTGATTTAACATTGAAAGCTCCTATAAATAGGAGAACAATATACGTAGTACTGACTGATTACATACATAGGACTGGATAAAAGAGTTACTTCTGACACTCTGAATATCCATGTTTGACAAAAGAGACTAAGTCCTATGACTAGTTAAATCAAGCTAAAAGACAAATACAATAAATACACATGGACAAAACACTGATTCATATAAACTAACATTCCGGACATAACATCCATTCTGGAATGCCTTCATTCACTTCGGAACATAAACATCAATCTTATATTCCGTAGAAAAGGTTCAAGTCCGGACACAAAACTGATTACGGGGCATCTTTCATTTCGGAACTATAAATGTCTTCGGAATTCCTATAAGGTTTAAGATTGCTAGAGGTTCACTTTCAGGTTCCAACAATCTCCCCCTAAGTGAACTTAGCAATCGAGACAGCTTAGTTTGCTTCTTCCTTGATGAACGTGTAAGTTCTAAACAGCCAATCCATGACTTCAACATACCACTGCAATTGACTCACAAACTTTGCCTTAACATGTTCAGGAGCTTCGGACCTGGATGCTCGACTGATAAACTTCTTGAGAGCTTTTGTAGGAACTAGGTGTTTATCAAGGACTCTGAAGAAGTCCTTTTTGGTTGTCTTCTTTGTCTTGTATACAACCCCTAGAACCGGATCATCAATAGGTCCTTCAGCTAGCAGTTCAGCTTCTGGAAGCACATATTCGATCTTGGCAACAAAGTCTTCAGTTCCGAAACAGTGAGCCAACTCATAGTCGCATCGACAAAATTCTACGACATAGCCCTTGAGAAAGCCTTAGGCTGCGTGGTAAGCACCCATGTTGATATTATCTTTTTGAAGACTCCAGAGATGAGCAGCAACGGTCAGGACATCGTTCGGATTAATTGCAGGTAATTCAGCATCAGTGATGGTGCGGTATGCTGGTTTGTTCCGGATGATGTGATATCAGAACAATGGACAGTTGAGTTCATATTTCACTAAGATCTTCCTTCCGAACCCAGAGATCTTTGTTATCCTCTTCCTTGTCCACACTTCCTTTTGAGGTTGTGCGTTCTTGGAGTAGAATGTTTTCAATCTTTCATGCTTTGTCCGGATGATCATCTCCAGATCGTCATTGAGGTGGAGAGGAGCAAACTTGATATAGAACTTGCTGTAAGGAGAGATATGCAGATCGAGTTGTTCCGAATCATTTGTTGGAACATCATATTACATGTAGGGAGTTATGTTTGAATCACGAAGAATGCCTTCACGGCATAGAGGAAAGATACCACGCATCGGATCAGGATTGTCTTTGAGAGCTTGGATCCGAATGCTATCCTCTAAGTCTTTGTTGATTTCCTCCTGAGACCATCCAAATTTTTTCTTTGGTGGAGGTCCGGAGTGGAGGGCTTGGTATTCTTCCGTGATGGGATTTTTTCCTTTTTCTTTGTTTAGAACCGACATAACATGCATCATGTTCACGTCAATGGTGAATTTTGGAGGAGAGGATTGAAGAGGTTCTTCTGGAATGTCGTCTGGAGTCCGGAGGGGAGAACCTTCATCAATCGGAGCAATTTTGGGAGCCGGAATTGGTGGCAGCATGGATGGAGTGTCCTGGAAAGCATTAACCATTAGCTTCGTCTTAGCTTTGGCCATTTGGACACTTCTTTGAAACACATCCGTCAGAGTGGATGGCCATGAGACTGCGGACCAAATTCTCTGCTCTACCTTAGTAAGCGCCTTGGTGGCAAATCTCTTAGGAGCTGGGATTCCAATGACAACATTGGTGACATACTCAACTTCCTCTTCATTACTTCCATCATCATCATCATCATCATCATTTCCTAGAAGTCCGGAAAGAACTTGGACTTCATCATCAGAATTTCCATCTTCATCTCGGAGCTGATATTCCGAGGCAGTCTTCCAAGGTTGACTTGGGCCTTCTCCCCCTCTTGCAACGGTAGTCCTGACAACCGGAGCAAGCATAAGTGATTCCTTCATTTCGGAAAATTTGTCGAACACCTTCTGAAAGCTGGTGTTGATTGGAAGTGTGAGGGTGTCATAAGCGTCGGTAGTGGGGGCTTGACCTTTGAGATGGTTGAATAAGGTGGAGAGTATAGAGATCATCTCATCAAACTTTTGGTTCGGAACATCCACAATATTCCAACAAGAACGAAGAAGCTTGAGGAGGACTTGTTGAATAATGAGATTCATCTCATCCTTTTTTCGGATCTCCTTTTCCAGGCGTTGGATCTGCTTCTCATGATGAATATGTGTTTGCTTTAAAATTTCATTGGAAGCATTCAACATATCGTCATGGACCTTCAACATCTTTTTTATCGTGTCAAGGTAGTGATCGACACTTTCGTCATACTTCTTTTCAACTTCCTCAACGGTATGCTTGAGCCGTAAGGAGATGAGTTGATCCAGCTAGGCTTCTCGTTCAGCCATAGTAGGTCCAGAATTGTTGGCTTCAGACAGAAATTGAAGGATGGCATCGAGCTTTGAATCCAGTCCGGAGACTTTCTCATCAAGCTTGGAGTTAAGCCCTGCTACGGAAGCTTCAAGGGAGTTGACCTTCTTCATGGTGTCAGAGACATTGGTTTGGATGTCAAGAAGAGAAAATGGATCAATGTGGTCTCCTGTTGAGGATCCGTTGTCTGAGATGGAATGTTGAGGCTTGTGCTTGTAAGATTCAGGATTGATTAGAGTAACCGAAGGACCAGGTTTGTTGGTAGCTACATCATCATGAAGTTTCTAAGTGGAGTCAGATTCATTGTCATGAGTGGAGGAGGAGGATCCGAAATTAAATGCAGAGTTAGATGAGGATGGCTTGGAGAGAAAACGAACAAAAGAAATCATATTTGTATCAACAACATTAGTACCATCGTTGGTGAGAAGCACTTCTTCGGAAATTTCATCATCCGAAGCGGAATGAATGGAAGTATGAGGTGGAGTCTTGGGAGTTTCTCCGGATGTAAACTCATGATCATCAATCTCGTCTGAAGGAGCAACATAAGGAAGATTACTCTGAATAGCCCTGTTCCGCATGGAAATGAGTGTGGCTTCAACTTGAGATATCGTAAGTTCTAGATGCCTCGAATGTGCCCTGTTTACAAAATATTCCCACAAAGGATCATTAACACATGGTCGTCCTATACCCTTACCGGGTATCAGACCAGATGAGGCGCCTGGGGTTGGAGGGACAACTCCAGCCTCAGAATGTTTGGGGTTCGGAACAGGGGTTCCGGAGTGTGTGTGTGTAGGAGAAGATGGGATAGAAAATGTGACTCGTGGGTTTGTTCTAGAGGGGGGGGGGCAAGGAACTTTGTTCAACACCGGCATCAGCTTTTTGAGAAGGTGAGGGTGGATTATGTGCAGACTCCCTGTGAGTGTGTGCTTGTGTTTTTGAAACATCGAGGGGTACCTAAGGCCAGAGTCAGCCTGAATGTCATGAGTTCCTTCCTGTTGAGAGGAAGAGATGACTTTGGATCTCTTTTTAGGCTTTGACTTGGTGGGAGAAGTCTTCCTTTTGGCAGACTTTTTAACCTTTCCTCAGGACACAGTAGGATTGGCCTCTTCCGGAATGGGCTCAACAGAGACAAGGGCAGGTTGTGTTGGGTCGAACACAACCGAAGACTCTAGGTGATGTTTCAAAGTGAATGGACCCGGAAGATATTAAGGCCAACATGTGTTCCGGAAGACGTCTAACGAGACCAAAGGAAGATTGGTCCGGAACTCTATAGTGCTTAACAGTTTTAAAGGATAGATATACCTCTTTCGGAATTGTGGCAACTGGGATTGGTTTGGACCTTTCTCTGTAAAGCTCTTGGATCATCAGAGCCCAAAACCTAGGGCTTGAGATTTCATTGCTCTTCCTTTTGATTGCAAATTTCCGGAAATCCTGCCATAACACTTCCGGAAGATCAACTGTGTTGCTGCGTCCGGAGTAGATGTTGTATACTACATACAACCATTCCTTCCTTAGGGTGTCCGTACCACCATGCTTACCGGACAACCCTCAAATGATGAAATGCATCAACACGGTCCAAAGACCTGAAACTGCCGACTTCTTGAAGTCCTTGGCTTTGTAGTCTTGATTGTATCCAATGTGATTCAGGAATTGTTTGAATTCTTCAATATTTGGTTCCTGAACCTTGAATCCTTTAGGGTTTTCATCGACGCCGATAGCCCTGAGGAATGTAGATTTGTGGATGGGCACAATTCTATCACCTGTGATCTTTGTTTTGAGAATGCCATTGTCAATCTTGATTCTTGTAAAGGCCGTGTGCAGAAGATTTTGTGGTAGAGGAGGGTCTGGGATTTTGGTGAGTGGGATGGATATGGGATGATGAGCAATGAACTCAATCATCACTCTAATGGGTTCATCAAAATCCATGGGATTCATCGAGAAAAGTTGTGTTGTGCTCTAAGGAAAGGCTCAGATGAGTGTGAGGATGATGATTCTTTGGAAGATTTCTTCTTAGTGACAGATTTCTTGGGTGTTGAAGCAGTTGTAGCAAGTTTTTGAGAAGAAGATTGGGACGCCATTGATGATGGTTTATGATAGCTTGAAGAACACGATGAACACAGAGAGTTTGGGAAGTTTTGAGAATTTAAGGGCATAAAGAGGTGAATGAGGGTTTTGAGGTGTTTATATAGCTGAGTGAAACGGGTCGGGTCAGGAATAGTAATGATGAGGATCCGAAACAAAAATGGGTTGCATTTAATGTTTATCCGTTTAAGGGGTGAATTGACCTGGGATAGGAAAGGTTGGGATGGATGATTGCTTAAAATGGAAACCCTAAACGGCGATGTGATGGTTGCTTTTACAGACGTGCAATCGTGGCGCGAGTTTCAAGGAAGACACGATAAGGATCCTCAAAAGTTACCCTTATAAAAAAAAAGCGTTTCATCTTAAAAACCCTTGGACTTTCGGATGATTGATTCCGGACAGTTTGAGAACCGGAGGGTAATAAGGTGTATTCCGGATCATGGTGATTTGAAGAAAGGATCCGGAATTAGAACAATCCGGAGTGAAACTTTGAGGTTCCGGAGTCAAACACATTTGAATTCCGGAGCAGAATTCGTTTGAAAAAAACATTCCGGAGCAAGTGATTTTCAAGAATTCCGGAAAAGGTTTTGAGAAATGAGTCCGGAGCAAAAAGTGAAATTCCGAAATGGTTATTTTGATGTTCCAGAGTGAGATTTGAAAGATTTCCGGAGTGAAATTTGAAAGAATTTCAGGAACAAGATTTAAAAAAAAATTCCGGAGTGAGATTTGAGCAAATTCCGAAGTATAGAATACAATACCTTTCTGGATTTGAATTCCGGGATGACCTTATGAAGTAAATTCCGAGGTGAAACTTTGATCAGTGTGACTATTTGGACTATGAACATCAAATGATAAGATGAGCTGTACAACTTAAAATTCAAGTGGTGGTTAGAGATAAAGACAAGTAAAATGATCATATGTATTTCAAGAGACAATAGTTCCGAGATAAAAAGGATTTTGAGTTCGGAACCAATTTTCTAACTGATGTTACAATCAGAGAGAGCAAGTCTCTTGAAAGAACTAAGAATCAGGCATCATCATAACCATCTTGTTCATAAAACCATTGAACTTGGTTTCGTCTAATGCCTTAGTAAAGACATCAGCAATTTCATCGTCAGATGGAACAAAAATGAGTTCATTGTTTCCATTTAAGACATGATCTTTTATGAAATGGTACCGTATGTCAATGTGCTTCGTCATGGAGTGCTAAATTGGATTGTGCGAAATCGCAATGGCACTTTGAGAATCACAATAGATAGGAATGCGTTGAAAGCGGTAACCATAATCCAAGAGTTGAGACTTCATCCATAGAACTTGAGAGGTACAGCTGGCAGCAATAATGTACTCTGCTTCAGATGTAGAGAGTGCAATGCAGTTCTGCTTCTTGGATGACCAACTAACCAATCGACCACCTAAAAATTGACAGCCACCTGATGTGCTTTTCCTATCCAATTGTACACCACCATAGTTTGAATCTGAATATGCTTGAAGTAGGAAGCTCTCATTTGCTGGGTACCAGATTCTGAGGTTCTTTGTACCTTTAAGGTATCGGAAAATTTGCTTAGCAGCCAAAAGATGAGACATCTTTGGGTTGACTTGAAATCTGGCACACAAATATATAGAAAAAATGATGTATGGATGACTTTCTGTGAGATAGAGCAGGGATCCAATCATTCCTCTGTATTTCTTTTCATCAACTGCTACACCTGAAGGGTCGACAAAGATCTTGTGTCAGAAACCCATTGGTACCTTGGCTGAGGCACAGGTGTCCATTGAGTACTTTTTGAGGAGTTCTGAAATGTACTTCTCTTGGTGAATGAAAATTCCTTTGTTAGTCTGTTTGACTTGGAGGCCAAGAAAGAAGCTTAATTCCTGATTCATGCTCATTTGAAACCTACTGACCATTAACTTAGCAAAGTCAGCAACCATTGAAGAATCGGTGGATCTGAAAATGATGTCGTCAACATAAATTTGGACCAGCATGAGATGCTTTCCATTTGACCTTCAGAACAGAGTAGGATCTAGAATTCCTCTTTGAAAGCCTGAACGCTTGAGAAAATCGGTGAGGGTCTCGTACCATGCGCGAGGAGCTTGCTTAAGGCCATAGACAGCTTTTCGGAGTTTGTAACAGTAGTTCAGATATGAAAGATTAACCAAACCGGGAGGCTGTGGAAGATATACTTCAGTGTCAATTTCACCATTTAGGAAAGCACTTTTAACATCCATTTGGTAAACCTTGAAGCCTTTATGAGTAGCATAATCAAGGAAGATTCTGATAGCTTCAAGACAAGCAATAGGAGCAAAGGTCTCATCATAATCAAGGCCTTCAATCTGTGTAAATCCTTTAGCCACCAATCTTGCTTTGTTTCGAATGATAACTCCTGCATCATCTAACTTGTTGCGAAACACCCATCTAGTACCGACAATTGGATGGTTCAGAGGAGGAGGGACGAGAGACCAAACTTCATTTCTATCAAATTCTGCTAACTCTTCTTGCATGGCTGTAATCCAATCAACATGTTCAAGTGCTTCTTTGATGGATTTAGGTTCAACCATAGAGATAAATGTCGAAAAATGACATTCATTTTGAAGACTTGTAGCAGATCGAGTTTGTACGCCAACGTTTGGGTTTCCGATCACTTGATTCGGAGGATGATCCTTGGTCCAAACATGTAACCTTGGAAGTTCTTGTGCAGCAGATGATCCAATATCAACAATGGGGTTATGTTGCTCCCACTGAATAGTTTGAACGTGTGGATGATGCTCCCCCTGAACTTCTGAACCAGATAGGTTGACATCATCTTTAGGTGGGAATTTAAAGAAATTTGCATCATCATCAATGTTGATAGGATTGGAATCATCGAAATCAGCAACTGCATCTTGAAATCCATCCACATTTGATTCAAGGGAAGAGTGACCATTCTCCCCGTCAACCTGAGAAGGTTGAAATGGTTCGGAATCAAATGGAAGAAGACTTGGGGTCGGACCGGACATGTTTTGAGAGATCTGAGCTTCGGACATGGTTGGTCTTGTTCAAGATTCCGAATCAAGAGCCATTTCTATGGGACCGAATAAAGTCTCAAAGTCAACTTCAAGAATTGTTTGCTGGTTCGGACATCCTGGCGCTGGAGCATCGGACTCCATGATGTGAGTTGTAACATGGGTTGGGCCAGCATTCCGAACGAAGTTGTCATCAAAGGTAACATCAAGGCTTTCTTCCAGAATACGAGTTCTCCAATTAAGAACTCTATAAGCCTTTGATTTAGAAGAGTATCCAAGGAAGATGGCTTCATCAGCTTTAGGTTGGAACTTCGTAAGCTAATCACGGTTGTTCTTGATGAAGCATCTGTATCCGAAAACATGAAGAAATGAGATAGTTGGCTTCCAACCGTTCATGGATTCATACGGTATTTTGTTGAGGTTTCGATTAATGATACTTCTATTCTGAGTAAAGCATGCAGTAGAAACAACTTCAACCCAAAGATAGAGAGGACGATTTGCAAAAAATTGAGCATGGATCGAGCAGCTTCAACAATTGTTCTATTTCGTCGTTCGACTACACCGTTTTGTTGAGGAATGTATGGAGCAGAAAAATTGTGGTCGATGCCCTTCTCGGTAAGGAAGTTTTCAATGGTTGAGTTAGTGAATTTTGAACCATTTTCGCTTCAGATTCTCCTTACTGTAAGTGTAATGACAACTTCTATTCCTTTGATAAAATTGATGAGCTTAGAGGCTGTTTTTGATTTCAGCCTTAGGAAGAAGACCCAAGTGAACCTAGTTAAGTCATCCACAATCACAAGAATATACTTTTTGTGATGAAAATTCTCTATAGTTGATGGTCTACACAGATCAATGTGTATAAGTTCTAATGGTTCCGAGATAGATTTTTCAATGATGACGGGATGACCCTTCTTTGACTGCTTTCCAAATTCACATGCAGCACATAAAAGGTCATTTTCGAACTTGAGGAGTGGCAAACCTCTAACCATTTCACCCAAAACAAGATCATTCATATATCTGAAATTCAAGTGAGAAAGCCTCCTATGCCATAACCAACTGACGTCAGGAACAACTTTTGAGAGTAAGTAGAGTTGGGGCTTGCCGATGATCATGTTGATATCAAGAGGATACATGTTCTTGTTGCGATTTGACTTGATTAAGCATTCATTTCAATCTTCGGACATGATGTAGCTATATTTCTTGCAGAATTTAACTCGACGATTTGCATCAGTGAGTTGAGCCACACTTATCAAATTGTGCTTCAAGTCAGCTACATATGTCACGTTTTAAATGGAGAAGTTGTCATTGGTAAGGATGCCATAACCTCGGATCTGAGAATCGGAGTTCTTGCCATACGTCACATAGCCAGCATTTGGTGCAAGTTTGAGATCTTGTAGAAAGTCCTTATGCCCCATCATGTGCATGGAGCAAGCACTATCAATATACTATATTGTCTCTTGCTTCGAAGCACAAAGTGCCTGCAAAATTAGTGAGTGGTGGAGTTTTTAGGCTGCATGTTAGGTTTTGGGACAAAGGCACAAGTCTTAGGCTTTAGAAGTGACTTTTGAGCAACTGTTGGTTTAGAAGGTTTTTTCCGACATTCCTTAGGAAACAAACAAAATGACATGGTTCTTTCATCTATCCAGTAGTCATATTCAATGACAGGAGAGTTCGTAACAGTTTTCTTTGGACTTTTCACTTCCGGAGTAGTGGGAACTACTTTGTCTACTGGAGTGATTGTTTCATCAACGGAAGTTTTGATTTTCCACACAAAGTTTTGTTTTGAGGGTTTTGAAAAATTTGTTTTCTTAGCACTTTTCGGTTTGCTTGATGACACATTCGATTTTGAAAGTCTAGGTTTAAAAATTGCGCCATCGGATTTTGCAATGAAAACAGATGAAATAGTCCGAGGAGAGGTGTTTCGGACAGATGTGGTGTTCACACTTGACTTTTCCTGAGTGGGACTAACCACTTTCTTCTGTTCTACAGGACTTGGAGGATTGGAAGATCTCTTGAGGATCTTAGTGGGTGTGAAAAGTTTTTGACTATGGGTTGATGAATGACAATTCCAAGATACACTCTTTTTGGAGTTCTCAAGGAATCTTGAATTTTGTCTAGTCTTAACTTCCTTTTTGTGTGCATTCTGAGCTTCCACTTTAGGATCTACAATATCCATCCTATTTAACATTGGCTTTCTTTTGGAATAAGACGAAGATTTTGAGGTCTGTCCTATTGAGGGATTGTTGAACACAGGTTTAATGGGAACTAGATTTGATTTTGAAATCACTTGAGGTTCAGAGTCACATAAGATTGTCTCATCAACATCACTATCTAAAGATGCCCAAACACACTCAGAAGGGTCAGAAGAAGTTGATTTCGGAAAAAATTTCTTCAACAATACAGTTGTTAAGAGGGCTGTGGTTCTGATTTTGAACAATAGACTTTGGAGTACTAATGTTGAGTTCAGAGGTCCGATTCAGGTCCAGGTTTATCAGAGGGGTAAATTGCTTGGAATCGGGACCCTTGACAACTATGGGCTTAAACTCAAGAATCAAGGATGCAAAATGGTCAGAAGTCTCATTAAGGGGTGACAAGGGAGAAACAGATGTATCCGAATGTTTAATGTTCGGAACATCTCCCATAAAAGTCAGATTTTGTAACTCCTTTAAGGGACAAACAACTGGTTTCGGAAACTCGCTTCCGAGACCTGGAGCTTTTGACCAAGGATGACGATAATTGTGAGTCATCCGTTCATTGCTTCGAGTTTGTCTATGGCATGGTGCAAGGCATCAATCTTAGCGTTAAGATGTTTGTTATCAGAAATTAAAACATTTCTTTCTGAATAAGTGATTTCACATTTATCCTTAAGAATGATACATTCATCATTTGACATTACAAGCTCATGTTCTAACGACTCTATCCTTAACTTCTTATCCTCAAAACGTAACCTAACACGACTCAATTCACTATCCTTCTTATCACTGGCTTCTATGGCTGACTCATAGGCTTTGTAAATGATGGTCATATCTGATTGGATCTGAGTTAGATACGGTTCACAAAGAGATAAATCAATATTATTATCAGTAATCATAGATTTTACCTGCTGAACAATGCTTCTGCCTGGTGGATCATTTGTAGCCATGTAGCAGTAGTTAGGCTCAGCATCTTCATCATCTCTTTCGGACCCAAACGACCAAAAGCCTTCATTACATTCAATTTATTGTCGAGCCATAAGACACATGTTTCTGCCAGTGGTTACATCATCATCATCTCCAGACGACCAATACCCTTCCACATCCCTTGACACAATTGTAACAAAAGCCTTTTCACTTTCAGCAATTCTTGAGCACAAAGTGCATAGTAAGCAGAGTCCTTGATCTTTGGCTTTTATGGAACTTCGTCTAAGCAATCCTTGGCAAAGTGATTTGCATGTCCGCACTTGTGACACACAATCGTCGGTTTCTCAGATTTCGGAAGCTATGGAGGTTCCAAAGTGTGATTCTGAGTAGGAAGATTTGGCTTGTAGGCAGGGGGTTTTCGGAAGGTTTGTTGAAAGGTTGATGATTGCTTTGGTGAAGAGCTTGAAATTGGTTATTTTGGTAAGAAGTTGTAATCGATTGTTGTAAGGCTTGTTGAAGGGACGGTTGTACTTCATAGAGAGTAGAGCCAACTCTTGTTGAAAGCATAGTTCGGAGTCCATTTCATCAGGGTTAAGGTCACCCATAGATTGAAAGTTTGAGTTTGTGAGAGCAGGAACGTTAGGAGGTGAGGTTTGAACAGGAGGAATATATGGAACTATAGCAGTAAGAGGGTCCAAAACCATTGGGTTTGAGGTTTATGGATCAAAGGAACTGACTAAGGCAAGAGGACCTCCAGTGAGTTCATGTAAAGTTTGAGCAACATTCGAATCATGACCTTGAAGCTCATCAAAAAGTTGATAGAGCTTGAGCTTTTTCAGAGATCCATTACTCTGAAGACATGATTTCACATTTCCCCATGCCTTTCCCAGACTGTTAATGAACTTGATATTGTACTCAAGTGGAGTTTGGACTATCCCATGAGTTGTCATGTTGTTGACAACAATTCGGTATATGTTTGAGGCTGGGGCAACAGATTCACCAGGTGTTGTAGTGAAAGTGCCGAACTCATTAACAACCGAAGTCAAGTGCTTATCCTTCATGTTCTATGACCCTTCAAATAAGTCTTGAAGTGTGTCCCAAATCTCATATGCGGACTTGCACAGTTTGATGTGCTCAAAGAGAGATGGTGGGACACCAAACACCATTTCTGAAAAGGCAACTTGATCAGCATGCAATTTTTCGAGGTCATCAGCAGTGAGAGGTGCTTGACGTTGTTGATCCTGTCCCAAGAGAGTTGCAGTAGCATCTCTAACCACGGTTCGAAGTGGAACATGAGGACCTTCTTTAACGGATCTCCAGATAGATTCACCTTTCTCTTTTCCAAGTAAAAATCTTTCCATTCTGACTTTCCAGTGATCATATTCTTCAACGACTAGCAGTAGGGCACGTGTAGGGCAACCTACGCTATTTTCTATTTGCATTGAATACATTTGTTGAGTATTAGAAGCAACCATTGAAGTTAAGATATCTTGAGCAAAACTGGTATATAGAAGAACTTTTATAATCTGATCGAAATACCAAGGTATTTTCAAATCAAATATAATCTGATCTTATGGATTCAAAGGACAACCACTCAATCTCTGATACTAATTGAGAGAACAAGGATGATCTGATGCGCAAGGACAATGTTTGAAAACTCAAACCTTAAATGAATGCTTAAGATCAATGTGTGCTTACTAAGAAGTGTTCCAGTCAAGTCTGGCAAGACCAGTCAAGTCTGAGTTAATGCAATCAACACAATATTCAAGATATAAATGAAGAGAGAAGATAATGATCAAGGTAAAGATAATAAATGAAGAACAAGAAGAATGTTTGAGAGAATAACTTGAAAGGTGAAATAACTGAAATATTGCTATCTTTTAGTGAATGATCCGTCTCTTGATTTAACATTGAAAGCTCCTATAAATAGGAGAACAAGATACATACTACTGACTGATTACATACATAGGACTGGATAAAAGAGTTACTCCTGACACTCTGAATATCCGTGTTTGAGAAAAGAGACTAAGTCCTATG
Organism: Lactuca virosa; assembly: GCF_052849685.1. Classification (NCBI taxonomy): domain Eukaryota; kingdom Viridiplantae; phylum Streptophyta; class Magnoliopsida; order Asterales; family Asteraceae; genus Lactuca; species Lactuca virosa. Next base: position 123,368,980 of record NC_136426.1, read on the forward strand.
ACAAGTTAAATCAAGCTAAACGACAAATACAGTAAATGCACATGGACAAAACACTGATTCAGATAAACTAACATTCCGGACATAACATCCATTCTGGAATGCCTTCATTCACTTCGGAACATAAACATCAATCTTATCTTCCGGAGCAAAGCTTCAAGTCCGGATACAAAACTGATTCCGGAGCATCTTTCATTTCGGAACTATAACTGACTTCGGAATTCCTAAAAGGTTTAAGATTGCTAGAGGTTCACTTTCAGGTTCCAACAATAGGAAACCCTAGAAACCCTAGATTATTTTCGAAAATACCAAAGAAGGGTTTAGGATTACATACCTTATTGTTATTATAGTAAATAACAAGAATCCTTCACTTGTAGATCTCTTACGACCAAGCACCATAATATTTGTGCCTCTAATGGTTCACACCCAAGCTTGCAAGAAGGAGGCTTAAGAGAGAGGAGATGGGAGAGTAAAAATTTCGGGTATCCCTTAAGGAGATGGAGTGGCCGAAAATCTAAGGCCTAAGGGTCTTTATATAGTAGTACAAGAAAACCCTAGATAACCCTGATTTGAATATTAAATTAATATTTCAAATATGGTATTTATCTCATTCCTTATTTATCCATATGGGATATTCTAAAAACCCTAGAATATCCTCCTTGAAACCGTCCACCCATAGGGTTGGAAGGTTCTGCAGCCATTTGTTCAATTATTGAACGATTGCACTTTAGATCCTACACTTTTAATTAACTCCATTAATCCCAAAATTAATTCTAATTAACTTCTGATCAATTATTAATTAAATAATTGTTTTTTAATTAATATATTATTTTCATAATACATTAATAAACTATTTATTTCAGTTTATTAATCACATAATAAATCAATCTCTCTTTCTTTCTCTCTCTCTCTCTCTCTCTCTTTCTCTCTCTAAAAGACATCCGATCCAATTGCTAGGTTTGAGGGCAACCCAAAAGGACTGTGCTACTGTCAATTCAAGTATATACCAATTGTAGTTATGGGATTGGACACCTAATCCAACAGTCTCCCACTTTGATTAGTCTGTAACTATAACTGCCAGTATAACTTCTGTATCGATCAACAAATTGTAGTTTCCAAAAGCCACTGTCGAACTCTGACCCATTCAGTTACGCGTCCTAAGGTTAGTGATCATATAATCCTCCGTTCTGCAAGATATCATTTGGACATGACTCATGTAATATAATCAATCTCATTGTCCAAGACTTTGTTTCCCGATTTCAGATTTGTGATGATATAGGACTTCTAATCGAACACATCAATTTAGTCCTGGCTAGGCCCAACACTATAAGTCAACACCAAATCACTGAGGGGCCCCGTAAGGACAAAAGGAAAGAATAAGATATTATCACTGAGGGGCCCCGTAAGAACTCATATTCTTGCATCTTTTACTCATCAAATCATACATCACAATACGTTTTATAACATCATGTTACTAGTGCGTTTACGCATTACCAATGTACAACTGACCTGTAAATTACAACTCATATATCTCCGTTTCAAGATCATAAGATATTATCGTCTCAGAACTACTCATGATGGAATCCATGAAGTAATTCTCTGAGCGTGGGTTTATCTAATACTTAAATATCCATTTGTAAGTACTCATGAACATTGTAGCAATACTATTGCCATATCTAACTCCCTTAGACAATCTACAATCCAATTCATGACAGTCTTAATTCACTACTTACTTCCAAAATTATGACCGACTATGGAATTTAAATAATCATATTATTCAGGAAGTAAAACATGCAAAACGAAACATAAGAATAAACAATTGACAATAGGCAGTAAACAAACTCATAAATAATTCTACATTAATTAATCACCAAAATCAATTACATTTATTTTGTTACAAGTTTCCAACTAAGTATCTAACTACTAAAACTAATATCATCTCTCAGACCAATGCTTCTAGCATGCTGACTGTGCTTGACCCTACTCAGGGCCTTCATCAAAGGATCTGCAAGATTCTCTTATGATACCCTCTTCATGATGAGGTTACCTTCTTCTACTCTATGTCTGATGTAATGGTATTTTCTGTCGATATGTCTAGACTTTCCATGATGTCTTTGTTCCTTAGTTAAGGGAACCACTCCCTTATTATCACAGAAAAGTTCCATCGGCTCCTGAATGGTCAAGACAACTCTGAGGTCACCGATGATGTTCTTCAGCCAAGCCGCATCCTTTGATGCTTCACTTGCAGCTATGTACTTTGATTCACAGGTTGAATCAGCCATCGTGTCCCGCTTGGAACTCTTCCAAGTTACTACTCCACCGTTTAGAATGAACACCCAGCCCGACTGAGAACGAAAGTTGTATCTATCTGTCAAAAAGCTAGCATCATTGTACTCACTCACTCTCAACGTATCACTGCCACCAAGGATTAGAAGCATGTCCTTCATCCTCTATAAATACATGAGAATGTTCTTAATTATTGTCTAATGATCATTATCGAGATTTCCCTTATAGTGACTCACTATGCTCAAGGAAAAGTACACACAAGGACAAGTACATGTCATAGCGTAAATGATTGACCCTACAGCTGAAGCGTAAGGTATCCAACTCATATTAGCTATCTCTTCATATGTACTAGGACTGTGAGTCTTACTTAATTTGGTATTGCTCTAGATATGTAGCTCTCCTTTCTTGGAATTTTCCATAATAAACCTCTTTAGTACTTTATCCAAGTATGTACTTTAACTAAGTCCAGTTAGTCTCTTCTTTCTAGCTCTGAAGATTCTTATCCCCAGAACATAGGTTGCTTCTCCAAGGTCTTTCATGGAAAAAAACAGTTTCTAATCCAAGACTTAACTCCTTGTAAAGTTGGATTGTCGTTTCTCGTGAGTAGTATGTCATCGACATACAACACCAGAAAAGTCACTAAGCTCCCACTAGCCTTGATATAAACACAAGAATTATCTTCACTCCTAGAGAAACCACACTCTTTAACTTTCTCATAGAAGCAAAGATTCTAGATGCGAGATGATTGTTTCAATCCATAGATGGATTTCTCAAGCTTTCACACTCTATTTAGAAACTTTGCATCTACAAAACCCTATGGTTGAATCATGTAAACATCTTCAGCCTACTTCCGATTAAGGAAAGAGGTTTTGACATCCATCTACCAAATTTCGTAGTCATGAAAGGCAGCTATGGCGAGCATTATCCTAATAGATTTTATCTTGGCTATGGGTAAGAAGGTTTCATCATAGTCAACCACTAGGGTTTGAGTGAAACCCTTTGCAACCAGTCGAGCCTTGAAAGTGTGTACCTTTCCATCCATGTCGGTCTTCTTCTTGAAGATCCATTTGCACCCAACTGTCTTTCGACCTGGTAAATTGTCAACCAAATTCCAAACTTGGTTTTCATACATGGACTTGATCTCGTTGTGTATTGCCTCTTTCCATTTAGCAGCCTCAGGGCCTCCATTGCTTCTTTGTAGCTAGTCGGCTCATCCAAATTTATCAATGTCAAATCACTGACAAACGTGTCACCATCTGTAGTAATATGGAAGCCATAGAACTCAGGTGGCATGCTAACTCTAATGGAATGTATAATAGGTAATGACTTATCTATCGGTTCAACAGGAACTTCTTCCTGGTTTTGAGTGCTAGTATTATCTAAGGTTGCTTCACTGGTTGACTCTTGAATTTCTTCAAGGTCAATGGTACTCCCATTTTCCTCTTTGAATATGAGCTCTCTCTCTCTCTCTCTCTCTTTCTCTCTCTTTCTCTCTCTCTCTCGAAAGACTCCTGTTCGTGCTACAAAGACCACGTTCTCACTAGGTGTGTAGAACAAATATCCAAATGACCGCTTTGGGTAACCAATGAAAATACACTTCTTACTTCTAGCTGCTAGCTTGTCATAAGTCTTTTGTCTAACGAATGCTTCACAACCCCAAACTTTGATATGTTCTAATGAGGGAACTTTCTCCGTCCACATCTCGTGAGGTGTTTTGGCAACCTTCTTTGTAGAGACAAGATTAAGGATGTAGGTGGTTGTCTCTAAGGCATACCCCCAGAAGTGAATAGGAAGAGAAGTATAAATCATTATGGAATGAACCATATCTAACAAGGTCCAATTATGTCTCTCCGCCACACCATTCAACTGTGGTACCCTAGGAGGAGTCAATTATGAAACTATTCCACATTCCTTTAGATAGTAGTTGAACTCGATACTAAGATACTTTATGCCTCTATTGGATCTAAGAATCTTTATCTTCCTGCGCAACTGATTCTCGACTTCATGTTTAAACTCTTTGAACTTTTCAAAGGTTTCTGACTTATGCTTGATTAAGTATATATAACCATATATTCTATAATCATCTGTAAAAGTCACATAGAATCGATTAGCATCCCTTGTGGATGATTTGAAGGGTCCACACACATCTGTATGTATAAGATCCAACAAACCTTCACCTCTTTCACAAGATCCCATGAAAAGGGATTTTGTCATCTTTCCCAAAAGACAAGATTCACATGTATCATCTGACCTTAGGTCGAATGATTCCAACACTCCATCCTTTAGGAGTTGGGCGATGCGTTTCTTGTTAATGTGTCGAAGACGACTGCCACAAGCACGCTTTGTCTACACCATCAGACGAATCAATATGAAAAACATTATTGCCTAAATTATCATCACATGTCATAGTTTCATACACACCATCAGATTGTAAAGCTTCAAATGTAAAAACACCATATATATATATATATATATATATATATATATATATATATATATATATATATATATAAGCAGAAATAGAACCATTCATATCATTAAATGAATATCTAAAACCTTTCCTGAATAATGCATGAAAAGAAATAATGGTACGTGTCACTTCTGACAAGTAGCAATAATTTATTAAATGTAGAAAAACTCCACTACTAAGCACTAGAATTTAAACTCCAATCTTGGTAACAGGAGAAGATCGCCTATTCCACATGATCACGTTCTCCTTCCGTGCTCCACTTCCTCACTTTCTTTTATCCCCTGCAAATCAGAACAAATGTGAAATTCACATCCTATATCAAGGACAAAAGAACGAGAAGATGATGAGTTAATAGATGAAATATTGTATATATCTGCAGAAGATGGCTTCACCTTGCCATCCTTGATGTCTTGAACATACTTTTTGCAGCTTCATTTCCAATGCCCATTGACATTGCAATAAAAGCAAGTGGCCTCTTTGGGATCAGAAGTGTGAGGAAATGTCAGAACTAGATTTTCCTTTGGGTCCATTACTTGACGACCCAACATGAGATTTTCCTTTACAGTTCTGTTTAGGAGGACCTTTCCTCTTTTTCCCCTTTCCTTGGCCAATGGCAATAATGGGAGCACTAGAAGGAGTGGAGGCTAAACCTTTTCCCTTCTTTCATGCTTCAGTTGTCTGTAATAGGTTGTGCAATTGAGCCAAGGTGGTCTCAGTGTTGTTCAAATGATAGGTCAGAATGAACTGATCATAACCACTTGGTAAGGAGTTTAGGAGTATATCAATAGCCAACTCCTTGTCAAATTGCACATTTAGCCTAACAAGGTGCTCCACGTATCATTTCATTCTCTACACGTGGCCACAGAAAGATTCTCCATCTTTCATCTTGCATGCCATGAGGGCTTTGACTACTTCGTACATTTATTGACGAGCTTGCTTATGAAACTTTTCCATAAGGTCCTTGTTTATCTCATAAGGCCAGTAGTACTCATAAAATATCTACAACTCAAGGGTCATAGTGGCGACCATAATGCAAGCAAGTTTTGTTACATCGTCGTAGTGTTTCTTGTAGGAGGCTAGTTCTTTAGGATTGGCCTTCTCTTTGTCGATTTCAATAAGTTCCTTCTCAAGTACATACTCATTGTTCTTGAATCGAAGGGCCATCTTTATGTTGCGTATCCGATCATTATAGTTGGTGCCATCCAAAGTCACCTTTGAGCATATCGACAACAACGAGAAGTTATGGTGGTTGGAGGAGGAGGGAGGAGAAACATCAGTTGGAGTAGATATCTATAAAAAGAAGGTAGTTTTAGTTAGATAAGAATAATCCTTAATATAGTAACCCAAAATAAAAATTTAAGGTTAGGACTCAACTATATAATTCACAACGTAGAAAAGGGATGCCGTAATCTAATTGTAAATTTTATAAAGGTAGGTAAATTACGATTTACCAATTCCACCAGAAAAGAAATAAAATTAAGTGAAATTCCTAGCTCTTTTGAGATTCATTGAAACTATTCAATGGTATGTTTAATCTCAGATTATGTTCTTCTATTTGTGACTGGGATACCGAGGATCACAAACAGGATGTGAATAACCATGCAAATGTGCTTGGTAACCTCATTGTCATTTATCATCCCAATTGATGTATTGGTAAACCACACATACTCCACCAACAATGATAATTTATGAGATACTCATTACAACTCTTTATTAGTCCCTATTAGTGTTTTAATTAACCACACATACTCCACTAACGACTTATAAAGTGTAATTTGCAATTTCATAGGTTAGCATACTAATTCACATTTTTCCTAAAGTAACTAGATTTGGGATTTTAAATAAAAGGTTCTAGCACTTTTAATAACATTATATTTTTAATGAGATTTAGTTGTCCTATAAAACCTGTTCCGCTAACAACCCTCCACTAATCAAGGAAGTGGTGGGTGAGAGTGGACACCCATTCAATCAGCATTTTATAAGCAGTTTCCTTCTACCCCCCCCCCCTCACCCCCTTATATTAACAATTAATAATAATATATTTAGGGTATATTTTCAACTTTTCAAAATACTAAGTTTATTTATTTTTTTAAATTTCAAAAATTAATAATCTATTAATTTAAATTTAAAATAAACCAAAAAATTGATTTAATATATGTTTATTAATTAAAAAAATACTAAATCTAGAAGTATTAACTAATTAAATTAATCAAATAACTTAATCCTAATCCTAACCCTATAATTTTAAAAAATTAGGGTGTGGAATTATCCAATTTTATAATTATTCCTTTTAATCAAATTAAACTAAAAATTATCTAAAATAAGAAACCCTAACAACCTAGCCATTTTTGAAAACTTTGGGAGGAAGGCTAGGTTTTCAAAACGCTAACCCTAAATTTAGAAATCAAGGGGAAGGGGCTAGGGTTTCGAAAAACCCTAACCGTAGTTGAATTTCTTGGCATTTAGGGTTTAATTTCTATAAAATTGATCTAATTCTAATATTGTAGCTATTCAATTGAAAAGAAACCAAACGCTCTGATACCACTGATGGGAATTAGGTAAAGCAAATAAACTTAAAAACACTTAAGTTCACATGCAACCTAAAAGAATCCATGTTTTCACTATTGAATGTATAACTAAGAACATCAAATAAGAAACCCAAGAAACCCTAGGTTATTTTTGAAAATTCCAAAGAAGGGCTTAGGATTACGTACCTTATTGTTATTATACTAAATAACAAGAATCATTCACTTGTAGATCTGTTCGGTGCAAACACCACAATTTTCGTGTCTATAATGGTTCACATCCAAGCTAACAATAAGGAGGCTTAAGAGAGAGGAGAGGAGAGAGTAAGAATTTCGTTTATCCTTTAACGATAAGGAATCGCCGAAAAACTAAGGCCTAAGGGTGTTTATATAGTGGTACAAGAAACCTCTAGATAACCCTGATTTAAATATTAAATTATTATTTCAAATCTGGTATTTATATCATTCCTTATTTATCCATATGGGATATTCTAGAAACCCTAGAATATCCTCCTTGAAACCGTCCACCCCTAGCTTTGGAAGGTTCTGGAGCCTTTTGTTCAACTATTGAACAATTGCACTTTAGTCCCTATACTTTTAGTTAATTCCATTAATCCCAAAATTAATTCTAATTAATTTCTAATAAATTATTAATTAAAAAATAATTTTTTATTTAATATTTTATTTTCATAATACATTAATAAACTATTTATTTCAATTTATTAATCACATAATAAATCAATCTCTCTCTCTCTCTCTCTCTCTCTCTCTTTCTCTCTCTCTAAAAGACATCTTGTCTTATTGCTAGGTTTGAGGGCAATCCAAAAGGACTGTGCTACTATCAATTCAAGTATATACTAATTATAGTTATGGGCTTAGACACCTAATCCTACATATAGATCTATACATATCTTTCCAACTCTCTTTAAGATTAATGATTATAGGACAGGGTAGCCAAACTTAGTCAAGGCTAAAGGATAAATAATATAAGTTCGCTAACACTTTTATAAAAAAGAAAAAATTTTCCATAATTATTACTCTATACTTTTATTATTTATGATAATTATTATTTATTTATCTCATAATTATCCTTGTATATACACCTATAATTATGTTTAATTTGAAAACAAGATATTCGGCAGAGTAACAACTAAGTACAGTGCATATCCGAATAATTTGATCAGCATAATGTATAGGTACTAAGTTATCCTAAGAATTTGGCCAGCATAACATGTAGGTAAAATCATTTCCTAGACTATTGTGCATCATAACTCTTAGGCATAATATCATAGCTTACATCTAGGCATGGTATCTATATATCATCCTAAAGTTATATGCATTTATAAAAACTACTAATATATTTACGAAATATATTTTTATAAAGTAGTTTAAATATAACATGTATTCCTCCCTCCCCCCCCCCATTTAAAAACCTTTAAAATAGTAAAATGGGGTCGTGAAACACACTCTAGTACCGTGATCGGAGACAACCTAGTAACTACATCCGAAGCTTCACGCCATTAGAGGGTAATAAGAATCGATCGAGAGAGACTGGATTTGGGTGTTGGGATGAGGAAATAAGGAAGTGCACACCTCTCTTTGTAGTGTTTGTCCATGTGGAGCACTTGGTGCGCAACGGGCACATGGCTTCATGGCTCCATCCCCAACTTGCCACATGTCCAATTCTTGGTGGTCCACGTCACTCAAATCTCGATGAATCTGGGTGTCAGAAGCGCGCGTCGGGCGCATGCGGGTACTTCACACGCATAAATGATTTTGGGAAAACTGCAATAAAGTCCTTACATATTGGCCTCATAATCGATTTAGACCTTATATCTTTTATTATTCAATTAAGTCCCAAAAACCGGTAATCGTATTCAACTTAACCCTTTTACTATGTCAACAGGTCATCCAACTTTAAAAAATTACATTTTTTGCCCAAATTTCAAAATTTATTACAAAGTTGGTCCAAAATTTACACTTTTGGCTCATATTTTAAATTTTATAACAAATTGTGTCCAAATTTTACCCTTTTGGCCCAAATTTTAATTTTCTTATGTATTCATCCTAACTTTAGTTGTTTCAAAAAAAACATGTATACAAACACCTATTTCATAGTAAACGTATACATTTCTTTTGTAAAAACATATATATATATATATATATATATATATATATATATATATATATATATATATATATATATAAACAACTATTTTATAATAAATAATTACTATTCAAACACGTTTATATATAAAATGTATACTAACACGTATTATATAAAAAAATTATTGAAACATATTTTTATAAAAGAAATGTATACAAACACCATAGCTTTCTTTCAACCACTTGACTGCGATGAAGCTAATAACCGAAGAGGATTGTGATGCAGATGTCTGGGTTAGAGTGATGATGGTGGCTCAATCTATTAAGGTTGAGATAATGTGTTATACGATTGTGAAAGGATTTATGTAGCTATAGGATTTTAAATTAATAATATTTAATTGATTTAAGTTTCCTGAATTAGAGGTAAGTTTTAAAGAGAACTAAATGATTTTTATGATAATTTACCTATATATCCTTATCTATTGATTGGTTGAGAATTAGTTATACAATAACACAATACTTGTTGGTTATATATGATCCTAGCTCTCTCTTTCTCTCTCTCTCTCTCTATATATATATATATATATATATATATATATATATATATATATATATATATATATATATATATATATATATATATATATATATATATATATATATACGTATGTATGTATGTACTATTTCCTTGGAATCATAAAGATTTTACATTGATTAAATACTTAATAAATACCAATTTTTATAAATAGATATTTTGTATACAAAAACGTTTTTAAAAAAAAGTTTTTATATAGAAAATATAAGATTTTTTATGTGAATATATATATATATATATATATATATATATATATATATATATATATATATATATATATATATATATTTGTATAAATATGATTTTATAAAGAAAAAACATATTCGAAATAAAATTTTTAGAAATTTTTTTTTGTAAAAAAACTAAATTTAGGATGAATTCATAAAAAAAATTCTAAAATTTGGGCAAAAATGATAAATTTTGGACCAAATTTGTAATACAATTTAAAATCTGGGCCAAAAGTGTAAATTTTGGTCCAAGTTTGTAATACATTTTGAAATTTGGGCTGAAAATGTAATTTTTGAAAGTTGGATGGCATGTTGGTTGGGTAAAATGGTTAAACTGAATACGGTTACCACTTTTTGGGACTTAATTGAATAAAAAAAAAGATATAAGGACTAAATCGATTATGAGGTCAATATGTATGGACTTTATTGCAGTTTTCCCAATGATTTTTGCAAAAATCATAACTCTTATGTGTGCTCTTAACTAAACCCTCCTTATACCTATCTGATGCTCTCAATGAGTACTGCAACCTTCATTTAGGTTGCGTTAACTAGTTTTGACTTTTATTTTTAGCCCGTATTTTTTGTTTTTTCAAAAATCATATCTTTCTCCTATGGACTTCGTGTTTTACCCTCTTTACCTCAAAGTTCTTATCTTTCGGAGTACTACGACTTTCCTTTTGTCGTCTTTAGTCAAAAATCTACCAATCTTACAATACTATTTTATCGTTAATAGTATTAACTATGCGGTCACTTTTATATTTTAATAAAAATAATAGTTTCTCTTGTCGAAGTCAGATCTTTATAATATGTATATCCCTGAAACCGCATTGTGGTGTATTTTCCAATTATACTTACCGAACTTAAAAATGGTATGATTTTTTGTCACTCCTTGTTGACCTTGTTAATTGTTTTCTTCCTTAAATCATAACCTATTAAACAATATTTTCTTGAATATGATAAACTCTATTGCTTTTATTTGCTGATACTAAACCCTATGGACGGAAATTTCCAGGTTGTTACACCTTTCCTGCTGTACAAACAACACATCTGCCAAGCTAACATACTTCTGAGATTCTCCTAGCATTCCCTTCCCACCACTCTTTGCCATCAGCTGTAGAAGAAACCCATACCAACAACCAGTAACTATCTTACGAATATAATTATAAGCAATAGACACTAGATAATTCCCAACAACCGGTAACTATATTACAAATATAATTATAAGCAACAGATACTAGATAATTCTTTGATTGCCAGGTCTCACACTATAATAGTTGGACTCAAACAAGAGCTGTGCAATAAAGTTAAACCTAACCTTCTAAAATTATCTAATTTATGTAACACGTAACCGAGCACTTCCTCTTGATAGTTAACTGGTATTAACAGTGGTTTCGAAAATCACAAAGCAAGCAGCATTCGAGCATCGAGTTCTAACGAGAGCACTAGTTGACAGGCCATCCTAACATATCATCTGAAATCCATAGTAGCATGTAGTTCTAGAGGCTCACATAGTAAGCATACAAAGGTATCTCTCATATCATACAGTTATCAGAAAATCCTTAACCCTAATCTAGCATGCTATTCATATATTCACATACTGCATCAAATAAACATGTATGGATATTTTTGGAATACTTACTTGAGTTCGGTCGATTTCACGCATCCCACCCCATTTATAAAAATCCTTTTAGAAAAATCTTTTTCTTTTTACTATTTCCTCAGTTTGAGTTCAGACATACCCGAGAGAGTGCTCGAATCCATCAAACCAAGGGTCTAATACCAACTTGTAACATCCCAAAAATACTAAGTAACCATTTTTTATTTTAAGTCAACCAAAACCATCAAAATTATGAAAATGTTGAAAAATAGTTATCAGAGTAAAAATCCCAAATCATAAAATGCTAAACACTGGTGGATGCGATGTGATCATGTCGCGCCCTTCCATTTTGAACTGGAAGTACCTGAAAAACATTTAAACGTAAACCATAAGCACAAGGCTTAGTTAGTTCCCCAAAATACCACATGCCATACATACATAACATACAAATCAACCTAAAGTTGTCACAGATCCATTTCACCCCTAAGTCCCTTCCTATTCTCTGAGTCCCTTCCGACTCCATGAGTATCTTCCGACTCTCCAAACCCCTTCTGACTCCTTCAACATCTTTCAACCGATACGAGTCTATTTAACCCCTACATCTAAGCATACAGTCATACTAGAAAGAGTCACAAAGACAACGAGCAAATACATACATATCGATAAGTGTCACGAAGACAACTATTCTCCTACAACATATTCCAAAGGACCGACATTGTTGCCTTCTACGTATAAGTACAGTGAGGATACTAACCTCAATCTGATGATAAATAAATCATACACTCGAGTTGTTGCTACCATGGCTCCTCACACTGAACATATTCAAAATAAACCCTAATTAATAATCAGGGTCATAACCCATACTCAATGGTCCAAATCATATTCTCTCTTACTAAGGGTAAAAGATCGTTTTACCCTTCTCATACATGACCCAACTATTCTTATCCTAGATCCCAAAATGAACCAAGCCCCAAAAGTGGCCCATGAGGACTTCTGGGAGTACGCCATGTGCACCTTCCCTTTACGCCCTGCGTACTGGTCTTTAACAGAAAGGGAAACAGGGTATAGCCCGTTAAGCCATGTGTACTCCAGGGTTACGCCCAACATAGATCCCCTGATGCCAAAACCCTCAATAATTCATGCATGGGTGGACTAAAACCCCCAAGATCCGATTTTTATGAATTAATGACCTTAAAAATGTCTAAAAATGATGCTCAGGGTTCTGGAGTAACTCATACTCACAAGATGCAAAGCAATGGGACCAAACATGCCAAAACATAACCCAAATCAAGATCTAAACTAATGAGCCATAATTTTTAGAGCTTTATACCTCCGCAAGATGCTAAATGAAAAACCAAGTCTGGATCCACAAGCTTCAAGCTTCCCAACACCTCTCTAATGGACTCCTTCTTCTTCAATATTCACGAAAAAACAAAAAGTAACACTCTAAGAGCTCAAGAACCTCACAAGGTGGCTAGGGTTTCGAAATGACAGAAAGGGGGGATGGAGGCTAGTTATAAGGGAGGCCTCAAGGTTATAAGGCCTTTAAATAGGGTCTTAACCTTAAAAAATAGGGTTTGGTTTCAGCGGCTTTACGCCCAACGTACATATGGTACGCGCTGTGTACTGCATGGGATGTTCGCGTCCCATATCCTTAGATACGCCCCCATAGCTAAAATATACGCACCATGTAATGGACTAAAATGCAACAATTTTATGACTGAAGCCACAAATGAAAATGCCTAGAAAACGGGTGTTACACGTCATATCATGCATGGAATTACACTTTATGACATCTAGGTACGGATGCGTTGGAGTAAACCAATGCACAACAAATTTGAGAACTATGACTTATATATCTCCGTTTTGGGAATATAATATATTATCATATTTTAATTACTTGTGATTAATATTCGTGAAACAATATCTAATCCCGGGTTTAACTAATACTCAAAATCCTCATTTTCGTAGTACTCATGAATATTGCAGCAATCCCCATGCAATGTCTAAAATCTATGGATACTCTACAAACAATTCATGACAGTCTTAAATCAATACCAACTTCCTAGAAGTATGGCCGACTATGGAATTTTGAATAACTTAAAATTCAGGAAGTAATTAAATCTCCATTAATTAATCACCATTAAATTACAATTCATCACTATTCAATTACAATTTATTAATGTTACATTGTTTTAAAATATCAACTAACTACTAAAATCTAGAGTCTAACATCATCTCTTAGCCCAATGATCCTAGCATGCTCAAAGTGCTTGATCTTTTTTAATCCCTTTGTGAGAGGATATACTTTGATGATACTCAATTCACCATGATTTTTCTTGCTTCTACTCGATGTTGAATGTATTGTTATTTTCTATTCATGTGCCTTGATCTACCATGATCCTTTGGTTCTTTAGTCAAAGCAACCGCACCTTCTTCGTCACATAAAAATGTCTATTGGTTCTTGGATTGACGGAACAACTCCAAGATCTCCAATAAAGTTTTTTAATCATGTCATTTCCTTTGCTGCCTCGATTGTTGCGATGTATTATAATTCACATGTAGAATTAGCCACTATCTGTTGCTTGGATCTGTTCCAAGTAACTGCTCCACCATTCCATAGAAATACCCAGCCGGATTGTGTATAACTGTTATCTCGATCCGTTTGGAAATTGGAATCACTATAACCACTCACTTTAAGTTCATCTTTTCCACCATAGGCTAAGATCATATCCTTTGTCTTTCGCAAATACTTAAGTATATTCTCCACTGCTTTCCAATGAGCCATGCCAATATGCAACATCCCGTTATTTTCTATATGTAAAGTCAACCCTAGTCAACCAAAATCAAACTTGGGTCAACTAAAGTCAACTTAAATATTATGTTATCTTAAATAAGTTAGAATGAAGTTTTATAAGTGTTTACACCTTGTATTCTAAAGTGTTATTTGTTCAAGAAGGGAATTATAAGAGTTGAGAAACTTCGCATTCTTTTTCTTTCTTCTCCCTTCGGACGTGTACACTTCGGACCGCAAAAGGTTCATGGCCGTGAACTCCTCAGACCGTGAACCCTCGCAGTCGTGATCATTCTAACCGACCTCACAGCCGTAAACACTTCTCGGCCTCAGCCGACTTCGGGCCGTATACGAGGTTCACGGCCGTGAACCCCTCAGACCGTGAACCCTCACATACATATACTTTTCAGCCGCATTTTCTTCACTTTTTACACTTTCAAACACCATTCCAAGTCTTTATCTCTCAAGTATCAGCAGCCAAGAACACGAAGAACAACCTCTCTCCTCAAGAACATGCTATATTCATCCTTTCTCATCATATTCAAGTGTTAAATCACTAGTTTTTCATAATATCTAACATGTATTACTTCTTGATCTTGTTATCATTTCAAGAACATCATTCAATCTTCTTATACTAGGTTGAAAATCATTTGATTTCACTAGTCTTCACGAAGAACACGAGAAGAACACGAAGAACAAGCACCTGAAAACCTTTGAATCTTCTAAGAAACTGGTCTAGGATCATCAAGTGTTCTTCAATCATTCAAGAACATTAAGCCGTGAACCCTTCAACCTACGGCCGTGAGCACCCCTCTCCTGGCCGTGAACCCTTCTACTAATCGTGCTCAAAGAAAAAGCTACATCAGGTCCAGTACATGTCATAGCATCCATGATCGAGCCTATAGCCAAAGCATATAGGACTCGACTCATCATATATATATATATATATATATATATATATATATATATATATATATATATATATATATATATATATATCCTTATCACTATTGGGACATTGAGACATACTAAATTTAGTAGTATGATGCTTGGGTAAATCTCTTTTCCTGGAATTCCCCATATTGAACCGCTTCAATATGTTTGTAGAGTCAAATATGTTGTGATATATCGAAGTCTTAGGTCCTAGTCGATGTGTCGAATAGTTAGTGAATATCGAAGGTGTTCATGACTTCGATATTATATGTATTTTATCAAACACTTATGTAGTTTCTCTTTAAATGTGGAAGTCCTGATATGATTTTTACATTCGTCGACTACACTATAAATAGTGTAGGTACCTAAGTCATTTGTAACTTTTGCAACTTGTGCGTCGTGCTTATTTTCTCTCACAAATGTACTTATACTTTCTCTAGATAATATGAGCTTAATCAAGATTTTTTTACATTTGTTTTTCATAATAACTCTGATTTCATATAAGATTGATTAATCAACTCTTCAATTTACATCAGGGTAGGAATCAACAAATCGATTGAAGAATCTCGTTCAGATTTTCATTTAATTGAATCATGTATTTAGAATCAGTTTTTCCGTAAGTTAAAATGTAATTCTTCGTCTAATCTCTGTGATTTAGTGATTCTGCAATCATTAATCAATCATTTACATTTGATTTCATTCTTTTCAATTTTTTCATAATTTCATACCGATTCTATGGAAAATTTGAATGTGAATACCATGATGAATTTTACTAATCTGCTTGGTTCACCCATGAAGATTCCAATGCTGCTTCCTAAATACTATGATCAGTGGGTTGATCATATGGAAGATTACCACAATGGAATCGATGAGGATTTTTGGAGATCGATTAACAAAGGTAAGTATCGTGTTGATCGTGTTCAAGCGATAGGAACAGCTGGTGAAAATGAAGATATGATTTCTTTGGAGAATAAGAAAAAAGCCAATGACAAAAGATGCATTCAAGAGTTGTGTGGAGCCTTACCACCGGTCGTGTATAACTACACCCATGGTTGCAAGACTGCATAAGAAATCTAGTACACACTCAAAGAAAATTTCCAAGGAAAGAAGCGAACAAAGAAAATTTCGGTGGCTCAATGCTTGTCTGAGTTAGCTAACTTCAAGCAGAAGGAAAATGAATCTATCAAAGCTTATTATGATCGGTTCAATGAGTTGATTTACATGTACACGAGGTATAATGTTGTTCGTACTTCTCTATAGTTCAACATAACTTTCATTTTTGGTTTGAAGAAGGAATGGAAGAACATATGGTTGATGATTAAGACCCAACAGAACTTCAACACTTACTCATTATCGAATATCTACAGTACTCTTAAAGCTCATGAATATGAGGTGAAAGAGAGTGTAGAGGAAACTAACAAAATAAAATTTTAAGTTCCTTTAGTACTAGTTTAAAAAACTAATGGTAAAGAAGTGTGTTCTGATGGTGAAGCAGATGATATTGAAGAAGGTCTATTGATGAATTCTTATGACGAAGCTATGGCCTATTACTCAAGTAATAGTGTCAAGAAATTTTACAAGAAGCTAATTGGTGGAAACTTCAAAAACAACTCATTTAAGAAGTCATCTTCAAGTTTTGGTGTTTCAAAAAAGAGTGTTGAGAAGGTGGAAGAGAAGAAGGAAGAAAAACAAAGTTGAGAAGAAGTTAATAGGAGATGTTGGTTACGATTGTAACTACTGTAATGGGAAGAATCATATTGCTAGGTATTGTATGTTTAAAAATCAAGAGGGGAAGAAAGAGAATATGAAAGACGAAGCTTACTATGTGATGAGAATCGAAGAACTTCGAGCAAAGTCGAAGAATCTTTCTCTGGTGGCAAGAAATCCAACTGAGGAAGATGGCACCGACCATATTTGGTTATCCGGTTCGGACGATAAGGAAGTTCGTAATACGACGCATGATGTTATGTTTTCCAAGAACTATGGTGATCATTCAGTGGAGAAGATGGTGTTGGAAGAGTTTGCAAAGGAAAGTGAAAAAAAAGGTAAAGAGGAATAAGGAGAGTTGATTGAAGGAGGTGCTTTCTTTCAACCACTTCAAGGTCACCTATGACTGAGGATGTACGTGATCTCCTTATCTATATTAATATTCTTTTAAATTCTTACTCTACTAGTTTACCTAATTTTGATGGTACATGTTCTTACCTGAATGATATGTTGATTAACATGAGTATTGAGTTTGAGACAAATAAAGCTTTGCTTTATGAGGCCAGGAATAAGTTAGCAACGAAAAAGGCTAGTCTTGAGAGCTTAGATTTGAAAATTACAAATATTATTATTGACAGAGATTCCCTTAGAATGGATATAGTTTTATTGTAAAAGAACCAAACATATATTGTAATATAGTAAAACGATTGTGTAGGAAGCTTACTCTTCTTTATCATTCATCGGATACTTGTAAAAAACAGCATTATAAACTTCTTCTTCATTAACTTTAAGTGATTATTAGTTGATGAGATTATGTATGATTGTGAGAGTAAGGTTGCTAAGTATGATCAGATACCAAATGATTTATATGCTTATGGTATTGTTAACATTGATTTTGGATGCTGATGAATTAGTAGATATTGTGAACGATACTTTGTCTAAAAATAAACGAATGAAAATTTTGAACAAGACTAAAACTTTGACACAAAGTACT
This sequence comes from Lactuca virosa, assembly GCF_052849685.1. NCBI lineage: Eukaryota > Viridiplantae > Streptophyta > Magnoliopsida > Asterales > Asteraceae > Lactuca > Lactuca virosa. The sequence continues at coordinate 123,387,211 of NC_136426.1, forward strand.
CAACAAAATCTCATTGATATCGAAGATGATTATGATAATATCAGTGAAATTTAAGAAGAGGAATGTATAGATTGTTCAAAATTCTCTGTCATTAAAATCACTTCGTTAGCTAAAAGCGAAGATTGTGGTGATTCAAAAGCGAAGCTAAACAATGATTCATCTTCGACAACCAAAACTGATGAAAATTAAGAGTCTGTAATTATCGAAGATATAACAAACAACGACCGTGACAGTGAGAATGATTCTAGTGAAAAAGAAATTCCACGAGTTGTTGAAACACATGTGTTTGAGGATTCAGAGGAATACACAACAAATTTGAAAAAAAAATAAAACATTTTCTTGAACAAAACTTAGTGCTTTATCCACAGTTAAAGATTTCCTAAATCAAGTTTTTTCATAAAAGGAAATGGAGATAATGTTGATCCAAAGTTTAATGAAATATTGAAAGAAGATAATTTGAAAGTGACTGATGATGGGTGTTAATCAAATTAAGATATTGTGGAAAATGGTTTAAATCGAAGATCAAAATCTTTTCAACATCAAAAGAGTCAAAAAAAATTCAAAGATAATAAATTACAAATCTGGTGTTTTGGTTGTGAAAAATACGAAATCTGATATCGAAGACAAGTCAAAGACAAGTTGTGATAAGTCTTTACTAGATGAGTTAAAGGATCAAAATGAAAAGAATCAAAATTTCAAAAATAATGATGAAAACTCTAGTTTAAATGAAGATCTACCAAAAAAGAAAGCTCAATACAAAGCTTATTGGAAGAAAAGAATAGATTTTCAAAAGAAAGGGAAATCATAACATAAGTCAATTCAAAATCAACAAAAGAACTTTCAAAATAAATGACAAAATCAATTTTCAAAAGCATCATCGAAAGTTTCTCATTAAGAAGTGAACAATATTGTTCAAAAAAAATCAAAGTGGGTTTTCACAAAAATCAAAGTTTATTTAAAAGATAGAGCAAATTTATAAGTTTCAAAATCATCGTCAAACAAGTTATCACATAAATTTTTCTCAAAATCATAAAAGTTTTCAAAAAGAGTCACATTTTGGATATAACAATGCTCACTTATGCAAATTTACGTCAATATTTTTGAAAATCTTTTTTATAAATGAAATGGTGTTGTTGAAAGGAGAAATCGATCTTTGTGTGAATGTGATAGAACAATGCTCACTTATGCAAATTTACGTCAATATTTTTGGGCAGAAGCAATTTCTACAACTTGTTTCACTCAAAATCGTTCTTTCAATTATCGAAGATTTAATATCATGTATGACAATTGGGAAATTCCCGTCACCAACCGTAACTAGGGATTAACATCAACAAATGATGATAATAGAGCTTTCATATTTTAGAAAACATTTGATCGGTGAGATAATAAAAGAAGGGTCAAAGTGGATTACCAAAAAGTTATACCACTTTTAATAATGGTTAGTGTATTTAGAAAGTACACAACAAAGTGATCCAAAGGATATAATCGATGTAAAAATATGACTTTGATTGGAGGAGTTATTATTTTATAAAAGATAAAAATCAATCGCATTAATAACTCTATTAATGTCAAAATGGCATAGAGAAATCGGTTGAGTTTTGGCTAACGTCACTAAAAGGAAAATTGTAGTACTCCGAGAGATAAGGATTTTGAAAGGAAAAAGATCAAAAACAGAGTTCGTATGAAGGAGATACACTTTTTAGAAAAATATAAAACACGGGTTAAAAATAAAAGTTCAAATTTGGCAATGTAGCCATAAGGAAAGTTGCAGTATTAGTAGACAGCTACGCAAAAATATAAAGAGGGTAAGAAACAAGGTTTATATAAAGAAGATATGAATTTTTATAAAAGATTTAGAGGTGCATGTCAAGTGCACGCCATGCTTGGTGCGCACATTTGACATCCAGATTCGTCGAGATTGGGGAGACATGGACCATCAGAAGTGTGACACGTGGCAAACTTCGGATTGACCCATGATTCGAGTGCACGTCGCGCGTGAAGTGTGACGTATGCACAACCACTATAAATAGAGGTGCTCACTTTCTGATTTTCTCACACCCAAAAACTCCCTCTCTCTATCTCTCTCCCTCTCTCTCTCTCTCCGTCTCTCTCTCTCTTTCTCTATCTATCTATCTCTCAAGCTATTTCAGAAGTCCTCTCAATGATAAAAAGCTTCGGATGTAATAGCTTGGATGCTATAGATTACACTACTAGAGTGAGTTCACGACCCCAATTTCACTATTTTAAATTTTTTTTGGGGTGAATACATGCTTATCAAACTAGTTTATCAAAATATATTTATATCTATAAATAACAATCGTTTTATAAAGCTTAAAACCTTAGGATAATGTAGCTATAGATACTATACCTAGTTATAAGCTATGATATTTTGCCTCAGAGTTATGATGCCCGATAGTCTAGGAAGAGATAATACATAGATGTTATAATGGCCAAATCCATAGGATAACATAGTACCTATAAGTAATGCTAGTCGAATATAGGGATATGTATTATACCTAATCGTTACTCTGCCCAAATATCCAGTTATCAAAATTAACCATAATTAGGGTATATATGTAGGGTAAACAATATATATATATATATATATATATATATATATATATATATAGACACACACACACACACACACACATATATATATATATATATATATATATATATATATATATATATATACTAGATAATTATGAGATTTAAAAGATATAATTATCAAATATAAAATTAAAGAGGTTTATATTATGATAGTTATAGAAAATCATTAAGAAAGATAAAAGATAAAGTATCTAAGGTTAATGCATTAGTGAGCTGTTAATATTCATCTTTAGCCTGATAAAATTCGGCTACCTCGAACCGATAATCGTTAATCTTGCGAGAGCTAGGAAGATATGTATAGATCTATATAGGGATTGACACCTCACCTGTGATTGCTATCTACAATCTCAGAACGATAACTTTCTTACTAATCACTATTCGACGTCGGATGAAGCGTCGTGGCGGGGAATCACTAGCCAAATAGCGTCGATTATGGGGGCTCATGGTAATACATTACAAGCACCTTAGATATACAAATTCCAAGAGGGATGCCTTCGAGTGGTCGATAAAATACGTTAGGATTCGTAAAATATCCTAAAAGTTAGTAAAGTAGGATTAATAAAACATCCTAAAAAGATAATAAGATACGATCGGTAAATATCCTACAAATATAGTAAATTAGGAATTGTAAAGCATCCTATAGAGATAATAAGACAGGATTAGCAGAATGTCCAAAAAAAAAAATTCAAGAGGTGATACAATAAAATATAGGAAAACATGAATTTTAAGAATCATAAAAATTTATAGAAAGTTTTCCAAAAAGAGTTTATTAATTAGGATTTTGATCCATCATTTCCTCCAATGGAGAAATTGACTCGTGGTCAACCCTAAGATTTTTTTTTTGGTAATTCTAATTATGGTGTATTAATAGGAGCATAGTTTAGAGCAAGAAACGAAGTTCTTAATGTTCACCTAGAATTTGACACGTCCAATGTCTTTATTTCAAAATTGAAACCAAAAATAGTCAAGACCGCATTAGAACATCCTAATTAGGTTGTTGCAGTGCAATCTGAATTAGCTGAGTTTGAAAGAAAAAAAGTTTGGAGGCTAATTCCTAAACCAACAGGTGTTTATGTGGTTGGTTTGAAATGAGTTTTCAAAAACAATGTTGATAAAGAAGGAAATCTATTTCGCAATAAGGCCATATTAGTTGTAAAAGGTTATTGTCAACAAGAAGGGATTGATTATGATGAAACCTTTTCTCCTATTTCAAGACTCAAATCAGTGCGAATTTTTCTTGCTTATATAACTCACAATAACTTTGATGTGTGCCAAATGAACGTGAAGTGTACATTCCTTAATGGTGTACTAGAAAAGACTGTTTTTGTTGAGCAACCACCTGGATTTGTGAACAATAAGTTTCCTAATCATTTTTATATCCTTGACAAAGCTCTTTATTGGTTAAAACAAGAACCACGTGCTTGGTATGCAATTTTAACAAATTTCCTGAAAATATCTAAATTTAAGCAAGGATCAATTGATCGCACATTATTTGGAAAGAAAGTTAGGGATCATCTCATGCTTGTTTAAATTTATGTAGATGATATAATTTTTTATTCTACTGAACCTTCTTTGTCAAAAGAATTTAAGGAATTGATGAAAAGTTAGTTCGAGATGAGTATGATGGGTAAGATTAATTACTTTTTGGGATTGAACATTCTCCAAACCAACGAAGGTATTTTTATCAATAAAAAAGTACATGAATAATTTGCTTTAACGCTTTGAAATAACTAATTATTTGGGTGTGAAGGTTCCTATGGCATGTCGCACTCGCTTGAGACCTTCTTTGTCAAAAGAATTTAAGGAATTTATGAAAAGTTAGTTTGAGATGAGTATGATGGGTAAGATTAATTACTTTTTGGGATTGCACATTCTCCAAACCAATTAAGGTATTTTTATCAATCAAGAAAATTACATGATGTAACATCCCGTTATTTTCTCTTTGTAAAGTAAACCCTAGTCAACTAAAGTCAAACTTGGGTCAACTAAAGTCTTCTTTATTGTTTTGGGTTTTTATTAAGGTTAAAATAATTACCTTTGTTTATTAAAAATCCTTAAAATAATTGTGGTTGAAATAGGAAGGGAAATGCTTAAAAACCGAGAAGTCTATGCATTTTTCTTCTTTTCGTTCAGACCGTACAACAACCTCGGACCGGGAACACTTCGATCGTGAACGAGGCCGTGAACGGCTTCGGGCCGTAATCAATTTGGACCACAAACTCGCAACCGTCATAGGACCGTATACGAGGATCACGGCCGTGAACCCCTCGGACCGTGAACCCTCGCGTATATAATCATTTCAACCGATTTTTCTTCACTTTTTACACATTCAAACACAATTTCATGTCTTTTTCTCTCAAGTATCATCAGCCAAGAACACAAAGAACAACCTCTCTCCTCAAGAACATGTTATATTCATCCCTTCTCATCATATTCAAGCAATAATCACTAGTTCATCACAAGATCTAATAGGTATCATTTCTTGATTTTGTTAACACTTCAAGAACATCTTGTAATCTTCTTATATTAGATTGAAACCCGTTAAGAACTCGTTATGGTCATTAAGAGTTTGTAGTGATGCCATTCGGATTGACGAATACACCTGCTGTGTTCATGGATCTAATGAACAGAGTGTGTCGTCCATTCCTAGACAAATTTGTCATAGTCTTCATTGATGACATCCTTATCTACTCAAGAAGTGAAGAGGAACATGGCCAACATCTTCGTCAAGTATTGCAAACTCTTAGATCAGAGAAACTCTATGCGAAGTTTTCAAAGTGTGATTTTTGGATCAGGAAGGTTGATTTCCTAGGTCACGTGGTCAGTTCAGAAGGAATACACGTCGACCCTTCCAACATAAAGGCAATTGAAAACTGGTCAGCACCCAAAACACCTACAGAAATCCGTCAATTCTTAGGTCTTGCTGGCTACTATCGCAGATTCATCCAGAATTTCTCTCGAATAACTAAACCTCTTACCACCCTGATGCAAAAGGGTGTAACTTTTAGCTGGGGAGAAAAGCAAGAAACAGCGTTCCAAACGCTGAAGTGAGCTCTGTGTAATGCACCGATCCTGTCTCTTCCTGAAGGAACAGAGGATTTTATAGTATATTGTGATGCTTCAAATCAAGGGCTTGGATGTGTTCTTATGCAAAGAGGAAAGGTTATATCCTACGCCTCAAGACAGCTAAAGACACATGAAGTCAACTATACAACACATGACCTTGAACTAGGAGCAGTAGTATTTGCTCTGAAGATCTGGAGACATTATTTATATGGCACAAAATGCATAATATTCACGGACCATAAAAGTCTCCAGCATATCTTCGATCATAAAGAGATGAACATGAGACAACGACAGTGGGTGGAGCTACTGAACGACTACGATTGTGAGATTCTTTATCACCCTGGTAAAGCTAACGTAGTAGCTGATGCCCTTAGCAGAAAAGAATAATCGGGACGCCGAGTAAAGTCGTTGACCATGACAATCCAATCACATCTGACAGATCAGAGAGGCTCAACTCGAGGCCTTAAAACCTGAAAACGCGGCAGGTGAAACCCTGAGAGGAATGGATAAGACCTTCAAAGTCAGAGATGATGGAGTCTATTGTTTCATGAACCGGATCTGGACACCAAAGTTTGGTGGTTACAGAGACGTGGTTATGAACGAAGCACACAAAACCCGATACTCCATTCATCCAGGTTCAGACAAGATGTATCTGGACCTCAAGAAATTATACCGGTGGCCTAACATGAAGGCCAAAATCGCTACCTTTGTGGGCAAGTGCCTTACTTGTGCCAAAGTCAAGGTAGAATACCAGAAACCTTCAGGTTTATTGCAACAACTTGAAATCCCTGAATGGAAGTGGGAGCGAATTACAATGGATTTCATAACTAAGTTACCCAATACATCGGGTGGTTATGATACTATTCGAGGAATCATTTTGAAGTAGTATGCTTGGTAAAACAGCTAAATGTGTAGTAAATCCATGGTTTGATAGTTATTAATCACATGTGATTGATATGATAACTATCATGATTCAACTTGTATTCCCCCCATAAAAGCATTTAAAAACATTTAAAAGGTTAATTAAGGGGTATGAACTCACCTGCAGTGAGTGGTTTGGATGGAAGTGCCGGATAGGATGCTAAGTGTCAAGTGAGGACTTGAACACACACACGAATCCTGTGTAACATGTAGTGATACATAAATGTATCTAATTAGTCATTTAATAACTAATTAATCAAGGAAGGACACTCTAATACATGGAAACACTTTGTTTCAAGTGCTAGGAGTGCTAAAGGGTTGCACCTAAGGAGAGTATGGCCTCACATTGGAGTTTACTTCTCATTTGGCACCAATACATGAGTTTACGGTTTTTGGTCAATCCCCCCATGAGTTTACGGCCCTAAACTCATGGTAATTGGTACGTTTGTGAATTTTAAGGCCTTATACCCCTCAAGGAAGTGTTCTAGGTTTGGATCAAAGGCTTAGGAAGGGACAAGAGCTCAAAATGGCTCACTTTTGGAGTTTACGGTCCTTGGACCACCCTTGGGAGTTTACGGTCGTAAACACATGTGTTTACGGTCATAAACCCATGAGTTTACGGCCGTAAACTCATGGTCACTCCAACCATTTCGTGTTTTGGTGTTTCTAGCTCATGCATGCAAGGTGCTAGTCCGATATCCAAGCCCTATAAGGTGTTAGTGGCACTTAAACACCACTAGATGGTGTTTACGGTTCAAGGAGATCCCTTGACCGTAAACCCATGTGTTCTTGAGGGTTTCTTGGTGTTCTTCCATGATTTAACAAGTATACTAAGCAACCAACTAGATAGAAGGAGGGTACTTACTTATAGGAAGCTTGAAAGAGTATTTGGGGGCCAAGAACACTAGTGTGTGTTCTTGGTGTTCTTGGTGTTTTGAAGAACACTTGAAGATCTAAGAAAAGAGGAGATTTCCATGGATGAAATCGTGTATAAACACTAGATAAAGTGTTGTATCAACAAATCAAAGGAAGAAATAATTACATTTTTGGAAGATTTGAAGAAAAGTCGGATGATACTTGAGAGAGAAAAGGGAGTGTTCTTGAGCTTGAAGGTGGAAAAAGTGATAAAAATGACTAAGCGTCATATTTATACTCCTTGGGGTTTACGGCCGTAAACACCATGTTTGGGCCGTAAACTCCAAACTCTTGGAGTTTTGGGACTTTATTGATGCACAATAAACCCTAGGGTATCCTCTCTCCAGTTATCTCCTGAAGCACTTAGCTTTAAAACACTCAAACGGACTTTAAACCGGCTAAAATTTAGCAGAAAATTATTTGACTCCTATTTGAAGTGCTTGACAGTAGAGTTTGTACGAATGGAAATTTCGGGTTGTCACATCATCCCCCCGTTAGTGGGAATTTCGTCCCGAAATTAGAATTTAAGAAAATAAGTAGTTACAAAATAACTAAGTACTGGATGAGGATATTTTAGTTTCCACTGATCCTCTTGCTCCCAAGTGAATTCAGGTCCTCGCTTGGCATTCCAGTGAACCTTCATGATTGGGATGCGACTTGTTTCGTTCTCTTGACCCCTCGGTCCATGATCTCTTAAGGTTCTTCCACGAAGTTGAGACTCTCGTCGAGTGGGATTACAAGAGTCTCGTCGGACAGGCACTTTTTCAAGTTCGAGACGTGGAAAGTAGAATGTGCGTTACTGAGTTCGCGGGTAAGTTAAGTTTGTAAGCTATAGGGCCGATTCTAGCGAGAATCTCGAAAGGTTTTGCGTAACTTTTCTGTCGGTCACTAGAGGCCTTAATCGTCCACTAATCCGAACGAATCTTCTCTAATGATGCCCTCTAACTCTAGATCATGAATTTCATGGCTAGTTTTGAGGGTTTCTAACTAATGGGAGGCTTAGGTAATGATCTTACCTCGTTACATAAAAATGCAACTGAGCCTTGGATTTGAAAGTCTACTTGAATTCCCTCTTCGCTAACAATGCGACACAGGAATTTGGCCCTTCGAATCCAAACTCGCGTTTAAGAGAATTTCGCGTAGAGCTTCTCTGATCGATATGTTTCCAAGATCTGCTGATGATGTTGACTATGCTCCTCCTTACTACGAAAATAGATAAGTATGTCATCGATGAAGACGATGACGAACTGATCCTAGTAAGGACGACACACCTTATCCATTAAATCTATGAATATTGCGGGTGCGTTTGTTAATCCGAACGGCATCACTACGAATTTGTAGTGCCTATAACGAGTTCGGAAGGCTGTCTTCGGAACATCCTCCCCTAGCACTCGTAGTCGGCGATACTCGGATCTTGGATCGACTTTTGAAAGGAAGATCGCCCTTTTTCAGTCGATCACATAATTCGTCTATGATAGGCAAAAAGGGTATTGATTCTTGATGGTTAGCTTGTTGAGCTTCCTGTAATTGATGCATATACGAAGTGATCAGTCTTTCTTTTCTACGAACCAGACCGGAGTTCCTCAGGGTGAGAAGCTTGGTCTTATAAAGCCCTTGCTGAGCGGTTCGTTAAGTTGATCGGACAGTCCTTGCATCAATGCAGGTGCTAGACGATAGGGCGGTTTGGCTACTGGGATAGCCCCGGAGACTAAGTCGATCCTAAATTCGACTTGACGTTGCGGAGGAAATCCTGGGAGTTTTCTGTTCTATCTGAATCTTTTGTCTCGATCGGTGAGAAGGCATTTGATTGGATTCTAAGTTTATCTGCATGGCAGTACGATCACTCGTAGTCTTGGGCAGTCTCCTTCCCAAAGTTCATATCAAAAGTCATATTTGGTTCGTCATTCACAGCTTCGTGTATACGAGTCGTATATAATTAAGACTGAAAAGGCAGTCGAATAAATGATTCTTCTTTAAGCTCACATCCAAACAAGGAAAAGAAGTTAAAGCGGGACCATTAATTCTAAGCCTGTAGAACCTTGATTATATACCACCCTTGTGTATACCTTCTCCAGCGATATATCAACCGTATGGGTCTTCGGGTTGAACTTGACGTACTGTACGAGTGGTACTCCAGGAAGGTTTCCTGAGGTGTCTTCGGGAAGGATACGAAACATAAGATACTCTCCGCATGAGTACCTCGGAGTTCTGAAATGACGGCTTCGCTAGTAAGGTGATTTCGGAGAAAAGAATTTACACGTGAGACTAGTATTGTGAGGGTAGGATTTGCTCAAGTTATATGAAAATGTCGGACTACTCGGAATAAAAGGCATTAGATTTAGTTCATAAAGGTATTACAACCTAAACACAACGGTGCAACTTTTAACAGAGTTTCAGTACTTAAGTTTACTACAAGACTACTGCTGCGAAAAAGGTATACTACAAAAGCAAGTATACGCAGCACGAGAGCCCCTTAACTGGCGGGGTCTCGCAAAAGACAAGACTCGAGTTGCACTAGTGTTTAACAGTTTATAAGTCTATTACAACGAAACGCCCTAGTACTTCAACGTGGGTCCGGAGTAGTCTCTCCTGCGGCTGTGATCCTTAGTATCTTCCCGTCCGCGCCAGAATTCTCTGTTATTGGACAATCCTTCTGGAGATGCCCAATCTCACCACATAAATGACATATCTGGCTTGTACCAGCATTAGTGGTGGAAGTGAAGTGTCGGGTCGGAGTTATGTGGACACGGTTGTTTTCGTTGATCTTCCTTTTTGGACAATCCCTGTAATAGTGTCCTTCCTCACCACAACTATGGCAAACTTGGATGGCTCCGGTGGTAGAGGTGGTTCTATAGAAACGAGCAGTGTGTCCTGTTTTGTTGCAATTAATGCATTGCAATACCCGGAAAGCTCCATTATGATGGTAGCTACACTTGTTACACTTCGGGAGTGGGAGCGTTCCCTCATATCGCTTGACCGGTGCTGAGGTGGCAGGGGTCGCCACTGTTTGCTGTTACATGGCAAGCCTTTGGAATCGCTTGCTTTCCTTTTGAGCTTGACGCTTTCGTTTCTTAAACTCTGAGCTGTGGCTTTGGGTGTTCGCAACAGTTATCATTTGTTGACTTCCCGGGTGGTTACTGATGGGTTTTATACAAACAATCCTATGTGTGCATGCAACCCTAGAGTTGGATCTATGTTTTCACTATTAGTTATACAACTTTATGAACACAAAAGAACCCTAGCATGCATCTACTATTTTCGAAATTGACATAGGAGAATAGAATACATACCTTTTGTTGTTATGTAGTAATAACAACTAGTTCCTTGAATTTCCTTAGCTCTTGAAAGCAAGTACCACAAGTGTAGTACCTCTAATGGCTCACAAACACACTAGGTGAAAGGATGAATATGGGAGAGAGGAGAGAAGGATATCTTGCCCTAAAATTCGTCCCTTTTAGGGTTTCCCAAGGCTTGGACGAATTCTAGTGCCTTAGGGTGCTATTTATACTTGAGGCTAGCTAGAGTTTCAAGGTGGAAACCCTAATCCCTTAGCTTAGGGCCTAAGCAAGTCCATGGACTCCTTTCCTTAAGCCCTTGGACGAAAACTCCTAGATCCTTCTAGGATTTTCGTTCAAGCCTTAATAAAAGTGATCCAATAGCCCAAAGTCTCAACTATCAAATAATTACAAAACAGCCCCTGTACTTTTAATTAATTCCTTTAATCCCGAAATTAATTCCTAATTAATTTCTGATTAAATACTAATTAATAATATGATTCCAAATTATTATATTAATCATATAATATAATAAATAAATCATATTTATGCCCTAATCAACCTCTCTCCTCAACTGTCATCCTGTCTAGTCACCAGTGTGAAGGCAACCCAAAAGGACCATGCTCACAATCGGGTCAAGTAAATACCAAAATAGTTATGGACTTAGACACTAATCCAACAATCTCCCACTTGGATAAGTCTAATAACTATTCTGCGTATGACTTCAGAACCTGATCAGCAATCGTAGCTTCCAAAAGCGCTGTCAACTCTGATCTTATCAGATACGCGTGTCCTTTAGATAAGGGATCATATATTCCTCCATTTTACAAGATATCGTATAGACATGAGACATGGATTGAAATCATTCTCTCAGTCTATGTGTCGTTTCCCGATTTCCGATTTATGACGACTGACTAATTGAACAAATCAAATCAGTCTTGGCCCGGCCGAGCACTTTCCTTTGTCATCACTAAATCATCGAGGGGCCCACAGATATCGCTTTTATCCCACCTTGGGTAAAAGGAATGGATAAACTTCGACTCAAATGCTTGCTTGCACCTACTAATCGAATCACACACAACAATAAGTTTTATAACACCAAGTTACTGGTACGTTTACTTATTGTCAATGTGCAACCGACCAGCAAATAACAACTCACACGTCTCGGTTTCAAGAATATACAATGTTATCGTCTCACCAATCACTCGTGATAAAACCATGAAGTGATTCAAATGAGCGTGGGTTTAATCCAATACTCTAATCTTATCAAAGCACTCATGAACTCTGCAGCAAACTTGTGCTATGTCTAAACACTTTAGACAATCTACAGACAGATTCATGACAGTCTTCCTTCATACCTACTTCCAACGTATGACCGACTGTGGATGTTTGAATAACCTAGTTATTCTGGAAGTCAAAACATGCAAAGTGAAACGCAATAATAATATTAATCCTATATGGCCCCAAAACTTTTGAGCGTAAATAAAAACACTTTTATTTAAACACCATATTGATTACTCATTATTCATTGTTTACTGTTTCAGACAATCAACTTATTACTCGAATTATAACCACAATTGTCCCATGCTCCAAGCATGCACACTTTGGTTTCCTATGGTCCATACTCTGTGAAATAGATCAATTGAAAAACTTTCCCAATGAAACTCATTTCACAATCCCCAATTTTTTTTTATTATTAGTATAAGAATACCAAATTCTTGCCACTTTTAGAATATGTCAGATTCTAACACTTTATGCAATGATTCTTTCGTAATGTCATAGCACAAAAGTCACCAAGACCCGGCTAATGAAATTACTAAGTTCTCTATCAGAAATTGTTACAAAACAATTTTATAGATGTGATGTCTCTCACTCAAAGTACATTCCTTTGAACATCCTTTTGCATAAAAGTTTCTAATCTACATAGAGTCTTAATATCCAACTCCCATTAATGGAAACATTTCCATATTTGCTATATGACAACTTATTCTTAATAGAATCTTATCTATTCATAATAATGTCAATATAGTCCATCCAGTACTATACTTCCAACTACTCAGAAGCGACAAATCCTCAGTGAACCTCAGACCGTCCTTTGATAGTTGTTTAATTATTTTAGTCAAAACCGATTCTAGTCCTTTTTCCCTCTTAATGCCCTAGGCATTTGGAAAATTTAGAATGGTCAAATATTATAACATATGCAATCGGTCCCATACCCGAAGCGTATTAGACACGATGCATAATGTCTCATATAAAGACGTGATACTTTATCAGCCTTCTGCCATAATATTTTATGTGCCATGTTCCCGCAATTCGAACTATGAAGAGGGATGCCGTAATCATAATCGAATTTTGAGAATGCACTATGTATCCTTGACTAAATTTATTAACATTTCTCGATCTAAGCTTTAGAATTTTGAAACGAAGTATAATATTCTCTCCCTTAATTATAGCAAAACAACTTTTCAACCCTTGCAACTTTGCAAAGTGAATCTTTGTTTTCTATAATTAATATTGCTAACTTGCAATACTTACCATAATAATCATGCTCCCACTAACATGATGATTATTTTCTTACCAGCATAACACTTATGCTCCCACTAGCTTTGACATGTATTCAGAAAACAATTGGACTTCTAGAAAACAATGCTTATTGAATTCCTTAAGTTCATATTTCTAATACCTAATGCTTTGATAAGCCTTTATCTAAGCTTTTTAAGCTCATACACCTTTGCCTTAGATAGCTCACATGTGTGTCTAAACAATTCAGAATTTATGTTACTAAGTCCCAAATGTTCAGATCAATTGCCAAATCTCACAATTCGAACTATGAAAAGGGATGCCGTAATCATAATCGAATTTGAGAATACAATTTTCACAATTGCTATCTTCTTAAAATCTCTCTTAGTGAAAGCATTTCCTCACAATCATTTTCATGAAGGAGGAAAACCTTATGACACTTAGATTTTATGATGTATGTGTTCCTATCCATGTGAATTTGTCAAAACGAAAGTTTGCGACAAATCCAAAACATTATGGACTGAACTTGTTCAATCTTGATTTCTTGCCTCATGGTAACATGAATGCCCACCATGTCTTCCAAGCAACTCACCCTTTCATATCAATGTACTTTCCATTGATCGAGGTGCTTTGTCTTTATGCATTCAAATGAGAACTCATAGAACTCACACGCATAATTAACTCAAGTGGAATGGCACAGAAAAAGAGTATGTCATCCACGATAGGCTTTAAACCTCAAGTCGTGTGCTAGTGATGATCAACTAGGTTTACTCTTGATTTGTTCTTGAAACTTTTCAAGACCATTAAGACTCCCACTGACTCCTTGACATATAAGATTCTCTTGTCAAGAACCATTTCTTGACAAACAAATATTCAAGAGTTAGTGTAGCCTTTTGTCAAGTTCAACACTTCACACAATTGGTCCTGGTTGGTCTTTGTCTTATCCAAGACATCACAACTTACCAATTTCAAATGTGCAAGAATAAGAAAACTTTTCCAAATTCCACATTTGTCGAGTGTTATAAACCTACTTAAGACTTGTCACTCATGTCAGAATCTTGACTCTAAGACTTGATATTGGAACGAAGTATGATTAACTTCTTGATTTAACCATTTCTACAATTCTTGATTCCTCTTCTTAGACATGCAATTGCACTAAGACTCACTTAGAGGATCAATTGAGATATGGTTCTTAATCATTAAGACTTATCATAAAACACAATAAAAGGTACTCTCCCTTCTTCTTAGAATAGAGAAACTTTTATCTTTCTGCCTACTTGATTCTTCTTATTCGTTCTGCTATTGATTTAAACTCTTTCAATCAACTCAGAATTATACTTAATCTTATAAGTATAATCATATTTACTACCTTTAGTAAATCATGACGAATATCTTTATCACTCTTGTGGTGGACTTGATCAACGCACAACCTAGTGTACTCGATCTCCTGGTCCTTCTCTTGACACTTTGCCAAAGAATTAGTCTAATTTCCAAAATATGAAGTTTCTCATTCATCACGCAACCAAGTTGTATGATTCCAAGTTTCTGTCCAATTGAAACTTGGGTGATGAGAATCTTCCTTTATTTGGCAAATCCTCGACATTTCACAAATAACATAATCAAGAATCACATCCAATTCAACATTGCTAAAATTAGAAATACATAAACATCCATTTTCACATATGCCATTGCAAGGATAAATAAATAGGACGAAATCAAAATTCATTCTATTGCGGAAAAACTTGTCCTTACAATGCAATTCAAATGAAAACTATGCTATTTCAATTTCTAAGCAATCTATTCTAACTCTAAAGTAGTAGCTCAAAAATCCGATCTTCAAGCAATGCGATCGAAATCCATTTCTTCACGATCAGATTCAGCTTACTTCTTCCCTTAAGCTTCCTCTCTTTTCTTCGATCCTACAAAACATCAAAATGTAATCTTATCACATCATGTATTGAAAATCAAAGAATAGGAACTTATAGAGTTAGTTATTGGATTTTACCTGAAGTAGAGCCATACGTCTTGACTCTCCCATCTCTTAGATCTCTCAGGTAAAAAAAAAAAGGACAGCTTTGTCTCCAATGCCCCTTCTCTTGGCAGTAGAAGCAGATGGACTCTTTTGAAATGGCACAAGGAACTATCTCAGAATTTACCTTTTCTGGATTTCCAATGTCACTATTTTCAATTTCCATTGAAGTTTGAGAGTTTGATTTGCCAGACAAATTTACTCGATTAGCACGCCAAATCATTTCTGATTCAGCAGCTATAAGCAAATAGGTCAAATCAATGAGGGTCACGTCATGGTCCATCATATAGTACTCTCTCACGAACTCACT
The DNA here is from genome assembly GCF_052849685.1 of Lactuca virosa. NCBI lineage: Eukaryota > Viridiplantae > Streptophyta > Magnoliopsida > Asterales > Asteraceae > Lactuca > Lactuca virosa. Next base: position 123,402,860 of record NC_136426.1, read on the forward strand.
ATATGATTCAGGAAGTGACTGAAGAACCCAGTCAACAGCCAACATTTCTGAGATATCGACACCCATCATCCTTAACCTATCAATGTGTGACTTCATCTCTAAGATGTGTGCACACACATGTTTCCCATCTTCGTGTTTACTTGCCAATAAGGGCTTGAGTGAGCTTGAACTTTTCAAGCCTTTGAACTTGTGGGTTAGGGAGAATAATTGGAGGAGGTGGAGGAAGTGAAGCATGACTCTCATTTCCTTGATCGTATCGTGGAACATCATCTTCATTTGGAAAGCTTGTTCCAAGGGATTTGGGAAGACCATAGTTGTCATACTTTGACATCTACAAAACGGGAGAAAATCCAAGTTAAGTTGATTAGAATCCTTGATGTGACACCCAAATGAAACATCAAGGCTAGGATCCAACACAATACTCTACAACCTAGAAGAGGGATGCCGTAATCTAGTTGCAGAATATTTGAAGGTAGGTAAATGACGATTTACCAATTCCCACCATGAAAAACGAAAAAGAAATTTAAGTTTTAATTGAATTGAAAACTCCTAGATCTTTTGAGATTCATTGAACCTTTCAATGGCATGTTTAAATCTCGATATGCACTTCAAATTTTGCGACTGGGATGCCGAGGATCGCAAACAAGTTTGTGAATAACCATGCGAACCAACATGGTGCACTCAATGTCGTCATCACCTAATCAATGTGCCGGTTAGCCACACACGCTCCATTGATCTATGATAAAACATCGAGCCACCCTTTGTCGCCAATGTCAATCCCAAATTAGTGTGCCGGTTAACCACACGCGCTCCACCAACGATTGACAGGGGCACAAAGTGTAATTCCATGGATTAGCATCACTTTCACATTTTATCCTAGAGTAACTAAGATTTGGGAATTTGTAAAAGCATTTAGTTACTTTGTACTTCATTATACTTATAATGGAAGGTTTCTGTCCTATCCTACCTGTTTGGCTAACGACCCTCCACTAGTCAAGAGTGCGGTGGGTAAGAGTGGATACCCATTCAATCGCCATTTTATAGGCAATTTCCTTAAACACCCCTTATAGACCAGCTTCGTGAATGAGGCCTACTAACGGTAAGACTGACTTTTACTCATATATATAATATTAGACTTTTAATGTTACATATATAGTATAGGGTGTATTTTATACTTTTAAAATACTAGGTGGTTTTATTAACTTTCCAAAACCATAAGGGTGTAATTTGAACTTATTCAAAATACGAGGGTTTTAGAATTTAACATTTCAAAATTAAACTTTTAATCAACTTTTAATTTCCAAAACTTGAGGGCAAGTTTTGAAACTTTTCAAAACATAAGCAAGAACATTCTAGATCAAATTATTAATAATAATTAACCAATTAATTAGTAATTATCTTAATATGACCTAATTCAATTTCTTGCAAGATAATCTATCAAATAATTCAAATAAATCAAGTTTATCACATAAAGAAATGATTATCTAATTAATTTGACAATTATCTTTTACTTTGGTAAGGATATCTCTTAAATTAAACAATTAATTTAACCTAATCCCTTAAATCCCCTAGAATTCGAAATTATGGGATGGGATATTCAAAATCTTTAATTACCAAATTTAAACATTTAAAGGATAATTACAAGATATGGCAATATCCAAATCCCTAAAATTTAGGATCTAATCATGGGGAAAGAGGCAATTTCGAAATTCTAGGGTTAGACAACCCTAAAATCGAAATCTTGGGGCCAAAGAAAAAAGGTTTAGGAAATCTTACCAAAAATTTCGAAATCTAGGGTTTAGAAACCGTAATTTCGAAAATCAAGCCTCCAGGGTTTATTAGCCATAAACCCTAATATGTCAAGTTCATACATTTGAATAAAGCTAATTGAAAACAAAAACCAATGGCTCTGATACCACTGATGGGTTTTATACAAACAATCCTATGTGTGCATGCAACCCTAGAGTTGGATCTATGTTTTCACTATTAGTTATACAACTTTATGAACACAAAAGAACCCTAGCATGCATCTACTATTTTCGAAATTGACATAGGAGAATAGAATACATACCTTTTGTTGTTATGTAGTAATAACAACTAGTTCCTTGAATTTCCTTAGCTCTTGAAAGCAAGTACCACAAGTGTAGTACCTCTAATGGCTCACAAACACACTAGGTGAAAGGATGAATATGGGAGAGAGGAGAGAAGGATATATTGCCCTAAAATTCGTCCCTTTTAGGGTTTCCCAAGGCTTGGACGAATTCTAGTGCCTTAGGGTGCTATTTATACTTGAGGCTAGCTAGAGTTTCAAGGTGGAAACCCTAATCCCTTAGCTTAGGGCCTAAGCAAGTCCATGGACTCCTTTCCTTAAGCCCTTGGACGAAAACTCCTAGATCCTTCTAGGATTTTCGTTCAAGCCTTAATAAAAGTGATCCAATAGCCCAAAGTCTCAACTATCAAATAATTACAAAACAGCCCCTGTACTTTTAATTAATTCCTTTAATCCCGAAATTAATTCCTAATTAATTTCTGATTAAATACTAATTAATAATATGATTCCAAATTATTATATTAATCATATAATATAATAAATAAATCATATTTATACCCTAATCAACCTCTCTCCTCAACTGTCATCCTGTCTAGTCACCAGTGTGAAGGCAACCCAAAAGGACCATGCTCACAATCAGGTCAAGTAAATACCAAAATAGTTATGGACTTAGACACTAATCCAACAGTTACAACAATTTGAACTGTCAACACCTTTTTCAGCCTTGCTTGCGTTACTAGTGTGGAGGTGTGCAAGGACAGCTGTCACGGCAGCTGATACCGCCGCTTGGAAGGTAGCGGCGTCGATATGAAGGATAGGGGTTTCGTTTCTCGGCGGGTTATTTCTGGATGACGACAAGATTCTGTTATACAAAGGAAAAGGAATTCGTGAGTGATTGTGGTTGAACCTAGATGTAATTCAACCATTTATGTAAAGGGTAGGAGTAAGTTCTCGAGGGTTTGACCTACATCCCTAAGATGCAGTCCTAGTAAAGAGTAGAAGTACGTTCATAGAATGGTAATAAGACGATTGCTATCCAACCTTCGACAAGAAGTGGAAGTGGTTTCTGAGCTAAATTACCATAGCTCAATAACTTGACTAGAGTGCGTTTCAGATAGAATTCTAACGATAGTAGGATGAAAGTATTTGAACAAAAGTTGACACAGAAATTAGCCGACTGTCCATATCGTTAATAATTATGATGTAATAAGTTTGGGAAAATTGACCTTGTAGTAGGTCTTACATCATATCTGGAGTAGAAAAGTTTTGACAGCATAAAGGCCTAACTAAAAGTACTCACGGTGCTGGGGTAGTTACATAGAAAAGTGCTACCTAGGGCATAGACAGGAAGACGATTCCTTATAACAAGGAAGGAAAGATAAGGTCATCTTTTACTGGTGTCGGTCATCCCTCTGAGGAACCCTTAGTTCAGCCAGTTGACGTTCCATATCTAGCAGGTGTCTTTCGTACACCCTCTGTCGTACTCGGAGCTCTATGACTTCGGCTCGAGTTTCAGCTAGTACCTGCAGTAGGGTCTCATGGTCTCCCCCAGATCTCTCGTGAGCATCTTCCAGACGAATGGTGCAGAGGGTATGCATTCTTGTATTGGCGTCAACTTCCGTGATTCGATGGAGCGCTGTCCGGCCCTGAATCTCGTTTCGGGCAACCCTGCGGACCAGGATTGGTAGAACCCTGTCCGCTGAACTTCCCTCGCTCAGGTTATAGAAGCTTCGGTCTCCGTTAAACGACATAGGTTGATCTTGCTCTTCGCTCCATGTCTCCAAACATTCCACCTACGGAGGCGTCGGGCCTTGAAAGGCCGGACGAGGGTTAGGATTTGGGACAGGAGCCACCGGGGGTAGGTTCTCAACTTCAGGCTCGGAGTCAGAACCATCTGCAAAGCCTTCGGCCTGGTGATCATCCACAGGGATTGGGTGATCATTTTCTGGCTCAGCTTCAAACCCTCCTCCATTATCTTGGTTAAGGAAGTACAAGTTGTCGTGGGGATGGAATCCAGCCATATTATCTACGCGAGAAAAGGGATATAAGAAATAACTAAATAGGCATACTAATTAGATAATTATAAGATGATCTTTATCAGTTACTTCAACATTTGCGTAGTGCATACCAGTCATATGTAACCAAGACAGGATAGACCTTCGAATAAGTGACCCTAACTCTAAGCCCACAACCAAACAAGGAACAGGAAGTAAAGCAAAGGTCACAGATTCTAAGTCTATGACATCCTAGTTACATATAACCTTAGTGTATCCACTCTGCAACTATTGACTTACTAATAAAGACCTTTTTAGTTCTCAGATAAGTAATTATAGTAACACAAAATAACCCTATAATATTTTAGGTTTATGTTTTGTTCTAAGGTTTTCATTGTGGTAGTGTTGGTAAGTTTTTAGACTTGTTGCAACCTCACAACCACACTTAGGCACATGCTAGTCAATCCTCGAATAATATAGTTGATCAGGCTATATCTTCCCAGATTTGACTATATGTCTCTAAGTCTACTTGTGCTGCCCAACAATCGTAATACTTTTGTTCTGTCCTAGTGACACTGATTTTAGTATGAATACAGGCATATATACTTAGCTAAAAATTTTATTATTTAAAAGTATAAACTCTTGGTCAGACTATTTTAATCCCATTGTATTTATAGTCTGTATATCTTTTATGGGTTGATATACTCAATTCACTATAAACAATGCTCTGATACCAATCTGTCACACCCCAAAACCAAGAACGGCGGAAATGTTCTGGGGTGGAGGACGTCATGTACAGTATCACAACAATGCATAATAGTAAAGACAAGCAACAACATCATCCATTACATTAATAGTCAAATTTTAATACATGTGTGTTCTTTCATAGTATATGACATGATAATAAGAAATCAAAATAAAAGACGAGTCTTGACCGCTCCGTCTTCTCAAAGTCTGGTCATTGTACCTGTCTACTGGTGACCTGAGAATACAAGTTATTTTGAAAGCGAGTATCAGCTTTAAAGCTGGTGAGAACATAAGTATTTTAGTGTCATTGCTTTGTAAAACTGTAAAGAAAAGACTTGTAATTGTTTTATGAAAACTTGGTATAAGTATGAAAAACCCTAGAAAATCCCATATTTCCTACTAGTATAAAAAGCAGTCTTCTACCAAGACCCGACTGTTTAGAAGATTTGCGCCTCTGTAAAAATGGAGGTTTTTCCCCTAGTATAACTATTATTATCTAAATATAGTTATACATAAACGTGTAAGTGATAAAATCACGAAGTAACTGTAATAAGGAAAATAATATTTTACCTCAGCAGTGACACTGCTGACTATAAAGTGAATAAAACATAGACTCAATGAATGAAGTGTAGACTCCAGGTGGTATCGAATGAACGACACGCCTCGAAAAGTCTAAATGAATGAAGTGTAGACTCCAGGTGGTATCAAATGAACAATACGCCTCAAAAAGTCTAAATTGGCCTTTAATTCTTAATTGGATAAATAAAGGATTTGAATGTGAACTCGTATGTAACCATGCTGATTGACGGCTGAATAACTGATGACCCTCCAGGTCACACGTAGTATGGTGACATTTTGTCACCCCTGGGCCTTATCGGCTCGGATTGTAGCTAGCAGTCGGGATGTGGGAGTGTCTGTCCCGTATAGATCTATACACATAATGTCCGCTCTCCCTCCAGGAGACTCTGGTTACAAGGTGATAGCACAATGAAGTGTCGTATCGAGAAGTAGTATGTCACATTCTATTTATTGTAATTGAATAATTGTATAGACTCATGAATTAACTGACTCTTGTGTGATTCTTTGTACTAGAAATAGTATATAGTATCTCCTAACTATACCCATTATAGTTACTAGTAATATATGTATATGAATAATGGAAGGATGCCTTTGCTACCCAAAGGTACTGAACTGACTGATAGAACTTTTATGTCCATATATGTATACATAATATATAACTAATATTTAGACGACCTTCGGACAAATAACAGGATACCCTAAGTCCACAACCAAACAAGGAACAGGAAATAAGGCGGGTTAGCAGTCCTAAGTCCTTTAAACATTACTTATATAACTATACATATGGAGGCATGCAATTTATAATATAAAAGTTTAAAAGAAGTTTTGTAAAACACTTGGAAAGTTTAATAATAAGAATTGATGACTTGATGTCAATTTATAAGACGATTTAGAAGAAATTTTGTTTGATATAAACAATTTAAAGTATAAGAAATCCCTTATTTGGAACATAGTTTGAAGTACATGAAAACCTTTGCTTGAAATATAGTCATAACAGAATTTGAAAGGAATGGTGTAGTTTAGTAAACAAGTTTGATAAAGAGTTTAACGTGTAAAAGCATTCGAGAAATCATTTTGAAGTAGTATGCTTGGTAAAACAGCTAAATGTGTAGTAAATCCATGGTTTGATAGTTATTAATCACAAGTGATTGATATGATAACTATCATGATTTAACTTGTATTCCCCCCATAAAAGCATTTAAAAACATTTAAAAGGTTAATTAAGGGGTATGAACTCACCTGCAGTGAGTGGTTTGGATGGAAGTGTCGGATAGGATGCTAAGTGTCAAGTGAGGACTTGAACGCACACACGGATCCTATGTAACATGTAGTGATACATAAATGTATCTAATTAGTCATTTAATAACTAATTAATCAAGTAAGGACACTCTAATACATGGAAACACTTTGTTTCAAGTGCTAGGAGTGCTAAAGGGTTGCACCTAAGGAGAGTATGGCCTCACATTGGAGTTTATTTCTCATTTGGCACCAATACATGAGTTTACGGTTTTTGGTCAATCCCCCCATGAGTTTACGGCCGTAAACTCATGGTAATTGGTACATTTGTGAGTTTTAAGGCCTTATACCCCTTAAGGAAGTGTTCTAGGTTTGTATCAAAGGCTTAGGAAGGGACAAGGGCTCAAAATGGCTCACTTTTGGAGTTTACGGTGCTTGGACCACCCTTGGGAGTTTACGGTCGTAAACACATGTGTTTACGGTCGTAAACCCATGAGTTTACGGCCGTAAACTCATGGTCACTCCAACCATTTCGTATTTTGGTGTTTCTAGCTCATGCATGCAAGGTGCTAGTCCGATATCCAAGCCCTAGAAGGTGTTAGTGGCACTTAAACACCACTAGATGGTGTTTACGGTTCAAGGAGATCCCTTGACCGTAAACCCATGTGTTCTTGAGGGTTTCTTGGTGTTCTTCCATGATTTAACAAGTATACTAAGCAACCAACTAGATAGAAGGAGGGTACTTACTTATAGGAAGCTTGAAAGAGTGTTTGGGGGCCAAGAACACTAGTGTGTGTTCTTGGTGTTCTTGGTGTTCTTGGTGTTTTGAAGAACACTTGAAGATCTAAGAAAAGAGGAGATTTCCATGGATGAAATCGTGTATAAACACTAGATAAAGTGTTGTATCAACAAATCAAAGGAAGAAATACTTACATTTTTGGAAGATTTGAAGAAAAGTCGGGTGATACTTGAGAGAGAAAAGGGAGTGTTCTTGAGCTTGAAGGTGGAAAAAGTGATAAAAATGACTAAGCGTCATATTTATACTCCTTGGGGTTTACGGCCGTAAACACCATGTTTGGGCCGTAAACTCCAAACTCTTGGAGTTTTGGGACTTTATTGATGCACAATAAACCCTAGGGTATCCTCTCTCCAGTTATCTCCTAAAGCACTTAGCTTTAAAACACTCAAACGGACTTTAAACCGGCTAAAATTTAGCAGAAAATTATTTGACTCCTATTTGAAGTGCTTGACAGTAGAGTTTGTACGAATGGAAATTTCGGGTTGTCACAAAAGATTATGTGGAGGATGGCAATAGCAAAGTTTATTTTAATAAAACCACAGATCAATTGGCAGATATATTCACTAATACACTTGATGAAAAATCTTTTTTGAGAATCTTAAATGGATTAGGAATGATGGAAGCTTGTTATATTCCAAGCTCTAACTAACTTTTCTTTTATTTGATAATCGAAGGTTTGTGCAACACTTTGCTATCAATCACTCTTAATGCAGAGATTATTGTTCACGTTTAGAGCTTCGACTCTCTTCGATTTTGACATTCTATCTGAATTGTTTAGTAAGTGTGACTTGTAATCAAAGGTCTATCTAAGAAAAACTAGAAGGCATAATCGAAGGTATTCTTTGTTTCTCACTAACTAGTTAGGTGTCCCTAGAAGCATGCTACAACACGTTGTCCAAAGCCTCACTGACTCATTCCTTGCAAAACCTTAATGAATATTTTCTTCTAAAAATTTCTTCCCAATAGGTTGTATTAACAATACTCATCGAGCCACCATTCTTTTCTCAATTTGAGTTAAGAGATGATCGGTTGGTCATATTGTTAGCAGAGGTGCAGTGAATTCATTTATCTAATCTTTTTCACTCCAAAGTTCTAACACATTCCACACACAATGATGCATATCCCAAGACATCTCTAGTAAAAACAAACTAGGATGTAGGTGTGCCAAAAATCTGTGTTTATGATCTCGAAATCATTTTTACCACGATAAGAGTGAGACCCAAAAAGCATTACACTTTAAGGAATTGATGGTGAACTATTTATTGTTCAAGATTTTCACAAGGAATTAACGAATGAAACTTTATGTTTCAATGTACCATTTCAAATGTTCAAAATCTCATTTTCACTTCTTGTGTGTCATCTTAATGAAATGTACTTAACCCAAGTCATTTCTTCCCAATAAATCCATTTATTTATTTTTATTTTTTATGAAATGAGATTTTCGTCTGAACATTTACTTTGATCCTTAGTTACTTACAATTTTTCCAAGGCTTACTTGACAATGATTACGCTGATCACTCAAGTATTTTCTTACACTTTTGTGCTCTTATGTTTGTAAGGGTGCAAAGTCACTCTTGGATGTTATGAGGGCTTACTCCTTTGATTATTCATGATGAGTTGTCTTTCCTTTATAAGGAAGTGAGTGACACTCATTTTATCTAATGAACACTTTGAGAGATTAGTTTAGAGAGAGAATTTGTAAAACCCATTTTGTACTCTTTCTATGAAACTAATGAGAGCTTAAAGAATTATTTACTTCTTGTGTTCATGTTCTTGATTTTACATGATGATTCACTAAATCATTCTTAATTTCGCACATGCCATCATAATCAAACCACTACAATTGGTATCAGAGCGGGTGTTCTTGATTTGATTAAGAATTGATCCATGGTGGCAATCTTGATTTGGTGAATCTTTTTGATCTTTGATCTTTGTGATTTAGAGAGTTTTTGGATTCTAGAAATCGAATTCATCTTTGATTCTATTCATAATTCGGTTTTCTTCACTAGAATTCAAGTGATTTTTGCTTTCTCTTTCTAGAAAACCCATTCAAAATCACTTTCTCTCTCTAGAAATTTTCAAGTTCTTGTAATCATGGAGAAATGGATGATACATAGTAAGGATGTTCAAGGTGAATGCACTTTTGAATATCTTCTCTATAGCTTGACTATTGGATTGAAAAGTGAATGTGATATAGTTGTAAATGGAGAAAAGAATGAAGTTGGAGAATTAATTAGTTGTCCAATTTTTCAAACCAAAGATTTGTTTGATCGTTTGGTTACAACATATCAAAAGAGACGAAGAAATAGAAGAGATGGAGAAGTCATAAAAGGAATTTCTCGTGCTGAATGCAAATATGGAAGCAATAAACTTGAATATTATGCAGATTGTCGTGAAGCTCAGGAAGGTGTTCTTGATGATGATCTTGATGTTCAAGAAAAAGGCGTTCAAGTTGATTTTCAAGATGAAAAGGTTTTTTGCTCGATTGGAGTTCAAACCGATGATATTTTGTGTTCTTGTGATTCGTTTGAAGGAATGATTCTTTATCAGAAGCCAGTGATCCAAGAAATTCACAAGTATCAAACTCCAAAAGATTTGATTCAAACTCACAAAGTTGATGTTGTGGAAAGTGGGTTTGTTCATGAAATCAACTCTTCAAGATGCAAAAAGATGAGAAAGAAAAAGAAGAAGAAGATTAAAAGGAAGAACAAGCGGGTTTATTCACAAAAATCGTCAAATGTTGTTGTGAATCCGAAATCTGTGAAGCAAATTTGGGTTCCAAAGCAACAATCTCCAAAGGTTGCATTGAATTTGAAGTCAAAACTCAAAAGTGTTGGTGGTTCTTTTGAAGATGTTCTTGGTTTGATGAAGAACACGAAGAACACGAAGAACGAGTTGTACATCACGCATAGTGAATGGTACAATGTTCGATTTGGAGATTTTCTCATTCCAACAAAAGAACCAAGATCCTCCAAATTTGATTCGTTCATTGAAAACGGAACTCGATTCGTCAAAAAGGTATCTCAAATTCTCAAATGGATTCCAAAACGTCCATGATTTTGATTCGTGCTTTTCGTTTTTCATTTTTGATCAATTTGCATCATTGGATCTTATCCGTTTCAACCCCATTGTTGATCCAACATAATTTTTTTTAGATCAAATCAGCAAAATCAAAATCAAATATTAATTTTTGTTTTGTCACTGTTCATCCAAATATCTTTTCGAAGCCCACTGTAAATCACTTATTCTCTTCATTCAATCCAAAAATATTGAGCCCAAACATTAATCTTGAATCTGTTACTGTTCATGAACGAGCCCATAAACCAATCGATCCGATTTCTATATGATTGAAAACCCATTAAAAATTCGTTTGACTCTGAATCTATTTGTCATCTACTCTCACGAACATACAGATGTTCATAAATTGATTTCCGATTCTAATGTTCAAACGTTCTGTTTTTGTTTCTTCATTCCTAATATTTGAGTTGTGCTTGTGATTCAAAACTTGTGAATCGATTTAATCAGATTTGTTCTATTACATAAAATCGATTATGATCAAGATGTCGATAATTGATTCAATTGAAAGTCAACTGAGTTTTTGTTAAAGTCAAAATTAAAATCGATTTTGGTTCATGATTTGACTGATTTCGAATGGAAATCAAGTACGATGGTCAATGATTGATAACGAACAGATGAAGAACATTGATTGTTGATTTCGAAAGTTGTAGGAATCGATTGCTGGATTTATTTGGAATTGACAGCCGGTGTTCGAAGGTATACTTGGGAACAAAATCGTTTATGTGTTGGTTTATTGGTTGATAATGAATCGATGGTTTGATATCAAGTTGTTGTGACGAAAAAGCAAAGCCGTGGCTCACTGGAAATCGTTTGTTGAATCGGTTGGTATTTGATTTTGAGATCTGTTGATATTCGAATGTCTTGGGTGTGTTCTGTGTATTCAATCGTTTTGGTGATGTTGATGGTGCGAATCCATGGATTTTGAAAGCGAATCAGGGTATTTTCTTTTGGGGAACTTTTGATAGTCAAAGGATTGTTGGGACGAACAGTAAAATCGATGAATTCGTTTTTGAAGTTTCGAAAGGTCGATTTTCGTTTGTTCGTTGGTATCGAATGGGAATGAAGGTTCGAATGGTTTGGATGGATGTTGGTAGCGACTGGATTTGCCTTAAAGAAGGAAGGTTTTGGAATCTTGTGTCACTGAATTCACGAAAAATTGAAGAGGTTTGATCACGATGGTCGAAAATTTGGTATTTGATGACTAACGAAAGATGATTTTGGAAGAACTGGAAGAAGGAATTTTTGGAATTGATGGATTGATTTTGAAGAAACGAATTCAACTTTGGTAACGATTTCGTGATGTTGGGTTCTTGAACCAAAAGACAACTGTTTACAGGTTTGGGAACGAACAGTTCAATTTTGAGGATAATAACGAATTTTTGGGAACGAATGATTGAAAGCTTGCTAACGAAGAATGAAGGACTGTGTTAACTAAATTTTGATTCAGTGAGTAAATAATGGTTCAGACGAGATTTAGAGGCTTCGAATGCCTTCGTTTTCGTTAAAATGGCAGTGAAATTTTTTCATTAGAATTGGCTATGGATTTGGTGCTCTGATTGAACGAAGGGGAGAGAGAAAATGGGCAGATGATTTCGTACGAAGGGTGATGAAGTTTCGTACGAAGGGGAGAGAGAAAAAGTTTCGTACGTTGAAACAAAATTGGGAAGAAGAAAAGCTTAAAAGTTTCGTAAATGGCCCTTAAAGTTTCGACAGTTTGACAAAGTTTAAACTTTCGTACAAATAGACAAGGTTTCGTATGATTTGGTACAACTTCGTTAGTTTTGTAAAAGAAAAAGGAGAAAGTTTCGAAAACAGCCCCTAACCTTTCGAATGTTTGGCAACTTTGACAATTGGGGTTATTCTTCGAATGTTTGGAGGACAAAATGGTAGTATTGTCGAAATTAGTCCCTGAGGTTTCGAAAATTTGGCTGTTCATACCAAAATTCGAAAAAAGGACTGATTTTGCTGAGAAATTGAAGAATGTGCATTTCAGGCCGCTGCAGTTTGTGCGAATTTACGCTTTATGCCAAGTTTCGCAAATGGGATAGAGTTTCGCATATTAGGCTGGTTTTGGCGCAATGGGTCCCTGCAAGTTTCAGAAAGTGACAATTTCTACCCGGTTTTTGAAAATCTTGCAACTTTCACCCAAAAAGTCAAAATTTTCATAAATTGGAAATTTTTTGTGGCTTTTTCGTGACTGTTTTTCCATGCAAGATTTTTGGTGTTTCATTTTTGGCACACATCAAGGGGAAGTTTTGTAAAGTTCATTCCTAGAGCGCTTCACACCCTTAATGGGTTTTATAATCATTTTTTGATTATAAAAAGGGGGAGAATGATGGGTATTCGAAGCGAATCTTTCATTTGCAGATTTGAAGACCGGTGTTTACTTCGAGGGGGAGTTTGGTCTTGATCGCGCGTACTCGTTGGAGATTGAAGCAGGGCATCCAATCCTAACTTTGAGGGGGAGAATGTAAGGGTGCAAAGTCACTCTTGGATGTTATGAGGGCTTACTCCTTTGATTGTGCATAATAAGTTGTCTTTCCTTTATAAGGAAGTGAGTGACACTCATTTTATCTAATGAACACTTTGAGAGATTAGTTTAGAGAGAGAATTTGCAAAACCCATTTTGTACTCTTTCTATGAAACTAATGAGAGCTTAAAAGAATTATTTACTTCTTGTGTTCATGTTCTTGATTTTACTTGATGATTCACTAAATCATTCTTAATTCTGAACATGCCATCATAATCAAACCACTACAATGTTAAGTTGCACAAATTTTTGAAAATTCAGCCTACCTTCGATACTTGTAAAAAGAGGCTCTTTGATACTTCTATATAAGTATTCGATAATATATCTTGGGAAACCACACAAGCACTTCGATTTCACTCTTGATATTGAAGAAAGAGAATCTTTCCCCAGGATCTTCCTGTCTTTATATCAAAGCTTCTTTGATATCATACTTTATCCAAATTTTACTTATTTTGCTTCTATCTTTTCATTTGAAACAAATTGACATTGACATCCTTGAGGTTTTGGGTATTACCAACTCATACCAAGATTTTGCATAGTTTGTTTTATGATTCCACTTAAAATTCCCTTACGTGAATGAGGCCCAGCATTAACCATCGAAGATTGGTTCTTGGAAACTATTGAAGTTTTGTGACTGTTCGATTTTTGATGATATCAAGGTGACCGTTGGGAAGTGACGTTACTGTTACTTTATCTTGGATCGAGACAAACACTCATTACATGTATAGGTGGTAGATCGGGATGATGTAGCTTAAGTTATGTTCTTTACACATGGAAAATATTCATTGGGTATTGGTTCAAATTTGAATTTCATTCCAATTATAAAAGAAGGCTCGGTTGTTCAATTCAGTCTTTCTGATCTCCTAAATTCAGGCAAGAACCCTAACTCTATTTTTATGATCATATTCAAATTCTCTTCTTGATCATCATGGCCACTGCTAATAGTGTTGTCAATCACTTCAACACGAATGACAATGAGGTTTATGTTCCTAATATGAAGATTCAATCGAACAATGTTTGGTTTAATCCAACGTTATTTGCGTATCTTGAAGAGGTTAAGATGTTCATTCAATGTTTGAATGATTCAATCCTTGATCATGCTTTGATGTCTTCATTTTCAATTCTGATGACTTGGCTATTGCTTGCATGTGCTACAACAGTTTACAACAAGACGAATGATGTTGTTACATTTTAGATGGAATCCAAAGGCAACAAACGATTACAAAACAAGCAGTTTCTACAGATTCTTCAATTGCCATCTGAGGGTTTGTTTGAAGTTCCTTCATCTGAACTGGTACTTCAAATGTTTAATGAAATGGGATATAATCCTCCAATTTCACTAATTAGCAAATTTAAGATGTCCAATCTTCCATTTATGTTGAATTTTTTCTTTGGTGTTGCTCTTTGTTGTTTGAATGGAAGGAGTTGTGTACTTGATAAGGAAAAACTTTAATTTTATTCTGTCATGGCTTGTTTGTATTATGGAATGAAGGTTAACTATTCTTCTCTATTGTGGGAAGAGCTTACAATGTATATCAAGCATTCAATGAAGTCTACTGAGATTGCTAGTGCTTATTTTTGGAGCCTAATTTTACACGAAGTGTACAGTCAAGCAGAAATTATGATTCCTGAAGGAATTGAAATTGCTCAGGTCTCACATCTTCAAATTCCAAAGGTTACAATAGATGATCATGTGTTATTTCCTTCTGTTGGACGAATTCTAGATACTATGCTTCGCTTGGTGTCTGATTTGAACCAATTATTGATTCAATACAAAACATCTTTGAATATTACTTCTTCAGTTTCTATTCCCAAGAAAGTGACATTTAAAGTGAAAGAGGGTACAACTAAAGGTCCTCATGTTGTTAAGAAGAAAGCATCATCCAAGCCCAAATTCGCTATTGATATTGGTGTTTCCAAGGCAGTGGTTAAGGAAAAGAAGAAATCAAAATCAGAGTCTCAAGGTGTTGTCCTTAAGGAAGTCATTGATGAGTAGGACTAACAGAACAAGAAACAAAATGTTGTAGAGTTGTAGGTTTGTTGAAAAATTTTAAGAATCTAAGAGTTGAAATAGTCAGAGAGCCTTCCACCATAGCAAAGCCTATAACAAAAGTTATTGAAGGAGATAAGGATAGTGAAGAGATGAATGAAGAGGTTACTGAAACTTATGATCTTATATATAATGTTTCACCATGAAAGGATGCCACTATAGAATTAAATATTAAGGATACAAGCAACCCGGATGTCACACCCCAAAACCGGAACGGCGGAAACGTTCTGGGGCGGAGGACGTCATGTTTAGTATCACAAGACATGCATCATAGTAAGCAAGTAATAAACAACCATTTCATTAGAAAGAAAGTGTTTACAAAGTATGTGATTCACATAATATAGAATACATAGCAAATAACAAAAAAAAAGGACATGAAGCTAAACTGCTCCATCTTCTGAATCCCAGTGTGCGAACCTGTCTATTGGTCTCCTAAGAATACAAGTTATTTTGAAAGTGTAGATCAGCATTAAAGCTGGTGAGTTCATAAGATTTTAGTGGTGTAGTAAGTAGTAAGAAAGTTTGTTGAAAGTTGTAGTAAGTTGTAGTAAGTTATTGTTTAGAAAAGTTTGTCTGTTCCTCCAGAAAGTCCTATATTTCCTGCTTTGATGAAAGATAAGTAAAAATGACTCTAGAATCCTTTCTATGAGTATTAAATGGATACAAGTTATATAAAACTCAGAGTAAACAAACAATCGGTTGTGTGTATCTGCCCTAATCCCACAACCAAACAAGGAACAGGAAATGAGGCGGAAGACACACATCCCATTGTTTGTTAGATCATCGTTGTACATAACCCCTGTGTATTCACTCGGTACTCACGGAGTTAACTGTAATAGTTCCTTTATATTTGATGAAAAGATCCTTTTAAGAAAACCCTTATTTCTTATAATAAAATGATAACCATAATATTTCCTTCTATAACCACTTAGTTTATACTAGTTATATATAATCTAATATCGAACAGATAGTTAATTGTGTGAATCTGCCCTAAACCCGCAACCAAACAAGGAACAAGAGATGAGGCGGAAAGCACACATCCAACTACCTATCGGATATTAATTATATATAAACCTGGTGTATAAACTAAGGTATTATAGAATGAACCACCTAAGGTCCTTTAAGTTTTATTGGTTTAATAAAATGGATTAAACCCTTTACTGGTTAAGTTTCTAGTTTGTATTCCAAAAGTTCTTCATTTGAAAAGTATGTTTTGTACTAGAAAACGGTGCATTGAATTAGTGTCCTATGACCTGACCCATACATGGTACCCCTTATGATTACTTGGTGTATAAGGGACATATATATAGCTAAGCTCGGATAGATAGTAGGCTGGGTGTATCTGCTCTAAGCCCAAAACCAAACAAGGAACAGGAAATGAAGCGGAAAGCACACATCCTACTACCTGTCAGACTCGGTTAATATATATCCCTGACTGTATACACGAAGGAATCATAAAGTTAGCATTATAGATCCCTTTCTACTGAATGTACTAGACTCGACTGTTCTGTGTGTCGTTTGTAAAATGTTAGTTTTCCCTAATTTATAACTAACTTAACTCGAAAAAAGTTTGTATTAGCTTCCAAGTGGAACAGTCACTTACTGAAAGTAATGGGAATTTATAAGTACGCAGTTGTCTTTTGAATTGACATTCTGTAGTACTAATTACCTTAAAACATGTTTGTTTTAGTAAGGTCATGATGTGAAGGCTAGTACCCTAACTATACGCTCTCCCTGTGAAGAGATTCTGGGGACCAAACGCGATTGTAGCAAAAAATTGCTAGCCGTGTAATTCACATTGACGTTATATGATCATGTATACCCAATTTAACTATCACCTTTTGTTAAGAACAATGAGTTAGTGATTCATTGGTATAATTAGATCCTGTAGTTGTTCTATGCTATAGCATCTTAGTATGTTCGTTCTGTTATAGTATCTTAGTATGCTCTCTTTGAAGTATTGTATCTACCTCCTTGTTTCTCTTTATGTTATCATGTGTTGTATCTTCCTCCCTGTTTCTCTTTATGTTATCGTGTATTGTATCTACCTCCCTGATTCTCTTTATAGTATGTTTTAGTATCGAATATGAACTGAACCTCTAAACTATACCCCTTATAGTTACTTGTATTTTACTTGAACTGTTATTGAAAAGACTCATTATACTACTAAGTTATGCTTGTACTTTAAAAACGGAGTTTTGTTAAACTATAAAGTAACATAACTTTAAAAGAGTTTTTGAAATGTTTTGACTACTTATAAATGACATAAGCAATCTTCTGAAAATGTTTATAACAAACAATTACACAATTATCATTGTGTTCAACTTGTATTCCCCCTCCCCTTAAAAGCATTTAAAACAGTTTAAAAGATTGATTACGAGGTATGAACTCACCTTATGTGGGTGATTCAACGAATAAGCGCGTAAGGATGAGAAGTTCCACGAATGAAGTCCCGAGACACAACAAGTCCTAAATGACATATATGGCGTATAAAGGCATGAATATAGTGTTTCTAAGCAACTATATGAAAGGAAACACTTTAAGGGACTAGGAAACACTTTGACCAAGTGTTGGAATCACATGTGATTCATCTAAGGGATGTTTAAGGTCATCATATGGTGTTTACGGCCATGGGTTTACGGCCAAGGAGCATTGGGCCGTAAACTCATGGTAAAAGGTGCATAAGAGGGTGTTTGAAGGCTTGGGAAGCTTGAGGGACCATTGCTCTACACAAGGATGAGAAAAATCAACTTATTGGAGGGTGTTGATGTGTTTACGGCCACACCAAAAGTGTATGGCCGTAAACTCACCAAATGGTCTCATTTTGGGTCTTAAAGGGAAAGGTTCTCAAAGGTTCAAGTGTATCAAAGGTTAGCTAGTGTATATAAGTGTTTAGGGCTCAAAACATGGCCATAATTAGGGTTTACGGCCAAGGGACATGCTCTTTCACCGTAAACTCTCATTTATGTTTAGTTTGGTGATGTTTCAAGGCTATGATCTAATGTCTAACATGGTATACTAGAAGATGGATGGAAAACTCACACTTTTGAGGCTTTAGATGAGTTCACGGCCACCAAGAACAAGTGTGTGTTCTTGGTGTTCTTGGTGAAAGATGAAGATCTAGCAAAATGTTGATTTCAATGGATGAAATGAAAGGGTGATTCATGAGTAAGAAGGGTAATCAACAACTAGAGGGAAGAATCACTTACTTTTTGAAGATCGGGAGTAAAAGTCTCGATGATACTTGAGTGAGAATGGAAGAGTTCTTGAGGTGAAAGTGAAATAATGAAGGAAAAGTGAAGGGATTGAGACCTTAAGGGGGAGTTTACGGCCAGCCATGACTTTATGGCCATAAACTCATGAGTCTTGGCCGTGAACTCCTTTTTGGTGGTGCTAAGTCTTGAATATTGCATAGTGTCTCTAGCAGGTACATTCTAACACTCATTCCTCAAGTGTACAAGGCTTAAAACCCAATAGAATGACACTTAACAAGGCTAGAAGGCAAAAATATTTTTGGGTTGTCACATCATCCCCCCGTTAGATGGAATTTCGTCCCGAAATTAGCTTTCTTAGCAGCACTACTGGGGTTGCGCTCCTCTGATTGGCAGAATACCACCTCGTAAACCTGGCACTTTGCCCTACTATTCATGATAGGATTCATACTTGGTCCATCTATCATTACCTCGTGTATACAAGTTGTATATAATTAGGATTAGTAAGACGGTCGAATGTGCGACTCGGACCCCGGTCCACAACCAAACAAGGAACAGGAGCTAGGGCGGAAACACATATACTAGATCTGTGTAATCATAATCATATACTACTCTCACGTATACACTTAATAGTGATAGGTGGGTTGTATTCGTCCTTAGCCTCTGTGCTTGAACTTGGTCTGATGGACGAGTGATATCTCCGAAAGGTCTGCGGATATATGACGGCAAGGCTTCGGAGGACAAAGTACTCTTCGAGCGAGTACTTCGGGGTTTAGAATACGAAAGACAAAACTGAGGTCTAGGTCGGACTTTCGTTACGAATAACAAAGGTTTCGTGAACTTGACGGTCGAGGCGATTAGAAACATATGAACTTGGTATGGTGAGGACCACGCCAACTCATGACGAAAGATAGTAACAGACTCTTTACTGAACAAGGTTTTGGCCGATTTGAAAGAAATGTATGTTATACGATGATGTACTCCCTAGTGTGCTCGAAAAATGTACTCTTTGTAAATGTTCTAGTGCTTTCTGTTTTCCTCTTGATGTTAACACTTCTACCTATCGTACCGCTATGTGCGCATACATACCGCGAAAGTGCTTTGTTATCTAGTATTGATACTTAAACTACGATCCTCCTTGGTACCACTACAATCGCCTGAAATATACAAGTTATGAATGCTTAAGATGAATTGGATGGTCGACTGAGTAACTCTGCCTTAAATCCACAACCAAACAAGGATCGAGAGTTAAGGCGGAATCACTCACTCTAAATCTGCAAAATCTTAGCTATGCACAACCATTAATGTACATACTAAGCCATCATAGCTTCTCAAAATGGATCTCTTAGTTCTTTTGAATACTATGACCTACTTCATTATGTGAGTTATTATAATTACTTTTAAATGTTATCCCCCAAGTTCTAATCTTATATGAATATAAATTAATTTTCAAAGTAATTACGATTTCGAAAACGTACCGCTGTTTGATGACGACTCCGAGGTCGATTCTCCTGCGGTGATCATCAGAATTCTTCCATCCGCTCCTGAGTTCCTTGTTATCGGACAGTCCTCCTGGTAGTGTCTGGTCTCACCACAACCGTAGCAGGCTTGGTTTTCTTCAACTCCGGGGACTCGGGAGATCGGTTGAGCCAGTGCCCTGCAGAAACGGACTGTGTGTCCCTTTCTGTGGCAGTTCAGACACTGAATTTCCCGGCATTCCCCGGTGTGGTGATAGTTGCACTTACCACACTTCGGGAGGGTTCCAGCATATCGACTGGCAGGTGCTGGAGTAGCAGGTGTTGTGGCAGCGTACATAGTACTTGTTTGTTCCTCCTGCAGGGTTTCCTGTGTTGTTCGATTCTTCTTCCTCTTGTTCCCCGACTTCTGGCCATTGCCCTCTTCCCTCGATGGCTCGGGAACAAGGACTTCCACACCATGGCGGACTCCATGGTCGATGAGTCGCTGAGCCAGGTGTTTAGCACTATCGAATGTGGCAGGGTTAGAAGACAATACATATCTTTGGATCGGGGCAGATAGACCCCAGATGTATCTTTCTATCTTCTTGCTCTCCGGTGTAACCATCCCGGGGCATAGAGCTGCTAGGTCGCTGAACCGGTCAGTGTAGGCCACTATGTCTGAGCTGACCATCGTGAGTTCCCACAGTTCTTGTTCTAGCTTTTGAACTTCGCCCAACGGGCAGTATTCTTCCAGCATAGAGCTGCTAGGTCGCTGAACCGGTCAGTGTAGGCCACTATGTCTGAGCTGACCATCGTGAGTTCCCACAGTTCTTGTTCTAGCTTTTGAACTTCGCCCAACGGGCAGTATTCTTCCAGCATCAACTCTTTTAGGTTTTCACAACCTATTGAGTTAGCCACTGATAGGGTCAGTGACTTTACATGGTTGTTCCACCATGTCAGGGCTCTGTCAGAGAAGATGCAGGCAACAAACTTCACTTTGCTCCCTTCTGGGCACGAACAGATTTTGAAGACCGAATCTGGTTTCTCGAACCATCGCATCAGAGCGATGACTCCACCATTTCCATCGAAGGAATTGGGTTTGCAGTTCATGAAGTCTTTATACGAACACTCCCTTGGGTGTTCGTGAGTAACTCCAGGTTTGGTTAAGTGGGTACCGCTACCAGATATGAGGGTACCACTTTCACCGAAGTGAGCTAGAGCAGTTGCCACTGTGGAGGATATTGTTGCTTGAAGAGCAGTAGGATCGAATTGCTACGGTGGAGTTGGAGTTATCGGAGTAGCGCGTCTGTTTGATCTACGAGGAGGCATCTTTGCTAAAAGAATACAAAGATGAGACGGAATAAGTCTAAAGCAATGGACACAAGTCGAAAGCTGAAAAGACAAGGTTAACCTAGTTCTAGGTGTATCGGGTCCTGACTTCCACAAGGTTCTACAAACAATTCATAAAAGAGTCTATACCTAATAAACTTTATGAATTTGGAATGGCTATCCTCGAATGAATATCTGTTGCCTGAATAACTGTTACCAGCTGCATGTAAGAAAATAATCCTAACACGTAATGTGAGTAGTGTTTCCACTAACTCATTAAGTTAAACAAGATTATTATTTATTAGTGTGACGCATAATATGTTTTGGTTACTTCGGTTGATCCTTCTTTGAAAACTTCTCATGAACTTGCTCTTGTTCCTCCTGGACTCTTCTGTTGTCTACTATGAGGAAGTGGTTACATCTATCTGGGTTTGTCGTGCGAGAATGGATGTGTCTAAAGAATCTATGAGATTAAGTGAAACATTATGGGGTGATCCTTACAGAGTCCTCCTATAATTGCACAATGTATACAAGTTGTATATAATCCAAGATTAAATAGACCTTCGAATAAGTGATCCTACTCCAAAACCACAACCAAATGAGGAACAGGTAGTGAAGCGTAGATCACAAATTCTAAGTCTGTAAAATCTCAATTATATATAACCTTGGGAGTATACATTGCAAGATTATAGACCTATCCGTAAGGGTCTTTTAAGTTATCACATAAGTTATTTGTATAGTGCCTAAAATACTCCTACAATATTTTAATGTAATCTACTTGGTATGTTTTAAACTTGTTCTCGTGTTATAAAATCATAGAATACTCCTATAATATTCTAACTCTATGTACTTGATCTAGTATTCTCTTGACTAGCATTAGGTAAGTTTTAAGACCATTGCAACACCACATCGCTCCCAAACACATGTCGGTCACATCTCGAATGAATATAGTTGATCAGGCTATATTGATCCAAGCTATGAT
This sequence comes from Lactuca virosa, assembly GCF_052849685.1. Classification (NCBI taxonomy): domain Eukaryota; kingdom Viridiplantae; phylum Streptophyta; class Magnoliopsida; order Asterales; family Asteraceae; genus Lactuca; species Lactuca virosa. Next base: position 123,424,903 of record NC_136426.1, read on the forward strand.
TACATAACTGTCCAGGTTTGGCCATAGTGTTCAACCTTTAACTTCTTATGTTCTATTCTTCTAGTGATACTTGTTCTAGTATGTATATATGTATCAGCAAGTATGTATACTTTTATAAGGTATCATTATATATTTAAAATATATTCTTATCCAGAGCACTTCGGCCCCATTGTATTTACAATTGTATATCTTTTATCAGTTGATATACTTAGTTCACTATAAACAATGCTCTGATACCAATCTGTCACACCCCTAAACCGGAACGGCGGAAACGTTCTGGGGCGGAGGACGTCATGTTTAGTATCACAAGACATGCATCATAGTAAGTAAGTAATAAACAACCATTTCATTAGAAAGAAAGTGTTTACAAAGTATGTGATTCACATAATATAGAATACATAGCAAATAACAAAAAAAGACATGAAGCTAAACTGCTCCATCTTCTGAATCACAGTGCGCGAACCTGTCTATTGGTCTCCTGAGAATACAAGTTATTTTGAAAGTGTAGATCAGCATTAAAGCTGGTGAGTTCATAAGATTTTAGTGTAGTAAGTAGTAAGAAAGTTTGTAGAAAGTTGTAGTAAGTTTTAGTAAGTTATTGTTTAGAAACGTTTGCCTGTTCCTCCAGAAAGTCCTATATTTCCTGTTTTGATGAAAGATAAGTAAAAAAGACTCTACAATCCTTTCTATGAGTATTAAATGGATACAAGTTATATAAAACTCAGAGTAAACAAACAATCGGTTGTGTGTATCTGCCCTAAGCCCACAACCAAACAAGGAACAGGAAATGAGGCGGAAGACACACATCCCATTGTTTGTTAGATCATCATTGTATATAACTCCTGCGTATTCACTCGGTACTCACGGAGTTAACTGTAATAGTTCCTTTATATTTGATGAAAAGATCCTTTTAAGAAAACCCTTATTTCTTATAATAAAATGATAATCACAGTAGTTCCTTCTATAATCACTTAGTTTATACTAGTTATATATAATCTAATATCGAACAGATAGTTAATTGTGTGAATCTGCCCTAAACCCGCAACCAAACAAGGAACAGGAGATGAGGCGGAAAGCACACATCCAACTACCTATCGGATATTAATTATATATAAAACTGGTGTATAAACTAAGGTATTATAGAATGAACCACCTAAGGTCCTTTAAGTTTTATTGGTTTAATAAAATGGATTAAACCCTTTACTGGTTAAGTTTCTAGTTTGTATTCCAAAAGTTCTTCATTTGAAAAGTATGTTTTGTACTAGAAAACGGTGCATTGAATTAGTGTCCTATGACCTGACCCATACATGGTACCCCTTATGATTACTTGCTGTATAAGGGATATATATATAGCTAAGCTCGGATAGATAGTAGGCTGGGTGTATCTGCTCTAAGCCCACAACCAAACAAGGAACAGGAAATGAAGCGGAAAGCACACATCCTACTACCTGTCGGACTCGGTTAATATATATCCCTGACTGTATACACGAAGGAATCATAAAGTTAGCATTATAGATCCCTTTCTACTGAATGTACTAGACTCGACTATTCTGTGTGTCGTTTGTAAAATGTAAGTTTTCCCTAGTTTATAACTAACTTAACTCGAAAAAAGTTTGTATTAGCTTTCAAGTGGAACAGTCACTTACTGAAAGTAATGGGAATTTATAAGAACGCAATTGTCTTTTGAATTGACATTTTGTAGTACTAATTACCTTAAAACATGTTTGTTTTAGTAAGGTCATGATGTGAAGGCTAGTACCCTTACTATACGCTCTCCCTGTAAAGAGATTCTGGGGACCAAACGCGACTGTAGCAAAAAATTGCTAGCCGTGTAATTCACATTGACGTTATATGATCATGTATACCCAATTTAACTATCACCTTTTGTTAAGAACAATGAGTTAGTGATTCATTGGTATAATTAGATCCTGTAGTTGTTCTATGCTATAGCATCTTAGTATGTTCGTTCTGTTATAGTATCTTAGTATGTTCTCTTTGAAGTATTGTATCTACCTCCTTGTTTCTCTTTATGTTATCATGTATTGTATCTTCCTCCCTGTTTCTCTTTATGTTATCGTGTATTGTATCTACCTCCCTGATTCTCTTTATAGTATGTTTTAGCATCTAATATGAACTGAACCTCTAAACTATACCCCTTATAGTTACTTGTATTTTACTTCAACTGTTATTGAAAAGACTCATTATACTACTAAGTTATGCTTGTACTTTAAAAACGGAGTTTTGTTAAACTATAAAGTAACATAACTTTAAAAGAGTTTTTGAAATGTTTTGACTACTTATAAATGACATAAGCAATCTTCTGAAAATGTTTATAACAAACAATTACACAATTATCATTGTGTTCAACTTGTATTCCCCCCCCCCCCTTAAAAGCATTTAAAACAGTTTAAAAGATTGATTACAAGGTATGAACTCACCTTATGTGGGTGATTCAACGAATAAGCGCGTAAGGATGAGAAGTTCCACGAATGAAGTCCCGAGACACAACAAGTCCTAAATGACATATATGGCATATAAAGGCATGAATATAGTGTTTATAAGCAACTATATGAAAGGAAACACCTTAAGGGACTAGGAAACACTTTGACCAAGTGTTGGAATCACATTTGATTCATCTAAGGGATGTTTAAGGTCATCATATGGTGTTTACGGCCAAGGAGCATTGGGTCGTAAACTCATGGTAAAAGGTGCATAAGAGGGTGTTTGAAGGCTTGGGAAGCTTGAGGGACCATTGCTCTACACAAGGATGAGAAAAATCAACTTATTGGAGGGTGTTGATGTGTTTACGGCCACACCAAAAGTGTATGGCCGTAAACTCACCAAATGGTCTCATTTTGGGTCTTAAAGGGAAAGGTTCTCAAAGGTTCAAGTGTCTCAAAGGTTAGCTAGTGTATAGAAGTGTTTAGGGCTCAAAACTTGGCCATAATTAGGGTTTACGACCAAGGGAGATGCTCTTTGGCCGTAAACTCTCATTTATGTTGAGTTTGGTGATTTTTCAAGGCTATGATCTAATGTCTAACATGGTATACTAGAAGATGGATGGAAAACTCACACTTTTGAGGCTTTAGATGAGTTCACGGCCACCAAGAACAAGTGTGTGTTCTTGGTGTTCTTGGTGAAAGATGAAGAACTAGCAAAATGTTAATTTCCATGGATGAAATCAAAGGGTGATTCATGAGTAAGAAGGGTAATCAACAACTAGAGGGAAGAATCACTTACTTTTTGAAGATCGGGAGTAAAAGTCTCGATGATACTTGAGAGAGAATGGAAGAGTTCTTGAGGTCAAAGTGAAATAATGAAGGAAAAGTGAAGGGATTGAGACCTTAAGGGGGAGTTTACGGCCAGCCATGACTTTATGGCCGTAAACTCATGAGTCGTGGCCGTGAACTCCTTTTTGGTGGTGCTAAGTCTTGAATATTGCATAGTGTCTCTAGCAGGTACATTCTAGCACTCATTCCTCAAGTGTACTAGGCTTAAAACCCAATAGAATGACCCTTAACAAGGCTAGAAGGCAAAAGTATTTTCGGGTTGTCACACCGGATATCACTGTACACACATCTAATGTGGATACAAAAATCATAAATCGTGAAACAACTTCGACTTTGATTCCTGAGTCGACAAGTGTTATTCCACCTGAAATTCCTAGTTCCAAGTCCAATACGGAGGGTGATAGGTCTTCGAACATCCCTGAGAACTTATTTGATAAGGACTCAAAAGTTAATATGGGTGAGAATCCTTCGACATTTTTTTCCAGTTTCATAAAGTGCTTTACCACCACCTTCGTCACCACAACCATCTTCAATCATTCCACCAACGACAGTTTCTATTAATTCTCTTACTTTAGAGAATGTCTTGCAGTAACCTATTACTACGTTGTTCTCTTATTAATCTACTGACCGGGATATGATGAATGCTGATGAAGATGAACATATTGAGTGTGTTGAGTTGGAGTTTGATCCAAAAGAAGACGACGTAGAAGATCACGATATCATGTCTGTGAAACATCCTAAAAACCTAGGCTAAATTTTTCAATTTAAAATAATACAACATTCATTTTTAGTAAAGTTACAACCTTTTTTTTCATAAACCAATAATCCAAAATCAGAGTTAATAAGAAGATAATGTGGAATCTCCAATCATAAATTTCTTGATGTGTGTGTACAGTCTCGCCTTCGCAATCTGATAAGTATTTGCAAAATAATTAATCCACAATTGTAAGCATAATGCTTAGTGAGTTCCTCAAAATACCACATATAACACATCAAAATAATCAGCTAAGAATTATCAGCAAACTCTGAAGACTGTCATCAAACCCAATGGGTTAACAGCACGCCCTATGGATTAACAGCACACCTCACGGGTTATCAGCGACCCTGATGACTATCAGTAGTCCCATGGACTTACAGCAGTCCATGAAATATCAACAAGTCATTTCACATAAAACAGATGCAACAAATAAGACCCAACTGGTAGACATGCATATACTACCATAGAGGCAAGTATAGTGAGAAGACACACTTGAACTACTCAACGGAAGCTCAACCACTACCTCAACAACATAATAACCAACCCAAGCTTCCTAAAGCCTAAATGAGACCAAAGCTAAAATCATAAGATCTGATTCCTAATAGTTTCATAATGGATACAATTTCTAACTTTATCGATTAGGAAGGTACAAACCACCAAGATCTACACTTTAAGTCTCAACGGAACCCAAAAATGCATCTTTCTCTACTTAATCTGTTAATTCCAAGTCTCCAACCTTCAAATCTAAGTCAACAAGATGTTTAGACGGGTAAAGTTTCCAACTTTATCCATAACAAATTCACAAACTTTCAATATCTAATCTTTAATACACCAAAATGACCTAAAGGACCAAGGTAACTTCCATGGCTAAAAGGGAAGGCAAAAGATCACAAGTTTCCTATTCTATGAGGTCCAATTAGAATTCTAAACTGATCAAGTGATGTTGTAGTCCACTCAACTCCAAGATCACCCACAAAATGGAGCAAAAGTACCAAAAACCCAAATGAAAAGATCTAAAGAACTACATAGCAAGATTGGAACGTTATACTTACAATAGTCCAAAAATGTAGTTTCTTTGTTGGATCCAAACTTGAAGCATCATTCCTTGCAACCGAAAGAAGCTTCTTGATCTTTAAACTTCATCAAAATATCTTAAAAAGCACCAAAGAAGAGAGAGAGAGAGAGAGAGAGAGAGAGAGAGAGAGAGAGAGAGAGGAGAAGCTCAAATCTTGAAGGTGGAGGTTAGGGTTTCTCCCAAGGGGTTCTAGAGGTGATGGAGGCCGATAAAATGGCCAAAAAGTAGAAACCTTACGCTTAAATACACTGAAAACCCTAAAAATCATGGGCTTGGGCCTAACTGATTGTCGTTCTGTGGCCATGCTTCGTCATGCCGTAGCTAGTGCCGTGTCGTGACAATTCTCTTCCTGTTGTGGCGACAATTTTCACCCAAATCCACCTCAACTTCATATATCCATAACTTCTTCGTTTTAACTCCTTTTTTGGTGATCTTTATATACATTGAAAGGTATTGAAGAGCCCCACACTTCTATCTAGTTAATTTTGGCTTAAGACATGTCAAACTAAAATCTATAGTCCATGCAAGAAGTCTGAAACATCATGTTTCCGATTTTACCCCTTTGACTCCAAAACACAAACCAAGGGCTTAGATCACATAACCAATTTATCAACATCCAATTAGGTTAAAGCCTTTTCCCTTGAAGCCTAAGGCCTTTACTAGATCTATTTATTGTCCATAATCCCGAAATAAAAAAATTCTCGAAACAGGATGTTACTACTCTCCCCCACTTAAACTGGATTTCGTCCTCGAAATCCGTCTTGGTTAGAATCTCTGAAAACAATGCCAACATATTACATAAGCTCCCTACAACCACTTTAAATTCAAGGCATCTATAAAGAAAACTCGAGAGATCACTCAGAAACCCACAGCTGCCAACAAACAACCAAATTACTTGAAAATACTCAACCACAACAACCATTTTTCTCTCAATAACTTTAAAACACAACTCCTATGAAAACCACTCAAACCGTGTACTAAGAATACTCAAAACATCCCGATTGTGGATTTCAACCAATCCTAAGTCTGGAAATTGTACCCAAAAACCTAAAATACACACTTGACTTGCTAACAAGTCATCACTAACCCACTGCTCCCACGAGCGAAAATATGGTCAAAACCAAACTCGCGTGACATCCAAGCTCCGAAAATAGACCAGGTGGAAAATCATCATCTGAGACACCTAAGAGACTTATAACCACCTATATCACCGGCATTTTGGTCTTCTAACCAGCATACCGCCACCCCTATGTCAATCCGATAACTATGGGTTATCGGTAACTCGAGGACTGTCAGCAGTCCTGGATTCATTAACAACTCCGTAAACACTCATTACAACGATCGGTTACTAAAACTCAGCTACTCTGGCATGTGCCCAACTATGAAATAGATAAAATAGTGGGAGATTTCACATGAAACCTTATTATAAAACAAAAATGAATCCACTAAGAAGAATCTAAATAACAAACTACTAGTACACCACCATGACTCTCCTAGCAAGTCAACACCCTACAACTGTTCGACCCAACTTGTCGGTCACTGGGCCATCAGTGACAACCCTATACTACTCAAGCATCCACCAATGCCATACGATTAGCAAACCAACACATAGTTCTCTATTACACAACTGCTAACCCTACTCATAAAACTGAAAACCATGATGGCTCATGGTATGCCATGATGTCATACAACCATTGGGATGAGGAGCTCACAGCTCTTCATTGTTCTTGTCATCACCCAACCACAAACATGAAGGCTCATAAACAACATCCAATTGGCTGATAGACACACTGTAATCATCCCACTTACCAGCAACAACCTAGAAAACAACCCACTCAACACTCTGCCAAATTACATGAGCCATACCTTTATGAGATACACACTCTTCCACAAACCTGCCGCCACTGACACATCGACAAAAAAAACATGACTGCACACCACTAGAACAAGATAAAAAATCAAACCTTTGCTTCAAAGCTGAATTCATAGCATTTCACGCCCTTCAGGATGAAACACATTGCTCCCCAGCTGATTGTGTTCCTTTTTAATAATGGCCTTACCTGAAAAGGTAATGTACCAACGAATCGAACGAAACAACAAACCTCAACCACTACCGATCACATTCCTAACAACCACAACAAGATCTCATACCTCGAGGACATTGAACAAATCCCATCCATGAACAAAAGGCCGATAAAACTTCCAATATCGGAGAAGAACTCCAAAATTATCCAGAAATGTTGCTAAAATCCTGGTCGAATCAATCCAAATCCCAACCCAGTCGACGCGACCTGCCAAACCCGAACTTTATGTAACCACGATGATACCTGAAAACTTAACAATGTTGCTCTGATATCCGTTTTTCTAATAACTAAGGCGAGCTGCAAACTAAAATCCACTAGGAACCATAATTCAATTACCAAGAAGTTGAGATAACCCCTACATAGAGGCCAAGAAACAAACTTTACTGAATTTTACTATGGGCTAACGCATCAAACGCACCCTCTGCTGATATCGCCTAAAACCACTGAATAACCTTAACGAACCCTGATACCGATCAACCATTTCCCAAATCAACCAAACATAACAACCCATGTTGTGGGCTAACCATCCTTCCCATACTCGATACATAATTAGAGTGGTTTAAGCTCCTTTATCCGAGTCAATGGAGATACTATAAAGGAACTACAGACCATAAAAATTCCTTACCCACCAGCTTCTTACTGTGAGGACAACACACACACCTAACGATAACTTGCTCTGCACCCACGATCTGACCAAACCTTGAATTTTCCGCGTGCATGGAGGACTGCGGTGGATCCCTGAGGAACGAAACGAGAAACTTCCAAATCACGAAACCTTCAATGATAGCCCACTTCTTTCCTACATGCATCCATAAAACCTAAATTAAAATTCTACATCCCTGAACTGCATATTACTTTGTCCCTATTGCGATTAAGCCATAAAATCGGACCGACCAATGATTTTCCTAACAAAATACTCAGTTCTCCCTCACTTATGGTTCGAACTATCATCGACTGACGTCTGCAACACTAAAGCCTCAGATCAGCTTAACCAAGATCATACCAACTTGGCACTCAGAATGATTAAACAACACAAAATGACCCTTCGAACAAGAATAATATGAATTTTAGATGGAGACTTCAGAGACATTTCCCCAGCATTGTCAACTAAACTTAGTGAAATTGATCTAAACCCATTGGATAGACTATACTCTCTCACTATAGGATTATTCTCATGCACGAGCACGCACTAGAATGATTTTCTATGAAATCTACCACTGTCAGGTGTATCAGCACACCCAAATGCTTAGAAAAAGCCATCGCAAACTGCCTAGATTCCCATCTTAGACTTCCTCATACACAAGTGATCAAACCAGCACTCTTTAGCACTCCCCCAAGATCATTAGGAACACTCACCCCCACCCTGCTATCAATTACGAAAGAAACTCCTACGAATGCCAACTAACTACATCACGAATATAATAATATGGAACAAGGATTAAACAGTTCTTCGACTGAAAGATCCTGTACTACAATGGTTGGACTCAAACAAGAGTTGTGCAATAGGCTAAATCATATATTCTAAAACTATTTAATCCTTGTGCATGAAACTTACCATATTCTCTCAATAGCTAGCTAACGTCAATATAATTTCATATAGCACAAAGCTTGCAGCATTCAACCAGAGTTACCAACAAGCAAAAAGGCATCATAAAGACCAGGCAATACTAACACCCAATTCCTGAGGATCTTATGCCTACACACTATCATGCATCGCTAACAACTCATACATCACAAACAAAAGGCATCACTCCTAAGCAGGCACTCTAGCATGCAATCATGAGTGGATCATTAGCCTAACATATAGCATGCACAACATACTATAAAACATATAACATCATGTCAAATACAACATATAAAGTAAGTATGGATACTTTAGGAAATCGATTTTCGAGCTCCGACTGACTTTACATATCGAATCCTCTCCTTTCTTTTCTTGAAATTAACATTCTCCAAAAAGGTTTAGCAAAAGTATCAGCTCCATATTTTGAGTTTGGAATCCCACGAGTGTTCATCCAAATCCCTCAAACCAAGGCTCTGATATCAATTTGAAGCATCCTAAAAACCAAGGCTAAATTTTTCGTTTTTAAAATAATATAACATCGATTTTTTAGTAAAGTTACAACCTTTTGTTCGTAAAACATAATTCTGAAATCAGGGTTAATAAGAAGATAATGTGGAATCTCAAGTCATAAATATGTTTATGTATGTGTATAGTCTCGCCTTCGCAAACCTGATAAGTACCTGCAACATATGTAATCCACAACTGTAAGCACAAAGCTTAGTGAGTTCCCCAAAATACCACATACAACACAACAAAATAATCAGCTAAAAATTATCAGCAAACTCTAGAGAGTATCAGCAGTCCCAATGGGCTAACAACACGCCCTATGGATTAACAAGACACCTCAAGGGTTATCAGCAACCTTGGGGACTATCAACAATCCCATGGACTTATAGTAGTCCAGGAGTTATCTAGAACTCATTTCACATAAAATAGAACCAACAAATAAGACCCAATTCGTAGACATGCATATACTACAACATAAGCAAGTATAATGAGAAGACTCACCTAAACTACTCAATAGAAGCCCAACCGCTACCTCAGCAAGAGAACAACCCACCAAAGCTTCCTAAAGCCAAACCGAGAAAAATCCTAATTCAAATACTCAATTCTACCTAAGTTTGTCCAAAAGGTCACACTAGTCAAAAAGTCAACGACCAAAGTTAATTCCAGCTCATACACACAACCTAGAAATTCCTTTGCCATGTCGTGATCACATCCAAACAAAATAGACGTGATAAGTCCTTCCACCATGTTGTGGTCTTCCTTGGTCACGTTGTGGTCTCCAATCTTAAAGGCTTTTCTTCAGTAAGAGTTTAATCCATAAGGACCAAAGCTAAAATCATCATATTTGATTCCTAATAGTTTCATAATGGATAAAGTTTCTAACTTTATCCATTAGGAAGGTCTAAACCACCAAGATCCAGACTTTAAGTCTCAAATGGACCCAAAAATGCATCTTTCTCTACTTAATATATTAAGTCCAAGTCTCCAACCTTCAGATCTGAATCAACATGAAGTTTAAATGTGTAAAGTTTCCAACTTTGTCCATAACAAAGTCACAAACTTTCAAGATCTAAACATTAATACACCAAATGGCCTAAAGGACCAAGGTAACTTGCATGGCTAAAAGGGAAGGCAAAAGCTCACAACTTTCCTAGTCTATGAGGTCAAATAAGCATTCTAAACTGATCAAGAGATGTTGGTGAAGGTTTGTATCGATTGGATACACTTCAAGTAGAAAGACCAAAGTAAAACTAAATCAAATAATATAAAGAACATAAATTAAATGACAGAGAGAGTTCTCCAAATTGTTCTTTCACCAAGAAAGAGTTTTGTTTTCACTAAGAAGACGGCTGTCCCAAATACGATTACGACACCAAGCCGTGTTCACAACATTAGCGTTTTCACTAATATTGTATATACACTAATGTATACAGGTATATCCCTTGATTGAAGGGATTGCATCTAATCTATACTAAGAACCGATCTTATCATAAAGATATCGGATCTATAATCTATACTAAAATTATCTATATCATTACCAAATATACAAAATATTACATAGAATAAAAAAGTTATACGTTGATGTTGGTAAGCTTGGTACGCTGGCGTTTTCGATGTTGTAGAGTACGTGCTGACGTTGATGAATAGCATATGGAGTGTTTGACTCATCAGATTATAAGGTGTGACCTTACATTAATCTCCCCCTATCTGATGATGTCAAAACTAATCTTCAATAAATTCTTTAGCTCATGCTCACCTTGAGAATAGGAATGAATTGAATCTTTAACTCTCAGCTTTAACGAATACCCTCCCCCCCTGAGAATAAGAGTACTTCCGGTTTTTTATTTTTTAAAGCAATTGAGACGGCAAATCTAGTAGTTTAATTTCTCATTGGACGTAACTTAGCTCCCCATTAGATTGTGCTTGGTTGAACATATTCAACATCCAGTGGTTTCTTCAGCTTGGTAAAGAAGGAATATTCTCCCCCTTTGTGACATCAATAAGAGAACTAGAATGTAGCAAAAGTATCATTGATGCAACTTTTTAGTTGAGCATAGGATTATGATGTCTCCTGATAGTGTGGGCTTAAACTACCATTCGTTGACACATTATTGCGATATCTCATCAACGTGCGGTTTTATACGCTAAATCATCAATCACTTTTATTAGAAGAAAAATGGTAAGAGTGGATAGGTGCGTGTAATATATCACGGACAATGATATACCCATCGGCGTAGATTTTTCAAGCTCCCATCAACGCATGGTAGATTACGCTGAATATGAAAACATTAAAGAAGAATATCAGGGCAAGAATGGATTGTTTCAGTCATTCTGAGGTGAAATCAGCATGATTCATGAAGAATTTAACTCATCAACAAGAAGTGGTTTAACTTCTGTATCATAGAGTTAGTTGCAATCTAGAATCAAGGATTCACTATTAATTCACAATGGTACTGTCACACCCCAAAACCGAGAACGGCAGAATCGTTCGGGGGTGGAGGACGTCATGTACAGTATCACAACAATGCAAAGTAGTAAACAAGCAACAACATCGTCCATTGCATTAATAATATAATTTCATACAAGTGTGTTCTGTCAAGTTATATAGACACCAAAAATAATATACATCAAAATAAAGATGAGTCTTGAACGAGCTCCATCTTCTCAAAAACCTGGCTCCGGTACCTGTCTACTGGCGACCTGAGAATACAAGTTATTTTGAAAGAGTTGATCAAATTTAAAGCTGGTGAGATCATAAGTATATTAGTGTCTGTAGTTGTATGAAAGTGTTTGTAAGTCTGTAATTGTATATGTTTGTAAAAGTTTGTATTTGTTTGAACTCTCCTAGAAAACCCTATGTTTCCTACTAAAAGTAGCCTTCTACCAAGGCATCTAGTGTCTGTGTGTGTGTCTCTTGTAAGAGTATGTATTTTCCCAACCTGACTATCATTATTCAAAAATATAGTTTCTACATTATTGTTTATTGTGTGAGTATCACAAAGTAAATGTAATGGGAAAATGATATAGTACTGTAGTGTTGTATTAAGTAACTACTGTTGTACTATTTACTTTAAACCTATTGTTATTTAAAGTACCATGTGATCGGCCTGTATCCTGCTACCGACTTAATAGAAAAACGACAATGTAAGATGTCGTAAGAAATGGCGTTTGGCACCCGTAGACTTGCAAGTCCCACTGTAGCGAGCAGCAAGGTGTAGGATAGTCAATCCAGTATAGATCTATACACAAACTCATACGCTGCCCAATTAAGGAGATTCTGGATACAAAAACAGTCATGGCAGGTAGTGTCATGCCCCGTTTAGTGGCTCACATAAATGTAATAATGTATATGTAATGAATGTGCTAGCTGTATTGTATGTTCTCCCTCTGTCTAGCTTGTATGTTCTCTCTGTATGGTATTATTTTTTATCTCTTTCTCTGTATGGTATTGTTTGTTATAAACTCTGTATGGTATTGTTTGTTATCTACTCTGTATGGTATTGACTCATGTGTGAACTGACTCTTTGTATGTTTCATTGTTCTAGTAATAGTATCTTCCTAAACTATACCTATTATAGTTTACTAGTAATGTTGTTTGTGTATATGAACATGTTTGCATACCTTTGCTACCCAAAGGCATTGAAATGAATTAAAGAAGTAACCTTTTATGTCTATATATGTATACATGATATATAACAAATATTTAGACGACATTCGGACGAATAATTGATACCCTAAGGCCACATCCAAACGAGGAAAAGGGAATAAGGTGAGCTAGCCTTCCTAAGTCCTTTAAACATTTCTTATATAACTATACATATATAGGCATGCATTTGTCAATATAACAGAATATAAGTTTAAAAGAGTTTAATAAAAGTATTTGATATGTAAAAGGGTTTGTAAAACAGTTTCAAGTAAAACAGTTTGATAACACAGTTTGAAAAGTATGAAATCCACTTGTTTGGTAGTTATTAATCACATGTGATTGATATAATAACTATAATAGTTCAACTTGTATTCCCCCCCCCCCCATAAAGGCATTTAAAAACATTTAAAAGGTTAATTAAGGGGTATGAACTCACCTGTAGTGAGTGGTTTGGATGAACGGAAAGTATAGGATGCTAGGTGTCAAGTGAAGACTTGTACACACTCAATGATCCTATATAACATATATTAACACATATATGTATTCAATTAGCCTTTAAACAACTAATTAACAAAGTTAAGACATCCTAGGACACGTAAAACGCTTTATATAAGTGTTATAAGTGCTAATGATTGCATCTAAGTGTTGTAGGACATTGCTATTGAGTTTAGGGTTCAAGGGAACCCCTTACATGAGTTTACGGTTTTATGACCATAACTCATTGAGTTTACGGTCGTAAACCATGAGTTTACGGCCATAAACTCATGCTTTTTTGACCAAGTGATGTTTTGAAGCTCTACAAGTCCTTAGAAGCATTTCCACTTGAAGCATAAGCCTATGGAAGTGATTAGGGCACCATTTCACTCCTAAATGGAGTTTACGGTCCTTGGACCATTTGCCTTTGGGTTTACGGCCGTAAACCCAAATGGTTTATGGTCTTTTGATGTTTTCATGTTCTTAACTTATCAAGGAAAGGATCCATGCTAGTTCCCAAGGCTTAGAAGGGTAAAGGGTACACCTTGGCACCCTTTTTAGGGTTTACGGTCCAAGAACATCTTGGACCGTAAACACCTTTGATCTAGCCTTTCTTGGGTGAATTCTTGATATATGGAAGTGTAACAAGCCTTAAGATACTCTAGGATAGAAGTACTTACAAGATAGAAGCTTGAAAAGGTGTAAAAAGTCCAAGAACACTAGTGTGTGTTCTTGGTGTTCTTGGTGAAACTTGAAGATCTAACCTTTTGGAATGATTTCACGGATGGAAGTGTGTTAAAACACTAGATTAAGTAATATCTCAACTTAAAAGGGCTAGAAACACTTACAAATTGGAGATCTTGAAGAAAAAGTCGAAGATAATTGAGAGAGAATTGAGTTTGGATCTTGAGTTTGTGAAAAATGGCAAATAATGACCAAGTGTCATATATATACCCCCAAAATAGGGTTTACGGCCGTAAACACCCTTGTTTAGGCCGTAAACTCCAACTTTTGGAGCTTTGGGGTATTATTGTTGCACAATAAACCCTAGAGCATCCTCTCTCCTGATATCTCCTAAAGTGTTAATCCTAAAATACTCAAACTTATTCCAAAAAGCTTGAAAATTAGCAGCAACAGTTCTGACTTCTATTGAATTGAAATGTTGTACAGAATAGAAATTTCGGGTTGTCACATCATCCCCCCCTTAGAAGGAATTTCGTCCCGAAATTAGTGTTTAAGCAAATAGGTAGTTACAAATAACTAAGTAAAAAGAAGAGGATATTTCAGTTTCATCTGATCCTCTCGTTCCCAAGTGAATTCAGGTCCTCGCTTGGCGTTCCAGCGAACCTTCATTATCGGGATACGGCTTTGTTTCATTTGCTTGACCTCCCGGTCCATGCTCTCTACAGGTTCTTCCACGAAGTTGAGGCTCTCGTTATCTCGATCTCGTCGAGTGGGATTACAAGAGTCTCGTCGGACAGACACTTTTTCAAGTTCGAGACGTGGAAGGTAGAATGTACGTTACTGAGTTCGCTCGGTAAGTTAAGTTTGTAAGCTACAGGGCCGATTCTTGCGAGAATCTCAAAAGGCCCTATGTACCTTGGATTTAGCTTTCCACGCTTTCCGAAGCGTATCAAGCCCTTCCAGGGTGAGACCTTCAATAGAACACGGTCGCCCACCTGGAATTCCAACGGTTTCCTTCGTTTATCAGCGTAGCTTTTCTGTCGGTCTCTAGAGGCTTTCAACCGTTCACGAATTTGAACGATCTTCTCTGTCGTTTCCCGAATGATCTCCGGACCTGTGAGAGTGCTTTCAGGAACTCGTCCTTAAGCTAACTGGGTATCACCCACCTCAGCCCAGCACAGAGGGGATCTGCACTTGCGGCCATAGAGGGCCTCGAATGGAGCAGCCTTTATGCTTGTGTGATAACTGTTGTTGTAGGAAAATTCGACAAGGGGTAAATGAGTATCCCATGCTTTCCCAAAGTCGATCACACAGGCTCGCAGCATATCTTCCAAGGTTTGGATAGTCCTCTCACTTTGCCCGTCTGTCTTCGGATGGTAGGTTGTACTCATGTCCAGCCTAGTTCCTAGGGAACTTTGTAACGACTGCCAGAACCTCGAAGTGAATCTACTATCTCTGTCCGAGATAATGGATATGGGAACACCATGTAGTCATACAATCTCCCTAATGTAAGTTCTTGTAAGCTTCTCCATCTTGTCTGTCTCTTTGATAGGTAGGAAGTGTGCGGACTTGGTCAATCTGTCGACGATGACCCATATGGTATCAAGTCCACCCGTTGTCTTGGGCAACTTGGTTACGAAATCCATAGTGATCTGCTCCCACTTCCATTCCGGTATCTCCGGCTGTTGTAGTAGACCGGAGGGTTTCTGGTATTCGACCTTGACCTTGGCGCAAGTAAGGCATTGACTTACGAAGGTAGCAATCTCTGCTTTCATGTTAGGCCACCAGTATAGCTTTTTAAGATCTAGATACATCTTATCTGAACCTGGGTGGACGGAATAACGAGTGTTGTGCGCCTCGTTCATGACCAAGTCTCTGAAACCACCAAGTTTCGGGGTCCAGATCCGGTCCATGAGATAATAAGCTCCGCCAACTTTAACCTCCAAGTTCTTATCCATTCCTCTCACGGATTCACCTGCCACATTTTCAGGTTTCAAAGCGTCGAGCTGAGCCTCCTTAATTTGTGTGGACAAGTGTGAATGGATAGTCATAGTCAATGACTTGACTCTACGACCAGAATATTCTTTCCGACTTAGGGCGTCAGCTACTACATTGGCTTTACCCGGATGATAACGAATTTCGCATTCGTAATCACTGAGTAGCTCGACCCACCGTCGTTGTCTCATGTTGAGCTCCTTCTGGTCAAATATATGTTGTAGGCTTTTATGATCTGTAAAGATTGTACTTTTTGTACTGTACAGGTAGTGTCTCCAGATCTTCAGAGCAAACACAACTGCTCCTAACTCAAGATCGTGGGTGGTGTAGTTGACCTCGTGTGTCTTCAGCTGTCTCGAGGCATAGGCGATGACCTTACCTCGCTGCATCAGAACACATCCGAGTCCTTGATTTGACGCATCGCAATAGACAACGAAGTCTTCTATCCCTTCGGGGAGGGATAGTATTGGTGCGGTGCACAAGGCTCGCTTGAGCGTTTGGAACGCTCTCTCCTGCTTCTCTTCCCAGTCAAAGGCCATGCCCTTCTGGGTCAGTGTCGTAAGAGGTTTCGCAATGCGGGAGAAGTTCTGAATGAACCTGCGATAGTAGCCAGCGAGGCCTAGAAATTGACGAATTTCTGTAGGCGTCTTCGGTGCTGACCAGTTCTCAATGGCTTTGATTTTGGATGGGTCCACGTGTATTCCCTCCTCGCTAACCACGTGCCCTAAGAATTCGACTCGTCGGATCCAAAATTCGCATTTCGAGAACTTCGCATAAAGCTTCTCCGAACGTAGTGTTTCTAAGATTAGTCGTAGATGCTGACTATGCTCCTCCTTACTACGAGAGTAGATTAGTATGTCATCCATGAATACTGCGGGCGCGTTTGTTAATCCGAACGGCATTACTACGAATTCGTAGTGTCCATAACGAGTTCAGAAGGCTGTCTTCAGAACATCCTCCCCTAGCACTCATAGTTGGTGATATCCGAATCTTAAGTCGATTTTTGAAAAGAAATTCTCCCCTTGAAGTTGGTCGAATAAATCGTCGATCGTAGGCAAAGGATAACGATTTTTGACGGTCAGTTTGTTGAGCTCTCTGTAGTCGATGCACATACGAAATGATCCGTCTTTCTTCTTGACGAACAAGACTGGAACTCCCCAGGGTGAGAAGCTTGGTCTTATAAAGCCCTTGTTGAGCAGTTCGTTAAGTTGATAGGACAGTTCTTGCATCTCTGTAGGTGCTAGACGATAAGGCGATTTGGCTACGGGGGTAGCCCCTGGAGCTAAGTCGATTCTGAACTCGACTTGTCGTTGCGGAGGTAATCCGGGTAGTTCTTCTGGAAAGATGTCGGGAAAGTCGCGTACTACTTGGATGTTTTGAATGTCTTTCTTTTCTTGGCTCACATCGACAACATGAGCAAGGAATGCGCGACATTCCTTTCGCAAGAATTTATGGGCTTGAATGCTCGAGATGATACGAAGGTTCGTGCCGGGTTTGTCGCCATATACTACTAGAGTTTCGCCAGACGGCAGATTAAGGCGAACATCCTTTTCGAAACACATGATGTCGGCATGATGAAGACTCAACCAATCCATGCTGATGATGACGTCGAAACTTTTAATGGAGACCGGCATGAGATCGATCGAAAATGAATGGCTATCTAAAGTTAGGGTACACCCTATGAATATACTGCTAGTGCTCTCCGTCTTTCCATTAGCCATTTCTACAATGAACGGTTCTTTAAGTGCTCGTGATTTTTGCTTAAGTAAATGAGCAAATTTTTGATTCACGAAGCTCCTCTCCACTCCACTATCAGATAGTATACATGCATATGAGTTTTCGAGGAGAAAC
Source organism: Lactuca virosa (assembly GCF_052849685.1). Classification (NCBI taxonomy): domain Eukaryota; kingdom Viridiplantae; phylum Streptophyta; class Magnoliopsida; order Asterales; family Asteraceae; genus Lactuca; species Lactuca virosa. The sequence goes on from NC_136426.1 coordinate 123,442,830, forward strand.
GTACCAGTGACCACTGTGGGGTCGGCAACCGCTTCCTCGTGGCCTATGGCCAGCACTCTTGCCACTCCACTGGAAAACCCTGCCTTCGGGCAGTTCCTTTTGAAGTGGCCTACCTCGCCACACCCGTAGCAAGTCTGGCCCACTCCTGTGTCGGGGACTTGGGTGATTGGCCTCGCCGTAGCTTTGCAGAAACGGGCAGTGTGCCCCTTCCTGTTGCAGTTTGAGCACTGCATTTCCCGGCAGGCTCCTGTGTGGTGGAAGTTGCATTTGTTGCACTTAGGCAAACTTCCAGAGCACTGCTTGACCGGAGCAGTAGCGGTAGGTGCTATCGCAGCATGAACTTCCACGACCTGCTGCTTTTTGGCAGCCTTCATCTTCTTCTTGTCACCCCAGAATTTCCGCTTGGACTCAACGGTTCTGGCGGGTTCTGAGATGGCTAGGGTTGTTGTTGCGGCCGGGGTACGAACCCCATGGTCTATGAGCCGCTGTGCCAACCATTTGGCACTATCAAATGTAGTGGGGTGTGAAGCCAAAACATTTCCCTGGTATGGTGGCATCAGCCCCCATATGTATCTCTCGATCTTCTTTCCCTCCGTATGAACCATGTTGGGACAGAGGGCCACCAGTTCACAGAACCTGGCGGTATACGAGACTATGTCGGAGCCCTTCATGGTTAGGCTCCACAGTTCCTCCTCTAGCTTTTGGATCTCACCCCTCGGGCAGTACTCCTCAATCATAAGGTCTTTCATAGTATCCCAGCCCATAGCATTAGTCGTCACAAGAGATAGTGACTTGACATGGCTATTCCACCATGCCAGGGCTTTGTCTTCAAAGGTGCAAGCGGCGAATTTGACCTTGCTCCCTTCTTGACAAGAGCAGATCTCGAAAACCGATTCTGTTTTCTCGAACCATTGCGAGAGGGCAATGACTCCGCCAGTCCTTCTGAAGGACTTGGGCTTGCAGTTTGTGAAGTCCTTATAGGAGCACTCTCTCGAGGGCACGGGAGCTTCACCCTGAATAGACTGCACAGGGGTTCCTCCTCCAGTGGAACCAGAAGAGTGATATTGAGCCATGGCTGCAGCCACAGCCGCAACAACAACAACATTTAGTGCTGCTGTATCGATCTGAGGAGCAGGTGGTGTCGGTGCGGGAGGATTGCGTCTTGTTGATTTACATGGATGCATCTTTGAAGTATAAGTTTAGAAAGATGAAAACATTGATAAGAATTTAATTGGAAATGATGAGAATGAATCATGGACTAACTCTTCATAGCCCAACAGCAAAATTGAATAGCACGATTGAAGGATGATCTAGTAAAAGAAGATGATAGCAATTGGATATTGATTTCCATAAGATTAGATATCTGTCAAAGATACTGGGATTACAGATGTAACAAGTTTGGGAAAAATGACCTAAAAGTAGGTCTTACATCAACCAAGATGGGAAAATTTTGACAGAACTACGACCTAATCAAGACCTAACAGGTCTAAGATTTACAAAGATAGGAAATTAGACTAGAGTTTTTACACAAACTAGGTTATATCCAAAAGAAGAATCGATGAGACTCTATCGGTAACGAGAACTACTAGAGTGAGTTCTTGAATCCAACAGAAGACGTTCTATGTCCCTCATTCGCCTATCAGATCTTGCTTGCTGAGCTCGAAGTTCTCTGACTTCAGCTTGGGTCTCAGCAAGTTCCCTTTGTAGAACTGCATTGCGGACCTGAGTCCTTTCATGATCAGACTCCAGCTGGCGAATGCGGACAGTGTTAACGCCTGAGTTGGCATCAATCTCCATGACTCGGTCGATAGCTGCTCGACCTTGCTCAGTGTTCCGAGCAATCCTACGAACCATGATAGGCAGGACCCTGTCAGCTGCACCTCCCTCGGTGAGGTTGTAGAAGCTTCGGTCTCCATTGTAGGGAATGGGTTGACCCTGTTCCTGACTCCATCTATCCAAGTTTATGGCCCACATGGGTGTGGGTCCTTGAAATGCTGGACAAGGGTTCAGGTTTGGGTCTTGAGCAGCTGGGGGTAGGTTGTTGACTTCAGGCTCTGAGTCAGAACCATCAGAAAAGCCTTCAGCTTCATGATCATCCAAAGGGATTGGGTGATCATCTTCTGGTTCTTCTTCCAGCCATCCTGCGTTGCCGTGGTTGAGGTAGTACGGGTCTCCGGGAAGATGGAATCCAACCATTAATTCTACGCGAGAAAAGAGGTGTAAGAAATAACTAAATAGACGTACTAATTAGATAATTATAAGATGATCTTTATCAGTTACTCCAATACTTGTTTAGTGCATACCAGTTATATGTAACACAGACAGGATAAACCTTCGAATAGGTGACCCTAACTCTAAGCCCACAACCAAACAAGGACAGGAAGTAAAGCAAAGATTACAGATTCTAAGTCTATGATATCCTAGCACATATAACCTTAGGGCATCCACTAAACAACCATTGACATACTAATAAAGACCTTTAGTTCTCAGATAAGTAATTATAGTAACACAAAATACTCCTATAGTATTTTAAGTTTATGTTCTGTTCTACTGTTCTTGTTGTAGTAGTGTTGGTAAGTTTTTAGACTTGTTGCAACCTCACAACCATACTCAGGCACATGCTAATCACTCCTCGGATAATGTAGTTGATCAGGCTACATCTTCCCAGGGTTGACCATATGTCTCTAAGTCTACTTGTGCTGTCCAACAATCGTAATACCTTTGTTCTGTCCTAGTGACACTGATTTTAGTATGAATGCAGGTATGTATACTTGGTTAAATATTTTATTATTTAAAAGTATAAACTCTTTATCAGAGTATTTTAATCCCGCTTGTGCTTATAGTTCGTATATCTTTTATGGGTTGATACACTCGATTCACTATAAACAATGCTCTGATACCAATCTGTCACACCCCAAAACCGAGAACGGCGGAATCGTTCGGGGGTGGAGGACGTCATGTACAGTATCACAACAATGCAAAGTAGTAAACAAGCAACAACATCGTCCATTGCATTAATAATATAATTTCATACAAGTGTGTTATGTCAAGTTATATAGACACCAAAAATAATATACATCAAAATAAAGATGAGTCTTGAACGAGCTCCATCTTCTCAAAAACCTGGCTCCGGTACCTGTCTACTGGCGACCTGAGAATACAAGTTATTTTGAAAGAGTTGATCAGCTTTAAAGCTGGTGAGATCATAAGTATATTAGTGTCTGTAGTTGTATGAAAGTGTTTGTAAGTCTGTAATTGTATATGTTTGTAAAAGTTTGTATTTGTTTGAACTCTCCTAGAAAACCCTATGTTTCCTACTAAAAGTAGCCTTCTACCAAGGCATCTAGTGTCTGTGTGTGTGTCTCTTGTAAGAGTATGTATTTTCCCAACCTGACTATCATTATTCAAAAATATAGTTTCTATATTATTGTTTATTGTGTGAGTATCACAAAGTAAATGTAATGGGAAAATGATATAGTACTGTAGTGTTGTATTAAGTAACTACTGCTGTACTATTTACTTTAAAACTATTGTTATTTAAAGTACCATGTGATCGGCCTGTATCCTGCTACCGACTTAATAGAAAAACGACAATGTAAGATGTCGTAAGAAATGACGTTTGGCACCCGTAGACTTGCAAGTCCCACTGTAGCGAGCAGCAAGGTGTAGGATAGTCAATCCAGTATAGACCTATACACAAACTCATACGCTCCCCAATTAAGGAGATTCTGGATACAAAAACAGTCATGGCAGGTAGTGTCATGCCCCGTTTAGTGGCTCACATAAATGTAATAATGTATATGTAATGAATGTGCTAGCTGTATTGTATGTTCTCCATCTGTCTAGCCTGTATGTTCTCTCTGTATAGTATTGTTTGTTATCTTTTTCTCTGTATGGTATTGTTTGTTATCTACTATGTATGGTATTGTTTGTTATCTACTCTGTATGGTATTGACTCATGTATGAACTGACTCTTTGTATGTTTCATTGTTCTAGTAATAGTATCTTCCTAAACTATACCTATTATAGTTTACTAGTAATGTTGTTTGTGTATATGAACATGTTTGCATACCTTTGCTACCCAAAGGCATTGAAATGAATGAAAGAAGTAACCTTTTATGTCTATATATGTATACATGATATATAACAAATATTTAGACGACATTCGGACGAATAACCGATACCCTAAGGCCACATCCAAACGAGGAAAAGGGAATAAGGTGAGCTAGCCTTCTTAAGTCCTTTAAACATTTCTTATATAACTATACATATATAGGCATGCATTTGTCAATATAACAGAATATAAGTTTAAAAGAGTTTAATAAAAGTATTTGATATGTAAAAGGGTTTGTAAAACAGTTTGAAGTAAAACAGTTTAATAACACAGTTTGAAAAGTACGAAATCCACTTGTTTGGTAGTTATTAATCACATGTGATTGATATAATAACTATAATAGTTCAACTTGTATTCCCCCCCCCCCCCCCATAAAGGCATTTAAAAACATTTAAAAGGTTAATTAAGGGGTATGAACTCACCTGTAGTGAGTGGTTTGGATGAACGAAAAGTATAGGATGCTAGGTGTCAAGTGAAGACTTGTACACACTCAATGATCCTATATAACATATATTAACACATATATGTATTCAATTAGCCTTTAAATAACTAATTAACAAAGTTAAGACATCCTAGGACATGTAAAACACTTTATATAAGTGTTATAAGTGCTAATGATTGCATCTAAGTGTTGTAGGACATTGCTATTGAGTTTAGGGTTCAAGGGAACCCCTTACATGAGTTTACGGTTTTATGACCATAACTGTCACACCCCGCTAAAGCGGAAACACAGGGCGTGGCAGTACAAAGGGTTTCATCGCAAAAGTTAAAAGACAACACCAACCATAGTATTAAAAATCATTACAAATTCACAATGGGTTTGAACAACTTTTAAAAGAAATTACAATGTAAATTGAAATACAACACATGCGAATGCTCCTAAAAGTGAAGTGTCCCTAAGTGCCACTTACTCGATGATTCCTGAAAAAGCATGTAAAACGAGCGTCAACTATAAAAATAGTTGGTGAGTACTCACAGATAAACAAAATAATATTGGTTCCATGAATTGAAATCAAAGTTTTGATAAAAGTTTCCAATAATAAAAGTATATTGTTAAAATGAGTAAATAAGTTTGTATAAACAAAGTTCTTTGTCATCATGAGAGATAAAGTATGTTGCCCAAATAAGATGCAACATTCATATTCTCATGGAAGATAAAGTTCGTTACTCAAACGAGTAAACAAGTTTCATTGCTAAAATGAGCAATCAATTTCGTTGCTACAAGGAGCAAACAATTTCATTGCTAAAACATGTATATAAGTTTTCAGTAATAAAAGTTCGTTGTTGTAATGAGAAACAAAGTTCATTGCTATAATTAATAACAAGTTTATTGCTATAACGAGAAACGAGTTTGTATGTGTATGAGCAAACAATGAGTCTCAACCAAACCTATGACTGAAGCCCTATCAAGATCTATGCTTATCGTTCCATAGATGAATATGGTATCATGCACTCCAGCAATAGGGCGAGTGAGGAGTTGTCAATTCCTAATAGCGCTATCCACAATGACCATTGGCTCAAAGAGTTAATGGTTAGAGATAAGGGAAGGGCCTTAGTACGATAAGTTCTCATGTTCCGTGTTGCATAGACATACATAGAGAGACATAGCAATAAAATAGCAATCATGTTTGATACAAATCAATTTAAATACAACATTCAAATAATAGTTTTTCGGGACATGCTTTTCCACCCCAAAACATAAAAACTGAAAATAGGGGAGTGCGTGAATACTCACAATACATTTAGATGATGCAAATGGTGCCTTGAACTACGTTCCACGTGTACCACTACCGATTCCTACAATAATGGTATTCGCTAGTGAGTCTCTAATCGAAATCTAACACTAGTATACTTACTACTACAATAGAATTATGCCAATAATGTGTCAAAATTTAATATTGATAAGTTACAAACATTTTTCTGTGGAAATTAAGTTTCAAAGAATCAATTGTTATATAACAATTTAAGTGGAAAATTTCCATTATTGAAATGTTAATATTTAACATTTTAGAGGTGTTCCAATGATTAAATATTCAAAACTAAATCAATTTTGTTCTAAACTTTCCCAAACTTTGCATTTAAGTTTTAATTGAAGTCAAAGACCTTAAGATAAATTTTCTTGAATTTTTGATTTGTCTGACTATTTTTCACGATTTTAGTTTCTTGAATAACCATAAAATCATGAAAAATACTAAACAGTTAATAAAAATTACCAAACTTCAGATTTTGGTTCTAAATGTACTAAAAGACTTCTAGATAAATTTTCATGGATTATGAATATGTATAACCATTTTTCACATATTTAATTCTCTAAATAGATACAAATTCATGAAAAATAGAAATCAGTTATGAAAATACCCCAAACTTTTTATAACAATGTCATTGCACATACCTAAGCTGGGAAAAATATAAAAAGAGGTTTCTAAACTGTTTAACCCAATTTTATGATTTTTATGCATTTATTCTAATAAAAATGGGGATAAATAGAAAACAGTTTCCAAAATTACTCAAACTTTTTATTTAACTGTTATTATACATAACTAAGCTAGGAAAAATATAAAAATGGATTTCCAAGCTGTTTAATTATATTTTATGATTTTTGAGCATTTATTCTAATAAAAATTGGAATAAATAGAAAACAGTTTCCAAAATTACTCAAACTTTTTATTTAACTGTTATTGTACATAACTAGGCTGGGAAAAATCTAAAAGATATTTTTCAGTGGTTATTTCTATTTTTCCTTGTTTTATCCCCTTAAATAATCATTAATTGAAGAATAAATAACAAACAGTTAAAATAAATTACCAAAAATTTTTGTAACATCATTTACTGTGTAAGTAATCTGGGAAAAATACCAAAAGTGGTTTTCATATTGTATAATACGGTTTTGGGTATTTATGTGTATTTAAGTGTATTTAAGTGTATTTAACCTTAGAAAATAGGAGCAAAATAGTATACAGTAGAGGAAAATCATCAAAATTTTTATGTATCCTCCTAACATACAACATGATGTTTTGGTAAATTTTCATGAATTTTGGATAATCAGAACTATTTTTCCTATTTTTAGGCCATTATAACTACCAAAAATTGGGAAAAATAGAAAGGCATGATGAAAAATTCTGAAATTATTTTTCTGAGTCTCCCACCACAGGTAAGAGCTGCGAAAATTGTTATATACAATTTTCACACTCTTTAAAGTGGTTTTGTGATTTATTGCACCCAAACAAAAAGAAAATCGAAAATCATACTAAACAGCAACATAAATCGATGAAATTTAATGAGAGGTCATTATTCACCATAGGGGTCATCCACGAATTTATTCCGGATTTATAGACCTCTGGAAGTATTTTATGTGATTTATGCCCTTGTTTTCTTGCAACAATCTTAATAAATCAAGGAAACGATAAAAACTCTTGGGATTTTCCAGATATTCATATTCCCTTAATGGGAATCTGGAAAAATTTTGATTTGAACAGAAAAGAACTTTTAGATATTTTTCTAGACAAAATCATTTACATGCACTATTAACAATGTACTTTGATCATCAAGCTCTTTAGCTTGGTGTTCTTCACATGCATCACGGTTTGAAGACCATGCATGGATATATGTTTGTTATAGTAATGTTTTTAAAGGAAATACTTGAATGCATAAGGTGTATGAGCCTTTAAAACTTGTAAAAATCTGAACCTTAGTGTTTGACATAGCTTTTGGTCCTTGGATTTCACCATTAAACAACATGCATGTTGTTCTTGGGTGAAACCCTACCACCATCATCATCAAACACGACATTCATGAACATGTTCATGAATGTTCATAAAGAATGGTGTAGAAGGAGGAGAAGTACAAGAAAACCCTTTAAAAACAAGAAGGAAAAGTAAGGAAAATGAAGGATTTTCGTGAATACCTTGAAGAACAACCTTAGAAGATGAAGATTTGAGTGTGGAGAGGTGTTCTTGGCTGATGATTTTCGTGGGTTTGGAGAGAGAGGAGGAGAGTTTGAGAGTTGAAAGGGTGGAGTGTGAGAGAGAGTGTAGAGAGAGAGAGAGAAGTGAAGGAGATGGAGTGTGAGAGAGGAGTGATTATGTGTTTTGGGAAGAGGGGAAGCATCTTGGGAAGAGGGTGGACGGTTTTGAGAGTATTATGCCCTCCTTCCCTTTTAATTTTATAAAAAATTTCAATTCTTTTATAAAAATATCAAACTTTTTATAAAATATACACCCTAACCAAGTTTTTGCTCATGAAACCTTGATTTTTGACTTATAAATTAAGGTTAAATGTTAATGACTTAAATTTTTATTTTCCTTGATTATATTTTCATAATTTTAATTATTATAAGATCATATTATAAGTTTCATAATTATTTTTATAGAATTTTTAAGGTTAAAGTTTATAAATGTGAGTTTTTAGGGCATTTAGGGTTTTTGAGAGTATGTAAGTCTTTGGATATCAAAATTAATTAAATTTTTGAGACTTCAAATTATTTTTGGGTTTTCTAACTCTTATTCAAGTTAGAAATAATGCTTCTAATTTATTTTTACCGGTTTATTGGCACTCTATGTAGTGATTCCGAGATTCAAGCGAAATTGAGGAATCAAGTATACTAGTCCTAGTCTTTGACTTTGACTTAAGTTTCTATGAGACTTTGACCTAATTTCTACTACTAGGTCAAGTGCATGATGTGTGTATATGATTCATGAAAAGGTGTTCGAGTCAAAGAGTGACCCAAATATAGATAGTCACTACAGTTAAGTAGTAGTTGAATTCACATATCAATGTGAAATCTAAGCACATTATCCATTGTTTCTAATTGTTTCCAAGTTTCTAGTAGGTTATAACTTAGCTTCTAGTTACTAAGTCTAGTATGTGTAGTGCCTATATGTGCAACTAAGTTTAGTCAAATCTAAAACCGACTCGAATTTTGACGACTGTCACAGTCTCCCCCGGTTGAAAGAATTTCGTCCCGAAATAAAATTCGTGACGTATTCTATTAGAACTCAGCCGAATACAATTGCATCGTTCGGGAGGTGGTGACTTGAAGTGTTCTTTGATTATTTTGGGTTTATTTCCTCAAAGGAAGAGCCCAATTCTTTAGCTATAGTCAAGTTAGTGTTTCCTTAATTCGAGTTCTTTCGTCTAGATTATGGAAAATTTGGGTCGTGGAATCATGATCCAACCATAGCGACCTATTCGAAAAAGATCATCTAGTTAGATATTATCTGAATTAAGAGAGCGGTAGAAGTTTTGCTGAAGCACCAACTGCACTGAGCGTTAAATCCGCATTGATGCTTAAGTCTCATTCTAAATTAGCGCTAAGTGTAAATTCGCCGCCTAGTAAAGAAGAGATTAGGAACAATTTGTTCACTTCCGGGTTAGCTATTACCTCTGGAAAAGATATATTTTGAAACAAGAAGGGGTAGCACGGATGAATGAGAAGCGATTGAGGGTAAGTTCCTAAAAATACGTACTAAGGGTAGGCAACGAAGTTTTGGTACATCTCAAATGTAAAGGCTAATTAAGTGTCGTCGACAAAATAAATTACGAATGATTGAGCATCTCCGAGGCTATAATTACTACTACGGTTACTCTTACAATAATAAAACCTTATTCGAAGGATAAATATATTTAGAGAGTCATTGGTGCAAATGGAGGCGATGAAAATTTATGATAAATTAAATCACATTGTGTATATAGCATTTTAAGTGTTTAGAAGTGATTAAAAATCTCATTGTTATCAAAATGTCTGTTTAGAAATGATAATTAATCTCATTATTATAAAAATGTGTAATAATTCCAAGATAATGAAGATACATGTGTGGCGATCCAACAAAGTAGTAAAATAATATAAAGATTAATTAAAGTTAAAGGTTTAAGTCGTCATTAAGGGAAAAAAAAAATTTTATTGAAATTATTGATATTACGCTATTTGAAAAATTGACTAATTGTCTAAGTCAGGACAAATCTAAGTTTACGAGGAGTCAAAATACTTATGAAAACAAGCTTGAGAGTTTAGGAACTCACTGAAAATTGCAAAGTAAATTGCTATTTTAAGAAAGGTGTTAAAATGTCAATCTTCAAAATAGGGCATTCATAGTTTAGTGTTTCTACAAAAACAATCATTTAGAGAATAGATAATCATAAAATTCAAAATTCTTGATGTATTTAAAGAAAAGAAGAAACATAAGGATACATATCCTTCACATATATTTTCCGGATATAGAAAAATTATAAGCATAAGAGTATTCATCTTGTGTATTAATTATAAGGAAAAATACAATGAAAATTGCATTTTATATCAAGTTTCTGAATTTAGAACGAAAGAGCAAATGTAAATAAGGATCACTTGTTTATAGAGATTTCAAAATAAAAACAAGATATATATGATAAAAGGCGTAATTGAATGTATCAAAGTTGACTAAATAAAAATTTTTCCTCACGGCTATACGTGTATTAATCGCTCAAAACGAAAGGATAGACTTTTAGTATGTATGTGTACAAACATGATACCAGGAGAAGCAAAATAGATAGAAACAAAGTTAGACAATGTATTATGTTACTATTATGGGTGTGCGAGATCTAAAATCATAAGGAGAGCAATAACTCAAGTGCGGGGGAAAGAAAAAGGAAGGTAGCGGCGGCAATGATTGTTATTGTTAAAATTATAAGAACAATACCTATAGGTAGATTAAAACCAGGTTGAGATATATTTCAAACTTCAATATTTGATGTATATTGATGATTAAATAGACATGTGGGAGTTTTAAAGTGTTTTCTAAAAATTTATGAGTTATATATTAAGTTAAACTCCATTTGTGAAAAAGAAGAAACACTAAAACTTGTAATTGAAATTCCGACAGCTTTGACCTTTTTGACTGGAGTCTAACAATGGTTAAACGGATAAGGTAAAGACTTAACATATTTAGATGAATAATTGTGCATTGTCGAAAGTGCGCCACTGGAAATTTAAAAGTGAACACTAAGTTTTGCAATGCTTTATATTTTAGAATCTTTATAGATTATAAAACTATATTGAAGCAAAGTACACAAATAAGGTATGTTTTGAATTACAAGCGTTAGATATGTCTTATAAACATGTTTGAAGTAGACATTTGCATAAATATCATGTTGTGTTTTCGAGAAAACACATTAAAGTAAATTACAATGCCTAAATGAGAAAGCGGTTAAATGTGTCAAAGCAAAAGTGGTTTGGAAAATCCGAGGACGCTTTTACATATAATAGGACTTCAATGTTATATGTTTAAGTTTTATAGAATAGAGTTTAAACACTTTTATAAAAGAAAATGTTTCTAAGTTTTTCGAAAACGTGTCAAAATGGTAAGCAAGGTTTAAAATGGTTTATATGCCCTTAAAAACACATCTATCCATTGAAATGGATTTGAAATAAAACTGAAATAGCAAGGTTAAAACCAATAATGGTTAAATTGAGTTTTGAAAAAAAGTGTTAAGTTAAAGCAAGTTGTCAAAAGATTTTTTAGCGAGAATATTGCTTACATTGTTAAGAAATGTCTACTAAGTTGATTGAAGTGGTTATAAAATATTTTATTGATGATAAATAAAACCGATGAAGCGAAATAATTTTTCGATGGAAGATTAAGAAGTAAGGAATAAGTATATTAGTGTAGCTGATCGTACCTAAATACTAAGGCGAGTACAAGGCGAGTATAAGACGAGTACCGATGTCTTTTTCCCTAAGATAAAGGGCAAGAAAATTGTTTGAAAAACGTTTGATGGTGTCAATGCAGTTTACGACCTTTTATAGAGGTCAAAGGGACATCCTATGTTAAGTTTTAAGCTCAAGGTGGAAACAACGTAGAGCTAAATCGTAGCGTAGTAATAAGGTCTCATGTATGCGTTAAACCTCCGTGTCTCCTTGTGAGTCGAATCCGGAATGCCCACCAATGGTATACAAGTGATTACTTAGTGGTGACTCATCTACCTCCTTACGAGATGCTCCAATTATCATTCGTGTCGGTATCGAAACGCTTTTTCCTAGTTGTAAGTCTTGAAGACGATGAAGAGGTATTGAGGAATAATTGGTATATGTTTGGACTTAAGATAATTACTAGTGTATATCTAGCTACTAATCTTACATCTAAATTCAATAGCTACCGAGGAATACCCATTCTTAGTACTAAGTGCATTGCTCCTAGAGTGGCTAGTGATATAACCTAAGTGGTTAACCTAGCACTTGATAAGGGACAAGAATATTTCTAAATAAAGGCATTGTTATAAAAGTGCACTTAGTTTCTAAGTGTATCTAGATGAATGCCTATAATATGCAATGCCCGTACGCACACCAAAAATTTTGCTTTTCAAAAGTTTAAGTTGAAAATTGTTTTGAACATAATTCTACTATAACTGTTTCAAGCCTCGCATTAAGTTTCCTTAATTAAGCATAGTTGGCCAGGCTATACTTAATTAAAGTCCAATAATGCGTACTCGAATTAGTTATACCAGTAGTATGTTCAGTATTTTAAAAACGCTTAGAAATTTTTTGGCTATAGTTGTGGTTCTCCAAAGGAAAACTGGTATTCTCTATAACCTTCGGCTCTGATACCATTTTCTGTCACACCCCGCTAAAGCGGAAACACAGGGCGTGGCAGTACAAAGGGTTTCATCGCAAAAGTTAAAAGACAACACCAACCATAGTATTAAAAATCATTACAAATTCACAATGGGTTTGAACAACTTTTAAAAGAAATTACAATGTAAATTGAAATACAACACATGCGAATGCTCCTAAAAGTGAAGTGTCCCTAAGTGCCACTTACTCGATGATTCCTGAAAAAGCATGTAAAACGAGCGTCAACTATAAAAATAGTTGGTGAGTACTCACAGATAAACAAAATAATATTGGTTCCATGAATTGAAATCAAAGTTTTGATAAAAGTTTCCAATAATAAAAGTATATTGTTAAAATGAGTAAATAAGTTTGTATAAACAAAGTTCTTTGTCATCATGAGAGATAAAGTATGTTGCCCAAATAAGATGCAACATTCATATTCTCATGGAAGATAAAGTTCGTTACTCAAACGAGTAAACAAGTTTCATTGCTAAAATGAGCAATCAATTTCGTTGCTACAAGAAGCAAACAATTTCATTGCTAAAACATGTATATAAGTTTTCAGTAATAAAAGTTCGTTGTTGTAATGAGAAACAAAGTTCATTGCTATAATTAATAACAAGTTTATTGCTATAACGAGAAACGAGTTTGTATGTGTATGAGCAAACAATGAGTCTCAACCAAACCTATGACTGAAGCCCTATCAAGATCTATGCTTATCGTTCCATAGATGAATATGGTATCATGCACTCCAGCAATAGGGCGAGTGAGGAGTTGTCAATTCCTAATAGCGTTATCCACAATGACCATTGGCTCAAAGAGTTAATGGTTAGAGATAAGGGAAGGGCCTTAGTACGATAAGTTCTCATGTTCCGTGTTGCATAGACATACATAGAGAGACATAGCAATAAAATAGCAATCATGTTTGATACAAATCAATTTAAATACAACATTCAAATAATAGTTTTTCGGGACATGCTTTTCCACCCCAAAACATAAAAACTGAAAATAGGGGAGTGCGTGAATACTCACAATACATTTAGATGATGCAAATGGTGCCTTGAACTACGTTCCACGTGTACCACTACCGATTCCTACAATAATGGTATTCGCTAGTGAGTCTCTAATCGAAATCTAACACTAGTATACTTACTACTACAATAGAATTATGCCAATAATGTGTCAAAATTTAATATTGATAAGTTACAAACATTTTTCTGTGGAAATTAAGTTTCAAAGAATCAATTGTTATATAACAATTTAAGTGGAAAATTTCCATTATTGAAATGTTAATATTTAACATTTTAGAGGTGTTCCAATGATTAAATATTCAAAACTAAATCAATTTTGTTCTAAACTTTCCCAAACTTTGCATTTAAGTTTTAATTGAAGTCAAAGACCTTAAGATAAATTTTCTTGAATTTTTGATTTGTCTGACTATTTTTCACGATTTTAGTTTCTTGAATAACCATAAAATCATGAAAAATACTAAACAGTTAATAAAAATTACCAAACTTCAGATTTTGGTTCTAAATGTACTAAAAGACTTCTAGATAAATTTTCATGGATTATGAATATGTATAACCATTTTTCACATATTTAATTCTCTAAATAGATACAAATTCATGAAAAATAGAAATCAGTTATGAAAATACCCCAAACTTTTTATAACAATGTCATTACACATACTTAAGCTGGGAAAAATATAAAAAGGGGTTTCTAAACTGTTTAACCCAATTTTATGATTTTTATGCATTTATTCTAATAAAAATGGTGATAAATAGAAAACAGTTTCCAAAATTACTCAAACTTTTTATTTAACTGTTATTATACATAACTAAGCTAGGAAAAATATAAAAATGGATTTCCAAGCTGTTTAATTATATTTTACGATTTTTGAGCATTTATTCTAATAAAAATTGGAATAAATAGAAAACAGTTTCCAAAATTACTCAAACTTTTTATTTAACTGTTATTATACATAACTAGGCTGGGAAAAATCTAAAAGATATTTTTCAGTGGTTATTTCTATTTTTCCTTGTTTTATCCCCTTAAATAATCATTAATTGAAGAATAAATAACAAACAGTTAAAATAAATTACCAAAAATTTTTGTAACATCATTTACTGTGTAAGTAATCTGGGAAAAATACCAAAAGTGGTTGTCATATTGTATAATCCGGTTTTGGGTATTTATGTGTATTTAAGTGTATTTAAGTGTATTTAACCTTAGAAAATAGGAGCAAAATAGTATACAGTAGAGGAAAATCATCAAAATTTTTATGTATCCTCCTAATGTACAACATGATGTTTTGGTAAATTTTCATGAATTTTGGATAATCAGAACTATTTTTCCTATTTTTAGGCCATTATAACTACCAAAAATTGGGAAAAATAGAAAGGCATGATGAAAAATTCTGAAATTATTTTTCTGAGTCTCCCACCACAGGTAAGAGCTGCGAAAATTGTTATATACAATTTTCACACTCTTTAAAGTGGTTTTGTGATTTATTGCACCCAAACAAAAAGAAAATCGAAAATCATACTAAACAGCAACATAAATCGATGAAATTTAATGAGAGGTCATTATTCACCATAGGGGTCATCCACGAATTTATTCCGGATTTATAGACCTCTGGAAGTATTTTATGTGATTTATGCCCTTGTTTTCTTGCAACAATTTTAATAAATCAAGGAAACGATAAAAACTCTTGGGATTTTCCAGATATTCATATTACCTTAATGGGAATCTGGAAAAATTTTGATTTGAACAGAAAAGAACTTTTAGATATTTTTCTAGACAAAATCATTTACATGCACTATTAACAATGTACTTTGATCATCAAGCTCTTTAGCTTGGTGTTCTTCACATGCATCACGGTTTGAAGACCATGCATGGATATATGTTTGTTATAGTAATGTTTTTAAAGGAAATACTTGAATGCATAAGGTGTATGAGCCTTTAAAACTTGTAAAAATCTGAACCTTAGTGTTTGACATAGCTTTTGGTCCTTGGATTTCACCATTAAACAACATGCATGTTGTTCTTGGGTGAAACCCTACCACCATCATCATCAAACACGACATTCATGAACATGTTCATGAATGTTCATAAAGAATGGTGTAGAAGGAGGAGAAGTACAAGAAAACCCTTTAAAAACAAAAAGGAAAAGTAAGGAAAATGAAGGATTTTCGTGAATACCTTGAAGAACAACCTTAGAAGATGAAGATTTGAGTGTGGAGAGGTGTTCTTGGCTGATGATTTTCGTGGGTTTGGAGAGAGAGGAGGAGAGTTTGAGAGTTGAAAGGGTGGAGTGTGAGAGAGAGTGTAGAGAGAGAGAGAAGTGAAGGAGATGGAGTGTGAGAGAGGAGTGATTATGTGTTTTGGGAAGAGGGGTAGCATCTTGGGAAGAGGGTGGACGGTTTTGAGAGTATTATGCCCTCCTTCCCTTTTAATTTTATAAAAAATTTCAATTCTTTTATAAAAATATCAAACTTTTTATAAAATATACACCCTAACCAAGTTTTTGCTCATGAAACCTTGATTTTTGACTTATAAATTAAGGTTAAATGTTAATGACTTCAATTTTAATTTTCCTTGATTATATTTTCATAATTTTAATTATTATAAGATCATATTATAAGTTTCATAATTATTTTTATAGAATTTTTAAGGTTAAAGTTTATAAATGTGAGTTTTTAGGGCATTTAGGGTTTTTGAGAGTATGTAAGTCTTTGGATATCAAAATTAATTAAATTTTTGAGACTTCAAATTATTTTTGGGTTTTCTAACTCTTATTCAAGTTAGAAATAATGCTTCTAATTTATTTTTACCGGTTTATTGGCACTCTATGTAGTGATTCCGAGATTCAAGCGAAATTGAGGAATCAAGTATACTAGTCCTAGTCTTTGACTTTGACTTAAGTTTCTATGAGACTTTGACCTAATTTCTACTACTAGGTCAAGTGCATGATGTGTGTATATGATTCATGAAAAGGTGTTCGAGTCAAAGAGTGACCCAAATATAGATAGTCACTACAGTTAAGTAGTAGTAGAATTCACATATCAATGTGAAATCTAAGCACATTATCCATTGTTTCTAATTGTTTCCAAGTTTCTAGTAGGTTATAACTTAGCTTCTAGTTACTAAGTCTAGTATGTGTAGTGCCTATATGTGCAACTAAGTTTAGTCAAATCTAAAACCGACTCGAATTTTGACGACTGTCACAATAACTCATTGAGTTTACGGTCGTAAACCCATGAGTTTACGGCTGTAAACTCATGCTTCTTTGACCAAGTGATGTTTTGAAGCTCTACAAGTCCTTAGAAGCATTTCCACTTGAAGCATAAGCCTATGGAAGTGATTAGGGCACCATTTCACTCCTAAATGGAGTTTACGGTGCTTGGACCATTTTCCTTTGGGTTTACGGCCGTAAACCCAAATGGTTTATGGTCTTTTGATGTTTTCATGTTCTTAACTCATCAAGGAAAAGATCCATGCTAGTTCCCAAGGCTTAGAAGGGTAAAGGGTACACCTTGGCACCCTTTTTAGGGTTTACGATCCAAGAACATCTTGGACCGTAAACACCTTTGATCTAGCCTTTCTTGGGTGAATTCTTGATATATGGAAGTGTAACAAGCCTTAAGATACTCTAGGATAGAAGTACTTACAAGATAGAAGCTTGAAAAGGTGTAAAAAGTCCAAGAACACTAGTGTGTGTTCTTGGTGTTCTTGGTGAAACTTGAAGATCTAACCTTTTGGAATGATTTCACGGATGGAAGTGTGTTAAAACACTAGATTAAGTAATATCTCAACTTAAAAGGGCTAGAAACACTTACAAGTTGGAGATATTGAAGAAAAAGTCGAAGATACTTGAGAGAGAATTGAGTTTGGATCTTGAGTTTGTGGAAAATGGCAAATAATGACCAAGTGTCATATATATACCCCCAAAATAGGGTTTACGGCCGTAAACACCCTTGTTTAGGCCGTAAACTCCAACTTTTGGAGCTTTGGGGTATTATTGTTGCACAATAAACCCTAGAGCATCCTCTCTCCTGATATCTCCTAAAGTGTTAATCCTAAAATACTCAAACTTATTCCAAAAAGCTTGAAAATTAGCAGCAACAGTTCTGACTTCTATTGAATTGAAATGGTGTACAAAATAGAAATTTCGGGTTATCACAGGTACCATGTGATAACTCAGACTAGAAGGTCAAGGAAATGAACAATCCTTTGTCATGTTAAGGACCATACAAGTATCTCTTACGCTGATGACTATGCAATCAGGCTAATCCATTGGGTTTTGCTCAATGTTTCAACAGAGCATAAGACTTGATGCATACGGCAAGCAGCTTCCAGGGACAAGGTTAGGTAAAGATATGATAATTAATTAAATATAAACACCCCAGCTTTCTATAGAATTTTTTATTTTGGACCAGACAATCTCACTTAGAAAGTTTAGACGATGCTAGACATTCAGCATGAGGAGGTGACTCAATGTTCTCAGCAGATGGTCTTGCTGATGAGAAACTTAGAGAGATTTAGTCACATGTAGTAGCATGCTTCTAGGGACAATTATGAGTCAAAAGTTGCATACTAGGTAAGAATGTCACCATCGAGATAATTAGAAATGGTGCAAGATAACAAAAAATATAAGAATGCAAACAGAAAAAGTTACTCAAACAAGAAAATAGTTTAAACAGTGAAATATGTGCAGCTTTTTCAGAAAGGTGATAAAGACTCGTTCCATCCAATCTTTAGAGTTGAATGGTCATAAATGCACTTCCATTTTTCGAGATATCTACAACTCTAAATTCAGCTATAAAAGAGAACCATCAAGGATAAGCACACCAAAACACAATACATTTCAATATAAGTCATACGTGGTGAAGCCATTTATCGTTGAAACATTGCATATGGATTCCAAGCTTCATATTTATCAAGAACAGTAGAGATCAGTCTTTGTAGCCAACGAGTTAACTGACTCAAATCTTTGAACCCATTACGTTCCCAAGATCAACATGAGGGAATTTGAGGTTTTATCGGATTATGAGTCAGTAGATGAAAGCAAGACTTATTGGTATTAATGGTTCTTTCTTGCATCGAAAACAGTGAGTGTAGGAGAAAAAGAGTATTCTCAAGAAGAAGAGGACATGATTCCATTCTTTTTCTTAGTATCAAGAGCATAGAGATCTTTCAAGATAACTCTAGTTCTCACAAACTCTAAAGAAAGAAGATGCAGATAAATTTTAGATGGGCCTGAAAGATAGATAAAAGGGAGAGGAGAATACTTGAAAATACTAGAGATAGGACTTAAACAAACTATGTAACAATCTATAATAAAAGTAGCATTTGTTTTTGTGTTTTTTGTGTTTTTAAGAAAGCAAGAAAAAGCAATGTTCAATCAAAGGAGTTAGAAAAACAGTTAAATCATCGAAAGCATGCCAAGATCATCAATCAATTTGGTTAAAGTACTATCGTCCAATGCCTTGGTGAAGATGTCAGCTAGCTTATAAATGGATGGAATGTAAAACAATTCCACTTTTCCCTTTTGAATGATGTCCCTGATGAAGTGATGGCGGATATCAATGTCTTTGGTCTTGGAATGTTGCATTGGATTATGTATCATCTGAATGGAACAAGTGTTGTCACAGTAAATGGGAGTCTTCCAGAAATTTAGACCATACTCTAAAATCTAATTTTGAATCCATAGAATTTGAGCACAACACCTTCTAGTGGCAACATATTCAACTTCAATGGTAGAACAAGCCACCGATGTCATCTTATTGCTAGAACAAATTACCAATCTATCTCTGATCATTTTAGCTCCTCCTGAAGTGATCTTATGATCAATGCCACATCCACCATGATCAAAGTCAGTGTATCCTACTAGCTTGAACTCAGAATCACAAGGATACCATAACCCAAGATTGGGTGTATACTTTAAGTAACGAAAGATTCTTTTCACAGCGAGTAGATGAGATTCTTTAGGACTGGCTTGATAACGAGCACACAAGATAGTAGAAAACATAATGTCGGGGCGACTGGCTATGAGATAGAGCAGAGAGCCTATCATTACTCAAAACAAGGTTGCATTCACATCAGTATCATTTGGATAAGCTCCAATAGACGCTGAAGGGGACATTGGAGTCTTAGTCGAATTGTAATCGGAGAAACCATACTTCTTTAGCATATCTTCAATGTATTTGTCTTGACGAACAAAAATATTTTCAGTTATTGTTTAACTTGCAATCCTAAAAAGAAATTTAGTTCACCCATCATGCTCATTTCGAACTTCATTTCCATGATCTCAGCAAATTCTGAACTTGGTTTCTCATCAGTAGATCCAAAGATGATATCATCAACATACACTTGAGCAAGAATGATATGGGATCCTAAATGCTTTATGAACAAGGTGTTGTCAATTTTTCCTCGTGTGTATCCACCTGAAAGAATATAGTTCACCAATGTGTCGTACTATGCTCTAGGTGACTGCTTTAAACGATAGACAACTTTATCAAGACGATACACATGATTTGGAAACTCTACACTTTCAAACCATGGTGGTTTCTTTAGAGAAATTTTTATTGAAGATCACCATGTAGAAAGGCAGTCTTGACGTCTATTTGATATACTTTGAAGTTCTTGAAAGAAGCAAAAGCAAGAAATAGGCGAATCGCTTCAAGTCTAGCAACGGGAGAAAAAGTTTCATCATAATCCAACCCTTCAACCTGACAGAAACCTTGATCCACAAACCTAGCATTGTTTCTTATCACACCCCCAAACCAGAATGGCGGAAACATTCGGGGGTGGATGACTTCACGTAGTATCATAACAATTGAATATTTGTAAAGAAAGTAACCCAACCATCATAAATATATTAAAAGTTACATCGTTGCATGTAATACATGTTTCAAAAGAATATTACAAATATGATGATTTAAAATGTTTTGATTCCAGATGCCTTAGCGTTCCTTCTGCAAAAGCTGATGATTACCTGTATTACTGATTCCCTGAGAAATACAAGTAGTTTTGAAAAAGTGTTAACAATTACGTTGGTGAGTTCTTAAGCGTTTTTGTGCTAAAATTTGTATGTCTTTCGGTAAAATAACTGAACGTGTTTTCCATAAAATCCAATATTTTGTATGTATGTGTGATAGTTTGAAAAAGTACCAAAGGTTGAAATGCAATAGTATCTTTTACGCTAAAATGGTGAAAGTAGAATTGTACATATATAATGGAACACTGAATGCATTTAAAAGTCTCGTAAATCATAATATTTCGATATTCCATGTGAGATTTATAACCATGCTATTGACCCAGATTGCCTGTAACAACATTCTTCAGGCGTTGCAGTGTTATGACGTTTGTCACCCCAGACCTGCCGGTCTAACTGTAGCTAACAGTTTAGGTGCGGGATTGTCAATCCCGTATAGATCTATACACAAGTATCACACTCTCCCTACAAGAGATTATGGTTTATAATACAGGACTTGAAATGCGTACATGAGAGTACGGTGAAGCCGGATGTCTCACATAATTTAGTATCAAATAGATTTACGGAATGAAAGGTCCATGTTACTTGTAAATAAAAGTATTTCCTTTTTATCATGTTTATGTAAAGTTTTCATGAGTATTTCGTAAACTATACCTATTATAGTTTTTCAAAAGTGTGTTCCATTTGGTGATAAATACTTGACGTAATACCAACTTTGCATGTAAAGTGTAACGTGGGTATTAATGTTGTTTAACATTTATAAACAGGGTGTAAGAAAAATATTCGAAACCATATAAAACGGTGCGTATTTGAACATAAGCTTTTCTCATGTTTCACTTGTATTCCCCCCCCCCCTAAAACATGAAAAAGACGTGAAAATGTAGGGGTATGAACTCACCTGGAAAGTGTGATGATTTGATGAAAAAGAGACTTTACTCGGGTAGCGCTTCGACCGGGAAGTGGTAAGTTTCTTGGGATTCTCGGAGCTTCGGACCTTCGTTGGAACATGGATATGTAACCGGGGTGTCGGGGTCGTCTCAGGATGCTAAACATAGAGTAGAAGTGAGATAGAAGAGGGAAATGAGCAAGGAAAGTTGGAACTCTAGCACCCTTTATATAGGGGCTGGTCATGGTGCGAACGCGGGGCGTTCCTGCTGGGTACGCATGGCGTTCCCCCTACGTAGGACGTTCCCCTAAACGCAGCGCGTTCCGAAGCTGAATTACGTCATCGCTTATGAACCTTGGATGGGATGGTGAAGAGTCAGGTCTGCGAGCACGAACGCGGCACGTTCCCTCAGAACGCAGGGCGTTCCCTTCGGACCCGCCTCGAAGTGTGTGCCCAAAACTTGTAAAATCCGTAACTTTCGCGTACGAGCTCCGTTTTCGACGTTCTTTATATGCACGCGAAGGTGAGAATATATTCTACAACTCTCGTTTAGACTTAATCGGCTAGTTTTGACTTTATTTTTAATAATATATTTTTAACAGGCCGCGACTGGAAAAGTCCGTTAAAAATCTATAACTTCTTCATCTGGCGTCCGTTTTCGTCTGTCTTTTTACCGTTGTACTACTATTGTCGAGACCTTCAATTCTCGTTTAGGTTGTGTCGGCTAAAAATCGCTCGATCTTTATTTCGAGTTTTTAGCTGTCTACTGCTGTTCCGAAACTTAGAAAAATCGTAACTTCCTCATACGAAGTCAGATTTGGGCGTTCTTTTTATGTAGGCTCACGGTTTAACATAATCTACGACTTTCGTTTAGATACCTAAGGCTAAAAAGTATTTTATTGAAGTTTCACTTTTTACGCTTAACAGTGTTTTACCGGTTGTGTCGCAGATTTTTGATTGGTCATAACTTCTTCGTTATAACTCGGATTTGAGTATTCTTTATGTTTCTGAAAACCTTGACACAATATCTAACATTTTATGTATCCCAATTGAGACTTTAGAACACTTCACTTTCGACGCTATTTTATTATATTAAAAATAACTTATAAAATTTGACTTTTTGAACATTAAATTGACTCGAAATACCGGGTTGTCACATTTCTTATGACAATCCCATCTTCATCCATTTTGTTTCTGAAAACCTAGCGAGTGACAATGATAGTCTTCCCTTGAGGTTTGGAAACAAAAGTCCACACACGATGACGTTCAAATTCATTCAGCTCATCCTGCATGGCCTTGATCCAGTCAGCTTCTTTCAATGTATTAGTGGCATTCTTTGCTTAAATCATTAAGAAGAAGTTAACAAACATGCAAAAGTTATTGTTGACTCTGCTACGAGTGAGAATCGTAGGATCTACATCTCCTATGATTAGTGATTCAATATGATCTCGAAGAATTCTTGGATTTGAACTTTCATTTGTGTTATTTTGGGTAGAGTCTTCCTAATATGATGGTTCAGATTCTTCAAGGATGACAACCTGATCTTTAGAGATAAGATGTGAACTGATTAATTGATCCACATTTGGGACAATAGGCTCAACGTCACTTTGTAAGAATTCAGGAATAGGGTCGAAAGGACTGTAAGTAAGTTCATTCAGAATTAATGAGGGGTGATCAACTCGATCATGAATGAATGAGTCTTCATCAAAGGTGAAATGAGTTGTTTCCTCAATAGTTTTCCTTGAAAGATTGAATCCCTGAAGTATTTAGATACGTTCGAGTAACTTAGAAATACTCCTTCATCAGCATTAGCTTCAAACTTCGAACGTTGATCTCTTTGATTCAAGATGTAACAAACACATCCAAACACATGAAAATAGGAGATGTCAGGTTTCTTCCCCTGAGTAGCTCATAAGCAGTTTTCCCATGGCGCTTAACAATGATGGATCGGTTTTGGGTATAACAAACCGTATTGACAGCTTCTGCGCAAAAGGACAAAGGAAAACCAACTTTAATGACCATAGTTCTTTCAACTTCAATGAGAGTTATGTTTCTTCTTTCTGCAATGTCATTTTGTTGGGGAGTTCTAACAACAGAGAAGTTCTGAGAAATTCATGAGTTTTAGCAAAAGTCTTCCAGAGAGGAGTTTCTGAATTTAGTCCCATGATCACTACATAATTGCCTTAATTTGCGATCTTAGAGAACTTCTCACTGCTTGATGAGAACAATGATTTCGTCAGTGGCGTGACTCTTCTGTCTTAAAAAAACTACCCATGTAAACCTTGAAAATTAATCCACAATGACGAAAGTGTATTTCTTCCCAACTATTGACTTAGCCGGAACTGGTCCAAAAAGATCCATGTGAAGAAGATGAAGAGGTTTGATAATGGAAGAATTGGACAATGGTTTTAAGGAAGAATTGGTTTTCTTTCCCTTTTCACGTTTTGAGCATAGCTTATTCTTGGCAAACTGCATCTTGGGAATTCCTCTTACAAGTTGATTCCTCGAGATCTTCGATATATTCTTTGAGTTCATGTGCGATAACCACTTGTTCCAAAGTCAATTTAAATGAGATTGAGCATGAGAAAAGAAACAACGATGAAGAGAGTTGTTAGCAGAAAACATATCCAGAACATAAATGTCGTTTTGTCGATTTGCAGTAAGAACAGTGACACACTTTTGATCAATGACTTTTCCCTCTCTCTTGCTAAAGAGATCTTCATAGCCAACGTCACATAGTTGACTGATAAACATGAGATTATGTTGAAGACCTTTCACATAAGAGACATTCTTGAAAACAACAGAGTTGCACTTGATGGATCCAAATCCCTTCGTATCTCTCTTGCCATTATCTCCATACGTAATAGTCGGACCATCTTTCTTTATAAAGTCTTCCAAAAGTGACTTGAATCCGGTCATATGTATTGAGCATCCGCTGTCTAACTACCAAGTATTCTCTTTACACTGAAACTAAAATACACAATAAGCACTAAAAAAGAAATGTACACAATATACACTGACCCATTTGCAAAGGGTCACTCAAGAAAAGATATTATAACAATCATCTGGGAGACAATTCAACGAGTGTCCCTTTTTAACCACTTATCATTGTGATTCATGATTTCGTTAGCGCGAATGGAATTATTTTCAAATGTGCACTCGCTGACTTTGTGAGAGGCATCACAATGTCGATAACAAACTTTGATTCCAGAATTCTTCCCCTTAACATTAGATTTTGAGTTCTTTTCAACCGTTAAATCTAAAGAACTTTGATTTTTTGATTTAAGAGTTCCTGAATTAATTCTAGAAGAAGGAAAGTCATTAATGGTGTGGTTAGATAGAGATTTTTCAAAAGGCTCACGATGCATTGAAGATTCATTAGAAGTAGAAGATTTTAATTGATCTTCAGGTTCAAATTTGCTAACAGAGCACTGAGGAAACATGCTAAGAACTTCATTCACAGAATGAACGTCACCATTACATATAGGAAACTTTAGTAAAATTTTGGTGGAGGGAAGAACATACTCACAATGAGAGGGTTGGAGAGAGGGATCAAGAGCTGATAATTTAGAAACACATTTAGTAATGCCATTAGAATCAGTTGAGCAGTGAGTATCAATTAAGGTTTGATTTATAAAATAAGAACTCACAAATCTACACTTAAAATCTTCTTTTAAACAGTCAGGTTTAAAGAAGGTTTGTTTAGTCTCAACAACTTTGGTTAAGGAGACAACACCTTCAATATCACCTCCAAGATTTTTCTCACACTGATCTGGAATTTGAGCATTAATAATTTTGGTGACATTAAAGTGAGAAGATAACCAATCTTTTAAAATAAGTTGAATTCTTTTAGCATGATCAACAACCTTTTCTTTTTAGTATGAAGAAAATTATTGATTAACAATATACATGTGTTCTCCCTTCCTAATGAAGAGAGATTTTATGACAACCCGTTATTTTCTATATGTAAAGTCAACCCTAGTCAACCAAAATCAAACTTGGGTCAACTAAAATCAACTTAAATCTTATTCTATCTTAAATGGATTAGATTAATGCTTTATAAATATGTACACCTCGTATTCAAGGTGTTATATGTTTAAGAGGTGAAAACTTGAAGTCCGAAATCCATTCTTTCTTTCCTTTCGGACACCAACCTCGCAACCGAGAACAAGTAAACTTCGGACCATACATTTCGGGCCGTAAAAGGTTCACGGCCGTAAACTCCTTGGACTGTGAACCCTCGCAGCCGTAATCATGTTCTCGGCCACCACCGCCTTCAGACTGTGTAAGAGGTTCACGGCCGTGAACCCTTCGGACCGTGAACCTTGCATATTTATATGGATGTTAGTCATTTTCTCCTCATTTCTCATCTTCCAACCGTTAATTCTCCCATTCTCTCTCAAGTATCATCAATCATGAACCCTCCTTTCTCCTTAAAAGTGTAAGAAACACTTCCCTTTTCTTGTTATTCATGTGAAACCCTTTGATTCCATCTTTGATTCATCACCTTTTCTTCAAGATCATCAGGTGTTCTTGGGCCGTGAACCATCCCAGGGCCGTGAACACATCATCTTGGTTGTGAACACTTCAAGTGTTCTTCATGTTCTTGGGCCGTGAACCATCCCAGGGTCGTGAATACATCATCTTGGCCGTGAACACTTCAAGTGTTCTTCCTGTTCTTGGGCCGTGAACTCCATTTCAGCCTCATAACTTGCTTCTAACACTCTTTTGGTGAGTTACTCTTACATAATAGGTTGTTTCCTGAACACCTTTGTAGTTATATTCATTAACTTTACACATATTTGTGTAATAATATGCTAAATAGGATCTATTTGTGCTCGTGACTTCACTTGGCATATCAATCATCCTATATCATATCTTCAATCAAATCTCCAACATAAGGTGAGTTCATAACCCTATAATCTACCTTTTAAATGATTTTAAATGCTTTTTATGGGGTAATACAAGTTGAACACAATGTAATTGTGTTAATAAATAAATGTGATATCAATCACATAAAAGATTTCCTTATGCTTTGAATCTTTATTTTTACCATAAAGGATTACCCAATACTTCCATAATGACTTAAAGTCATGTGAATTTTTTTCAAAATCACATAAACTCATTTAAGATACCATTAAACTCTTTAAAATGTATTTATAACTCTTTTAACTTATAATTGTCAAAATCATGTTCATATATGTATAAGTATATAAATAAGACTTAAAGGGGTTAAAACTAATGAGTTGCTTTATTTCCCTTTCCTTGTTTGGATGTGGGATTAAAGTGGAGTTATTTGTTCGAAGTCCATTTCCTTCTTAATTATATACCTTATACACATGGGAATATAAAAGGTTACTTCAGTCGGTATCATTACCTTTGTATCATGCTGAGCAAAGGGGTACTTTCAGGATAGATCATGCTAATCAGATAGAACGTATAAATTATAATAGGTATAATTTATGAAACAAACGACAAATCTATTTTCTAGATAAGTATACGAGGTAAAAAATACTTTGTCAAGAAAAGGGTATAATTCGATTTTTACTCAAACTAAAATGTGATGGTACGTATTCAGGACATATCAATACTTGCTATGTTACATTCTTGTAACCAGAGTCTCCTGGAGGGAGAGCGGGCATTGTGTGTATAGACCTATACGGGATTGACAATCCCACATCCCGACTGTTAGCTACAGTCCGGCAGACCAGCCATGAGGTGACAAATTTCACATATTCAGTTTTCAACGCCAGTAGATCGTCGTGTTCATTCTAGTCCAGCATGGTTACAACTTTATCACATTTTAACCCTAATTAACCATGTTAATATTAGGGTAGTTATTCACCAGTAGTTTTTCTTTTTAAGAAATACTACTGTATTAATCAATTTCTACAAACAAAACGGAATGGTTTTATGGGGATTTAAAACCACTTTTCACCAACAAAAAGGAAAACATCCTTCTTATAATTTTATGGATATTTAAAATTATGTTAAAGTTTATTATAGGTACATTAATACTTAAATAGAACGGTTTTATGGGATTAAAACTACTTATCAGCTGTAAATTAGAAAATATAGGATTTTCTGGAACGTAATCAGTCACTTAATCAAAACTAGTATAACATAAAGGACCTTTAATGGTTAATTCTATAATTCCTTAGTTTATACATCAGAGTTATATATAATATCTGATAGACAGTGAAATGTGTGACTTCCGCCTTACTTCATGTTCCTTGTTTGGTTGTGGGTTTAGGGTAGATTCACACATTTAACTGTCCGTTCGAGATTAGGTTATATATAACTAGTATAAACTAAGTAATTGTAGAGGGAACTATTGTGGTTATCATTTTATTACATCAGAAAATATAGGATTTTCTGGAGGAACCAGCGAACTTTTCCAAGAACTTAGAGTATACTTCATATAACTAAAATACTTATGAACTCACCACCTTAAATGCTGATCTACTCTTTCAAAATAACTTGTATTCTCAGGAATCCAGTAGACAGGTACACTCTCGGAGCTTTTGAGAAGACAGCCTAGTACCGTGCTGCGTCTTTTGCCTTTTACCATATCTACTTTGATGTTTGAATATGTAATGTTTAAACACTTATGTAAAACTTATACTTATTAATGCACTGGTTGTTTGTACTTTGATTACTATAATGCACGTGTTGTGATACTTGACACGACGTCCTCCGCCCCCGAACGTTTCTGCCGTTCTGGTTTGTCGGTGTGACAGGTTGGTATCAGAGCATTGTTTATAGTGAACTCAGTATATCAGTCATAAAAGAACAAAACAAAAGTATTTGGATGTTGGACACTACAGTTAAACCTGGACAGTTATGTAATCATATTCGGGATCAATATAGCCTGATCAACTATATTTATTTGAGATATGACCAACATGTATTTGGGAGTGATTGTAGTGTTGCAACAAGTTTAAAACTTACCTAGGTACCAGAAGAATTCTAGAACCAAACATAAAGGTTAAAATACTATAGGAGTATCTTAGGATGCTACAACAATAAAACTGAAAACTTATCAACTTCTTATGTCTAGAAGTCCAAGAATCAAACTTATATTTAAAATACTATAGAAGTATTTTAGATACCATAAATAAACTTTTGGGAAATCTTAAAAGATCTTTTCTGGTAAGTCTATAATTACTAAGTGGATACGTTAAGGTTATATATAGTTGAGATTTTATAGACTTAGAATATGTGATTTTCACTGTACTTCCTTTTCCTTGTTTGGATGTGGTTTTAGAGTAGGATCACTTATTCGAAGGTCTATTTCATCTGGATTGTATATAATCGGTATACACTATGTGATTATAGAAAGATCGGAATGGATCATCCTCGTAAAAATGTATTTGTAACGAAAAAGTTTTATTAATCTCATAGATTCTTTAGACATTTCCATTCTCGTATAAACCACTTAGATAGATGTAGCCACTCCAACAACCAACAGAGGAATCAACAAGGATCCAGCAGAATTTCATTAGGAGAATTCTGAGAAAGAAACAGATGAGAAGTAAAGAAACTATAGAAGTCATTTAGTGCCCTTACCTCTTTAAGGACATCGATGAGAGGTTCGCATGAACTTTCAGGATTCGAACTCTCCATTATGAAGTAATAGGGATCAATGTCAGAATCGGAAGTAAGACAACACAGGAATTCAATATACCTACAGGAGAGAAGGACACCATTTAGATACCAGGAGAGAACAAATCATTATCGCCGAGAGTAGAACTGAGAACAGAGGAAAAACCACGTGTGATTCATGCAAAGTGGTTGAGCACCTTTTGCATCACACAAATAACTAATAAATTAATACAACCTATTGAGTTAGTGATTACACTACTCACATTAGGCATAAGCTTATCATCTTTTCCCGTTACGACTGATAACAGTAAATCGAATCACGAAATCTCAATTGAGAGTGATTATTTCTACAAATTCATGAGTCTATTTTATGTAGACTCTGATATGAATTCTTTTCAAATCTTTCAGAAGTTGGAGTATGACATTCTCCAAGCAAAGATAACTTAGTTCGGTTGACACTCGGTTTATAACCATTCTAGAAACTTACTTCTACTCTTACCAGGACTGCATCATAGGGATGTAGGTCGAATAATTGAGAACCGGATAACAAAACGAAAAATTCATATGTATAAATAAATGTTTAGAATACATATAGAGACAACTATCGTTGCTCACGAACTCATTTTCTCATCTTGTAGCAGAATCATGCCTCCGAAGAAACGTAACCAACCCACCAGTAAAACACCAATCCTTCAGATAGATTCGACTACGTTTCAAGTTGCAGTCACAGTAGTCGTAGCAACTGTCATGGCTCACCTAAATGCTAACAACGCAAATGTTAGTGGTAATGTAATCGGCAATCCCGATCGTGGTGATAACCAATTTCAGCAACAAGTGCCTACTCGTAAAGAAACTCCGGACCTCAAACCTAATATCCTGAAACGAAAGTTCGAGAATGAAAAAGGGAGTTTTTCATCTCAAGGACCTACTGAAGTGCAGCAAGCTGGGGCATTCAATACCCCCATCAGCCCTGCTATCCCAACACCGACCACATCATACTTAGGAAACCTCCCACACTGCAGCAAGTGCAGCTACCATCATCATGGAGTCTTCCGAGTGCCGCATTGCATTAGATGCAACATGAAGGGGCACATCGTCCGTTCCTGTAGGATTCCGGCTGAGTACGTTACTTCAACTATCAATGTTGGAACCAGTCCAATACGTCACCTCTGTGGTGAAATAGGACATTTTAAGAGGGACTATCCAACAGAGAAGAACGACGGGGGAGCAGGAGGAGTTTGACCCCAGAGAATGGGGAAGCATCAAAGAAACCTGCTATATTTTTGGTACGCTTCCAAACCCAATGATTATTTATAATTATGATTACTCTCTCGTTTCGAACCAAATCACAGCATTCATATAAAATTTGAAACCGTGACAGGTAAGCTATGATGGCTTAGTGTATACATAAGGATCATTTATAATTAAGATTTGTAGATTTAGAGTGAGTGATCCCGCCTCATTTCCTGTTCCTTGTTTGGTTGTGGATTTAGGGCATGGTTGCTCAGTCAACGGTCTTTTCAATCTTAATTATACATGACTTGTGTACACCAAACGATGATAGAGAGACCTGGTAGGGATCTTTTCATGAAAGTTCATTAATTCAAATTATCAGAACTCGCGTACTATTAGTGCTCGTTAATTTCAGATCAAAAGTTCGTGGTAAAAATACCAAGGACAAAACCGAAAGCACTGAACAATGTATGTGAATAACTAGCACATCGTTCTGATAATATTTTCTTCTAAATCGACATAATATCTATTACGTCGAGAAGTTCCGACATGATCATCTGACATGGTTTGTCTTGGTCCTCACCATGCAAACTTCCTTTGTTGTGTAAAAGAACTGTTTCCTTAATCAACCGTCAGATGAAATTGTTCCAATCCATAACGAAAACCCTTATATCATTTTTCCCTTCAAAACTTCAGAAGTACCCATGCGAGGGTATCACACTTTCTAGCCTGCTCAGTAGATAGAAAACTTGAAGCGAAAAGCACCAAAGAAGTCGCAGAAGTCAGTAGCCACCGAAGTATCCCCAATAGATCTCATAGGAAAATCAATTGTACCGCAGATCAAGTTCAAGAATAGAGACTAAGAACTCATTAGTTTAATCTATCGATGCTAAGTGTATATGCGAGAGTGGTATATAATTTAGACTTAACAAAATTTAGGATGTATGATTACGCCCTATCTCCTGTTCCTTTTCTGGTTGTGGACCTGGGGAAGAGTCACCCATCCGAATGTTTTGTCAAATCTAAATTATATATGACTTGTATACATGAGGTGATGGTGGATGAGCCAAGTATGAGTCTTATCATGAACTTCTGAGCAAAAGCCCGCAGGCTTACTATAACAAACGGAGATACCTGAGTGGGAGTGGGAACGGATTATAATGGGCTTCATAATCAAGTTACACAAGGAAACAGGTGGACTTGATTCCATTTTGGGTGATCGTCGCCAGATTAGCCAAGCCCGCACACTTCCTGCCATTGTAAAGAAACAGGAAAAATAGAGAAGTTAACTAGAACGTGTGTCCAAGAGATTCGTTAGACTGCACGGTGTTCCAATATCTGTTACCTCCGCTAGAGATATTAGAATCACCTCCCAGTTCAGGCAGTCACTTCAGGAGTCCCTGTAAACTAGGCTAGACATGAGTATAGCCTACCGTCCACAAACCGATAGACAGAATGAAAGAACGATTCAAGCATTAGAAGTCGTGCGGTGAGCATATGTGATCG
Organism: Lactuca virosa; assembly: GCF_052849685.1. Taxonomy (NCBI): domain Eukaryota; kingdom Viridiplantae; phylum Streptophyta; class Magnoliopsida; order Asterales; family Asteraceae; genus Lactuca; species Lactuca virosa. Next base: position 123,474,751 of record NC_136426.1, read on the forward strand.
ACTTTGATAAAGCATGGGATACCCATTTACCAACTACTCGAATTCTTTACCATACTAGCATGTAAAGTTGCTCCATTCGAAATCATGTTCTCGGCCACCACCACCTTCGGACTGTGTATGAGGTTCACGGCTGTGAACCCTTCGGACCGTGAACCCTCGCATATTTATATGGGTGTTAGTCATTTTCTCCTCATTTCTCATCTTCCAACCGTGAATTCTCCCACACTCTCTCAAGTATCATCAATCATGAACCCTCCTTTCTCCTCAAAAGTGTAAGAAACACTTCCCTTTTCTTGTTATTCATGTGAAACCCTTTGATTCCATCTTTGATTCATCACCTTTTCTTCACGATCATCAGGTGTTCTTGGGCCGTGAACCATCCCAGGGCTGTGAACACTTCAAGTGTTCTTCATGTTCTTAGGCCGTGAACCATCCCAGGGCCGTGAACACATCATCTTGGCCGTGAACACTTCAAGTGTTCTTCATGTTCTTGGGCCGTGAACACTCCTTCCTGGCCGTGAACTCCATTTCAGCCTCATAACTTGCTTCTAACACTCTTTTGGTGAGTTACTCTTGCATCATAGGTTGTTTCCTAAACACCTTTGTAGTTATATTCATTTACTTTACACATATTTGTGTAATAAAATGCTAAATAGGATCTATTTGTGCTCGGGACTTCACTTGGCATATCAATCATCCTATATCATATCTTCAATCAAATCTCCAACATAAGGTGAGTTCATACCCCTATAATCTACCTTTTACATGATTTTAAATGCTTTTTAGAGAGGGAATACAAGTTGAACACAATCTAATTGTGTTAATAAATACATGTGATATCAATCACATAAAAGATTTCCTTATGCTTTGAATCTTTATTTTTACAATAAAGGATTACCCAATACTTCCATAATGACTTAAAGTCATGTGAATTCTTTTCAAAATCACATAAACTCTTTTAAGATACCGTTAAACTCTTTAAAATGTATTTATAACTCTTTTAACTTATAATTGTCAAAATCATGTTCATATATGTATAAGTATATAAATAAGACTTAAAGGGCTTAGGACTAATGAGTTGCTTTATTTCCTTTTCCTTGTTTGGATGTGGGCTTATAGTGGATTTATTTGTTCGAAGGCCGTTTCCTTCTTAATTATATACATTATACATATGGGAATATAAAAGGTTACTTCAGTCGGTATCATTACCTTTGTATCATGCTGAGCAAAGGGCTACTTTCAGGATAGATCATGCTAATCAGATAGAGTGAATAAATTATAATAGATATAATTTATGAAACAAACGACAAATCTATTTTCTAGATAAGTATACGAGGTAAAAAATACTTTGTCAAGAAAAGGGTATAATTCGATCTTTACTCAAACTAAAATGTGATGGTACGTATTCAGGACATAGCAATACTTGATATGTTACATTCTTGTAACCAGAGTCTCCTGGAGGGAGAGCGGGCATTATGTGTATAGATCTATACGGGATTGATAATCCCACATCCCGACTGTTAGCTACAGTCCGGCAGACGAGCCATGGGGTGACAAATTTCACATATTCAGTTTTCGACGCCAGTAGATCGTCGTGTTCATTCTAGTCCAGCATGGTTACAACTTTATCACATTTTAACCCTAATTAACCATGTTAATATTAGGGTAGTTATTCACCATTAGTTTTTCTTTTTAAGAAATACTACTGTATTAATCACTTTCCACAAACAAAACGGAATGGTTTTATGGGGATTTAAAACTACTTTACAGAACGGTTTTATGGGGATTTAAAACCAGTTTTCACCAACAAAAAGGAAAACATCCTTGTTATAATTTTATGGATAGTTAAAATTATGTTAAAGTTTATTATAAGTTTAGTAATACTTAAATAGAATGGTTTTATGGGATTAGAACTACCTATCAGTTGTAAAGCAGAAAATATAGGATTTTCTGGAACGTAATCAGTCACTTAATCAAAACTAGTATAACATAAAGGACCTTTAATGGTTAATTCTATAATTCCTTAGTTTATACATCAGAGTTATATATAATATCTGATAGACAGTGAAATGTGTGACTTCCGCCTTACTTCATGTTTCTTGTTTGGTTGTGGGCTTAGGGTAGATTCACACATTTAACTGTCCGTTCAAGATTAGGTTATATATAACTAGTATAAACTAAGTAATTGTAGAGGGAACTATTGTGGTTATCATTTTATTACATCAGAAAATATAGGATTTTCTGGAGGAACCAGCGAACTTTTCCAAGAACTTAGAGTATACTTCATATAACTAAAATACTTATGAAATCACCAGCTTAAATGCTGATCTACTCTTTCAAAATAACTTTTATTCTCAGAGATCCAGTAGATAGGTACACTCCCGGAGCTTTTGAGAAGACAGCCTAGTACCGTGCTGCGTCTTTTGCCTTTTACCATATCTACTTTGATGTTTGAATATGTAATGTTTAAACACTTATGTAAAACTTATACTTATTAATGCAATGGTTGTTTGTACTTTGATTACTATAATGCATGTGTTGTGATACTTGACATGACGTCCTCTGCCCCCGAACGTTTCCGCCATTCTGGTTTGGGGGTGTGATAGATTGGTATCAGAGCATTGTTTATAGTGAACTCAGTATAGCAGTCATAAAAGATATACAACTATAAACCCATTGGGATAAAAACACTCTGACCAAGAGTTATACTTTAAAAATATATCAATATTTTATAAAAGTATAAGTACATTCAGAATATGTATATACTAAAACGAGTATCACAAAAAGAACAAAACAAAAGTATTTGGATGTTGGACACTACAGTTAAACCTGGACAGTTATGTAATCATATCTGGGATCTATATAGCTTGATCAACTATATTTATTTGAAATATGACCAACATGTGTGTAACATCCCAAATTCCAAGCCCAAATTTTTCGTTTTTAATTAAGAAATTCCCAACATAGTTTACCAAAACATTTCCCATGCCATAACATTTGCAAACAAAAATATAACAAAGTGTCTGAAAATCATAATGTCAAAGTAAAATAAATCAGAGTACAATCCAAGAAAACTCTATGCGGAAATCATGTGTGTGTGTGATGCGCTGCTACACCGCCGGATCCTTCCCTTTAGACGAAGAGGTACCTGAAACCAAAACTAAAACTGTAAGCACAAAGCTTAGTGAGTTCCCCCATTATACCAAATACCATATAATATCGTCGGTATCTTTCAACCGGTAACTTGTCATCGGTATCTTTCAACCGGTAACTTGTCATCGGTATCTTTCAACCGGTATCTATCATCGGTATCTTTCAACCGGTAACTGTCATCGGTATATTTCAACCGGTATCTGTCATCGGTATCTTTCAACCGGTAACTAGGGACTATTTCACCCCCTACCATTATCACATAATAACATATCATAATCATACTGCTAGGCATGCATGGGTACTATCTACCCCTTCGGTATCTTTCAACCGGTGACTAGGGGATATATCACCCCTACCATTACTAACACATATGTCATACCATCCTAGCACATAAAGCATATCAGGTAGCAGCACATCAGATAATTATCACAAAGACAATCATCTAACAAACAATTCCTACTAGTGGGTCGGCATTGTGGCCGTAGACCCACTCTTACTGGAAGGCAACTCACCTCGAACGAGTAGCTACTGATAATCTGTGCGGGAAATCTCTGTCTGTTGCTGCTCGGGAAATCCTGCAGCTAT